>NW_028077342.1:0-1200000 GCF_014824575.4 Sturnira hondurensis | reverse complement strand
TATTATCTCAGTGTCTCTATATCTTCCCCTGTCTCCCTCCCTTCCTCTGCCCCCAACCCCCCCCCCCCCGTCCCCTTCTACTACATCCTCCTCCATCTTTTTCTCTCCCTACTTTGTGAAAAATTTCTGGGCTTGCAAAGCCTCTTCCTGTCTTTTTCTTAGCAAAGCCTCTTCCTGTCTTTTTCTTAATCTTCCTCCGTAATTTCCACTAGTTACCACAGCTTTTAAATTGACAGGTGTGTGGTGAATATCAAAACAGATCTCTTCCACATCTCTGTGTCAAGGCCACAGTCTTGACAGGTGTCAAATGCAATCAGATCGTGAATGTAGAAAGGATTGTCTACTGTGAAGCAAGAAACATACTAGTTAGTGCCCTGCTGGTAAACCCCCCCCCCCACTCAGTCCCATTTAACTGCCTTTTTTCTTCTCTCTTTCTTCTTCCTTTGGTTCTCATTGTCTCTCTCTTCAAAGCCCTTTTTGCTAGTTTTCTCTTTTTATCATTTTCCTTTATCCTGTTTTACTGTTTCTCTTACTCTCTCATGCTCATAGCCAGTCTTTCTTTTGTCCTTCCTCATGATCAGTTGCTTCCTGTGTCTGCCTCCGTGCCTGTCTGTCTGTCTGTCTTTCCCTCCTACTTGATTTTTCCCTTCTGCTTTATTTTTGTCTTCCTCTCCTTCTTTAGCTTGTACATCCTCTTCTGAGTCTTTCTCCAAGCGTCCGATTCCTCCCCTAGAGTTTATTCTGTGTCTGCCTGTCTTCTGTCTGCAGTAGCCAGTTGAGATTGTGGAGCATTTGGTTTCTGAGGGGCCTTTGCATCAGTGCTGCTTGTCCTCTGCCAGGCTGTTCTTGCTGCAGTCTGCACAGAGAGCTGAACCTGGTGAAAACTGTGGCCCTGGGGGAGAGAGAGTGCAGCAGGGCCTTGTCAGTCAGAAGGAAGCACCAGTCTTCTCATCACTTGGTCAGAAGATAAATATTGCAGTAACAAGACACATCAGCAGCACTACTACTGTGTCTGGAGCATAACAGTTCATTTTTATATATTTTTATTTAGTTAAACTATTTCAACAGTCTGTGTAGGTCATCTTCAACCCCCCCCCCTTTTGGACAACATTTTTTGAAAGATTTTATTTTTAGACAGGGGAAGGGAGGGAGAGAGAGAGGGAGAGAATAGTGATGTGTGTTTGCCTCTCAAGAGCCCCCATACTGAGGGCCTGGCCCACAACCCACGCATGTGCCCTAGACTAGGAATTGAACTGGCGACCCTTTGGTTTGCAGGCTGGCATGAAATCCGTTGAGCCACACCAGCCAGGGCCCCTGGTTTCTTTTGAATCATCGCCTGGGGACTCCATTGTTACAACAGCCCACACTTGTTATCTATCAATAGGAGGAGGGTAATTGAGGAAACCGTGTTGTTTTAACTGGTAGAGACCCGATGGGGAGTGAGTGAAAAAGTTGCTTCACATTTTGACAGGGGGTAGTGGGCATGGTCTAGTGAGTGAAGGGCTTTGGAATCGGGGGTCGGGGGGTCGGAGAAAGACGGAAAGGAGACGAGGATTGGAAATGAATGCTTTTGCAGCAGTTTGGATGTCTAAGGAAGTTCTAATAGCAGAGGAGAGTTGTTTTGTCTTGTGAGTTATATAATAGCCTGCAGAAGAGTGCTGGTGCTGCTTGATGCAAGCAGAATGCCTAAAGAGTCAGCCCGTCCCAATGTCCCAGAGCCCTGGCAAACCTGCCACTTTCTAACACCCATTCCTTCATCCGGATATACTCCCTTCCTGCCATCCAGTAGGTGCTACCACCTCTGACTCAGTTTCCAGTTATTGAGTACCCACTACCTGCTGGGCATTTTGTAGGAGGTAGTTATTGGTATCTGCATTTTACAGATGGAAAAACCCCAGAGCTCTGAGCAATTTAACTTGCTCAAGGGCACACAGCTAGTAAATGAGCTAATATGCCTTGAATTGCTGTGGCTGGGCTAAGCTGAAGAGAATAAGAGAATAGCTGTGAGTGCGTGTCCTGGAAAGAGAGAGACAGAGAGGGAGAGAGAGACTGTGTTAGGTCTGAGGATAGAGGCAGACATACCACAACCCACTCCTCTCTGGGTTTTCGTACTGTGTGGTAATTTTGATAAAGGAGCTGAATAAGATACACCTGCTAACATATCATCACAATAGTTATTTTCATGTTTCCTTCTTGAAATAGCTTGAGGGGTTCATATAGCTCTGCAGCGATACCAAGCAATCATGGAGGGGAATTGTGAAATTCCTTGCTGTAAACTCCCAGGGAGCAGTCGTTCAAACCTGCTCAATGCTCGGTGAGCTCAGAAGCCTAATCCATAGCCTTCATTGGAGAGGTCCATGTAATCGGCAGGGCTGAAATCTGTTTTGACTCTCCAATCATTATTAGGGCAGGAGGGATGTCCCCTTGCCTACAGGTCACACCCCAGTCATCTTGGACAGACCGCCTTCCAGCTTTTGACATAAGCAGCTCTGCCTCCCTCAGCCTGTTCTTGTGAGGACCAACTGAGTCCACAGGGGTGGAAAGCGCTACGTAAACTTGCTAGTGTTGTGTAGATGGAAGACACATTGTCGTTCTTGTCAGCTTCAGCATTCACTCAGGCATTTGCATACTTGTTTGTTCCTGAGCTGTCACATCAGAGCCAGAGTGGCAGTACAGTGCTGTGGATAGCGACATGGACTTGTGCAGATTTGCCCAGCTTCAAAGCTCAGCTCTGCCACTCACAAGCTTTCTGATGGTGGCGAGTATTTAACCTTTCTTTACCTTCATTTTCCCATTAGTAAAATCTGGTATCTTGCACATTGAGATTTCTCTCCCTCTCTTTCTTTCTCTTGCCCCTTTTCTAAAAATAAACACATAAAATCCTAAAAAAAATAGACAGTGAAAGATTTTTTAAAAGATGTTCAAAGAAAGATGAAAGGAACTCAGATGGTTTCACTATGGTTTAACTTGGAGAAGAGGAGACTGTGGGGCAATTAAAAAATGGTCTTCAGCCCTGGCTAGTGTGGCTCAGTGGATTGAGCATGGGCCTGAGAACCAAAAGGTCACTGATTTGATTCCCAGTCAGGGCACATGCCTGGGTTGTGGGCCAGGTCCCCAGTAGGGGACTCATGAGAGGCAAACACACAGTGATGTTTCTCACCCACTCTTTCTCCTCCCTTCCCCTCTCTCTAAAAATCAATAAATAAAACCTCAAAAAAGGAAATGAAAATGGTCTTCAAATGCATGACCAACTGCCCTTTGCCTCCAGAACCTGCAACAAGAGAAAACGAATTATGGAGGATTTGGGATAAATATAAAGCAACATTTCTTGACATTGAGAGCAGTTAAACTTTAAGATGAATAAGAGTAAGAGGCCTTGGAGTGTTCTTTGCTAATGCTCCTTTTACAGGGGACAAATTTCGGTCTCACTGGGAGAGGGTATGAGAGTACCTAGATGAGACAGCGGCTAAAGGGAGTCTTTCGGGTCCCTTGTCTCCGTATCAAGTCCACAAGAAATGGGAAAATGTTTCTCTCTTACTCATTATCTGGTTCAATTTCTGAGATGATTCTTTAAATACAATGTAAATATTTGACGTTGTAGTTATATAGTTCAGTTTATCGTTTTCTGTTTTCACGGAGAACAGTTTTCTGTAATAACTAAAACTTGCTTTTAATTCACTAAAGCACTATGTTTTTCTCCACCCCCCTCCCTTTCATCTTCTCCAGCCAACTGACTACAGCTCCTTTAATTTTTCTTCATTGCTTGATGTGTCTTGCCTCAGGACAGCAGTGGGCAGTGAGGAAAATGAGGTATTTGTCCCAGTTGGGCAAGTTTGGGCAGAGAAGGCTAGCCAAGGTATGTTCTCAGCAAGGAGCCAGCCCAATGGGCAGGTTGGCCAATTCAAAGGCACAACAGTCTCCCGCATGGTCTGCCCAGTAGAGAATGGCTGTTACGTGGCAATGAAACAAGCCCCAAGGTGCCCTGTACCAGCTCAGAGCCTCAGATTGGCAGATGCTGGCCTGCCAGCCTCCTAGGAAGGTGGATCAGTTTTCAGAAGTGAGTGTTTTGTTTACACTTTAGAAGAAAAAGGACATTTGCCGCTAAATTCCACCCCTTCCCACACTACCTGCCAGCTTCAATTTTCTATAGCTTTTAATCAGTTCAAGGATTATACAGAGAGTAGCATTTTTCTCTCCACACATGAATTAGAGTCACCCTGGGCTAGTAGCTGTTTGCCAGGCTAAAAGGCTCCTTGGGCCTCTGCTAAAAATTAGGAGAATAATTTCAGTCTTAGTATCAGGATCTGAAAGATTATAGTCTGATAGTGGTTATAGTCTGAAACCTTCTCTGATAGTGGTTTCTCTTGCAGCAAGAGATGAGAACTCCCCACCTCCAACAAGGTGACATGACCTATTATACAGCACTTTTAAATTAAAAAAGTATATCAGAGTCCATATCGTATCCAGTTACCTTGTATATGAAGCCAACAGTGTGGACTCCATTCTCTCGGTAGCTTCTTGGCCACGCTTTCACTTTGCTGCTAGAATTTCAGTTTCCGGTAGCATGAGTTAATCCATGAGCATATATGTGCTGAGCACATATCATGTGCAGTGCACTGAGTTAAAAGTTGAAGTCCAAAGGAGAACAGAAATGGTGCAATTTAATCTACCACAAGGAGGGAAAAGTGGACATCGGAATGACTAAAGAACATCATTTTGGGAGATTGTTGGGAGGAGAATAATGTCTGCAGCTCTGACTTTCACAAAATAATTCTCTGGTTTAATGAAAGACATTGTCCCCTACTCTTCAGCTGCCTGCTACCTGTTAATTACTCACAGGAACAAGAACCGAGCATCCATTAGAGAAAATGGAAGTACTTTCATCAAATTTGGAAGTATGGGGAGGCTATACCGGTGGTTTCACACTGGAATTTGGGAAATGGGGGGGTTTTGTGAAAAGCACTGGGTAGGGTATTGTCCTGAAATGGCCTGGCTCAGGCTAGATGGACCTTACTGGGTCATGGGACATCGGCACAGACTTTGAATAACAAGAGGCACTGGCTGTTTCTTTCTTCTCTAGGACCATCAATAAGCCCTCATTTCCACAGGGCTTGGGTTTACATGTATATATGTGCTATCTCATAAATCCTCTCACTAGCCCAGGGAGGAAGGGAAACAGCGCTTCCTCCCTGCCTCAGATGGCGGGGCAGTCAGAGATGCAGAGAAGGGAAGTAACTCTCAAGGTTGTTCGGTAAGGTTATTCTGGGTGGTGACAGAGAATGGATCCTGTATTTTCTGACTTTTTATCCTTGATTTTTCTCTCTGCTCTTAGCATCCAAGTGGATTGGAAATTCCTCCGTGGTCTTATTCCCATTGCTCCTTAGGTTCACTCTTGCAGTAGCCTCTGCATCCAGCCCCTCTCTCCAAATCTCCTCTCTCCAAATCTTAGTCACCCAAAACTCCCACAGTAGTTCAGTAAAAGCCAGGGCCACTCTTAGAGCGTTTATAGTGCTATTTCAGGAAGTGCAACTGGGGGAAATGTAGCACTTGGTCAGTCTCAAAAATCTCCCCTACCTTTTGAGATGTATGTGTAATAGTCGTTAATAGTTCTTCAGTGGGGACACCATACGCATGTTGGGTGAGAGACTTTATTATTATGGTGATCAGTCATCTGCATCTTGGTGCGTTTTGCATCCTTGGTCCCCTCCCAGTAAATTCTGCTCACCAGACTTTGCCATGATGGAAAATGCTCTCCCTCCGTGTCTAAACACTATCCCCTATGCTCCATTGAGAATCACCAGTGGCTTTCTCAGGGTGGGGAATAGGCAGGAGCTCCCTGAGGTGCTGGAGTTTGTTCTTGAACCTGGGCTCCCAAACAAAATGGGGTCTCAGGACTTGTTTCCTGTGAGACTAATTTTGATAACATGACACTATACTCTTATTATTATTTTTAAAATATTTTATTTATTTTTAGAGAGGACAAGGGAGAAATAGAGGGAGAGAAACAGCAGTGTGTGGTTGCCTTGTGCATGCCTCTCACTGGGAACCTGGCCCACAACGCAGGCTTGTGCCCTGAATGAGGATCAAACCGGTGACCCTTTGGTTCGCAGGCCAGCACTTGGTCCACTGAGCCACACCAGCCAAGGTGACACTCTACACTCTTAATCTGGACACTAACTCCCAATGTGCTTGTGATACTTAATGGAAGCTAGGCATCTCTTCCTTGGTGATTTATCACTGAAAGCAGCCTATAAGCGGTCCATGGAAACCAGTGTGGTGTGGTCTAAAAAATAGGGATAGGGATTAAGTGGCTGGAAAGACCTCTGTTCAACTTCCAGCTCTGCTACTTAACAAGCTGTGTAACCTGTAAAAGTTACGTTAATCTCTTTGATCCCTAGTTTCTTCAGCTATAGAAATGGAAGTAGCCCCAGCTGGTATGGCTCAGTGAGTTGGGTGTTGCCTTGCAAACCAAAAAGTTGCAGGTTCTATTCCTAGTCAGGGGATGTGTGTGGGTTGTGGCCTGGATCCCCAGCTTGGGGCATGCAAGGCAACTGTTCAAAGAAACATTGACATTTCTCTCCCTCTCTTTCTCCCTCCCCTCCCCTCTCTGTAAAAATAAATGAAATGTTTAAAAAAAATGGAAGTAATACCGTTCTGGGTTGTTGTGAAGACTAAACGAGTTAATGAACACAAAGCACAAAAGGAGATTAGCATGGGTAGGAAGAAGGAGTAAGCAGTCACAGAAGCTAAAGTGGAGACTTGGAAGCAGTGCTTCTGGTTGTGAGGAAAAGAAAAGGTCCTGTCCTGGCTGGTGTAGCTCAGTGGATTAAGCGCCGGCCTGTGAAGCAAAGGGTTGCTGGTTTGATTCCCAGTCAAGGCACATGCCTGGGTTGCAGGCCAGGTCCCCAGGTGGGGAGGCATGAGAGGCAACCCCAACACTGATGTTTCTCTCCCACTCTTTCTCCTTCCCTTCCCCCCTCTCTAAAAATAAATACATAAATAAAATATTTAAAAAACAGAAAAGAAAAGGTCCCGAATTTTAGGCCCAGCTTCCCCAGAGTGCTCTGGAAGAAAACCAAGGCTCAGCTGCTACCCACAGACGCCTCCAAAATTGGCTTTGACCCTGCCTGGCAGTGCGATAATTACCTAAATTTAATCGCCATATTGTTGGTGCCCTTTAAGAGGGAGAGAGGGATCTGTTTGAAGTGGCAGCTTCAGGTCTCTTTACAATCAATCAGCATTAACCATTTGACAAGGTAAATTATATTTCGCTTTCCCTTCATTTGCTACGTCTTAGAGGTTGTGTCTGTTTCTGCTCCCCCCATACCATATAAGGGCTAGTGATTCAAGCTCAGGTGGCCAGAAGCATAGTCAGGCTCCTAAAAACAGCTAACAGAGTGCTTACCACATTTCAGGTACTATTGCAAGCACTTTGCATATAGAAACTCATTAGTCTTATAATGTCCTTGAGGTAGATACTATAGTTATTAATATGCCATAGGTAGGAGAACGGGCATACAGGCATTAAGCAATTTGCCCTTGATGATAGCATGTAAATTGTACAGCAAGAATTTGGACCTGGCAGCCTGAATCCAGAGTCCATGCCCTTTGTCATTCCACTCCACTGTCTCTCTAGTTATATTGTTAAGTAAGGAATTACAGCCACAAGGAATCTTCTACAGTGATCACCTATATGACATCCCTTCTAGCCCATTTTACAGCTGATAAAGCTGAGGCTCAGTTTGGTGAATTGTCCAGAATGGCACAGGTAGGAAATTGCAGAGACAGACCGTCAGCTCAGGCCCTTATCTACCAGTTTATCTACCAGTCTTTCAATATCCTAAGCTACCTTTGTCCATTGACCCCTAAAAATAGTTTCTGCTACATAATATCTGCTTGATAAATAGTTGGGATGCATGGGATGGATGGATAAATGGATGGATGGATGAATTGCCAGATGCCAGAGTAGTCAGAGCCCATGTTTCAGGGCTACAGAACTTGGTGCCTTCAATCATGTGTCCAAATGTGCTACTGAAGGCCTTCCTCATAGAAATTCTTCTAAGACCTTCTTAGGTCCTGAATCTGAGTTACTCATAGAAGCATTGGAAAATGTAGCAAACTGAAGAGGAAAATCCATTTTGGGAGATAGGGATCTGACTGAGAGAGGTAGATATGAATCTATAACGAAGCATTGGTATTTCTTTTTTTTAAAAAGATTTTATTTATTTACTTTTAGAGAGGGGGGAAGGGAAGGAGAAAGAGAGGGAGAGAACCCTCGATGTGTGGTTGCCTCTCACATGGCCCCTACTGGGGATCTGGCCTGTACCCCAGGTATATGCCCTGACTGGGAATCGAACTGGCGACCCTTTGGTTTGCAGCCTGTGCTCAATCCACAGAGCTACACCAGCCAGGGCAAAATGATGAGATTTTTAACTCACAAAATCTTTAGTCTGGGGAAGGGTTTCAGATTCCAGGAAGCCGTCTTAAAATACATGCACATTTGGGTTTTTCCATTCAGCTGTTATCAGCTTTCCCGTTATGGCAGGAGTTGGTTTATCAATCATCCAGAAATCCTTGAAGCAGTGACACACACAGCCGCTTAGTGTTGGGGTGAGATAGACCTGGGTTTGGGTTTGAATCTGAGCTCTGCCATATGATTGGGAGCCTTGGTTTCCTCTGCTGTCACATGGCACTGATGTGACAGCAGGTGCATTACCTCATGTGGCTCTGGTGAAGATTAAAGGAGACAATAATGCATCTGAACAAAAGTTGCACTGGGTAACATGTAGGTCACAGTATGCCTGTGGGTGTCACAGTATGCCTACGGGTTTCACTGATTGTTCAGTACGAGAAAAGCAAATTTCTTGGAGCTGGCTGGAACGAAACTTCTTTGATTCAAACCTCATTTTTTTTTTATGTATTAAATTTTGAGAGAGAGAGGGAGAGGGCATATTGATTTGTTGTTCTACTTATATTTTTAACATTTTAAAATAAATACATTTTATTTATTTATTTTTAGAGAGGGGAAGGGAAGGAGAAAGAAGGAGAGAAACATCCATGTGTGGTTGCCTCTCATGCACCCCCTACCAGGAACCTGGTCCACAACCCAGGCATGTGCCCTGAGGGAATTGAACCGGTGACCCTTTGGTTCACAGGCTGGCACTCAATTCCCTGAGCCACACCAGCCAGGGCTATTGTTCCACTTACTAATGCATTGGTTGGTTGATTCTCGTATGTGCCCTGAGTGGAGATTGAACCTACAACCTTGGTGTATTTGGACAATGCTCTAACCAACTGAGCTACTTGGGAGGGACTCAAACCACAATTTTAATAGACTTTAGTTGTGAAACATTAGACAAGTTATTTAACCTTTTTGCCTCAGTTTCCTTTTTTATAAACCAAGGATAAAATGAACCACACCTCATAGGTTTGCTTTGATGATTAAATGAGTAAATATATACAAAGTGCTTAGAGCAGTGCCTGACGTGTGGTAAAGTGTTATTAACTGAGGCCTATTATGTTTCACTGATTCCTTAGAAATCTCTCCTCTCCACTTTCTTCTTTTATCCTTTCCTCCTCCCACCCCTACCCCTACTGACCCATACCCCGGCCTCTAGACAACTTCCCATCACACGTAGCTCTGGTGGAGACCTCCCTTACTCTCAAAGGCATATAGGGAAGAGGTAGCAGCCAGCTATAAAGGCTTAAACTGGCCTCACTAGCCCTATAGTCAGAACTTCTCTGTAGGCTCTGGTGTTTCATGTCCTTAAATGGAGAAAACAAGGGGCCTCCCAATTCATGAGAGTGTGTGGTGGGAAGACCATTTGGGAGATTCTTTGCAGTCAGGTGGAGCTGAATTTAAATGTCACTCTGGTACTTACCACACATCTGGCCTGGGCCAAGTCAATTTCCCTCTGTGGGACAAGTCATTTCCCTTTCCAGGGCCTCAGTATTGTCCCCTGAAACATAGGGATCATAAGAGTTACGTGCCTGCCTCATAGACTTGTGGTGTGAATGAATGAAAAAAATGCATGTGAAGAACTCAGCTCAGTACCTAGCATATGACTGACAGTGCCTATCAGGTGATAGTGCCTATGCTTATCATCAGCAATAAGAACAAAAAAGGGTGCTGTGGCTGGTGTGGCTCAGTGTAGTGAGCACCAGTCTGCAAACCAAAGGGTCACCAGTTCAATTCCCAGTCAGGACACATGCCTGGGTTGTGGGCCAGGTCCCCAGTAGGGGCCGTGCAAGAGGCAACCACACATGGATGTTTCTCTCCCTCTCTCTCTCCCTCCCTTCCCCTGTCTCTAAAAATAAATAAATAAATAAATAAAACCTTAAAAACAAAGAACAAAAAGGGCCTTTTATTCCTATGCTAGCACTACTGCATTTTCCCCTTGAACTTTCTAGCCTGTTACGAGTTAACTTACATTTTCCTCAAATTCATATGTTGAATTCCAACCACCAGTACCTCAGAATCTGACATTTCTTTTGGAAATAAGGTCACTGAAGGTGTAATTATTGATAGTGTACATCTTCATACTGTATTGGTTGGACCCCTAACCAATCTGACTGGTGTCTTTGTAAAAAAAGGGGGGGGGATTTGGACACAGACGTGGAGACAGCCATGTAAAGATGAAGGCAGTGATGTACAAGCCAAAGGATGTCAGAGTGCTAGCAAGCCACGGGAAGTTGACAGGCATGGAATACATTCTCTGTCACAGCCCTCAGAAGGAAGCACCCTGCTGACACCTTGATTTCAGACGGCTGGCCTCCAGAACTGTGAGACAGGAAATTTCTTTTGTTTAAGCCACTCAGTTTGGGGTCCTCTGTTATGGCAGCCCGAGCAAACGGATACACAGTCTGACGAGCTCCACCTGAGCCCAGGTAGATCCTCACTATGTGCTAGGAATTCGGCTGCTTCCTCTGTGTCTGCCATCACTCCCCAAAATACAGCCGCAGCTGCTGCTGCTGGCATTCTGCTGACAGTCCTGTAGCAGTTGCACTAGGATCTGGCTTGGCACTGCCCTACCTTTGTCCAATTGCCTCTGTGGTGCTAACTGTAGCAGAAACTTGTTTGTGTCAGAAAAGGGAAGAAGGAACCAGATGACTTGAAGCCACCAGGGTGTAGCTTCATCTCAGTTACAAGTGACTATTTTTATCATCGTTTTCTGCCTTAGAGATGATCCCCTAGCTAGGCAATTTCCATAATGCTTTTAGGTGTAGACTTTATTGTGCCCTCCTCCCTCATCTCCCCAAATGCAGAGTGCTAAAAGATCAGGAAGTTCATTTTTTCTGGCTTTCCGAACTGCGCCTGGGGAGTAGCCGGAATGCTAGAAAGGTCAGACTGACTGCTTGGCCTATGACAAAGGCCTATGACATGGGCGCATGTTGGTGGCTCTCTCTTAGTTGTCACTGCTTTCTCCAGGGGCTTCATCAAAATAATAATCACACACCACAGCAGGAAGGAGGCCTGCAACCCCTCAGATGCAGTTGGCAAGTCATTTGCTATCTGGCTGAATTGCATTTTTTCACCTGCTGTGTGCAAACAGAACTCACTGTGCCAGTTAGGTGAGGAGGAAAGAGAAGTACGAACAGGACGGGAGGAAATGAAAGATGAAGAAGGAAGGGTTGGGGAAGAATAGAACAAGATAAAACAGAAGGAGAAAGAACAACAGTTGAGCAAATCCACCTAGGATGGCTGTGGTATCCTAACGCTCTTTGGAAAGGGCTTGGGTTGGGGAGCCCTGTTAAAAGCGAGAGGGAAATGATCACTTCTAGGCTGGACCATTGTTTGGGAGAAGACCTGGTGTGTTGACGAAATATCTACTTCATGCCAGGCCCTTTACATACAGTACTTTTTATTTTATTCACGAAGAAACTGAGGCTACAAAAGCCAAATTCCAAAGCCTGTGCTGATCCCACTCTATCACACTGCCTCCCACTTGGTGCCTTAACTAGATTTGAATTAGAAATAACAAACGGAAGAAGTATAAGCTCCCAAGGACAAGCATCAGATTTTGAGCTTTGTCTAGGGTGTCAACGGAAAATTAAAATGCAGGGGAATAATAGATCTTAGTGCTGAATCACACTCTATGGGCCGGTCCCTGCTTGATGCTTTCTACAAAGTAGTCATTTCCCAAACAATAGCAGTAATTTGGGAGATGAAATGGTGATGACAGTATACTGGGGAGCCAAGGGAGACCTGAAATGTGAAAGAGTTTCTCCAGGAGAATAAGTATAAGCCATGGCATGCCTCAAAAAGAAGACAGGGTGGGAATGGATTGAGGGTGCAGAGAGTGGGATGGACAGGGGAGGGTAAAAGGGGAAGAACTGACACAACTATAATAGAATAACAATTTCTAAAAAAAGAAGATGCCAAGTCAATTTTTAGTCAAAACAGATTAGCTATGAAAACCTCATCAATGAACTGGCTGCTAATATATTCCCTAACCTGGAAACAGGGGGCTTAAACAGATAACCCTTCAAGGTCCTTGGTAGCTTCCTGTTTTGGGCTCACTCTTGGTGACTAACATTTTGGCCTCTGACAGAGTCTCACTTTGGGTGAAGTGGTGCTGGTGCCTATGTCCAAGCCTATTTTGAAACTTTTGCATTTTGATATTTTTATTTTGACATGTGGGCCTGATGCCTTTGCCCAGGTCTTTTAGACAAAAGAACTAATGAGAGAGAGTGAGGGCGGGAGGGGGGGCACATTTTCATGAGCAGGGCAATGGCTGAGGTGCTTGGAAACAGCTTTCAAGTCAGAGGTAAAAAGCGAAAGATCAAGTGAAGAAGCTGCCTTGAAGAGAGTAGGCAAGAGCCTGTAGCCAAATTATACCCAAGTTCCTGGCACAGAACTTTGTTGTCATTTTGGTCCTTCAGTAAAAGAGTGAAGCCAGCCCTGGCTGGTGTAGCTCAGTGGATTGAGCATGGGCTGTGAACCAAAGGGTCACTAGTTTGATACCCAGTCAGGGTATCAAACATGCCTGGGTTTGGGCCAGTCAACATGCCTGGGTTGTGGGCCAGGTCCCCAGCAGGAGCCACATGAGAGGCAACCACACACTGATGTTTCCCTCCCTTTCTTTCTCCCTCCCTTCCCTTTGCTCTAAAAATAAATTTAAAAACCTTTAAAAATATAAAAATAAATTAAAAAAAAACTTTAAAAAAAAAGAGTGAATGCATTGCAGAATCCTATTAGTCACACCTATCACTTTGTCCCTTGGGGCCTCCAAGGGCCTAGGGAAATGCACGCAATTACCGCCTGGAAGCAATGACTGAGGGTGCACAAAAACCTTCTGTTGAGGATTTTATTTGATTTATTTATTTTTAAGAGATTTTATTTTTAGAGAGAGGGGAAGAGAGGGAGAGAGGAAGAGAAACATGAATGTGCTGAGGATTTGCAAAGGGGGATATCTTTTTTGGAATGATTCTCCACCTTGGGGAAGAGAGATTGGCAAAATTGTCAGGAAGTTGGCACTGGCACAACAGAGAAGGGCCCTGAACTAATTTTACTTCATTATGTACATGTGGTGTGTGAACCCGGGACATATTAGACATGTGGAACCCCAGAATCTCTGTTTTAAGGGGGGACCCCTGTATAACTTAAAGCTTGAGAAGCACTAGTTTAGTGCACCACTGCCCCTAACACACACACCGCGCCATCCATCATAGGTATCCTGCCCCATCATGCAGATGAGAAAACTGAGGTCTAGATAGGGGAAGGGGTGTTTCCAAACTTAGAGTCCGTCATTAGTGGCGGAGCAGAAAGCCAAGCTGCTGAACCTCTAAAGCAGCCTTTTAAATTTTTCCTTCATCTCTGATTATAAAAAGTATATAAAAGGTATAGTCTGAAATATTTATGGATGAAATGATGGTATGTTTGTAACATGCTCTATAGTATTACGGAAAGCAAGTCTGCGTGTAAGAAAGAACTGGGATGAGCCCTGGCTGGTGTAGCTCAGTGGATTGAGCGCAGGCCTGCGAACCAAACAACTGCGGTCGATTCCCAGTCAGGGCACATGCCAGGGTTGCGGGCAAGGTCCCAGCAGGGGACTCACAGGAGGCAATCATACATTGATATTTCTCTCCCTCTCCCCTTCCCTTCCCCTCTAAAGATAAATAAATAAAATCTGTAAAAAAAAGAAAGAAAATTGGGATGAAATAAGAGTAGTCATGATTTGCTGACTGGGTGATGGGTATTTGGGGAGTCACTATATGACTCTTTTCTGTGCTTGTTTGAAATTTTTCATAATCAGAAGGATTTTTAAAAAGATATTTTATTTATTTATTTTTAGAGAGAAGGGAAGGGAAGGAGAGCGCCACCCACTGGGGACCTGGCCTGCAACCCAGGCATGTGTCCTGACTGGGAATTGAACTGGCAACCCTTTGATTTGCAGGCCCACACTCAATGTACTGAGCTACACCAGGCAGGGCAAAAAGGCTTTTTTGTTTGTTTGTTTGTTTGTTCGTTTAAGTATAATGGGGGGGAGGTTCTAATAATATGGTAGTAGCTAGAGTGAAGTTTGTGGATAATTTGTGGATTTCATGTATTCAGGAAGTGGGCTGTCTATGCAGAAAGGCCCTGGAGCTGCATGGGGCCCAGGCAGGAGGGCAGCTTGGGTTCCAACTCCAGGAGAAGATGCTCTCTCTCTGTAGGAGCCTGAGTATTTGGCACTTGGATGTGGACCTGGGATGCATAATTACCGCTCCCTTGTCTTCATCAGATGAGAAAGAAGAGATTTGAAGAGGAGTCCCAAGCCCTCAATAGCAGAACCTGTCATCTCATTACATCTTTTTATTTGTTTCCTTTTAAGGTTTTATTTATTTATTTTTAGAGAGAGGGTAAGGGAGAAAGAAAGAGAGGGAAAGAAACATCAATGTGTGGTTGCCTGTCAAATACCTCCTACTGGTGACCTGGCTTGCAGCGCAGGCGTGTGCCAGGGCTAGGAATTGAACCAGTGACCCTTTGGTTTGCAGGCCAGCACTCAGTCCACTGAGCCATACCAGCCAGGGCTCATCTCATTACATCTTGACACACTGGGAAGTTGTCCTGGCAGGTTCCCCCAACCCAAGCTGTTCAGAAAGCATATTCCTGTGAACAAAGAGAGACTAGGATGGGGATCGCTAGGGAAATACACATGCTGAATGTCAATTCATCAAAAGTAAATTTGGGGAGAAGGTGAAAGCTGGCCTTTCACGTTAGTTCTAATGATACTATGTTTGCCAGATTTTACATAGGGCTCATGGCTGGCGGTAAGCCAAGGGCTAGGGCTGGGAGCAGGGATGAGAGGCATGTATCTCACTGGAAAGGCGAAGATTCGTCCCTCAGGAGGTTGGAGATGGTACCTAGTAGACAGGCCTCACCCAGTATCTTACCTCTTTTCTGACTCTCAGAAACTAGAAAATCCCTGGAGCTTCCCTTTGATGCAATTCTAGAATTGTCTCTCCAACCTGTTTCACTTCTGTTTTATGGATGTCATAGGGTGGCGGGGAGCTGTGGAGTCAGATAATGAGAGGCCCAGTCTAACGGGGTCTCTCTCCCCAACTAAGGACCACTTTCTTCCCCTCACAGTCTCCTAGAGGGACCTTGTTCTCTCAGCATAACATCTATAGCTGCATCCTCCCAAGAGGTGCATATTTAGCGATATGCCTGCGTGTGGCATGTTCACTTGGTGGGGTTCACTCTATGTCTCTGAGTACTTTATTCCCCAGTCAGGACAGGCCTCACCTAAAATTGTGATCCCCAACCTACCCCCAAGTCTTTCCAGCTCTCCTATTCCTGGAAATTATGACTTTATATTTCACTGTATGTGAAAGGCATTTTCAATACCCCTGTGAGGATCAGGTCTGGAAAACTACTAGGAGTGGAGGCAGGTAGACCTGTGAGGGATGAGTCATGTGGCTGGAGGTATGGTGTGTCTTATATAGTGGGGTAGGGCGGGAGGCCTGGCAAGGGGAGAGGGCTCTTTAAGGCAAAGTAGACATGGTATTTCTCACACTTGTAACCTGTGCCTATAACTAGGACGGCGGTCCTGGAAGTCAGTGACTCAAGAGACAGCAACTGCAAACCTCCACAAGCCACAGAGCAGTCTAGCAACGGAGGCTAGGAAATGTATTGTTTATATCATTTGCTCTGCTTTTCTACATGTTTAACATTTAGAAAGTAGATCTCCCTCAGTCCAAAGTGTGAGTGGTTTGGTGTATCCTCAAGCCAAACTCAAGTAGTCCCAGGGCCTAGGCTGCTGAAGATAGTATGTTCAGGTGACACAGGAAACCTACCAAAATGGCACTGGTGACGGGAGAAGCACCAGTGGGCTTGAAATGCTCCCACCCCAATACGTGCATTCCTTCACCTCATAGTAGCCTCCAAATTGTGACCTCAGAACTCTGGGGCTCCCCTAAGTCACTGGATCAGTCTATCCAGGGGTATCCAACCCGCAGCTCGTGGGCCTCATGGGGCTCAGGATGGCTGTGAATGAGGCCCAACACAAAATCGGAAATTTACTTAAAACATGATGAGATGTTTTTGTGATTACATGATGCAGTGTATTTCATGTGTGGCCCAAGACAACTCTTATTCTCCCAGTGTGGCCCAGAGACGCCAAAAGTTGGACACCCCTGGTTTCTCTTTGTAAGCATTTTTCTTTACTATGGAAACTTTGAGACCTGTAACAAAAATAGGAAAAAAAAACCCCCACAGTATCACAAACCTATATACCCATTATCCAGCTTCAGCAATTACTAATTTATGTATTCCTCTATCCATTCTGTCACCATACTTCTCTAGATGATTGGGAAGCAAACCCTTGCCATATCATTTTGTTTAAAAATAGTATTTATCTCAAAATTACAAGGATTTGGAACATGATAACTCTAATACTATTATCAAACTAAAAATATACTAAGAATAATTTTTTGATATTATTCAGTATTCCATCAGTATTTCACATTTCCCTGGCTGTCTTATAAATGTTATTTTTAAACAATCGTGTTTCCATAAGGATCCTAATAAGGTCCATACTTTAAAGTTGACTGACATATCCGAAGTCTCTGTTAAGTTTAGGTTCTCTGTCTGGCCGTCTCCACCCCCGCCTGCACGTGTTTTGTCCTGTGCTGCTTCCAACAGTCTGGTATGCATTTCAGTAAAAACATCCCTGTGGTTAACTTTAATATTTCCCTATGTTCCCTCTATTTCCTGTAATTTTGAGAGATCTAGAAGCTTGATCCAATTCAGATTCAGTTTTTGGGGGGGCGAAACTACTTTGCAGACAGTGCTGTGTCTCTCTCTCTATCCACAGACACATTATGGTTTAGCAGCTCTTGTTTTGGATGCTATAATGTCCTCTCTTTTATAGATGAGGGAAATAGATTCAGACAAGGGTGAGGCTGGCCAGAACAGGGAAATGTAGCAGGCTTAGGTCTTCCGACTTCCTATACAGAACTCTGCCTTGTACCATGTCCCACCAGGCCCTTGGAGGAGGTGTTTAATGAACAGGTCAGGAAGTCCACTGGGCAGACCTGCCTACTTTTTCTGTATCAAACAGAACTTCTTAGTTCCCCAGGGCTCACTGGCTCCAGCATAGCCTAGTATTCCTGCAGCTGAGTTTAGAAAATCTCTGTCTGGAAAACAAAGGGAGGGTTTCCTCACTTGTTTTGGCAAGTCTCAACCAGGGTGGGGTGAAGTGGCCCGTTCAACATGATCAGGGGAGGGATCATTTGGCTCAGAAGAGCAGGGTGGAGTGTGTGTACAAACTGGTGGGGCTGGCTGGGTAAGGGGACTGGCGTGCCTCCTGGGAGGAGCATGCCGGGCTAACTGCCAGTGGGGTGGGGAAGAAGGAGAGGGGAGGAGGAGGGAAGAGAAATTGTGGAGTAGAGAATTTTGGGAAGTCACCTTGAATGAGAAGGGCAACACAGCATTCCCAGCCTTGCCTTAAAAAAAGAAAAAAAAAGAAAAAGAAAAAAGCTGTTTTTGCCTGGATATTAGTTGGTGACTTATTGGCAAGTTCAGACTCTTAATGCAAAGATTGGTTCATCTACTTTTTTGTTCATTTTATCTTATTTCTTCATTTTTCTTTATCTGTATTGTTGACACTACTACAGATGTCCCCATCCTCCCTTCTTTGCCCACTCCCCCACCCTAAACCCCCCTACTCCCTCTGGCCATCACCACACTGTTGTGTATGTCTATGAGTTATACATGTATAGTCTTTGTTTAATCCCTTCCCCTTCTTTCATCCAGTCCTCCCTTATCCCCTCCCCCTCTGACAGCTGTCAGTCTGTTCCACATGTCCATGCCTCCGTTTCTATTTTGTTTCTCAGTTTATTTAGTTCATTAGATTCCACATGTGAGTGAGATGATATGGTATTTGTCTTTCACTGCCTGGCTTATCTCACTTAGCATAATGCTCTCCAGTCCCATCTATGCTATTGCAAAAGGGAAGAGTTCTTTCTTCCCTTCTGCTGTGTAGTGTTCCATTGTGTAAGTGGATCACAGCTTTCTGATCCACTCATCTACTGATGGGCAGTTAAACTGTTTCCAGCACTTGTCTATTGTAAATAGTGGTGTAATGAACATAGGGGTACATGTTTCAAGGAGCAAAGTAGGCTGTGAATTGATCGTAGGTGATCTGGAAAATCCTAAGTCATGGACAGACCCTAGGGAGTCATTTCTATCCCATCACCTTCCTAACAAATCCCCAATTTCCTTCCTTTCCAGTTCAGTTTCCCTTTTTACCAACCTTTGTCACTAGGCAGTATTTTCCCAAAGGTAACACAAATCTTTACTGAGTAAAAATAAACCCATTTCCTCTTTTCTGTTGTGGAGGGGAAGAGCAGCTCCTACCTATAATAAATAACTCAAGGACTTAGTACCTCGGTTCGGACTTGCACTGTGTCCCAGGCTGATGGTTGTACCAAGTTATCACTCTGCCTACCTGTCGTCATCATCGAGTCCATCGGCCAGATTCATCTTCACAGGGGACAGCACCGTTCATGTTACAGAAGCTGTAGAACATCATGCTCAGAGGGTGGGCTCTAGAAGCCAGAATTTCTGCTTCAGCCACTGTCCTAGTTCAGTTACTTTTTAGCTATGCGATCTTAACTTCTCCGGGCCTCAGCATTTTTACCCATAAGCGTGATATATTATTGTGAGGATTAAAGTAGTTACTTAAATGAGGATTAAGTGGTACCTATCAGGCACTTAGGATTTCTGACACATAGTGTAGAGTTTCCTTTTCACCATTTCATCAGCCTCGACTAACCATCCCTTCTTTTCCTCAATTTCTAGTTCCTGAAATCCTACCATGCTTCTAAGCCGAGCTCAAATGCTGCCTCCTCCCTGAAGCCTTTCCTGTGCGCCTCATTTAGAAGTGAGCTCTTCCTTATCTCAGAGGATTTTTGTGTTTAGCTCTTTTGACTTCTCCACATGATGTCAGCTGTTGTCATCATTTACGTGTGATACCTTAGTGGCACTCCCTTAAGGGAGATTGTCTGACCCACACCAGCCACTCAGTCCAGCGCTCAATTACTGGGAGGGATGGTATGGGTCCCATATGCTTTGCTGTTTAAACCAGTGGTTCAGTCCTAGCCACCCAATGGAATCACCTAAGGATCTTTAAAAACTACTTGATGTCTGGGTTCCACACCTAGAGATTTTAATGTCATTGGTCTGGGGTGGGGCTTGGGTATTTTCATTTAAAAAATCTTACGTGATTCTGCCCTGGCTGGCGTGGCTCAGTGGATTGAGCGCCGGCCTGTGAACCACGATCGCAGTTCAATTCCCAGTCAGGGCACATGCCTGGGTTGCAGGCCAGTTCCCAGTAGGGGACTCATGAGAGGCAACCATACATTGATATTTAAAATAAAAAAAAAAATCTTACGTGATTCTAATGCCTACTCTTGGTGTAAACCATCCCCTGGTTTAAAATGTTTAGTAACATAGCCCTGGCTGGTGTGGCTCAGTGGATTAAGTGCTAGCCAGCATATCAAATGCTTGCCAGTTGGATTCCCAGTCAGGGCACATGCCTGGGTTGTGGACCAGGTCCCCAGTAGGGGGCGTGTGAGAGGCAACCACGCATTGATGTTTCCCTCTCTTTCTCCCCTCCTTCCCATCTATCTAAAAAAATAATAATAAAAGAATCAACCACAAGAGCTACCTCTGGGGAGCCTTGAAGGAGGGAGGCTTGAAGGCATTTGTTAGGTCTTCACTACCCTAAGACAATGTAAATGCTCCCTGAGTGCAATCACCCCTGAAGTAGATCAGCAGGATGGGGAGAATGCCAGAGGCAAATATTTTTCACAATTTTTCTAAGAAGCCGTATCTGAAACATCAGGCTTTTCTGACACCCAGGCATGTACTTTCATTTCCTGAGGTCATTTACAGATAGCAACCATCCTTTGGAGAGACTCTAATGCAATTTTTGGCATCATAACAGGCTGTTGGTGGTGGTATGGGTGAAGTTTAGGGAAATTGGTCCCATGTATCACTCTTTGTAGAGAGCTTGCTGTTTCAGCCCTGCACGTGGTCAGCTCTGAGTAAGTACAGGGTGGGGATTATCAATTTGACTATTTTTGGTTCTAGCCTCATTTTGTTTACTTCCCCAGGCCTAGCTGATTTGAACACTTGTATTACAAACGTGCAAGCACACATGCATGCACACATGCAAACGAACACAGCCATTCTTCTGCCCTTTGTCTATGAATTTCTCAACCGCTGACCCACATTCTAGATGGTGATTCATTGAGTCAGATCCATCAAGGGTCTAAATGGTCAGAAGAGAGAGGAGGCCATAGCTCCCTATTGAAAAGCAATTTCAGGGTTCAGGCCATGAGTGTGCACTGGTGAGTGTGTCCAGCCATGGGATGCTTTGGAATCATGGAATGTTATGCAGTGGTTTCCTGTGTGTAATTTTCCCAGAAGCAAACTGATGGTACAAGGAATGGCAAAGCCCATCTATATATAATGAATGGAAAAGGACCCTCCTTTCCCATCTGTCTTACTCAAGGGCCACCGTGCAGTGTGGTGCAGGAATGGAGAAGATGGCACCTCAGCTCAGTGTATGGGTCTTAAAATTTACTTATTTATTTATTTTTAGGCAGAGGGGAAGGGAGGAAGAGACGCATCATTGTGTGGTTGCCTCCCGCATGCCCCCCAGTGGGGACCTGGCCCACAACCCAGGCATGTGCCCCAACCGGGGAATGAACTGACGACCCCCTAGTTCGCAGGCCAGCGCTCAATCCACTGAGCCACACTATTCAGGGCTTGGTTTATGGTTTTTAGCAGACATCAGAGCCAGTTATGACCTTCTTTCCCAATAAGCCCTAATGCGGCCTTCTGTTACAGAGTAAAAATTTAACCGAATAAATTTAAAGATCTATTTGGCTTTATTGAATAATTCATGAGTCAGGCAGCATCCCATCTAGTAAATAGAAAGGTGCTCTGAAGAGATGTAAAAAATGGAAGGCTTTACAGGCAGAAATGGGGTAGGATAAGAAAGTTAAAAGATTGGGTTATTTCAGATAAGGTCTTGCTCCTTCTCCAGCATTTCCCATCTCATTCTTTTGTTTCTTGGGCAACAAATAAATTCTCCAAGAGATTCAATTAGAACTAAACATCACTGAAAGACATTCTCCTGCTTTCCTCCTGTCTGTCAGCATGCTCCATCCCAGGTTCTTCTTCTTCTTCTTTTTTTTAAAGAGGGAGAGAAACATTAGTGTGTGGTTGCCTCTTGCACATCCCCTACTGGGAGCCTGGCCTGCAACCCAGGCATGCACCCTGACTGGGAATCGAACCAGCAACCCTTTGTTTCACAGGCAGGAACTCTGTCCACTGAGCCATGCCAGCCAGGGCTCTGTCCCAGGTTCTTGTGTTGACTGCTGTCACTTTGTCCAGCCATTACCTTTAGGGGCTCCTAAGCCTTCCATCTTGGATTGCTTCTCAACCCAAACACTCTCTTTGGTTATGCTCACCCACTCCTAGGACTTCAACTTTTAGTCGCCTAATTTGCTAGGTCTGCCATGAAAAACAGGCATCATAATGGGGTGGTTTAAACAACAGAATTGTGTGTCACATTTCCGGAGGCAAGATGTTGGAAATAATGGTATCAGCAGAGTTGGTTCCTTTTGAGGGCTTTGAGGGAGAATCTATTCTACGTTTTTCCCTAGCTTGTGGTGATTTGCTGGAAATTTTGGACATTCCTTGGCTTTTGCTGCATTTCCCCAGTCTCTGCCTTCATCTTCATATGGCATTCTCCCTGCGTGTTTGTATGTCCAAATTTCCCCTTTTATGAGGATACCAGTCATATTGGATTAGGGCCTACCATACTCCAGTATCACCTAAGCTTCAATAATTATAATGACCCTGTTTCCAAAGATGTGCACATTCAGAGGCACTGACATTTAGGCCTTCAGTGTATGAGTTTCGGGGTGGGGGATATAATCCAACCCGTGGTACCCATTGTCTGCTGACTCCCCAGACAAAGGCTATGAGTACTACTGTGTCTACTGACATTTAGACCTGTGTATCAGCTGCCTGCTGCACTAGTCCATCTACCTGTCTCTTGGGCATCTCCAACTCAGTCGGGATGCTTTTCCTGTTACCATCACTAGGATCTCACGTAAATTTGACTCTCCCCGTGGTGGTCCGCTGCTCGCTCTTCCTTTCTCCCAGCCACGTAGCTCTGACACCTCAGGGTCTTCTCTGACTCTTCCCTCTTTCTTCCCCTTCCTGTGTAATCGTTTACCAGGGCTTGCAGGTTCTGGTCTTAGTACCCCTTAATATGTCTTGCCCTTCTTCTCCTTTGCACTCATTGAAGGCCTTCATTGCCTCTCACCTGACTGACACCGTAGCTTCCCAGCTGATCCCCCTGCTTCCATTTCACCCCCCTCTGTTCCATCCTCCCTGGCAGACAAGACTCAGTGTCTTCAAGCACGACTCTGCCAGTGGTTCCAATCCTTCGAAGCAGCTGCTTTCCCATTTCTGAGCTTTTTCCGTGCCAGTCCTGCTCTCCAGAATGCCCTCCCCTTACATCCACCTGTTTAGACATCCAGCCAAAAGGCCTCACCTTGCAGAAACCTCCTGCCTCACATGTGACCCTCCCCCCCTTGGGCTGTGCTTATACCTTTTCAAGAGGGCTTACCATATTCTACCCTCAGAGCTGTGCAACTGTGTGCCATTGCCACGTCATGATCCTCCCACACACTCTTACGAGATAATTGCGGTAAGACAAGATCTGAATCCTCCTCATCATGCAGTGCTGCATGTCGGGCTCATAGCAGGTGCCCAGTTAATATTGGTTGAACGATTTGGAAACTCTTGAAGCTTGCTGCCCTGGTGTCTCTGTGCGCTGCTGTATATTGCAGCATAAAAAGCAGCCCTCTTGGGTTTTTTTTTAATCTTGTAAATTGGGTCAGTGTATAGACTAGGCGTATCAGCTGCTTAGCGCTCACCAGCCTCCTCAGAAAGCACCTTCCAGTGAGCCGGTAGGGGAGAGGGGGGAGTGGGGGAATAGGGATTGGATGAGCTCCCCCACCTAGCAGCTGAGCTGCTCAGCAGTAGGATGGTAGAGGCTCAGACAGCAACAAGGCCAAATATACAGGTCAAAACCCGATTTATACAGGGAAAAAAATATGTGGTGACCTTAATGGCAAGGAGGCTTATCATCTGAAAAAATGACAGTAGCAGAGAGCTCAGGCACATTCAGTGGGGGAACACCTCTCCAGCCCACCCCTATTCTAAACTTCATTTGAATCTCTCTTTCACTGTCCTTTGAAATGAAGGCTGGCTTTTTTTTCCTCCTAAGCTGTCACTTAGTATACAAAAGTAATCATTTTTACATCCTATGTTGCTAAATCTGGAGACAAAGCCATTTCTTCTGTCTGCTTCCCAGCAGTGGAGCTGAAGATATCAGAAAGGAGAACTGACTTGGGCAAGGTCACACAGCAAGGAGGGCCCCAGAGTGGAAATGAGAAGCTGCCCTTGCAGCCTCTTCTCCTCACAAGTGTCCAAGGACAGGCCTGTGCAGCCCTGGAAATGGGCATTCTGAAGGGCTGGATGGTGCAGGTGGTGAGATGCCCCCGGGAAGAATCTGAGGCCTAGAAAATTCAATAGCAGCACTGCAGTAAATGTCAAGGGAAAAGAATTTCCCACAGCTCAAGAGCATGGGCTCCGGAATCTGACAGGCTGGTGAACAGATGAGCAAATGCATATTGCTAAGTAGACCTCAGGCCACAGAGAGAGAAATAGTTTGTTGAATGAGTGAATAAGAGCCACAGTAGTTCCGCACTTTTCAGGTAGGGGGTGAGAGCACAGGCCCCAGACCTTGCCTTCCTGGGCTCAAGTCTTGATTCCATCACAGACTAACCCAAGCCAGAAAACTTAAGCCTTAGTTTCCCCACCTAGAAAGTGGTAGCAAGTCATTCACAGATATTTATTGAGCACATATTAGCTGGTCACTGTTCTGGGTGCTTGGGATAGAGCAATGAACACAACAGACAGAAATTCCTGACCTTGTGGAGCTGGCACTCTAGTGAGGGGAAGAGTTACAAGCAATAGGGTTGTGGGAGGAATAAATGAGAAAATGCATGAGAAGTTCTTGGCACCCAGCTGGTCCCTAATGAATGTCTCAGGTTTCCCTATGGCTTGGCAAAAGGGACAGAGTTGGATGTGTCAGAATGGGGACAAGGGTGCCTGCCTGAGCTTCCCTTTAGCTGGAGCCCTATTCAGAATGGGACAGAGGCTGTCCGGATAGATGTCCAAGATCAGAAGAAGAGGGAGAAAGTGGTGTTTGAGCTGGGCCTGAAACACGGGTGGGAGAGGAGCGAGCTGGAAAGGCCATCAGAGGCTAGCCCAAGGTCTTCGGACTTTGGTACAAAGTATGAAAATGTTGATGGTATAGGAGTAAAAAGGACCACAGATTGGGGAAACTTTGAGGGAAGGCTAAGAGGTCTTTTTTTTTTCAAAATTTTTATTTAATTATCTTTAGAGGGGAAGGAAAGGAGAGAGGGAGAGAAATATCAATGTATGGTTGCCTCTCATGAGTCCCCTGCTGGGAACTGGCCTGCAACCCAGGCATGTGCCCTGACTGGGAATCGAACTGCGATCGTGTGGTTCGCAGGCCCGTGCTCAATCCACTGAGCTACACCAGCCAAGGCAGGCTAAGAGGACTTTATCTTCAGTTCTTCAGCACGGCAGGTGGGTGACAGAGGTTCACTTCTGTGATGTGATGTCAGTGTGCATGCGTACAAATAACCCAGACTTTCAGCAAGTCTCTCTGATGGGAGAAATGGCAGTGTTAACCCTCTGCAAATTACATGAAACTCCCTATCATTATTCTGAGCTGGCATGTTTTCACAGAGGCTTGCTGTAAAAACACAGGCTATGGTGAAGCCAACAAAGTACACAGGCAGGAGAGATCCAGCCACCTGGAAGGTCAAGGTGATTCAGTAGCTTGAGTTCAAGTCTCCCATCTCCCATCTCCTTTCTCTCTGATCCCACAGCGCCTGTTTCCCCACTGAAAGCCAGCAACAGCCCTGACCAGGTGTCCCAGCTGTTCTTCCAGTGGGGCAGAGATGCTTTCCAGATTTTTACCCTTCTGGAAAGGGTAGTTAGAGTAGAGTTCATTTGGGAGCCTCCCCCCAGCTGGGGTTTATCATTTCTTGTTGTTACTACTGACAGGGCCCCCATATGACCACCTTTTTCCTTCCCTTGGCACAATTGCTTGTTTTCTCTCTGTCATTTGCTTTCTGTGAAACTGTGCAGTAAAAAGTACGTGGGCTCTGGAAACCGGCTGCTTGTGTTTTGAAGGCTGCACCTGTTACTTTCCAGCAGTGTGATTTTGGGCAATACAGTTAATCTCTCCAAGCCTGAGTATTTTTGTCTATAAATCAGAGCTGATAAAAATGACCTGCCCTCTTGGGTTGCTATGAGGATTCAGTGACTTCCTCCAGGTAAAGCTACTGGAATCAAGTCTGGCTTATAGGAAGTGCTATCCAGTGAATTAAGATCTTGCTCTCATCACTTACCCCCTTTTTGGGGGAGGGGCTGTTTTCTCATGTGTGCAATATGATGATGCTTCCCCTTCATGGCTCCAGAAGTGAGGGACCAAATAGATGAGAAGGCATTTCACTGACAGAAGTCACACAAGACGTGTGTGACTGGCAGGAAGGACATGTTTCAATAGTGTTTTGGCTATAGCTTTAGTACAAATCATAGAAATGAACGTGTGGATAGGATTGGTGACCTTTATATGGTGACTTAGGTGGCTGAGATTACCTGTGGAGGGCAGCACGAACCTGCATTTTGGTTGATATTTGGGGCAGGGGATGGGGGTGAGAAGGCTCTCTCACATACATCTTTAATTTATCAGACAGTGAAGTATTTTACAGCTCCATGTTACCCTCGACTATTACAACTTAATAATTACCTGTAGTTAGGGTGATACATGCTTATTAATAAGGTTGTAGCTAATTTTATTCAGTTAGTCCTTTTAAAGAAATCATAGATAATTGAATAATTTAAAAGCTTTTAAAAATATAACATTGTAGTAATTAATTTTATGTTGGACTTTGGGGATTTCCACGCAAAATAAAAAATAGCCATGTAAGCCCTGGCTGGTGTAGCTCAGTTGATTGAGCATGGGTCTCAGAACCAAAGGGTCACCTATTCGATTCCCAGTCAGGGTACATGCCTGGATTGTGGGCCAGGTCCCCAGTAGGGGGCATGCAAGACACAACCACACATGGATGTTTCTCTCCCTCTCTTTCTCCCTCCCTTTCCTTCTCTCTGAAAATAAATAAATAAAATCTTTTTAGAAATGGCCATGTAAAGCACCCAAAATGTGGATAATGAGTCCAGCCTGGTCACAATTTCCCCAGCCATAACCTTTTTTGAGAGGAAGGACCCTGGTATAACTCAAACATGCTAAGGAATGCCAAAGTGAGTACAAATGTATAAAGTAATGTTCACATATGAGTTATAATAACAGTAATACTAACTAAAATGATCATGTATTCACTATCTACTTTGGGCTAAGTGCTTTTATTTTAATTTAGTTTTTACATTTTAAGTTTCCCACATTTTTTTAAAAGATTTTATTTATTTATTTGTCTTTAGAGGGGAAGGAGAGGGAGAGAAACATCAATGTATGGTTGCCTTTCGTGCATCCCCTGCTGGGAGTTGGCCTGCAGGGTACCAGCCTGCAACCTAGGCATGTGCCCTGACTGGGAATCGAACCGCGATCCTCTGGTTCACAGGCCCGCGCTCATCCCACATTTTTTTTTAATTTTTAAAAGATTTTATTTATTTATTTAGAGACAGGGGAAGAGAGGGAGAAAGAGAGGGAGAGTAACATCAATGTGTAGTTGCCTCTCACATGGCTCCCCCTGGGGACCTGGTCTGCAACCCAGGCATGTGCCCTGACTGGGAATCAAACCAGCGACTCTTTGGTTTGCAGCCTGAGCTCAATCCACTGAGCTACACCAGCCAGGGCCCCACATTTTTTATTTAGGCAAAGAAAATCCACTACTGTAAACATTCAAAAAATAAGTGCCAGAAATATAGAAATCAAAAGCTGCATGTTTTAAAACATTTGGACATCATGATGAAATCTGAAAATTTTTCATACATTTTAAAGAAAATGAGGTAAAATGCCAACACAGATTTCTCTGGATTTTTTAAAAGTATACACAAATTCAAGGAGTTCATCATCACCAAGCCCTTATTATATGAAATGTTAAAGGGACTTATCTAAGAAAAAGAAGATAGAAAATAGGAACAGTGAAAGGACAGCAAACTCACAGTTATTAACAACCACACCTAAAACAAAAACAAACTAAGCAGACAGCTAGATCAGGAGTGGAACCATAGAAATGGAGATCACATGGAGGGTTAGCAACAGGGGAGTGGGAGGAGGAGAAGGGGGAGAAGGTACAGAGAATAAGTAGCATAGATGGTAGGTAGAAAATAGACAGGGGGAGAGGGCAAGAATAGTATGGGAAATATAGAATCTAAAGAACTTGAAACATGTGGACATAAACTAAAGGGGGGAATGGTGAGGGAGGGGGTGTACAGGGTGGAGGGAAATGAAGGGGGGAAATGGGACAACTGTAATGGCATAATCAATAAAAGGTATTTAAAAAGTATACAAATGCCTTCACCTCTGGTGAACATACTATCACCCTAACTTCCCATATTTTACTCCTGAACTTTAAAAAAGAATTATTTATTTAGTTTTAGAGAGAGGGGAAGGGAGGGAGAAAGAGAGAGAGAAAAACGTCTATGTGCGGTTGCCTCTTGTACACCCCTACTAGGGACCTGGCCTGCAACCCAGGCATGGGCCCTGACTGAGAATCAAACTGGCAACATTTTGGTCCTCAGGCCAGTGCTCAATCACTGAACCACACCAGCCAGGGTGATATTCCTAACACATTTTAAATTAAGAAATAATTGGTGAAAAATGTCATGCATCTTTAGTGTGATATTCCTTTTGAGTCAGGGACCTGAAATGAAATTTTAAAGAAAGCATTAAAAAATGAAGGTGGGAAGCTAAAGAAATATTTGGCAAGTTCCTCACTAATTAGAAATTCAATAAGCCAAAAAATTGCCTGAATAATCTCATGTATTTGAATTAGTTAATTTTTCAGTTGATTTTCACTTATGCTTAAACCAAAAAAGGTGAAGGTCTTCATATATAGAATATGTATGAATACTTATAAACACATGAATTGTATATGTTTAAATGATCAGGTTTAAAAATTTTTTAAATCCTCACCTGAGGACATTTTTGTCATTGTGCATGCGTGCATAGGAGAGATAGCTAGAGAGAGAGAGAAACATTGATTGGCTACCTTCTCCTATGTGACCTGATCTGGATTGAACCCACAACCCAGGCTTGTGCCCCAACTGGGAATCAAACCTGTAACCTTTTGGTCTATGGGATCATGCTCCAACCAACTGAGCCACACTGACCAGGGCCAAAAAGCAACTTTTAAATCAGCAAGAACATACCTCTGTAATTCTGTTACTTTGGGCATTAAGACGTCCTAATGAGTCCTAATGCCTTTCTCTGTATTCCTATCCACATTCAACATGGTTTGAGGAAGACCTAGAAACAATAGTTTTTGCCTCAGTATGGGGTGACCCTCAATAGTTTTTGCCACACATTTAGTGGCAAAGCTAAGCTTGATGCAGCCTAAAGTTTACAACAAACCCCAAGGGCTGTGATGAGGGTCTTGTGAAGTTCTGGGGTAGACACAGTGGGGTCTAGCTGCAGCAATGGGCTGGGCTAGGTGCTTTTAATAGTGAAAGCCAGCATTCATTGTCGTGTTACCCCATGCTAGATGCTGTTCCGCACGCTTTACGTGAATTAGTTCTCACGACAGCCTTAGGGGTTAAGAACCAGTATCATCATCATGCCTGTGATGCAGGGGTGATGCTGATGTACAAAACAGGGGGAAGTACTTGCTCTAGGCCATACAACAGGCAAGTGGCAGATTTGGGATTGGAACTCAGGTAGAGTTTGATTATGGAATGCATGCTTGTAATCACTATACTATGCGCTTTGAGTCTTTTCAGGTTTGTGTGGGGTAATATTGTGGTTTAATGACAATTCATCCATCCTGAAAAGTACTCTCACTGGCCAAGTAATGAGAAGTAAAAAGCAAAACAAAAACCTACACAAAAACAAAGAATGAGAGCTAACTAAAATGAATTGGATCCGTAAGAATGTTGAATCTATGAGCACACTAAAAAGAGCAAATAGCCCTGGCTGGTTTAGCTCAGTGGACTGAGTGCTGGGCTATGAACCATAGGGTCCCAGGTTCGATTCCCAGTCAGGGCACATGCCTGGGTTGCTGGGGGCCATGTCCCCAGTAAGGGGGCATGTGAGAGGCAACCACACATTGATGTTTCTCTCTCTCTTTCTCCCTCCCTTCCTCTCTCTCTAAAAATAAATAAATGAAATCTTTTTAAAAACAAGAGCAAATAAAATCACTGGCTCAGTAGAACTGGGCAGATATGCCTTGGACAGCAACAACAGTGACAATGGAAAACATTTATTGAATGCTTCTTGAGTTTATTAGCCCATTTGCTATGGGTCAAGCACTGTTCTAGGTAATTCATGCCAATCCTCACAGCTGTCACATGAGGTAGACACAATTACTAGCACCCCCATTTTCCCCATGTGAGATATGTGAGGCGTAAGGAAGTTCTATCTTACATTCAGGGTCCTCGGGCTAGTAAATGGTAGTGTGACAATTTACAATCCAGGTAGCCTGGCTCCAGAGTCCATTGCACTCCACCCTCATTCGATACTGCCTAAATATATTCACTTGCATTTCTTTTTTGCAAGGCTAAAGCCTGGGTTGATAGGTATAATAATTAACACTTATTGAGTCTGACTTTGCATCAAGCACTGTGACCAGACCCATTACAAATAAATAATGTATTTAATGTACAGGGTTATTGAATCAGGACTGTTTTTTAAAAATTCCCATTTGACAGGCAAAACCAGAATTAGAAAGGATTATGTGAGTTACCATTTCAAAGCAAAGGCCAAGAACTGTGCCTGGTGCATAACAAACATCAAGAGCAGGGATCCAAGGTCAGAAAACTAGTTCGGTTTGGAGTTGGCTTTTGAACTTTTTTACTCCCCCACTCAAGCCTATGGCAACAATACCTTCTCATTGTATTTATGATGACAGCCCCTCTAGATCTGCTCCCTGAACTTCAGCCAAAGCAGTCTTTTTGAAATGTAAATCTCTTCAAACACCTTTAGTGGCTTCCCTTTTGAAGCCACTTTTTGAATAAAGTTCTAGGAGGCCCAGCAGTTATAGCTGGAGTGGTAGCCAAAAGACTTCCGAGAGGTGGGCAGATTGCAGAGCTTGTAGTGCCGCGGAGGCCATGGTTGGGAGTTTGGATTCTGTTCTGTGATGAGAAGCCACCGCAGAGGTTTGCGCTGGGCAGTGTCATAGTTCCCATGGCTCTGTGGTTTCTGGGAGGACGGACAATGGTCTGTAGGGTCCAAGGGAGCTGGGAGCCCCAGTGAAGAAGCTGTTGTAGGATCCGGGTGGGAGAGGGTGCTGGCTTAGTGCAAGTGGTCAGCGTCTGGATATATTCAGAAGGTAAAGCTAACCTACTTGTTGAAGGACTAGATATAGGTGTGAGGGAAATGGGGAAATCGAGGATTACTGCTAGCTTTTGGGAGCTTATCAGAGTGAAGCACCGCTGGTTCAAAGAATGGGAAATATGCGTAGGGGAGAGAAGCCAGTGAAAACTCAAGAGTTTTTTTTGCTGGCCACTATTGAGGTGCCTATAAGAGAAAGAAGCTATGGGAACTCAGGGTAGGAGGAAAGCATTTGCAGGTGAAATCAGGGAGACTTTCTGGGGGAGGTGCCATCTGTGCTATGCTGGGTTTGAAAGAAGAGTTAGGAATGGGAATATGGATTTGATTTGGTGGGAGAAGGGGGCGTGGAGAGAGGTTAGAGCAGTGCTTCTCAGATTCTGGAATTTTTCCCTTTTACAGGCACAATTTGACTTAGTATTTTCCCTTCAAGTGGCTTACTTTTGAAAAATTTGAAAACTTCAAAAAGAGCTTTATACTGCTGCTATAAATTGTTTTTCATTTTCTGTTCCTAAAGGCACACTTGAAATAAGCATCTATTAAAGATTTTGTTGATTTAATAATAGCTAGCATTGGTTGCATACCTATGCTAGGAGCAATTCTAAGTGCTGCAAATCAATAATTTCTTTTTGCTTTGGCACTAATTGCTTATAAATCCTGTTCTGAGTGTTTTACACGTACTAACTCATTTAATCCTCCTGACAAAGTTATTCTGTAGGGTGTGGCAGACTCCGACCAGCAGAGTCTGTGCGTTGTGGCTGAAGATGAGAACAATGCACAGACTACAGCCGTCCTGTTGAGAGAAAGGGATGATGTGGTACTCTCTTAAGATGAGAGTCCTGCGGCCACTTCTCTCAAGGGGAGAGTGCCCCGACTCTTGCCTGGACAGGCTTTTATTGTTTTCCTTGGGTCTTACATCAAAGAAGGACTTATTATCTATTACACAGAATATTGTTGTCTACATTTGAGGTACAATCAAGAAATGAAAATAACAAATGCAGAAGGGAAAGGCGGCGAGCTAATTATGCTCCATCCTTGGGAAAATTCACACAGGCTTTGGAAATTACCTTGAAGATAGACAATACACATTTGTTGTTTTAGACCAGGGTGATGGAGTTGTAGCAAGAACAAGCCATAACAGTCTGGATGCATTTTCTAGGCCTGATTCCCACGGGAAAACTGGTTTGAGGGTCTGGCTCCTGCCCACCACTTTGCTCCTGTAGGTTTTCCATACAGAGCTGAGTCACATTTGCCAGACCAAAACAAACTGGGTCCCCCACGATAGAGGTGTTGTCTTTTCTGTCTTACAGATGGGGAGGCTATAGCCCAGAGGGGTTAGGCAACTTGCCCGGCTTTGCAGAAACAGTGAATAGCAGAGCTGGACTTTGAACTGCACATCCATATTCTGAACCACTTACCCATTGGTGCTCACACTTAGTTGCCTATGAGGATCACCTGGGAAGTTTTTTTTTTTATACTCATGTCTAGGTCCCACCCAGTGGAATTAAATTCGAATGTCTGGGGTGGGGCTTCAGCATCTGTGTCTTTGCAAAGAGCAGTTCTTTGCAAAGAACTTCTGAGCAGTTCTCATATACTCTCACAGAACCAGGGGTGAGAACATCTGCCTTATGCAATAAGGCCTCCACTGCCTGTAATCACCCCTTCACTAATGACTGTGGGTAACGTGAGCATAGAGCATTTGAGGCAGAGAGAAGTGCTCAGGGAAAGGCATGAGGATGTTCATTAGTGGCTCAAATAAATGCTTGTGGCCCCCTTTAAATTCACAGAGGTCCAAGTTCATGCATCCAGAGGGGAAGCGCTGGTCACACTGGGAATGCATCCTGTAGAAGGTCAGGGAGATGGCTGACAGGAGGTGGGCTCACCTGGCTCCCAATTAACATACTATCTGATGTTTTTGCTCCAAATTTAATTTGCTGGCAGATTATTAACTTCCAGTTGCTGAAGTGTGTTGGGGCCTGAAAGGGGGAAGGAAGCCTAGCAACCAATTGCATGGCTTAGCAACCAATTTCCACAGTTAGTTACAGCAGATGTGGGAGTCTGTCTGCAAAACTGCTCCCATTGGAGCGGGGAAGATAAGTCCCAAAGTAGCTACTCAGCCAGTTGTGGGCACAAAGTAAGGGGAAAGCACCCTGCCATTTACTTACTCTTCATTTACTTGTTTCTAGACCTCAGCTTCCCCAGCTGTAAAATAGGGATAGTGTGAATAGATCAAATGAAAACTACCTGGACTTTTCCAGCAAATACAGCCTTGCATGAAGAGGTTTTGTCTTTTTTTTTAAATAGTGCACTTACCCTATGTATGTGTTTCCTGTTGCTGCTGAACCAATTACCACAAACTCAAAATGGGGCACACTAGCTGAAATTAAGGTGTCAGTGTTCCCTGCTTTTCCCAGCTTCCAGAGGCTGCCAGCATTTTTTCAACTCATTGCTATCTTCTGTCTTCAACACCAGCAATGGCTGGTCAAGTCTTCTTTGAAAAAAAAAACACCACATTTTATTTATTTATTTTTAGAGAGGGGAAGGGAGGGAAACAGACTGACAGAGGCATCATTGTGTGGTTGCCTCACTAGCACTCCCCTACTGGAGACCTGGCCTGCAACCCAGGCATGTGCCCTGACTGGGAATCAAACTGGCAACCCTGTGGATTGCAGGCTGGTGCTCAATCCACTGAGCCACGCCAGGCAGGGCTGGTTAAGTCTTTTTCACATCACATCACTCTGAAACCAAAACTTCTGCCTTCTTCATTCACATTTTAGTGCCTTTGTCATGACACTGAGTCCAATGGGTAATCCAGAATAATCTCCCTATTTTAAAGTCATTGATTAGCAACCTTAATTCCACCCACTGCCTTCATTTTCCTTTGTGTTGTAACCTTTATTTGGCTTACCACATCATGTGTCAGGCACAATTCTAAGTGTTTTACAGGTACTGACTTCATATAATCCTCACAATAACCCCTCTGAAGTTGAGAATGTTACTAGTTCCATTTTACAGACAAGGAAACTGAAGCATGCAGAGGTTAAATAGGTTATTCAAAGTCCCACAGCTAAGAAGTGGTGCAGTTAGAATTCGAGTCCAAGCAATCTAATTCCAGAGTGTATATTCTTACCCACCAACCGTGCTGCAGATGTCCCAACCAGGTTAGGATGGAGTCTCATTTAACTATATACACTGAAGGCCTAGTACAGTGATAGGCTTACATGTCTATCACAGTGAATCCAGTGTGTAGACATTTATTTAGAGAACAGGTATGGCTCTGGCTGGTGTGGCTCAGTGGATTGAGCACCAGCCTGTGAACCACAGGGTTGCTGGTTCAAGTCCCAGTCAGGGCACATGCCTGTGGGCCAGGTCCTCAGTAGGGGGCGCACAAGAAGCAGCCACACATTGATGCTTCTTTCCCTCTCTCCCTCTCTTCCCCTCTGTCTAAAAATAAAATAAATAAAACCTTTAAAAGAAAAGAACAGATATGTATATTTCATTAGAGATACAATGATAAAAAGAATCATTTATGAATTAGAAGTAAAACTCCTGAGGCAGGGAGAGGGTTCAAGAGAAAGAATTTTTTAGGTATTTTACAAATGCAAGGTAGTTATCAGGGTTATACCTAACTATGTGCTTCTCCTGCCATTTATCTTTAGCACCTAAAGGCCAAAACCCCTTATTATTTTATCCATCAGGTATTACATTTGGTTGCTAGTAGCAAAATCAAGATACAACAGTGCCTCAAATAAAGCAGACATTTACTTTTTTAATCATCTGAAAAAGATGTAGAAGTAGGCTTTTTAGGGCTGGAATGGTAACCGCATCCTCCTTAGCATGTGGTCCTCATCTTCAAAATCACAGGATGGCTACTGGAACTCCAGCTGTCACATCCATATTACAAACAGTGGGAAGGGCAAATGTCACCTGCTATCACTCCTTAAAGGAGTTGTCCTGGAGGTTCCACCTAAGAGTTTTCAAGAACTTCTTATTGGGCACTTAGCAAAGAAGGCTAAGGAATGTTCATACTGAAGAAAAGGGGACCATGGGTTGTTGATAGGTAACTAATACTCTCTCTACCACAGATGTTAACGCTGAGAAACAAGCCTTTTACCATAATCCATGGTTCTGCATCCTCAGCCTATGTTCCTCCTGGGAACCCTGAGAAGGGAGTTTCTATTCCCCCCCTTTTTTGGAGAATGTGACAAGGTTTAGGGTGGCAGAGGTCAACCAGTAATGCTTATAGGGATTTGGTTGGTCAGTAACATAAGATATTGCAGACTAAATGCATTTGGAAGTAGAGGACAATGGAGCCAACTGGAGAGCCCATGCCATTTTGAAAAGAGGCAGCCTGTGCTCAGCTCCACTGGATTTTGGCCACTTGGAAGAGTGGACCTATTCTGCCAGATCTGATTTTATTCAATGGAATTTGGAAATCCAGGTTTTCCTGTGCAATATTCTGCCTTTTTAAAAAGATTTTATTTATTTATCTTTAGAGGGGAAGGGAAGGAGAGAAGGAGATAAATATCAGCGTATGGTTGCCTCTCATGTGTCTGCAACCCAGGCATGTGCCCTGACTGGGAATCGAACCGCGATCCTCTTGTTCACAGACCTAAGCTCAATAATATTCTGCCTTTTAAATGCTGGATCAACTTCTTAAAAAAATAGTGTGGTATAACCTAAACATAGAATCTAGCCCCAGCACACTAGTTCAACCCCTGGTGTAATGGAAAGAACACCAAATTTGTACAACAGGATTCTAGCCCACATGTGTTGTATGACCATGTGTAAGTATCTTCTTGTCTCTGTGGTATTGGTGGAAGTAAGGTTTTGCGCTATCTAAAGGGAAGGAATTTCCTGAGATGCATGCAGGAGGATGGGGCTTTGTGGTACAGTTTATTTATAATGTACAATTAAGGGCATTCCTGTCCTGACTTCCCAATGTCCCATCTCTGTCAGTCTGACTATGGAAAAAGTCCAATCTTGTCTTCAGTAGGGCCGGGCTTAAGGTCACTGCCCAGAGTTTCTGCTCCGCATTAAGGGACCGTCCAGTCTAGCATCTGACTAGCTTAGTGTGTGCTTCCAGCTGTAGTCATTGTGCTTTGGTATTCAGGCTCCCTCCTGGAGACCATGGATTATGTGGCTGCCAAGGCCATGTGGCTGTGGAGAGAACAGGTGCATGAACTGTGTAAGTGTGCGTCACAAGCAAGAGAGAGTTTCTTTGTTCCCCTGGGGTTATAACTAGGATCTTGGATTTGGGACAGACCAGGTGCTTTCTCAAAATGACCAATCAACTTCTCAAGTTTCCTCAAGCTTTGGATATGATCCAGTCTCCAGTTAGACTGACAGACCTCTAGGGTCCAAAATCTCCCCCTGCATCCCCCAACAATCCGGTACCGGAAGGGGAAAGGGAGGAGTGTTAATCCCCTTGGTGGAGCATAATGCTGTGGTCCTCTGGAGCGTGAAGCTATAGCTTCCTAGCAAGCAAACAGGCTTATGTTCCCCATTTTATTAAGCTCAGTGTCTAGTTCCCTTTGCTCCCCTTTTGTAGCTTAACGCCCACAGTAACATCTGGACTTCAAATTCCCAATCTTTAATGTGAAGGTGTTTGACTAGAAAATTTCTATGGAGTCTTTTATTTCTGAAGCTCTCTATATTTTTTCTTATATGTAATAGCCACATGAAAGATTACTTTCTTTAAAACTGTTGAGAGATCTATTTTAAATTTTATTTTTTTAGGAAACATAATCTGTCATATATTGATTTCTTATCTTTGGAATTGTCATCTGGGAAAAATACCTACTTCCTTATTTACCATTTGTCCTCAAAACTTCCTTACATAGAACCTACTTGCCTCATCCAATTCACTTAGAATTTTGAACGCTGCTGCAAGTCCTGTTGAATTTAAATGTTTTAATGTGTGACACTCACTAAAATGATTGGCATTGTTGTCCAGCTTGATTACATTCACAACTTTTCATCAAAGCTCAAAGGAGGCTAGTGGGAGGGGCTTATAATGAATGAGTCAAATCTAAGAGAAATTCCTCTGGGGATAGTGCTGGAAGCAAAGAGCTGATGGCAGAGGAAGTAGAAAATTAATCATAAAAAACTGTTCCTTTTTGAGCAACTACAGGTGCTTTGTATGAATCATATAATTTGATCTATGCACAGACCAATTAGAGGTACTATATTGACTGTTTTAAAGTATGAGGCAAGGGCTGCTAAACTTTTTCACTAAAGGACCAGATAATAAGGAATTTAGACTTTGTGGGCCATATTAGGTCCCTGTTGCATCTTTTTCTTTCTTTCTTTTTTAATGTTTTATTTATTTGTTTTGGAGAGAAGGGGAGGGAGAGAGAAAGAAAGAGAGAAACATCAGTGTGTGGTTGCCTCTTTTGCGCCCCCTACTGGGGACCTGGCCTGCAACTCAGGCTTGTGTCCTGACCGGAAATCGAACTGGCGACCCTTTGGTTCACAGGCTCGTGCTCAATCCACTGAGCCTCACCAGCCAGGGCTCTTTTCTTTTTTGAACAACGCTTTAGAAATGTACAAAATTCACAAACACTGGCTGTGGGCAGGAGTTGGCCCACACCTTCTAGTACCTGGTATAAAAGGTTAAGGGCATCTACACTGGATATGGCAGGGTTAAAATCCAGATTCCATCTTTCACTAATTGAGTGCAACTGAACAAGTCACTTAGCTTCTCCCTGCCTCAGTTTCTTCACTGGTAAAAATGGGATAATTATAGAACTTATTTTACTGGGTTGCTGTAAGGATTCGCTGAGTTATTATTTATAAATGCTTAGTGCCTCACCCATAGTGTTTGCTGAACAAATAAGAGAGCTTAAAATCTGATTTAGGAATGGGAGAAGCATGGTTGGGGAGTGAGGCCTCTCTGATGTGCTTCTGATTATACCCTGTGTGTAGATATTCTTTCTATAACTGTGACTGGTGGGCCAGATTCTTCAGGGCTCTGCTCTCTGTATGAAATGCCTCAGATGACATACCAAGCACACAGCATTGCTGGCCCATCCAGCCCAGGCCCATGTGCACTGGACCAGAAACTTGATGCTACTCTGCCCCTGTGGAGGCCAATCAGGGAGCTATTCTGGAGCAAGCCTTCCTGCTTCCCTAAGAACATGTACCAGCATTGCATCAGCTTGCCATGGGGCTAGCCCCCTTCTCAGCCCCTGAAACAGGGGTGTCAAACTCATTTTAACCCGGGGACACATCAGCCTCACAGTTGCCTTCAAAGGGCTGAAATAATTTTAGGACCGTATAAATGTAACTACTCCTTAACTGTTAAGGAGTTGAAATTACATTTGGCCCCTAGAAGGCAACCGTGAGGCCGATGTGGCCCCCAGGGAAAATGAATGTAACACTCCTGTTCTAAAAGAACCACTCTCAGCATTGCTTGCCAGAGTTGACGCCTCTGTTATTATTTTCTTGAAAGACCTTAGGCCACTTTTATTAATTTACTTTTGCTGTATATCCTTTCTTTATTTTGCTTTATACTCTCTGTTCCTTGGTTTCCGGAACACCACACCCTTGGTGTTACCCCTACCTCACTGACTCTTCCTTCTGAGACTCCTTTGCAATTTCATCTTCACTTCCTCAGTCTTTAAATGACGCATGGAAATACAGAACCAACTGATAGTAACCAGAGGGGAAGGGAGAAGGGATAAGGGGTGGGGGGGTCGTCAAGGAACATGTATAAAGGACACAGGGACAAGGCCAAAGGGGATAGGATCGAGGGTGGGAGGTGGGGAGGGGAGAGGTGGGGTGGGGGGAGAAGTGGGGGAAAAATGGAGGCAACTATGCTTGAACAGCAACAGAAAAAAATTTTAAAACATGTTAGAAGGCCCTAGGGCCCAGTCCTTGGACTTCTTCCTCTTTCCTCCATGTGTATTCCCTTCTTCAGTGACTTCATCCAACCTCCTGGCTTTAAGTAACATTTACACATTAATGACTCCCAAATTTATATCTCCGGCCTGGCCTCCCTCAGCACATATGTCTAACTGCCTGCTTAACATCTCCACTTGTATATCTAATAGGCATTTCAAGCTTAATGTCTCCAACTGAGCTCTTGATATAAAGCCCCACATCTGTTTCTCCTGTGTATTTTGCTGTGTATAATGCACTCTTCCCTACATCAGTTACCATATTTTGCTGTATATAACGCACTCCTGTGTATAATGTGTCAGTTACCATATTTTGCTGTATTATAACGCACTCCTGTGTATAATGCACACCCACGTTTTTGGCCCAAAGTTTCAGGGAAATTTTTTTATTTATTTAATCCAATTATTTATTTATTTATATTTAGAAACAAAACCCATGGTCGTATTCCAGGGCATTATTTTGCATACGGATATCATTGTTGCTTTCTAGAGTCACACTTTTAACACATAAGCATAAATTAAAAAAATTAAAAACACTTACATAGATACTGAATCAGTACTACCCATATATAATGTTCATCCTTATTTTACCCTAAAAAATTTAGATAAAAACGTGCAAATACAGTACCACTAATAGTAACTTTCACAGGCCTCTTTCTAGTTGGTCAGACCAAAATACTTAATGACTCATTTTCACCCTCACACCCCATATCCAATTCCTCCGGAAATCCCATTAGTCCTACCTTCGAGATTTATGTAGAATCAATTACTTCTCACTATTTCCCCATTTCCTTCCTAGTCTGAACCGCCATCATCTCTTATTAGGAATACTCTTCTTATTGCTCTCTCTGACCCTTAACCCCTTAGAGACAGTTCACTACACAGCAGCCAAAGTAAGCCTGGTAAAACTTCATTCACATCACATCACATGTTACTCCTCTGCTGAAAAGCCTTTGGCCACCTCCCATCTCCCTCAGAGTCACCGCCTCATCCTCACAATAATCCCTCAGACTCTGCACAGCCAGGCCTGCCTTGCCTCTGTGACCTCACCTGCCACCAGAGTCCAGTGCTCACTTCACTCCTGTCAAACTGTCTTCCCCTCTCTTCTTCACAGCCACCAGGCACACTCCAGCAGTAAGGCCTTGCTTGATATTCCTTTCACTCAGAAGACTTTGGCCTGAAATGTCTGCATCATTTTCTCACCCGACGAGAAGGTCTGCTTCACATATCTTCTCAGTGAGACTGTCCCTGACCATCCTTTTAAAAACTGCACACTTGGTACGCCATCCTCCTCTTTCCTCCCCACCCCCCGACAGGAATTATAATAATAACTGTAACAGTCTGACGTACCATACGTTTTATTTACTTGTTTCTTGTTTGGTCTCTTCCTGCTGGAATATAAGCCCCATGAGAGCAAGGATTTTCAGTGGGTTTTTTTTCCACCCAAATACTCTCAATTCTAGGAATAGGAAGTCCCTAGCACATAGAGGCCACCCAATAAATATTGTTTGAATCAATAAGTGAAAAGAGCCCAAGCTGGTGTAGTTCAGTGGATTGAGTGTCAACCTACAAACCAAAGGGTCACTGATTCCATTCCTAGTCAGGGCACATGCCTGGGTTGTGAGCCAGGTCCCCAGTAGGGGCATGCAAGAGGCAACCACACATGGATATTTCTCTCCCTCTCTTTCTCTGTCTCTTCCCCTTTTTCTAAAAATAAATAAATAAAATCAGTGAAAAGACCTCCTCTTTCTCATTGCTTCTTTATGTTGCTTTTCCTCTCTCCAAGAATATAAACTAGGCAGAACCATCACGAGAGGATCCAGAAGCACGTTCACAGAGGAATCTCACCGCCAAAAGGAGAGAAAGAGTGGTGGAAAATAAGCAAGTGGTCTTACGCCTGCCTATACTTCACTTGTCTGGCTGCCACTGTTTCTTCAGGCTCTTTCAACCTAGACTTTGGCCTTTGGGGCCTGGGATATTTTCAGTGCTCCTAATACAACTGGCCCCAGAGCCTAGGTGCTTTTCTCCTCCTGGCCATTTTGCTTATTAGGCCCCAAACACCTTGCTCTGTGACATGCTCAGATTCCTCACAGGAGTGAAGTGGTAGGCATGCCTGACTGCTGGTAGAGACTAAGGGCTGTGATGGGCCACTAGGGGGGTATGTATGCTGTGTGTGTGTGTGTGAGATTATATAGTCTGCATTGTATGTGTATCCATTGTGTGTGGGTGTCGGTCAACATGGTCTGCAGCAGTGCTGGCAGGGGCCTTCACCATCCTTGGAGGTCCTTACTGCAGTCCCTTTACCTCTGTCCCTCCCTCAACCACAGCTAATCAGTCATCAGAGCTGATATGTGCCAGGCACTCTGCTGAATGCTTTCCATGCATTAACTTATTTACTTGTACACAGCAACTTTTTGGTATAGGTACTGTGATCATTCCTGTTTTCCAGATGAGGAAACTGAGATCCAGGGAGATAAATTGATTAGCTCAAGTATCTATCTGGCTGTCAGCTGATGCTGGTTTAGGATAGCATAGTTCAAACTCTTCTGACTGGGAGCAACATTAAAAATATATGCATTCTCCATCACAACTAACATACACAATTGAAACAAACTTTTTTTGGAGTAATACCCTTACTGTTTGCTTTGTAGTCAGATATTTTTGCTTCAGTTAAAAAAAAATGTGGCTCTGGCTGCTGTGGGTCTATGCATTGAATGCCAGCCTGCAAACCAAAAGGTCACAGGTTCGATTCCCCGTCAGGGCACATGCCTGGGTTGCAGGCCACGTCCCAGTAGGGGGTGCACGAGAGGCAACCACACATTGATGTTTCTCTCCTTCTCTTTCTCCATCCTCTCCCCTCTGTCTAAATAAAATCTTTTTTAAAAAAGCTGGTCAGGGCACACCTAATTGATTTTACCACTCAAATGGGTCCACTTCACCATTCATTAAAGGCTTGCAAATCACCCTTTGAAAATCACTGCTTTAAGATGGGTGCCTCTTTTCAAGGCCATCTCCATTTGTCAAAAACTTCTAAAATGTCTTCAGCCCCAGACAGGGTCATTTTATGCCTGTGGGCAATGAAGAGAAGCATTGGGGTGGGGGTAGGGGCTTAGGGCACCAGTAGCATGTTTCAGAGTGCCTGGTGAAAGTTTGACCCTGTGTGGCTTGCTCTACCCCTCTTGGGATTTGCTCTGCCCTTCTCTGAACTCAACCTCAGCCACGTTTTCTCCTTCCTCTGAACATCAGCAATTCATTCAACAAATAGTTTTGCAGTTTCTCAACACTAGGTGCTCCGCCAGAGGCTATGGAAAAGCAAGATGTGGGGGAGACAAGTTCATAATCAGCAAAATGTCATGGGCATGCATAGAAAAGGCAATTGCTTTCATCTTGGATTGGAGCTTCATAAAAGAGATGCTTTTGAGCCTGACCTGAATGGATGGCTACGGCTTAGGCAAGCAGAAGGAGGGAAGAAATTCTCAGAGGCTATCAAAACAAAACAAAACAAAACAAAACAAATCAAAACAAAAACTTGTGAGATGAAAAATGTGAATATGTGCAGAAGTGTCCAACCCGCAGCCTAAGATGGCTATGAATGCGGCCCAACACAAAATCATAAATTACTGAAAATATTATGAGATTTTTTTCATCATTACATGTTGCAATGTATTTAATGTGTGACCCAAGACAACTCTTCTTCTTCCAATGTGGCCCAGAGATGCAAAAGGTTGGACACCCCTGAGAGGGACTGAAGAGGGTTTAGGGCCCTGTGGGGAGAATGGTTAATACCTTGCTAGAGAGTGTGAGCTTTACCTTGGAGGCAATGGGGAGTCCTTAAAAGTGCTTCATCAGAGGAGAATCAGCCTTTAGGGTTCTAAGTGTGAGAATGGATTGGAGGGCAGCTGAAATGGAGGTAGGTGGGTGATTAGGGGGGCTGGTGTTATAGTTCGGAAAAGACATAAATGAGGACTCAACCTGGAACAGTGATCATGGATTTAGGAAGGAAGGGACACACGGAACAAATGCCGTAAGGATAGAGGCAACAGAACTTGACAACTAATAATAGATACATGTGTAGCAGGGAAGTCCTCTCTCCTCTTGCCCTGTCTGACCCCCAACCCTGGCCTTCTAGAGCAGCCTGATGAACTCTGTGAATCCACCTATACCAGGAAGGGGAAGCATGGGTGTGATTGCCCCTGCTGTGCCAAAGGTGAGGAGGGGGAGACTGGTCATCATTGGCTACCAAGGAGGCCAGGCTGGGCTCCTACTGTTGCCACCGCATTTCAGAAGATCATAGCGTTTCACAGCAGGAAAGGGGCCTGAGGATCTTGCTGTGAGGGAGGATGTCCTACTGCGAGGAGGGGCAGGCTAAGGATGGAGGAGTCCAGCAAGGGAGGACTCCTTAGAAAAGGCCTTAGCTTTGATCTCTTAAACTCAGCTCTTTCCCCATCCTCCCCTTCTCCCTCGCCCCTCCCCTTCCTCTCCCACTTCCTCCCTCTTTCCCCTTCTCAGCCACCATTGCCCCTCCCTCCTTCTTTCCCCTTCATTTTTATTTAAATAAGGGCTTGGTGATAATGAACTCCTTTTTTAATTTATTTATCTTTAGAAGGGAAGGGAAAGAGAGATGGAGAGAAATATCAGTGTATGGTTGCCCCTCGTGTGTCCCCTGCTTGGGAACCGGCCTGCAACCCAGGCATGTGCCCTGACTGGGAATCGAACCATGATCCTTTGGTTCACACGCCCACACTCAATCCACTGAGCTACACCAGCCAGGGCCTTTCCCCTTCATTTTATTCTTCTGCCTCTTTATCCCCTTTCTTCTCTTCTTCCTTCTCTCCCTTTCTACTCATCCCCCTCTTGATTTTTCCTCTCCTCTTCTTTTCACTTCTCTCCCTGACCCTCCTCAGCACATTCACCAAAACAAATGAACAAACAAATAAATAACCACAAACATAAACAAGTTTTCCTTGGCGTTCAGGAGTCAGCATTTACAGCATTGGCAACCTGAGAGATGACTCAAGCACTCAAGCCATCCCAACTTGAGGGGCAAGTCCCCTAGAAAGGGTGCCACCTTGCACTGGAAAGGTTCCTGGCTAGCTTTCTTGGTAATGCTTTTCCTCACTAGGCGCTCCTCTGGCTGGAAGAGTCTCTTCTTGTCTTTTCACCGCCTCTCTGGAGAATGGCTTAGGAGGTATTTTGAGGAGATGGTTTAGCAGTTTACACAATGCAGTGAAGGTCCGTGAAAGCTGGGGCTGGAGGCCATTGTTCTCTCTTCTTCTTTTAAAAAAGTTTTCATTTATGTATTTATTTTTAGAGAGGGGAAGGGAGGGAGAAAGAGAGGAAGAGAAACACCAATGTGTGGTTGCCTCTCATGTGTCCCCTACTGGGGACCTGGCCCACAACCCAGGCATGTGCCCTGACTGGGAATTGAACCAGCGACCTTTTGGTTCACAGGCTGGTGCACAATCCACAGAGACACAGCAGACAGAGCCATAGCTTTATGTTCTTCACTTTGCTCTTTCCGCTGGCCTCTCACTTCTACCAGTGTGGCCTCTCACTTCTACTCACTTCCCTTGGGAGCCTATTAGAAATGCAGGTCCTCAAGCCCCACCCCAGACCCACTGATTCAGAATCTTTATTTTAACAAGAACGTCTGTGCACATTAACGTTTGAAAAGCACCATTCTGCATAGACTACCTCCCTCTACAAACACGATCATTCTCAGAACAACCCAGTTTGGGTTCGCTTGAAACTGTGCAGGGCTTAAGAAGCCGAAGGTCAGAGAGCTCTGGAGGGCAGGGGTCACTACTTAGCCGTCTGTAGAGGCAGCTGCTACTCAGCTCCCGCTGATGGTTGCAAAGTAGGAATACCAGCCTTTACGTATTGTATCACACCTTCTTTATCCATTGTTCTATCAGTGGGCACTCAGCTTGCTTCCCTATCTTGGCTATTTTAAATAATGCTGCCATACACATAGGGGTGCATATGTCATTTTTATTTTCTCGGGCTAAATACCCAGAAGTGGAATTGCTGGGTCATATTGCAACAACATAGATGGACCTAGAGGGTATTCTGCTAAGTGGACTAAGTCAGACAGAGAAAGACGAATACCATATGATTTCACTTACATGTGGAATGTAAAAAAAAACAACAACTACCCAAATGATAAAATAAAAGGAAAAAAAAAGACTCACAGACACAGAAAAGAAACTGATGGTGGAGAGGATGGATGAAAAAGGTGAAAGAGAAGAAGTGGTAGAAACTTCCAGTTGTACAATAAATAAGCCACAGAGGTGTCATGTACACCCCAGGGAATATAGTGAACTATACGGCAGTACCTTTGCATGGTGACAGATGGTTCCTAGATTTGATATGGTGATCACATTGTAAGGTCTATTATATACATATAGTTGAACATCCGACAAACTGAAAACGCAGTGGTGGGCTGTAGGCCACACTTTCCATTTACAGCCTCTGACATAGTCTGGGTTTGTTTGTTTGTTTCTAGCAGCAGGAAATTTTTTATGAAACGGAATGTTACCTGGAAACTGAATGTATTAGGCAGATGAAAGGAGAACCACTCTGGTTGAAGTGGGGCTCAGAGCTCCTCCCACTCAGCCTGTCTCACGTCCCCCAGGACTAGGAGTGGCCTCTGAAGGACCCTTGCTACACTATAAACACACAGGTCAAAAAGCATTGGGAGACTCAAACACGTTTGACAGAGGAAGAGAAAGAAAGAATGCCTTATTTAAAGTCAAGAGCGACTTAGCAGGCACCCAACTTCTAGTCCAGGGCTCTCGTCATCTGGCTCACTGACTCGTTTGCATGGTTCTCTGGTACAGCCTTTTATTGATGGAGGATTTATTCTACGGTGTCACTGGCAGGTGGTTTTCCAGACTCTGCTTGGATGCCTTCAGTGACGGGAAGCTCACCACTTCATGAGGTTGGACATTACCATGTGAGTTTGGCTTGCCAGAGAATCTTTGAACAGATACATATTGTTCATGAGCTTCTCAGGCTCTGAATCCGCCCAAGAAGTTTAAGTGGCACCTCTGCCTACATGAGGGTTAAATATGCTCATGTAATTAAAATTCCTTACACAGATATTTTAGCTCTTGCCTTTGTGCTAAAAAATAAATGGTGGATGGGAAAGTAAATTCCTTAGATAGGAAGTTGTTGGAGGCTGAGGGCAGGGCATGGGAAAAAGAAACCAGGGAGGAAAAGAGGAAAGGTAAGCATGTTAGGAAAAGTGGGAAGGAAATGAAGTCATTTCTTTGGGGTGTCCATCCCACAACCTGTGGGCTGCGTGCAACCCAGGATAGCTGTGAATGCAGCCCAACACAAAATTGTCAATTTATTTAAAACCTTTTTTGTTGCTCATCGGTTTTCATTAGTGTTTGTGTATTTAATGTGCAGCCCAAGAGAACTCCTTCCAGTGTGGCCCAGGGACGCCACACCCTGTAGAGAGTGGTAGAGAGACCACAGAGAACTTAGAGGAGGAAACTAGCTAGCGGGTCCTTGCCACAGAGGAGAAAGCAGGCCTTTCATCTGGCTGGTCCGTATGATCAAGCCAAAGTGGCCTTGGGGGAGGCTGTTTGGGCAGGTCCCCAGTGTGGTGCTTGCCATAGCAGCCCATTGGGTAGCATCTAAGTCTGTCTCCATGCCTGCCTGCTGAGGCGTGAAGAAAGACAAGTATGGTCACTTCCTCTCTGCTCTTCCCCGAGCTCCCTTCAGGTACTTCTGGGGCCCACTGGGTTTCTTCTCTGACCTCAGTCTGCCAAGTCAGGGAGCTGCTGGGGAAACTTAGGGATGACAAATTGCATTTCTAGCTGAATGACTGTCCCAGCTCATGTTTCTGCAGAGGAGAGGAAGCCCACACACCCAGAAAAGTTTCTTCTTCATATCAGAAACCCTGGCTGACCTTAACATCTCTGACTATTATACTTCCAAATACACATGAAGATGTTTTCTGTTCTTATTGGGGCCAAATACTATTATCTCAAGGACTCCAACATAGTGACAGGAGTTTGTTTAAATCTCAGCTTCTCGGATTTTAACATGCATGTGAATCTGTGAGGATTTTATGAGGATGCTGATGCTGAGTCGGTAGGTCTGGGATGGGCTTGGGATTCTTTCTTCCTTTTAAAAAAGATTTTATTTATTTATTTTTAGAGAGAGGGATAGAGAGGGAGAAAGAGAGAAACATCAATGTGTGGTTGCCTCTTGAGCGCCACCTACTGGGGATGTGGCCTGCAACCTTGGCATGTGCCCTAACTGGGAATCGAACCAGCAACCCTTTGGTTCGCAGGCCCGTGCTCAATCCACTAAGCTACAACCAGCCAGGGCAGGGTTCTTTCTTTCTAGTAAGCTCCCAGGTGATGCTGATGCTGCTGATCTGAGGCCCAGTCATTGAGTAGGGGCTCGATAACCTTGACAACCCATCTAGCTGGATTTTTATTCTCAGAGTCTAAGATTATAGTTAGATAGTACTGGGTACCTACCTATACACACTTTTCCTAACATCTTGCTTTACATCGTTTTGTGTTAGCTTATTTGGGATGACATTCCTCATATTTCTAATTTCCTCCTCTCCTGCCTTCAGAATTCTAGGCTCCTTGGAAGCACATACCATCTGCCTTTGCCACCTCCATCCCTTCTTTTTGCTTTCATCTCTTGACTTTTTGGCCCTTCCTGCTTCTCCAGCATCATCTCCCACCACTGTATTATTCTTCACTACATCCTGCCATGTTGGACTTCTTCTGTTTTTGCACACATCAGTGTCATTGCCATTGCCACGTCTGGACCTCTGCTTTTGCTGTTTCTTCAGAATTTAGAATGGTCTTCCTCCAGATCTTTGTGTGGCTGGTTTCTTCTCATTGTTCTGGTATCAATTCAGATGTCGCCTCCCAGAGAAGCCTTTCTTGGCCACTTAAGTAAAACAGTGTCCTCTTTCCTCGGTTACCTTCTACGAGATCACCTTATTTATTATTTTTCTTAACAACTCTTCAGTACCTAAGATTACTTTATTTATTGGTCTTTGGGTTCAATGCCTAAACCTCTCCATTGCAATATCCTGCCTTGGGATAGAGACCTAGCCTAGCCTGTGCACTACTGTATCTTTAGTAGCTAGAATAGAACTTGGCACATAGTAGGTACTTTATCCATGATTCTTGGCTGAGGCATTTTCTTTCTGGACATTCTTTCTCACTTATTGAAGACTTCGGAGGCTGAATGACCACCTGTCTTCATCTTTCTTACTGCCTCTGTAATCTCACCTTCTCCATGGACGGCCTGCGTGTGCAGCGCCGGCCCCACTTGCAGTCTGTTTACCACATAGCAACCTCAGCGATCTTTTACAAATGTAAACGCACCTCTCCTTTTTCTCTAGGTTTCAGCCTCATTTTGCTTCCAATTCCTGGGACACTGCAAGCCCACGTTCAATCCTGACTTTTGGACTTGCTCTTTTCTGCACCTGGAGTATTTTCCCCTACCTGCTTCCATGGCTGGCTTCTCTTAAGCCTGTAGGCCTCACATTAAATGTCATCTCCTTGGAGAAGCCTTGTTTATCTAACTTCTCTCTTCCCTCCCACACAGTTACTCTTTGTCCTTTCACTTTCTTTCCTTCATAACACTTGTCACCATCTGTATTAGCATATTTATTTCCTTCGTTTGCTTGTTTATTGAACAGGAATCAGGAAATAAATGATTTCTGTCTTGTTCATTGCTATATCATCAGTGCCTAACACACTGCGTCTTGTACACAGGCACACATTTATTGAGTTTACAAACACATGAATAAGAATAGGTAGTGATATATCTATTGAATATTATTTTGTCAGAACAACACAAGTTACAATGTAGATGTTAACTTTAGGCTCTCAATACCAGCATTATACTCGTTGGGTACTTAAAAAAAGATTTTACTTATTTTTAGAGAGAGAGGAAGACAGGGAGAAAGAGAGGGAGAGAAACATCAATGTGTGGTTGCCTCTCATGCCTTCCCTACTAGGGACTTGGCCTGCAACTCAGGCATGTGTCCTGACTGGGAATCGAACCTGTGACCCTTTGGTTCAAGGGTGGCACTAAATGCACTGAGCCACACCAGCCAGGGCAGATACTTTTAACTTTTATCCCTTTTTACTATTGCATTCTACTCACTGTCAAGAATCAACAGTCCAAGTTCTCATTTCCAGCCCAGCCACTCACTTACTTGGTGACTTTAGGAGAGTCCTTTTTGTTCTTGGGGGTTGTATTTTTCTCATTTGTAAAATGATAATGTTGGAGAAGATAATGTTTCAGATCTTTGGTGACTCTGACAGCTATGGACAAGTGATTGCTTAACACTATTAGATAAACAACAAGCAGTGTGTTCATTGTTTGATTTGGAACCAGAGACTCAGAGAAGCTTGGTACTTGCCCCAAGTTGCCTGCTGGCAGTGAATCCAGCTCTTTACTCAGATCTGCATGAAGCCACACCCATGGCAGGTAAGGGAACAGCTTGAAGCGGTAGGGCTTCTGCTCCGAGAAGCCTGACTCTGGGCTCTTTGAATCACTATGGACTCAAATAAGGAGAATGTGCTAAACTGGTGACATACCTAAGACAGCCTCTCTCTTCATGCGACTCATGGCTGAAAAGAAGGCAGCCTTTGGCACCTGTCCACTAAAAGCTGATGCCAGCCTAAGGACCAAATTGGCTTCTGTGACATCACAGGGTTTCAAGGGAGAGGCCTGGGGCATGAGATTATGCAAACCCCTTTTCCGGATTTCTCCTTCCCTGTCCTGAATGCTTGCTGGGTGCCAGGCCCTGTGCTAAGTGCTTTCTTTCCATGGAGTGAATTAATCAAATCTTCGTAACAATCCTAGGAAGGAGACAATATTATTAGTCCTGATTCACAGATAAGGGAATCGTGTAGAGGTGCACCATTAAATAACCTGTCCAAATAAGTAGCAAAGCCAATAATTGAATCCAAGCACTCTGGCCCCAGAGCTGATTCTCTTACCCACTACATTACATTGCGTCTGTCTGCTCACATGGTTCTAGACAAATAGGCACTGAAGTCATACTGGATTCAATAGCCGCTTTGCCTCTGGAATCAACATCTGTTCTTCTGCAAGAGTCTCTAGGCACATGCAGTAACACTAGGCTGCTTGCTTTCAGATCCATTCTTCACTCTTCTCATGCAGACTAAATTTCATAGTCTCCCCTTCTGTCTCGTTTCCTCTGTTCAGTGGGAAATAGCTGTGGAACATTGGTGGGCAAGAGGAAGACGAAGCTGCGGTGTTTCCTCCACTCTTTGCTGTAGAGAAGTGGAGTTTGCAAGTGGCTATATTTCCTCCATGACTCCAGCTTCTGTTGAACAAATACATTCATGGCACCTGGCCCATCAGGCCACCTGCCCCATGCTTTTAGCTTCAATCTAGCACCCATTTCTGTGTAACGACATTATCTTTGCCTCTTATCCATGTAGCCCTAGGAGTGGTAGTGGTTTTCTGGGGTTGCTGAATTCTGTTTTTTTTTTAATTTTTAAAATGATTTTAAAAATTATTTTTAGGTAGAGAGGAAGGGAGAGAGAAGAAGAGGGAGAGAAACACCAATGTGCAGGAGAAACATCAATTCTTTCTGAAGCCTTTTGCACCACCTGGCCCTTAACCCAGGAATGTGCCCTGACTGGGAATTGAGCCAGCAGCCTTTTGGTTCGCAGGGTGGTTTCCAATCCACAGAGCCATACCAGCCAGGGCTTACCTGGCTTCTGGATTACTTTACCATCCCTCTTTTGGCTCCTTAGCTCTGCTAGTGTGAATGTGTTCCTTGTATTAACTGTTCTCTCTTGAAGAGATCTAGGTTTCTATTTTCCTGACTGCATCATGATTGATAGACAACTGTGTAATCCCAGGGATACTCACTATCATATAATTCATTTATATCCTGCAGAGCATATATCACAACCTTTATCTTATTTGTTTACTTATGTATTGTCTTTCTTCCACTTCACGCAGATTGTGAAATCATGAGGAACTTTGTTTTTTTTTTAAATTTATCCTGAGAGTGTATCACAATGTCTGGCATATAGGTGGTCGATAATATTTTTTGAAAGATTTTATTTATTTATTTTTAGACAGGGGAAAGGAGGGAAAAAGAGAGGGAAACAAACATGCAAAAGAAACACCTATTGGTTTCCTCCCATGTGCTCCCAACCGGAAACCTGGCCCACAACTCAGGCATGTACCCTGACTGGGAATCGAACCACAACCTTTCACCTTATAGGATGATGCCCAGCCCACTGAGCCACACCTGTCAGGGCTAGGTGGTCAATACTATTGTTCAATGACTGCCTCCATTGGGGGAAAAAAATCCCAGTTTTTATTGGATATCTCCTATGTGCATGATATTCTGTTGTAGGAAATAGCAAGGTGAGTAATTCATTGTTCCTGGTTTAAAAAAAACCTCATAATTCCATGTAAGTGATAAGAAATTGAAAAGTATGTATGTGGTAAGAATATTACTTTCCTGGGACCGCCATAACAAAATACTGCAGACTGGAGAGCTTAAATAACATCAACTTATTTTCTCATGGTTCCGAAGGGTGAAAGTTCAAGATTAAGGTGGTTTGTTCTGAGGGCTATGTCATTGGCTTTTCTGCTTGTCTTCACATGGTCTTCCTTCTGCACCCGTTATTGTCAGAGCTTCCTTTTCTTGTGAGGACACCAAATGTAGTGGGCCGGGGCCTTGCTTTAAAGATGCTGTCTCCAGATACACTTTCTTTTTTTATTTTTAACTTTATGTTTAATTACCGTTTACATCAATACTATTTTGCATGAGTTTCAGGTGTACAGCATAGTGGTTAGACAATCATATACTTTGCAGTATGGTCCCCCTGATATTTCAAGTACCCACCTGGCACCGTACATAGTTATTACAATGTTATTGACTGTGTTCCCTATAATGTACTTTATATCCCCGTGACTATTTTGTGACTGCCAATTTGTACTTCTCAATCTCCTTACCTTTTTCAACCAGCCCTCCAACCCCCTCCTTTCTGAAGACCGTTAGTCTGTTCTCTGTACCTATAGTTCTGTTTCTATGTTTTTATTTTGCTCTTTAGATTCCAGATATAAGTGAAATCACAAGGTATTTGTTTCTCTCTTTCTGACTTACTTCACTTAGAGTAATAACACCCTGTAGATCTAGCCATGCTGTTGCAAATGATAAGGCTTCATTCCTCTTTATGAGCAAGTAATATTTCATTGGGCGTACAGTCACATTCTGAGGCTTTGGTGGTTCGGGCTTCAACACAGGGATATTTAGAGGACACAATTCAGTGTGTAACAACTTGTAAGTAAAAGGTGATTTTTAGTGGAGAAGGCCAAATGGTAGTGCTGCAGGATTAGATGCAAGACGGTCAAAGCAGTGTCCTGGAGGGCAGCTTCCTTCAGGTGGCATGCCTCGTGCCAGACCAGGAGATATTCAAGTCCTGACAGTTTCAATGGACTGGTTGTCAGGGGTGGCTCATTCATGAGGCTCAATGTGAGTGAAGGCCCAGGGGTGAAAAGCTGTGAGGAGGCTGTTGTAGAATCTCTGATTACTGCACTATCAGACTTGAGAGGAAGCTGAAAGGTCATGCAGGCTAAGCTTCCATTGAACTTAGGAATCCTTTGCCAAAGGACCATTCAGCTTTTGCTTGTGCACCTCCCAGGACTGGGTGCTCATCAAGGCAGCTGCCTTGACTTTTGGCCAGCTATGCTTGGCCAAAGCAATGGCTTGGATGAAGTGGGGACAGTTCGCTAGGAAGTAGAGGACAATAAGGTTGTGTATGTGCCATGCCAGTGATGTCTTCATACCAGTCACCTTCAGGTGCTTCTTTCTGATGTCATATTTTAATTTCTTCTTGCTGAAGCTGCAACCTTCTTTTTTTTTTTTTTTTGAATCCCATTCTTCCTTGACCTTCCCTGTGGGTTAGGAGACTTGGATTCTTGTCTCGTTTGGCTCTGGTAGATGTGTCTCCTTATCTGGGCTTCAGTGTTTTGCTTGTAACAGGGGGCTAATTAACACTCCCTGTCATGTGCAACTCACATGGCCATTGTCAGGGCTGTATGGGATGAGGGGTGTGAATGTCACCCATGGTGCCAACTCTACGGAGATGCACAGGTGCCAGCCTGGGTTCCATTGCTTAGAACTGGGGGCATTGTGAAGAGGTGGGCAGTTTCTCTGTTTACCTGTTGTGCTGATGTTCATTTGGCTCATTCTCAGCAAAATAAGCAAATGGAAAATTCACCCATCTACAAGCTACTTTTTATATTCCTGAAGGTGGGAGGGAGAATCCGGGAATTGTGTGTGTGTGTGTGTGTGTGTGTGTGTGTGTATGTGTGAGAGAGAGAGAGAGAGAGATAACGATAATGATAACAAAATGAACCTTGGAAAGTTTCAGAGGGTGAAGTGAACACTTTATCTTCTTCCTGCAACCTTAGGCCCCTTCCTACTGTTACTCCTCCATTTACTAATCTGTAAAATGGAGATACTAGTGCCTGCCCCTGCAGGGTTGTTCTGAGACGTGAAAACGGTCATAAAGATGAGAGCCCCCAGGGAGGACCCACTAGGAGAGAAGACCCCAGGGGAGTATGCGGAGGGGGAGGAAGGTGGGCAAGTACAGGCGTAGCTCCCCTGGGGCAGGAGCTCATTATTCCGGAGGCTGGCCCAACACCTCTGGCAACTTCGGAGAGGACTTTTCGCTGACTCGACACAATTAGGGAGCCCCACAATAAACAGCCTCTAACTCTAGCACGGTGGGAGGCAGGCAGAGGTGGCAGCTGTCTTCTCCCAGGCGGAGGTTATTCACCCCCCTCCTCTCCCTGCATCCCACCTTCCAGTTCTCAAGTCTTGCCCGGGGACAAAGGCAGTTGGTTGGGACCCCCCTCCCACGCCTCTTCCACGGCCAAGCACCCCCAGAGCCGCCGGGCAGAGAGGCAGAGTCTGCCGGCTGGGATGGAATAGGCTGACTGAAGGCGAGGTCCAGGGCGGAGGGGATTGGGCTGTAGGGCTGTGGAGGAGGGGAGGCGGAGGGGGCGCTGGGGCTTTCACTCGCTCCAGTCCTGCCAGCCTAGCCAGCCCCAGACAACCCGCGCCAGCCACCGGGGCCTCGGAGAAGCCGGACTTCGGACTTCGCAGACACCATGCAGTGGATAAGGGGCGGATCAGGAATGGTGAGTGCACATAACCCTGGCTTCCCCCGCTTGAGCTTCAGTCCCCTAGCCCCACCCCCAGCTCCTCCACCAGCCGCCATGCAGTGAGCCCCCTAGCCTCTGCCTACCGCCCTCCCTGCTGTCCTTGAGACACCAGAGAGCTTGCTGTGGCCATTTTAGGAACCCTTGGTTGCTTGCCTGCCTGCCGAAGAAAGCCCCCTCCCATCCTCCTTCGCATTCCTACAGCCTCCTCCAACCCCAGAGATTAGGGTGGGATGGTAGCGGGGGTCACCTGAAAGGCCAAAGAAGCAAGGGGGCTGGCAGAGGGGCTCTCTGTGAGCAGTGAGGCTTGCAGGGTTCGGGCCAGCTGGCACGGGGGTTGGGAGGGAGGGAGCAGTCACAAAGCCTGGGATTCTGGAGGACGTAGTATGGGAGAACTGCATAGTCCTCCAAATAGACTGTGTACCCCCTTGCCCTGGCCAGTTCCAGGGCATGAGGGCCTGAGAGCCACTCTCAAAGTAGCTGTCTAGGGGAGCTTGGTAGCTCAGGAGCCCTTCCTTGTGTGGGCTGGGGTCACCCTGTCTATACTTGGGGGCTTTGTCAAGGAAAGACAAGCCGCAGAAATCCCTATCTTAGAAGTGGGACTGGACCCCATTCAGTTAAGAGAACCCCCATCCCCATCCCAAGGAATGTGTGCTTGTGTGTATGTGTGTGTGTTTAATATTATCTTCCAACAGTTCATTTTATGCCATGTTGCTCCCTTCCCCACCTGGAGACCTTGGAATGACTTCCCTTGCAGAGAGGAAGTGGTGGCTGCATCTCGATGCCTATCTGACTCAGCCAGGGGTAGCTCAAGTCGGGCCTGGGGCTCTGGGGGTGGGAGGGCCCCATGCCTTTGTCCTCAGCTGGGATGCAAGGGCGAGAGGGTCTTGGAGGGCGATGGGTTGGCACTGATCAGCAGGTACTGATCACCATGCCAGCCCACACTTCAGTGCCACCCACAGCCCTCCGCTGAGGGAAAGTAGCCTGAAGCAGTTGGGCAAAAATTGGTGTTTAACTCCTTTATCACCCCCATTCTGGAAAGGAGGAGTGAATCTGGGAACCATTGCTCAGGGTTTCCTTAGACCTCGTTTTAGTAGTTCCTGAAGGCATCCAGTTTGTATTCATATATGCCAGGGCTTCAAGATACTCTTCATCCCAGCCATGCCTCCCTCCCTGGGGTCCCATTGGTGCTATTGCAAATGTGTGTAGACCCAGGAAAAATCAGAACAGGAAAAGACCTTCAAATCCTTGTCATCCATACAGGAGACCTGGGACCCACAGAGTGGGAGAAACTCACTCAGGGTCACACAGCTCCACGAAGGCAAAGCTCAGCCTCCTGACACTCTGTCACTGTCCCTCCCCACTGCTCCACAGATTCAGCAGTTCAAATGGCGCTGAGAGAGGCAGAAAGGAACAAAGAGTCATGATCTTGGGAAAGGCTTCCTTCAGGATGAACTAATGCTGTGAAATTTGCTTAAAAAGACATGCCGGTCCTGGTATTTCTGTCAGCTGGGTCTGTGAGAACTCCCTCCTCTTTTAAAGATAATATAATATAGGGATCCAGGGCCACCCATTAACAACAGATTAAATGAATGGAGAAGTTTCCAGTTTTGCCAGTTGTGTGTGGAGAGGAGAGTAACAGACACCTTGCGGAGACTGTACAATTAAAGCTTCATTGATGAGAGGCATATTTTTCAGACACTGAAGTGGAGAATATATGATGAAAGTCTTGCTTTAACTGGTTGCCAGAATTCAAGAGATAGGAATACTAAACTCTCTTCTAGCCTGGAAGGCAGGAAACCTATTGTCTTGGTCCTGCTACTGTTTGACAGGAATGCTTTGGGCTTCCGTTTCCTCACCTGTTAAATGGGGTTGTTAATGATCATCCCAGTTCCTTCCAGCTCTGAGATTCTTACAAGTAAATGCTGGCTAAAATTTAGTTAGTGGACCATTATAAAAAAAGTAGGTAGTATATATATAGCTACCATTTTATACTGTGGCCAGCCAAAAGGTCTTTGCTCCTTGTTCCTTCATTGGCAGATCATTTGAGATTCAGATTGAGTTTTTGGTGACAGTGAGATTTCTTTTCAGACTGTCTGACTATTATAACGGATTGCAGGTGCCACGTGTGTATGAAGGTCCTAGAACATAAAGCACCAGCCAGGATTTTACAGAATAAAATCTGTCTTTGTAGAGAGAGAGTGTTAAAAACTGTGAGTTCACTTTTGCTGGTAGTTTTTTTCAGTGTATTTATTCAGAGCTTCTGCCTGCAATGCCCATTTGTGCGAGGTTAGGCAGCATGCCTAGCACGGAAAGAACTCAGGTCTCAGAGTCCCAAGTTTGGGGCTGAGGATCTGGCTTTTACACTTCTCAGCTCTGAAACACTTGCCAGTTGTCAATTTCATCCCCAGCGTTCTCATCCATAAAACCATGATGAAGTACCTTATAGGTGCTCTTGAGGTCATTCATTCGTGTAACAAAAATAGAGAGTATCTCCTCTGAGTTGGCCCTGATCTAGGGGTTGGGAAGATAGCAGTGAACAAAAGCAAAAGCTCTACTCTCATGGATCTTATAATCTGGAGCTTTGGAGGTTTCACTAAATAATTCTATGCAAATGAATATTCATTATATACAGAAGTGCTAGGTGCTAAGAAGAAAAAGAAACCCGGGCAAGACAGTAGAGAGACATAGCAGGTGGGATGATGTATTAGATCAACCAGAGCCTCTGATTAAGGGACATTTGAGCAGAGATGTGAAGGAAATGAAGGAAGGAGCTCTTATGCAGATGTTTAGGAAAATCCGGTCCTGGGCATAAGAAACAGCCAGAGAGAGAAAGAGAGAGGAGGATGGAGTGAGGGAAGGAAGGAGGGGATAACTGGTTTGTTTAAGGAACAGCCTGTAGGCCAATGTCCTGGGCACATTTAATCTGAATGAGAAGGGTCATTTTGGGAAGGCTTTGATCAGGTGAGGGACATAAGGTGACTTGGATTTTTTACAGCAGAAAAGATTATAGTGGGGCAAAGGAAAAAAGCTATGAGGAGGCTCTTAAATTGGCCAGGTTAGAGGTGATGGTGGCTTGGACCAGGCTGATAATAATCTGTCTGAAAGGGCTGGCTCTTCTCCTTTGTAGCATCATTTGTAGATAGTCTGTGTCTTTGTCCTTTCTGACCATCCATCTGGTTCTCAGATGTCTGAGTGGGTGGATGCATTCAAGGGCATTTTGTATCAAGTCAATGATTACATTATCTGCTTCAGGCTCCTTGGGCTCTGGTGGAGCTAATTGAGAGTTGGGTCTGTGTGAATTGCCAATGAACCAGTTCTTTGCATTCTAGGATTCTAGAAAAGAGGACTAAGTATATTATTAGTACCAGATGTCATATACTTAATATATGTGACATCTGGAATGGACCATTTTTTAGTACTCTGTCTTCTAGATGACAGAATTATTTTCAGTAATAATCAGCACTAATATTTTCCTAATTTAAAAAGATTTCAAAAGGGCTGAAATAATTTCAGGACCGTATAAATGTGAGTACTCCTTAAGTGTTAAGGAGTTGAAATTACATTCGGCCCTTTGAAGTCAACGGGAGGCTGATGTGGCCCCTGGTGAAAAGGAGTTTGGCACCCCTGGTCTAACCCTTTACAAAGTGAAACGAAATGAAGGAACACATGTAAAGTCTCTGTGTGTCTGGGGGAGGGGTGAGTCTCTGAATTCAACTTCCATGTATCATACAATATTATCAAAGGATAAATAATAAAAGATGCTAATTTGAAACTTTGTATAGATGATTAAAACTCAGTAGTAACAATTGCTTAGAACTTTTACCAACAAAATATTTTTTTAGGGAGGGATATTTTATTACTGGCATTGCTGAAAATTGCTGGTATTACTTGAACAACAATAAAATAATAAAAAATAATAAAAAATTACTGGCTCATGGTGATAATAAAAAAAATACTGCCTTGGCTGGTATAGCTCAGTGGATTGAGCATGGGCCTGTGGACTGAATAACCACGGTTCTGTTCCCAGTCAGGTCACATGCCTGGGTTGCAGGCCAGTTCCCAGCAGGGGACTCACGAGAGGCAACCATGCATTGATATGTCTCTCCCTCTCTCCTTCCCTTCCCCTCTAAAGATAAATAAGTAAAATCTTTAAAAAATATTGTGGCTTTTAGTCTTAAAAAATTGTCTAGAGCGAGTGTGCTCCTTTTTTGCCTGTGCTATAGTTGTTCACTCCTATTGTCCCACCCATTGTCTGTGAATGCTTTGGAAAAGAATATGGAATCTTGGAATAAATTCCATGCCAAATTTCATGCGGCCTTCATAAAAGTCACAATATTTGAGTTGTTGGAAATCTCTATTTAGGAAAGATAGAATGGCCAGCTGTTAAATTTAACAGTTGATTTGATTCTGCTGTGACTAACAGCAATCCATCTACACTGGCTTAAAACACATAGGTTTTATTTTTTCGTATAAAAGAGCTCAGGAGATAGACATACCTGGGCCAGTATGGCAGCTTCAGGGAGTCTTTTGGGATTTTTCTGTTCTACCATCCCGAGCATTTGGATTTCATTCCTGAGGTTGTTTCATGGCCCGAGGTGGATGTTGAAGATCCAGAACATTATATGAAAATTTATATGAAATTGAAATTGCATTGTCTATAAATACAGTTTTATTGGAACACAGCCATGCCCATTCTGCCTTCATGATACAAAGGCAGAGTTGAGTAGTTTTGACCGAGACCACATGTCCAGTAAAGCCTAAAATACTGACTAATTGGTCCTTTACAGAAAAGGTTTGCAGACTCCTGCCTCAGAGCCACAGGCTTTTTGTGGCAGGGCTTTAAGGGGAGGGGTTGGGCAGGAGCAAGTACAAGTTTCAATCAGCTCCCCCCCACCCCATGATTTATCCAGAGCCCCTGGGTTTTTGCGTTCTATGTTGGGCTGTTGCTTATGATTCTGGAAGAGCGTTTTGCCTTGCCTTGCATTCTCCCTACCACACAAAAATGTTTGAATACCACCCATATTTAAAATTTTATTTTTAGACAGAGGGGAAGGGTGGGAGAAAAAGAGGGAGAGAAACATCAATATGTGGTTGCCTCTCGTGCATCCCCTGCTGGGGACCTGGCCTGGAACCCAGGCATGGGCCCTGACTGGGAACTGAACCAGCAACCCTTTGGTTTGCAGGCTGGTGTTCAGTCCACTGAGCCACACCAGCCAGGGCAGTTGTTATTATTTTTATCTTTTTTTGAGAGGCAGAGGCCATTCCAGCTGGTTCAGAACCACCGTTTCATTTGTGTATGATCACTGACTAATCATGTTACGTTTCTTAGGGTTTTTTTCCTAGCTAATCTGAAAGAGAAATTTATGTCATTGCTTAATACCAGCTCAGTATAATCTTTCCTCATGCAGTAGATGCTTGGCAAAAATTATTTAAATTATCATGAATAGGTAGTACATGCACATAGCACAAAATTCAAAGAGTAGGGAAGGGAATGTGGACAAAGTGAAGTATCCATAAATCTCCCTCCTTCTGGTCCTCAGTCACACAGTCCAGAGACAGTCATTGTAATCAGTTTCTTTGGTGTTTATATAAAGATATTCTAAGCCGTTACAAGCATTTACTTATGTGTGCGCACACACATTTTCTCTTCTTCATGTAGATAGTAGCATTCTGCAGTTTTGTGCTTGCCCTTTTTTCAATCAACAGTATGTCTTGAAGATTATTCCATATCAGTATGTACAGAGACGCCTCCTTTTGTATGACTGCATAGGCTTCTATTGTGTCTCCTATTGATGGCCAATTAGTTTGTCTCTAGTCATTTGCCATAATAAACAGTGCTGTGGTGAATTTTAAAGGGCCATTTAAAGAAAATGGATGTTTATGAAGCAGCTGCTATTTCCGGGACACTACATACCAGGCTGAGGTGTGGGATAATCAAAGACAAGATGTGATTTATGTGCTCAGGAGCTTAACAGTTCACTTGGGCAGAAATAAATGCCGTGGGAGGCACAAAGAAGGTGATGTGGGAGTGCAGGCGAGCAAGAGCACAATGGAGGAGGTTTTCAGGGGATTGGGCAGGTCCTAGAAAAGGCAGCATTTAAACTGTACCTTCAAGCCTTTCAGATGACACGATTGGCTTGGCGTGGGGCATAGGCATGGTAGGTGAAGCATGATATGTTCCAAGCAGAGGGGAACAACATGTGACAGAATTGAGGCATGCAAATGCTAGTATGTTCCAGAAATCATCTGTGGATGCTCTGATGTGGCTGAAGCCAGTGATTCTGGCAAGATGCAGTGGAACCACATTGAGAGGGACCTTGAATGCCAGGCTCAGATGCTTTGCCCTGTATAAAGGGCAATGACATGATGACACTGAGGGCTGGAGGATTTCTCTGGTGCTATAGGTAAAGAGGGTGAGAAGAGGGGAGAGGTGGTTTCATTGGACAGTCGGAGGCCATAAAGAGAGTGAGAGAGAGACAGAGACAGGGACAGAGACAGGGAGAAATGTCCTGGAACGTCTCAGGTGATACAGTCTGGCCGGAGGAGTTCTCTGTTATTCAGCCTTTTTATTCTGTTAGGTCTTCAATTGAATCAGATCCATCCGCACCGGGGAGGGCAATCTGCTTTACTCAGTCCAGCAGTTGAGATATTAACATCATCCAGAAACACCCCCACAGAAACACCCAGAATAATGTTTGACCACATGTCTGGGCACCCCTTGACCCAGTGAAGTTGATACATAAAATTAACACATAGCAGCGTCACTTATTTTTCCAGTCTTCTGTGTGAGGAGACAGGAAAACGCTGTGTGAACTGTGCTGCTCTCTGCCCATATGGGGAGTAATTATTATTCCTGACAGGCCGGAAGGGATACACACTTGGGTGAACAGAATACTATCTTTTCTGCTGCCCTGAATTCAGGCCTCAGAAGACTAGACCTGAGTTTCCTCTTCTCCGAGTGATAAGAGATCCAACAGGAATTTCATTCACAAGGAACAATCACTCCTGCCCCGGCTGAACGCTTCCTGAATTCTCTGCTTCAGGAGAGAATAAGAAAAGGCCCCCCAAACAGCCTCCTGTCATCACGAGAGGAGCTTTATCTTAGGAACCCATTGCTTGGAGAAGTTTTCTTATTGTACTGTTTTGGGTGTGAGTGTGTGTGTGGGAACATGACTAGTTCTGTGAGTGATTAAGCTGTTCAGTAATAGAAGCCAAGAAGGAGGGGAAATAAATGCGTTCAGCTGGCTCTAAGAAGTCCTATTGCCAACGAGGAGATATTGTGTCTAAGGGCCTGCAGGACATACCAGGGCAGTGACATTTAAGTTGAGTCAGCTGTGTGGAGATTTGGGACAGAGTCTATGAATTTGGATTACAATAAAAAATAAAGGAAGAGACAGCCAGGCTTGTGGGAAGTGTGGGGGAGGGGCAGGGGTGGCAAAGGCCTAAGGGCTCAGAAGAAGGCCAGTGTGACTGGAGCACAGGGAGACACAGAGGAGGCAAGGGACATGACACGGAGACAGAGAGTGAGACAGGGACAGCTCACACAGGACCTTCTAGACCCAGGGAGTTTGTAGGCTGAGGGAGGGTGCGCATCAGCTATCCCCAGAGGTGGCATGGTTCAGTGGTTAATAGCACAGACTCTGGAGCCTTCTTAGTGGTGATTTTGGATGTTGACTAAGGTTTCTGTGCCTCAGGTATGCCCTCTGAAAAACAGATAATAATGCTACTGTTCATAGCGTTACTGTGAGGATGAAGTGAGTTGACGCGCTCACAGTGCACATGACAGTGTGGGGCAGTGATCAGTGCTATTTATTCAGAATGCAGTAGAAGCATTTGAAGCGGCGGAATGATGGGGTCTGCCTTGTGATCTGAGAAGCCTTTTCAGGGAATGGATTGGGAATGGTGAAAGCGGACATGGCAAGCCTGGTTGAGAGGCTGCTGCAGAAATGAAATCCGCAGAACGAGGGAGAGGAGGGCAGATTTGACATTGATTCTGAAGACAAAATCAATAGGAATAGTGGCTGGATTGATCGAGAGAGGTGTAGGACACAGAAGAAAGAAGGAAGATGATCCCTAGGCTTCTGGCTCTGTCATGACTGGCTGTTTGATTTGAGGCAAGGGATTTAACCATTCTAAGCTTCAGTTTCCTGACGTACTACTCAGGGTTCTCCAGAGAAATACTATCAACAAGATCTGTATGTATCTGTATATCTGTATCTATATCTATCTACAGAGAGATATGAATTTATTTTATTTTGTTTCTGAAGGTTTTATTTATTTATCTTTACAGAGAGGGGAAGGGAAGGAGAAAGAGAGGGAGAGAAATGTCAATGTGTTGTTGCCTCTTGCCCGGCCCTACTGGGGACCTGGCCCACAATCCAGGCATGTGCCCTGACTGGGAATCGAACAGGCAACCCTTTGGTTTGCAGTCTGTGCTCAATCCAATGAGCTATACCAGCCAGGGCTAATTTATTTTAAGGAATTGGCTCACGTGACTGCAGAGGTGCAAGTCCAAATTCTGAAGGGTATGCCAACAAGCTGGGAAGACTTGCAGTGTGGGTCCAAAGGCAGTCTGTTGGCAGAGTTCCTTCTTGCTCAAGGAGAGGTCAGTGTTTGTTCCATTAGAACCTCCAGCTGATTAGTGGAGGTCCATCCGCATTATGGAGGACAACCTGCTGTCCTCAAAGTCCGCTCATTTAAATGTTCATCTCATCCGCAAAATGTACCTTCACAGAAATATCCAGAAAGTGTGTGACTGAGTATCTGGGCATTGTATTACAGACAAGGTGAAACATGAAATTAACCATCATGCTTTGTCTATGAAACTGGAATCATAATACCTGATCACTGGTACTACTGTGAAGATGGACTGATTTAATCTATATAAAGCACATGGTACAGTGTCTGCACATGATACAGTGTCTGCACGTAGCAAGGGCGCAGGTGATGAGAGACTTTATTATTTCTATATAATAACAATCCCTCATGTGTTTCAGTATTTTGCATTTTCAAAGCACCTTCACACCCAGATTCACGTAAGCCTCGCAACACTCTTCATACTTTGAAGTGGGGAAACTAAGGTAGGGAGAGATGAAGTATCTTCTCCACACACCTATCTCCAAACAGAGCCAGGGCGAGGAATAGGTCTGTAGCTCCACAGTAGCTCCTCACTTGACTTGCTGGCCTGAAATGGATGTTTGCCTTTCTCCTTTATTCCAGAGGAGAGGGGCACCAGTAATAAGATCATCAGTGCAGGAAGGCTTGAGGACAAATAGCTACCATTCACCAGGCCCGCGCTTATTTTGTGGCAGGCACTCTTCTAAGTGTTTTGCACGTGTATCTAATTTAATCTTCCCAACAATCCTATGAGGTAAGCACAGTTTTTCAGTGGGGGAAAGCTCCAGGTGAGTTCTGGAAGACAAAGAGACCCTCAGGCCTACTGCAGAGAACTCTAATGACTTTTATTCCTTCCTCCTTTACTTCTGTACATTCCAGAGATCATGAAAACTCAGTGAAGCTCTTTGAGTGTTTGGAGACACATACATTTGAGTGTGTCTAGGCTAATGAGGCTTGGCATCATGCTTTTTGTATACATAGCAGGCACTGTGTGAGAATTTATGGAATGGGTGAGTGAGCTGATAAAGGAGCTGAACCCCAGGGTACCTGTAGCCACTGTGCTGGGAGCTGGCTGCAGAAAGAGCAGAGACATTTGCAGTATATGTTACCTTTGGCCCAGGTAAGATGTCCTTGAACCAGCCAGACAGTGAAGTGAGGGGATAGGCTGAAGTGGGAAGTTTAAGTCCTTCTTAGGAAAATTACTTCATTCCTCTGGATATCAGTTTACTCACATACAAAAATGGACCCATTCATATTCTCTCTCTCTTTTTAAAAAAATATATAGGATAACATTTTTAAAAAGATTTTATTCATTTATCTTTAGAGGGGAAGGGAAGGAGAGAGGAGAGAAATATCAATGTACAGTTGCCTCTCATGCATCCCCTGCTGGGAACTGGCCGGCAACCCAGGCATGTGCCCTGACTGGGAATCAAACCATGATCTTTTGGTTCACAGGCCCACACTCAATCCACTGAGCTACACTAGCCAGGGCTCTCACTCTCTTTCTGCCTATGCACACACACAGCAAATATTCATTCATTCACTTAGTAACATTTATTGAGTACCTGCTGTGTACCAGGCTCTGTTCTAGGCACTGGTGAGCAGTGAGCAAACCAGACAAAAGTCCTTTCTTCATGGAACAGATTTTCTTTTTCTTTTTTTAAAAAGATTTTATTTATTTATTTTAGAGAGAGGGGAAAAGGAAGGAGAGAAACACAGTTGCTTCTTGCAAGCTCCCAACTGGGGATCTGTTCCACAGCCCAGGCCTATGCCCTGACTGGGAATCAAACCAGCAACCTTTCAGTCTACAGAATGGTGCTCAACCCACTGAGCCACACCAGCCAGGGCAGATTTTCCACTAGGGAAGATATATGCTAAGCAGCTAATTAAGTATAATATATAGTATAGCAGTTCTAAATTCTAAGGAGAAAAAGTACTGCAGGGAAGAAGGATAAGGACGTGTATGTGGGTGGGGGAAACTTCGGATTCCTATTTCCTGCTACACTTCTCTCACAAGGTTGCCATGAGGTTGAGATGCAATAGAAGGCCACGCTGTTTAGGGAGGTGTAAAGTTCTAATGAAATGTAAAGAGCAGTTATTTTGGGAAGGATACTTTTCAGTTGGTCCTTACTTGCTGTTTGCTTCTCCATCATCAGTACAGCAAGACTTGGGATCTGCAGGGAAGGAAATTCAGGTTCCAGGCCTGGCCCTGGCATGACAGTTTCTATAAACCCCAACTGTATGGAATTTTATAGATCTATAACAATTTCCCCAAAATGGGGTCTTCTGGCTCTTTATCCTTTATTCCTTTTCATTCTCTTATGAAGCAGTGGGAGCTGGGGTAAGTCACTTTCCTTCTGCGAAGTAAAGTGTTCCCCTTCTGTAAACCAGGAATGATTACCCGTCACTGCTTGACAGCCTTCTTGGACTGTTATGAGGTGCAAATCAGAAAATGGGGACAAAAGGGCTTTCTATGTCATAAAATGGGCCTGTAAGGGCAGGTTGCTGGGATATGGAGAATTGGCGCTGCTGCTTCAGCCAGTTGTTTTGTTCTTTGTAAATTGGTTGTATGTGTGGAGGGGGGCCAGTGAGCCTCCGGGGTGCCACTTCCTTTCCTTTCTGAGAAGCTGCTAAGGATCGTGGGATTATCACTTAGCCTCAGCACCTCCTCAAAATAGGAACTGTGACACGGAAACACTTGGCGTCTCACAATGGAGTGGCAACCAGTGGTGTGTGGCCCCTTTTGGCGACGCCACTTTAAAGAGGTGGGAAACAGGACCCGTCTCCTGACACCGAGTTCACAGAGTTCACAAATGACTCCCCTTGCCCCTTAGATGTTACCTCATTTGGCAGGTGGGGGTGGGAGAGGGGAGCCTGGAATACACAGAATCTTCCCTTAGTATCCCACGCCCTCCTTTTACTATATAACAATTCTTCGCATCCTAACCAACATTTTTATTACACAGAGCACTTTCAAATCCATTATCTCATCGCCTCTTCGGTAGGTATTATGTGTGTTTTTTTTTTTCTATTTACACATAAGGAAACAGGAGAATATACGATTTGCCTAAAGTTAAGGGCAGAGGTACTACTCAAACCCTTAAATAATAGTAATTGTCAGCATTTACTGAACATTACTGTGTGCCAGGTATTGTTCTAAGTGTTTTACATGTAGCCACTCATTAAACCGTCACCTACAACCTTATGATTCTTCCTGTTTTGTAGAGTACTAGGGTACTGAGAGGCCAGAGCTTTCTCAAAGTGAAGGGCAGAGTGAGAACCAGGGCATTGTGCCATTCACCCCGTTTTAAAAATGAGAAAAATGGTGCTCAAAGACATGAAGCAACTTGCTCAAATAAGCAGCAATTGGCATAACTCAGGTTGACCCTCAGCAGGCTGGCCCTACTGCCTGTGTTCTCAACTGTCAAGCAGGCAGCCTCTAAGTGTAGGGCTCTTCCAAGCTTGATTCATGGAAGCAGAGAAAAGGAGCAGAGAGGGAAGGCATGACTTATTAAGATCACGCAGCAGGTTTAACATTTTAAAAATCTAATATTTGAGTGACTAATATATTCACACAGATAAAAAAATCAAACTATAAAAATATATACAGTGGATGCTCTCTGTCCACCCAGGTCAGAGGTAGGTCACCTGCTTTGTGGCTTTGGACATATTCTTCCAGAGTTCTTTATGCATATACGAGGCCTGGCCAGAAAGTATCCAGCCACACACTATAAAAAATACAGGCACTTATTGAAGAAGATACAAAAGACAAAAAACATTGCACATGGGACAACACTCGGCAAAATCCTTTGTTGGAATCGCCACCCGTTGCCCCGTCATATTTTCCTCAGTCTCATCAATGGTCTGAAATCTCTTCCTTTTCAAAGGTGGTTTTAGTTTTGGGAGAAGCCAGAAATTGCTGGACACCAAATTTGGGATGTAGCGAGGCTGACTCACCTGGGTGATTTGATGTTTTGCTAGAAAACTCTGCACAAGATGTGAAGCATGAGCAGGCGCATTGTCGTGATGAAGCTGCCAGTCACCAGTTGCCTATAGCTGTGGCCTTCTGAATCATCCGAGTAATTTTCAAGGAGGAATGTCCAAGCTTAATGCAAAATATGATGCAGATCCATTGCTCTGCTCACTTAGTCATTTGCATGTGACGGCCACACAGTCCACATGCACACTCAATTGTGTCTACCACCCCCACTGACTAGCACAGTGAAGTCATCGCTGGTCGCACATGCACATTCCAGTCCACTCTCTTTGGCTGCCAGGTTACGTGATGTCACACAAACCATTCTCAATATATGGCTGGACTTTTTCTAGACAGATCTCGTATAAGTAGATGCAAACATATTTTCTTCTTTCTCTTATTTTTTAGCTCCCAAAGCATGCATTTTACATAATGTATCCTTGAGCTATCTCCCTGTCAATCCACAGAGAGCTTCAGCAGTCTCAGCTGGGCCTTCACAAGTCTCTACAAGCTCCATCCATCCTGCGTGACGTCCAACCCTCTCCTTACATCTTCTCCCCGAGCCTCATTGCTAGACTGCCTTGGACTTCTACAGAAAATACCGTTCCTAAGTCAATTCTGTAGCCTCCCTGTTACACATAATCCAACATCTGACAAGCTCCCCAGCTGAACTAAGCCCCTTCCTTCCTATTGCACTTTTATGTCATTCCTATCCTCTGCCTGTCCACCTCCCAATCTACCTGCTTATCTGTGTGATGTTTGTGGAGCATCTATTAGGAGCAAAACTCCATGCTTAATTTGGTGACATGCGCTTGGTGTTCTGACTGCCCAGTTGTTTACAGTTTACATGAAGCCCGTAAATAAATAAACCTGGACATGGGGGTCAGAGTTGAATGAGTCTCTCCAGGGCTTTAGGTACTGGAACCAAACAATGGGCCCAGTACTGAGGGAAGCATTCACTGCTCATGCCAGTCTTGAATTGATGTGTGATTAGGTTTTGTTGCCCCAGAAAGAACCTGAGTCTGATAGGAAAGCATTGTACTTGCTCTGAAAGGACTTTTAGATTCTTGTTGCTCTTTTCCAACCAGTCCTTTCTACCTTGACTTAGAAGCAGGTTGTGTGGCTCACTCAAAATAGAACTGAAATAAGTCCTCCTCTCATAAATAAAAGAAGAGAAAAGAAAGGAAAGGAAAGGGAATAGGAAAAGGGAAAGGAAAAGTAGAGAAAGAGGCTTGAAAGAGTCATGCAAAAGAACTGGAGGAAACTGCTGTTCTTGGGGATTTATTCAGATATGTATTCAGTCTTTGGCCACAGGAGGGCGGTATAGGCAGTGTTTCTTTGGGGAAGGACTCCGGGGTGGTGGTTTAGGGTGGTCTCTATGCCAACGGGAATGGGAAACCAAAATGGTCCTGAAATTCTCAGCCTGTAACTTGGAAGTTGAAGTCCCTTTTGGAGTGGTTTTGACTAATGAAGGCCCTGTGGGTGGAGGCACCAAGGTTGGTATCACCAGCTGTAGTAGCAGAGACTGTTTTGCATGACACATTTCCTCTATATCCTCAATTGAGAGTCAGCAGGGCTGCACCTTAGTCTTCATTTACCCATTCATTCATTTATCGTTTAGTTATGGAGTCCAAAAAAAATATTTACTGAATGCCAAGCATTGTTCCTGCTGCTGGAGAAACAGCAGTGAACAAAACAGTCCCTGCCTTCACGGAGCTTACAATTTGTAAAGGGAGACAGTGAACCAATAAATAATCATATAACATTTCATGTGGTGATAGGGCTGGAGGGAAAAGCTGGATAATAGCATATAGACGCATGCGTAGTTACAGTTTTAGAGAGGTGGTCAGGGAAAGATTCCTTTCGAGGAGTTGAAAGAGCTAACCTTGCCCTGGCTGGTTTGGCTCGGTAGATTGAGCGCCAGCCTGCAAACCAAAGGGTCGCCACCGGTTGGATTCCCAGTCAGGGCACCAGGGCACATACCTGGGTTGTGGGCCAGGTCCCCAGTAGGGGGCACTAAAGAGGCAACCACACATTGGTGTTTCTCTCCCCCTCTCTCTCCCTCCCTTCCCCTCTCTAAAAAATAAGTAAATAAAATCTTTTTTTTTTTAAAAGAGAAAGAACTACACTTGTAGATAGCTGGGAGAAAGGTGGGAGGGAGGCGGGGAGCATGGGGCAGGGGGCGGGCAGGGTTGGGAATATAAGACAGAAAGCTGTACTTGAACAAGAATTAAATTAAAAAATTATTTTAAAAAAGGTATTCAGGCAGAGTGAAATTCTTAACCCTATATTTGATATCCTCCCTACAACCACATATGCAACCTGCTCCTTAACTTAAGCTTATTGCCCATTACACTTTCCTTGGGAGACCCCACTTAGAACCAACTACATTTCTGCCATACCTTTGGCGAGGCTGGTGAAGATTTAAAACAATCAATGACCCATTTTAAGCTACACATGAAAATAAGTCATAGCCTTTTGAGCTTTAAGGAAGTTAAGAGACTTGTTTGAGGTTACACAGCTACCAAGAAGTAGAGGCTGGACTTACATCTGAAAGTTTTAACTTCCCATCCACTGCTCTTTTCCCTTTGTCATGAGCTTTGCAAGGCACTGTGGGGGCGTGGCAGCACATGTGGGCATCGGCCGTTTTAGGTGGATATGAGAGCTTAGGTAGATCCTCCTAAGGGCCAGTGTTTGTAATAAAGGAGGTGACACCCAACTCTGCTCCCCATTGTTGCCCCCATCTGGATATGTGCTCTGAGGGATGTGAACAAATTGATAAGCAACCAACCTGGGGAGGGGACTACAACCCATGCCACAGTGGAGGAGTTTAAAGAAATGGCCATGTTTATGTTGGAAAACAAATGTGTGTGTGCATGTGCATGTGTGTGTCAGAGGGTAGTCATGGTGAATAGAGGCTGAACCCACGATAGATGTCTTCATACTCTTCACAGGACTATTACTTAGAAGCACTTGGCTTTTCTCTTCCTTTTCCTTCCATTCCCTTTCCCATTCCCCTTCCGTTTCCTTTCCCTTCCCCTTCCCTTCCCTTCTGTTCCCTTGTTTTTGTCGTGGCCCAGAGGATAGGATAGTGCTCTAACAAATGAGGAGAAACCCTTGAAGAGTGAATTTCAGCTCAAAATGAATAGAGGTTTTAGAAGCTTCTGAGTGTGCTTCCTTTTTCTGAAAATATCACAGCACTTGCTGGACAAAACTCATTAGGGATAGTGGTGAAAAGGGGTGGCCTTTGGAAATATATCTCAGTTTAAATCCTGCTACTGCTTCATCCCACCCATACGGCAATGGGCGAATGATGTAAACACTCTGCACCTTTCTTTCTTTCTTTCTTTCTTTCTTTCTTTCTTTCTTTCTTTCTCTCTCTCTCTCTCTCTCTCTCTCTCTTTTTCTTTCTTTCTTTCAGATTTTACTTATTTATTTTTAGAGAGAGGAGAATGGAGGAAAAAAGAGAGGGAGAGAAACATCAATGTGTGGTTTCCTCTCCCACGCCCCCTACTGGGGACCCAGGATGCAACCCAGGCACGTGCCCTGACTAGGAATTGAACCAGCATCCCTTTGATTCTCAGGCAAGCACTCAATCCACTGAGCCACAACATCCAGGGCAAGTTTCTTACTCTTTCAAATAGCAATAGCAATTCCTTAGTTTCAGGCTTCTGGGGAGGATTAGATAAAATAATATGTTGGCACCATGCATGCCCAGAGTAGGTGTCTCCTCCTTTCCTTTCCACTCCCTGTACCCATCACATATGAGGGAGGCTCCTACATAGGAAGGTTGGGAGGAAATGACCTTTTTGTACAGTTCCATGATTCATTCTAGAATTATCAAAAACTTTATTCATTATCTAACTGCGCGTGGGGTACATTACTGTATGTCAGTGAAATTCCATGTGGTTGGGACTGTCTTTCCCAATAGACTGTAAGCTTCCCGAGAGCCTCTCCGTGTCCCTGAGCTGTCGCAGTAAGTGCCTATTGAGTTTAAGTGGTTTTGCAGGAGTGGTGATCTCTGTGCTGAATAATTGAACTAACGAAGAGCTGATGACCTCAGGGAGCTGGCTCTGAAATAGAGTTGACATGAATGAATGTGCAAAAGCATCTAGTCACATCAGTAGCCACGACAATGAACAGACTGGACTCAATATCTCCAGGCTGCCTATGGCAAGCATCAGGGGTTATCCCGTAGCTGGGGTGGGGGTGGATGGCAAGTAAATGAATTCTGGGGGGTGAGGATCAGCACAAAATGTGGAACTTTCCTTAGGTGTGATTCCTGGCAGAAGTGGGCCTTTGGGAGCTGTCTGAACCATGAGAGGCAAGGGGCAGCCAGACGTTGACTATTCTCAGAGAGAAGGCAGAGTTAATACCTATCTATGTACCTTGCACCTGGGAGACAGGCCACTAGAACTCAGGTTAGGACATTGAAACAGTTTATTCCAGTGACCAAGGTGGCATCGTGTCAAATGCTGTTGGAAGATGGGATGTGTGTCACCTAGTGGCATTTATATAACATAGTGTTTAAGGGCATAGTCTCAAGAGCCAGACTCTTTGGGTTTGTTTGCATCTAGGCTCCATCACTGACTAGCCACATGACCTCAGGCAAGTTATTTAAGCACTGTACCTTAGTTCCCTCATCTGTACTATAAAGAAAGACAATAATAGTATCTACCTTATAGGCTTGTTGGGAGGATTAAAAGAGTTAATATATGTAAAGGGCCTAGAACAGTGGTTGATACCAAGCAAGCACTTGATAAACGTTTATTATTACTATTGTTGTTATTATTATTACCTAATGAGAGGCTTTGGGTCCTGAGAAATATGCTGGGTGCTTATAGTGATTTCAGTGTGGATTTTGGAGCATGTATATTCCAGAGCATTCCACGGAGTGATTAGCTCCTCAGCAGTGACAGAAGTGGTGCTAACATCCGACTCAAAGTGACTGAAGAACTTTCTACCAAGTGAGATTGTCCAAGTGAGATTGTCCTAAATGCAAATATGCTGTCCTGAGAAAGAGGAACCTCCCCATTGTTATGCACATTGGAGCCAGACTGGATAACTACTTGGTGGGGGTGTTGCAGAAGGGATTAAAGGATGGAATTGGGCTTTTGCTATATTAAGAGATTCTCTGATTTCTTTTTTTGTTTTAAGATTTTATGTATTTATTTTTAGGGAGGGGAAGGGAAGGAGAAAGAGAGGGAGAGAAATATCCATGTGTAGTTGCCTCTCATGCGTCCCCTACTGGGAACCTGGCTCATAACACAGGCATGTGCCCTGACTGGGAACTGAACTAGTGACCCTTTGATTTGCAGGCCGGTGCTCAATCCACTGAGCCGCACCAGCCAGGGCACATTCTCTGATTTCTCGATACTTCTTAGCAGAAGGGCTGGCTGTGAGGTAGAGGTCCTGCTGCTTGAAATGTAGGGGACTCATCTAATATTTTTGAAATTGTGAGCTTAGTTGAATGGTCACCTCGCTCTGAAGGCTAACTGGACATGAACAGGGCTGCTACCAAATGTCACCTTCTAGAGTCTGAAATCTCTCAAAAGCGCTTTAGAAACTCAAGATACAGGGTTTTGGTTTCTGCTGTGCCACAAATTGGCTGTGTAATCTTGGGCAAGTTCCTTCCATTCTCTGGGCCTAAATTTCCTAACCTGGAATGTGAAGGTTTAGAATAGATTTTTCCATGAGGTCTCATCAGGTCTTGCCTTTTGTGTTCGGAAGATAATATTGTCTGAGTGAAACAGGTGGATGAAGGAGGCTTTGAGCGGGTGCTTACAGAACACCTATTAAGGGTCAGGTGCTGTGCAGTGTAGGTAGGGAGGAAACAGTGAACAAGAGCAGCATGCTCTCTGCCCTGTCCAGTGTCTCATACACACATGCACAAATAGCATTATAATACAGATTAATATGTTTTTGAAGAGGGGTAAGCCCAAGGTTCTAATGAGAGAAGAACATGGTCCAGACTATTTTTGATGGAAAATCCTGAGGGAAAGCCTTGTGGAGGAGGTGGCACGTGAGCTGAGCTTTGATGTGGGGACTAGGACAGGATGGCAACAGTCACATAGGTCCCAGAGAGGGAGAGCCTGGGTGTTATGAGAACTGTGCTAAGTTCTGTTGAGCAGCAGAATAGAGAATGAGAGGGCACTGGTGAGAGCTGCAGTTAGAAAGGTCAAAAACCGTCAGATTGGCAAGGTGTTGTATGTCATGCTACAGAAGTGGCCTTAAAGGTAGTGGGGAGCCACAGAAGGCCTTTGAGCAGAGGAGTTATACAGGTCAGGGTTCAGCTGTAGAAATTAGATCACTATAGTTATTTTCAGCAGGAAGAGTTTTAAGACAAAAATATCAGGTGCTTCCCAAATTGGTGGAAGGGCTGGTGGGGCGAACTGTAGGCTGGGCATTCAGAAATGACTCCCAGAACAGCAGTGGGGGAGCTGTTCTATCTGCAGCAACCAGGAAGGTGAGGAATGAAGAGCTTTGGGAACACTCCACCTTATCTGTGATCTAGGAATTAGGAACCTGCCCGTGCCTTAACTATGGAATGTGCCACTGCCTAAACGATCATCATGCCTTCCACGTCCTCATTGACAAGGCTATGTAAACTCCATTCTCTGCTGACCCAAATGCACCAAGCCAGTGAGCAGACACTGGGCCTACGGAAAGGTGACATGGCTGCAGAAAACCCTAAAACCTCCGCCATTGTTCACGCTAACTGAAGCAGCAGAAATATGGCTTCTGTACCACCTCCTTGTAAGTACTGTGCATGAGCATATGATTGATAGGAATGAATCAGGTCCAGAACACTGGGTGTAAAAGAGTCTGAGAAATTGTAGGTTGTTGCAGTTTTAGTTTTTTAAGATTTTATTTATTTATTTTCAGAGGGAAGGGAAGGGAGGGAGAAATAGGGAGAGAAACATCAATGTGTGGTTGCCTCTTGTGCTCCTCGCACTGGGGACCTGGCCCACAACCCAGGCATGTGTCCTGACTGGGAATCAAACTGGCGACCCTTTGGTTTGCATTCCATGCTCAATCCACTGAACTACATCAGCCAGGGCATTTTTAAAAATGTTTTTAGCTTTCAGCAATATAAGAAGGAATGGTATAAGGAGGATGGCATGGATCCTGAGTGACCAATCTATGGTAGCCACCCTAGGGTTGATAAGAGCAAAACTGCTTTTGAAAGAGATGATTTGGGCAGGAGAATAGAAGCTGTAACTGGGGAGAGAGACCAAGTAATGAATGGTAATAGGTCAGAGATGATGAGGAATTGAGTATGGGCAGCAGAGAGAGAAAGGAAGGACACATAAGAGTGATATTAAAGAGGAAGACAATCGTCAGGACTTGGAGATTGGTTGACTAGCATCAAGATGAGGGAGAGGCAAGACATAGGGCTATCCTCTTCGTTTTTGACTAGTCTGTGTCCTAAGAGATAGACAACTCAGGGGAAGGAGGAAACTAGCCAGGGTGGGAGAAGACTAATTCAAGTTTGGACTAAGTGTGATGTTCGTGTGAAATATCCAGAAGGCAGTTGGAGATTCACCTCTGGAGTCAAGAAAAGAGAGCTACCTGGGGTCATCAGCACAGTTGTAAGCTCCACGCAGGCAAGGGCCTAGGTCTGCTTTGTTTCCTACTGGTGTCCAGTAGCTTTGTTGAAGGGAGGAGCATTGGTGTGTAATGTAGGTGGTACTTTAAGTCTTAGGATGCACTGGCCCACCATTCCATGCACACATGAATGGGGAGAAAAGGGTGCTGAGCCTAGAAGAGCCCTGAGAAATCACGGCCTTAGTGACTGGATAAAGAACAGCCCAGGCAGGACATAAAGACAGTATAAGCAGACAGGTCATGTGGTTGGTATTCCCAGGGCAAAAGGAGCATTGGAGGTAGAAGGAAGGCATCAGTGGAGTCGGGGGGAGAGCAGTCACGGACAATAAAGCTGGAAAATTGGCTGTGAGACTTAGCAGCAAGTCCGTCATTTGTTTATATTCCTGAGAAGTTTCAGTTTCTTATGGGATGATGGGGGTGAAAGCCAGGCAGCTATGGGTTGAAGCGTCAGTGGAGGCAGGGTAAAATTATACTTTTAAAGGTGAGGAGATTCTAGTTCATGTTACGGTACTGTCCTGATCACCAGCATTGGTCTCCACATAATCTAGAAGAGTGGCTTTCAAATTACTTTGAACATGATTTGCTGTAAGAAATACCTTTTAGGGCCCTGGCTAGTGTAGCTCAGTGGATTGAGCGCGGGCCTGCGAACCAGAAGATTGCAGTTCAATTCCCTGTCAGGGCACATGCCTCAGTTGCAGGCTAGTTCCCAGCAGGGGCCAGTTCCCAGCAGGGGATGCACCAAAAGCAACCATACATTGATATTTCTCTCCTTCTCTCCTTCCCTTCCCTTCTAAAGATAAATAAATAAACTTTTTTTTAAAAAAGAAATACCTTTTATATCACCACCTAGCACATTTGTATATAAAGCTGCAACAAAAGCTGTATTACCCTAACTATATAGACATTTCATATAAATGAAATCATATGAAAGCCTTCTGTGTCTGGCCTCTTTCACTTACAATATTTTCCAAGTTCCCTCATGTTGTAGCATGTAATAGTACTTTATTCCGTTTTATGGCCGAAGAATATTCCTTCATTTGGATCTAGCACATTTGTGTATCCATTCATCAGTTGATTGGCATTTGAGTTGTTTCCGTGTTTTGGCTGTTGTGAATAATGCTCTTATGGACAGTCATGCACAAATTTCTGTGTGGACATGCTTTCATTTACTCCTAGGAATGGAATTGTTGGATCAAATAGTAACTCTGTGTTTCAGTTTTTGAGGAACTGCCAGACCGTTTTCCAAAGTGGCTTCACCATTTTACATCCCTACCAGCAGCATTACAAAGGTTCCAGTTTTTCCCCATCTTCTCCAACACTTGTTATTATCTTGCTTTGGATTATAGCCGTCCTAGTATGTTAGAGTTGTATCTTATTGCAAATAATGCTGTAGTAATATCCTGCATTTGCATTTTCCTGGTAGCTAATATGTTGAGCATCTTTTCATGTGCTTATTGACTATTTCTTTGGAGAAATGTTATTCAGCTCATTTGCCAGTTTTCTAACTGGTTATCTTGCTTTTTATAATTGAGTTGTACTACCTCTTTATATATTCTAGACACAAGTCCCTTATCAGATATATAGTTTACAAGTATTTTCTTCTGTTCTTTGGGTTCTCTTTTCATACTCTTGATAGTGTCTTTTGAAGTACAAAAGTTCTTAATGTTCATGAAGTTCAGCTTATCTATTTTTTTATAATATTTGTTAATCCTCACCCAAGGATATGTTTTTTTAAAATAGACTTTAGAGAGAAGAAGGGGATTGGGAGAGAAGAGAGAAACAGACGGACAGACAGTCAGACAACAATGTAAAAGACAAACATTAATTGTTTGCTTTCTGTACATGCCACAACCAGGGATAGAACCCACAACCTAAGGTGTGTGCCCTGACTGAGAATCAAACCCGCAAACTTTTGATGCATAGGACAGTGCTTGAACCAACTGAACCACCTGGCCAGAGCTTTTTTTTTTCTGTATTGTGCTTTTCATGTCATGTAAGAAACCATTACCAAATCCAAGGTGACAATGATCTACATTTTTCCCCCATTTTGTTAAACTGAGCCACAACAGTTAAAGCAATTCTCTATTATAAGCAAATATTCAGTCTGTTCAGATTTCCAGTTGCCTCATAAACATCACAAACGTGTGTACGTGTACACACATGCAAAAATTTCACCTGAGTCAGTCCATCTCTCTTTTTCTATTTATTTGCTTAAGAATCAGGTTGTTGGTTCTGTCCTCTTTTACAGTCTGTGTCCCCGTATTGCAGCTTAACATCTTTTTCTGTCCTTCATGTGTTCTATAAATAGACAGTTGGATCGAGAAGCTTGATATGATTTGGGCCTTTTGTTGTTTTGTCACGAATTATGTACAGGTGGGGTTAGGAGCCCAAACTTTTAAAGTGGAGACTTCTTTGGGCTTTACTTTATCTTGTACATGCAGTGGCCACTTTGTTTATGACCTGCATTCATTCAGAATTTGCAGTCATCTACTTAAGATGGGTGAGTGTCCTAGACTCAAAGATTACTGAAGAATAGAAAGCAGTTCTCATTCCAATAGAGTCTTTAGTAGGAGTTCCAGAACTTAATTTGCTAAGTCCTCATGTGACATGACAGGAGATGGAGGGGAGATGGAGGCTGGATAAGGGAAAGGAGTTGTATGAAAGCCATCCAACAAGCTTGAGGTGGATTGAGTAACTCTAAAACCCTCTGATCTCTAGTCCAGGGCTTTTTCCTAGTTCTAGGCACAGAATCACAAACAATCACAAACACATAGCATAGGGCAGTAAGGGCAGTGATTCCAAGCAGATTGGAAGGGTTTTCTTTTTTAAAAAATTTATCTTTAGAGGGGAAGGGAAGGAGAGAGGGAGAGAAATATCAATGTTGGTTGCCTCTCATGCATCTCCTGCTGGGAACTGGCCTGCAACCCAGGCATGTGCCCTGACTGGAACTCGAACCTCTATCCTTTGGTTCACAGGTCCCTGCTCAATCCACTGAGCTACACCAGCCAGGGTAGATTGGAAAGTTTTGTGGAGGCTTCCCTTTATAGTGCCCAGCATGCTGGAAAAGTGTAAGCCATCATAGTCTAAAGAAACCATAGGTAGGAAAGGAAATATGACCTGCAAGAGATATCAGAGAAAGCCAAAAAGAATTGGGTTTTTGATAATTTGTAGTTGAATTTGTTGAATTTGCAAAGTTAGTTATCAATGTGAGTTGCTGATAAATACTTAGGCAGGGGCCAAAGTCACCTTTGCTTTTTCCCTGAACCCACAAAGTGGCTGTCATTGCATGCGTGCGTGTTTCGCATGTACCAATCCCTTTTTAAAATCTTCCTTTTCCTACTCCTCGTCCTTTTTCCTTCCTTTCCCCAATTCTTCTGTCCATCTTATGTCCTATCTCTTCTCCCTCCTACCACCTTTCCTTCTCTTTCTCCCCTGCTCCCCACTGTGTAGGTCTTGTTCCCACCCTCCTTCTTCCTGCCAAACTGTCTCTCTTCTGTTCCCTCTCACTTTCCCAGTCCTTTCCAGCCTTTCCTCTGTCTCTCCTTATATTCCCCCCTCAATCAGCCCTCAACAAGCTCTCCACCCCCACACCAGAGCCCTCACTGGTGGCTCCTGCTAGTCAGAAGGAAGAGACCCGGCTTGGGGAGCCTTGAGCCCTCCAATTGGCTGCCTCCTCCAGCACGCCAGCTGAAGTCCCGCCCCCCCAGCGAGTAAACGCGCTGCTGCGGCACCTGCTATTGGCCGGCGGGCCTTCTCAGCGCTCGGGCTGCGCCGCACGCAGGCGTCCGCAGTCGCTAGGTGAATAAAAACGCAGCCTACGAGCTGGGGGCTGGGGAGAGGAGAGGGAGAGAGCCAGCGAGGCAGGGCTGGAACGAGTGTCTGGCAGCCGGGATCCCCTCGAAGAGAGCGACCGAGCATAGGAAAGCAAGCGAACTAGAGGGAGTAGGGGAGACCGAGACGGACCGGTAGCCAGGCAGGCGGACGGACGCACGCCGGGACAGACAGACTGAACAGGCGCTGGAGAACCTTGCACTGGTTCCTCCCGCCTTTCCCTTTGAAAGCCAGGATTTTGCCTTTTCCGTGGCGCCCGAGAGAGAATGCTGGACTCTGCCGACTTCAGCGCAAGCTAAGATTTCTCAGCTAGGGAAGAAAAAGCAGCCCAATCCTGAGAAGGGGGGAAGCAAGATCCCCTGTCCCCCTCCCCCCTCCCCCCATACCAAACTCGGGCACCAAACCCAGCCCTTCCCTAACCATCCGACTTCCTCCTCTCCTTTCTAGAATGGTGGCTGTATGGACAGTCTGACAGAACAGAGACTGACATCTCCCAATCTGCCGGCCCCCCACCTGGAACACTACAGTGTTCTGCATTGCACCATGACCCTGGATGTGCAAACTGTAGTCGTTTTTGCCGTGATTGTAGTCCTCCTGCTTGTCAATGTCATACTCATGTTTTTCCTGGGAACGCGCTGAATGGAGTCCAGCCACCTGAGCTGTTGCTAACTCTCGATTTGATTTCATCCTGAGAGCCACCGAGAAAAAAAAAATCAAGAGAGACAGTCAGAGACAGGGAAAGAGAGGGAGAGAAAGAGCAAGCTTTCTTACTGAGGGGGGAAAACGTTTTGAGCTTCAACATGGCCTCGCTGTGATATGTATGACGTTGGTATATTATCTCTCCCTAAATCTTTTGTCATGTCTTGTCTTTTAAGTATGCCTGCAAGTGTAGTTGCTTATTGCTTGAGTAAAATTGTTGATAAAGAAATGCTTTCTATTTAAGTATGCATGTGTGTGCATTCTCCATTAATGTGGTGTTCAGGGAGCGAGCCCTGCGTCCTTAAACAGTGCCTTTGCTGTCTGTGGTGCCTGGTCAACTCATTTTCTTGAAAACTACCTTTCAATTCCATGAGAGAATTTTAGTGAAAATTTCTCTTGCCATCAGGACTGTATTTGGGTTTGTTTAGGGGCACGGGGGCATGTGGGAAGAGCATGCTGGATTTTTGGCATCTTTAGAAAGACAGCCTAGCATTGGATGTTTAGAGGAAAAAGAATTGATGGAATGAATTTAGGGAAAACGATTCTTTAGTGTCTAATGAGAAGAGAGAATTTGAGAAGCGATGTGGTGGTGTGCATTGAGCTGGTAGTTGGAGACTCTGTTCTTTGAATCTCAATTTGCTGTCCAGGGTTCATAGTTTCCAATTTGGAAGGAAGCCACCTTTACAACATTTCTTAAAGTATTTTCTTAGGAATTATGGGATGGGGTGTAAGAGCATTTTTTGATCTTTATAAATTGGCAAGAGAAGACATTGATGAGCTGTTACTGGATTCCTTTTTCCAAAGTCGACCCCTGGATTTGAATTGGGTTTTTTTTTCCCTGTTTGTCCTCCAAACAAACAAACAAACAAACAAAACCCAACAAGAAAAGCCAGCTTTTTACCCGCCTTGGGAATCATAGTGTTTGGATATGCCTCTTTGGGGTAATCTCATTTGCAATGATGAACTTGAACTACATTTTAAATAGAACTTACTAGTGCTAATGAGAAAGTGGTGGTTTTTGTTTGCCTCTTTGTTTGTTCTTGAAGATCAGAGGTCTCTCGAATTGAAAGAATCCATAACAAATTGAAAGTATGTATCTTGCTAAGTAGAGTTTTGAGCAGTGCCCCCCCCCCAGCTCCCCATGCACCCACCCCAAATGTCTTGATGGAATAGGTGTAAGTTCGGGAAACCATGAACTAGAAACGAAATTCCATTTTGACATACTTGCATGTCCACATCAGATGGAAGTGGTGGTGGTTGCTGTTATTATTGCTGTTATTATCTCTATATTTCTGTTTCCACTGAAAAAGCTCTTGGCAAAGCCAGGAGAAAAAAATGTCTCTGACGCCAATGTGCATAATACTTGTTTTCCTCCCTTTCCCCAGCCACTGATGTAGGCAGGTCTTCCTCATTCCCTTGCTTACCTGACTTTGAAATAGTGCCATTTCTGGCTCATACAGCAATGAATCAGGGTGCATACACATCCACACACATGTTTCCCTACACCCATGTGGGCGGCTGCTCATGTGTGATGTGCAAATCTGCTGGCATTGTGCTCTCAAGTTCCATGTCCTATTGTTTAATCTCCTGGGGACGGATGATTATGAAAGGAGAGGGGTTGTGAAGGGGGGCTCTGCAAATTGTCCTGACCTCAGGATCCAGAGAGTATTATTGCATGGCATCAGAAGAGGTTTTGAGTCTTGAGATGGGCTCTCATTGGCTCCGCATGGGTGAGAAGCTGCTTGTTTTTCATTCGATTGGTACCATGGTGTAAGCATGATCTGGGAGGTTTGCTGGCATGGATACTTACTTACTCTTTGGTCCCTTTGTGGGGACCCCCTAGGTTGAACTAAGAACTTGTTTCTTTGGGAAGAGAATCTGCTGAGACCACCCCTCACCCACTGCCTGAGCTCCAGTGGTATTATCCAAAGTAAGCTTATATTCTGACCGGGTGCTTCTCAGATAGCACTGAAGAGTGAAGAAAGGCTCTGGGCTGAGCCCTGAAGACCTGGGTTGTTTCTGTTCAGTGGCAGTTTGACCTTGGCTGATTTTTCCCCCCTCAGTGGGTTGGGGTTTCCTGAAATGTTGGCATTTGGGGATGGTTAGGCTACGTGACCTCCAAGTTCTTGCTTTCTGTGATTCTTGGGTACCCACAGGCACCGGAAACTAGAGGGGAATGAACTGTAAAGACAAGCGAAAAGGAAAATGAAATGTTCATCAAGGACCAATGGGAAGTGAGGGGAAAAGTATCTGGTTGCTGGTATCCAGAGAAATTTGTTTCACCTCAGAGATTTTTTTCACCTAGCTCTGTGAGAAAACCACTGCAACAATGGAATGCTTTTTGCTTTTTTTCCCCTCCCTGACAGGAGAGGCATTCTTAAAGCTGATCTTTGAGCCAGGTTTATGACAAAGTAGTGTCATGAAATGCCACAGCCTTCACCACTGGGTGCCTGACAGGCCCTTGGCAGAAAGCCTTTGGGAATGTATGTGTGTAGGTTGTGTGACAGTATGTTCGTGGGTGTGTGTGCACACCCTTCTCTGTGGGTGGGGGGTGTGGGTGGGTGGGTGTACACTCCTGAATGTGGATGGGGGTTGGTTGTGCCAGGAATGAGGGAAAACAGAAGGGCATGCATTGAGTTCCACAGTTCTGAATGGCCTCCTTGTGCTAGGGACAGTAAGGATTTGGCTGCTGCTGTGATGGATGGGTGTTCCCCTACCAGCCTTCCCACCGACCCCCTACAGCCCCTCCGGCCAAGGGGCTAGCTTACATGAGCCCCTCCATCAGTAATTTAGCTGGTGAAATGGGTAAGCATTTTTCAAATTAATTTATTGCTAGTCAAATAAGGGAACGTTGCTAGCCAGATGGCAGGCCACCCTAGAGCAGCTAAAAGGGAGTTTGGAGAGTCGAGAACCAAAGTTGGCAGTGTGACTTTTTACTTCTGTGAATCCTAAAGGTTTGGCATTTCTCCTTCAGACGTGTGAGGGTATGCAAAATGAGGAGAGTGGGAGAAAATGAAACACGCAGCCAGAGGAGTGGAATCCTCTGCATTTGGACTTTTTCTTTCTTTTTTCTTCCCTCTCCTGCCTCTTTTCTTCATCTTCCCCCTCGTCCCTTTGCTTCCTCCAGAAACAGCCTTCTCCCTGCTCTGTCAGTGGGTAGGTAAGGAAGAAAAAAGGACTTGTTCTCTCTGATTTCTGCCGACTTTTTGTCAACAGAGTTCCTCATTTCTTTCCCACCGTCAGGGTGGAGAATACCTTTTGGTACTAGGAGGGGCAAAATTCCAACTCAGGAATTTTGCCTTCCAGATCCCTACTGGGAGATTCAAGAAAATACTCTTAGCTGGTATCCTAGCAACCCGTGCATCACTCAGCTCCTGCTGAGCTCCAGATCCCACCCTTTCAATGTGCAGGCTCTAAGGCTCAGGAGAAAGGGGGCTTGGGCCCCGTGGGACTTGGAGAGATGTTTTGGGGGAGAGGACAGAGGAAGAGCTAGATCCCCGTTGCCTGCAACTGTCTAGAAAACATACATGGGAGGCGTACAGACCCTAGCCTTCTCCCAGCCACTGGGACGGTTGATTGGAAAGGTCCTGGGTTCAAACCCCTCTTCAGTTACTACCTTCTCCTTAAGATTAACTGAGCCATCTCACAGCCCAGCTTTAGTGCCAGGAGGTATGTAGGCCCTAAAAAGTTTTCTTTTCACCCTGACCTCTGGCTGAGGTGGGGAGGAGGTGAAGGCAACAAACTGAGAGTGCTCCCCCCTTTCCCCGCCATTGAGTTGGCCTCTGTTTGTCAGAACCTGTGACAGCTTGCTCCGGCAGTGTACCCCGATCTTGTTTGTGGCTCAGGGAGCCCAGCCCAGCTGCAGGGTGGAATCTGGGGGATTTGTTTCTATGTTGTTGGTGTCTGATTAGTTTTCGACTGTGAAGGCTGGACCAGTTGAAATTGGGAAGGCCGGTTTCATTGTGGGGCCGGTGAACAGGGTCTGGGCCCTGGGTGGGATTCTCTCACCCACTTGTATGTGTTGATTATGTGGCTGGAGAGCTGGAGGGATCCCAGTGAGCCAGCGGGTGAAGTGCTCTTCGGGCCCGTGGTGAAGCCCAGATGGAGAGGGCTTGGCTGTGCCTGGACGGTAGTCTGGCCATTGTAGAGATGGTGCCAAATCATGTCCTCCTCCTAGCCTTTGTCTGCCATCTTGGCCTCTGCTCCTCTTGGCCTGTGCAGTGCTTGCCCCGGACAGGGACGTGGTTGGGAATTGAGCCTATTCTCCCAAAATAACTGCCTCCTCAGAAGACCTCCCACAAAGCATCTGGATCCAGCCCCAGTGGCTTTGCCCCAAGAAGTGGGATAGAGATGGAGAATCTCAGACTCTCTAGCTCTTATTTCTAGTTCTGCAACCTGTTCTAGGCCAACTGAGTCTCTTGCTTTCCAAGAATCCTTGATTAAAGCTTAGTTCTTCTGATATGTGCCGAGTGTCTCCTGTCACTAGGTGGGTGTACCTCTGAACAGTGTGGGGTTCATTGTGCTTTGCCGTGGCACAAAAGTACAAAGTGGATCAGCTAGAAGGGGAAGGGCCTCGAGGAGAGAGAAGACTCAGGAAACTTTCCAATAATGGCAATGCTAATAATCCCTTGTCAGTGCACGGGCCTGTAGAGTTCACAAAGCGATTTCACGTCCTCATTTTCAGTGTCACATCAGCCTTGTGCAGTGCCTAGGGATGAGCCTTATTCCCGGTTTTACAGATGAGGAAAGTAAAGGTCAGAGAGATGGGTGGGATGGGAGTGGGTCTGCTTTTTAAGCAAGCGTGGGCAGGGGGTAGTCACAGTTGATCCTTCCCAGCTCGAGTGAGGCTAAATGGAGTCACGGGGAGAGGTCTACGTGTCTCCCCTGAAGCCATACTAGCTTCCTCAGCTACTTGCTTACATTGTTAGTGGTTTTTATACTTTTCATTGATATAGCAATTTGGCACAGAATTCTTTATTTAAGAAAATGCTGCCTTTTATCTTGAATATACATCAGAGTTCCCTTTAGTCTTACAAAAACTCGCTGTTTGAAAACTCACTATTCGAGATGTTCAAGGAGAAAGGCAGTGTGAATTGGTGGAGCCTAAAAGATAGAATGCTTTCAAGGGACCGCAGTTTTTATAAAATTGTCCTTCCTTTTGAAGCACTCTTATTTTCCTATGTTTCTTGAGAAATGTGTTACTCAGAACCCATCACGCTTCTCCAGGTGCCACTTGATCAGGAACAAGTACAAAAGGACTTTGATCTGTCTGTGAATTATCTGCTAATGCAGCCTTCGACTGGGTCTCAACCTTCGCTGAACATTCGCATCACTTGGGGAGTTTTTAAATACCTATGTCAGGTCCCCACTCTGAGAGATCTGACTTAATTGGCATAAGTGGTGTGGGATAGATCCCCAGCAGGTTTTTTTTTAAGTCTTAAATTTAAGGCTCCACGAGGTAATTCAGATGTGCTGCCCTTGTTAAAAGCCGCTGTATTAGCCCTTTGGGCTATAGGCTCACACACTTGGCTGTCTAGCAGCGCAGTCCTCTATGTTCTTGTGAAATTGGCCTTTTGAACCAAACTTGTTAAACGTTATTTTGTTTAGTTGGTCCCTTATTGTAGTTTTTTTCCTATGGGGTTTTACATTTTTCTTCATACTGTGCAACAAATGAGCTGTCCCTTCTGGCATTGCATCAGTTACACTTCTGTTTTATTTGCTTGGTCTGTTTTCTGCATCTTCACGTTGTTGATTCAAAGAAATGTTCAATATAATGAGGTTAATACTCACTCTGCTATCATCTCACCAGATCCCCCTTTTGGAGTTGCAGCCCATGTGCTTTGTATATGCCTAGTCAGTTGGTGCTGAATCCTTTGGGGCTCTACCATGATCTATCCCTACTATAGGAGGAGTGTCAAACTCATCTTCACTGGCGGCCACATCAGCCTCACAGTCGCCTTCAAAGGGTCGAATGTAATCTTAGTACTGTATAAATGTAACTACTTTTTTAAGATTTTATTTATTTATCTTTAGAGGGGAAGGGAAGGAGAGAGGGAGAGAAATATCAATGTATGGTTGCTTCTTGTGCGTCCCCTGGGAACTGGCCTGCAACCTGGGCATGTGCCCTGGCTGGGAATCGAACCACGATCATGTGGTTCGCAGGCCCACGCTCAATCCCCTGAGCTACACCAGCCAGGGCTAAATGTAACTACTTCTTAACTAGGGGCAAGGAGCTTGGCGCTGCCGCCAGGTGGAAACAAGGCGCAGGGTGGATAAAACAAGGTGGAGGGCCGGATTCAGTTAGCGAGCCTTGTGTTTGCCACCTGTGTTCTAACGTATACATGAGGATAATGTGGCGTGATAGACTTGTATGCTTTGTAGGCATCGAGATGTAGTCTTCGTTCACAGCACTCATCTGCCAAGCCCATGACCAGGGACTATGAGTCACTTGGCATCTTACTCCTGGTAGCTCCTGTGGTAGGCTCCAGGGTTCCCTGTTTTCTTTCAGTTCCCACAAACTGTATGTTTCCTGACTGGGTCTGGAAGTGCCTGAGAGTCAGTGTTACCACTGTAGAGTCTGTGTACCACTTTAAAAACAAAATTGACCTTGTATTTTTTCCCATCACCATTCTTTCCCATCTTTGGGAAATCTGTACAGCATAGATGTAGTGTTAAAACAGAATATATTTGGTTATCAAAGAGTTCAGGAAAGTCTTTGTGCATGTGTCCCTTGGTTGGCTGAATTGTTCAAATTGACCCAGTGGTGCTCAGTCCCGGCTGCACAGTGGAATCACTTGGGGATTTAACAAGACTATCAACAGTTCCTAGAATCTCTCAGGGAGATCTAATTGAGTTGGTCGTGGAGAGGCCCTGGCATCAATATTTTTAAAAAGCTTCCTGAGGTGGCAGGAATGTTTAGCCAGGGATGAGAATGACCGTGATGCTATGTTCAAAGGAAATGCCAGTGCAGCCTGAATCTGGCTGATCACACACGTGAACAGGTAGGCTTCACAGATGGAGAGATTTTATTCTAGGCTTGTGGGGGCCTTGATGAATTCTAGGGGCTGCTGCCCACTCCAAAAAGGTGGACTCAACCCTGGAGAGCGAATAGTCTGAGGACCTATTTGGACTTGAAATTGTCAGCCGGGAGGTGCTACGAGCCCCTCAGAAAAATGTCAGCTCCTGTGCATTTGCTGTCCTAATGAGAAAGAGCCTGTTTACTCGCTGGGTGACTTTGGGTAAATGACTGCTAGCCAATGAAATTTGGTTTCCTCATCTGTAAAATGAGGTTAGGTGCCTTAGAGACCACCAAAGATTTCTTGGAGCTCTAATGATCTGTGCCTACTTTGTGATTAATACTAGTGATCAAAATGATTAAGAATATTATTCTTCAAAGCCAGCAGGTAACCTAAAGATTCCTTTTAGCAGGTTTGGAATGCATAGGGTGATTTGGGGGATAATAGAATTTCCATCCTAATTATGGTTGGCTTTGGGTTCTTCTAGAACAACTGAACTATAGGTTGTGTTCACTGAGCACACACTGGCTGCCGGCAGGGAAGGGAGTCCTGTAGTGAGCTGAGATGCAGGAGGGTGCCAGTTTGGGATGTGTGGCATGGGTACCTGAAACTTGCCTCTTAAAGATAAAATACCAGCCTCGTAGGTCTGGGAAAGCCTCGGAGGTCTGGGAAAGCCTCGGAGGCAAGGAGCCAGCTGCTTCAATAGCCCAGAGCCCCTTCCTGCAGTATTTTCAGTAGCCATTCATTTACTTACTACTCTCACTACTGCTACTGTTAATAAGAATTTCAACAAAATAACATTCCCTAGTTATTTCATTGGCTCATCCACCCCAGCTGGCAGGAATTGAGGAAACTGAGGCACAGAGAGATTAAGCAACTTACGGGCCCCTCCTAGTACACCATCAGGAAGCAGTAGTTACTGGCCTAGAACCCAGGCCACACCCTGTTCTTTTAGGGTCACCTGCGTAGTCGTCTCCGTGGTCAGAATGTGGTCGTGGCTTTTGAAAACTGAAGGCATTCTGCTGATATAGAGCAGAGCTCAGGAGGAAACTTTGAAGAAAAGACCCACGGGGCAACCTGGAGGAAAAGGAAAGGTTGAGGGACAGATGTGTATAAGGTCAGTTGTGCCTTGCCCTGATGATTCTTCTGTGCTACTTTCAGGCCCCTGACAGGAGCAGAGCATTTGATTTGTTAGCACCAATGTCAAGAGTTGGTACCAGAGAAGAGGGAAAGTTGTGTCTCTATGGCAGAGGAAGTGCATGTGGAAGGCAAACCTTCAGGAGGAGGAAGGTTTTGGGAACCTTCTGGTTGGGAAAAACCCGGCAGGCACATGGCCTCGGGCTCTGCCTTGCTGCCAGAGCTTGATCAGGGCCCTTCCCCACTAGGCCTCAGTTTCCATATCACTAGAATCAAAGCTGTGGGTTCAGTAGAAAAACCATGTGCTTAAATGAAAGTTGAGCCAGGAGCTAGTATATAAAAGAAAAAAAAAGCAGAACTCATGCAGTTGAAATAGGCCTGGGACAGAGGTGGAGGACAGAGTATAGAGTTCCAGGCAACCATCTTGCCAATGGAAACCTAAGTCAGTGGGGGAACTGAAATTAGGAGAGTGGGGATGGCTCACCCCAGCTCAGACTGCTTGGGAGATGGGGCAGCCTTGGGTGAGGTGGGGGGGGATGGGGGGGTATGTTTCGTTTCAGTGGCCAGGATTCGCAGAGAATCACACAGGGGCAGAGATTAGAGTACTTTGGAGATCTGCAGCATGCCTTCCCCCTCCCTGTTTTACAAGTGAGAGAACTGAGACACTGAAGGGAAAGTGACTTGTCTGATCGGCGATCAGTCTGGATCCCGACTCCTCAGTTAGGACCTTGCCTCCTGTAACCTGTGGCCTCTGCTACATAGTGCTGGCTGTGTGCCCCCTTGGCTGGATCAGAGACCTGACGGCTCTCAGGTTTGGTTGGAGAAAGCAAGCTGACAGAGTGTCTGGGAAAACAGGAGTATTACGTAACCTCCTGGAGGGGAGCAGGCCTGTCAGCAGCCCTTGAGGTGCCAGGCGTTGAGATGGGAGTGGGAGAGCATGGAATCTCCTGCAGACTGTATTTGTTCTTCTGAGGCAGGGAGGCCTGGACGCAGCCATGGTGCTGAAAGGCCATCTGCCCTCGGGGGCCCAGAGGAGGCCAGCACTGAGCACCCATAGACAGCTGTGGGAATGGTTCTGGCAGCTCTGATCTCTCTGCCTGCCTGCCTTCATTAGAGGAGGGGAAACCATGCACCTCCATGCCCATCTGGCTGCAGGAAGGATGTGCTAAGAGCCCACCTCCCACCCCCTCAGAGTGTGGTGCCTGAAGGCAGCAGCTACTTTTAGCTGTACCTCCCACAGCCGCTCCTCCACCTACTCTCTTCTTCCTCCTCTCTTCATTAACCCTGCTGGTTGGCAGCGGGTCTGGGCAGTGGGTGCTTTGGCATTGGAAAGAGGCACGGGGGAGCCAGGCGTCCCTCAGAGAGGCTCTGATAGGCCTACCATGGTGGGAGGGCTCAGAACAAAGGCAAAATGATGAAACTGTTTTGTGCTTAGGGCCCAGGGGCAGTGCAGGGATTTATTCATTTCCTTTGGACCTTGGAACCGGCTGAGATGTTTTTCTTGAGAAACCAGGTTGAACTGCATAGGAGGCCTCTGGAGGATTTATTGGACCACAGACTCTATTTGTTCTTCTGAGGCAGGGAGGCCTGGATGCAGCCCTGTGCTGTTAGTATCTCATGTGCGCAGGTAGTTTCTCTATTTGAATTTAGAGGAAAGCAGCTACAGCTAGTGGGTGCTCCCTGGATTCTGGACTCTTCCTTGATTGTTCACTGTCCCTCCTGAACATTGTCTTACACTTTGCACTGGATTTTGCATTATCTCACTTGCTTTTCTCTGTGGCCCTGTAAAGTAGGTAGGGCAGGGATTATCTTCATTTCACAGATGACAAAGGTGAGGCTCAAAAACTTGTCATACACTGTTTTATATGGACTCAAGCTCTGGAAGTTACAGTGCCATCGAAGGTCATTCCAGACAGCTATATCTTCTAGAAGAGGGGTGTTAACAGCTGTCCTGAATCTAATTCCCTCATTGTAAGAGCGGGGGAACTTGGCACTGATGGAGAAAGGACTCTCCTGTGAAAACACAAGGCATTTATGGGAGTATTGGAGCTAGAACTTTGCCCTACAAGCGAGTGACTTTCTGAAGCTTGGAGACTTACAAGCTTCTCTTGTCTTTCAGGGGTGGTGAGGGAAACCTGTATGGTGTGATGAAAGCCAAAGGGTCACTGAACTAGTAGTTTGTCATTGTTTTTTTTTAGCTCCGTGACCTTGGGCAAGTCACAGCCTCTCCAAGTTGGTTTTCTTTTCGGTTTATTGGAGCCAAGGCGGGCATCTCTGGGTGACAGCTACAGTGGGAGGGGCGTGACTGCTTGGCAGGCTCCCTGTCAGGATTTTGTTAATGAAAGACATCCACATGAATAAAGAAGGGCTGTAAATGGGAACTGAATCTCTGGATGACCTTGAACAAATCCCATTGTCTTTGTGCCTCCTCCTTCTCCATCACATCATGGAGGACTCTCTTTTACTTCCCTCCCTTGGAAGGTTAGAAACCCTGTCACCTGGCCTATGTCTGTTATTCTTTGTGGGGAAGCTGGGGTATTTTGTAAGTAAGAAGCTTTCTTTTATTTACCCCCAGCTCCATCCCCCCACCTGGCCACACACATGAGGCTATGAATAGCAGACTAGCTTTCTTGCTCCCTATCTCCTGCAAAGCTAAAAGAGAAATTTGGAAGAAAGCCAGAGTTAATTGTGTCTTTATTTAGTGCCTTCTCAAGTCCATAAAAGCCAGAACCACCTAGGCACTTGGCAATTAAAAACCAATTTTTGGCCCCCAGCTCCTTGGCTAGGATTTGTGCTGAACGTTACTGGGTTTTCATGATATGATTAAGAGTTGTGTTAGAAATAGCAAGCTCTTAACAAATGACCTACTTAGAACAAATACACACTCTTCACCTTTATCTGCATCGTTTTGTTTGGAAAATTCTAGTTGCTCCCCGGGCAGAGTGAGAAGATAAGAACTATTGTATGGTCTTACTACCACATTGCTTTTATTCCCCCATAACCCTGCGAAATGCACAAGGCCGGGCGTATTCTCCCCATTTTATAGCTAAGGAAATGAAAACTTAGAGAATTCCTTTGATTTACTGAGATCAGTGCTGACTCTTTTTTAAATAAAGGTTTTATTTATTTATTTTATTTTTAGAGAGAGGGGAAAGGAGGGAGAAAGAGTGGGAGAGACACATCAATGTGTGGTTGCCTCTCATGTGCCGCCTACTGGGGACCTGGCCTGCAACCCAGGCATGTGCCCTGATTGAGAATCGAACTGGCAACCCTTTGCTTCACAGCCCGCACTCAATCCACTGAGCTACACCAGACAGGGCTGAGATCCGTGCTGACTCTTAGAAGCAGTTGTGTACAAGGAGGAGCATAATATATAGGGATAGCTGTTGTCCATCCACCCATACCAAGTGGCCTTGGGCAAGGAGATTGTTTTAAAGATGCCTTCTACACTTTGCCTCTATATAGGTCTTGTTATAAGTGTCAGGCAAGATAGCAGAGAAGACTAGGCAGATGCCACTAGATAATGCTGGTGAGGTTGGCACTGAACCACTAACTGGTGATTCATATACATCTACAGTATTTTACTGTGTATAATGTGCTCACATGTATAACGTGCACCCATGTGTTTGTGTGCATTATACACGGGATTATTATACCCATTATTATGCTCATGGTATGTAATCATTACATCCATGTATAATGCATGTCGTTATTTTCCCCTCAAACATTTGGGGGGAAAATGGGCATTATACATGGAAAACTATGGTGTTTGACCCATGATAAGTCTACCCAGATATCATCTCATTCAGGGATGCATAAGAGGCCCTGCCAGATGTAGAAAAGTGGCCTTAGATTATATGGTCCTTTATGTGCTGTTTGGAGGTTTTCTCTTTATGGACTTATCTGGTCAGGTTCTTAAAGATTAGCCATTGGGCCTAAAAGCTGGCTTATTACCATCAGTAGTTCCCACATTCCTCCAAAAGGATGGGGAAAAATGGTTTGGATAAAGCCCATCTCATTTTGCCTGCACTTTGGTGAAGATTGTATGTCTTTTGAGACTTTATCCCTTTTATTTTATGACTTTGGAATGTCAGGGTTAGAGAGTCAAGCAGTAGCTTTCTCAGAGCTAGAGGGGGCTTACCAGAATGAGATGTCTGTAGGTGCTAATCTGCACGCATGCGGCTGTGCGCTGTCTTTCGTGATGGAGGTGGTGTGAGTGACCAGAATTCATCTATGGTAGTCTATAGATGAGAATGAGAAAGAAGTTTGTATAAGATCACTGAGCCCACTCTGTTATGGTACTGTTGGGGAAACTGAGGCCTAGGGAGAAAGAAAAATTTGCCCAAAGTCCCAGATGTAGTCCACAGCCCTTGTCCTGTCTCTTTCTAGTTGCCAGGCTTCATAGTTGCAAGGCTGCAGTGGAGGGGTGGCTAGGCCTCTTGGGAAGAGCACATATGGTCACCACAATCAGGAAGTCACAGAGGTAAGCATTGAACCCAAGCCCTTTGACCTGCTTAGCAGCAGACTGGCCTGGGTGTCTTAGAGGAAAGCTGTCAGAAAGAAATTGTGGGAGAGGAGAATTGGTCCAGCCTTGCTGTCTAACTGTGTCTTTCACTGTACCCACACATACCCGCATGCTCTAGGGCGCATGCAATGCATACTTCCACACACTCAGACACACATGTGGCACACTTGGGACACATGGGACACATGTGGGGCTCACTTTTACACTAATATACTTGGAGCACACACATTCAGTTAGTGTGGGGCACACTCACACTTAACACACAGCAAAGGCAGTGTGTACACAGACACATGACATATACTTATGCATATTTGTGTGTGTGGACACACATGGATGCATATGAAGCACAACTGCACACTCACGGGGCACATATACATAGGACACGTACATGTGGGGCACACTGAGATAGATATACACTCAGATCTGCTCCTATCCCCAGGATCCACACTCCTAAGGATGCACATGGACAAACAACTCTGGCCCCGTGAGGCACATTGGTACACACCTATGGGACACACTCACATACCCACCACACCCCTGTGGGACACAGCGATACAGAACACAGCCTACTCCTCGGACTGGCCAGCTCTTCCAGTCTTCCCAAAGGGCACAACAGTGCACTGGCCCTGTGTGGTGGGCCTCTGTCATTCCCCTTCCTTTATCTTCAAAATCAGGACTCAGAGAGCATTGTACTGGGAATAAGATGGACAACTCCACTCATGGTGGAATATGTTATAGCAGGCTCCACAAGGCAAGGAAAACTGAGAACCCAGTCTGTAGATGTAGAGTTAACAGGCAGATGGGGAACGGGGAAGAGATAAATTGATACCGATCAATGTAGAAAGCTTGAGCCTGCTTCTCTATCCCCCAGTGCACTTACAAACCATTATGGAATGCTGTGATTGGAAAGCAATGTCCTAGAAAACCTAAAGTAACTGAATATTGAACTTCGTTTTCTTGGGAATGAATTAAGAACTTGGACCTGAGCAACTATATCTAAATTGTGGGCAGGAGGCAAAGTAGCAGGACACATATAGTGGGGCTGGGCCCCACACTCTCCTGGGTCAGTGGTGGGTAGAGAGAACAGCCATATCTTTAATGACCATGGCCCTGCCCCCAGGCATCATAGCAGCTTGGGCCATCTGGCCCCACTAATGAGGGCCTGCTATTTTTAGAGTTTCTTAAGCTGGAAACCAGGTCGGGGTGTCCTGGGGAGGCCTTTCTGGCCCTTGCAATCCAAGGCTGGAGCTGGAAGGAGAAGGCCCTAGACTGGGTCTAGATGAATGGTGGGAAGCCGCGAGACGGGTGCCCGGAGTGTGGCCAGTCTGCCCTGAAGCAGCAGCCTCAGAGCCCTGGTGGGTTACTGTTGACTGTGACAGCCTCGTGCCAGTTTCTTAGCTGTGGGCTGGAAATCAAGAGTTCTGGTCACTACTCTACTCTACATTTAGGGTGTGCCTCCCTCAGGCCCTCCTCCTCTATCTGATTCTTATTTGGTCTGGAGGTAAAATAGCCAGTATTGCCTCCAGATGCCAGCAAGGCTCACATGGGCTAAGAGTTGAGAAAATTCTTTGGAGATGTGCTTCTCCTTTACCTCCCCTACCCCCAAGCTGGTCTTGGGGTCCACCAACAACCGGGTCAGAACCCTGTCAGAGTACCCATCCAATGGCCAGTACCCATCCTGGCCCGCAGGGTCTGCATCATTATGGATGAAATGAGACATTCACATGAACTACCGAGTCCAGTGGATGAAAAGGGACAGCATGGCTTTTCTCTCAAGGGGAGCAAAAGCCACAGCCCTTGCCATGACGGACCTTTATTGGGCTTCTCCTCACATTACATTATGATTCTTATTTACTATGCACAGGTTGCTTTAGGTGGTTACCTTTTACAGAAAACAATGGAGCCAACACTCGTCCTTGGAAGGTTTAGCATGGATTTTAGGAAGTTACTTAGCAGTAAATGTTGGCCACAAATCCAGGTGAGGGAGTTTTTAGCAAAAAGCAAGACTCAAAGTGGCCTAGGCATATTGCATGCCTGATTCCCCATGGGGGAACCTCTCCGTGGGCGTGGGTCCTGTGCATCTCCGAGTGGGAGTTGGGCCTATGCCACACAGAATGGTCTCCTACACCCATCAAAAGAAAAGACCAAAGAGGGGGCCTGGGGAAGGCAATGCCATGGGGTCAGGTTGGTCAGTGTTATGCTGACATCACCCCACCTGTAGAGATGCTTTTCAATGCCAAGTCCATTCTTTCCCAGAAAACAGGTTTGCAACATCTACGTGCTCATATAGGTCTGACTTGTGGGAAACGTAGAGAGTGAAGGAAAGCAAGGGGCATCAGAAGCAGGGACTTCTTTCTCCAAGTCCTGCCACCTGCCAGAGGAAGCAGCCTGGAGTGCCGGCTGTGACCCGAGAGTTCCTTATTCTAAGTTCTGTGCTCAGGGCCATTTCTCCTGGTGTGTTGCATGGGGCGGGTCAGTAATTAGACCGTGTAGCTCATGATCAGATTTTTCTCACCCCTTAGATTGTGGGCAAAGTTCTTCTGGGCCTCAGTTTTCTGGTGCATAAAATGGCTTAGCTGTAAAGTCTCAGGATTTGGTGGGTATAAGAATTCATGACTGAAGGTTGGGAAAAGTGCCCTATAAAATATCGAACGTTTTTACTGCTGTTTGGATTGTTAAGAGTTCATCCAGGTTGTGACTACAGGTAGCTTGGAGGTAAGCCAGGAGCTTGTCTTCATTTTATTTCTTCACTCCTTCCCTTTGCCATTTTTTAAAGCCATTATTGTCTCCACTTTACAAATGGGGATACTGGGGTTCAGAGAAGGAAGGAATGGTCTGAGGATACAGGATTAGGTCGTGGTGCATCAGTGTTCTTCAAATGGCCTCCAAGCTACCACAAAGTGGATTCCATTGCTACAGGAAGCTGCTGGTAGCAGTCTAAGTTAACAGCCTATGTAAAAAGTTGGCTTTGTCTCCGACACACAACAAGAAACATGGGCTCTCTGGGGGCCAGCCTTCCACAGCCGTGTCCTGCTTGTCCATGAGAGGCACACTGACTGACCCTTCATCCTTTCCACAGCCGCTCACGTCCCACTCGTCCCCTGCATCTTGGAAGCAGTGAAGCGTTGGAGAAGACGCTAAGCTGTTGTGAGAGGAAGTGTGCTGCCTGTTAAAGCCACTTCAGGAGGATCCCCAAAGGCACTTGATGCACCTTGGCCACTCCCGGCTCCTCACAGCTTCCTGGGCATGGAAGCCTTGGGTGGCTGACCTGCCTAAGGGGTTAGGCCCAAAGGTATCTGAGGAAATGTTTGAAGGCATTGGTCTGTGGAATCTCTTTTCAACTCTTGAGAGACAAGACAGTGGAAATCCAAGAGCTGAAGCTGAGAGAGTCCCTTGAGATCGTCTGGCCTAAAGGTGGCCATTAAAACCCAGCTGGGCTGCCTTTTTCTCCTTTAGTGTGTTCTTCCTTCTGTAACACAGACTCTCAAGCTGGGCGAGGCTTCCTGGAGTCTTTCTAGCTTATTTTTGTTTATTTTTGAGCCAGCCTGGGAGAGGGATGTGTAGGTAGTCACACTGAGATAGGGTAGTAAGAGGAAGGAGATGAGCCTTGGGTGCTAGGCATTGGGGAAGAAGGCTTTTTGTGTCATTCTTCATCTGTCTGCTGCTAATATTTTCCAATAGCCTGCTGACTGGCTGTGGGAGTCCAACCCAGCCTGTTGCTATTTTGATTTGTGCTGCTGAAACCTGTAGAATGACTACAGTACTGGCCTTTCAGGGGAGAATTAGATAGGCAAGGTCGGGGGTGGGGAAACTGGAGGATATAAGGAGAGGTACCTTCTGGTCAAGTTTGAGAGTGTGGCCAAGAAGCCACCACACAGTTTCCTCAGCTCTGTGGACCCTAGCCACCTCATTTGTAAAGATTTTTTTTTAATAGGAAGTACCTTCATGTGGTTCAAAATGCAAAAGGTATGAGGGGGTGTACAGCAAAAAGACTTCCTCCAACCCCTCAGCTTTCTCTACGGAAGCCACTAGTGAGTCCTTGTACAGAAATGTTCTATGGATGCATAAGTATACAGGCATATCTCAGAGCACGGGAATTGTTTAGTTTCTCAGTGCCTATAAAAGTGGCGTTTATACTGCACTGTAGTCTATTAACTGTGCAATAGCATTATGTCTTCAAAAACAATGTACATTCCTTAATTAAAATCACATTATGGCCTAAAATTGCTATCCGTCATCTGAGCCTTCCGCACAACACAGTCTTATTGGCCCCACCTCGATGGTGATGGCTGCGGACTGACCAGGGTTGCAGTGACTAAAGGCTGGGGTGGCTGCGGCCATTCTTAAAATAAGACAACAGTGAAGTTTGCCGTGTCGATGGAATCTTCCTTTCATGATGTCTCTGTAGCACGCAACGTTGTTTGACTGCATGTTACTTAGAGTAGATCTTCTTTTAAAATCGGATTCAATCCTCTCTAACCCTGCTGCTGCTTAACTAGTCTTATGTAATATTCTAAATCCTTTGTTATCATTTCAACAGTCTTCACAACATCTCTACCAGGAGTAGATTCCATGTAAAAAAACACAAACAAAAAACAAAACAACGCTTCAATTTGTAAAGAAAGAAAAAATTCAATATCTGCTAAGCACAGTAGACTGAAGCATGATCAGGTGAGGTATGCCCATATGTGCTAGGTTTTGGTAGTCTCCAATCCTCTAGGCCTTTCCTTTTTGGTTTGATACTACAGTATATGCACTGTCCTGTATCTAGCCATACCTTGGAGGTTCTTTGACCCTGTGGGGCATGGGGATGTGCTGTGGAGACCGGAGGTGAAGAGCACTGATTCTAGAGTAAAAGCATCTGGGTTTTAGTTCCGGTCCTGTGTGACTTTCAGCAATTACTTCATCTCTCTGAATCTTGGTTTCTTTATTTTTAAAATGGTGATTAAATGAATTAGTATGTATGTAAAAAGTTAGAAATGTCTCTGACAAGTAAGTACTCAGTAAATGTTAGCTATGTTTTATTACTACAGGAAAAAAAAACATTAGACTCTGAGTCAGAATATCTGGGCTCTCTTCCTGTGTTTGCTCCTGGGATAGTTGAGTGACTTCTTCTGTCCAAACTTGTTTCCTCATCTTTATTTTTATTTATTTATTCATTTATTTAGATTTTATTTATTTTTTTAAAGATTTTTAATTTATTTATCTTTAGAGGGGAAGGGAAGGAGAGAGGGAGAGAAATATCAATGTATTGTGTGTCCCCTGCCAGGAACTGGCCTGCAACCCAGACATGTGCCCTGACTGGGAATCAAACTGCGATCCTCTGGTTCGCAGGTCCGCGCTCAATCCACTGAGCTACACCAGCCAGGGCTATAGATTTTATTTATTTATCTTTAGAGGGGAAGGGAAGGAGAGAAGGAGAGAAATATCAATGTATGGTTGCTTTTCGTACATCCCCTGCTGGGAACTGGCCTGCAACCCAGGCATGTGCCCTAACTGGGAATCGAACCATGGTTGTTGGGTTCGCAGGCCCACACTTAATCCACTGAGCTACAGCAGCCAGGGCATTATTTTTTTTTATTATAAAAGATTTTATGTATTTATTTTCAGACAGAGGGGAAGGGAAGGAGAAAGAGAGAGAGAAACATCAATGTGTGGTTGCCTCTCACATACCCCTTATTGGGGACCTGGACTGCAACCCAGACGTGTGCCCTGATTGTGAATTAAACTGCTGACCCTTTGGTTTGCAGATCCACGCTCAATCCACTGAGATGCACCAGCCAGGACTCCATGTCTTTTTCTACTCCCCTCTGTCTCTTGTCCAAACCTGCTTTTAGAAGCAGGGCTACAGCATCTGTCAAAAACGACCCCGGCTTTCCATTTGAGATAACTGATGCAACTAGTTCAAAGAGGAGCCTCATCTGTCCCAGTTTATACTGCAAGTCAGTAACCAAGCCAGGCCTGGAGTGCATTCTTCCCATCCCATTCTTTTTTCCCCACTAGCATTTGTATTGTACTGCAAATATGAATTTGAGAATCCTTAGCAAAGACATTGGTAGTGAGGAAGATTCTGGAAGTGTCTCTGCTAACCCTTCATACTGAGGATTTCCTTACCCCTTAATTTCCAGAGTCAGACTTGTTTGAGGCCCTGAGCTAAGGGGGAGGCATGTGCTGGTTGCAGGACTGCAGAGGTGAACTCAGGAGAGTGGAGGGAAGAATTAGCACCAGACTGTGTCTGAATAGTGTGATCTTCAAAGTGAAGTACAGGGAGACAATATTGGAAGTTTTGATATTTTAAATTGTTAAGCTCACCATGATTTCTATTTTGTGGGGATGTTTTATAAAACATACCATATTAGTAGCATTTAGATCCTGGGGTAGGTGTTCATTTTTCCGACCATTTGACAATTTTTAATGGGAAATTGACAAGTATCCTTTCTAGCCTTGCTTTCTGATCTTGGCTCTGCTGCTGACGAGCTTGACGTGTCAGGCAACTTCTCCTCACCAGAGCTTCAGTTTTCTTGTCTGTAAATTGTTAGACTGAACTAGGAGTGCTGCTTTTGGAAGTCTCCAATGCTAACCTTCTCGGAGAATAAGAATGCACTGCCTTTCAGGCTCTGGAGCCTGACTCAGAGTCCAGAAGAGTAGGTTCCAGTCCTAGGGACTTCCTGGATGCTTTGTCCTTCAGTCAGCTGCCCTGGGTCCCTTCTCCCCTCTTCCCTGACCTTCTCCAGATAGCCCAGACGTGCAGACGCTCTCTTACATAAACCTGGCTGACCTACCTGAAGTTCTTTTGTTACAAGCACAACCATTTTTCTTGCAGACATAGGCCTGATGTCATTCCTCCAGGGCTCTGAGGGTGGGTCTGATTTTGCTTGTATCCTTCTGGCAGCCTCGGTTTAGATGTAGCATCCTTTCGTCTGAGCCTTCAGGGGCATGATCTGAAGGGAAGCTGGATCAGCCAGTTTGCCTCCCTTGGGGCCTGATCCAGGGGCCGCTCATGGAACACCCCTCATCCACTATTTCGCATGTCTGTTGAGAACCCAGGACTGTGTTTCTGTCAGGAGAAACATGGCCCATCTCTGAACAGGAAACGCTGAGGACAGGACCGGAGGCACAGCTGAGTGCCTTGGCCAGTCTTTTCTCTCACACTGAGCCAACAGGCAGAGAGAAATCAATAAGCCATTAGAAACCATCTTCCGCTTTCTGATTAAATACAGATTTCCTTTTTGGGCTGTAAGGACTCCCCAGGAGATAATGATAATCTCTTTGGAAATGCATACCAAGGCTCCAGCCCTTGCCAGCCCGTGTCCTAGGTGGGCATGCTCAGTAGACCTCAAAGTGGTTTAAGTTGACTGAAACATATTTATTTCTTCTGCCTCTTCTCCAGATTTAGGACCGGGTCACAGTGTCCGGACTTAATGCTGTTCCTGATCTCACCACCAGATGGCCACACTTAGAGATGACTTAGGGAACTATTAGTTCCAACCTACCTTCTCTGGGCCTCCCCCCCACCTACGGCCCTCCTTCCCTTACAAGATTTTAACAGGACATCTGTCAAATGGATAAAAAAATGACTTTCCCTTCTTCTGTCTGCCTTGCCCACCCACCCTCTGGCTGTGGTGTTGATGACTACAGAACTAGGTATGTGGGAGGCACGGAGGACAGATTCTTCATGTGGTTTTAGCCCCTTCCTCCTACCCTTCCGTAAACCTAGTGGAACCCCACTCCCACCCCTCCCCAGAAAACTTCAAGCTGGCCTTCAAGTATCAGTCCAGGAAACATTAAGGCTCCTGGGGCTGGTCTCAGTGGAACCAGTTGAACAAATTCAAGAACTCAGGTATAGGGCCCAAGATGGGGTCACCTCAGGAATTTGGGGCTCTTTGAACTCCCCGCCTCTCCCCTAGGCTTCTCCTGGCCATTTCTTAAGGCATGAAGGCACCAGGAAATCCCCATGGCTGTGCCTGGATTGCCCAAATCTCAGTACCCGCAGCAAGCAAGTCTGAGAAGAAGGGCACGGTGTCCAGGCTAGGAACGTGTTAGAGCCAGGTCTGAAGCTGGCTCAAGAGACAGGTAGAGGTCGGGGTAGCCCCGTCTTGGGATAGCATGCTTCTGACTCAGTTCATGGAGAGAAGATTGCTGAGTCGTATGATGTTTTGTTTGACTAATTGTTTATCTCTGAGAATATTGGAGTCTGACTTGGGCAGATTGAACGTAGCTGTATAAAATTGTTCCTAAATTGTTGCATAGAGAGATGATGCAAGAATTTTCCATTAGGGCCATTGAGAGCCTCGGTGCTGAATGGGAGGGTGGGGGCAGGAGTGGGGATGCAACAGAGCAGTTTCAGACGGCCCCTCAAGGCAGACTGGGGAGATCCTCCTGACTAGCTACTGTAATTCCTCCACCTGCCTGGAACCTGACAGAAGAAGGAGAAGCCAGGAAACGGAGTTTCAGAGGCTCTGATTTCTTCTAAATGGTCCAGTGCCGTAAGAAGTTCGTGTACTTTCTTTCTTTAAAAGATTTTTATTTGTTTATTTTTATAGAGAGGGGAAGGGAGGGGGAAAGAGAGGGAGAGAAGCATGGATGTGTGGTTGCCTCTCTCACGCCCCCTACTGGGGACCTGGCCCACAACCCAGGTATGTGCCCTGACTGGGAATCAAACTGGTGACCTTTTGGTTCACAGGATGATCTCACTCCACTGAGTCACACCAGCCAGGGTGAAATTCTTGTAATTTAGACTCCAGTGGTAGCAAGTTTAAGCCACTTGGTCACAGTATGATTCATGATTCAGAATCACTCAGGCTGCTTATCAAAAAAGCTGGGGTGGTTTTGAGCAGGGTGTGGGGTCTGTGGACCTAGCATGACGAACTTGTGTGCGTGGTTCAGAGTCACCTGGGTGATGTTAAAAGATTCCATAACAAATTGACAGTAACTCCTATTTCCAAGGTGTGGAGGAGAGTCAAGCCAGTGTTTATCAGATTGGGAGCTTCTCCTGTGTGGGAGACTTCTCCAACGATAGGATTGTGCCTGGCAGTCCAGAAACATGTCTTCTCTCTGGTCTCTGCATTCCTTGGCTCGCTTAGCTAGCTGCACTTTTCTCTAAAGGACTTGTCCTCTCAGCTTTTTGAATATGCCAAACTTTTAACTATGTGAAATTTGGGGCAGCAGCTGGATCTCACCTCAGAAACTTCTGGGTCTATTAGGTTAAGCTAGCAGCTGAAGTTTCCTACCAGAAGGGTTCATTGCTGAGGTACAGACCAAGCAAGCAATTTCCCGGTATGTTTGGTCACTATTAAATCTGAGATCACTTTGTAACTTCTTTGAAGGAAGTGCAGAAAGAGGCACCATCCTTTGCTATGAGTCCGTAGTGAATGAAAAAGTGTATTGGATGCTTCATACCTTAAGACGCTTGTTCAGGTTTCCCAATCTTTGCGTCCCAGCATGTGTTGGTTTGTGACCAGAGTACATATTGGCCCCTGGAACAGGTGGTCTGTCTTGCTTTTGCTGAGTCCAATGCACATCTGGACTCACCTTTTCAGATCAAGCCAGACCAGCTGCATTTAATGTCTTCCAGGTGTGGCTGAAGCCGGGGTAGATCTTTCATTTGATGCAAGTGAAAAATGGGTGGTGTGATAGGACGCTGAAGTGAGCTGATGCCTAGTGACTCACAGAGCCCACGTTCACACTAGGAAAAGGATGATTATGTCATGAAAAGAGATGATATTTGCATACTTCCTTTCCGTGTGTGTGTGTGTGTGTGTGTGTGTGTGGTCATCGTCATTCAAATGCATTGATTTTTCTGCTCAGAAATGAAATGATTTCATTATGGGCCATAGTGACACCCGGATTAAAACTGAAACTGGCCAAGTATGAACTATGAAGTCACAGGGAAAAGAAAAAGCACTTCTTGTGATTTTTGTTTTTTTATATTCCAAGTGCGGTTTGTCTCACCTGGCATCTCTTCTCTTTTCCCTGATGACCATCGAGCACCTGTGCGACTCTTCCACAAACACCAGCCCAGCCCCGGAGCCATCTGGCCGTGAATCCTACCAACAATAGACTGGCAGGGAGGCCACCTGGTACATGTTATGTAAACAGTCTCCTTGGCCCCGTAGAATCTGCTGCAATCTTACAGAGATGTTAACTCTGTTGCCGTTACCTGCCTCAGAGCTTGCCTGGTTTCAGGGCTCAGGTTGTGGGACTTTAGATGGATGTTGAAAACGATGCTGTTTGTTTTGGATTAAGTGATGCTTTAGATCTGCTGTTCACAAGTGGGCATTCTGGTTTGGAGGAGAATACTCTGGTTGACAACTTGAATAACTCCAAGAAGCTGTCTCATTTTCTTCTTATCCCAGATAGAAATGAGTGAAAGAGGCAAAAGGAGAGAGGATACAACCTAGAGTGACCAGGGAAGGAATTAAGGATCATAGTGGGGGGTTAAGATCACACAGCTAGAAAGAAGCTGCCTAGTGTCCCGACAGTTAACCACAGCTTAATGGCATGACTTGATCAGGTGCCCCAATGTGCGAGTGCATCTGCCTGTGAAAGACTGAGTTTGGCCAGAGTGGAAGGTCCTGCCTGGTTCAAGTCTAGAGGTGGGTCCATAGGCGGGGCTGGATGAAAGAGAGCTTTGAGAGATTGACAGCAGGAAGCTACTGAAGCTCCCTGAGCAGGGAGAGTGGCACCAGCAGAGGAGTTTTGAGAAATGCATAACTGAGGAGTAGCCTGAGAGGGAGAGAGACATGTGGGAAGCAGGGAGGCCAGTGGGGAGGCAACCTGAGGTGATATGGGCCAGACCTGGGATGGGGCATTGGACATGAAGATACAGAGTCATATCTAAGGGAGAGAGACATGGAAAAAGGAAAAACAGCAGGTCCAGAAGACTTACCAGAAGTGGGAAAAAGTAGAAGGGGAATGGAGGCATATGATGAATGTTACGTATATTTTACTGGAGGAGATAGCATGCCATGCAATGAAATGTGGAGCAGGCAGTTAGAAGTATGGCGCTGGAGGTGGGAGCAGATGCAGTGAAAAAGATGATTTCTCTGAGGAACTACATGGATAAAACAAAGAAGAGCAAAGGTCCCCATTGACTTATTGATTTATTGATTGATAGATAGAGGGGAAGGGATGGAGAAAGTGAAACATCAGTGAGAGAAACATCAATGTGTGGCTGCTTTCATGCGCCCCCCACCAGGGACCTGGCCTGCAACCCAGGCATGTGCCCTGATTAGGAATTGAACCGGGGACCCTTTGCTTTGCAGGCTGAAGCTTAATCCATTGAGTCACAGCAGCTGGGTCCCCAGTGAGTTTTCAACGGGCCTGTCAAGGGCTCAAGTTGAAAACCTGTCCCTCAGTTTTCCCACCCATTCTGACTGACCTGTGCTTTAATGTGTCACTAGCAGTGCCTCAGTGAGTTTGATTCAGGAGGGGACTAGTCAGTTCCTAGCTCTCATTTCCCAGAGCAGAGAACAGTGAAAACATCCTGTGGCCCATGTAAGAGGGAGAGAAGAAAGAAGCTGCAATAATGAAATTCCTGTCTTTGCAAAATTGAAGTGTTAGCCTCAATAGAAAGCCAGAACTGGAAGCTACTGGAGAGGTCATCTGTGTGGTTCAAGTCTACAACTTGACTGATGGACCAAGACAGGTAAAGAGACCTGTCTGAGGTCATTCAGTGAGTTACTTGCAGAGTTTCTTCCTCACCAGTCTTTGCTGTACACCATGGTGCCTCCTAGGACTTGTTTTAAAAGCCTAGGTTACACCTTTCCAGAAATGGGGGGATTGTTGTCCTTGAACACCATGGGCAACATAGAGTCTGTTGACAAGGCTGTATTAAAAAGACATCTGGGCCCTGGCTGGTGTAGCTCAGTGGATTGAGCACAGGCCTGCGAACCAAAGGATCGTGGTTCGATTCCCAGTCAGGGCACATGCCTGGGTTGCAGGCCAGTTCCAGGCAGGAGACGTACAAGAGACAACCATACATTGATATTTCTCTCCTTCTCTCCTTCCCTTCCCCTCTAAAGATAAATAAGTAAAATCTTTAAAAAATATTTTAAAGAAAGGACATCTGTTTTTTTCAGGGAAGAGCCTAAAACCCCAGCCTATTTTAAATGTGCTTAAAAGGAATAAAGGAATGGAATTGGCTTTTGCCCAAGCCTACCTGTTGAGGGGAGGGTACCTTCCGAGAGCATGGGGGCAGGCACCAACTGAAAAGAAAAAACCTAGACAGAGGCAAAACCCCCTCATGTTCCTCTTTGTTCTGCAGAGCTTTTCATGGCAACTGGCACATTTGCTGTACTTCAGAATGCATTTTTTTCTTTTGTAACCTTTCCACCTTCTGCTTTTTGCCATTAAAGCTCTCATATTTCTGGCAGCCACCCAGGCTAATTAAATAAGCATTGGGGGGGTGGTACTGTTCAGCTAGAGGGCAAGAGCAGAAAGAGGAAGATAGGAAGATACGTGGTGTGGCTCTGGAGAGCTGGGTAGAGGCTGTCATCGCAAGTGGTATTTTTTTTCGGAGTTGGCAAGGCCTGGAGTTGAGTGTGCTCTTTACGTGACCCCCAAATCAGTTATTTCAACCGCTGAGAAAAGCCTTGTAGATAGGCAAGGAGCCAAAGCTGTGGGGTGGCATGGGGATCCCTGGGGAGAACGGTGCATCAGGAGAGGCAAGGGTAAAGCGTAGACCTGGAAGGTCCCCTAGGATACCAGTGGCATAGGTACATCACCTGGGAAGCGATTTGAAATCCAGTTGTCAAGCCCCACGGCAGACCTACTGAAGGGCCTAGCCATCTGTTTTCACAAGCCCTCAAAGATGTTCAGAGCTACCGCTCTAGGTCATTCACAGGTCTCCCTGGAAAGAGAAACCAGCTGGGAGCCCTCTGTCCTCTTGACGGGCAGTGTGGGGGATTGGCAAAAGGAAAGCTATACAGTCCGCCTGAAATTCAAATCTGCTCCACCACCTCCTACGTGGTTGACTGTGAACTACTTTGTAAATCCTCAGTGGGTTATTCTCAGTAGAAATGGGGGGTGTAGGTGCTTATGCTGGAGAGTTGCAGAGATGGAGATCACAGAAGAAACCTGTTACCCAGTGCCCTGCTTGAACCTCGCACCACTAACCCCCACAGACACGAAATCATTTTTGACCTCCTGTTTTTCCTCAGATTACATGTAAGACCCTTCAAGCAGATTCCTGCCCTTATTTTCAGCTGTCCTTCCATGCCCCAATGGCCTTCCCCAACCCTTTTCAAACTTCAATACATTGGCCGTCAAATCCCGCATAGTTCTCACCTCTGAGACTATTTAATCTCATTCCTCTGCCTCAGATGCCCTTCCTGTTCCCTTCTCTGTCACAATACTACTCATTCTTGAAAGCCTGTCTTCCATGCCCCCTCAACACTGTTTGAGAGCCCGGTAGCCACCTGTTCTTCCTTACGCTGAAGTCTTGCCCTAGGCCAGCATATATAGCAGACACTGTAATAGGCACTAGCCACCCAGCACTCAGTTCACCCCACCTGTACCTCTGCCTGTGAGGCAGGTACTGTGCTTTTTTGTATCCTAATTGTGTGCTAACAGTTTCATTTTGGTTTATTTCTCTGGCTTCTTCTCTGTTCCTCACCTCCCTTTGTCACTGCTGGTTTCTAACGTAGCAGAGCCCAGAACTGAAGCGAGGTTTGCTTGCCCTTAACCACCTTTGCATACTGCTGGAAGGGCATTCACTGTTGGTACTTGAAGGGCCTTTGATCACCAGGTAAGGACTCTGGCTGAATCACAGTGAGCACATCCCCACACCCAGTGGGAGCTCACTGATTGAGTGTTGGATGATAAATGGATGAGCAAAGTACATATTTGTGAAAAACTTCTAGCAAGTTCAGGATCAATCCTGTTCCCAAAAGGGAGATTTGAAACCAATTTCCAGCCCCAATTTAGTTTACTTTGGTTTTAGATTTTATTTATTTATTTTCAAAGAGAGGGGAAGGGAGAGAGAAAAAGAGGGAGACAAACATGGAGGTGTGAGAGAAACAGTATTGGTTGCTTCTTGCACGCCTTCAGCCGGGGAACTGGCCTACGACTCAGACATGTGCCATGACTGGGGATCGAACCTGCCACCTTTTTGCTTTGCAGGACGGCACCCAACCCACTGAGCCACACCAATCAAAGCTAGTTTACTTTTAAAAGTACTCAGAAGACAGATGATATTTTGTTGAGTTTTACACTTGAAACCTATATGATTTTGTGAACCTGTATCACTCCCAAAAATTCAATGAAAAAAGTGAAGTCAAAGAACTCAGAGGATGGGTGTGGAGCATTACCTAATTCCTGCTTGTATTTGTGACTAGAGAGCAGTTGCCTCACTCTTACACCCGCTTAGTCCTGCTGACCTCTCTGGGTCCTCAGGTCATGAGAGCCCTGCTGTGCCCTGGACAAGGCCAAGCAAGTACCCAGTGGCCACAAACCAACTTGCAAGCCTGTTGTCAAGGCCTGCTTGGAATCAATGATAGTCAGAACTATATAGCACTTGAAAGATCATCAGCCTTCAGCCCTCATTTTATAAATCAGATATACTAAAGCAGATAGGACTTGCCTACAGTCACCAGATGGCCAGCTTCCTGGACCTTTTTTTTTTTTTTGCCCCAGCTGAACACCATAGATAGGGAAGGTAGAGAAAGAACACCTGGGAGGAACCAAGCATGGAGTCCCTAAAAAGAAAGTTCTACTGTAGAAAGTGTAGGCAGTGCAGTCAGCCAGACCTGGGCCTAGGGGTCCTCAAACAGCATCACAGATAGTGCCCTGAGCTGGGGCTTGGTAACTGATGCCAATACATTCTTTTGAGCCTCGATAAAAGCCAAGGATATAGCTTTAAACCACAAGCCCTCATGGTATTCCGAGTTGGTGTTGTACGTGCTTATTGGGTTCTAGCAGCACCCTGTTGGGGTCCACCTTGGGCAGGAGAGGGGAGACTTCTCTGTGAAGGTTTGTTTTATCAAGGCCAGTGACCAACAGTTCTCCATTGAGGTGAGAACAAGAAGGAATGGACTTTTAGTGCAATTGGAAAAAAAACAGTTCAACCTAACATCATTCTCCTCATGGGCAGGAGCTTCCTTCAAGGCGGCCGTTCAATCGTCTTTACTTGGGTTCTTTAAGAATAGGAGTTGGATACTTTATGAAAGCATGGGCGGAGTGAATTCAGTGTAGCTGATTCGTAGTCCAGTGTGATGGCTTATGAGTCTCCATAATCTGTTGCTTGTGTGATCGGTCAAAGGACCAGACCACCTCTGTGAACCTCTTTCCTTATCTGAACATATGGGTAACAGTGAGGTCCAGCTCATTCAGTTTGGATCAAGAGATGCAGGAGATGGGAAAGCACTTGGTAAACAGTAAAGCATGAGGTATTTGGAAGGTGGTGTTATGAAAGGTCCTACCAGAAATCTGTTTTACATCCGTGCCGAGGAGCTCCCCCTGTGCCTTACCTTCTCTGGAAGGCACAATGGCTAGAACCCTGAGTACTAAAGGATGCGCCAGGCAGGGCCTGACCAATGTGTGATGTGTTATGAGTGAACTTTATGATGTTACAGTTATCCCCTGGCTGGTACGTTGGAAGGGAGACCTGTGTGAGAGGACGTATGTTCCATATCCCGTCTCTGTTGTCTGTCACTTGTTTTGTCGTGGGTCTTGTGCAGCCATGTTGCCTCGGGGAATCAGCCCCTCCTCAAAGCACACTGATGGAGAAGCTGACTTCTGCAATTCAATGCTGGGGAGAGAGTACTTGAGTCCTTTGCCTGACAGGCCATATGTTCTCTATTTTGGAATCTGTTTCTGCAAATGCCAAGAAGACTCATGGCCCATACTGGCAGGAACCAGTTGGAGAAGAGAGAACAAATAATACAGTGGTCAGGATGGTAGCCAGAAAGAGGCAGACTATTTCCCTATGCCATCATCATCACTGTGCTTAGAGAGTGTTGTGAACATGAATGTGTGTGTGTGTGCACGTGGCAGAGAGATCGATGTCTGCCTACTGCTGTGTGGAGCCCAGTCCTGGTGGCCACAAAGTTCAATGACCAGGGTTAGGGCCTAAGCAGAACCACAGCCTTACCTGGTGACCCTGAGCTCACCCCTTAACTTCCCTGTGGCTCAGCTTTGCCATGTATCAAATGCAGAAGTCAACCCACACTTCCCTATGTATCGCATGGGGTGGCTGTACAAATCACTGGGTGAATCTGTGCCAAGGCTGAGTTTCTTGGGAGCCAGGCATCACAGAAAACCATATTCTTTCCTACCCATGACCTCTCTGGATGACATCATGTGTGGGTGAGAACAGGAGGCTGCAGGACTGGGGTCCATTGTGTGTGAGGAATGCCATGGTCTGTAACCCCTGGGGGCGGGGTACAGTGGTGTTAAAAATGTACCACCAACTCTGAATTGGTCAGTGGCAATGAAGAGGAGGAAAGGGCAGAGAATTTAGAGCAAATACGCTCAAGCCTCGTTTCAGCCATTGGTTTCAGCTTCTCTACCCATTCCAGACCTTCAGCTGCCTTGACACACCGAGAGATGGGCTGGTGCTTTTTGTCTTCAATGGGGGAGGTGGTCATGAATAGGCCTAAAGCATGAGTCCTATATAGTTCATATTCACATTCTGGGTCATCACATTCGCTGGCTAATGTAGAATTGACTGTATTGTTTGCCTTGTGGTCCAGTGGCTATTGCGCTTCCTGTGGCATCTCTCTCACCCCCATCCTTCCCCACTAGTATGTTGACTTTTTCCATAAAGTAGTGGAGGTCTGTGGGTGGGGGAAGGGGCACGTAAGGTAGCCCCCTGTGTGGACTGAAAACATTCTCATTTTGTCTCCTAAGCTGATCACTGGAGATTCCATCGTTAGTGCTGAGGCAGTATGGGATCACGTCACCATGGCCAACCGGGAGTTGGCATTTAAGGCTGGCGACGTCATCAAAGTCTTGGATGCTTCCAACAAGGATTGGTGGTGGGGCCAGATCGACGATGAGGAGGGATGGTTTCCTGCCAGCTTTGTGAGGGTGAGTGTCAGCCTTCACTCTCCTTCCCTGTCTCCTTGGCTGTCTGCCCTTGGCTTTCCCTTCACCAGCCCCTGTCCTCCTGCTCATTTGTGTCCTGGTGGCTCCTCTCCCATTTTACTCCATATTTTTGGTCTCCTACCCAAGTCCTGGCCTTCCTTTCATTTTTTCTCCTCCTAATTTTGAGACTTTTCCTTTCTGTCTTGTTTATCATAACAATCCCTACCTCCTGCCTCCTACCTGCTGTGACTTTATGCAAATCATTTCCCTTTTGTCCTTGGTGGTTTTTTAAGACCCTTTTAAACTCTATAAACCCTTTTAACCTCTGCTGTGGACCTTACCTTTCTTATCTCTCTTATTTTCTGCTTCCTTTATTGTCCTCACCTCCTCATTTTATTCTTTCTTTTTCTAGGTCTCTCCCGTCCTCACTCCTCTGATCTTCCTTTCTCTCCTTTAGGAAAGGGTGAACACCCCTGTGTGTTGTCTCAGGATTGTCTCCAGCCATTAATGTAAGACTGTGGGCTCCCCACCCTCTCATGGGCTACAGTTTACTGATTGGAAATTATACTTTTTGCAAGAGACTCAAGTGGCTGGCATCTAAGATGTACTGCGGGTGGGAAGTAACTGGCCTAATCGGGTTTACGAAGCTTTGGCCCATTTTGCTTTGTACCATGAAGAACTTGGCCCTTCACAGAAGGGGCTATTGGGAGGGGCCTCCTTAGCAGTTTCTGCTTCCTCTGGGTCACCAATTAGTAAAATGCTATGAAGGAAGAGCATTTTTGGCCTGGTGTCCCAGGTTTTGGCCATCCTTAGAATTAAGAACTAGAATCAGCTCTTTGGCAGTTGTGAACTCTGATTTTCCCTATCCTCAGAACAATTTTGTCAATTCTTTTATTCCAGGGGATGTCACAGTTCGTGAGATAATGCACATTAAAAAAAACAAAACACCTTGTGGCAGTACAAGTACACCACAGCCCATTAGCTTTTGTTAGTTTTTGCTCTAAAATAAGGCTGAAGTCTTCACCCAAATCAGAGATCACCTTGGCTTTGGCCTTTGGCCCTTGGGGGATGAAGGGCCTCAATGAGAATGATGGCCATGTGACAAGAGGGAGGGAGCAAGCAGGGCATTTGGAATTAGACAGCTGCAGTGCAGTCTCCATTTTATTCCCTCCTCCCTCTATGGCTTTCGGTGAGACTTTTCACTTGCCTGAGCCTTGATTTCCTCATCAGAGCAATTAGAATAGTGGGCTTTTTCCAATGAGGGGCATCCAACCTTTGGGCGTCTCTGGGCCACCCTAGAAGAAGAAGAGTTGTCTTGGGCCACACATTAAATACACAAACACTAACGAAGACTGATGAGCAAAAAAAAAAAAAAAAGGTTTTCAGTACATTTACAATTGTGTGTTGGGCCCCATTCACAGCCATCCTGGGCCACATGTGGCCATGGGCCACAGGTTGGGCACCCCTGCATTAAATGAAGTCACATATGTGAGTCAAGTGTCTAGCATAGTGCTTGGTACATAGTGAGTCTATGCCAAATGCTAATTTGCTTTATTATCATCATTACCCTCATTGTTATCACCACCAGCACCACCTTATTAGATCCCAAAAGGCCTATAATCAAGGCTGGCCATATCGGCTGAAAGAGGGTTCCTTCCTCAAAGGGTGCAAACCCAGGAAGCGCTGTTAACTGATTGCAATGATTTAAGTAAGGAAGCAGAGAGGTGGGCAAAATGACCTCTCATCCCCTCTGTCCTGAGACTCTCCTAATGAACTATCCAGTCCTTTTTTCCTCTCTGTATGTGGCATCTTTCATCAGAGTCTCCAAATGCCATCTGCTTCCCAGCTCAGCTTTGCTCATTGATGAATTAGTCCCAGAGGTAGCCAGAAAGAGCACATCAATAACCATGGGCCTTTGGAACTAGCATGAGTTCTTCTACACGGACAGCTTGAGTGTCTTGGACTGACCGTCCCCTCTCTTTAAAAGAAGGATTAAACTGCACCCAGTGATAATGTCACCCAAATCCAAATGTATTTCACTTTCAGTGAAATGTCATTTTTATAATAAGCAGTAAATCAAAGGATGGGACAAAATGATTGAGCAAAGTAGAGTGGTTTGGGGAGGCAAATGACAGAGCAGGCTTTAGAATGAAAATGAGCTGGCATTGATGTTCCTATGGCCAAGGCCAGGGGGCGTGTTCCTCCAAGCACATGACCGCAGCAGCCACTTGGGTGGGCTGATGCTGACACTTAAGAAGACCACTGGCTGGCCCAGGCATGCATGATATAGAGTCTAGCCTATTGGTTGTCATCTGCACAATGAAATTAATCACTTAATTAGCTTAAAAAACAAAGAATCTTTGCTATTGAGAACGATTGCTCTGGACAAACACAGCCCAATAGGAATATATTGTGTTTTTTAAAAAGATTTTATTTATCTTTTAAAAAAGATTTTATTTATTTTTAGAGAGAGGGGAAGGGAGGGAGGAAGAGAAGGAGAGAAACACCAATGTGTGGTTGTTTCTTGCACACCCCCAGCTAGGGACCTGGCTCACAACCTAGGCATGTACCCTGACTGGGAATCAAACCTACAGCCCTTTGATTTGCTGGCCGGCACTCATTCCACTGAGCTGCACCAGCCAGGGCTGTTAGCTTACTTTTAGAGAGAGGGGAAGGTAGGGAGAGAGAGAGGGAGAGAAACATCAGTATGTGGTTGCTTCTCATGTGCCCCCCGCCCCAACCAGAGACCTGGCCCGCAACCCAGACATGTGCCCAGACTGGGAATTGAACCAGCAACTGTTCTGTTTGCAGGCCAGCATTCAATACACTGACCCACACCAGCCAGGCCCCAAAGGAATATATTGTGAGACACAAATGTAAGGCATGTATATAATTAAAATTTTTCTACCAGCCACACTATGAAAAGTAAAGGAAGGTAGAAGTGAAATTAATTTTAGTATATTTTACTTAATCCAATATGTCCAAAACGTTATCATAGGATATGTAATATCATATGTTATCACTATAAACTTATTAATTTTATACAACTTATGGACTTATATCGCTAAGTCTTTGAAATCTGGTATGTATTCCATACTTACAGCACATTTCAGTTCCCACTAGTCACATTTTAGGTGTTTGGTAGTCACATGTGCCTAGTTGCTCCTGTATCAGATGACATAAATCTGGACTAAGGACCATAATACTAGATCAGGATCACTAATGGCAGAGCCTACATCATCACTTACAGCTCGGATATTCTGTCTACTATACCAATGTTTATTTTGTGACAAAGTAATCATGCCATGTTGCCTCAGATTGCATTCAGAACAAGAATTTGATTATTATAAAAGTATTTGTTTGTTTTAATAATAGACTAATGATCTTCAGATTTCTAAAGGGAAGTGCCATGAAACCCAGGGGCCAGCTGTTAAGATATCTCCAGTAAAAGGAAATGGGGGTAAGCTGGGGTTGCGTGAATTATGTGAACATTGGCTCCAAGGGTAGACCTGCCAATTCTCATGAATGGGCATTCATGTGTAGATTTATGTTTCTAGTAAGATTGGATGATGCCCAAGGGGTTAAATGATGAAGGCTATGGAAGCTCTTTTCTAGTAAATATTTTAAAATAAAATTACTGTCTCCATTCTTCCACATCAGTGGTTTTCAACCTCCTTCATCTCACAGCACACGTAAACTAATCACTAAAATTCTGTGGCACACTCAAAAAATGTATTTTTTGCAGATCTGACAAAAAATAGGTATAATATTTATTCATTCCCACCAGATGGCTAATGTTGTGTTGGCTATTGTTATTTTTTATTTGATGATCTAAGGGAAAAGAGGTCAGTTTCTGACCAAAGAGTCCCTTACTGCATGTTTTAAAAATTATTGCTGGCACACCGGTCAAATATCACTGCTCTAACATTGATTTCGGTTGAGGGCCAATTGGTATTGTGGAAACAGCACTAACTGTGTTAGGAAATGAAAGTCCTGAGTTCTAGTCTTGGCTCTTCCAGGCACTTAATGGATGATCATGGTGTTCTCTTTTTATCCCTTATTTCTAAAGCATTCTCCAGAATCTATTCAAGCTCTGACATAGGTAGGTAGGAAATAGACAGAAGTCACAGTGAACTATTGAATTTTCATTAGTGCTGATGTAGTTGGTCGGCAGATGGGCGATTTCATGGGTTTCTATCCATGTTACAGGATATTTGCTTGCTTTGTGCAGACTGACCCTGAACTGAGATTCGGTAGCTCCTGGAGAACAGCATCGCTAGGTTCTTTGGCACAGGACATCGAAGTATGGTAGGAAAGAAAAGATTTTCCCCCTAAGTCCTTACCAACTGGACACTTTTGTAGAGCATTGGACAAAATTAGACACTGCTGTACCAAAGCATCTTCACACCCTACCTGGGAGTCTCATTGCTGTGTGAATATCTCAGCCTTAGGGCGTTAATCAACAGTGTTTAGTGATCTAATGGCCGAGCTAGCCCTACCTGATGTTAATCAGAGTAAACACCATGTAGAGTTTGAGAAAACTCAGATTCTTGTCTCAGTGCTGCTATTAGATGTGCGGCTTCCTGTGCATTTTTGAAGGTCAGTTTTCCTCCTTGTAAAATGGGGATAAATGAGTGTGGGGAAAATTCTCCATAACCTGGGATATGCCGAATACCTCTAAATAGGAAGTGTGATCCCATTTTGGCTATTGTACAAGAAATTGCTGGGTACATGTGTCTTCCACCCAGTCAAATATTTGCCTTCCCTGTGGTTCAGAGTTTCATTCTGTATGTGCACACATGTATTTGTGTGTGTTCCCCTTTCTGTACTGGGGACATAGCTTCCAAAGGGCAACGCGGAAGTTGGTGTACCTGCCCAGTTGGTTGTGTGAAGTGAATTATAGCTTACTGAACATCGGTCCCTTTATCTAGCTGTTGACATCTTCAGCTGCTTTCCTGGGCTGGTTTCCCACCCTGGAAGCTGAGGGCAGACTGCTGGGATATGATTGTGTGTCTAAGTAGCAAATCTCACTCCTATGGTGGGGCCTCCCTTAAAATGCTTGGCCCTAACTCCAAAGTATTCAGGCACTTTTTCTTTGTCACTGTGTCAGAAGGGACCTTTGTTCTGACTTTGGGCTGTGGCCTGCAGAGTGCTTGCCGCCCACTTTGAGAGCAAGCTGTGTACAGAACACATGAGATCTCATTATGGTTGATGGTAGGCAAGGCCTGCATGACAAGGCATGGGTTTGGTCAGAAAGTAAAGAGCCTGCTCAGGTTTCATCAGCATATACATTCCTTGTTTCATCAAATTCTAGATTTCTCTGGTTTCAGGCCTGCCTGGAAGCAGGGGAGATGAAAGGATGAGCTAATCAGGTCATTACCATCATTCCTTGCAATTGTACAGATCAAATGTCACAGAAAATAAATCTCTCCTGTTCATAGGGAAGCCCACTGTTCCAAAGTGTTACTTGGTGTTTAATTATATAGTATCTCTTCTTGGCTGCACTTGTAGAATGCTTTTCACCTGGATGAAACCCTAGACTCACAGTAGATTTAGACTCGGAAAGACCCGTTTGGGCCAGGAATGACCTAATTAGATGTTCATAGGGGCCAGGCAGGTAACTAATGAGAGTAAAGCAGTCTGACACTGGGGTAAGTGGGGGCCTATGTCTAACTGGGAAATCTGTGCCCCATCGAGAGGAAGCAAAAGATTTGGATGGTGCTCATCCCTGTGGTTGGGTATAGGAAGGAGGGAAGTCCAGTGGATTGAGATCTTCCAGTATTTGCCAGAAAAGCCAGGAATGGAAGTTAATGTGAAAATGACATGTTTTTACAATGTGCACAAGTACTTCACATTTTTTAAAAGAAAACACTGTGAGGGACAAATATAACACATCTTTAGGAGCTAAACTGTCTCGCCAGGTCCCAACTCGTGACCACCAATCAGCCTGACCTCCTCATTGTACAAATCCTGAGGAAATACAGGCCCAAACAATGAAAACGACTCCCTTACTTGTGTAGAGAATAGTGACAAAGCCAGGACTTGCACCCAGGCTCGTGAGTATTACTTAAGACAGTTGATTTAAAGTCTTTGTCTAGTAAGTATAATGTCTGCACTTCCTCTGTTATGGTTTCTGTCTGTTTATTTCTTTATTTTAAGAATGGGCCATAATTTCCTGTATTTTTATGTGCCTTGTAGTTTTTTTTTCCTCAAAACTGGGTATTTTGAATATTATACTGTGGTGACTCTGGAAATCAGATTTCTCTCCCCTCCCAGGGTTTGCTGCTGTTGGCTGTTGAGGGTTGAAGTTGTCCATTTGCTTAGTGACTGTTCTATTTTTGCCAGACTGTATTCCTTCTCATTTAAGACCACCGAAGTCTCGCACGCAACCCAGGCATGTGCCCTTACTGAGAATCGAACCAGTGACCCTTCAGTTCACAGTCTGACAGGGCTCAGTCCACTGAGCCACACCAGCCAGGGCAGATCACTGAAGTCTTATTGCCCAGCCAGGGACTTAAGAAAGATTTCTTTAAATACCTGTAACCAAGAAGAAGAAAAATGACTTTTTCGGTCTCCATAGCTTGGCTCTGAGCCAGGGCACTCCCTCAACCCTACTCCTGGCTGCCCACAACTCTGCCTTAGTCTTCTTCTCTCACTCTTCTGCTCATATGTAACCCACAGGTCCTCCAGAAGTGCAAACCTACACTCCTCTCAGGCTTTATCTGAGTATGCCTCTGGCCCAGGGCACACGTGTTGCACTTCAGCTTCTTCTGTATGCAGTGTAGCCTTTTGGAATCATTATTCTTTCAAGACATTTCTTCCTCAGTCTCTCCCTTCCTGTGATATTGGGTCTGTTTGCTGCTTTCCCCTTCTATCCTCCCTGACCCTTGTTGGGCATGGGATATATATGTCCTTAAATCTTTCAATTGAGGCTGTCACGGCCTCAAAATCTGCTTCAGCCTGACGGAGTAGGGGTACAAAGCAAAGGTCAGCCTCTGTGCTTATACTTTAGGGCCAAATGGCTCGAAACACATGGCCGCTGTATTTTAAGAACAAGGTCATTAACCCCCTGGTGCCAGCAAGCTGCATGAGGAATGTGGGCCACTCTTTTCTCAGCTGCTGTGGAATACAGAGTGGTTGGCAAATGAATGAAAATGCCTCAACATTCTCTTAGCAAATGTTAGCCTCCCTGTTTCTGCATCAAGCAGCCCCCTGGTTGCTGTACAGTTGGGATTAGATTCTAGAATTCTGGAGAAGTTGGTGCTGTCAGTCATGTTAGCTAAGGGCTATTTCAGTGGAGGGACGGCTGCTTTGTGCATCCTAATCTAATACTCTTAGTGATGTTACCCCCCCCCCGCCCCCGCATCTTAATCCTGGGCTTCCTGGGCTATTGAACAATCAGGAAAGGGTACACGTGGGCTGCTAACAGGACTGTTAACACTTGAGGACCTACCTCCCATGCCAAGCTAATGGCAACAGTATTTTGCTTTCTTGGGATGAGTTCAGATATGCCAGCCCTTGTTTTTCCACTAAAGCTTCAAGTAGACATGGGCTTCTAGCCTTAACCATTTATGTAGAAGGTCTTGTTTGTGGCCCTAGAGGTGACACATTACAGTATCAGTTGAGGCTGGCATTAGCAGGGAGGGCTTTTCTCCATGGATTACAGAGATTTTTATCCTGCACACAACCATTTCAAATGGCATTAGCACTCATTTGCATTCACATGACACATCTTAATGGCTTCTCACTATGCGCGTGCTTTGGATGACATTATCCAGTATGTGTTTTGGCTAATTGGAAGAGATTTTTTTTTCCTTTTAATATGGAACAATGTCCAGCTCAGAGAGAACCTTAAATATGGCTGTTGCTTTACCCAGGATGTCATCCATATCCGCGTAGGTGACTCTGTAGGTCTCTCTTAGAATCCCCAAATGGAAAGCAACGTTGAAGGTCATGTAGTTTACCCACCACCCTCCAGGTAGGGCTGTAACTAAATTTCCCTGGACTTCTGAGAACCTGGTTGGCATCTTGTCAGCCAAACCTGAACTACTTTCTTACTAAAGCTTCTGGCCCTTGCATTAAATGTAGTCTAAGCCATTTTCTTAAAACACATTGCCTTTTGCTCTAGGAGCATATTTCAGAGGTGGCACCAGTAGAAGACACTGAATTGTTCTCTTGGTGGTAGAGTTTCCCTTCCAAGGCCCTGCTGTTAATTCACAGCATGAGTCAGTGACTTGGTTGGTTTCCTGAGTTGAAGACTATGATCAGGGGTCTCTAGCCTGTATTTCTCAGTGTAGCCAATCCCTGGGTTCAATTAGGGATGGCTTGGGCTTCCCTAGTACCATGGCTACACTGCCTCAGAGGCTTGATGACTTGAGGAGGGAAAGACCATAATGGATCGAGTGTTTGGAGATGATGTCTGTTTCTGAGGCTCCTTGGGAAGTACAGAATTTTGGGAAATCATGACAATTGTGTGTATATATATTTTTTTTCTTTTGCCATCAGTATTGATATTATCATATCAGTAAACCTCTTATACTTTTTTCCTCATGGCTTCTTATTAGTAGTGCTATTAATATCTCATTGCCAGTATTTACTAAGCTCTGAACAAACACAGCTCTTCAGCCCTTAGCAACAGCTACCTCCTTCAGCTAGGTAGAATGGGCTGAGAGGATCTGGCATCTTGAGAGTCCTCCTTATAGGTACCTTGTTCTACTTGTTAGACGGTCACCAGAGAAACCATACTCAGCAGCCTCTGGGTCTCCTTTTTGGTGTTCAGAAGCGAGTCGCCTGTGAAGAACCTTGATTTGGGGTGCATTGGCATTGAATGAGAGAATTGACATTTCCTGCTCTACCTCTGGTTGCAGAATGGACTTGATCTTTCACGTAAACACAGAGTAGTCATTTCTGGAGGACGTGAAGGCTGGTTGCTTAACTCTGGGATGTGAGCCATAAGGCAAAGGATTTGAGGGCTGAGGCCTCATGTGCACTATTCCTGTTAGTGACCCAGCCAGCCAGGGAGCCTAATAGCTCCCAGTCTAAATACAAGTAGGTACCTTTGTCTTTCAGAAACATTTTGTCTTCTACCAGAGGATAAGCATAAAGAAAAAGTAGGCCAGGGCCTTAAGCAGGAAGCCAGACCCCACCAGGGGAGGATGGTACTCCCTGAGCATGGTGGGCTGCACTGATCAGTTGAGCAGGTCAGTCCTTAGTGGACCTACCTGTCCTTCTCTTTCCTTGGCTAGGATTGGAACTCAGATTCAGTGAGACCTTAGTCACAAGCTGACTTTTGCTGGGTCTTTTGCCTTAGAGGAGCCTAGGGGTAGGTGGATGATGCTAAGAGGGCAGGGGAGAGTGGGAATGGGGAGCTGGGCAGGGATAATGCGACCCTTTTGAGGTCTAGTGACCCTTCTCTGTTGGAAATGCGCCATGTAGGCATATCAAAGATCCGTTTATGTGTGTTGAGCAGATGGCATTCTCTGTGGAGGGATAGGGAATGATGGGACTCCTGGGGATGGGGGAATGAAACATCTGTCATATTATTACACAGGAAGAGCAAACACAGTGGATGTAGCAGAATCATCAATCTGGGAAGTTACAGACTTGATTGAAGGGCCAGCTCTGCTGCCGAATATCTGGCAGATGTCAAGAAGGGACCCTTCCTATTCTGGGCCTCACTGTTTTGACTGTCCACTGTATTTTTTTTTTTTGTCACCAGACCCTCCGTAGTTTGAGAGAGCACAATTAAAGAAGTATTTCCCTAGGCTGGAATCTCATTGTTTTATTATTTTTATTAGCTAGACAGATATCATAATACAGAAACCTGTTTTGTTACAATAACTCTTGTCATTGCTTAGGGAGTTTGTTTAAACCTCGACATGTTCTGTCTCATCAGAGCCTCTCATCACTAGCCCTTCTCATCCCCACCACAGATACAAGTGTGATGGTTCTGAGGCCCCCCAGTGGGACGACCTATCTAGGGTTCTGTAGCAACTTAGAATTGCAGAGCAGAACCAAATCTCTAATTTAGCCCTGTGGTTGTTAGCTCAGTGTTGTTTCCATGACACCACAGTGCCTACTAGGAGTTTTTGCTTTTTTTGAAGATGCTCAGAAATAGGAGGGTTTTTTTTTTTAAGCATAAATACCTTCCCTGTAATCTCACTTGTACTAAGAATAGATCTTGTGAACCTTTTATTTGTCCCCATGGATCATACAAGAGAAGCCTTCAGCATTGGTATATTATCAGCATGTTCTTTGTATTAATGCTCTAGGGCTCTTTCTCTGTGACTTCTCATGAGCTTTTGCTTAAGGAAGGACATCCTGGCCTGACATTGTGTTCACCTGCACTTGGTTTAATTGGATACAGCCAAAATACCTGGATTTTTTTTTTTTTTGGTCCTTCTTAAAATGTTCTGTGGGCAACGGTTGTTGATTCACATAGCTAGGAAATTTTAAGGCTTGGGAAGGTTTTAGAAGTCATCTAGGTTACCCTCCTTGTTGATGTTTGAACCCCTCCAGAATATTCCAGTCCCCCCAGGTGGTCATCAAGTATCCGTTTGTACAACTCCACTCCCAGGGCCCTCCCTACCTTTTCAGAGGCCGTGGCTGAGGTTGTAGCTCAGGTCAGTTCTGAGAGAGTTTATTGTCCTAATATTGAATTAAAATCTGTCTTTCTGGAGCTTCTACTCATGGGAGTGGTGTACATGGCTAAGAGTATTAGCTGCAGAAAGTCTTTCTGGATTAGCATGACAGCCTTCCCATTTACTAGAAATAGAACCATGGGCATGTCACTTGTACTTGTACTTCCAGTGACCTCATATGTCATTTGATGAGATAATAGTACCTACCTCTTTAAGTTGTTGTGAGAACTAAACAGAAATATGCAGGAAAAGTACTGATAATTGGTTCTGACTAATATTACTGATGGTACAAAGCAACAAACTTTCAATGTTAAGAGTGTAAGTAGTATCCTTATTCCCCGTCTCTCAGGAACACATTGACTTTCTACTCTGTGTACAGTCCTTCAGAAGATGAAGCCTGACATGAGGTCTGCTAAGCCCTTCTTGTTCTCCAGGCCTCTGTGCCTTTATCCTATCCTCTACATTAGCCTCTTGCTGCTTCTACATGTATATGGCTAGACGGAGGCCATTTGGGCACTGAAGGCCTCAGTTCCACCCTACTCAGCTACTTTCATGGTGATGTGAGCTACATGGAGTCCTGGGGATGCCAAGTGTTCAGTAAGCCTCTCCTTTCATACTGACAGGCTCTTAAAACTAATAATGGTGTTGCAAGTAGTGAGCTTGATAAATATGTAATTGGACAGTGTACTTTCTTGTCTGCCCTAGCTTATGCCAACAGGCATAATAATGTTGCTGGGGCTGCACATCAGTGGTTAGCCCTCATTTACAAGCAAATAAATGGTGGAATGCTGTGCTATACATTGGAGCACAAAAAGGAATGGGAAAATGTTCTTTGTGAGTGGATTGAGGGAAAGAGTCATAATAATAGACCTGTAAATCCTACCCATTGGTCCAGATTTTTAGTTATTCTTATAATCTTATTAAAGTAGCAAGGTTATTGATGTTGCTACTCAGTGGGGCTTGGACGTGGGGGGCCATGTAGTGAATGGACTTATCCCCACGTTCAGGTACATATTAGGTAATCATAGCTTACTCTTAAGGGCACATTTGAGGCCAGCAGTAGCTCTGAAACTGCCATATAGTCAGATAAACTTGAATGAAGGCCACGTCCTGTAAGTTCACCTTCCCCTGTGCTTAGGATAGGCTGAGAACATGGAATGATTGAAGACCCTTCCAACTATGCATGTTAGAGGAATGTCCAGCCCAGTTAAGTAGAGTGCAGTGTCACTAGGCAGCACAGAGGGTGGCATTGTTGCCATACCATGTGGTTGATATTAGTGGGTCCAGCATCCAGTTGTCCCAATAAGCAGGTGACCAGGACTCCAGAGGCTGGCAGTGTGCAATGAACCAATAGTGGTTTCCTCCTCTGTAAAATAAATGGGCTTCATGATAAATTCATTCATCCCAGAGATGATCATCATGTGGCTCCTGACGAGGTACAGAAGCACTTTAGACTGGGAGCCCATCCTACAAAGACTGACAATAGATACAGGAACTTGTACCAAAGGGGAATTACTTGCCTAAACTCTGTGATCTTAGTCAAATTATTTCTCCTGACCAGGCATCATTATCTCCCCTAGAAGATGGAGGGGTTGAATCAGTTAAACTCCAAGAACCTTTCTAGCTCATACTCTTTGTGTTTTTTCCATTGAGGTAAAATACACATAACATGAATTTTATCATTTCAGCCATTTTAACATGTGCCACTCAATGCATTTATGATGTGTATAACCACCACCTCTATCTAGTTACAGAACTTTTTCATCACCCCCAAAAGGAACCTATGCCCATTAGTAGCCATTCCTCATTCCTTCCTCACCCTAGTCTCTGAACTTCATGACATTCTGTACACAGGTTAGCAGGTGGAAAATAGAGCATAGTTAGGGAAAGGATGTGGTTCAGTAGGAGGTGAGGTCAGCAAGAGGCAAAATAGAACTTGAGTAGTCACAGTAGAACACCTCAGCCTGGATAGGGACTCCAAGGGACTAGAAATATAAGACAGATATTACGAGAGAACTTTAAACAAGGACTAGGCCAAATCTAGGTCACAGGTGGAGTTCTGCAGGAGCAGCTATTGAGTGATAGACACCCTGCTGGTACATGAGTAAATGGCATAGTCTACACAGGTGACAGCTCTGACTCGAAAGCCAGTATTTTGCCAGGTCATCACCCTGAAGTGGTTGTTCTGAATGTTTATCAAATACCGTGAGCTTTCTAGGACATGTGGTCAGCTTAATTTCAGCATTCTCCCTTAGTGTAACTTTCATCATGAAATCAGAGAGGGCAGAGAATTGTACTTCCATATCTTGATAGGTTAACTGGAAACATCTCTTTCTCTTAGTCCAAATAGAAAGCATATCAAGGGAAATGTAGAAAAAAATGGATTTCTGAAGGTCAGGCAGCCTCTATTTATATCTATACACCTACACATTATTTGTTACCCTACAAAGAGCACAGGGCCCTGCACACAGTAGTTATGGAACAATCCTGAGTGATTTGATTTAACTTTATTCAATTATTGCTTTTCTGACTTACTCGAGTAGTATAAACCTAAGATCTCTCGATGTCTAAGTAGGATATAGGCCCATGAAAACAAACAAAAGGAAAAGACTTAAGAGGGGTAGAGTGGGGAACAAAGTTGTTCTTGCAGGCATCTAGTATTTTTTGTGGGGAGTAACAATTCTATTAATTATAGATTTTTTAAGGTTTTATTTATTTTTTATAGAAAGGAGAAGGGAGGGAGAAAGATGGAGAGAAACATCAATGTGTGACAGAAAGAACAATTGGCTGCCCCTCACACACCCCCAAGTGGGGACCTGGCCTGCAACCTAGGCATATGCCTTGACTGGGAATCAAACTTGTGACCTTTTTTGGCTCTCAGCCCAGTGCTCAACCCACTGAACCATACCAACCAGGGGTAAATATAGATTTTAAAAATGTTTTTCAATTACATTAGTATTCTTATATTAGTTTCACATGTACAACAAAATGGTTAGAAAATCATGTACTAGAAAAGATACTTGACATGATTTTAGTCTTCTTAAATTGGTTAAGACTTGTTCTGTGGCCTAAGATTTGGTGTACCCTGAGTAATGTTCCATGAATATTTGAGAAGAATGTGTATTCTGATACTGTTGGATGGAATGTTCTGTTGATGTCTGTTAGATACATATGGGTAGTGTAAAGCATATTTCAGGTCTAGTACTTCCTTATTGATTTTCTGTCTAGGAGATCTATAAATCATTGAAAGTGGGATGTTGAAGTCCACTACTATTGTTTCATTGGTTTTTCTCCTTACACAAAACATCTTATAGTTCTAAAAGTCTCCTTTAAGCTAATAACAACTTAAGTTTGTCCACATACAAAAGCTCAACACTTTATCCCCATATGTATTTTGTGTTTTTGATGTTGTACTTGGCATCTTTTTATGTTGTGTATCCATTAACAAAATATTGTAGCTATAGTTGTTTTGATTATTTTGTTGTTTAGCCTTTGTACTAGATTTCATTGACTGTATATTTACCTTTATCAGTGAGTTTTATACTTTTATGTAATTGCACGCTGTTTACAAGCATCCTTTCTTCTCTGCTTGAATAACCCCCTTTAGCATTTCTCATAACACAGATCTAGTGCTGATGGATTCATTCATGTTTTGTGTTTCTTGGAATGTCCTTATCCCTCCTTCAGTATTTGATAACATTACCAGCTAGAGTATTCTTTTTTGTCAGTATTTTTTTCAGTAATTTGAATATATCATTCCACTTTCCTGGTCTGCAAGTTTTCTGCCAAGAAATTCAGTGATAGGCTTGTTGGAGTATTCTTGTATGTGACAAGCGTCTTTCTTTGCTGCTTTCAAGATTCTTTCTTTAATTTTTGACTTTTTAATTATAATGTGTCTCAGTGAAATCTTTGGGTTGAACTTGATTTGGGACCTTTGACCTTTATGTGTCTGGATATCCATGTCTTTCCCAATATTTGGGAAGTTTTCAGCCATTATTTCTTTATATAAGCTTTCTGCCAGAAGTGTTTGATTTCTTTTTTCTTCCTCATCTTGAATACTTTTATTGTCAGATTTTTAATATGTGTCATGTGGTGGCTATAAATATCTCATCATGGTATTACTTTATATATTTTTATGTTTGTAAACAAGTGGGCATATTTTTATGTGTTTGTAAGCCATTCATAAGTTCTTATCAGTGAAATGTGTCTCAGAGTTTTCCTATTTTTTTTTCTAACGAGTTGTTGATATTTCTTGCATTGTTTACAGAGACCTTCTTTACACATTTTGGAGACTAATCACTTGTGCAAACATCTCCTAGTATATAGCTTGTCTTTTCACTTTATTTATGATATCTTTTTTGGAGAAAACTTCTTACTTAAAGTGGTCAAATTTATTGATTTCTTTCTTGTTTGTGATTTTCTTCTTTCTTGTTTAAGAAATCTTCTGTACTCTGAGGCCATAAAGTCATTATTTTAAATTTTTTTTAAAATTTATTACAGCTTTGCTTTTAATAAGCATTTAATCCCCTGGGAACTTATTATATATTTTGTGAAGAAGTGATCCAATTTTATTTTCTTCCATTTATCAAACACACCTTTATTCTCTCAGTAATTTGCAGTGCTAGGTCTTATGTGAATCATATTGTTATATATGCTTGAGTGTCTGGTATTTCTAGTTTGTTCCATTGACTTATCTTGATTACTATAATTTTATTATATTTTTTAAGTCATCCCACTTTTATTTCTTAGGCATGTCTTGGATTTTTTGTTCTTTTATTTATTTGTATGCATTTTATAATGAGCTTCTGAAGTTTTCCAAAATATCTTATTGAGAGTTGGTTTGGATAAGTTTAGTCACTATATCAAGTTAAGGAGAACTAACATTTTTACAATATTCAGACTATCCAAAAACATGATTTTACTTTTTGTTTATTTCAATCATAATATCTTACAAAATGCTTAATTATTTTCTTTGTAAAGAAGTTATATATAGCCCTGGCTGGTGTAGCTCAGTGGATTGAGCTCGGGCCTGTGAACTAAGGGATCGAGGTTCGATTCCCAGTCAGGGCACATGCCTGGGTTGCAGGCCAGTTCCCAGCAGGGGACTCACGAGAGGCAACCATACATTGATATTTCTCTCCCTCTCTCCTTCCCTTCCCCTCTAAAGATAAGAAATAAAATCTTTTAAAAAAAGAAAGGAAACTTATTTTTAAATTAAAATTAAAAAAGAAGTTATATATATAATTTTTAATTTACTTTTAGGAATTATATATGATTTTATGATTATAAACAATATCTCTGTAAAAATCATCTTTTTTTCTTTATTGTCTTTGCTAATTTACAGAAATGCACTTGAGTTTACATACTCATTAGGCATTTGTCAACTTTTCCAAAGCCATCTAATTTTCTTGACTGTGAAGGAAACTATGTCATCTATGGAAGGTCCCCCAGCACTCTGCTCTACCTCCGTTCTGGCTTGATGCCATACTTTTGGAAGCCTTGTCACAACCAAAGGACATTAGTATCTCTGGCACAGACTAAGTCTTCCTTTGATGGGGGCTGTTTAGTCTTTGGCTATCAAGGAGGTGGCATTTGGAATATGAGAGATTTGTGGAAATTATTAGGGCAGTTACAATAGTGCCTCCAAAATTCCTTTCCTGGCTAGAGAGAACAGTTTTCTTCAGATGCCATGTTGCTTCATAGTTCTAGGAACAGACAGTGCCAACTTAGAGGATAATCATAACAGCTGATACTTACTTGACTCTGCCGGAGACTCTTTCAAGGGTTTTACCTTATTTAATCTTCACACTAGACCCGAGAGTTAGATTTATATTATTCTCTGTATTTTGTACATGAGGAAGTGAAGGATCAGAGAGGTCAAGTAATATATTCTACATTACTCAGCAAGACAGTTATAGATCCAGGATTTGAACCCAGGTTCCCAAGTCTGTACCCTTCAACACTCATAGATTGTCTCTCCTAATTTTGGCCTAAGAGTCTTGAGACCTTGCTTCAGTCATGGCTGCCACCTGTTCACTGCGAGGCACCCCCCTTTCTGGCCTTGTAGTTCTCCTTTAGAATGTGGAAAACAGCAAAGCTTGCTTTGCAGGGCTGTTTTGAAGCCTACAGAAGTATGTGGGAAGGCACTGTCCTTGAACTCAGCTTTCAGGGAAACCAGGGACAATGGAAGAATAATAGAAAAGAGTAGGAAAGGTGTTCTTGGACAGAGAGTGGGGGGCACACTTTAGAATGATAGAATAAGTAGGATGTGTTGGGATGACTGGAAAAGGTGACCCAACTGATGTCAGGTGTCTGCATTGGGGACAAGTGGAACTTGGTGGGCCAGGCCAGTTTTAACATGTTGATTGACTGCCGTGAAGGCTGAGTAGGGTTATCTGCATAGGTTTTATCTTTCTTCTTTTTCTTCTTCTTCTTCCTTTTTTTTTTTTTGGTCTGATATGCAACCAAAATCTTCATTGCTCAGGCTGACACTCATTATTGTTCATTGTGTCTACACTGGAAGAGAAAAACTACTTGTTATCAACCTTTTCATAATGATCTCTCATGTAATTAGTGACAGTTATTAAATCACTTTCCCTCGAGGGGCAAAAGAATGACTGCTATCTGCGCCTGACTGTCCATGTCATGCTGATTGGCTGGGTGCCAGGTAGGAATGCTAAATGCCTCCTTGCATGCATACTCAAGGACCTCTCAGCATACATCATTCTTCTGGAAGCTGGGACTGAAGCTCCACGACAAAGGTGTGTGGTGGGGGAGGGGGATGTCTGCAAGAACTAGGAGCTGTGCCTGCAGCAAACCGGGTTTCTTTCAGCTCCCACACCTACCTGTGCAGCCCTCCTTTGCCATTGCTTTCCTGTAGTGCCAGACAAGGGCATTTCAGTGACCCATGTCATAGGAGAGTTCATCTCCTCCATTCCCATTCCACTGCCTGTCTAGGTTTTGCCCATTCGCAGTGTTGGCTGAGTGTTGGGGCTGGTGTCTTCATAAAACAGACATAGATTCCAGGGCTCTGCTTATTATTAGAGTTATCTGAAAAAGGAAAGTGCTGCCTTGGGAGATAGGGATCTCCTCATCACTGACTGTGTTCAAGCAGATGGGCTGGGCAATTGCTGGCAGCAGATGCTGTCAGGGGAGTTTATATATTGATTAGGGGGCAGGGAGTGGTGTGGACTGGCTGACTTTCCATTTCCTTTATCATGTTGATTTGATATGTCTGATATTTTGTTATTTAATGTGACTGGCAGTAACCCTTCACTTTCTCAGAGGATAGCTCACTTTTCATCTCTCTCTGGCTGTCTGGATGTGGCCTTTGAAAATATTGAGGTGACATTTAGACAATATTGCTTAATATTCTCTTCTCAGAAACATCACACTGCTAGAACTAGGGGTAGGCTGGCTTTCTATTACACTGCAAGAGTCTTGATTGAACTATTCACAGGTGCTATGGCATAATGCAGGGACCTGAGACAGCCGACTAATATATAGGGTCCAGCACAAATAACGCCCCCTTTTTATTACAAAATATTTTTTTTACAAAATCATTAGCATGGAATTCTGGAACATAACAATATCACACTCAAGCACACTATATGACATTATAGGTGAACTGTTGAAGTTAAAACTATAAATTATACCCATACGATTATCCTACCAACCACACTCAAGCAGACATTACTTCTGCTGCACCCTGTATGTTATGGCACCTCTCCTTTAAGAACTAACTGTTGCCCTGGCTGGTGTAGCTCAGTGGATTGAGTGCAGACTGTAAACCAAAGGGTACTGGTTCGATTCCCAGTCAGGGCACATGCCTGGATTGTGGGCCAACTCCCCAGTAGGGGGCACATGAGAGGCAACCACACATTGATGTTTCTCTTCCTTTCTCCCTCCCTTCCCCTCTCTAAAAATAAATAAATAAAATCTTAAAAAAAGGAAAAAAACTAACTGCTAATCCATTTGGGTATAGGGACTACTAAAGATGCTGAAGAGTGCGTATCAAGGAATGAATAACAATCAGCTTGACATACAGAACAATGAAGAGTCCCCTGGAGTGTATACGTATAAATGTATACATACACGGAAAAAGGTCAGCAAGGGTTACTCACAAAATCCATAACCAGGGTTTTCTCTGGAAAAGTGGAAAATAACTAGGATGGGGAGTAGTCAAAGGGTAATTTCACCTTATCTTGTAGGCTGTTGTAACTTTTCTTCTTTATTAATTGTTGTTCCAATACAATTGTCTCCATTTTCCCACCACCACTCCCCCCCACCCCTACTTCCCACCATCAAACCTTCCCCTCTTTGGCTTATTTTTTTTAATTTAATTTAATTTATTTGTTTTTAGGGAGAGGGGACAGGAAGGAGAAAGAATGGGAGAGAAACATCAATGTATGGTTGCCTCTCATGTGTCCCCTACTGGGGAGTTGCCTCTCATGTGCTCCAACTGGGAATCAAACTGGCAACCCTTTGCTTCACAGGCCCGCACTCAATCCACTGAGCTACAGCAGCCAGGGCTGGCTTATTTATTTTTTATAGAGATATAATGTTCATGCACAAAAATCTACCATTTGAAAGTGTACAATATAGTGCCTTTTAGAATATTCACTGTACAGCCATCGGTTCTAGGATCATTTACCATACACACCTTTGCCATAGACATCTCTTCCACAAGCATTGTTGTAACAAACGTTTCCACTGTATAATTAATTGGCCAGAAGGAAATTTACCTGTAAAAATGTGAAATAACTGGTTGATAGCTTGGTGTATTTGTGTGTTTGGTTTCATTTCTCCATTGAATCAAGCACCTTCGACAGATTTAATATATTTAAATGGGTTGTCAGCTTGGTTTCATTCTTCACTGATGAAGTTCTCGCAGTTACTGTCATTTTTATATAATAGGTAAGTTTTAGCTAGGCCTCACCAAAGCCTATACAGTGAGGAGCACACATGACGATGCTGGTCTTGAAATAGTTACCATTTCTTCCAGATGACAGTGATTTGCCCCAAGAGTTGGTTTCATATTTTGAGACACACCACACTAAGAGGATAGGGAGAGGCCATGGGCCATTTTTCAGGGCACAGAGTTTAACCCACATTTCCCATAGAACGTAGACAAGAGCATAGGTACAATCTACAAACTAAAATCAGTTACTTGCGCAGTATTGCCATGAGTGCACACACATTTTACATGAAGTTTTTTAAATTTTGTTACTTATTTTTAAGATTTCATTGTGTCCTTTTTCATGTCCCTCTTTTATTTGTCATCATTTTATCTTTTTATGGCAAAGTCGCCTTACTGCCAATTAGGTATACAGCCAAATTAGTTGCAGCAAGGAATGCTGGCAAGGATGTCTACAGCAAAGATGCTTAAGGTATAAATGCCCTAACCCTAACCACCACTGTGTAATTCCAGAATATTTCTATGACTGTCTCAGAATAACCCTGCAGCTGTCAGCAGTCGCTCCCAGTTCCCTCCTTGCCCCTGGCAACCCACTACTCTGCTCTCTGCCTTTAAGGATTTGTCTACTTTGGACATTTCATATAAATTACGTACAATATGTGTGGCCTTTTGTTGTGTCTGATTTCCTTTACTTAGTATACTGATGTTGAGATTCATTAGCATTTCATTCATTTATATTGCTAAGTCGTATTCAATTGTGTATATTATATATATTGCATTTTGATTTCTTCATTTATTGAATATTTAGATTATTTCCACTTTTGGTGTCTTATGAACAACTGTATGCAAGTTTTTGTGTGAACATATGTCTTCGGTTCTCTTGAGTATATACCTAGGAGAAGAATTGCTGGGTTTCATGGTAACTATATTTGATGTTTTGGGGAACTGCCAGAATGTTTTCCACAGTGGCTTCACCATTTGACTTTGTACCCACAGTATATGAGGGGTCCCAATTTCTCCACAGTATCACCAGTGCATGTTATGGTTGTTTATTTTTTATTGTAGCTATCCTGATGTGTGTGAAGTGGTATCTCATTGCAATTTTGATTTGTATTCCCCTGGTGGCTAATGGTGTGGAGAATGTTTTCATGTGCTTGTTGGTCATTTATGTATCTTCTTTACATAAAGGTCTATTCAGATGCTTTCTCCAGTTTCAAAGTCAGTTTTTAAATGCCTTTTCTATCATTGACTTTTATATATTCTGGATACTAGATCCTTCTCAGAAATAGATACACAAATATTTTCTCCTGTTTTGTGGGTTGTTTCCTTTCCCAATGGTGTCATTTTTTTTAATGAAGTCTAATTTATTTTTTCTTCTGGTTGCTTGTGCTTTAGATGTCATATGTAAGAGACAGTTGCCTAATCCAAGGTCACAAAAATTTGCTTTTGCGCTTTCTTCAAAGAGCTTTATAATTTTCCCTCTTACATTTAAGTCTTTGATCCATTTTGAGTTAATTTTCATATATGGTATGAGGTATGGGTTCAAGTTCATTTTTTTGCATGTGGATGTACAGTTCTCCTAGTACCATTTGTTGAAAAGACTATACTCTCCCCCTTGAATTGTCTTGATACTTTTGAAAAATATCAACTCAGCATAAATGTAAGGAATATTTCTGGACTGTCATCTATTTCATTGATCTTTATATCCATTCTTTTTAAAAAAATTTATTTATTTATTTTCAGAGAGAGGGGAAGGGAAGGAGAGAGGAAGAGAAACATCAATGTGTGGCCCCCTCCCTTGTGTCCCCCGCTTGGAACTGGCCTGCAACCCAGGCATGTGCCCTGACTGGGAATCAAACCATGATCCTGTGCTTCACAGGCCCACGCTCAGTCCACCGAGCTACACCAGCCAGGGCTTTATATCCATTCTTGTGCCTAGTACTATACTTTCTTGGTTGCTAAAAGTTTGCAGTACGTTTTTTTTTTTAAGATTTTATTTATTTATCTTTAGAGGGGAAGGGAAAGAGAGAGGGAGAGAATATCAATGTATGGTTGCCTCTCATGCGTCCCTTGCTGGGAACTGGCCTGCAACCCAGGCATGTGTCCTGACTGGGAATCGAACTGTGATCCTCTGGTTCGTAGGCCCGTGCTCAATCCACTGAGCTACACCAGCCAGGGCTGCAGTAAGTTTTCAAATCAAGAAATGCTAGTTCCCCAACTTTGTTCTTTTTCCACATCACTTTGGTTTTTCTAACTTTCTTGATTTCATATGAAATTTAGAATCAGCTTTTTAATTTCAGCAAAGAAGCAAGCTAGGCATTTTGATAGGTATTGTGTGGAATCTGAATCAATTTGTGGAGTATTACCATCTTAACAATATGAAATCTTTCCATCCATGAACATGAGCTATCTTTCGATTTAGTTAGGCCTTCTTTACTTCCTTTCAAAAATGTTTTTCAGTGTTCAATGTACAAGTCTTGTACATCTTTTGTTAAATGTATTTCTAAGGAGATTGTTCATCCTGATGCTAGTTAATGGGATTGTTTTCTTTTTAAAAAAATTAATTAAATTTATTTGGGTTATACCAAACTAAAAAGCCTCTGCACAGCAAAGGGAACCATCAACCGACCAAAAAGTCAATGAGAGTAATGTGAGAAGATATTTGCAAACATCAGCTCCACCAAGGGGTTAATATCCACAGTATATAAAGAAGTCCTACAACTCAACACCAAACAAACAAACAAACAATCCAGTTAAAACATGGGCAGAGGACCTGAACACACACTTCTCCCAAGGAGACATGCAAATGACCAGCAGATAGATGAAAAGATGTCAATTTCACTAGCTATGGGGGAATCGCAAATCAAAAGTGCAATGGGATTGTTTTCGTAATTTCATTTTCAGATTCTTTATTAGTAATGTCTAGAAATACAATGGACTTTAAAAACATTTTATTGATTTATTTTTAGAGACGGGGGGGAGGGAGGGAGAAAGAGAGGGAGAGAAATATCAGTGTGTGGTTGCCTCTCATTTGCCCCCTAACTGGGGCCCTGGCCCGCAACCTAGGCATGTGCCCTGACTGGGAATTGAACCAGTGACCCCTTGCTTTGCAGTCTAGTGCTCGATCCACTGAGGACACCAGCCAGGGCCTCTTGAGTGGTTTTTTTTTTTAATCATCAAAGGGTACTGGATTTTTGTCAAGTGCTTTTTCTGTGTCTATTGAGATGATCGTACGTTTTTTAAACCTGTATTTCATTAATATGGTGTATTACATTGACTGATTTTCACATGTTGATCCAACCTTGCATTTCTGGGATTAATCCCATCTGGTAAGGTGGATTTTTTTATATGTTACTGGATGTGGTTTGCAAGTATTTTATTGAGAATTTCTGCATTTATGTTTTTTGGAAGAGTTTGTGAAAGATTGATGTTAATTATTCTTTAAACGTTTGATAGACTCCATTACTGATGCCATCTGGTCATGTTTTTTTCTCCCTGCCCAGGTGGGAAGTTTTTGATTACTAATTCAATCTCTGTACTTGTCATAGGTCTATTCAGGTTTTCTTTCAGAGTCATTTTCTGTCTTACTAGGATTTTTTCCATTTCATCAGGTTATCTAATTTATTGGCATATACTTGTTCATAGTGTTCCCTTTAATCCCTTTTATTTCTTAATAAATTAAGGATGGTAGTAATATTTCCTCTTTTATTCCTGATTTTAATACTTTGAGTTCTCCTTTTTATATTTGAATACAGAGCAAATGTAACCAGCTATAATTTTAAAAACAAAGAAAAAATGGAAGATACATACAGAATAAAAAGGCATGTCAGAATTGGGATGCGGGTGTTTTGCTAACTCTGTCAATCACTTCTCCTTTATTGGCCACGGTTTCTTATCAGGAAGTTGAGGTATTTGTTCATAATTGTTAAAGTTGTTGAAAGCCTCTGGGCTATTTCCATGTTTGAGCAATTGGAATATTCGAGGACAGATAGTAGACAGGTTTGGAAAGAGTCCAGTATTCCTGCAGGGTATAGCAGAAGATAAGAAAGGGAATGCAGATTGAAGCCAGATTACGGTAATGTTTGAATTCCAGGATAAGAGATTTGGATTTAACAATGGGCAGCTATGGAGAGTAGCCAGTCAAAGTGTTAATCAAGGAAATTGGTGTGGGGGAGGCATTGGAGCTGGGAGTCACCCAAGGAAGTCACTTAGGGAATGGAGACCGTGACTGTAGGAATGGAAAAGAAAGAGATGAGGACCAAAGATCTTCTCCAATTTGGGAAGTACTCTCTGAGACTGTGGGAGGAAGGAGTGTAGTCAGTTCTGTTGCTCACTCCCGTGATTCCCATAGTTAGTGATTAGACACAAAACAGGACCAAAATAGGCAGTTGTTACATTGAATTGCATTAACCCAGCCTTGCTTAGAGCTCATTGATGACTCAAGAACCTAAGTACTCAGAGAGGGCTTCCAGGAAAGCCTTCCTACTTGCCAGGTTCTGGGCCTTGTCTCTCTTTTTTCTTGTCATCCAGGAGCCCCTGTGTGCCAATTGCAATGTCAGTGTAAAACACTTGTGAGCAGGTGTGCAGATATATATTCCCTTGTACCATTTGCTGGTGAGTGGGCTGATGTGGTACTCTGGGCTGATATTACACCCAGGGAAGATGAGCTGACTTGTGTCAGTGCACGTTGACATACAAGCAGACAAGGACCTTCATCTGCACACAACAGGGAAACTCTCAAGTGCACGGGGCCGAGAGTTTAGAGCAGAAAGTCATGGTCTCAGGCCCAGGAGGTCTTTTGTGGGACCCTGGGCCTGGGGGCACAATAATTGGGCCTTACGTGATAACCTTTTTCCAGGCTAGAAACATCTCCCCTCAAATGTCAGCTCCACAGTGGGTAGAGATTTTTGTCTGTTGTGTTGCTGCTGTGTCTCCAGTATTTGGTACATACTAAGTATTTCACATAGATCTAATGAACGAATAAATCTACCAGTCATTCTTTTGGATTAAGTAGCATATTAATCCAAGTAGTGGGTTTATGGGCTTGTTGCAGTCTAGTAGATAAAGGTGTTGTCTTCTCAGAAGCTCCTTGTGAAGGGTCCTTCCATCCATGCCTTTAGTTCTCGCCAGAAGGGACTCCTCCCACACATTCTGTGTAAGATACCTGTATCCACCTACTCGTAATTAGTTGTCTTCCTGCCCTTTCATTGTTACTTGAAATATTATCTGAATCTAAATTTGGTTCTGTTGTGACCTGACTTTCTACCCTACCTGTCCACATCAGTATTCTACACTCCTTCCCACTGGAACTGTTTCAAAGAGTCATCTCATTTCAGCCATCTGAAAGCCAACATTTTATTTTGACTTAATTGTCTTAAATTCCTAAGAAGAAAAGAAATACTTCTTATCATGCAAAGGCCTACCTATTACATCCTTTCATAGCAGAGATTAGCTTGCTTTATGAGAAGCTGGATAAAGCTAACAGATTATTAGAGGATGGGGTTTTTATTCTTGCAGAGACAGCATCATGTACATGATGTGTTTGCTTTGGTGCCTTACAATCACCTTTTTGAACAGATTCATTCCTTGATTAATCATTCCTCACCATTGCCTATTGATTGTATGAAAGGGCAGCTATTAGCATATTGAAGACACAAAGCTGACCTTTGCAAGCTGGAAAGAAATTTATAATAGATCATTTGCATAGGATGATAGCTTCTGGGTAGAGATACATTTATGCATATTTGGCTGTATATGCAAAATGCATTAAAGTGGATTGAGCTCTACTTGTTTAGGCCTGTGGCAGGTGAGTAGACTGTATGCTTGTGTCATCTCTAGGTTCACTGGGTGGTATCCATGCTCCCCGACTTCTGTGAGACCAAGGGAGAGGAGAATTCACTGAGTTGGGAAGTAACTACTGTCCCCGTAGCTTTGTCCCAAAGCCTCTGTCTCCGAAGACCACCCACCAACCTGCTTTTCTGGTGGTGGAAATAGAGATATATCGAAATTGCTTGATCTTAGCTTCTTGAAGCAGGAATGTGGAAGAAATATGGGGGGTGTGGGTGGGAAAGATGGATTGTAGAAAAATGCTGTAGAGACAACCAGCAAGCTCTTTAGCTAATTCCCCTGGCAGATTTTACCACTCTTTTTGAGGTACCACCCTTCCTTTTCTCCATGTCCCCCTGGTTTTCCTTCTCCCAGGACTGGGATGAAATGAGCCATCTCTCTGAGTTAAGTCATTCCAGATCAAGAGGCATCTTCCTCCCCCCGCCCCCAGCATGGGTGTTTTTCTGCATCCCTTTGCCTTTAAGATTTGGAGTGGATAGTTTCAACTTCTACCAACTCTACCCCATTTTGATGAGTCTAATATTTCTCAGATAACCTTGCCCCAATCCCTTCTCTATTTCTTTCCTGTCTGTCTTAGGGCCAGAGGCAAAAGGTGCTGGCACAGTAGTTAAAACCATAGGCCACAGTCACACTGCCTGGCTTCTATCCCAGCTCCTCTACTTCTTACCTTTGTGACTCGGGAAGAATTCCTGAATTTTTCTGAGGCTCAGTCTCCTTCTGTGAAATGGTGGTAATAATCATACCTACCTTGCAGAAGTGAATAATACAGCTCATTCAAAATTCTTAGCGTAATGGCTGCTACATAGTAAGTGCTCAATAAACAGCTATTGCTATTATGTGGTACATGGACATTCTGACATCTCTACTCCAACTTGGAGGAAGTACAGATCTTTGCATATCCAAGGAATTTTACAGTCAAGTTTTAATGATTATTTGCACATCCTTTGACAGAAATCAATACCGAAGGTCCTGTCTTTCATATGCCCAGTCTAATATCTAACTTTGATCTCCATGCTCACGGATGTTATGTTTAACAATAATCCAGTCATGACATGTAATATGTATAGCTTAATCCTTATTTTTGTTTGATCCAGCTATGCTCCCTAGATATGCCCCAGCATGAATGAGTTCTGCTTGCTGTAACTCTTCCCTCCTCTAAAATCATCTTAGCTAAGAAGCCTCTGAAGATAATTTAGTCATATCCATATCCTTCCATTTTACAGATGGGTCGCCAGAAGCCTAGAGAGAATTGGACTCATTCCTAGAGACAGCAAGCCACCCTGGAGCCAGGCCTGGTATTCAGTTTACAGGAGCCTCTGGTTGAAGGTTCTCTGAATACTTGGCCGGGAACTTCTCAAGGAAGGAAGCTAATTCATTCTCCCTTCTTCCACAGCTCTGGGTGAACCAGGAGGATGGGGTAGAGGAAGGGCCCAGTGATGTGCAGAATGGGCACCTGGACCCCAACTCAGACTGCCTCTGTCTGGGCCGGCCACTGCAGAACCGGGACCAGATGCGGGCCAATGTCATCAATGAAATCATGAGCACTGAGCGCCATTACATCAAGCACCTCAAGGACATTTGTGAGGTAGGCCCAGCTATGATAGTGCATGTGGAGGGTATTTAGGGTGGAGTAGAGTGCGTTTCCATGAAGAACCAAGCACTCTCCGGGATCCTACCTGTGACAGTCCCATGTTGTTGGAAAGACTATCTTGATGGGCTTCCTGGATTCTGTTTGTAAGAAACTGCTCCCTTGGGGCTTCCCAGTGTTTCTCTGTACATCTGTTTCTCTTGCTGTTTCCCTCTCATTTATCTGTCTATCTGTTTGTGTGTCTAACTTTCATGTTTGTATTCTCTCTCTCTCTCTCTCTCTCTCCCTCCCTCCCCTTCCCTCTCCCCCACTTTATTTCCCCTCTCCCCTGAATCTCTACCCCTATCCTCTTGGCTTCTGATCTACTCATTGCCAGCCCATGCAAGGGTCTGATCTCATTCTTTAAAGCAAAATACGTCTCCCTCCAAGCCAGTGATTCACACACTTGAATGTACACCAGAGCCTGTAGGGGAGCTTCTTAAACATGCAGATCCCAGCCCCCTTCCACTGCACCCCCACCTCGAAGTTGTGAATTCTCAGTCTGGGCATCTCTATGTTTAACAAGCATCCCTGGTGATAACTTATGCTGCTGGGCTACCTCCCACACTTGGAGAAGACCTGTATTGGTTTGAGCTGAAAAAAGCTTAGGGGGAGGAATCTATAAGAATTGAAGGCTGGGTGCACAAGTCTCAGCTCCTTCAGTATGCCTCTCCGCCCTCACCAGGAGCTGTGGTTCCACATCCCCTAACTCCGTCCCTCCTGTTTCTGTGACCTAAGTGTGGTTGAGAGCCCTTGTCCTCACTCCATTGAGCTCAGCAAAAAACAAGTTAGAGTTTTCAAAGGATCTTTTACTTAAACAGTATGGGAAAGCCAATGGGAAATAAAGGACCTTTTTCTCTCTTCTCTTCTCTTCTCTTCTCTTCTCTTCTCTTCTCTTCTCTTCTCTTCTCTTTTCTCTTCTCTTTTCTCTTCTCTTCTCTCTCTCTCTCTCTCACACACACACACACACGCGCGCGCGCACAGTATAGCATTCTGCTTGACCCAGGGAAAACTCTACTTTGAATATTTTTGTCTTCTTCCTTCCAGATGAGAAAGTCATGCCCCACTTTCTGTCCCCCAGCTCTGTGGAGTGAGGCCAGGGCCCAGTCTGTAGTCAGTAGTATAATGTTTTTCAGAGTTCTTATTTGCTGAGGGCACTGCTGCCCAATGGGGCTTCCCACAATGATGAAAGTGTTCTGTGGATAGATATCTTCACTCTGCAGTACAGCAGCCACTAGTCTGTTATCTGTGGCTATCAAGCACTGAGGTGTGGCTATTATGATTGAGAAATGGAATTTTAAATTTTAATTCAAATAACCACCTGTGACTAATGGCAGCCACATTGGACACTGCACCTCTGGAAAGATCAAGGCCAAGGACTGTGGGGTTTAACTTGCTGCACCTCAACTCATTTTCTTATCTTCTCAGAGGGTCAAGGTAGTCTTCCCCTCTTCATGGGGTGGTAAGGTGGGGTGGAAGGAACAAGGGCTCTGGGGACGTGGAGTGCTGGTTTCACATGCTAACTTAGTCACCAATGCACTTTGTGGCCTTGAAGTTTCCCCTTAACTCCTCTGACCTTCGATTTTTGGATTTGTCCAGTGGGCTTCGTTCCACCAACCTCTTAATTGATGAAATTAAGTAAACATATTGTAAGTATTTGGGAAAAGGTAGTTTTCCTTTTTATTCCCCTCCCCTTTTATTTATTCATTCATCTATCCATGTCTCTTTTCTCTTCCTCCTACATTCACACAGATGGCTGATATTTTATTTTATTTTATTTTATTTTTTAAAGGCTTTATTTTATTTTTAGACAGAGGGAAAGGGAGGGAGAAAGAGAGGGAGAGAAATATTAATGTGTGGTTGCCTCTTGTGTGCCCCCTACTGGGGACCTGGCCTACAACCCAGGCCTATGCTCTGACTGGGAATCGAACTGGTGACCCTTTGGTTCTCAGACCACTGCTCAGTCCACTGAGCCACACCAGCCAGGGCTGATATAGCTTACCTCTAGGTGTTTAGTTCTAGACCACCATTGGTTGGAATCACCTGGGAGCTTGTTAGAAATGCAGAATCTTTAGCTGCACTCCAGACCCAATGAGTCTGAATCTCCATTTCAACAAGGTTCCCATTTGACTTGCAGTGTGTATTAGAATTTGAGTAGCACTGTTGTAAAATGATAGCCATCAGATAATGCCATAGGTCGTTCATTATTTGAGAGATGCTGTCAAGACCCTAACCAGCTCATATCACTCATCTGCTCAAAACCCACCAATGGCCCCAGCTGATGTGGCTCAGTGGATTGAGTGCCAGCCTGTGAATCAAAGGGCCATATGTTTGATTCCCAGTCAGGGCACATGCCTGGGTTGCAGGCCAGGTCCCCAGTAAGGGGCATGTGAGAGGCAACTCACACACTGATGTTTCTCTGCATCTCTACCTCCCTCCCTCCCCCTGTGTCTTAAAAAAATAAAATAAAATCTTTAAAAAAACCCTCTGATGGCTCACTATTTCTCCCTGAGTAAAAGCCAGAGTTCTTATTGTTACTTACATAACCCTGTGTGATCGATCAACCACTCCTTACCTCTGTGACTTCACCTCGGTTCCTTTTCTAAATGTTCCAACTATTCCAATCACACTGGTCTCTTGCTGTTTCTTCAAAATGCCTCACATGCTTCCCCATAGCTTTTAGCACTGGCTTTTTCTTCTGCCTAGAGCACTCCTCCTCCAGATGTCTCCATGGCTCCATTCCTCACCTCCTTCAAGCCTTTACTTGAGACCTTTGCTGACCAAGACTACAGGGTACATGGTAGTTGCCCAATAAACATTGTTGAAAGTCACAATTAAATATAAGGGTTTTTGCTAAGTGCATTCACATTTTATGCCATTAGATTTTTTTTTAGACAGGACAAAGGTTGTTATTGTTACTCTCATTTTCTAGATCTGAGGTGCAAAATTACTTTCCCAGAATTTTCAGGCGCTGACCCAGTAGGAGTTCTTTAGTCTTAGAACGATCTTCTGTTCCAAACTCCCAATCATATTGGCTTCTTTCTACAGGCCGTGGGGCAGCGACAGCAATGGGAGTTTTTGTGTATGGAAGAGGGTTGGCTCAATCTAGCTAACCCACGCAAAGCTTTTGTTGGCAATCTGCCGGCGTGGTATTTCTTAATTATTCTTGGTGCTAAAGTTAAGAGTTGAAGTGGGAAATATTTCTTTGTCCTACTCTGCAAGCATAGGTGTCAAAGGAAGTTCTTACATTTTTAAAAATAATTTAAGTTACAGTTTATATTCAACATTATTTTGTATTAGTTTCAGGTGTACAGCATAGTGGTTAGACAATCATGTACTTTATAAAGTGATCCCCCTCATATTTCCAGTACCCACCTGGCACCATACATAGTTATTACAGTATTATTGACTATACTCCCCATGCTGTGCTTTACATCCCCATGACTATTTTGTGACTGCCAATCTGTACTTCTCAATCCCTTCACCTCTTTCACCCATCCCCTCAACCCCCTCCCTGCTGGCAACCATCAGTCTGCTCTATGTCTAAAAGTCTATTTCTGCTTTGTTTGTTCATTTATATTATTCATTGGATTCCACATGTGAGTGAGACCATATGGTATTTGTCTTCCTCTGACTGGCTTATTTCATTTAGCATAATACCCTCTAGGTCCATCCATGCTGTCACAAAAGGAAGGTTTTGCAAAAGGAGGGTGGAGAACGTTGTGTCTGTCTGAGCCAGAAGACAATATTTTAGCCCAGGGTGCATCACCTCTAAACCAAAAGCTGTGAGGAAAAATATGGTTTATCAGAAAGAATACCAGCCTCAGAATTGAGAGTCCTGAGTTCAGGTCTCAGCTTAGTCACTGACAGGCAAAGGAACCTCAGGTGACTCTTTTCCGCGCTGGGCCTTATTCCCCCGCATGAAAATAAGAGGATTGGAAGGGTCGCTCTTAAAGTGCTGTCTGGGTTTTACTTTCTCTGATTCTTTGTGATCGAGATATGCCCTCACTAGAGAAAGCTCTGGTAGTGATCCAGGTTACTTGTGCATTTCCTGATGTTTCCTCCTTGGTACCCACGGAGGCATGTCTTACTCAGGCATTAATGTGTTAATGTGTACTCTTACTATAGGTTAAGGGAGATCTCAAACACTTCCCACTCCTGAGCTGTTGAAAGAGAAATGAGAGACATCGACTTCATACAGTAAAAACTCACTATCTATTACAGATTGGACACACACACACACACACACACACACACTCTCTCTCTCTCTCTCTCTCTCTCTCTCTCTCTCTCTCTCACTCTTTCCTGGGAGCAGAAAGTGCTTTATAAACATTTAAGTTACAGTGCCCTTGCCCTGGCTTATGTGGCTGAGTGGATTGAGTGCCAGCCTGTGAACCAAAGGGTCACCGGTTTGATTGCCAGTCAGGGCACGTGGCTGGGTTGTAGGCCAGGTCCCTGATAGGGGGTGCCTGAGAGGCGATGAAAGCAAGTGACCATAGTTAATTCTTACAAAAACCATTTTCATGTGCTGATGATCTCTCATGGGGACAGTGGCCAGTCATTAAAAATCTATATCAGTAAGTTCACAGTGAAAACTGTAGCTTTTTTTTTGGGGGGGGGCATGGCTTGTAGTGTCCCATGATGTTAGTGTTCTCTTATTAAACTAAGAATCTTTTTCATTGATTCTTCCCTTCCATCAATGGCCAGCTATATAAACTGCCTGTTCATTTACAAATGTGGCCTGAACACTTACCCTGCTAAAAACACCATTCCTGGACACCTGTGGGCTTGTTGGCTGAGCTCATCAAAACCATCTGTCCTAGCCAGCTACCTTCGATGGCTAAGACATTGCTTTAAGGATTGGTTTGCTTTTGTCAATATCTGTTCCCTTTTGGGAAGTTTTCCTGCCAGGGCCTCTGTTGCCAAACTGTTGTGAGTGTAATGAAGACCTTTTGACTTGGTCCTGTGAGAAAAACTTTAGACGCATGAATAGATCCAGCTAAACCAGTAAGTACTAAAATGAGTGACAATGTTTGTGCTTATCCAGCTTCTGAGAGAGGGCCATAGGACTTTGGGGGGCCTTTGTCATAAAGAATGGTGAGCAAAGCTCTATACTCTGGAGTTTTTGCACCCTGAAAACCTTTCTTGAGATTCAGTTTTCCTAATTACTCACTGATAGAGTGGCTTCCATCTCTAAACCTCAGTTTCCTCATATGAAAAATGCAAATGAGTATTCCCTGCCTACTTCATGGAAGTGATACAAGGGTCTAAGTGCCTAGCAAGCAGTGAAGCCTTTGAGGAATGAGGGACATCCTCAGCCTGGGCCTTTTCTTTGTCTGCAGGGCTACCTGAAGCAATGCCGAAAGAGAAGGGACATGTTCAGCGATGAGCAACTGAAGATCATCTTTGGGAACATTGAAGACATCTACAGGTTTCAGATGGGCTTTGTGAGAGACCTGGAGAAGCAGTATAACAATGATGACCCCCACCTCAGTGAGATAGGACCCTGCTTCCTGGAGCACGTAAGTATCTTCCCCTTTGGGGTCGGGGGCTGTTGAGAGAAGTTAAGAAACATTTGGAGGAGCATCTCAGCTGTCTGCTCCTGCTCGACTCTCTGTTCCATAGTAGGACATAGTCCCTCTCTGACTCTGATGTTGACACCTTTGCCAGGGTAGGAGATGCTATGATTTGGACTAGGATTCTCTTTCTGTACTTTTCTCTCCCCTTCCAGAGGGTTACCAGTAGGATTTTTCTTCCACTTCTCTCTTCTTTTCCTGATGGGTACAGTTACTAGGGGAGTTGTTTACTAAGTTGTTTACATCTGTGGAATTACTAGGTTGTGTGGTGTTTGTTTACCTTTATAAGATACTGATGAACTATTTTCCAAAGTTACTATACCATGTTGCATTCTCACTTCTAATATATAAAAGTTCCAGTTGCTTTACTTGGTTGCCAGCATGTGGCATTGTTAGTATTTTTTTTTTATTGTAGCCATTCTGATAGGTGTTTAGTGGTATTTCATTGTGGTTGTAATTTACATTCCCTTAATGGGTAATGATGTTGAGCATTTTTTCATGCACTTACTTTCCATCTCTATAAAATCTTTGGTGAAGTGTTTGTTCGTGTCTTTGGCCTATGTTTAAGAAGATTAGTTGATTTCTTACACTTTAGTTTTATGAGTTCTTTATTTTGTTTATAAGTCTTTGGTTAGATATGGGATTTGCAAATGTTTTCTTCCAGTCTGTATCTTAGTCTTTCATTTACTTAACAGTGTCTTTGAAAAGCATGAACTTTTGATTTTGCTGAAATCCAATTTATAACTATATTTCTATAATGATTCATGTTTTGGGGGTCTTATTTAAGAAATCTTTGCCTAATCTGAAGTCACAAAGATTTATCTTATTTTCTTATAAAAGTTGTGTATCTTTATTTCTTGTATAGGTAATTTTTATAAATGGCATACCATAAAGGTGAAAGTTAGTTCGTTTTCATATGGATATCCAGTTGTTCCAGCACTATTTGTTTGAAAACTATTAATTCCCCCATTGAATTACCTGGGCACCTTTGTCAAAAATCAAGTGACCGACTATGCTTTTTAGGGACATTAGTCTGTTCCAGTGCTCTAAGTGACTATTCATATACTAATACCACACTGTCTTTTCGTTGTTGTGATGGTGATGGTGGTTGTGTCATTGAGATGTAATTGACATATAACATATTAGTTTCAGGTGTGCAACACAATAATTTCATATTCATATATGTTGTGAAGTGATCACCACAGTGAGTCTAGTTAATATCAGTCAGCATAGTTTTTTTGTAAAACTTTTTTCTCACACTGTCTTGACTAATGTTGCTTCATAGTAAGTCTTTTTTTTTTATTGTGTTAGGTCTTTTATTTAAAATAACCAAATTTTAGAGAGAGGGGAGGGAGGAAGAAAGAGAGGGAGAGAAACAATAATGTGAGAGATACATTGATCCATTGCTTCTCATACGTACCCTGACCAGGGACCAAACCTGCAACCCAGCCATGTGCCCTGACTGGGAATCTAACTGGTGACCCCTTGCCCAGGGGGTTGATGCCCAACCAATTGTGCTGAATTTTTCAAATAAATTATATAATTTATATAATACGGAAATATATATACATTACTGCCAAACTTATAAGTTGGGTAAGTACTCTATTTGATAGGTGGGTGAGGAAAATAAGTTTTACACTTGTCTAAGCAGCCCTAGCCTTGTGGCTCAGTTGGTTGGAGCCTCATTCCATATACCAAAAAGGTCACAAATTCAATTCCTGGTCAGGGCACGGACCTTGTTTGTGGGTTTGACCCCCAGTCGGCAACCAATCAACGTCTTTGTCTTAGTCTTTCTTTCCCTCCTTCTCTCCCTATTATTTTTTCTCTCTCTCCCTTCCTCTCTCTAAAATCAATGGATATCCTCAGGTGAAGACTAAAAAAAAGTTTATGTAGCTTGCTTAAGGTCATCTGGAGTATCTTTTCTTTTTTTAAATAATTTTTTATTTAATTCTTGTTCAAGTACAGTTTTCTGTCTTATATTCCCAACCCTGCCCGCCCCCTGCCCCATGCTCCCCACCTCCCTCCCATTTCTGCCCCCCACCCTTAGTTATTGTCCATGTGTCCTTTATACTTGTTCATGTGAGTCCATTCCCTTTTCCCCTATGATTCTCTCCCCTCTCCCCTCTGGACCCTGTCAGCCTGTTCCGTAATTGAGTGTCATTGGTCATATTTTGCTTGCTTGTTTGTTTTGTTTAGATCCCTGTTAACGGTGATATCATATGGTATTTGTCTTTCACCGTCTGGCTTATTTCACTCAGCATAATGCTTTCCAGTTCCATCCATGATGTTGCAAAGGGTAGTAGTTCCTTCTTCCTTTCTGCAGCATAGAATTCCATTGTGTAAATGTACCATAGTTTTTGGATCCAGTCATTGACCGATGGGCATCTAGGTTGCTTCCAACTCTTGGCTATCGTGAATTGTGCTGCTGCTTCATAGTAAGTCTTGAAAGTAGGTAGCTACCTTCGATGGCTAAGACATTGCTTTAAGAAATGGCTTGGTGCCCCCGGCTGGTGTAGCTCAGTGGATTGAGCACAGGCCTGCGAACCACATGATCGAGGTTCGATTCCCAGTCAGGGCACATGCCTGGGTTGCAGGCCAGTTCCCAGTGGGGGACTCATGAGAGGCAACCATACATTGATATTTCTCTCTTTCTCTCCTTCCTTTCCCCTCTAAAGATAAATAAATAAATATTAAAGAAATGGCTTGGTTTCGTCAATATCTGGTCCCTTTGGGGAAGTTTTTCTGCCAGGGCCTCTGTTTCCAAACTGTTGTGAATGTGATGAAGACCTTTTGACTTGGTCCTATGAGAAAAACTTTAGATGCACGAATAGAATTCATTCTTTTTTAAAACAGTTTTGGCTATTTTAGATCATTTGTAAGTCACAATAAAAAGTTTTCTTTTTATTATATCTCTATGAGATTATGGATCTTAACTAAGCCTGTTGTAATCATTTCACAGTGTATGTAAATCAAGCCATTATACTGTATACTTTAAACTTATTTAGTGACACATGCCAGTTATTTCTTATAAAACTGGAAACAACAAAAAAAGAATTAGTTTGTCAAGTTGTACCAAAAAGCAAAAACAAACAAATGAAAACCCTGTCAATATTTTGCTTAGTATTGCACTACATCAGCAGATCAATTCTGGGAAAATTGGCGTTTTCATTCCACGAACATCTATTTATTTCTTCATTTAGGTTTTTTATATTTTCTCCTAGCATTATTTCTAGTTTTTATTGTGTGGGTCTTGCCATTATGTTTTTTTAGATTTTTATTTATTTACTTTTAGAGAGGGGAAGGGAGGGAGAAAGAGAGGGAGAGAAACATTGATGTGTGGTTGCCTTTTGCACACTCCCTACTGGGGACCTGGCCTGTAGCCCAGGCATGTGCCCTGACTGAGAATTGAACTGGTGACCCTTTGGTTTGCAGGTGAGTGCTCAATCCATTGAGCCACACCAGCCAGGGCTATTTTTTACTTTTTTAAGATTTTATTTATTTATTTATTTTTAGAGAGAGGGGGAGGGAAGGAGAAGGAGAGGGAGAAAAACATCAATGTGTGGTTGCCTTTTTCATACCCCCTACTGGGGACCTGGCCCACAACCCAGGCATGTGCCCTGACTGGGGATTGAACTGGTGACCCTTTGGTTTTCAGGTGGGCACTCAATCCACTGAGCTACGCCAGCCAGGGCTTGACCTTATTTTTTAAAATTGAGTTCTAAGTATTCCATTTTTATTGCTATTGTCAATGTCATTTTTTATTTGAGTTTTCTATATCTTGTTATGATATGGAAATGCAATTGATTGTTGAATATCAACCTTGAATCCTGACACATTACTGAACTCACTAATTGGTGCTAGTATTTATTTTGTAGATTCCTTAGGATTTTATATATGTTCAATCATGTCATTTCTAAATAAAGACAGTTTTATTTCTTCTTCTTCAATGTGTATGCCTTCTATTTTCTTTTTTCTTTTGTTATTGTACTGACCAGAGCTTCCACTGCAGTGTTAACTAGAAATGGTAAAGGGTGAGCATTCAGCATTTCACTGTTGAGATTGATATTAGCTTAGGTTTTTTTCATGGTTGCCCTTTATCGCATTGAGGAAGTTTCTTTCTATTCCTAGTTCGCTGGTGGCTTTTATCATAAATGTGTTTTCTCAAATGCTTATTATGTATCTTTTTAAATAATCATATTACTTTTCTTCTTTAATCTGTTAATATGGTAAAGTGAATTGGGATAAATCCATCATAGTGTATCATCCTTTTAATGTACTAATTTTTTAAAGAAATTATATTTTTCCTTTTCTTATGCTTGTTTTTTTATTATTAAGTTCCAAGCTACCAGTTCTTATTTTTAGACAGAGGGGAAGGGAGGGAGAAAGAGAGAGAGAGAAACACCAATGTGAGAGAGAAACATCAATTAGTTGCCTCTCATATGTACCTTGATCAGAGACTGAACCCACAACCTAGGCATGTGCCCAGACTGGGAATCGAACCAATGACTTTTTGTTTTGTGGGATGACACCTAACCAACTGAGCCACACTGGCCAGAATTGCATCCTAGTTTTTCTTTAACCAGATATATGTTTATCTAGTTTCTATTCATCTGCATGGCTTGCCTTTTTAGTATTTTTTAATGTAATAACTTTTTAAGTCTATGTATAATAACTCCATCTTGATTTTTTTTATCCATCAATTTGTATTGCCTGTCATTTTTCTTAGGTTTTGTTTGTATACCAGGTAGTCTTTGTGTCAGTATTGAACAGGGTGCACAAATTTGTAGATGTTATTAAAACTCGGAAATAATTTCAAACTTACAGAAAAGTTGAAAAATAAGAAGAGTACAAAGAATGCCCATATGCTATTTATCCAGATTCACCTGTTGTTAACATAACATTTCAGTGCTTTTACTTTCTAATTTGAATATGCTCTCCCTTGCTCTCCTTACTCTCTCCCCTTCCCCTTCTCTGTATGCATATTTATATACATATATATACACACTCATATTTATTTTGTCCTCAGCCATTTGTTTAACTTGCATACACCATGGCTTCTTTATCCCTAAATACTCCAAGGAGTATTTCCTAAGGGATATTTTGTGGAGACAATTTGAGTCTCTGGATGATGGGATTCCTTCAAACAGATATTATTATATATCTCCAGCTTTCCTCGTTTTCTCAGTGGTAAGATTTATGTAAAAAATTTAGTGTGCCATTGCCAGAAATAGAACCTCTGGCCTATCTCTTCTTATGAGCCAGCGCCAGAGTTTGATTGCCATAGTGTGTTTTCCTATTGTGAGGGCCAGTCTTCCTTCATTATCCTTCTTTCATAGAATTTCCTTACTATTTCTTCTTATTTACTTTTCTGTATGATGTTCCACAGTCAGTTTTTCTTGTTTCCAAGCACTTTCTTTATTTTTTGTCATTAAATTCTGAATCAGTTTAGGAAGGATTGATATTGTTAGCATGCTAATATCCCTACATAACTGTAGGTTCTGTTTTTCTAGTTCTCTGAAGCTTCGTTTGGAATCCTCAGCAGCCTCTCACTTTCTCTTCATTTTTTCTTCTGCTCACAGCAAGATGGATTCTGGATATACTCCGAATACTGTAACAACCACCTGGACGCCTGCATGGAGCTCTCCAAGCTGATGAAGGACAGCCGCTATCAGCACTTCTTTGAGGCTTGTCGCCTCTTGCAGCAAATGATTGACATTGCTATTGATGGTTTCCTTTTGACTCCAGTCCAGAAGATCTGCAAGTATCCCTTACAGCTGGCTGAGCTCCTCAAGTATACCGCCCAAGACCATAGGTAAACGATTAAGGGAGGCGGGAGTGAGGGATAGAGCCTCCTCTACAAGTTGATTCTTATGGAGCATGTCTGTCCTTTCGTCTTCTCTGAGCTTCTGTTAGCTTATGTTCACAATGGGATGATGACATATTCTTGCTCACCTCACAAGGCTACTGTGTATATAAAGTAAGGGAAGGCTTCTGAGAGTTGCTTATAGTGTAAATCAGTATGCACACACAGTCATTATACATCATCATTGTAGAACTTAGATCCTGCGTTCAGGGAGCTTATAGCCTGGTCCTTAGTCCTGAGTTGAGCCAAGGGAATCAACCCAAATAGGATAATTGTTGAACTGTTTATTCTACTCTGCTTGATAGATTCATATATTATGGTAACACCCTGCCCAACTATACTGACCTTCGATTACTTCTGCAAGGCAAAATCCTTGGTTTTCTTCAATCTTTCCTCATTCTAACTGTACCTTCCCCTTAGATCCAGAGCGTACTGGGGGGAAATAGACTTGACACTTCCCCAGACGGTTTTTCTCCCCAAAGTTTTTCAGCATTTTCAAGAAAATCAACCCAAAATGGACTAAGGAGCTATGTCTTTCTGAGTTGAAATGACACCCTACCCCCCTACCAGTGAGGTATATGCCCGGTAGTCATCACCAACAATGTGGATGGTCTAGAGTGAACCACCCCCTATTCTTTCACACATTTTACTTCCTGACCTAGAGTCCCCAGCCTGTTTCTAGACTGCCTTTAATCGGTCTGAAATCCCTGACCTTGGATTTGTTGGCCCGGCTCTCTGCCTTCATCCTGATTGAGCACTCCAAGAAGAGAGAAGGCCTCTGCCCAATTTTCTCTAGCTTCTTGCCTGATTATCATTAGGCCTACTTCCTACTTTTATTTGGCCCCACTGCCTGGGTTCCTTGGATCTGACTTCTAGACCTAGTTACGTAAGGACATGGGTGTTGGCCAGTTGGTTTTGTTTATATCAGAGTTCCAGGTCCATCCCTGGGTTGATTTTTTTGAAGATTTTATGTATTTATTTTTCGAGAGAGGAAAGGGAGAGAGAAAGAGAGGGGGAGAAACAACAACGTGAAAAGCATCAATTGGCCACCTCTCACATGCGCCCCTACTGGGGACCAAACCCGAAATCCAGGCATGAGTCCTGACCAGGAACTCAAGCAGCATTCCGTTTAGTGGAACAATGCCGGACTAACTGAGCCACCCCAGGTTAGCGTCCTGGGTTCACTTTTAAGTCGATATTAATTTTTAAGCAAATGGGTCATATATTTCAGTGGCTCTGGAGCCCTGACTGATTTCAGATATAAATCTAAATGTGGTGACACCGGGCTCTCCTTCTGTGTGAGTAACACCACCACTGGTAATTCTGCCTCCCATGCTCTGTTGGCTGTGAGGGAGGTGGGTAGAGACAGACCTGGCGAAGGAAGATTCTGCTCTCGCCTCCCTGAGTCAGTTTGCTAGCCAGGGTGGGTGGCAGGAACAAACACTCATTAGACATGAAATTTGGAGGTGACTAAATCTCACTTGAAAAGATGCACTACAACCCATTGCTAGAGCTGTGTCATCAGTTTTCTCAGGATACGGTTTCTTGTAGGACATTGGAGGAGCTCTTGTAGGAGCTAATAGGACATTGGAGAACCCCCCACTAAAATTAACATATTTTAAAATATTATAAAAGTGGAAAATATTTATGGTACCTAAAATGGAAAGGCCCTTAAAGGAAGGTCTCCTAGTCAGACTCCTTCCTTCTATGGCTGGGAAGATTTAGGCCCTGACAGGGAAAACGACGAAGAGCAAGTCTGTGGTGGAACAGGGAGACGGATTGTGGACAGTGGTCTAGGAACATAGCTTTTAAAAAAACCCTGCACATGATTTTCTTGCCCAGGACGGTGTGTGAGCTATTGTACTAGCGAATGTGCAAGGTGTCGTCCAGCTCCACTAGCCCACGATGTCATGAGCCTGAGTGGCCTCCACAGTTGTACTTCATGGTGTTAAGTGACCAGAAGCAGCCACTCTTGTACCTAAATCTCAGTTGGAGCAGCCCTCTGACCATTAGTTTTAAAACCGGGTATTCAAAGAGAGATTCTCACATGTTTTTTTTTTATCACACACAGTTCATCTCCCTCCTACTTCGAAGTATCTATTCCATGGAACCTAGCAGGAGGCTCAAAAAATCATACTCAGGGACAGATGGTATCAACTAGGTAAATTACATGTTGCATAATTGCTTTTACGAGCCCAGAAAGACCATTTTCAAAGCACAGCAGAAAGCTATGTTAGTTTCTTAAGTCAAAGCAGCCCAGGGCTTTAACTGGCTTTAGTGGCAACCAGTAAGATAGGCCATCTGCCTGGGATTTGCCATTTCTGTGCTCCATCACCTTTTGACTGGAACCCCTGCCTCAAGGCCTTCTTGCACTCTGGCTCCCTGGTCCACTCTCCTTCTCCCCCCTGGAATCAAGAGTGCTGAAAGAATGGCTGCCTATCTTTCCGTCTCAACCCCTGTCTTCCTTTGGCATGCCCTGCTGGGTCCAGCACTAACCCCAGGTCACAGGCAACCCCTTTCAGCAGGCTTCAGGAAGCCGAGTGAGGTGACAGCTCCTGTGATGCATGTCAGAGTAGCCTACGTTGGAAGGAAATTAGAAACTGCTGCCAGCTTAAAGGCTTAGTGAGATGGGTGTGCAGATAGGTGTGTCTGAAATGCAGGCAGTCAGAGTGGCCTCTGAGGTGGATGATCAGATGGATGGAGAGTGATAAATGGAGAACAATACCGACTTTCTTACAGAAGGGTGACGTGTCCCCACCCCACCACCCAACCTTCCTTAAGCTGACAAGAAGACTGTGTACCAGAGGGAGATTAGCTGACATGCCTGGAAGAATACAGTCTTGCTTCATTCAGTCTCCTCATGAGGGGACTGGGCCCAGACCACATCTGGACAGCTGGGGGCTCTGAGTGGGACCACAGTCATTTGCTTCTCTCCCGCACTGCTACAGCTAGTGGGGCAGGTTACGGATGGGGACATCTCTGTCACCACTGTGGGAAAGACAGCCAGCTACAAATGACAAAGGCTGACTGACTGTATGGCACAGTGGCAGTATGAATTCAAGGCTCGGTTGGGAATGAGGTAATAAGCATTCTCATGTCAGTGTTGTCCAACAGAACTTCCTACAATGATGTCATGGTGCTACATCTATGCTAATTAAGTAGCCACTGGCTGTATATGGCCATTGAGTACCGAGAAATGCAGCTGGTGTTACTAGGCAAGAAAAGTTTTAATTTTATTAATTTTAATTAAACAACTATTAAGGACACACGGACAAAACCAAGGGGGAGGGTGGAAGCAAGGGAGGGAGGAGGGTTTGGCTGGGGTAAGGGGGAGTGGAGGGGAGTAAACACAGACAACTGTAATTGAATGACGATAAAATAATTTAATTTTTTTTAATTAAACATGGCTAGTGGCTACCATCTTGGACAGCATAGCTCTATGCCTTACCTCCCACAATGTGGCTTAGTGAATTTTCCTGATGCCCTCAAATCAGAGAGAGGAATGGCATGGGAAACGGAATCTGGGCTCAAAGAACAGGGTGCTTATTTATGGCAGCAGCTTCCACACTGCACCCACCCCCTTCTGTCACCACCCCATCCTGCTTCTGAACGGCAGGCTCAGGATGCCTTCATTGCCAAGGATAAACTTTGTCAGTGTTACAGAGCCCAGTAGACCCTGCCTACGCTGGAGGATCTATTGTAAAAAGATGAAAGGTCACGTGAACAAATGCAAAGATTCGCAGTTGCATCTAAGAAATCAACAGTTCAGCTGCAGACAGAGATGCAGCGTCCAGACAGCATCTTTCAAAGAGACTTTGGAAGCATCAGTCAGCCATACGTTCAATATACGTCAGCACGGGGACCCAGAAGCAAAACTGCTAATAGGGAACAATCATAAAGGCTCAGGAGAAAGGAGCATGTTTTTTAACAGAGTTGTCTTGAGACAAAATAAACTGATTAGGAGGTACAGTAAGCATCATATAACTGGAGATGACATAGTGCAATAGTGTTTGAAGACTATTTGTGGTCTGGCAGGTGTGCAGAAAACAACCTTGGGGTTAGGGGGTAAAACAGTTTAACATGGGTGTTAAACCCTTCATCAATTCTACTGTGATTCTCCTCATGTTTTGGGAAACTGAGGAAACTGAGTCACTGAGAAGGTGACGGAGACTAGTTGGTGGCAAAACTACAGTTGAGCCCAAGGAGTCTGGCTTCAGACTGTTCTAACCACTATGCCACACCCTGTCTGTATACTGTACAAAAGGGCAGGTGTGGGTGCTATTTCACAGTGACCTGGAGCAGAGTTCCCTACAAACAGGTGCTAGGAGAGATGGTAAATTTGTCTGGACCCAACTTCCATTCTTAGCCCTTAGCTGGTTGTACCAGATAGGACGCCAAAATAATGGTGTAGAAATAATAGAAGTCTTTTTCTTTTGTGAAAAAGAAGTCCGCAGGGAGGCAGTCCAGCTGCTGTGGTGGATCCGTGGTTATCAGAAGCTTGAGGTTTTTCCAAGTTTCTGTTACCCCATTCCTAGGAGGATGGCCCTTGTCCTTATAGTCCAAGATGGCTGCTGGAACTTCAGCCATCGTATCTGCATTCCAAGCATCGTGATTCAGTAAGGGCTAAAAGAAGAGTATGCCATTTTCCTCAAAAAAGGTTTCTCAAAAGTTCTGAATACTTTTATTTACATATCACTGGACATAATTTAGTCACATAGTCACCCCTTACTACAAAAAAGGATAGGAAATGTAGTCTTTTGCTCCATGCAGCATGGCTTCTATCTGAAACCCATGTCTCTCTTACACTGAGCAGGAATAGGAGAATAGATGTTAGGGTTGGCATCTAGCACATTGGTTTTCTGGCACATTGAGTCATTCAACTTGTATGTTTGTGTCTTCACAGTGACTACAGGTATGTGGCAGCTGCTCTGGCTGTCATGAGAAATGTGACTCAGCAGATCAATGAACGCAAGCGGCGTTTGGAGAATATCGACAAGATCGCCCAGTGGCAGGCCTCCGTCCTGGACTGGGAGGTAGGACCCTTACCAACAGGGTTATTGGGGAGTCCAAATAGCTTAGCTAGAACTTCACAGAGCCATGGATGGGTGAAGAGGAATTATATTTGAAGAGCAGCAAGAAGGATATAGATGAGACCCAAGGCAAAACATCCTGCCAATGAGAGGCATTGTGTACTTGAATAGCTTTCTAAGAAGGTTGGGGACATCCTTGTGGCAGTGATTCATTAAGAAAAGAAATGTTTGTCTCTTTGGATATTGCCAGGAAACAACTGGGTTGACTCAGTAGCCTTTCAAATGTCTTTCAAGCCCTGGAATTTCATCACCAGCAGATGAACACTTGGCTGAGGAGTGCTGTATGCTAATTCACTCCCAAACGCAGAATGCAAAGCTGCTTCTCTGGCTCAGGCCAGCCCACAGACTTCTTTTCCTCTTGGTGGGATCGCCTCACCCTGACATGTCTACCAGGCAGGTCTACCCAAGTCTGCACACTTCAGGCCACAACCGCCATTCCTGCCACACTGGCAGACCAAATTCTGTTTGTTTTTTTGTTTTTTTATCATCTGCTTATAAAAATAATCCCTGACAGCCCCATTCTACTGCACACAGCCCCAACCTCTAAGCGATCATCAATACCTTAGAGCAGCTTAGGGGAATAGCAGGAAGAAGAATATGTTCCCAAGGATTGCAGCTTCTGAGGAATTTCAATTTCAGGTTTCTCTGATGCTGGCATTGGGTTGAGCTGACACTTTGCCACCCTTTATACTCATTAGAGCCTCCTGAAAGGAAGAGAGAAGGCACATACCACCGACAGCTTCTTTTTAATCCATTTTTTTCCTGGAGATTTTTTTTACCAGAAGCCCAAGTTTGCAGCTCATGTCTGGGAACTTGCTCGCGTGTGGTTGTGATTTCCTCCTCATGGACCCCCTCCCATCACAGCCCAGTTGTGTAATACCCAAGGGCCTGTTTCAGTTTACCATTAGATGATTTAATCCAGAGAAGTTGGAGAAAACACAAAACCGCAACGTGACGGAGGCAGCAAGAGCATCTATTTAAAAGCTAAGGAGGCAGGCTCCTGGGACCGGGAGATCAAATGTGGAGGTGGATGGATTTGTTACTTCTCTGCCCTCTTGTCAGTAGGCTGCAATGGAAAATGAATTGTATGAAAAGGATGGCATTTCCTGAGGCTGCAACCTTAACAGAGATGATCGACCTGTAATCAGAATGGGGTGCTGGGCATTAGGATATTTTTTAAAATTTATTGTTGTTGGAATATAGTTGTCTCCATTTTCCCCCCACCTATCCCCACCCTCAATCCTACCCCTGCCTTTGGCTTTGTCCATGGGTCCTTTATACCTGTTCCTTAACTTGCCCCTTCCCATTCTTTTCCATGTTATCTCCTCCATCTCCCCTCTGGTCACTGTCAGTTTGTTCTTCATTTCTATGTCTCTGGTTCTGTTTTGCTGGCTTGTTTGTTTTGTTGATTAGGTTCCACTTATAGGTGAGATCATATGGTATTTGTCTTTCACTGTCTGGCTTATTTCACTTAGCATAATGCTTTCCAGTTCCATCCATGTTGTCTCGAAGGGTAGGAGTTGAGATGAGTGACATGTGCCCTTTGCTCTTGCCCATTCAGAGGGGACAGATAATGTTCTGTGCAGAGGGAACAGTGTGAGCAAAAGTTCTGGAGGAATGGAAGGCAACAGCAGGCCCATGGTCAAGGGGTCAGCAGACAAGGGTTGTACTTTTGGGGACAAGGCAAAAAGGAAACAAACATGTGTGGTACAAGTAGTGCAGAAGAGGCAGAGGGTGAGAGCTCTGGATTCTGAGGGGACTCTTTCCTTCATGTGGACTGATTGGATGCTTTCCAGCAGCCACATAAGGTGGGCCAAATGGGAAGCACTGTATTATTCCCATTGTCCCAATGAGGAAACAGGTTGAGAGTGGTTAACCTTTTGTACTCACTATGGCCACTGGGTAAATTGGTAGCAGTGGTGGGTCTAGAACCCAAGCCTTCTGAGATTCTCACCTCTGAAAATTTTCAAGGCAGCTGGTTGTTCCCTGAAGGGATTGTCATTCTGTTGTGGTTTGGTAGTTAGAATGTGGGCTTTGAAGGAGTCTAGTCTGGACCCATCCACTTTGGCACAATTACTTCCCATTTCTCTGACCTTGGCTTTGAGAGTAACAACAGTATATTCCTATTGCGTTGCTGTGAGGACGAATAGAAATATGGATGCCACACAGAACATAGGGTACACAGTAATAGTCAAGATAATAACTTTTACTTATGTAGAGCTACAGTGCGATGTGTACTTTCCTAAGCACTTTAAAGATTTTATTTATTTATTTTTAGAGAGAGGAGAAGGGAAGGAGAAAGAGAGGGAGAGAAACATTGATGTCCCAGAGATGCATCTGTAGCTTGCTTCTCACATGCCCCCTACTGGGGACCTGGCCCACAACTCAGGCATGTGCCCTGACTGGGAATCGAACCAGCAACCTTTTGGTTCGCAGCTGAGTGCTCCATCCACTGTGCCACACCAGCCAAGACCCTAAGCACTTTATATATGTTAATTTATATAGTCTTCACAGCAGCCAAATGAGGTTGGTACCACTATTACCCTTATTTTAAAGATGAGGAAGCTGAGGCATAGAGGGGCTATGTGAGTTGCCCAACATCAACTGTCATCCAGCTTGGTGAGCATAGGGCCTGCATTTTTTCCCAAGTTTTTGTTTGTTTGTGGAGTAACATGTGACAAGAAGTCCTTAGAATAGAATTGGGCTAGTCCTGCCAGGTACGGTGGGTGGACCAGATGACCACAAGTAGTCTTAGTCCTGGTCCAATCTTTCTCCTTTTAGCAAGTGTTGCATCTAAAAGTAATCCTGGCCATCTTTGTATAGATGGCATTGGCTCCTTTTTATAGCTTTCTTTCACTTCATACATATTCAAAATGGACGGTGGCACATTTTCCTGGTGTGCCTCAGGACGGGGCACGGCAGACTGGTACCAGTCTCACCTTTCCGTTCCTCCAACAGGAAGACCTGTACAGCTCCCGCCCTCTGAGGACTTCCTGTCCCGGCCCTGGGTCTCCTGGGGTTCTGTGCTACTATGTGGGTCTCTCAAGGAGGAGTGTTTAACTAAGTTCCAAGGTATCCCTGGGGTGGAATCTGGAGTCACAGTAGTATCCTGAGCTCTCTTTTGGAGGTTGTATTATTAGAAATATTCCCAGTGAGCTCTTCTTTTCCTTTTAGTACGTTAGACTGGGGGGAAAAGGATATGCTCAAGAGCATCATTTCCAGCTACCCCCCTCTTTGGCTCAATGCCCTGCCCGGGCTGTTTGCCTGTGATTGTTTCTGGGGTGACGCAGCAGCCCCCATTTTTATTAGCAATAATCGCTCCTCAGATAAACCTCATTGGCTACGATACTGCCACTGTACAAAGCCAGCAGCCCTCATTTCTAACCTTGACTTCAAGCTTTTGGGTGTGAGGCTCAGATCTTAGCATCAGAGTATCAGGGCGAGGAACTTAGACATTGTCCTCACGGACCTCATTTAACAGCTCAAACAACTGAGTCCCAGAGAGAGGAAGGGACCGACCCTCCAAGTAATCTTTGGCCCAGAGACAGCATCATGCAGTGACAAGAGGGAGCACGTTCTCTGGAGCCGCACAGTTGGGGTTTGGTTGTGGGTCTGTAACTGACTGGCCGGGTGACCTTGGCTGATCACTCGACCTCTCTGTACGTCAGACTGTAAAATGAGAGTGAGGATATCTGTCTCCCAGGGCAATGGTGAGGGTCAGAAGAAGCAGAGTTAAAGTATGTAACACAATGTCTGACCGATATAGGTGCTCAGTGAGTATTAATTCTCCTGAGTCCTGGGCCACTACCTTCTGTCTCCATTTTCACACGTGCCCAGGAACCAACCTATACCTATGGCGTTGGTGTGGTTTGCCTGCTGTTCAGGAGATCTGAGCACACCTGTTCTGGTCTCCTCCATGGAAGGTGTAAGGTCCTTGAGAATAAGTGCCAGGTCTAATTTGGCAGCTGACAGACACCCCACATGCCCCTGACCTAGCAGAGTTACCATAAAGAAGGAGCCCTTAGAAACTGTACAACTGAATGAGTTAGGAATGAGGTGTCTTAGTTTTGTGTGTGTGTGAGACTCTACATAGCAAGGAGGAGAAGTGGTTTCCAGCCCTGTGTATAATAACTAAAGGGGCATGAGGTCATGAAGTTGCCTATTTAATCAATAGATGTTAATGAACTGAGAGGAGAACAAAAAAAAACCTCTTTTAAGGGGGTGAGTGCATTCTTTTTTCCTCTATCATCATCTCCTTGCTCTCTCCATCCCTTTTTTCTCATCTGGGAAGCAGACAGACTTCTACCACTTGCTCAGGCTTATTTTTGAGTACAGGAAAGAGTCTAAAAGACTAGAGCTGGGAGGAAATGCTGGATCAGAGAGTAAGATTTATAGAGGGAAAGAGGGAGAATTAGAGAATGAACCTCATGGCAGCTGGTGCCCCTAAGGGCAGAGGACAACTGGCTACCACATTCCTAGAAGGTCCTGGGGCTCTTTCATCCTCAGGGCAAACAAGTGTGTGAGTCTTTCCAGCTGATAGAGCCTTTCAAGGATTCCTGGGAGTCCCTCCCTTCATACCTCCTTTCCCAGCAGTCCTTTCTGTTCTCCTCCTGCCCCAGACTGTGCCCAGCCCTAGGTGCCTCCAGGCAGGTGATGGGTCCATCTTTTCTACCTGGATGCCTCTCACTGTCATATGTCTTCCCCAGGGCGAGGACATCCTAGACAGGAGCTCGGAGCTGATCTACACCGGGGAGATGGCCTGGATCTACCAGCCGTATGGCCGCAACCAGCAGCGGGTCTTCTTCCTGTTTGACCACCAGATGGTCCTCTGCAAGAAGGTAACCCCACCCCTTTCTTCCCAGAGGGATATGGGCACTTCCAGGGGCACCAGCCTTGCCTTCATCATCCCAGCTCTCAAGAAGGTGGGCTAAAACTGGTGGGTGAAACACAGACTGGAGATTGGCAGCAATTCACATAGGGATCACTGGTATGGCATGAGTATCACGGACAAAGCTGGCTTGTGGGCAGTGAAGCTCTGAAGTTGGTACGTTTTCCTCCCACTGCCTCACGTGGTGATCCTTCTCACTGTCTTCCACCCAGAAACATTTCAATATTTCTATCCCAGTTGGTAAATAGTGGCTTCCCTGAGCACTCCCCCCAATTTTTACTTTAATGGCTCTGGCCACCTGGCCTCTCACTGCCCCAAGAACCAACGAGGGGTCTCCTACCTTTTCCTGGCAGGTATGTACTTTTGTGGTACAAGAATTTCCTGGGTCCTTACCCAATTTCTACACAAGTTGTATCACTTCCCTGTAAGTCCCAACTGTGTTCTTCTCCACCCTCAACTCTCTGTGATGCATTTCAAGAGAGGCCGTACTCCTGTTGCTGACCTCTGGCTGACTCAGTGTGAGCGTTGTTTCCTTGGTCTCTTATCCTTGGCAGGCAGGAGGAAGGCATATATGCACTCAGACTGAGGCAGCCTGCCGGTGTCCTGTTGCCCATGTGTCCTCCCTCTGCATAAGGTTCAGACCACTTTTGGTTGTTGGAAAGAATTTGGGACCCAGAAAAGGAAAAGAGGAGGGGGAAAAAAACCAAAGAATGCTTAGAGTGACTTTTCCAAATGTGTTGTCCTACCCTTGGCTCTTACTTCATCATCCAGTCCCTTTGTTCTCATCCTCATCCAGTGGTAAATATGTCTAAGGAGGAGTGGTGAGTCTTGAAATGCCTAGTTTAATGTTCTTATTTTCTTTCTAGCCTGAGACATGAACCATATACGTGCTTTTAAACACCCTTTTCTCTGTGTGTGGCACATCTTGCATTAAATCTTTGTCTATGTGCCTTTGACAGTGGATTGGGAGAAGAGATTGAGTTTTGAGTCCAAGTGCCTCGGTGTTGGGAATAAGCTTGGAATGCCAGCTCTGGAACCACTAGCTGGTTAGTGCATGGGTACGATAACTCCCTTCGTCTGGAGCTGACCCTGGAAGAACTTTCGTGATTCTAGAACTTGGCCAAACACCCAGGCTTCTTCTTAGCTCCTCCCACCTCTTCCTATGACTTCTATAAAATCAAGAGACAAGATTTTTGAGAGTTAATTCCTAAGATTCATTGCAAAAACTTCCTCATTTTGTATATTATTATGCAAAAACTGTCTCATTTTGTACATTAGAAATTGGGCTTGCCCGGGCCACTTAAAAATGTACAGCTTGATTTAGAGTGTGTATATATACATACAGACATATATGCATTTATATATGTTTATTAATTAAGTGGCCATTATAGTAGATGTGAAGATACTAGTGGCTTCTAACTATGTGATCCCTTATTTAAATTTCTCTGTCTTCCCTCTTTTCTTTTCTTAAAAACATTTAATATGTATTTATTTTTAGAGAGGGGAAAGGTGGGAGAAAGAGAGGGAGAGAAATGTCAATGTGTGGTTGCCTCTTGCAAGCCCCCTACTGGGAACCTGGGCCGCAACCCAGGCATGTGCCCTGACTGGGAATTGAACAGGCAACCTTTCAGTTTGCAGACCAGCGCTCAATCCACTGAACCACACCAGCCAGAGTCCTCCCTCTTTTCTTTGGAAGAGTCTAGATAAGACTCTGTTGTCTTTCTTCTTGTCCTCTACGGTGGCTGTCACTGCTCCTCTTCATCTCATTGCCCTGCTTTTTTAGTTATGTAGATGTATATTTTTTGTTTCTGAGATGATTACACTGGAAATTATTTTGCTGTTTTGGGGGATTTTTCCCCACTTTTTTCATGTGTCCCCTTTTTACTGGACATGGGAGGAGAGTCCCTTTCTCCTCTGCTCCGTCATGCCATCCACTAGCGTGCCTGCCAAGAGCCCTGCAGTTACACCAGTAAGCCTTTTTCTCATATCTCCTGGCCGCCATGGTACCAATGTGGACGTGCTCTATTGTCTGCTGTGCAATGGACTACTCAGCGTTTATGTTGCTTTCACTGTATTCTGGGAGCATCAGAACTAAACAGAGTGTAATGATATGCTAGAGAAAGGACTTCTGTTCAAGGAACTTTCTGCATTTGGCCCATTTCTTCTTGCACTAATTGGCTAGACTCGGAGGTTAAGCCATTTGGAACAACTAGAAATACAAAAATAGCAACAGAGATGGGGATAGAGCAGGAAGAAGATGAGGCTTTGAAACAAGAACACCTGGGTCCTAGATTCTACTGTCTCTTACAGTAGAATTTGTCTAAGCTTGGTCAGTTCTTCAACTTTATTTATTTTTTTAAGATTTCAGGGTGGGGCAGGGCTGGGAATATAAGACAGAAAACTGTACTTGAACAAGAATTAAATTTAAAAAAGAAAAAAATAAAGATTTTATTTATTTATTTTACACAGACAAGAAGGGAGGGAGAGAGGGAGAGAAACATCAATGTGTGGTTGCCTCTTGCAAGCCCCCTACTGGAGACCTGACCTGCATCTCAAGCATGTGCCCTGACTGGGAATTGAACCAGCGACCCTTCAGTTCCCAGGCCGATGCTCAATCCACTGAGCCACACCAGCCAGGGCCAGTTTTTTAACTTTAAACATTTATTTTTCCGCAGTGTCAAATCAGATTGATGACAGAATTTTTCTCAGGAGCCTTTTATAGAAGAGCCACCCAAGTTAGTAGGAAGCAGTTAGGTGTACAGTCTTAAGAACATGGCTTCTAGGACCAAACAGGAAGGCACCAGTTTCTTTTTTCCTGTGAGCTGCTTGACCTGGGACAAATTCTCTGTGCCTACTATTCATTCCTTCATTTGCAAAACAAGAATCATCATCATGTCCATGTGTAAGGGGAAGTCGGGAAGGTTAACTGAGACAATATAGTTGCAGTGCCTGGAACATAGTAAGTACCTAGTAAATATTAGCCATTGATATGATTCCTGCATATTTAGTGTTTCCGATCATTTATTCAGCAAATTTTCATTGGAAGGCAGTATACGGGTTCGACAAGCATAGATTCTAGAGTCACATAGCCTGGATCCTAAGCCCAGTTCTGCCAGTTAGTATTTTTTTAAAGCTTTTATTTATTTTTACAGAGAGGGGAAGGGGGGAAGAAAGTTTAATATTTTTTATTCCTGGACAAGTTTCTTAACTGCTCTATGTCTACAGTTCCTCATAAAAGGGGTTATAACAGTACATTCCTCATAGAACTGTTGTGAGGATTCTTTAAGTTACGAAATGCAAAGCATTTAGCTATCAAGGAATGCATGAAGAAAATGTGATGCATGCATAATGGAATATTGTTGAGTCTTAAAATAGAAGGAACTCTTGCCATTTGCAACAATATGGATGAGCACCAATAAAATAAGACAAAGACAAATACCATATGATCTCAGTCATATGTGGAATTTAAAACAGTTGAACTCATAAAGAAAGAAAGTGGAGTGGTTGTTAATGGCTGGTGGGGGTGGAGGAAATAGGGAGATATTGGTCAAAGGGTGAAAACTTCCTGTTACACAGGGTGAATAAGTTCTGGAGAGCTAGTGTACCAGCATGGTGATTGTAGCTAGTGATACTTTGTTGTATTCTTAAAATATGCTAAGAAAGGAGATCTTAAGTTCCCTCATCACAAAAAAGGTGATGGGTATTTGAATTAGTTTGATTGTAGTGATTATTTCACATTGTGTATGTATATCAAAACATCACATTGTATACCTTAAATATATACCTCAATAAAGCTGGAAAATAATGCAAAGCATTTAGAATAGTGTTAGGCACATAATTTATGCTGTTAAGTGTTTACTGTTACATTGTTGTTATTCTTATTTTGTTATTAATAAGTATGCACTCTAACCCTGGCTGGTGTGGCTCAGTGGATTGAGCGCAGGTCACAGGGTTGCCGGTTCCATTCTCAGTCAGGGCACACACCTAGGTTGCAGGCCAGGTCCCCGGCAGGGGTGTGGGAGAAACAACCACACATTGATATTTCTCTCCCTCTCTTTTTCCTTCCCTTCCCCTCTCTCTAAAAATAAATAAATACAAACTTGTATGCACATTAGATACTAGAATAAAATAACAAGAAGGAAAAATCCAGTCCCAGCCCTAAGATTGGGAGAGAAAACCAGGCTGACCCAGGCTGGGGGTGTCACATGGACCCCCTCTAAAAGTGTCAGGAGGACTTCATTGACAAGCAAGCAAGGAAGACTGCAATCCAGAACAGTTGCATTCCCCAGATTGCAGCATCTGTCATTTGTACAAAATGTCCCACAGTATCTTACTAAATGCCATGAAAACCCAGTGAGTCCAAATTCAAACAGCTCACAGCCGTTTCAATTATGTAATGTCAGGGATGGGGGCAGGTGTCTCGCTGGAGCCACGGCTAGGGCCAGGGTGCCTGTGTGCAGACTGCTGGGGCGCTCCTGGAGAAGCGCTAGCTTCCTTCATATCTTCCATCTCAGGTTAGTGAGAGGGAATGTGAGGGGGGGGGCTGACGTATTATTATAAACAACCCCACTTAGGCTGGGAACTTGGTGGCAACCCGGATAGCATCTGTGGTGAGCACCTATTCACCATATCGCAGTGGAAGCACTCATTCTGCCATTAACAAGTAGCATGGGGGCTGCCCAGTACCAACAGAACCACAGGTGAGCAGGACGCAGAGATTTGTCTCCTTGTTGTGAGCAGAAGCTGAGCAGAGAAACCTTTGAGGCTTTGTCGCTGTGCTTCCCTGGACGACCCCTGAGTGAGGCAAGAGCTTGGAAGGTACTGTGCTTGGCACAGCTTACATGGACAGGCAGAGCTAAAAGCTGTGAGACAGAACAAATGTGGCTCACCAGCGTGGTAGCTGAGTGTCAACTGCCTGAGGGTGCAGAGTCTGCTAGCATTCAAAAAGGGAGACCAGAGTAAGGAGCTGGGGGGTACAGTCAGGGAAGGCTTCTTTAGGGAGGAGGAATGTGTGAGCTTAACCTTGAGGCCTAGAAGTATTGAACAGAAGGCATTGTTGGGGCAGGGAGGACACATTAGTGTGAGCCCAAGTATGGATCTGATTTGGGTGAGCGGGTGGCAAACCACCCGCCACTGCCACCGCTGCCACCGCCACCGCCACCCTGACTCCCTCCCTAAGAGGGTGTGTGAGATTTCCAGGGATAGTGCAGTGGCTACGTAAACTTTGAAATGTTCAGAGTTAACTTTGCTTTGATTTATTTTCAGTCAATATTTAACTTACTTTGAAAGTTCACATGAACTAAAGGAGGCATTGGGATTTTTAGGTTTATGGAAGGGGTTTTAGAACGGCACCACACATTGGTCAGGGAGCAGGACAGCTCAGCACCCTGTTTATGAGGTGCTGGCCTCATGCCCTGCTAGCTGCATGTTTAGATTTGAGCCTCACAACCATTTTCCAGGGTAAGGATGATCATCCTAGTTTCATAAACAAGGACACTGAGGCTCACAGAGGTTAAGTGGCTTGCCCACAGCCCTACAGCTAGTAGGTTGAGCAGCTAGGTCTCAAAACTCAGGGCTTTGGACTCTAACTCGATCTTTCCACTGTTTCCTACTGCTTTGTGGCCTTACCTACCCTTTCTGATTGGGTTTTCCGAACAGTGGATCATTCTTAATCATTTCTATCACATCATTATACTTGGCTTTATGACTAAGCCTGTGCCTGCAAACTCATATTCAACCCTCTGGGGAGTCAGAAAGAGCCGGCAAAGGGAGAATTTTAATGACGCATCTCTCTAGCCCTCTTCCCATGCTGCAGAGGCAGAACTGTCTCTAGTTGCTTGTTATCCTTAAATACAAAAAAAAAAAAAAAACAGAAACCCAAAACAAAAAACCAACCCTCAACCACAATAAGGAGGTTCAGTTGATGCATTTAATTTAGCTTCAAGATCCTGTTCATCCTTTCCGTTTTTGGAAATCAGTAAAGGTTTTGAAGGCTGACGATGATTATGATGCACCAACTCAGAGGAAAAGGCAGCTGTAGGCTGAAGTTAGGAAGGGCGGACAGTGGAGGCTGGCTGTGTTCAAGCGTGGTGGGCACTCACCTGTGTGGTGCAGACCTGGATTCCTAGGTCTATGTGTGTTTGTATTACGTCTTGTAAGGCAGGTTTCCAGCCTGCACGAGATCAAACTAGGTTCCATGGATCCATTCTCACCTTGTCCTGCTTTTGTAGTGAGGTTTGCCTGACAGGGTCCACTTTTAATCCAGATTTCTCCCAAAGCGTTCCTGAGGATGTGGAAGTCAGCACATGGCAGCCACCCCATTCTTTTGGCCAGACTGAGCCTGTCCACCCTGAGCCTGGTAGAAGGAATTGAGGCTGTGAAATAGGTTTGGAGCCACGTTGGCCCATGCTGTGCAGCTGACCTCTTCCTCTTCTGTGAACTTGATGTCAGGGGCACCCAACAGATCAGAACCCATCTGTACTCACAGCCTATTTCTGTGAATGATCATTATTGGAACAAACAGAACAATGTGATGGTTATTTTTTGCAAAGCAATTCAACCACATCTGTATTTTCCAGCCCGATGCTTCTAGATTGACAGAGCTATGTTGGGAGTCCTTAAGGACAGCCTTCCCTGGCCGTCCTGGAAAGCCCAGTTCACCATGCAGTGTGAAAACTTAGGTTTGGGAAAGGGGTTTAGGAAAGACATTTATCCTAAATGTCTAAGGATAAGCACACAGTGGGGAGAATTGGCCAGAAAGGGCCCTTGCCACTAACAGAGGACATCTGTCAGGACAGGGTTCCCTGGGGTCCTCTTTGGCCAGACTCAGCCCTATCACGTGTCCCAGCATTAGGTTTGCCCTCAGGGGAAGCTTAGGACAGTGCTGAAAGGAAGAGGGGCTGAAAGGCCCCTTGGAGAGACCCTTGTCAGACCTTGCATTCCATAGGCCCACAGGTCATTTCATCTGTCCCTCTGTGTTTCTTTTTTTAACCTAAGAAATATTTGATATTCAAAAAGATACACAAATAATATAGTGCACACCCATGGACTTACTTTCCAGCATAAGAAATCTTTTTTATGGCCTTCCTCCTCTCCTCCGCTTCTTTCCTCTCTTCCTTGCCTCTCCCTGTTCTCCTCCTTGTACTGTCTTGGATTTCCCATGCGTTTTTGTTGTATTTTGTATAGTCTTTGCACATAGGTATATATCCTGAAACCTGTGTTGATTTTTTTGTTTTGAAACCTTATATAAGTGGAATGGGTATAGATGAGATAAACTGTATAGAAATAAAATCAAGGAAACGATGAACATAGGATTTGAGAAGGAGGTTGCCTTGGCATTATAGCTTTTGGATTGGGTGATGGGTTCCCTAAAACTTAATACAGTATTACAAGTAATTAAGCAAACACATGTATGGAAATAATATCATTCATGGATGAATGATGAGTTTCTCATGGACTGAGAGTTAGGATGAATCCACTTCTGTGCACTCAGGAGCAAGACAACAATGATAACAACTAACCAGCTCATATTGCACCTCTGAAAGGCTTGCAAATATTCAGAATAGGAAAAGCCTTTGCTAGTAGTGCCTGTGTGCTTTAATGCTTCCTGCTTCCCATCAGCAGTCTTGCAACTGTGTGTGAGGACTGATGCCGGGGTCTGAGGCAGAGCCTTGGGATGTAGGACAGAGACCTTGCCTAAGAACATCTGGTTAGCCAACCTGTCAACCTCACACTGCTAAGTTAACCTGCTCAGGTTTTGGTGAAACCAACCCCCATTGGTTGTCCAAAACAGTGGCACCGTTAGCATCCATCCTGATGTGTCTGTGTGCTTCTTCTCCTGGGACCCTCTCTCCACATACCTTTCACAAAAGCCTTCTCTTCCTTCTCCCCAGGACCTGATTCGGAGAGACATCCTATACTACAAAGGCCGCATTGACATGGATAAATATGAGGTAGTTGACATCGAAGATGGCCGAGATGATGACTTTAATGTCAGCATGAAGAACGCCTTTAAGCTTCACAACAAGGAGACTGAGGAGGTACATCTGTTCTTTGCCAAGAAGCTGGAGGAGAAGATACGCTGGCTCAGGGCTTTCAGAGAAGAGAGGAAAATGGTACAGGAAGATGAAAAAATTGGTAAGTGACCTGAGAAGAAAAAGAAGAATATAATTATAAAGCACATAGGGGATTTGAAATAATTTTCATTTTTCTAGAGGCAGAAGGATGAGTTCCATTGCAAACTGACTTAATCCACTCTGTTGGTTCCCTATTGTTAGGTACTTATTGAGAGATACCAGTAGTTTCCATCAGTCAGGGTTAGGTAAGTTACAGGTTGGCTTCCTCTGCAGTCTCATTGCTAGATAAAACTATTACACTGAAAGCAAACCTCAGACTCAGTTCTCTCAAATATACAAATATTGATTAGCAAACCAATGCAAAAGCACTCATACAGCCTATTCTGTAATCTCAGTGCACTGTCAGTTCTATTCTAAGATAGATGCCAGCATCTTTGAAAAGGTGAGTCAAGGCAGGTATGCTAATATTATAGTGATATTATATTCAGCTAACTCTCCAGTCAGTCTGGTGACAGAAGCCTCTGATGAGGGCCAACACATAGCACCTGCTTTAATCATAAACTTCAGGCTTCTTTGTGAAGGGTATGGGCTGTAGGACTTACTGGATTCTTATACCCAGGCTAAGATGCCTGTAAGACATTTGTGGTCACTGAACATATTGAATAACATTCACTTTACCAATTTGTACTTTTTTAAAAAAGATTTTATTTATTTATCTTTAGAGGGGAAGGGATGGAGAGAGGGAGAGAAATATCAATGTATGGCTGCCTCTCGTGTGTCCTCTGATGGGAACTGGCCTGCAACTCAGACATGTGCCCTGACTGGGAATCAAACTGTGATGCTTTGGTTCACAGGTCCACACTTAATCCACTGAGCTACTCCAGCTAGGGCCAATTTGTAGTTTTTTTAAAAGACTTTATTTGGAGTTTTTTTGTTTTTTTTTTTTGTTTTTTAATTAGACAGGAAGGAGGGAGAGAGAGAGAGAGAGAGAAACATCTGTGTGCAAGGGAAACATCAATCAGCTGCCTCTTGCATGCGCCCAACCAGGGACCTGGTCCACAACCCAGGTCTGCACCCTGACTGGGAATCAAACCAGCGATCCTTCTGTCCTCAGGCTGGTGCTCAATCCACTGAGTCACACCAGTCAGGGCCCAATTTATACTTCTTTATTTTTAAAAGAGTTTATTTATTTATTTATTTATTTATTTATCTATCTATCTATCTATCTATTTTTAGAGGGGAAGGAGAGAGGAGAGAAACATCAATGTATGGTTGCCTTTCGTGCGTCCCCTGCTGGGAGTTGGCCTGCAGGGAACCAGCCTGCAACCCAGGCATGTGCCCTGACTGGGAATCGAACTGTGATCCTCTGGTTCGCAGGCCGGCGCTCAATCCACTGAGCTACAGCAGCCAGGGCCCCAATTTATACTTCTTAATCCTGTCACCTTTTTCACCAAGGCCCCCAAACTCCCTTCCTATTGGCAACCATCAGTTTGTTCTCTGTATCTGTGAGTCTCTTTCTATTTTGTTTGTTTATTTTGCTCTTTAGATTTCATATGTAAGTGAAATCATGTGGTATATTTCTTTCTTTATCTGATTTGTTTCACTTAACACAATAGCCTCTAGGTCCAAAGATACTTTTATAGAAATAGAAAAAAAATCGTAAATTCATGTAGAACCAAAAAAGACCCATAATAGCTAAAGATATCTAAGAGAGAAGAACAAAGCTTAGAAAGATATCTAAGAGACAAGAACAGGCATCATGCTTCCTGTTTCAAAGTATATTCCAAAGCTACAGTAGTTAAAAAGGTATGGTATACCATAAAGACAGACATCTAAACCAAGGAAATAGGAGAGAAAGCCCAGAAATAAACTCACACATATAGGTCAACATGTCTTCAACAAGGGTAGCAAAAATACAAAATTAGTAAAGGATGGTTTCTTTAAAAAATGGTGCTGGGAATAGTGAATATCAACATGAAAAATCATGGTAAAATTTTTTTTACTTAGATCTTGGTAATGATTTCTTGAATGTGATACCAAAAACCTAGGCAACAAAGCAAAAATAGACAAGTAGGATTAGATAAAACCTAAATGCCTCTGCACAGGAAAGGAAATATCAATAGAATGAAAGAGCAACCTATTGAATGAGAGAAAATGTTTCAAACCATGTATCTGATATGAGGTTAATTTCCAAATCGTATAAGGAGCTCCTACAACTCAATCGCAAAAAACCAAATAGCTCAGTAAAAAAATGGGCAAAGGAGTTGCACCAACCTTTCTGTTATTTCATTAATTACTTTTTGCCATGCGATTTTTTCTGAAACTTTTCTTATATCTATGTACATTTTCTTTTGTAATCTGTTATCTTTTGACTTTTTTTTTTACTTTTCTTCATATTTTTGCTTTGGGTTGTGAAATATTTTTTTCCACTTCACATGACATTTTAGTCAACCATTCTCCATTTAATAGCCTCTTAACTCACAATCTTTTTTTTTGCCCCCTTTGTACTTTTTTGTACTGTGAAATACATCTCAGTAGCTAAGTTTTTGCTCAAGTTTCTGATTACTTTCCTTTCTCACTTTTCAAGGCTTTTTAAAAAAGATTTTTTTTATTTATCTTTAGAGGGGAAGGGAGGGAGAGAAATATCAATGTATGGTTGCCTCTCATGTGTCCCCTGCTGGGAACTGGCCTGCAACCCAGGCATGTGCCCTGACTGGGAATTGAACCACCATCCTTTGGTTCACAACCCTGCATTCAATCCACTGAGCTACGCCAGCCAGGCTCAAGGCTTTTGATATATCTTGCCAGAAATACTCTTCCAGAAATGTATTTAGACATTTAAGAAAGGTCTGTGTTTCTCTTAACCTAATCATGTGTTTTTGTGTTTATAGGCTTTGAAATTTCTGAAAACCAGAAGAGACAGGCTGCAATGACTGTGAGAAAAGTCTCTAAGCAAAAAGGTAAAGCTGCTTTTTACCAACTTTCCCTCCCTGCTCCCCCAGCCCCACTCACTCTCTTTGGGAGGCTGGGAAGCCATAGACTACGTGCCTGCATGTTTCTAGGCTTATTTCCATGCTGAAGTTCATTTGGGGTGGTGGGGAGTGCCTGGGTCCTCAGGTGTCCATGATTACACACTGCAAATGGTCTTAAAGGTTTAATGCTCAGGGATGACTAGGGAAGGGGTGTCAAACTCATTTTAACCCAGGGCCACATCAGCCTCGCAGTTGCCTACAAAGGGCCGAATGTTATTTCAACTCCTTAACAGTTAAGGAGGAGTTACATTTATACAGTCCTAAAATTATTTCAGCTCTTTGAAGGCAACCACAAGGCTGATGTGTCCCTGGGTTAAAATGAGTTTGACACCCCTGGTCTAGGTAGGGTAAGGTAGTTATGTCCAAAGGTAGCTCATTGGGTACAGGGAAAAAAAGAAGCTGTTTTCCTTTTTGCCTAAATAAATGAGCGAGAAAAGCTAAACTTTACTAAAACTTTACAGACTGGTGGACAATAGAAAAATATGTAGAATTTATTAATAAGTATAAATATGTCAGGGAAATGTGCACCACTTTCATTGGTTTGAGGACATTTGGCATATCAAGAATTCCAAATCAGAATGAAGAACTTCAAACTGAATCAAGAAGATTGAAATATTGATTGTGTTTCTTTCTCTGTGAACCATAAAGAACTTACAAAGGAAACATACCTTGAAAATCAATTTGAGTATAAAACGAAACCCCATTTTCTCATTTTCATGAACTAGACAAAATTAAAATGCTTAGGTGAACAAAAGGAAGGAACTACCCTCTAGTTGCTTGAGGGCCTATTCAATCCCAGTCATTTTACATAAGTTGTTTCATTTTATCTTTATAGCACCCCTAAAAAGGTAGGCATTACTAGCCCCATTCTGTAGATGAGAAAACTGAGGATGTTCTGGGTGAAGTGACTCTGAACATAAGTCAGCTTGACTGTAAGTCCCCACCTCTCTCCTCGCCACCCCAGGGTTCTGCTCATTCTCCATTTAGAGAAAGAACAGTTCACTTTTTTTTGGTCTCACCTCAGTTATTAACAAATGCTATTGTCACTGATAGCCACTGTCAATGGTCCCCAGGGGTGGGCAGTCTCAGGCAGACCTCACTTTTCCCAGGCCCTTCCTTCTGCTTTCTCAGTGGGTGCTGATTCAGAATGAGTCACCGCCACACAAATTGATCCAATACAAGTCGCCTGAAATTCCAGCAGTCACATAAAGCACCCTTAATTATTCCTGATGACACTCTTTTTTATTGAGGAGGCTACATGCCTGTGCATATCTGATTTCCAATTAAGCAGTGTCCCTAGCTGGAGCCCCTCTAACTAGACATGACCATCCTTTTAACTGCTTATTGCTTCCTGCCCTTGGGAGGCCCTTACTGGCTCTTTTTCTCATCATGCAAATGTGATTCTCTTTAGATACAAAATTAAAGGCAACCACTCCTAACCCCTTGGGGGTGAAAACGTGAGGGATAGTGTTAGAAAGCAATCTGGAGCTACTGTCAGTAAAGATGTGATCTGTATGAATAGGAGGGTTCTGCAAGAGAATAAGTCCCTTCTTTGGACAGACATATGAGCAGAAAAGAGCCCCAGGCAGGTGGAGAAACCTCAAGCTACAAAGGAGCTACTTTCCTAGTGCCCGGCCTTTGTCTTCAGGAGGCTCTCACTTCCTGAGTATCTTTCACTCTGATTTCCTTCACTGTCCTCACCACACTGACCTTCCTGATGGAATGGTGCCCCTTTATCTCAGCCCGGGTTCCCTTAAGCTCATTTGACACTGCCTGTTCTATTCACTGAGAATCTTACAGCTTGGGAAAATTCCACAAAGCAAGCAACTAGAAAGCAGTCCTGTTTAATCATACCAAGACTTTGTGTCAGTTTCCTTCCCCACCCTGTCTAGTCTCAAACCTGGCCCTTTTGGGTTCTCTCTTCTCTCCCAATGTCTGAACCCTGGTTTACCGGAACAGCTTTCCATCTTTAATAGCAATCTTAAGACTTTCAAAGAAACTCATCTATTTTCAAACCTCCAAGAATTCCTATGAATTTCTTCCCTTATTTCTTTTTCTAGTCTTTAAGACTCCTAGTCCAGGCCTGTGGTGACTGATATATTTTGAGACTCAAAGTTACTACATGTGAGGAAGAAGTTGTCAAACTCAGAAATTTAATAGTTATATCATATACATGGGAAGGCGTTCTTTCAGGTACCAATGAAAGTTAGCTTCCTTAACTGTTCCAGCGACCCCTTCCTGAGAGGGACGGAGAAGCACTGCTGTTTCTCTAACACAATATAATTGGATAGGTAATTATTCTAGTGACCCTTTTCAACGCCATCTGTAATGCCATGGGGCCTTATCAGCTCAGTCTGCTGCTCTGGACGACAAAGCCTAGCTCCAAGGATGGCCTTTTCATTTTACATCTGTCTTTCATACCACCTTGGTTTTACGAATTGCTACATAACTTCTTGAGAGTTTTGTGCTAACTCTTGATCCATCAAACTATTTAAGTCTATCTTCATGAAATTGCCTAGATCCAGGAGCGTGGCCCCCCATCTCCAGAGGTTTTAGAGTCAGCCCAAAATCAGAGTAGGTCACTAGAATTACTAAAAATAATCTTGAAAATGCAGAATACAGTTGGAGTAATCAGTCTACCCTGATTTCAACACTAATCATATAGCTACAGTAACCAAGAGAGTGCGGTATTGGCAGAGGGATGGATATATTTGCTCAGCAGAACAGAATAGAGAACCCAGAAATAGAAGTACACAAATTCACACAACTGAATTTTGACAGGCCTGCTAAAGCAATTCACTGGGGGAAGGATAGCCTTTTCAATAAATGGTGCTGAAACAACTGGACTTCCATAGGGAAAAATTTTTTTAAAAGAACCTAAAACTAAACTTACATGCTATAAAAATGAACTCAAAATGGATAATGGACTCAAATTTTAAATGACAAAATTTTAAGATAAAAGGAGAAGATTTTTAGGATCTAGGGTAGACAGAGAAGTTCTTAGACTTGACAACAAAATCTTGAACCACAAAATGAAAATTGATAAATTAGAACTCATCAAAATAGAAAAGTTTGCTCTGTGACAGACTATGTGAAGTGGATGGAAACACAAGCTACAGCACAGGAGGCAAACACAGGGCCCACGGGCTGAATCCAGCCTTCTACCTTATCTTATCTGCCTGGCACCTCATTTCTACCTGGCAGCAGTGCCGAGCTCTCGCTTCACTGTTAAGGAGCAGTTACATTCACACAGTCCTAAAGTTACATTCGGCCCTTTGAAGGCAACCACAAGGCTGATGTGGCCCCCAGTGAAAATGAGCTTGGCACCCCTGAGCTACAGGCTAGAAAGATATATTTGCAAACAATATATTCGATAAAGTACTGGTATTTAGAATATATAAAGAACTCTCAAAACTCAACAATAAAAGAAACTGCCTATTTGGATTAGAAAATAAGCAAAAGGTAAACATATTTCACTGAACAGAGTATATGGATGGCAGTTAAACACATGCAAAGATGTTCAATATCATAAATGACTAGAGAAATACAAGTTAAAACCACAATGACCTATTACTACATACCTATTAGAAGAGCTAAAATAAAAAATAATAACAACACTGAATGCTGGCAAGGATACAGAAAAATTGAGTTGTTTATACTTTGCTGGTGAGAAGGTAAAATGGTACAGCCAGTTAGGAAAATAGTTGGGCACTCTCTTAAGAGATGAAATATATAACTACCATGTGACCCAGCAATTACACTCCTGGACAGTTATCCTAGAGGAGTGGAAACTTATTCCCACATAAAAACCTCTAAACAGCTCTGTCTGGTGTGGATCAGTGGATTGATCAGCCTGTGAACCAAAGGGTCGCTGGTTTGATTCCCAGGCAGGGCACATGCCTGGGTTGCAGGCCAAGTCCCCGGTGGGGGACATGTGAGAGGCAACCATACATTGATGTCTCTCTCTCACTTTCTCACTGCCCCTCTCTGAGAATAAATGGATAAAATCTTTAAAAAAAACAATCAGTTCATTTTCGGGAATGCACATAGACTTAAGTGAAGAGATAGAAAAAGATATTCCACATAAGTAAAACAAAAGAGGGCAAGGGGAGCTATACTTGTATCGGAGAAATAGTCAAAAACTGTCACAAGAGACAAAGGTCAGTATATATAATGATAAAAGGATAATTCATCAGGAGACTATAACAATTGCAAATATATATGTGCCCAAAATTGGAGCTCCTAAATATATTAAGTAAATACTAACAGATCTGAAGGAAGATGCAGAGAAAGATATAATAATGGTAGGGAAATTTAATACCCTAACCCCAAAACACATCATAATTAAGAGAGCAAAGGTTAAAGACAAAGAGAGAATCTTAAAAGCAGCAAGAGAAAAGCAGTTAGTTGCTTACAAGGCAGTTCCCATAAGGCTGTCAGCTGATTTCTCAACAGCAACACTTCAGGCCAGTAAGGATTGACATGAAATATTCAAAGTGATGACAAGCAAGGACATGTAGCAAAGACTATTCTATCCAGCAAGGCTATCGTTTAAAAATAATGGTGAAATGAAGAGCTTCCCAGACAAAAAAAAATGCTAAAGGAATTACCACTAAACCAGTATTACAAGAAGTGTTGAAGGGCCTGCTTTAAGAAGTAGAAGAAGAAAAAGTACATATCAATAATTGCCTTAAATGTAAAGATATTAAACATTCCAATCAAAAGACATAGGGTAGCTGAATGGATAAGAAAACATGACCCATATATGTGTTATCTATATAAGACCTACCTCAGAACAAAAGATACACACAGACTGAAAGTGAAGGGATGGAAAAATATTCCATGATGATAAAGATAAAAAAGTTGGGGTAGCAATAATTATATTTGGTAAAATAGATTTCAAAACCAAGGCCATAACAATACACAAAAAAAAGATCACTATATAATGTGGAAGGGATCAATCCAACAAGAGAATGTAACACTTGTAAACATATTGCACACAATACAGGAGCACCTAAATATATGAAGAAAATCTTGGTGGACTTTAAGGGTGAGATCAACAGAGATATAGTCATAGTGGACAATTCTGACATCCTACTGATATCAGTGGTTAGATCATTCAGACAAAAAATCAACAAGGCAACAGCAACCTTAAATGACACACTAGATTGGATGGATTAAAAAAATTTTTTTTAGCCCTGGCTGGTGTAGCTCAGTGGATTGAGCGCGGGCCTGCGAACCAGAGGATCGCGGTTCGATTCCCAGTCAGGGCACATGTCTGGGTTGCAGGCCGGTTCCCTGCAGGCCAAATCCCAGCAGGGGATGCACGAAAGGCAACCATACATTGATGTTTCTTTCCCTCTCTCCTTCCCTTCCCCTCTAAAGATAAATAAATAAATAAAATCTTAAAAAAAAATTTTTTACTTTTGTTCAAATATAGTTGTCTCCATTTTCCCACCACCACTCTCCTCTGCCCTACCCATTCCCCTCCCACCCTCAATCCTACCCCCTTTAGCCTTTGTACATGGGCCCTTTATACATAATTGATATTTACAGAACACTTCATCCCAAAGCAGTAGAATATACATTCTTCTCAAGTGCACATGGAATATTCTCAAAGAGTAGACCACATACTAGGACACAAAATAAATCTCAATAAATTTAAGAAGACTCCAATCATATCAACCATCTTCTCTGGCCACAATGCTATGAAACTAAAAATCAGTTACAATAAAAATGTGTAAATCACTCAAATGCATAGAGGCTTAGTAACATGTTATTAAACAATGAATGGGTGAACAGTGAGATCAATGAATAAATCAGAAGTACCTGACAACAAATGAAAATGAACATACAACAACCCCAGATCTATGGGACACAGCAAAAGCAGACCTGAGGGGGAAATTCATAGCAATCCAGGCATAGATCAAGGAGAAAAAATATTCAAAATAAAATCTAACCCTGCACATAAAAGAACTAGAAAAAGAATGAGAAACAAAGCCCAAAGCAGAAAGAAGGGAATAACGAAAGATTATAGAGGAATTAAATGACAATGAATTGAAGAACTTGTCCTTTGAAATCATGAACAAGATTCACAAACCATTAACCTGACTCATCAAGAAACAAAGAGAAAATATCCAAATAAATAAAATCAGAAATGAAAGAGGAGAACTAACAAGTGACACCACAGAAATAAAAATGATTGTATACTATGAATAACTATATTTCATAGTTGGACAGTCTGGGTGAAATGGATGAATTACTAGAAACATATGGTCTTCCAAAACTGAATCAGGAAGAATCTGAAAATCTGAATGGACCAATTATATTAATGAAATTGAAGCAGTAATAAAAAAAAAAACTACCAGCAAACAAAAGTCCTGAGTCAGATGGCTTCACAGATGAATTTTACCAAACATCCAAAGAACTAAGACCTATTCTCAAACTATTGCACAAAATTCAAGAGGAGGGAAGGCTTCCAAAGCTCATTTTTTGAGGTCAGCACTATCCTAATTCCAAAACCACATAAAAAGGAAGTAAGGCCAAAATCTCCGATGAGCATTGATACTTAAATATGCAACAAAATATTTCCATATCAGATCTGGCAATATATTAAAATGATCATGCGCCATGATCAAGTGAAATTTACTCCAGGAATACAAGGTTGGTACAATATCCACAGATCAATAATTGTGATACACCACATAAACAAAATGAAAGATAAAAACCACATGATCACATCAATAGATGTAGAAAAAGCATTTGATAAAACCCAGTACTCATTATGATAAAAACTCTCAGGAAAGTGGGAATAGAGGTATCATACCTCAATATAATAAGTACCATAAATGACAAATCCCAAGCCAACCACATACTTAATAGGCAAAAATCTAAAAGCATTTCCCTGTAGATCAGGAGCAAGATAGGGATGTCCACTTTCATCTCTTACTTAACATAGTACTGGAAGTCCTAGCTGTAGCAATCACACAAGAAGAAATAAAAGGCATCCAAATTGGAAAGGAGGATGTAAAACTGTCATTATTCTCAAGTGATATGATATTGTACATAGTAAACCCTAAAGAGTCCACCAGAAAATTACTAGCTCTAACAAGATTTGGCCAAACAGCAGGATACAAAATTAATATTCAGAAATTAGTGGCATATTATTATACAATAATAATGAACTACTAGAAAGAGAAATTAAGATAACAATGAAATTTACTATGGCAACCCCCCCCCAAAAAAAAAGAAAAGGTACCTAGGGATAAATTTAATGAAGGAGGTAAAGTCCTGCACTTGGAAAATTATGGTACTAAAGAAAGAAATGGAGAAAGATACAAAATAAGTTGAAGCATATACTGTGTTAATGGAAGGGGGAAATTATCCTTAAAATGTCTGTACTACCCAAAGCAATGTACGTATTTGACACAATTCCTATTAAAATACCAATGGCATATCTCAAAGATCTAGAACAAATATTCAAAAAATTGATATGGAACCACTAAAGACCTCAAATAGCCTCAGCAACCTTGAGAAAGAAGAACAAAGTAAGAGGTATCACAATACCTGGTATCAAACTATATTACAAAACCATATTAATTGAAACAGCATAGTACTGGCATAAAAACTAATACATAGATTAATATATAGAACAGAGAGCCCAGAAATAAACTCACACCTTTATGATCAATTAGTATTGACAAGGGAGATAAGAACATACAATGGTATAAAGACAGTCTCTTCAATGAATGGTGTTGGGAAAATTGAACCAATATTGTATATGCAAAAAGTTGAAACTAGACCACCAGCTTACACCAAATGCAAGAACAAATTCAAAATGGATAAAAGACTTCAATGTATGTTGCAAAACCATAAAACCTAGAAGAAAACATAGACAGTAAAATCTCAGACATCTCTTGTTGCAATATTTTTGACAATATATCTCCTAGGGCAAGGGGAGAAAATGAACAAATGGGACTACATCAAACTAAAAAGATTTTGCACAGCAAAAGAAATTATCAACAAAATAAAAGGGGAACCTATTGAATGGGAGAACACAATCTGCCAATGATACATCTGATGAGGGGTTAATTTACAAAACATTTGAAGAACTTATATGACTCAACACCAAGAAGGGAAACAACCCAATTAAAAAATGGGCAAAGGATTTAAATAGATACTTCTCCAAGGAGGACATACAGATGACCCATAGACATACGAAAAGGTGTTCAACATCACTTTTCATCACATAAATGCAAATTAAAGCCACAATGAGATGTTACCTCACACCTGCCCAAATGGCTGCCATCAATTAATCAACAGACAACAAGTGTTGGGAAGGACGTGGAGAAAAGGGAACCCTAGGGAACAGTTGGTGGGAATGTAGACTGGTGCAGCCACTGTGGAACACAGTATGGAGTTTTCTCAAATCATAAAAATGGAACTGCCTTTTAACCCTATGACCCCATTTCTGGGAATATATCCAAAGAAACCCAAAACACTAATTGGAAAGAATTTGTACACTCCTGTGTTCATTGCAGCATTATTTACAGTAGCCAAGATCTGGAAGCAGCCCAAGTGCCCATCAGTAAATGAGTGGATCAAAAAGTTGTGGTATATGTACACAATGGAATATTACTCAGCCCTAATAAAGAAGGAAAATTTACCTTTTGTTACAGCATAGATGGATCTGGAGAACATTATGTTAAGTGAAATAAGCCAGTCAGAGAAAGATAAATACCATATGTTCTCACTTGTATATGGAATCTAATGAATAAAGCACACTGATGAATAAAATAGAAAAAGAAGCATGGTTACATGGAACAGACTGCCACCTTTCAGAAAGGGAGGAATTTGAGGGACTGGATGAAAGAAGGTGAAGGGATTTTATATACATTTTTTTTGAGGTCTGTCCAGAAGGTATCCAGCCATGTAGTATGAAAAAATAGAGGCATTTATTGAAGAAGATACAAGGAACATTGTATATAGGACAATTATGTCTCAATCCCCTTCAAAGTTATGACCTTCTTGAGGAAATCTGGTTCATTGGTAGCGGTTTGAGTCAAGTCATTGGCAACTGCAGCATGATATTCCTTCTGCTCTGGTGGCAGAAGCCATGATACGAATATTGCCATAACACATTTCAGGCCAAGATTTTGTGTCAAAATCTTGGACAATGTAGTTTTTGGAATCCCCAGATCAGCTTCTAGTTCTAGCACTGTCAGTCACCGATCTTTGTTGATTGCAGCCTGTACATGTTCAACATTCTCAGGTGTTCTGCTTGTTGCAGGCCTTCCAGAACATGGATCACCTTCAACAGATTCTCGATCATCTTTGAAGCGTTTGTGCCACACTTTATTTGCACTGCACTCATTGCATCATCCCTCAAAGCCTTCTGAATCATCTGAATAGTTTCTGCGGAGGAATATTCAAGCTTAATGCAAAATTTGATGCAGATTCGTTGCTCTACTCGCTCAGTCATTTTGAATGCGACAGTCACACAGTACATGTGCTCACTCAATGGTGTCTACCGCCCCTACTGACTAGTACAGTGAAGTCATTGTTCACACATGCGCATTCCAGTCCACTCTCCTTGGCTGCCAGGTTACATCGATGTTGTGTGAACCGTTCTCACTTTATTAACAATGACTGCACTTTTTCCGGACAGACACACACACATAGACAATAGTCTTGTGATGGTCAGAGGGGAAGGTGAAGGGGGTAGGTGTAGGTGGGAAAGGGGGATAAATGGGGACAGAAAGAGACTTCGCTTTGGTTGATGGGCGCATGATGCAGTGTGTAGATGATGTTTTGTTGAGTTATATATTTGAAACTTGTATGGTTTTGTGACCAAATGTCATCCCAATAATTCAATAAAATATGTTAAAAAAGAGAATGAAAACACAAGACAGAGACTGGAAGAAAATATTTGCAAAACACATATCTGGTGAAAGTCTTGTATCCAAAATGTAGAATGAATTCTTAAAATTATTAATGATACGAAAAACCTGTTGACCTAAAAATAAAAGGTAAAATACTAGAATAATGGGGGCCGGACATCATGCTTTTGTGAAGTCATAGAACTAGACAATACAAAGTGTCAGTCCTAGTGTAAACTGGTGACTTCCATTAACAATAATGTTGGGCCTATTGGAAAACATGAGGAAAATACTGATTGACAGTGGTCTTGGCAGCAAGTTTTTGAATATGATATTCAAAGCTCAAGGAACAGAATAAAAAAGAAAGAAACAGGACTACATTAAAATACAAAGCTTCTGCACAGTGAACAAAACAACACAGTGAAAAGGCAACCTCCAGAATAGGAGAAAATATTTTCAGACCATATATTGATAAGGGATTACTATTCAAAATATATAAACAGTTCATAAACTCAATAGCAAAAAGAAAAAACAAACCAGTATTTCAATGAACATGTGGACGCAGGACCTGAGTAGGCTTTTTAAAAATTTTTTAAAAATATTTTATTTATTATCTTTAGAGGGGAAGGGAAGGAGAGAGGGAGAGAAATATCAATGTATGGTTGCCTCTGCCGAGGACACACAATGTATCGTGTGTCCCCTGCCGGGAACTGGCCTGCAACCCAAGCATGTGCCCTGACTGGGAATCGAACCGCGATCCTCTGATTCACAGGCCCGTGCTCAATCCACTGAGCTACACCAGCCAGGGGGCTTTTTTTAAAAATTATTTAATTATTTTTCAAGTACAGTTTTCTGTCTATTACTCCCATCCCATCCCACCCCCCGTGCTTGAGTAGGTTTTTTTTGAAAGAAGACATACAGAGGGCCAGCAAATACATAAAAAGCTGCTCAACATCACCAATCAATAGAGAAATGCAAATCAGAACCACAGTTAGGTATTGTCTCACGTCTGTTTGAATGTCTGTCATCAAAGAGACCAGGGATAGCGAGTGGACATAGGGATCCTTGTTCGCTGTTGGTGGGGTTGTAAATTGGTAAGCCACAGTGAAAACAGTTTGGATGGTCTTCAAAAAATTAGAATCAGACCTCTTATCTTACCCAGAAATCCCACTTCTCAGTATATATGGGAAGGAAATGAAATCAGAAACTTGAAGAGATATCTGCACCCCCACATATGCATTGCAGCATTATCCACAATAGCCAAGACATGGAAATAACATGCGTGTCCTCCAGAGGATGGCTGAATAAAATAAATGTACGTGTGTGTGTATATACACACACATGCACTCATATACACAATAGAATATTATTCACCCATAAAAGGAAAGAAATCCTGCCATTTATGGAAACATTTGGACTTCGAGGGCATTATTCTATGTGAAATAAAGTCAGACAATAAAGCATAAATACTACATGATATCATTCATATTTGGAATTTGTAAAAGACAAACGTATAGGAACAGGAATTAGATTGGTGGTTGCCAGAGGCTGTAATGTACACTATGATGACTACAGTTAACAGTACTTACTGTGTACCTGAGAGTTGCTAAAGAAATAGTTTTTAAATGATGATTGTGTGAGGTGATGGACGTGCTAGCTAACCTTACTATGGTAATCATTTTGCAATACATGTGTATCAAATATCACATTTTGCACCTTAAACTTACACAATGTTATATATTAGTTATGTCTCGATGAAACTGGAAGCAAAAATAAGAGCAAAAACAAAACAAAAAATACCCTCTTATATTGGGTTGGCCAAAAAGTTTGTTTGTTTGTTTTTCCATATGATGGCTCTAGTAGTACTTAGTTGTCTTTAACTTCATTCAAAACAATTTTGTTAGATTGTGCTGTGATAGCTGTCACATCAACGTGCATTTAAAAAATCAAAATTATTGAATTTTTGTTTAGCCATTTTAATATTGAAGATGAACAAAATAAGCAACATTTTCAGCATATTACATGCTTTATTATTTCACAAAAGGTGAAAACACAAGTAAAACTAAAAAAAGATTTGCGCAGTGTTTGGAGAAGGTGCTGTGACTAATTGAACGTGTCTAAAGTGGTTCGCAAAATTTCGTGCTGGAGATTTCTCGTTGGACGATGCTCCTCGGTTGGGTAAACCAGTTGAAGTTGATAGTGATCAAATTGAGACAGTAATTGAGAGCAATCAACGTTCTACCACATGGGAGATAGCAGACATACTCAAAATATCCAAGTCAATAAAGTTACTGGCAAAAAAATGAAAAATGTGTCTTTTATTTTATGAAAAAAATAGACTTTTTGGCCAACCCAACAGGAAAGAACCAGTTCCTTCCCACTGAAGTGCCGATAGCTGATGGCAGCCTAATAAGATACCACTTCCAGCATCATGGGATCAAGTTATCAAACAAAGGCAAAGATAGAAGCTGTAATGTTGAAATTTCAGGCAAGGCCTCAGAATGAGGAAGGTATATGGGAGCAGCAAAGAGGTCTCCCTTGCATTCTTAATCATATGCTGTGTATCTCAGCCTATTCTGTTCGGAATATAGATTAAGATTAAACATTAATATTAGGCCCCCTGGTTCCCAGAATTCTCCACTCATTGGATTTTGCCTTGATGGTTGCCAACCCTCCTAGTGAAAGTTGAAAAATGATCAAATCATTCCCTTTGAAAGGTCATAAATATATTCCAAGTCTTTCTTGTGTTCCATGAATCAGATTTTCTGGTGGTGAGTTCGTGTTCTCCCTCAACTACCAATATCACTTTCCTATTAAATAGTTTCATTACTCAACCTGGTGTAGGAGACTAGATCACTTGTACCTTAGCTTTTAGGAGAGCATTCCCCCCCACCTCAAAGACCTACCTTGAAGTCACTAGTTTTTTTAAAGACTTTATTTTAATTTTTAGAGACAGGAAGGGAGGCAGGAGAGGGATCAAGATGTCAACATCTATGTGAGAGATGAACATCGATGGGCTGCCTCTTGTACATACCCTAAGCAGAGACCCTCGGCAACCCAGGCATGTGCCCTCACTGGGATTCGAACCAGCAACCTTTCTCCCTGTGTGATGACATCCAACCAACTGAGCCACACCAGTGAGGGCTGAAGTCAGTAGTTTTTAATGAGGCTCTTTTGACTCTTCCAGGGGGGAGTAGAAGAGGGGAAAATGTTGTTTGGTATTAAGTGGATATTGTGGGGTTATTTGTAGCACTAGGCCCTGCATAATGGATTGTGGTCTCTGGGACAGAGCTGTGAACTGAGAAGTCAAAGAATGTGAGTTCCAGCCCTTGCTTTGTGACCTGGGGGGGTATGGCATTTTCCTCCAGGTCTCAGTGTGCTCATCTGTAAACTGACCGATAGCAACACCCTGAGTTTCTCAGTGACGCCATGTAGATGGGAAAGTATGTGTTGTTGCAGTGGTCACTGAGCCCTTCCAAAATCTGCTAGGGAATGTAAGTCTGCCCTTGGCGATCTTCAGTTCCAGTCCACTCTCTAAAATAGACTGCTTCGCATCGTCTGCCCACAGTGGTCACTGGGGAGTTGGAGAAGCCCCTTTCTACTTAACTTATACCCTTTCCCTTTTATCTTTCATCTACTCTAGGTGTCAACTCTGCCCGCTCAGTTCCTCCTTCCTACCCACCACCGCAGGACCCATTAAACCAGGGCCAGTACCTCGTCCCGGATGGCATCGCTCAGTCGCAGGTCTTTGAGTTCACCGAACCCAAGCGCAGCCAGTCACCATTCTGGCAAAACTTCAGCAGGTTAACCCCCTTCAAAAAATAATACCCACAGGGAGGCAGATAATTTTAAAATAAAGTAAATAAAATTATATTTATAGATGGACCTTTTTTCGGAGAAGCACTGTTGAAATTTATATATATATATACATATATATATATGGACATATACACACACAGCAACCCTTGAGTGTACACACACACACACACACACACACACACACACACATATACACATGCATACAAGGACCAAAAACCGTTTTCTGTTGTTTTGGGGAAGTGAAATCTATAGTTGGTAGGAAGAGGTACCAGTGACTTCCAAACATGTGATCCCTTCTTAAAAGTTTTTTGTTGTTCTTATTCTGTCCCCTTCCCCTTTACTTTCAGAAATCAACAGTTCTATTTGTTCCTTCTCTTGTTGAGATAATCCTTTTGCTCTCCCGTGAGTGCTTCACTGACTTGTCATGATTACCATAGATGTGTTTGTATTGGTTTTCCCTTTCCTGATGATATTGATGCTGATGACTTTTGAATTTACTTTAATGTGGTGGGGTTTGGGAGTTTGGCATTTTTTTCCTTTTCCTTTTTACTAGGTAAAGGGAGGGTCTCCTTTCTCCTCTCTTACCAGCTGACCATCTATCTGCGAATGTTTCTGCGGCCCTGCAGTTGCCCCAAACGGCCTTTCCCCTGCATCTTCTGTTCTCAGTCGTGCGAGTCTGGACGTGCTCTGTTGTGCCTGTGACATACCGCTCAATATTTCTATTGCTTTCACTGTGTTGTAGGTGTTGTAGAGGGATCGAAACCAAACAGAAGTGAGGGAGTGTCAGACATAATGATGCTGGAGAGGACATCTGTTCAGGGAATATTCTGCATCTGGGCTGTTTCTTCTCCTAGCACTGGGGTTTCCCATGATGCAGCACTGCTGAGTCATGATGGTTTTGTATCTGGCATGTAGTTTGGCAAATTCTGCTCTTCTTCCAGATGCTTTGGTTATGGTTTTCCTTCTAAGCCTGTCCCTCTCCTAACCTAAAAGATCTGAACCGGAAGCAAACAGGCTGAGTCTATCCGTCTCCCGAGGGAGGAATCCAACTGCCTCCTGGACCAAGTAGGTTTAAGACAGGGCTCCCCTCTGCAGTCAGTCTGAAAGCCCAGTCTTCCCTGTTTCCATTTGCAGATTGTTTAGGCAGCATCTATAGGTGTCTACAAAGGGGTAGGGATAGAGTCTACCCTACCTGACTAAGGTCATCAGCTGCCTTGAAATTATTGACCTGGACAAGATCCAAGGCCAACAGTCACCTCCTACAGGGAAGCACAGGGATGGGTATGGAAAGAGACAGCCTTGGCCCAGAATGTGTACGTGCAGTTCCTACCATTCAAGTGATTTGCGACTTCCCCCACTGTTAGCAGATTGCATGGACAATCTTCCATGGCCCTTGCCCTCTTCCTGTCTTTCTTATTTCTCCTGCTCTGCTGGCACAGGAGGATTGCTGGTATTGACTTAGTTAAAGCACTTCTAGCACTGGAAGAAGGCCCTGTTTCCAACATTCTCCCATCTCAAGACATTTGAAGCAAGTAAGGACCCCAGGGAGACTTTTCCCTATGGAGAAAGGATCTGAAACCGCGATCCTATACTTAGGCTCCCTTTTGGCAGAATTTACTCTTGAGCAAAACTAACTTCTCCCACAAAGAGTTTCCTGTGGGTGCAAGAGTATTGGCTTCTCCTCCCCCACATGGCCCATTGGGGTGGATAAACCTTGAACAGCAAGAAGAATGGAGGACAGAGGAATGAGGATTGACTTTGCTCTGGAGCACCACTCTAGTGAGGAATCTGGACATTGTGAGTCTGTCCAGGACCCCGTGGAAGACTTCATCATGAAAGGACCTCAGCTTACTGAGCACCGGCCATGGCTATGTGGGGCTCTCAGTGTAGCTGGCTTGACTGCTGCTCTGTGTTTCCTGACCCAGGCCTGGGGATTTTTTTCTCTGTGGGCATCAAATTGCAAGCTGTTTCAGCTTCCATTCCACCACACCCAGAGCAGACTTCTGGAGTGAGCCAAGGATAAGCTTGGGCTGGGCAGAGGGTCGGGGCTCGGGACCGGCCACTACTGTTCTGCACATGACCTAGCTTCTTAAGCCCCCTTGGCAAGGAACCGGGTACACGGTGCCTAACACAGAAAGACCTCCCTGGCAAGCAGAATATGTGTCAGCAGCTGGGTAGGCCTCCCTTGAACTTATATTCTTTCCTACTTGCCATTCCTCTCCACTAGCCTTGGCCTTGATGTCTTTCACCAGGGTCTTAGAGCCCACGAAGAGGGGATGCTTAGACAAGTCCCTGGACCTCCAGCATCTCTTGGGCAACCTCCCTTGTCCCTGTGCTCCCTTGGGCCTGTACCCAAAGCTACAGGATCAGGAATGACAGCACCCACCTCTCATCCACCCATCCCTCATCCACTCAACCCACTGGCCTGGCCAGATGTCAGTAACTTGTGAAAACAACACATCGGTTCATCCTTGGTTGTAGTGTTCCCCCAGCCTATGGCAGCAAATCAAACCAGCAGCCAGCAGCCCCATGGGGAGCCCCCCTTATCTGGGCTCATGCTCCCAGCCTATCCTGTGTTCTGACAGCAGTGCTATCCCCAAGAACTGTGTAAATCTTCATTTCTGCATGGCCCTGAGCTCCCTTTCCCTCAGCTCGATGAGGCCTGGATTTGCTCTTCAAAAGGCTTTGCTGATGTGTTCTGTGGGCCCTGCCGTGGGATGGTACTAACACAGAATTCCGACTCCTCTTTCCCTCTCCCTCTCCCCGCTTCTCTTTCTGTGTATATCTGTAATGGATTTATAAGGACAGCAACAAGAAAGTTCGAACAATTCTAGTGTAAAGCCAAATAGTGATCTTTTAGTGCTCTGGGGCTGGGGGGGCTGGGGTGGACGGACGGGCGACAGCAATGTTGATTACCCCTGCTGCTCTGCATTTGCCAGTTTAGTTTGTTTCTTCTACCTGACTGTTTGACCCTGTCAAACAAGTGTCAAAGTTGTGTGTTTAAAACTGTTTAACAACAAAAATATGATGTTGTAATGACACAAAGCCTTATGAAAATATTTATGGAGTTCAATAAAAGAAGTAAAAAGACACCTCTGGGCATAGTTCTTGTGCTATTTGTGTGTGTGTGTGTGCGTGCGTGTGTGTGTTACCAAGTGCAAAGTATAGGGAATTTACCTGGGGCGGGGGGCAGCTTACCCCAACCTAGCCTTGTCCTGTTAGCGTTGCCACACCACTGCCAGGTACTCCATGTGCTGGGGCCTTCTACGTTCTTTCTGGAACAGTTGGTCCCTGGAATCGGATTTGATCCTGCAACTATGGGCACTTCAAGTGTCTTGATGGATGGGACTGTTCTTCAGGTCACCTGGCTCTTGGACTGCACTTGAAGGCCCATTCCTTACCTTGCTCCTTGGCTTTGCAGCTGCAAATCCAGTACCTTCTCTGGGTACCCGTGGGAGCATAGAAGTTGTTTTATGGACCCAGCCAGAGACTACATGAGTGAGGAATCCCCTAATCCCAGTTCTTTCCTAATGCTCCCAATCCTGTCTCCTTCCGTCTTTTGGAGTGACCGTACTCTTTCTTTCATCATGGTGTCGCCTACATATAGATGTTCCTTGCTGCCCACAGACTCCCAAGTGGTATCTTATGCTGCCCGTCAGACATACAATAGTGGGTCTGGCCTGGCACTGCCTCCTCACCTGCCTTTCTCGAGAACAACTAAACACTGAGTCTAATAAAGCACTTCAGGAGCCAGATAATTGTTTCAACCTCCAGAACTGGGAGGAAGAGAAGAGACTGTGCCTCTGGACTATGCTGTAAGCACTGTCTCTTTAGGCCTTGGAGATGTGCCCCTCCCAGAGGATTTGGAGAATGTAATCATGGGACTGTCTCCAGCAGTAATCTTTTACCTGTTCCTCATTTCTTGTCTCTCTCCTCATTTAATCCCTTTCTCTACTGCCCCCACCCTCTCCCCTCCCACGGGGTCTGCTGTCTCTCTCCACCAAATTCAGAAGGCTCAGTTCTCAGCAGCCCGCTTCCCCAGCTACTAAACTTGAATCTCAATGACCTCCTGCACAGCGAGAGCGCTATGTCTGGTCTTAGTGCTGCCTGATTACCTTTTGAGGATCCTACAGTGGAGGGTGAGGAGACAAATGGTGGGGATCTTACACTCCTAGATGGAGCTGCTTCTTTCCTGAGGTACCTAAAATGAAACACGTCTCATCAGCAGAAGAATTGTTCTGAAAGCCCCATATGGTGCACATGATAAATCCGTGTCCTTTAGGACCATGAAGAATGAATGGTTATACTACTTAGAAAATTATTTGCTACGAGCATTTACCCACTTCTTGCCCTCGGTTGTATTCACCAATGGACACGCCACTCATCTCTCTTATTACTAAGTTTCCAATTTGCTTTGTGTAATTACTGTTTTTCCCTTCAACTGGGAGCTGAGGAGATGGTGGACTTAAAGTATAATTTTCAGAAGATCTTCCAAAGTGGAGAGCAACATTGGAAGGTCATCGTGTTGAGTATGATGACTTCTTGCTCGACTTTTTTTAGGATTTTTTTTGGGGGGTGGAGGGGGGGTCAGGAGAGATGTCTCTGTGCTGTGCCCAGATGGACAGAATTAGAAGGGAGAGAGGACACTCATCCCAGCTCCCAGGAAAGGCCTCTTCCTAAACCAGGCATCCCTGACCTATCTCTATCCTGGAAAGGCTCCCACTAGGTCTGATGGAGGAAGCTTATGGCTTGTTTCAATACAACAATTCCTCCTATTTTTAATAACCTTACATGTAAGGGTCTCTTTTAGTCTTTGTGACAGCCATTGGACAACGGGTTTGTGAACTGCATTTCACACTGGAGAAGCCGGGTGCTCATTTAATGTGGCCGGGCAAAGTGACCTCACTTGTGAGTGTTCACCCATTCCCTACCCCCATTCAAACTGCTCTCAGAGCTGCTTACTCTCACAGAGTTCCTGGGGGGTGGTGCAGGTTGGGGGTGGGAGGAATTGAAGCAAGAATATAGAATGAGCTGATATTAACATGTGAATGAGTATCATTCCCTATATGCTCCTTGAAGACTATTTCTTTCTTAAAAAATAGATTTTATTTATTTATTTATTTATTTAGAGGGGAAGGGAGGGAGAAAGAGAGGGAGAGAAACATCAGTGTGTGGTTACCTCTCACATGCCCCCCACTGGGGACCTGGCCCGCAACCCAGGCATGTGCCCTAGACTAGGAATGGAACCAGCGACCCTTTGGTTCACAGGCCTGCCCTTAATCCACTGAGCTACACCAGCCAGAGCAAAAACTCTATTTCTTATGTGTTCTAACCTAGGCCTCCAACAGTGTACTGAAGCCATATGTTCTTTTGTATCTAATACCAAAACCAAGTGTGAGGAGGACCACGGTCTAGTCTTTGCTGTGGGCTTTGGCTTACTTCAGTGGTTCAGTCATGGAGGTCACCATTGTGCCTCTTGACTCACTTAGCTTTTGAACCCTTTGGGATTTCCTTCTTTATGTTGGTCTGCTCACCCCTGGCCCCCAGAAGCTTCTCTCCTGACCAGGATATAGGACTGACAAGGTAGATTTTGCTTGCCAGGCCTTTACCTGCCAGGTCCCAGAGAACAATATGAGACTTCCCAGCATTTCCAGAAGTTCCACCATGTGCAGAACAATTCAGCTTGGCCATATGGTACGACTAGCTGAGTTTGCAATAAAGCTAAAGAGCAGTATTTGGAGGTAAAATTCATGTACCCCTAGAAGCACACTATTCTGGTTTCATCTCTCCCATTTTTGTCTTGGGTTGTGGCCTTGTCCAGAAGGCCATACATGTCATGTGGACACTTTCTTGTTGTCACTGGAGAAGAGTAAAAGAGGGATGGTATGTGGACATAGAGTGGTCTTGTGTTCTTTAGAAGCCTCTATTCCTTCTACTTGGCTCTCCAAGAGATCATTTCAGACATTTTGCTAGACAAGACTATGTCTGTCTTCACAAGAGCCACGCGTCTCCATAGTCCCGACTCCAACCTGATGAATTAGATTGAACACACAGGTACTGAGTATGTAATCTCAATCAGCCCTTGTGGTAGGTACACTAGGGATACTAGAACTACCAAAATAAAAACTCTATTCATAGTCACTCAGAGTTTAGTGAAAACATATAAGCATGTACCATGACAGGGATGGATGGGGCCCTGGAGGCACTCAATGAATGGCATGATTACTTCCGACAGAGGAAAATCTCTGTAACCAGTCAGGATAAGTTTGGTTGTGCTGCAGTAATAGGTATTCTCCAAATCTCAATGGCCTACCATACAAGAGTTTATTTCTTGCTCATGCAAATTTTACTGTGGGTCCACATGACTCTCCAGGGCAGCTGTTCTCCATGCAATAGCGCACAATCTGGGCTGCTTTTCCTTCTCAACACACATTTCCATAACCCACCACAGTGGGAGAGAGAGTCCTAGAGTGCTTCTCACTTATGACTAAACTCTCCAGCCCTGCTTCCAGTCATAGATAAAAATGGCAGAACTGATCACATGGCCTCACCCAACTTCAAGGGAGCAGAAAAATATAAAAGTCTTGTGAGCTCAGAAGAGCAGAAGTAGATATGGATGAACATTAGAAAACTTTACCAAATAAGGAAAGGTATAAACTAGACTTCGGAGGATGGGAAATTCTACCATGTTGTGAAGGTTAGAGCAACAGAGTAATTAGGATGATCACTCCACCCAGAATACCACCCTCCTTTCTGACAACAATTGCAATTCCAAATCAAGAGCACCCTTATGGCCCTGGCTGGTGTGGCTTAGTGGATTGATTGCTGGCCTGTGGAATCAAAAGGTCACTGGTTCAATTCCCAGTCAGGTCATATGCCTGGGTTGCAGACCAGGTCCCCAACGAGGGGCACATGAGAGGCAATCACACATTGACGTTTCTCTTCCCTTCTCTTTCTCCCTCCCTTCCCCTCTCTAAAATAAATAAATATTTTTTTAAAAAGAGCACCCTTAGGTTTGACAGTTCACTAGACAGACTTACAGAACTCATTATTATACTCACGGTTATGGATTATGAAGCCTAAAAGATAAGATTTAAAATCAGCCAAGGAAATAAGCACAGGTAAGAGTCTAAGAAAGTACTAAATGTGGAGCGTCAGTGGTCTTGGGAAGTCAGGACAGGGTTACTTTTTCAGCAGCGTTATGTGACAATATGCATGATGGAGTACTGCCAATCAGAGTAGCTCAGTCAAACTCCTAGAGATTTGACTGGGGCTCTGTCACTGGCCCTGTGGCTGACCTCAGTCTCCAGTCTCCTCAGGAACTAATGTGATACCAGATAAACCACAGCCCACACCCTAAATCACATTGTTGGTACGGCCAAAACCTTACCCTAAATCACTCCTATCGAATATGACATTCCAAGGGCTTACAGATTACCTCCCAGAAGCTGAGAGCAAAGGTTAGAGTTCTCCTAGGGCAAGGATATATATATATATATATATATATATATATATATATATTTTTTTTTTTTACCACACACATGTATAGGCATGGGGCAGAGGGTGGGAAGAGAAATAGAGGGTATTCCAAGTGGGAGAAATAGCATGACTAAAATACTGATAGGCCAGATTAAGTAAAAAGCTCTGTATATCGCTTTGTACTCATTAATTTATTAATCCAACAAATATGTACTTGTGTGTCTAACCACTTCCACTATCTGGACTACAGAGGTCAACAAATTAGACACCGTTTCTACTTACATGGTGCTTATGGAGTGGTGAGTCACCTTCAAGTACAAATTCCTCTCTAAGTGTGTATTCTTGGGATTACAGAAGTGAGCTTCTAAGCTCTGGTAGCAAGCCAACCACAAGTGTATAGCTTCAGCCAGAACCCTCCTAAATGTCTATGCCCTTGGTCACTAGATTTCATGCCCTCTGTTTTCCGTTCAACATTAGCTAAGGTGACCCACACTCATTTCCAGCCCCGTATCTATAGGCATATACTTTCCCCCATTTCATGTGCTAAACAACAGGATCAACACCAAATCCTTTCGGTCATTGATAAATACTAGCTCAAATTGATGGAGCGCCTGCTAATGTACTGAGCTCTGTGATGGGTTCCTCACCGGAACCCTAAGGGGTAGGTGTGAATATTTTTCTCATTTTTCTGATGACAAAGGTAAGGATCAGGGTCACACAGTTAGTGAATGAGCTGGGCTTGAAACTCAGACCTGCCCTGTGTGAACTTCTTATGTCATGGGGCCATCCATTCCTAGAGCAACACGGCAGTAAACCAGGCACCCAGAAAGTATTGAATATGTTAGAGCTGACGATAATACAGATGAGGATGCATGCCTACATCACAGCAGAGGCTTTTGGTCTTCCACCCACTTCCCCTTCTGATTTCTGTGGACAGCAACCTGACTTTCAATAGCTAGCACCTGCGTCTTTGTTGGAGGGCTGTTCTCAGGCTGTGAGAACCCACTTTGCTCTGAATACATATGGCAGGCCAGAAGTGCCTGGGAATTACTGCCTGCTGTGCCCTGCAGGGGAGTAGCTCTTAAACAATGACTGATGGGGGAGGGATGTAAATGTCCTGGTTCCCTTGCCCCCCCCCCCCCCCCCCCCCCCCCTNCCCCCCCCCGCCCCGTATGATCATTCAAAATCTGCAAGCTGCTGGAAGGCAAGGAGAACTGGCTGGAGTCTGGGGGTGCAGAACATGGCTTCCTGTGTTCTGGGACCACCAGTGGCTGCTAGCCCGACGTACAGGAACGTCAACTACGGTGTGGACTTCCGGGCCAGCTTGGGGTCTGACGGGGTCTCTGGCTCCTTCAGCTGCACCAGCACCAGATCCTTCTGCAAGACAGTGGTTGTGAGGAAGATTGAGACCGGAGATGGGAAGCTGATGTCTGAGTCATTTGATGTGGTCCCGCCCGAGTGAACGACCACTGCGGTCCCTCCTGTCCTCTGGGCGTGCGGGAAAGGAGCTGTGTAGGGGGCGGGGGGGCGGGGGGGCACAGGGGACCCACCTGAGGCTGCAACTCAGTCCTCAGCTCAGCCTTCGGGTGGAGGAGTTTCCTGCCTGGGGGACCAGTGCCTCTTACTCAGGCCCCCAACTAAAAGCCAAATGAACTGGGGTTTTTTTCCCTCCCCGAAATAACGTCTCAGCTGGCTCTGCCCAAAACAAACACCCCCTACCACATGCCTGTTGCTACTTGCCAATTACTCCCCTAGAATCTGTATCTCCATAGCCCCTCCAGCTGTCTGGGTGCTTTTGTCTCGGTCCGTCCCTACCGGGCTGGCTATGGCAGACTATGCTACCCATTTGCCCCCAGTCCTCACCTTCTGAGCACACAGTAACCTCCTGCCTCGGAAGGCCTGAAGTCAGCTCCAGAACTGTTCTCCTTCGGGAACACTCGCGCTGACGTGTACGCTTCCTCTCCTTGCCTGAAGAACCCCCCACATCCTTCCCGGATACGGTCCGAAACTCAGGCCAAGAAGAAATCAGCCTGGGGGAGGGAACTGGTGGGCTCCTGAAAGGAGGAAAGGGAAATGCAGCTCTGGCAGGTGCTCCCTCCCAACCGCACTGAGGCGCTTAGCCCCGGGGCCATCAGTCGATTAGGGGCGCTCTCCTGGATAGCTGCACTAGCCTCCTCTGGGCTCTTCCACGCACTCCTCCAGGCTCCCTTTCCTGGTTCCTCCCTCCTTCCCATCCTCTCCCCCTGTTGTCCCGAACTTCCTCCCTCCAGAGACAAACTTTGCCGCCTCCTCTCAACACAGTGGCAGAAAGTTGCGAGCGCCGCAGAGAAGCTAAGCGGTACCTGTGCCGGCGCCGACTTCCCCAGTCGCAGGTTCGGTGTACGGGTGTCCTGAACCCCGACACCTTACTTGCCACCAAAGGTTCAGAGGGAATCGTGGGCCTGGGAGGAGACAGAGTGTTAGGCAGAGAGCGAGAGTCCCTGCGAGACTGCCTAGGCTGTGTTCCTCATGGAATAGCTCGGTATCTCCGAGGCCCTAGGACGGGTCTCAGGGGAAGAGGGCGGCCCTGCGCTGAGACAGTAGCAAGGGAGGGGGCCGGGAAGAGGCGGTAGGGTCAGAATTCAGAGGTAAGAAGTCAGAAGACAGAGTTTAGATCTTTTACCTTAAACCCTTGACCTCCCCCCCCCCTTCCCCGCCCTTTCCCTGCCTTTTTCGTCGGAACGAGGAGCGAAAGGACTCAGAGGGAAGCAAGAGTGCGCAGTGCACTCTGTGCCCCAAGATGTTTGCGCCCCGTCATGGCCATGGTGCCCTGGCTGTCTTGGCTTTCCGCTTCCTGATCACCCTGCTCTGGACTCCAGGTAAGCAATGGGGCGCCTCACAGGTCACAGGGCGCTGAGTGGAGTCCTGGTGCTCCAACCTGGCAGCTCACCTGGGGGGAGTCAGGTCTGGAATGCCACAAACAGAATGAGACATTTTTACTGGCCTGTGGCCTGCCGAACGGACCTCTGAGCCCAGACCCGCAGCTATCTATGGCTGGAAGCTACCGTCGTCAGCGAAGGGCCAGCGAAGAGAAAGGCCGGGATGCAGGGGACTGAGAGCCCCAAGGGAGAGGGTGGCCAAGCCTGTGACAGGGAATTTTTATGTGTAATGATTGGTAGCCATTACCTTATTTTCCTAACAGAGAACAACACACTTGCTGCAAAAGATCTCGAAAATTCCCCCCTGAGAGTGATATCTTCATTTCTTCTAGGCTGGGGACCACTGCCTCTCCCCTCTGTTTTACAGCCACAATTCCCGTGGGTGGGCACTGATCTCTCTGCAAAGCCTCTGCGCAGAGCGCAAACTGTATCCCCAAGATTCAGTCCATACATTTTGGGGAACTGAGCAATTGAAAGAAAAAGACACGTTTGTAGTCTTTCTCTGACTTTAGAGGGTACTACCAGAAACGGATGGAACAAAGGATTCAATTTGGTTTCTTTTTTGGATGTAGTTTTTCAAATGTATTGTCATTTATAACTGTTGAAGATTTGCTTGTCTCAGTATTTTAACAAACATTTTATTTATTTATGCTCAGAGTGAGGGGAGGGAGAACTAGAGGGAGAGAAATATCGATGTGAGAGAAACATCGATGGATTGCCTCTCGCAGGCGCCGGGACCGGGGACTGAACCTGCAGCCCAGGCATGCGCCTTCACCGGACACTCGTCTACCCTTCACTTTGCAGAACGGTTCCCAACAACTGAGCTACAACTAGTCAGGGCAGTCCCCGTTATTTTTCTAAGATGTATTTTTAAAAACTCAGCAGAACAGCAGAACAAAACCAAACAAAAACCAAGAAAGGCCCAAGTGGGCCGAGCAGTCACTGGGTCAGCCTTTGCACTTTCTTGATAAGGAAAGGCAGGTGGGTTGACCCTCCAGTAGATGGCGCCTGCTGACTCGGATAGTGATTGCCTTTCCAGCCTGTAAACCCTAGGGTCCTCAACCTTTTGGCAGAGGGCCAAAAGCTGGGGGCGGGGGTTGGGGGAGAGGGAACTGCTAGCGGGGCTGTAAGCTGCAGCTGTCGCTGCCTTTGCTGGAGTCTGGAGGTGGCTTGCTTTGTTACCTTTAGAGCACTTGAGCCTCTAATGTATTTAGAAAATCTCAGAGCCACACTTTCCGCCCACGGCCCCCCAGGCGATTCCCAATGTGGGCTACCTGTACACAAGGCCGTGGGCACGAGGCACAGCTGGAAAATCTTAATAGCTTTTAGTTGCCACCTTCATTTTCCTCCATCACCTAGTTTTCTGTTCTTAGAATTTCAATGGCGTTTCTCATCCTTTCCAGGCTTTGTGTGGAATCTAACCTCTGCATCGCCAGTAAGAATCTGGAGTTGTACTGGATACTCTTGGTCAAATTATTTAAACTCTTTGGACCTCTAAAGGTCCATTGTGATCATTCATTCCAACATAATGGGAGTGACAGTACCTCACGTGTTGGTCACATAACAACTCTCTTCTCAAAGAGGAGCGGGTATCTGAACAACTGCTCTCTGGTCTTACACATACCCTGTGTCCCCTTCTCTCTGAGCCTCAGTTCTTTAACTGTAAATGGGAGGAACAAACATGTGTTTGGCTTCCATCTTCTTTGTCAAGGAGAAAGACAATACCAGAGCAGAAAAAGTAAATGAGATATTGGTAGGAAGGAGATAACATTTGCCATGGATTACAGATGGAATGTGAGCACCTTACTGCTGGAATTGGGTGTCGGTCTGCCAGCTGGAAGAATAGCTTCACTGGGCACTGAGAGTACCAGCGGATGCTAACTATCCACACTAAATCACTAGGAATAGTCACTGAGTAGTCAGAGATGTCCCACGTCTAGAGATGGCTAGTTGTAGTCCTGTATTTCAAAAAGAAGAAGTATTACAAAACTTGTGTTCTTGATGTTGCTCTTTGCAAGAATCTAGGATGAATTATTTACAAGTTTATTTCCTTAGCTTTTAGGAGAGGAATGCATAATCATTAGCCCTGATGTTGGTTCCTTGAAGACAGGACTTGGCAGCATTATGCAGTGTCTTCTTGCAATAGGATTTCTGGAATGGAAAAAAGGGGGGATGGAATGCCGGAGAAATGGAATACGAGGGTCTCCTAAGGAATTCAGCGAAGTGTCTTCCTGTAAGAGAAATGTAGAGATTAAACTTAGGGGATTTGTCAATGTTTGGAATGGCCTTGAAAATACTGGGTAAAGGGCACTCATAAAATATATTTTTAGAGTGGATGTGTGTCTGGAGGACAATTTCTGAAGAAGGAAAAACACTAGGCTTTGGCTTCGGCTTCATTCTCTTCAGTAATTTTGTGCTTGTGTAGAGGACAATATTGGTGGCATAGTAAGCAAACATTCAAATCAAAAGAAGGAACATATAGACAGGTATAGACTGGGGATTCAAAAGGGCAGTATGAATTGTAATAAACATAGATGTAAGCTTGTAACTTTGGGTGCTCCTCTCCCCAAAACAAGGAAAAGGGGAAATAAAACCTTTAAGGAAATGAATTGGGAAGACATGGCTTATAGATACATATTTGCGAAAAAGACAAAAGATAAGGATTTTCTAAACTTTTAATTTTTTTAGTGTTTATGCTATTACAGTTGTTCCTGCTTTTCTCTCTTTGCCCCCCTCCACGCAGCCCTGCCCTCTCCCCTCTCCAGGTGAATCCCCATATTGCTGTCCGTGTCCATGGGTTAAGCACAAATATTCCTTTGGATTTTTTGCACCTATATTGTACTGTTGACATAATGAACTCAAAGGCAAATAAAACACGTATTCTGATTATAGATGACCTTAACCTAGTATTCAGGCCCAGAAAGACCCAGAAAGATTCCACTCTGTTCTTCACTGGTCAGACTATGCTCGGTATATTGCAGCCTGCCTTTGGGCTCCATGTTTGCAGAGGGACGCTGACTGGCTGCTGTGCTTTCATAAGAGGCTCAATAGGATAGAAAGGGCCCTTGACATGTTGTCAGGTAAGGAACAAACAATACAGGGACATGTAGCTAGGAGAAGAAAAGAGCCTTTGAGATGGGGGAGGGTGGGTGTATAGAACCTGCTTGCAAGTGTTTGAAGGTACATTTTCTACCATTTCTGCTGCTGCAAATAAAGTGGGTTAATTTGGAGGCCAGAGAGTCATGTGTTGTTGTCCACCCACCCCCACTTGTCACTGAAAATATGCAAAAAGGAGTAAGCATTACAAGCATAAAGTTACCCCCTCTTTCCTGTGGTAGTCTTGTGGATATTTGAAGACATCTCACTGCTCTGGGCTAAGCTAGCCCAGGTCCTTCCATACTTTTTCCCATAACATGGCTCTAAATCCCTTCTCTGTGTCACGCAATCTTTTTCTGGACAGAATACAGGGGTTGGCAAAAGTCGGTCACAGGCTTAATACAAATAAAACACAAAGTACTCAATAAACAATTATACAACAATGAGCTCTGTTTCATGTACTCACAACTGTAAACCTACTTTTACCTGCCCCTGTATATTTATGGCTTTAATTAAATTAGGGACAAGAGGCTCCAGCTGGGGAAACAAATCTTTATTATCTGGTGAAATTATCAGTCCACACTAAAATGATGGGCCAAAGACAGATCTTGAAGAAGCTTTGTGGGGCCTCAAATAGATTTCCTATGTGTTATTTTAAGGATTTTGTGATCCCAGGATACAGCATTTGTTGCGTATACATAGAGTTGAAGTTCATTAAAGATCTAAGGCAGAAGAGACGTTGCTAAGTAAAACTAGCTGAAACATGATCATAGCAGTTTTATGAGTGTCATGAGCGTCTGTTCGTGATATAGTCTTTCCTATAAGTCAGCCGGACAACTGCCTGGCTTGCTGCGCCAAGCAGCCCGGCACCAAGGAGTAGACGAGAGTCACACACAGTAACCCTGTTATTCACTCAGCTCTTATTGAGTGCTGGGTCACTCACAGCAGAACATTAACACACATTAGTATCCCACTCACACTCTAACAACCTAAGAATTATAATACACACACAGCAATCAATGGGGGATAATGAACCCAAGTCCCAGAGTGTCAGCCTGCAGGTCCAGGACACAGCACAGTGGGCAAAGGAATCGTCAGCAGCTTGCAAGGACAGATCTCTGGAGCCAGGTGGGCAGCAGGGCAGACGAAGTCCCCAGTCCAGCAGGGCAGAGCCTCCAGCGCCTGATGCCAAGGGAGGTCAGCTTGGTGTGGAGCAGCCCTCTGGGGTGTGGAGCTCGGCTGTCTCAGAAGTGGTCTGGAGCCTGCCTCGGTTATACCTTGAGAGTGGTGTGCTCCACCCTTCTGGGTCTTTTCGATAAATGTCTTGGCAGCCCTGACGCCAACTGTGGAATTTTCCCAGGAACCTATGGGTGGTACATGGCTGTTCTGCTTGATATCTCTGATGTTAAGTATGAACTTTCCCCAGGACCACTATGGGTGGTCCTGCTCTGCAGACACAGCTGTTCTGCAGATATCTTAGGTGTGTCTCCTTGCCAGATGTGTCTGCTCTGACTTAGGTAGTTTCCATCTTGAACCAAAGTGTCAGGGCTGGTTGGCAACCATCTTGGTTGCCATGAGGGACTCCATTTTGTTTTATATACTTTATGCTATCTTCATCAGACCAATGCCATTGTATTGGTCCTATTTTCCACAATGGGAGAAAAACTGTGGTGCCTCCAAGGGAAGGATACCACCATGTACCTGTCTCTGTGCCATTTTAAAAAGCCAATGTGGGAGTTAGCTGGTCCTCCAAGGTAGGTGTTATCTTCATGGGGGTACCCTGAACCATATGAATCATGGTGGCTCAGACACCAATCTCCAGTTGGGAATCTTTTAAAGATTCTTTTCAAGTATTTTCTACCAGTGAACCTAATGGCCCTCTTATCAAAGTGAAAAACAGCTGGAATATTTACAATTAAGCTCTTGGACTTCTTTCCTTTTGTTTAGGGCTACAAAGGGACAGCACACTGAGTCTCTGAAGGGTAGGCGGAGTGAGAGAAGAGGCTTGGTGATTGGTATGGTGAGGGGGTCAAGGTTCATTGTATCTTCCTTGTACTTGGTTGTTTAGACTCTCTGTTTCAAAGTCTTTCACCAACTTTGTAGAGGTTCCCTCCACTTCTACCAGGTGCCCTGCTATCCTCCATCTCTGCCTTTCTCTGAAATGGAGCTGGCATGGTGCACACACTTCTCTGAAGTCCACGCATCTTGGATGCAAAGCCAGCTTCGTGGATTAGGCTAAGTGTGTGGCCATCAGGTGACACTGGTGAACATGTGCTGCTGGCCTCTAGGGTTTCAGGGATGGGCATGAGATGGAGGCCAGGTGAGTCAGGATTTGATCTCTCTCTACCTGCACCCCTTCAACCAGAGAAGCTCTGCTCTTATTTATTCGATATATTGAGTTGAGAGTAGAGCTTACTTTAGAATGATGATCCATGAGAGTCCATGGCTCTCAGACGTCATTTCCAGAGAACTGGAAATGTTGAAGGAGCAGAAAATCTTAGGGCGTTAACCCTGCCTTTCCCTTTTCTAAGTGGATAATATCATCTATCTGAGGGACCTGGGCTCAGTCCTTTCAAATAGGAAGGTTCCAATAGATCGACTTGGCATTGAAAGAGCCACCAATGTTCCTGCAACAATCTAGGAGTCAAACATTTGCTCTGGAATCCTGAGATCAAATATTTGGATTCCTTGTCCCACCTGTAGAATCACATGGCCACAGATGGTCAGAGCTGGAAGACTATTCTTAGGGTGACCATCCATCCCAGTTTGCCCAGTGTCACCTGTTGTCACAGACTTACTGTTAGTGGTTTCTCAGGTTTGATGTTACATTATACGGTCATGCCAATTGGAAGCCCACTTGTCCCACCCTCTGGGGTTATAGTTAGGAAACTGGGGGCCTAGCGGGGAGCAGAGACTTGCCCAAAGTCACACAGCAACTTATTGGCATATCTGGAAATCTGAGATTTACAGAATGTCAGTCTGTGAGATTCAATGACTAGAATTATATCCCTGATATTTAGTATGGTGGCATTGATCCAGTAAAATGAGAATTTCCTTTTAATTGGTTTTAAAGGATATCCCAACAGGCATTCACACCTCTAGTTCTCAATACTGTGCCATGTATTCCTCAGGCTCAGTCTGAGCTTGTGTGGTTTCCTAGTTGTACTTTTCCAAAGATTGCTTGAACAAAGACATAGGCAAAGGGCTCTCCGACTCCTGCTTATGGGATTTCTCAAAGGATTAAATAGGGGGAGAATTTCTTGATGCTGGCAGCACCCATGTATCTGGTGACCATACTGGTCTCTCTCCAATAGAGGCTGCATTTCCCCACTTTTGTGTGGAGCCCCTGCTCCCTGTCTGGTGAGATGAGCTATTTCTTAAAAAAAAAAAAAAAACATTTTATTTATTTATTTATTTTTAAAGATTTTATTTATTTAGCTTTAGAGGGGAAGGGATGGACAGGAGAGAAATATCAATGTATGGCAGGAGAGAAATATCAATGTATGGTTGCCTCTCATGCGTCCCCTGCTGAGATCTGGCCAACAACTCAGGCATGTGCCCTGACTGGGAATAGAGCCTCGATCGTGTGGTTCGCAGGCCCGCGCTCAATCCACTGAGCTATACCAGCAAGGGCTATTTATTTATTTTGAGAGAGAGAGAAAGGGAAGGAGAAAGAGTGGGAGAGAAACATCAATGTGTGGTTGCTTCTCATGTGCCCCCCACTGGGCACCTGGTCCGCAACCCAGGCATGTGCCCTGACTGGGTATCGAACTGGCAACCCCTTGCTTCATGCGCCCGCACTCAATCCACTGAGCCACACCAGCCAGGACAAGATGAGCTATTTCTTATCAGCCTTTTGAAACAATAGGCTCTCCCTCCTAGAGGGAAGAGACGTGAAAAGCATTTAAAACCTGACCCTTCTTTTATGTAACTCCTATATTACCTTCTTGCCAGGTAGTTGTCCAGTTTCTGTTTGTACATCATTAGCTTAGGCTGTATATCACTCCATCTTAAGGAAACTCTGACTGTTAAAAGATATTCCTTATGTTCAATTTAGACCATGTCTTTCTGGGGCTACTATCCATTAATCCTAAAATGGAAAGCCCTACTTTGGACCATGCAGAACATAATTGGCCTCACTTTCCCCATAATATTTCCACAGAGACCTGAGTACAAAAGGAAGTTAACATTTATTTAGTGTTTACTATATGCCAGGTACTATTTTAAACACTTTACCTTATTTTCATTGAATTTATTGGGGTGACATTGGTTAATAAGATTATATAGATTTTGAGAGTACATTTCCATGACTCATCACCTGTGTATTGTATTGTGTGTTCGCCACCAAATGTCAAATCTTCCTTCACCATATATTTGACCCTCTTTACCCTTTAGTATCCCCTCAGCCCCCTTCTCTCTGGTAACCGCCATTCTATTGTCCTTGTCTATGAGTTTTTGTTTATTTCTTTTTTTTGTTCACTTGTTGCTTTCAGTTTTAGCTCCCACATGGGAGTGAAACCATATGGTTCTTGACTTTTTCTGTCTGACATATTTGGCCTGCCATGATATTTTCAAGGTCCACCCATGTTGTTGCAAATGGCAGTATTTTATCTTTTTTATGGCTAAGTAGTATTCCACTATATATATGGACCGTATCTTCTTTATCCAGTCATCTATTGAGGGACACTTCGATTTTCTTCATGTTTTGGCCACTGTGAAGAATGCAAACATAGGGGTGCATGAATCATTGCAAATAAATTAAAAACTTTACCTTATTAGCTCACTTAATCCTCACAATAATTTCTTAGGGAAGTATTATTAGTCTCCTTATTATATATTGAGAAACTGGGACACAAAGGAGCAGAGTGACTTGCCAAAGACACACAGCTTGTGAGTGGCAGGCATAGATGGAACTGAAGCAGCCTAGCTCATGTACTTGACCATGCTCCAAGTTTTGTCTGTAATGACTGGACAGCACTATTGGAAGGGTGTCTCTTGGTCCTCCTCACTACCTTGAGACTCTTCATCACCTTGCTTTTCTTGTTTCTAATAAATTGAGTGGGGAAACTCAATTGGATCTCACCTCCTCCTGCCGCAATAATTAACAGTAAAGCCTTTTTCAGGGGAAGGAGACTTTCAAAGCTGTGGCTGGCCCACCATCGCAGTGGACAGAGGACAGGGTCAACAAGTGGAGAAGTTCCTTACCTCTGAGAGGTGAACTTGTGGCTCTTTGTTATTCCCATGGCTCTCGCCAACCTCAGGACAGTCGCTGGCCATAGACAGATCCAAATTTGGCCCCAGTCTGTCTGGCACCTCTGGATGGGAAGGAAATCCATGCATGTTAGGTCTATTTTGAGATCCTACCCACTTTAGCTTTGCTTCTCCAGATAGGTTTCCTTAGATCTTCCTGTGTTCTTTCAGGACTGTGGGAAAGACACTGTCAAGGAAGTCAACGAGGATGTTTGCCCACGATCAGAGATTGTTTAGGAAAAAGGGTCAAGGTGGTTTGACCCTCGTACTCTGACCAGTTTTATCTCTCTCTCTTTCTCTTCCTGTCTCCTAATTCCCTCCAGTGCTTCTTAGTTTCCTTCTGTTTCCATTCTTTTCCTGCAAACACTTTTCAGGCACTCCCTTCATCCAGGCCGTGTTCATGGTACTAAGAGTGCTGTTTGGAGATCCACATACCCTGACACTGCGCCTAGCTTTGCCGCACACACATGCGTCCTGTTTGTGGGGTGTGGGAGTGTCTGCTGGCCAGTCTGAACCTCAGTCTCCTCATCTTTAAAGTGGGAGGATTGGGAGACAGTCTTTGAAGTGTTCTGCCACTTTGAAGCATTGGGTTCCCCTCCATTACACTCTCCCTCCTCTGTATCTCGTTTTTAAAATTATTTTATTGTTGTTCAATTACAGTTGTCTGCATTTCCACCCCCCCACTCTCCCCTACCCCAGCCATCCCCACCTCTGTCCCCCTTGGTTTTGTCCATGTGTCTTTCATAGCAGTTCCTGAGAACCCTTACCTCCACTGTCCCCTCCCCTCTCCCCTCTGGTTACTGTCAGATTGTTCTTAATTTCAATGTCGCTGGTTATATTTTGTTTGTTTGTTTTGTTGATTATGTTCCAGTTAAAGGTGAGATCATGTGGTGTTTGTCCCTCACCGCCTGGCTTATTTCACCTAGCACAATGCCTCCTCTGTATCTTTTAGTGTTCTCTTATCCACCACCCCCCTTTTTTCTTCCCCTGGATTTCCAGTGTTGTAATAAGAAAACACCATCCACTTGGGGATCCAAATTGAGGATTTATCCAATGTTCATGGGTGGAGACAATTTCAAGCAGACACAGAGGGAGTTGCGATAGTTTATTTTATTAGGAGAAAAAATGACTTATTGGCATCAAGGATGCTAGATTATAAGAATGTAAAATGGTAGAAACTAAAAGTGGTAGTGTTATATGAGTAAATGTAAGATTTTTAAGCAGACGTAAAAAATGAAAACTTTTCTCAGATACAGAAATGATGGAGACCTTTATTAGAAATGGATTTAATAGTATGTGGAGTTCTTTTCCTATGTCATGTTAGGGATGAGGTAGGGGGTATATTTATTTCTCATTTTCCTAAACAATCGGTGAAATGGCTGGAAATGGAGTATCACAATGTGATACATTTGTTTAGGATAACTTGATTCTCCAAAAAAATGCAAATTCACCACAGGCGTTTCCGTATTTGCTTCATCTTTTTTGGCTTTTGAAACTCAATTTTATCTGAGGTAACTTTAAACATATAGGTTGATAAGTTTGGACAGATGTGTACACTCAAATAGCCACCACCACCACAATCAAGATATAAATGACTTTCATCATTCCAGAAAGTTTCTTTGTGGACTTTTATAGTCAGTTTCCTCTTTCACCCCTGGCCCACTGATGTGTGTTGTCTCTACAGCATAGTTTTGCCTATTCTAGAATGTCATGTAAATGAAATCATAAAGTACCTATTATTTTGTGTCTGGCTTCGTCTGCTAAGGAGTTTTTATTTCTTTGTTCGAAAACACGTTTGTTTTGATTATTGTGGTAAAAAACATAGTAAAATTTAGCACGGTAACCATTTTTAAGTGTGTATTACATTCATGTTTGCAACATGTACCTTGTGATCTCTAGAATTTTTTTATCTTGCAAAACTGAAACAAGTCTCAATTTCCTTCCCCTACCTGCCCCTAGTAGCCATATTGCACTTTGTATTTCTGTGGGTTTGACTATGTTACATACTTTATAGAAGTGCAATGAGTCGATATTTGGCATTCTGTGATTGGCTTATTTCAAGTAGCATCATGTCCTCAAGGTTCATCTATGTGGTAGGTTATGACAGAAACTTTTTCTATTTTTAATTTTGATTTTGAATGAATGTGATCTTTGTATTAATTAAAATCCCTTAAAACAGGCCACAGAAGTTTGAGAAAACTAACTGTAAAGTTGCACGGTGAGGTCTGCAGATTTTTGTCTGTGTTCCCTGTCGTCTGGAATGCTAACGTCAGAACACACTTGATAGCAGTGACCAGGAGTTGTTTGTTAACCTACTTGCCAAACATGACGTAACCTTGTCCTTGTCCTTGTGAACTTTATTTTTGTTGTCCACACTATTACAGACGTCTCTATGCCCCCCACCTTTGCCAACCTGTCCCCCAGTCCCTGCCCCCTTCCCTCAGGCCATCATCACACTGTTGTCCCTGTCAGTGGATTATGCATATCTGTTCTCTGCCTAATCCCTTCCCTTTCTTTCACCTAGTCCTCCCTCTTCTCTGCCCTCTGACAGCTGACTGAATTTTTGAAAATTGAAGCATAATTGACACACAATATCTGGTGTGTCTCGGGTATACAGTGACTTGATATATGTGTGTATTATGAAATGATCATGACAATAATTCTAGTTACCATCTGTCATCACATGACATTATTATAATATTACTGAATGTGTTCCTATGCTGTACATTGTATCCTCATGATTTATTTATTTTATAACTGGAATGTATAATCTCCTTTATTTCACCCACCCAACCCCTCCCCTTCTGGTAACCACTAGTTTGTTTCTTGTATCTATAAATATGTTTCTGTTTTGTTTTGTTTTTTTTTAGATAAGGTCTTTTTTAATTGTATTTTTTCCATCATCATTTATCTCCCTTATACCCTTCTCTTCCTTGCAATTGCCACCCTGTTCTCCAGGTACATGAGTCCTTTTTCCTTTTTGCTCAATCCTCCACCCCCTAACCCTTCCCCCATAGCTGTCAGCCTGCTCTCTATCCAAGACTCTGTCTCTGTTTTGCTTGTTAGTTCAGTTTGTTCATTAGATTCCGCATATGAGTGAGATCATATGGCATTTTTCTTTCTCTGAGTGGGTAATTTCACTTAGCATCATGTTCTCCAGGTCTATCCATGCTGTCACAAAGGGTAGAAGTTTTTTCTTTATGGCTGAGTAGTATTGCATTGTGTAAATGTCCCATAGTTGTTTTATCCATTCATCTACTGATGGACACTTGTGCTACTTCCATATCTTGGCGATTGTAAATAATGCTGCGATAAACAGGGGTGCATTTACTGTTTCAAATGAGTGTTTTGGGTTTCTTCACATATATTCCCAGAAGTGGGATCACTGGGTCAAAAGGTAGATTCATTTTTAATTTTTGAGATATCTCCATACTGCTTTCCACAGTGGCTGCACCAGTCTGCATTCCCACCAACAGTGCATGAGGTTTCCCTTTCTCCACGTCCTCACTAGCACTTGTTTGTTGGTTTGTTGCTGATGGCCACTCTGACAGCTGTGAGGTGGTATCTCACTGTGATTTTCATTTGCATTTCTCTGATGATTAATGATGTTGAGCATCTTTTCATATGTCTATGGGCCACCTGTATATCCTCTTTGGAGAGATGTCCATTCGGATCCTTTACCCATTTTTTAATGGGATTGTTTTATTGCGGTGTTGAGTTTTATAAGCTCTTTATAAATTTTGGATATTAACTCCTTGTCAGATGTGTCAGTGAATATGTTTTGCCCCTCTGTGGGTTGTCTTTTTATTTTGTTGATGGTTTCCTTTGTTGCACAAAACAGTAGGTTCTTGATAGATACTGCTAATAGAATGAGTATAATCACTCTGACCTTTGATTATATAGATGGGGAAGTGTGTTCCCTATAAGCTGTTCAATGACTTTCAGTTACTGGCAGAGCTGGAGCTGGATGTGCACCCTCTGACTTCTGCCTCTTAACACTGTATGGAGTTGCATGTGTAAATCAGTAACTAAATTATTGTGTTTCATTAAAAGATTCTGTATCTATATATCAGGTTACCTTGTATAATTGTCACAAGACTTTGGTGGCATAAGAACTGTAATAGGAACACACCAACCTAGAGAAAAGGATGGTCTCCATTCCAGAGGTGGTACGGAGGAGGTGGCATTTTAGGTGGCATGTGCACTACTCGGAACTCTCATTAACTTCATGCTCTGCATATTGTTATGGTACCTACGTCCCATTAGGTTTATTGCCTGAGAACCCAGCATCTTAAGCTCCCGATCTTCATGAGACAGGGTAGTGAGAAGCTAGGAAAATTCCTTGGTGAGTGGAATAGGGAAATGGAGACAGATAGCTGAGCACAATGGCTGAGCAATTTACATCCAGTAGCAATTTGCAAACAGGTGCAAATGGATAACGGGGCGGAAGGCGGCCGGTGACTGGCAGGGGGCAAAACTGGGAAAATAACAACCTCACCCCCAGGGTAACCTCCTCTCCCCTGGCCTTTATTCCCTGGAGATAACATCTAGGCCTCAGTTTTGTTTCAGTGCCAGGCCAAGAAAAGCAGCAAAACCAGGTGAGTGAGCCAGGACCAACTGCAAAAACTAAAGACCCCTGTCACTGGCCAATCAGTGGAGACCATGGCCCTGAAAGGGCGCACCTGGAGACCTGATGAATGTTCTACTGAAACCCTCCCCTGAGTCCTCCCCTAAGATTCCCATCTGCAAGAGAGAGATAAAAGCCTCAAGACAAAGGACCCAGAGCAGGCTTGCCTCTCTCAGAGGAGCAGCCAGCACCATTTCCTTTCCTTTTATTTTCTCCGGGCCCGTACTTTTTTTTTTCTCACAAGCATGCTTCTCCTAAACTCTTAAGGCAATGGGCAGCGGCAGCCTGTCCCGGGCTGATCCCCTGAACCCGCCCCCAAAGCCCCCTTTTTCTACGACTTCCTGGAGAGCTCAGGCAGCCCAGCCCAGGCTATCCCATTGTTTCTTCTACGCTGAGCCTTTCCTTGTGTCACTGTCCCCAGCTTTAAAAAACGTACCCTCATAGTCACTTGGACTCGTGTCGTGAAGTCTCTCCTACACGAAGTCAAGAACCCACACATTACAGCTGGCCCTGGGCAGAGCCCACTCAGGGCCAAGGTCCCCTGTCTGGTAAAGTTTGCATAAATGAGAAGAACCTGTACTAGGTCTGATTCTTTTTTTTTTTCACTTCCCCTTGCCAAACCACATTTGATGAGATGGAATACCTACAATAAATACTGCCATTAGTAGGCCACATCATGCCCGGGCACCAAGCCTGGGGCTAAAAATGGCGTGTTTACATCAATTAGTCTGGCCACAGAAAGCCAGGGGAGAGCCATTAAGTTGCTTTGTCACTGTCAATGCCAGCTCAGGACATGTGCTCTCCACTGCCACCTGTGTCCAGAAACTGTTAGCGTTTCCTCTTGTGGGGAGCAGTCTGACCCGGTGATAATAACATGGCAGAAAGAAACAACATGTTTTAAGCTAGAATGGTACACAAAACAAAAATGTTCCCAATTGTTCAAGACAGGAGATACAAAGAGGGGGAAAAAAAGGCAAATGTGACCATGTTGTCTGCTTCCTCTGCTATTAAACCCAGAGGTTTTAGTTCAATATAAACAGTGGTGTGTTCCGAATGCTGAGGTGTGGGTCAAATAAATGGTGAGTCAGATGCTGAGGGAGTGGGCCAGAGTCTTTAAAACAAATCATCCATATACCTCTTTTCAAAAGCGGTTATCATTGTTTTTTTTCCCATATCCAGGTATACTATCAGTATTAGGATTATTTTATTTTAGTTTTAAAATTACTTTATTGTTGTTCAATGACAGTTGTCTGCATTTCCCCCACCTCTCCCTCTCCACCTCAGCCAAACCCACCTCCCTCTGTTGCTTCTACCCTCCCCCTTGGTTTTGTCCATGGGGAAGGATTTTCAGGAACAACTATTAAGTGTTAGAATTATTTTTAAATTCTCTGTCCACTAAGAGTCCCTGGAGACAAAGAAAAGCAGATGGCTCATACTCACACAATGGCCCTAGCTTTTCAGTTGCAAGGGTCTTGGGGGGATTGTTGATCTGCTCATTCCCGACAATCTCCAAGTGCTTGTTCTGCCATCAAGTCTTAGCTTGAATTTCAAAGCTGATCCTTTAGTTCCTTTGGTTTCTCCAAACACTGGCCCAGGGATGGGATGGGAAGCCTGAAAGGTTGGGAGACTGTGGGTTCTCACGTGGGTCAATGGAGTAAATGGGAGGACGAGTGGAGGAGGGCAGCACAGGGAAGGGGACTGCCCTTGCTCTGGAACCAGAGCAAACAGCTTCAGTTTGAGCTCCTGTCTGTGCAGCTTGGCAGGTTTCTGGAATCAGAAATCAGTTCAGAGGATAACTTTTATAATACCCAATTATTATGTGCAGTTCTGGAAGCCCAGAGTCCAAATAACGTGAGGTTGTAATTTTAGCACTCACCATAATGACTGAATTCTGAACCATTCTCGGCTTTGATATTCTTTGAAGGGCCAGTTGGCAGGGGAACAGGCAAACAAAGCTTTTTACATTTTTCTTTCTCTCTAGATCTACACAATTGCTATAGACAAGGACTTTTTTCTCCCATTTTGTGCAGTGTATGAAGGCAATTTTCTCCCTGCAACCACCAAGGCTTTGTAATTTGGTGTGCAGGCAAAGTTCTGTACCAGCAAGGTGCAGAGCAAAGAACAGTGGCTTAGGAGTTAGGACACTGGTTCCCAGCCCTGACTGCTGCTTGTTCAATTTTGACTTGCAGGGCAGAGAGTGCAGCCGACTAAGGCCCGTAGTGATACTCTACTTTTAAGGCGGGGAACTTGGTCATTTCCAAGCCTGGACAGTCTGGTTTTTCATTCTAAGAAGTGAGATGCTTTACCCTGAGGATTCTCTGCTTTGTAGTCCAGCCTCCTTGTAGTCTTGGCAGATGTTACTTGTCTTACTCCTGTAACACAGCACCGCCTGAGTCATTAAAACTTCTACTGAAGTAGAATAGCATACGTGCAGAAAAGCGTACACACAGAGCATAAGTGAACAGTGTGATCAATTTTTACAAATTGAATGCACCTACATAATTGGCATTCAAATCAAGAAACAGAACATTAACACGCCCCAGAAATACCTCTTCCACCTTCCTCAATGCAACCTTTCCAAATACAATGATTATCCTGTCTTCTAACAGCATAGATTAATTTTGCTGTGTTTTCTGCTTTATATAAATTGGATTAGAATCAGTAGGTATTTTTTAGTGACTTTCTTCTTAAAGATTCAACCAAATTGTGAGTAGCCATAGACCATTCTTCTTATTGCTGTATACTATTTCATTGTACAAATACACCATAATCTGAAATGTGTGTATCTTTGCAACCTATTAATTTAGGCAAAAACTTTGCGCTTCATAACATTAGAGGTCCGAACATTTTAATCACACACTAATGATAAGAATCATTCTCTTGAAACCAAATGAAACCAAACCAAACCAGAAATAAGATTGGTTGTCAATAAAGTCTTAGAATCTGTTGCTGTTGCTTTGGTACTTACACACAAAATCTTCATCCTCCCCCAAATCCAAGCTCTAAAGATGAAGCTTTGCCTGTATGTGTCCCCATCTGAAAACCATAAACATGAAAGATTTATTTCTTGACTTCAGAGATGGGGAAATGTTGAGAACAACCTCAAGTTACTTGTCAGTCTTAGCAAAACTCCAAGTTACCTGGCTCAGGGTTTCTGTTCGTTATCAGCCAACTCCCATATTTTATTTTTTCATTTTTGTTTATTTATTTCTGAGTATAAAATTTTTATAAGTAAAATTAACCACTCCCATAGTTTCTCTTAGCCCAGAGATAAGGACGAACCTGGTGGGTGGTCTGGGGCCTGGGAATTTATGTCTTTGTTGATGCAAAGTTACTTTATTTGGTGTTTCCCTTTTTCTGTAGACAGGAGGGAAATAGGGAGATCACAATTATCGGTTCTTTAGCACTTCATCGTTTACAAAGCACCCCTCCTCCTAACAGTTCTGTGAGGAGTGTGATTATAATCTGCCCCCATCTTACACAAGAGGAGGTCCTGACTCTAGATTCTGGCTTTGTTTGCCCGAGATGGCGGAGCTGAGGGGTGCCAGTATCAGGGCTTAAAGGATAATCATATAAGCACAGGGCTCAGGTGTTAAAGGCAGATCACACCTGCCTCAGGCTGCACGAGGGTATATAGTGATTGCTCAGACTCATTACTTAAAGGTGCAATGCAAAATCACATTTACAAATGGCTCCTATTCTTGCCTTCTCCACTTGTGTACTACATCCATCTTAAGCACATGGCATTGCTGCTGTCATCGTGCCACTCGTTGTATCAAGAGCTACAAACAGTCCCTCAGTGCCTTCCCGACCAAGTCCAAATCCCTTGGCACTTCTTTGCTCAGACCCTCTCACGAGCTGAAACCTTACCCCAACTTCACCTCCCCAGCGTGTAGAAAATCAAGCAGGGGAGAGCCCCCTCAGGGTGCCCCCTTTGTCCTGTTTGAACGACCTGTCTGGCTTCTCCCATATTGGGCTTCCTTCCTGGCCTGGGAAAAGGCAGGACATGGTGACTTCTGAAACCTTCACTCTGATGAGGCTGTCAATTTGGCCTTATCCATGTGACCTTAGACAAGTTATTCTGCTCCCCTGCTCTTCAATTTCTTGAGTTTTTACAGAGAAAAAAACAATTCTGTCATGCTGTGACAATAGTCCTTTCTTCCTTCAAAATGCCCTTCAGCGCCAAGACAGGGTAGACAGAGGGGACTGGGACATGAAACAATTTTGACCTAGTGGGCTTCCCTCCAGAATCACAGCAGGCAGTGTCTGAAATATTTTGATTTACTTAGAAAATCACTGGCAGCCTTTCTTGTTATTATTGACTTTAGGGGTGTGATGGTATAGGAGTGAAATGGCTGGTTGTGTTTGGATTGGCCATTGTTCTCTATTAAATGGTAGGAAAAGAAGGAGAGACCCAGCTTTGCCGTCATGGCCAGCGGAGCCTATTCTTTGTCACCACCAAGAAGGAAATGATGTTCTGGCTAAGCTGCTTCCATTATGTCTGATAATAACGCCTACAAAATAGGACTGCAGCCGCCAGACGCTTTGCTCAGCTGGGCTCGTGTGCCAAGCCTGAACAGCAGTGTCGTACTCTAAAGTAACTCTTCTAGGAGAAACGTCTGCTGGCCTGATCTATTAATATTAGCAGCCCTAGGGCACCAAGGAAACTATTCCAGCAGATGCTAAAGAAGCTGGTGGTTGTCTGGCAAGAGGTCAACATTTGTTACTCAGGGAATTGTAAAATAACAGGCTGTCGGGGCACAGGAGAGCTTTAAGGGTCCTGTTAGGGATCCCTATTTGCAATTTCAAAAACAGAGGTTTGGCCGTGGCTTTCTGAATCTCTCATTGTTCAGGCTAAAGACCTGGGGTCCTTTGTCCTTCAACTATTTCTCCTATGACATGGTTTGGTGTGCATCCAGTATCTGTGGAGATTATACACACACACACACACACACACACACACACAGGGTGGGGCAAAAGCAGGTTTATGGTTGTTTGTATGGAAAATAACAATAATAATAACACAAGAATGAGCTCTGTGTTTTATGTACTCACACCTGTGCAGCTACTTTTGCTCCACCCTGTATGTATGTGTGCACGTGTATTCAAGTATTAGGCAGCTGAGAAACTTCTGGTCATCTTACGGCATTCCCAGAGCAGTGACTGTTCCCTGGCACTCTAAAGGGCTTTTCTAGGAAGGTAAGGAAACAGTACACCGTGCTATCATCAACTTCCACTGAGGCTATGAACGGAAATGGGTCGAAGCCACATGTCAGGAGACGTTTAAGATTATGAAAGGATGAATTTGGGACATGGGTCACCAAGAGGTCTCTTGGCTTTCTTTATATATCCTGAGGAAAATCATTCATAGCCACACAGGATGCAAAGTTAGAATAGCTTGGATGATTTTCAGCGAAGACAAGATTACCCCGGAGCTAGCCGGTGAAGGACCATAAAAGTGTTATAACTCCTGGAAAATGGATTTTTTTTTCATTATCCCCGTGCCCATATAATACAGGCATTTGCACTTCTCTGCTTCCCATCAGGATTCCCTGCCATCTCTCCTCCACTTTTTTATTATGGAGCCAAGAAAGCCCGGGTATCCGCCCAGAGGTACCATACTCACTTGGGAGACTTCAGCCCAGGAGCAGACAAAAGGAGAGGAGAGATCACATTTTCCTTAACCTGTTACCCTATTCTTTTTGCCCTGCTGCCCACTTTCATTTATCCTATGGATTCTAGACAAATGAACAAACTGCTGCCCAGTTGATCAGATAATGGTATGGCAAGGAAAATCTCAGTTTGTTCAGAGGCCATCCAGTCCCTTCTCATTTTACATAAAAGGAAACTTGTCAGAAAAACGTTGTCTCGAGACTTGTGGTGTGCTAATGGCAGAATCCCTTGCAACTCTGGTTTTCTGCTTTATTGTCCTTTTAAATATACTTTCCAGCCTATGGAATATGAATTCTAGAGCAGGAAAAGTTTCCACTGCAAATTACTTCTTCTCATATGACTAATGCTTGAAATTTAACCAGGAGGGCTTAAGTCTCTGATCCCACTTAAAATGCAAATGTAGAGAGGGTAGGGGTGGCAGGAAAAAATTTGATTAGTAGTTTCTGGCACCTCAGTGTGAATATGTATCTCAGCTCTTTTCCTAAGATGATCTCTTTTACAGGCCCAGAGGAGGAAATTATGTAGGTAGTCTGTCCCCAGGGTAGAGTGGTAAAGTCACTGGGCAAATGGACATGAAAATCAATGGAAGATCTCAGGATGGTGGGAAAATTCCCCAGATCATCAAGATAATTTTCTGAATTAATTTCCTCCCTGTTATTACTTCTGCCTATCTGCTGATTTCCTGCTTCTTTCTCACATCTAATAACAATACCGGCATGTAGCTTCTGACCCCTTACACATCGAAGGATTGTCACCTGAGGAACTGACTAAATGCTAACAGCAGCCTCTGGTGTATTGAAGAGAGAGGGCCGGGGAATGAGAAAAGGTCTGGAAATGATATCTTATGAGTAATGGCTGAGGAACCTTGGCATGCTTATCCTGGACAGGAGACTTGGAGGAGAAGTGGCAGGAGGTCTAATGGTCTCGCATTCTTTTGACGGCTCTCAGCTGAACACAGCTATTTAGTAGAACTGGGTTGTGTAGAGAAAGAAACCCTTGGAGATTAGGATTCTAATCCAAGTTTTGCTACAAATCCTCTGTATGTATTTAAACAAATTGTTTCTCTTTTTAACTTAGTTCTCTTTTATGTAGGTCAGGGAAGCAGAACGAGGACACAAATTTCAGCTCAATTTAACGAAGAAATTCCTACAACAAAAGTTGTCTAAAGGGTTTCCTTACGAGGTAGTGAGTTCCCCATTAAAAGACTGCTTTTATATTTATTGGGTTTTTTGTATTTCACCTTCTGGGAGATTTATGTTCATATTCTTTGTCTACTTGATTTTTTTAAAAAAATATTTTATTTATTTATAGAGAGCAGGGAAGGGAAGGAGAAAGGGAAAGAAACATCCATGTGTGGTTGCCTCTCGCACAACCCCTCACTGGGTACCTGGCCTGCAACCCAGGCATGTGCCCTGACTGGGAATCGAACTGGCGACCCTTTGGCTCGCAGCCTGTGCCCAATCCACTGAGCTACACAAGCCAGGGCTACACACACTGTTTTTTATTCCATTGATTTGTCTGTTGTTGCATCAGTGCCACTCTGGCTGTAAACATGATATATGCTGATACACTGTGGAAAAAGTCAATGACTTACCTGCTGTAAGTCATTTTTTTAATGTCTTGATTTTTAATGGATTTTTTTTGTTCTAGGTGATCTCTAGAATCAATTTGTCCATTTCCATAAATTTTGGGGGGATTAGACTGGAATTGCATTTATTTTATGAGTAACTCAGGAAGAATTAGTGTATTTACAATAATAATTTTATATGTAAGAGATAATCTATCTTTATATTAGTATTTTGTTTTTGGTAAATTTCATTTTTCCTAAGCTTTACAGATATTTACAGAATTTTACTGTTAGATATTAAATTCTTTTTGTAATTGTTATTGAAGGCACCTTCCCCCATCACATATTCTGTTTGGTTATTGCTGGTATATAGAGAAGTTTTTGGCTTGTTTGTATCAGTATTCTATCTAGCCAGCTTATTAACTTCTAATAGCTTTTGATGGACTTGACTATAGGTTGATGATTATTATCTAGAAGTAATGGAAGTTATATTTCATTGATTCTGATATTTTTACTTTGTATACTCTGGTTTCTCTTCAGATTGTATAAATCTTTTGCCTTTTACTAATATTTCTACTTTGTATATTATTTAAGGTTCAGTTGCAGGGAATAGAAACCACCCTAGATATGCTAAGCAGAAAGCTATTTAATACAGTGCAGCAAATAATTCCCAAGTTTTTAGAAGGTCTGGCAGATTAAACTCCAGGTTTGGCCTCAAGGGACAACTTCTCAAATAACTGCCAAAGAAACTGCTACTTTTCTGCCAGGATCAGTGAAGTTGAAATTAGGAAATGACTGAGTCAATTGCTGGCTGCAAAATCACTCTAGCTGTGACTGAAGATCAGGAATCTACCCTCAAAACTGTTGTTTCCAGAGCCACAACATGCCTGCTAGACACACAACGCAAGAGTGGATTCTTTGCGTATTGCTTTCATTCTCGCTACTGAATTCAGTCACAGATTCAAGCTGTGTCCTCGTACCACTGACTGGTGGAGCCGAAGTCATTTCAAACCATGGCTGAAAAGAGCCTTGGAAATGTAGATTTTCACATCCCAGCCTATGCAGTACATGCAGCCACACTAGAAGACAGTTGGCTGTGACGTTAACCTACAGAAGGAGTCATGCTTCTCATTTTTTGTCACTGGTTTTCTTGTCTGACTAAGACCTCCAGTACAGTGTTTTACAGCAGTGGTGAGACTTGCCCTCTCTGAGTTTAATAGAATGCTTCTGATGTTTCATGAGGTTTGTTCTAGATTTCTCCTAGCTTTCTTTTATTGAGTGCAAGAAAAAAGTGGGACAACTGCAACAGCATAATCAATAAAATGTATTTAAAAAAAGAAATATTTTTCTATCCAATTTGCTTGAAATATTCTTATTTTCTGTTTTAGAAACTCAGAGTAGGTGTCGAATACTGTAAATGTTTTCCGGTATTTATCAAGATGATCATGTAGGTCTTTTACATTTACCCTGATAATATAACAAATTACATTAGTATATTTCATAGTATCAAGCTATCATAGCATACATGTCACAAACTATAACAAATTTATATCAGATTCTCATATAGTATTTTAATCCACAGTTTGGTTCAAATTGCTAATGTTTTATTTAGCATTTTGAGTTAGGGTAATACCAGCCTCTTAGAATGAGATGGCAATATCTCCATCTTTTCCACTTTTCTGAACATGGTTGATGTAATTAATTAGTTCATATATGTAGAACTCACACTTACTTGTAATTACATAGTTTTGAATTGTTCCCTAGTTGTTTTTTCTGTGTACCTTGCTTTTATTCTCCCTTAGGTCATTTGAAAATCTCGTGAATGTTGAACCTGGCCTCATACTTTGTCTATCTTTCCATTGCACAGAACTGAGTCATACAGCAGATTCTCGAGTAAAAACTAGGTAAAAGATTTCCCTGGCTTCTCAGAAAACACTTCTTGGCAAGGATATAGGAATAATGATACCTCAGACACTTTAGCAATCAAAAAAGAGGGAAGAAGCAGATAACAGAGAGAGAGACAGATATGAGGAAAATATAGGGAAAAATAAGTCATAGAGAAAGGCTTTTATTGACCTTGATTTACCTTAATATTTATTTATGTGTATATATTGCTGAAAAAGAGCCCAGATCCAGGGTTCAGAGCTGGGTCTGTTCCTGATGCAGATGGGCACATATCATCTCCATGTGTCAGGGACAGCCTGTCTAGCACTAGGGGCAATGGCAGGATAAATTCAAAACAGCAGAGGGCTAAACCAGATGCTGAAGTTCCTATACCTTCTTCTATCCAGGGCTCTGGCAGGCACAGCCACGGAACACACCTACCCATTCACTCATTCTCTTCTATCCTCTAACGGATACCAAAATCAAATCTTCTTTCCACTGCCCATAATGTGCAAGGAGAATTCAAGATAATCATTCCAGAATGCATAGCTGTGGTAGGTGTGGGTTGCCTTTCTCTTTCAAAAGCACCAGATCACCCATATTTTTGCACTCTACAGCCCACAAATCTCTTGAATAGGCACTTCAGCTCCTTAAACTACTGACACCTTTATAGTATTGTTTCAAGCAGATCTCTCTTTCAAAGTTCATAAAGGACTTTCGCATCTGTTATTTAATTTCATCTTCAGTATTGTGTGAAGTAGGTATCATTACAGATGAGGAAACTAAAGCTTGAAGGAAGTTAAAGTCTTTTACAGAGTCATACACCACTAATAAACAAGATAAGACCATTTATACAGAGTTGTAAAGATCCATTGAAAGGCTATAATGGGAAAACTCATTGTAAATTATAGAGTAAGTACATGTATGTAAGGGATATTATTATCATCATTATTGTCAATGCACATATTAATCAGATATTTGGAATGAGAGACTTTGGGGTGCCTAGCCCTGGGCTGGAGCTGGGAATAGAGAATAAGGATTGTGCTTTGCAAGAGCAAGAGGAGATATACTCACTACCTTCTGGGAACTGGGAGGTCTTGATGGAAGTAGCTAAGATACATTAGTTTTTTTAAAGATTTTATTTATTCATTTTTAGAGAGGGGAAGGGAGAAAGAGAGGGAAAGAAACATCAATGTGTGGTTGCCTCTCATGTTGCCCCCTACGAGGGACCTGGCCCACAACCCAGGCATGTGCCCTGACTGGGAATCAAACCAGCAACCCTTTCATTCACAGGCTGGCACTCAATCCACTGAGCCATGCCAGCTAGGACAACTCAGATAAATTATAATACAAGTAACAAGTCAGAAGGCAACCTAAGCTGAATAATTAATTGTTCACCGTGTGGTTGTGAATAAATGTAATGTAAGACCATCAGGAAGAACATGAGAGATGGTCACAGTTCTTAGTGATCAACAACATGCATCCAGTGGACCTGGAACTTTGTCTACATTGAATAGAGTGAGTGCTATTTGGATAAGTTGAAAAAAGCAAGAAGAGATACTCATGTGCAAAAATATCATATGAAAGTGGAGAGGCGAGAATGAGCCTGATGATGGGAAGTGAGGCCTCCTGGCTGACTATGGCAAGAACATGGTGTTGAGTTGTATAGGATCTTTAGATATTTGGGGGAATTAACCCATTATCAGAGGTGTCATTGCTAAATTTGTTGTCCCACTCAGTGGATTCCCTTTTCATTTAGTTGATGGTTTCCTTTGCTGTGCAAAAGCTTTTTAGTTTGATGTAGTCCCACTCATTATATTTTCCTGTTTCCCTTGCCCTAGGAGATACATCGGCCAAAATACTGCTACCAGAGGTGTCTGAGATTGTACTACCTATGTTTGCTTCTAGGATTTTTATGGTTTTGCAACTTACGTTAAAGTCATTTTTGGTATTTTTGAAAACCACTTCCCCCTTTCCTTTATTGTGTTCTTTTAAATTTAATATAATGTTTTTTTCATCCCCCTACCCCCTCTATTTTGGCAACCATAAACTTGTTCTGTGTAGCTATGGGTTGGTTTCTGTTTTGTCTTCCACAAACATGCTATTGTTCCAGGAGCTTGTTTCTGTGAACAGATGCTTCTCATGATTCTTCTTCCAGATGCCCACCTCTAAGACTCTAATAATGGAAACCATACACAATTCAATCAGACCGTACTTTAAGCAATAAAGTACATTTACTGATGTGTAGTTCTAGAACGTTTTCACAGGTGGTCTTCATTGCTGATTAGTTTGGTCCTTTGGTTTAATGATGCCATTGAAGATAAAGCATCTTCTGTCTCTTCCCACTATCTGTTGAAGCGCCAGCTCCATCCTTAGACTGGCTCCCTCTCATGGTCCCAGATGGCTGTCAAGACTTCTTCAACTACCGTTTCTTCAACCCATGATCAAGAAAAGAAAGTACTTCTGTCTAGCATTCCAAGAAAAACTGAACTTCATCCTGAGGGGGCCCGCTTAGAGGATATAATTTACCCCAAATGGTAACAGTGGCCAGAGAAATGGGATGGGCCAATTGCCTTAAGTCAGTTAGGGCTTACTTCTAAAGCTTGGGAGGTATGGTTGAGGTCATTTTCCCTTGAAGTCCCTGGGCTGCTTTGGAGACCAAAGAAAATGCTGAAAGGGAAATCTGGGTCTGTTAGGAAGGCAGGAGAGAGCGATGGACACTGGGAAGACAATCAACAAGTGTCCACTATGCAATGTGATGGAGCTTCTGAAGCAGTCTTCTGGCACAGATTTGCCTTTGGGAGGACCAAGCAATAGTTTCCCTTGAGTTGGGGTTTAAATAGTCTTCCTTGAAATGAACTAAGGAAATGAGAAATCCCATCACCCACACATTAAACAACCGTTCCAAATGGTTTCTGAAATGAACATTGTTTACATCTTTTCAGTTTTGATATTTTAGAATCCAATAGCTGTAGGATTAAGTAGGGCTTTCCAAGGTCTACAAGTTTATCTTATTCTGGGAGCTTGAGTGAAACTGGTAATGATATGTAGAGGAGTGCAATCCTTCAACTTTGACTTCATACACGCACATGATTTTCCATGACTTTTGCATCAATGATTATTCTTAGGTATTGTTGACTTAGTAAAATTATTGTTTCCTTAGAGTCAGAAAGGATGGGTCTTTTTCTGTCTGTGTCCATTCTGATTTGGGTCTCTGTTTTTCCTCTCTTTTGTAAATTGTAGCATAGTTTTGTTAAAGTTGGAAGGCAACCAGATACATAGGAAAATGTATTGTACTAAACCCAAGTTCTCTTCCTTTGCTAACTGTATATATAACCTTAATCTGTATTCCCTCAGTGTCTGCATCTATAAAAGAAGTGGCTTGGACAAGATGGTCTCTGAGAATCTTCCTGGCCCTTCCATTCTAATTATATTGCAGGAAAATATATACTGTTATTAATAAATGACGTACAGAAATCCTCACAGCTAATTGAAAAAATCTGTTACAGTTCTCCGTGAAAATAAAAGTCCTTTTCTTTCCAGGATGTAAGTGTTTAAAATTCAGCTAGTAATTACTTCTCACTTATCTATGATCATAGGCAAAGAGAATGTAAGATCATGCAAATGCACAGATAACATGTCCACTTTACTAGGGACAATGACTTCCACTTCCTTCTCTCAACCTATTTCCAGAGATATAAACAAAAAGAAAAATACCTTGGATATGAGTTTTATCTTTAATTTTCCTTGATGATTTTCTCTGGAGGAGGTATTGATGAGCAAGGATGTGGTTCAAGAAGGCAGCAAGCCAGAGCGAGGAGACTCAAAGCTCACTCCCTGACCTGGATAGTGTAGCCATGAATAGTGAGTTGATTGTATTTGGAAACAAGTGAGCTTTGGAAGGGAGCAGAAGGAAAGAAAAACAATCATGCTTTGGTCTTAGAATTGCTGGCTGTCTGTCTTGTTGTAAGGATAATTGCTCCAGCTACTAGAATCCAAATTAGTGTGGCTGGTGCTGGATTGAGAGGGTTGGAGATCCATAGCTGTTCATTCCTTGGACTTGGGCGGTGATGAGAGCTCCCTTACTCTCAATCCATGGGGTATTTTCGAGTCCCAACAGCTGTGTAAGTGGAATCTTCTAGCCTCATGTGAAGTAATGAAAGACTAAATATATCTTATCTTGTAGGAGGAAGTAAACAAAGGGCTTTAAATATTTCATTGCTCTTAAGCCCTGGACTGGAGTGATTTAAAAAAAGCATATTTGTTTATTCTAAAAAATATTTATTTAGTGTCTAGAATGTGCTAGGAATTGTTCCAGGTCCTGGGGTTATAGCAGTGAACAGTAAAATGTTTGTCCACATAGATTGAACATTTTAGCATGGGGAGACAGATAATAAGCAAATACACAAATTAAACAGTATATTAGACAAGTGCTACAGAGGAAACTACAGTAGGGAACTAAAATTAGAAGTACTGGTAGGCAGTGCCTGATTTGTGGTTTTAAATAGAGTGGGGAAGGCCATGCATTGGCACCAAAGTGCTGAGTTTAACCTACTCGTTGTCTCGCTTGAATGGAAATATCTTTCTTTTTTGGGCATTAGTTGTTTCATCTGCAATATGAAGAGAAAGGAACTAGGAAGAACTGCAAATACTGCCACAATTTTTACCTTTTTTAAAAAATATTTTTAATTTATCTTTAGAGGGGAAGGGAAGGAGAGAAGGGGAGAATTATCCTTGGTTGTATGGTTGCCTCTCGTGAGTCCCCTGCCAGGAACTGGCCTGCAACCCAGGCATGTGCCCTGACTGGGAATCGAACTGCGATCGTGTGGTTCGCAGGCCCATGCTCAATCCACTGAGCTATGCCAGCCAGGGCCTACCTTTTGTTTTTAGGAATGTAGGGTTGAAAGGATGTAAAAGACCTGTACGCAGAAAATTATAAGACACTGAAGAGAGAAACTGAAGAAAATACAAGTAAGTGGAAACATTCAGTGTGTCCATGGATTGCAAGAATTAACATCATTAAAATGCCCATACCACCCAAAGCCATCTATAGATCCAATGCAATGGTGCAGTCTCCTTGATCACCGGAGCTGGGTGCTCCAGGCATCTCCATTGTGTAGGTTATTCCAGCAGTTCTGTTTTAATGGAGTCTTTATTGCTCCATTATTGGCCTGTTCGTGCATGGGGTTGACCCTCAGGCTGGCTGAGTGTGAGGATTAACCCTAATCAGGGGAAGAGCTGCTGTGCTGGTGTTGACCACATGAAGTGGAATTTGTCTCAGTGATGTTTGGTGCCTGCTGAGATCTCCCTTTGGATATGCCATTTGTGAAGCTAATTGGTTCCTGCTCTGATAATGATCTGAAACTGGTCCCTGGGTTTGTTGGTTCTGAGTTTTTTGGGAGGGACTCTTGTTCAGGACAATGTCAGATGCTGCCTGTGACTGGCCCTGGGCAACCCGTTTGGAGCTACAAAGTGGTTCATATTGTTCAGCTGCCTCTGCTGGGTCTGAGTGTTTGTGGGAAGGACCAAACTGCAGAGCAAACCCAGCTCCCACTAGCACTGAGCTCAGGGACAGGTCAGTAAGAGGTCCAAGGCACCCTGAGATTTGCCTTTGCCTGTCTGCCTGACAGCTGCCTGTTAGGCCCCATCACTAAAAGAACCTGTGGCAGTAGTCAAGTTGCATGAGGTAGGTTCCCAGTGAGTCACCAGGTAGGAGTGAGTGGTGTTCACCAGATTGATACAGGTTCAAACTTAGTGCCAGTGCTGGGTCTGAGGCTTCACAGCAAATGTCCCAGGGTACACCAAGTCTAGATGCCACTCACTGGGTTTCTACAGAGCTTTGTGATTGGAATGGGATCTCAGGGAGTCATCTGGGTGAAGCCAGCAGACTTTATTAGGCCCAAACAGACAGAGATTTGGCTGTATGAATGGGGGGTTCTGTAGCAGTCCCGTGTGTGAAATAGCCACACAACTCAGCATGTCCCAGATTTTGCAGGGAGCCTGAGCGCAGCATGGCAGGGACAGCAGGAGTCAGGTGGATGGGATTAGTGGATCTCCCAGGAGTAAAAGATGCCAGTCAGGCTTGGAGATGTGTGGGAGTAGTGGCCCTTTCCCCAGAGCCATACAGCTTAGTTCATCCCAGATTCTTCCCAGATTTCCTCAATGACCTGGCAGGGCAGGGCCACCACGAGTCAGGAGGGAGGTGTCAGTTAGGTTCACGATAAATGTGGGTGGAATGTCATTTGCCCTAAAGCTGTACAACCCATTCCCTGACATCCCCTGAGTCTGCTTGGACCTCCACACCTCTGCTCAGGCAACTGACTCTTCAGGAGGGTGCTAGCTCTGCAAGGTGGAGTGAGAGGAAGTCCAGAGGGTGGGGCTATTGCATTCTCCCAGGCTGATGCCATAAGGAGAGGATTGTTCTACCCTAGAAAGATGGTGTCTACAGTGTGGAAGAGGGACTCAGCACATGGATCCTGGTGGTTGTCCCTTCATTTCTCTCCCCAGAGCCACAAACCCCAGACTCTCATCATGTGACTGTAGTCCACTTTGCACTCTCTCTGCCAGAACCCAGTGTCAGTGGCTGCCAATGATATCTTGTGGGCTGGCCCTTTACTTTAAGAGAGGGCACCTGTGATAAGAGGGCACAAGCAGACTCCTATCTCTCCCTGGTGGTCAGAATTCCTGCTGATTTTCACAGCTAGGTGTTATGTAGATGCTACTTCCTGGCTCTGGTGCTCTGGGCTGGGGAGTCCAGTGCTCCTTGGGGGAACTTTGCAGCTGAGATAGCCCTCCAGAATCTCAGTTGCCACCCATGGAAGCCAGGCCAGCCCTTTTCCCATCTCTGTTTTTCTTACCAACTTTGATGTGGCTTCTTCTGTAAATCCTTGGTTATGAGACTTCTGTTCAGCTAGCCTTCAGTTGGTTATTCAAGTTGTTCTATAATTTAGTTGTAATTCCAGTTTGGTCCTGGGAGGACGTGATTATAACTTTCTCCTACTCCACCTTCATCTTGGATCCTTTGAAACTTATATGTTATTAACCAATTTTACCTCAATTACAAAAAGTTCTGCCCGCAGGCAGTCTTGATCAGAAGTATCTGCTAAAAGACAAAGCAAGATCCAGTTGTATATAGAACACTGTAAGTTAATTATTAGTGTATTAGCACAGGAAAGTATAGTAGGGTATATGTTTGCTCTAACAAAGAAGCTTATATAATTGGGGATTAAAATAAGAAAGTTATAGAAAAATCTGGATGCAAGCAGCCCAGAGCTCTGCTCTATAATTTCATTGAAGGACCCAGGTTCCTTCTGTTTTACTTGACCGTGTCTACAGTGCTGTCCTTGTCCACATGGTTCACCACCACATATGTATTTCAACTACATGAAAGAGGGAAAATAGGCAATTAAAAAATTAAAGGGTATAGTCTTTCCCTTTATGGTATAACCTGGAAAGATTTAAACCCATCATTTTTGTTTGCATCTGATTACAGAACTCGGTCATATACCTCCTCTTAGCTATAAGGGAAGTGAGGATGTATAGTATTTATTCTGAGCAGTCATGTATCCAGCTAGAAACTCCATTAACTGTTGTAGAACATTTTTTATCATGAGAGAAATTGTCTACCCTGCCATATAGGGCTACTATAGGCCAAGTTACTGATTATAAGCTCCTAAGCATATATGTATGGTGGTTTTGTTCCTGGAACTCACCGGAGAAACTGAAGTCCCCTTTGACTTATCAATTCAGTTAGAGTAAAAAAAAAGTAGTCATCAGCAGAGTTTCAGCTGAATAGTCCACTTCAGCTTCTTTGCTTTATCCCTACCCTTAGGACCTACTTACTCAAGCCAGCAGGAATCTGCCAGACAAGCAAACTTTGGCCTTTCCTATGCTCTGGATACCTAAACCTCTACTTTTTTTTATTTGTCACATTGCACAACCTACAAGTGTTGTTTGGGTCTGTCTTGATTTATAGCTGAGTGCAAACGTTCCCAGCTCTGGGGCTGTTTTCAATTTCAAATCTGTCCTGTAAAGCACACCATACAAAACATGTGTCTTCCCTTCTCTTTAATCATTCTTTCTCCTGCCCCCATCTGCCCCATTCATCAATCAAGCTCATCCAGCCAGGACTCGGGGCCTTGATAAGGCTGTCTTTGTGTTTCATGTTTCATCTTCCTCTGGAAACTGCCCTAGGAAACCAAGTGCTCCTTGTCAATGAAGACAATGGGGCTGAGTAATGAAATGCCATCAGAAAAGGCCAGACCACTGGAGGAATGGCCTTGAATTCTTCTGACCCCCCGGGACAAGTGTTCTTGCTCCATAGTTCCACCTTCTCTGGGAAGCAGGCTTCCTCCAGTCATGACTGTCACCAGAATGCCAAGGACGATGGGTACATTTATGTTCTCTACTTCTCGAGCTTATAAAACCATGGGATGTCAGAGTGAAAAGGGTGTTTTGGAAATCACAAAGCCTAGCTGGTGTAGTTCCCCTCTTTTTTATGGATAAGGAAACGATGACCGAAAGGACGACTGACATGGTATGTCTTAGGTCATACAGCTAGTCAGGAGCGTGGTTTAGCCCAGAAGGTAGACCTCCTGCCATATACAGGTTAATGTGGATTGAGTGTTGCTAGGCATCAGACACTTTTCTAAGCACTTTATACATATTATTAACTCCCTGAATCTAAACAATAGCCCTATCAGGTGGGTGCCATTTATTACCATCTCCATTTAACAAATAAGAAAACTGGGGGCTAGACTGGTTAAGTAATTTGTCCAGTTACAGAACGAATACGTGGGAGAGTCAGAATTCAAAACTAGGGCATCAGTCCAAAAACCCATACTCTTAAGTACTCTGCTTTCCTGCCACTCAGAGTCCGGAAGGGCCTGGAGGATTATTTAGCCTGGCCATGCCTGACAGATGATTCTCTTCCTCAGCCTGCCTCTGATTATTCATTGCAGGTAACATCAAATCCAGCACTCTTGCCTCAATAGCATGCTTGTCTCTGTAATCACACAGGGTTTTCTAACTGTCAATACTTTAGGGGTGATTGATTTCCTCCTCTGGAGGGAGCTTGGAGCAAGCTCTATAGACAGGGTTAGTGAAGGGAGATTTGAAGGGGCACACAGGCCCTTGTAGGATGGTTCTTCCACCCAAACCATCTTGTCATATCTGCCAGCCATCTTGACTGGCCTGGCAGATACAGAAAAGGGTAGATTTTCTCTGGAAATGGCAACACACTGGTCCTGCTGATCCCAGAAAAGTTCCCACCCACAGGCCATCTGTGGAGGAGCAGCTACAGATTCTGTGAGGTGGAACCACAGTGAATTGTATACTCTAGGCTCACTGTTGCTCATCTGAATCTTTCCGCCTCCTTTGTGCTTTGCTTGGTGGCATTTGCAGTGCTCACTGCTCTCCCTGAAGGGGAGAGTCTTCACCTTAATGATGTCACAGGTGGGGACTCATGCATACTTAGTTTTAGTTTATACTGTCCTTTGGAAGCATAGTTTTAAGAAAATAAAAGAAACACTTCCAGCTACCTACGCTCTTCAGAAATTGCATAAATGCACAGATCATAGATGGCACAGGCTTCTTTGGAATATAGGGAACGAAAGGGAAGCAGAAAACTTAAAGAAACAGACATATCCTGCAGAGGGGGAAAGGAAGGAGAAGGAGATTACTTTTGTGATCTCTAGAGAGCCATTGTTAAGAAGTGCCCCCCTCCACTCCCTAGCTTCCTGCATGGTGTTTCCCCTTCATCAGCAATTGGCACTCCCAGAAAGCCTTTCCAGCCTTTATGTAATGTCAGGAAAGAATCTGCCTGACCTTGGCCTGTGATTAACAGCAGAGAACATTTTGATCCAAGTCGCTGCTTCAGAAGGATATACTTTTCTGCTGCTGATGTATTGACGATTCAGGTCTGGCTTTTCCTGTTCAAAAATGTTGGCATAAATGGGTAGAAGTGAGTTTACTTCATCACCATCAGCAGCTGGAGAGTTTGGGGTATGGCTTGGCAGAGCCTTGGAAGGAACGTGCCTGGATGTCGGATCCAGATGAAAATGACTTTCACGGGAGGTGGCTGTATGGGGTGTGGGAAAGAACTTGGTTGGGGATTTCTTTGTTGCCTCATTTCTTTCAGCTCTAAGTCACATGTATCTGGAGGAGTGAGAAATACTTCAGTCTCGCTCTTTTTCCATATGTATTTTTCTCAAAGCATTGAAGCAGATTGAGAATTGTCAGAGGCAGTGCTGACATTTAACCACAATGCACAGGTTTGGCCCCTTCAGTTGGCTACTGGTTAGGACAATATACTATAGTGATTAGGAGCACAAGGTTGGAAATCAACTGCCTGGATGAAATCATAGTACTAGCACTTACTAAGTGTGTATTCTTAGGCAACTTAACCTCTTTTTATTTGTTTTATCATTGTTTAAACTGAGGATAACAGAAGTACTTACTGATATGCTTGAATGCTATTCACTACTGCTGCTCTTTTGGCGAGCAAAGGAGAAAAGTCCTCTCTGTGTGGGTCATACATCAATGCTTCAAATTGATATCAAAATTCTTCTCTTCCAAGCTACTGGACTCTAGCTACTGACCCTTTCTTTTCTTTTCTAAAATTAAAGAAATTTTAATTATAGTTGACATTCAATACATTAGTTTCAGGTGTATAACCCAGTGATTAGACATTATATAATTTATAAGTGACCGTCCCAATGAATCTCGTACCCATCCAACAACATACATAGGTATTAGACTATTATTGACTGCATTCCCTATGCTGTACGTTACATCCCCATGACTGTTCTGTAACTTCCAACTTGTACTTCTCAATCCCTTCACCTCTTTCACCCATGCCCCAACATCCCTCCCATCTAGCAACCATGAAAATGTTTTTTATATCTATGAGTATGTTTCTGGTCTGCTTGTTGGTTTATTTTGGTTTTTTATTCCACATATAAGTGAAATCATCTAGCATTTTTTGTTCTCTAACTTATTTCAGTCAGTATAATACCCTCTAGTTCCATGTTGTTGCAGATGGCAAGATTTCATTTTTTTCATGGCTGAGTCATATTCCATTGTATATATGTGCTATTGCTCTTTATGCATTCATCTACTGATGGGCACTTATGTTGCTTCCATATCTTGACTATTGTAAATAATGCTGCAGTGAATATAGGGATGTGTGTGTATTTTTGATTTAGCATTTTGGGTTTCTTCAGATAAATACCCAGAAGTGGAATTGCTGGGTCCTTCATTGTCTCTTGTGATACCCTTTGTTTTGAAGTCCACTGTGTCTTGCATGGGTATTTCTACCACACCTTTTTTTTCTGTTCCCATTTCCATGAAATATCCTTTTCTATTCCTTTACTTTTGGTCTGCGCGTCTTTCAATCTGAAATGAATGTCTTGTGAAAGGTCTTGTTTTGTTATCCATTTAGTCATTCAATCTTTGATTATGACATTTAGTCTCTTCGCAGTTAAAGTATTTGTTGATAAATATGCATTTATTGCCATTTTATTATTCATATTTTTATCTATTCTTCTTCTTAAGGGAGACCCTTTAACATTTCTTGTAATACTAGTTTGGAGGTGATCAACTCCTTTAGCTTTTTCTTGTCTGGGAAGCTCTTTATCTGTCCTTCAGTTCTAAGTGATTTCTGCTACTGACTTTTTCTAAAGCCTTTTGTTTCTTCTTTTCAATCCACAAAAGATAAAAAACACCTTCCTTGGTTTTCCCATATTTAATCCCTTTTTCCACATTTTTAAAGTTTGTTTCACTTCTAAAGTATGGTTTCTCTATAAACCCAAGTCCCCTCACCTCTTGCTTTAAAGGAGCTACAAGGGGTATATGTTCCCAGTTTGAGGTCTTCTCAGTTCAGCCATCAGTATATCTAAACCTCAGGTACATTTTGGTTATTCTGTTACCATCCAAACTACACTGTTGCTTTTGTTAACAACCATAGACTTTGGTTGTGGGAGAAGGATCCCACAGTCCTCAAATGCACCCATGCAAATGCTCCCTCTCTGTCTCTTGCAATTTTTATGTATATCCCAAAGTTCCTCCACTTGGCATTCGCATTAAATTTGGAAATAGTTTGTTAGACAAGACAACTCCAAGCCCCCTTTCTCTCTGCTTCCTGAGGAATGCCTCTCCATCACTTCCAAAGAAAACAAACTCTTAACCAACAGGGCAACTGTCCAGAGAATCTGAGCAAGCTCAAGATGAATGGAGAAGCAGGGAGACCAGCAGAAGGGGATGTGCAAAGGGAATGGAGTCTGAGGACGATCATCCGTAGTATTAGAGAAACATGGATGCTTCTTCTCCCTTTTCTTCCCTTTTGTCTGCAGTAGGTACATGGGCTGGCTCAAGAGTGTGATTATGATCTAGCAGAAAGTGAAACTGACCAGAGCCAGGCATGTTACTTTTTGAATCCAGTTTGTCCCACATGGTTCCTGTAACTTCTGTGGCTTTTAAGCAAGGTGACTCTGGCTCTTGGTCTTTCTTATAAGCAAAGTGGAGCTATAATAGCATGTCCTTCATGGAGATGCTAGAAGTCATTGATGAGTACATGTGTATAACCTGCTTGGCAGAGTGGAAAGCACTAAGTCTAATGTAAGACATTTTAACCCATTCATTGGAGCCCAGAGACAACAGTTGTGAGAATGTCTATAGGTGTGTGTTTACATGCACTTGTGTGATAAAGTCCTTCCTGCTTATAACAGACTGTGTTCCCAGTATATCTGGCTATTTGACTCAGCTTCTCCCACTGGAAAAGGCAAATTTCCCCAGCAAATGGGAGTTGGGGAATCTAAATGTTTTTAATGAAGAATCCTGGCTTTCTAAAAAAGCATTTTCATAAAACAAAACCCAAACCAACCACCAGTCTATAATGAACACAAGTGTTTAGGAAGCTCATAGATATTCCTCTTTGTCTCCATACACACAGTTCTCTACTCCCAGGTCAAACCCAGGTTCAGAAAACAGTTTATTAGCCTTCAGGAGTGATGTTAATTGTGGAAATTGTAAGCACTGAGGCAGAAAATAAAGGGAAACACTGCTTTGAAATAATAACAATCAATAATAGGTAAGTGATGTTTTCAATGCAGTAACGTATGTAATCCTCAGCTCAACCTATGAGTTAGTCCCATTACACACATGAGACAGTTGTGCCTGAATTAAGTAAACTCCCCATGGTTATATAGGTAACAAATGGTAGAGCTCAGTCACAAATTCAGATTGTCTGCCTGTACATTCTGTGTTTTCAACCTCAGCACTACACCTGATGAACTGAAATCTTTCAAATCACATAACTTATTCATTCAACAAACATTTATGGAATTGATGACTGGCTTGCCTGGGCTCCCACTGCTCTTGTTTCATAATATATTATAGCTTTTAATATATTCATTGCAATCAATTGTTGCTGTCTGCTTTTCTTACTAGACTGAGATCTTTGAAAGCAAAGACCATGTCTGAAGCCTCTGTTTCACTCATGGCCTCACTAAACCTAGGAAATGGCGTGTTCATTGAGTTGGCCATGGGGGCAACCCTCTGCTCTGTGCTCTGGAGTGGGGGTACATAGATCAATAAGCACAGTTCCCAGTATCAGGGAACTCCCAATCTCTGCAGTGGCCAGACATAAGAAAAATGGCATTCAGCGTAAGGCAGAGTGAAGTGAGACCTATAATTATGGTCTCACGGTATGTTCCTAGAACTCAGAAAAAGGATCACTTCATTGTCAATGGAACTGGAATAAAATGTTTTAGGTAATATTGCCATTAAGTGTTATGTAATATAACACAATCAGTCAACATCATTTAGCTTTAGTTCTATTTTGGCCACTGGCTTGGACATGGTGGCACTTGAGCATTAGCCCTGGCCTTGGCGGGGAAGATGAGCTACGCTTCACAGATGAAAACAGCACGATTTCATAGAAAGAGCGTGCACATTGGAATCAGGCAGATCCAAGGTTGGACCCCACCCAGTTCTACCACTTACAGGCTATCTGACTGTGAACCTCAGTTTTCTTTTCTGTAGCCTCAGTTTTCCAACTTGCTGTAAGAGGTATAATAATAGTACCTACCTGATCATGAAAATGATCCAGTGATCATTTTCCAGTGACGATCCAGTGATCATTTTGACGATCCAGTGAGTTAAAACAAGTAAAACTGTTACCATATTTAGTAAGTGCTCAATAAATAGTAGTTTCCTTTCCCTTTAAATAACTGACAAGAAATATTTTTGTTTGCTGCCTTATTTAGTTGGCTGTATTTACTTATTTTGAATAGGCAATTTATTATCATGGTATATAATTGAAACTATACACATAAGGGTATTGTACAGGTCAGTTGCAGCCTCAAAAATGCTGCCTAATAGACTAGCTCTAGACCCAGTAGCAGCATCACATATATCAAACAGAATGTGCAAATAATGCTAACAACTCAAAAAGAAAACAAATATCCCCTAGAAATTACAAAGATTTGAATAGACACTTCTTTAAAAAAAGTGACATAGATGGCCAGTAAGCATATAAGGATATGTACTATATTATTAATCATCGGGGAGATGCAAATTAAAACCACAATAAGATATCTCTACATACCTACTAGATTTATTAGACTTTTAAAACACTGACCATATGAAATGTTTGCAAGAATGTGGTGCAACTGGACCTCCCATTCATTGCTAGTGAGCTTGCAAAATGATCCAAACACTCTGGAAAACAGTGTGTCAGGTTGTTAAAAGGCTAAACATAGGCCTACTGCATGGCCCAGCCATTCACATCTAAGTATTCATCTAAGATAAGTGGCAATGTGTGCTCACACAAGGACTTACATAAATGTTGTAGCAGCTCTTCCTCATAATAGCCAAAAAGTGGAAAGAACCCAAATGTCCGTGAATCGCTAAACAATATGGGATTATATCCAAACAATGGAATGCTGCTTGGAAATGAAAAGGAATGAACTATTGATAGATGATATGATAGAGATATGTCTCAAAATCATTACTCTGAGTGAACAAAGCCAGACATGAAAGAGTAAATACTGCCCTGCCTGGTGTAGCTCAGTGAATTGAATGTAGGTTGTGAACCAAAATGGTCACCAGTTCGATTCCCAGTCAGGGCACATGCCTGGGTTGCACAGGCCCCCAGTATGGGCCAGGCCCCCAGTACGGGCCATGTGAGAAACACATTGATGTTTCTCTCCTCTCTTTCTCCCTCCCTTCCTCTCTCTCACTAAACATAAATAAATAAAAGGAAAAAGAAAGAGTATATATTATATAATTAAATTTATTTTAAAATTGTAGGAAATTCAAAAGGATCTATAGTGAAAGAAAGGTAGATCATTGGTTGCCTGGAGGCAAGGGTGAAGAGACAGATGGTTTACAAAGGGGCATTAAACAAGTCTTAGAGTTGATGGATATATGAGTTATTTTTACTGAAGCAATAGTTGCATGTGTGTATACATATGGTAAAACTGATAAAATTGTAAAATTCAGGTTGTGATGTTTTTCATTTCAATTGTACTTAATTAAATTATGTTTAATTAACTACATCATATTAATATGTATTTCTTGCTCGTGCAACTGTGCATCGTTTAGTGTTATGCTGATCTAGGCCAGTTCTACTGGGTTTGGCTTGAGCCTGTGGGGTCTAGGTCTGCTCCAGTTGTCTCTCACTCCCATTGGACAGGCAGCCTATGTAGATCTGGTTTTGTTACAGCGGTGGCAGAAAAGGAGATTGAACAAGAACAGGTGATGTTTATTAAAAACCCAGACTCAAACTGATGCACAATAATTTCAACCCAAGTTCAATTTGCTAAAATCAAGTTATATGGCCAAGTCCAAAATCAATGGGATGAGCAACAGACTTTTTGAACTCTGTTAGGTAGTACTGGTAAGTGGCTGTACACAATGATTCAACATGACCACAGGTGTATGCAGTGGAAAGCTTCATTACATCCGCTATTCGCTATCCTCCATTTTCCCTCCCCAGAGGCCTACATCTAATTTTTTGCGTGTCTTCCAGTTCTATGCATGAATATATAAATACCTCCATTTTTTGCTCTTCAGTGCTTATGTACTATACATACTACTTTGTATTTTACTTTTTATTTGATTTATTTTGGAGACTGCTCTATATTGTTATATGAAGTGCTTCCTTTTCTCCTGTATTATTGCTGTGTATGCCATCACATGTATGTACCATGATTCGATCAGTCCCTTATCTATAGACATTTGGGTGTTTCTAACCTTCTCTCCTTTCATACAACACACATTTGGGTGTTTCTAATGGTTTGCTGTTACAGAGAATGCAGCTGTTGTCTTCACATAAATATCAGTTTATTCATGTGGAATGATATTGGGATACATCTGATGACTAATTGAAAAATTCTAATAGCAATAAATGTGTTATCTTGGTTCAGGTCTTGCCAATAAAGAGACCACGATGAAGCCAGAACTGAGCATTCTTGGAGATCAAGTGGTGATCCAGGCTGGTGGAACATTTGACATCACCTGCAGGTAACAGAATCAAGGCCCTTCAACTTTTCCTGATTAAAAGACCCGTGATAGGGAGCTCAGAAATATTGGGTGTTTTTTTTAATAACAACTCTTTTTTTTTAGATTTGAAGATTGTGTTTATTTTCTTATTTAGAGAAAGGGTAAGAGAGGGAGAGAAACATCAATCAGTTGCCTTTCACACGCCCCAAACTGGACATGGGGCTCACAACCCAGGCATGTGCCCTGACCAGTAATCAAACCAGTGACCTTTTGGTTTGCTGGCCAACACTCAGTCCACTGAACCACACCAGTCAAGGCATAGAAATATTGGGTTTTTTATCACACTTGATTTTTTATTTATTTTACAATAGTAGAGAACAGGTTATGGAAGATCAGGCTTCTTAATAGTGGTTTTCATCAAGTGTACTTCTCTGGGTGGAGTGGGCTAGCTTTTCAGCTGAATCTAGATATCTTTGTCTTTGGCTCCCTTATTTACATTATTACTTTTTTCACACATTCCAGGAAGCTAATTTGACTCTTAAAGTCCATAATATGCCAAAATGTACTTAAAGTGCTATCTATTTCCTTGATATCCACAGTGTCACATTTCTTGTAGACTCATGTGTGTGTGGCCAAATGAACAATGTCATGTTTTCAAAAATATCTAGAAAACTGGAAGTGGGTACTTCTTCTCTTTTCCTGTGTGTTCTTCATTTTGGTGAATAACGGAGATGGCAATTCTAGCAGAAAGAGAAGTTTAGTTTGAAAAGCTCAACAGGGATTTTACATTCTAAGAGCAGTATGAGGGTGTAGGAAAGAAACCCGATTAGAGATGATGCGAGAATTATTCACAGAAACTGAATGAGAGTTGAAACTATATAAGTAGATGAGGATAGTAAGGGAGGGTATGTTGAGTGAGAAGATAAAAGGGTACAGGTCATAATCTTCAGGAGTCCCCGTGCTTCAGGATTACCCGGGGAAGGAAGGAGACTTGGGGAAATGCATGGAGAATGAGTAAGAGGGAGAAACATAGGAGAACTATAATAAGGGAGAACAAGGTTTCAAGAAAGAAAAAGTGGTCAGATTCTTCGGCAGGTATAGGTGTAGGTGCTCAATAAATGTGTATTGAATTTAATTGAACTGAAAGTATAGTACAGTGTTCCTTCATTTGTTAAGCTAGCCAAGGCACTGGTATGTCAGTAAAGGTTCCATTGTGATATACGCAATAGGAAACCCAAGTTAACAGCTGCACTGGGAAATAAAGTTTAATTGTTTTATGGAAAAAAATCCAAAGGGTGGATATCTGGGGATGGCATGCCAGTCCCCTGAAATCATTAGAAACTCATACTCCTTCTATATTGTAGATCCACCTTCATTAACTAATGGCTTTGACCATGTGGTCCAAAATGGTTATTCAAACTCCATTCATCATGTCTACATTCCAGATAATTAGAGAAAAAAAAACAAAGGTAAAGAAAAACATGCCTTCTATATCTAAGACCATTTTCCCAAAAGCTCTATATACCACTTGTGCTTATATTGTTTTGACCAAAACTTAGTCACATGGCCACACTTAGCTGCAAGAGAGGCTGGGAAGTACAGTTTTTTATATAGGAGGCCATATGTCCAACAAAAAAGTAAATATTTTAGTACTATGAAAGAAGGGAAGAACCAATATTGTCGTGCCTAGTGAATTATACTAAAATGCAGTGATAGCATAACTGGAGGTAGGGGTTATCCTGTTCTAGGTCTTGTAGATTCCTGTACTCCCCCTGCAGGGGGGGGGTGACCTTTTCTCCTAGCTATGTGGGTTTCCAACAGTACAGATGAGGTTTGATCAGGGGATTTGAGCCAGACATTTGGTTTTGGGAGGCTGTCTTTTCCTCATCTGTATGCCTGCTTAGCAACTTCTCTGGGTATAAAGCATGACTGAAGAGTCAGCGTCAAGTGCATTATCAGCCCCTGCTCACACAGGATCACTTTACCCCAGTGACCCTGAATGACACCTGACCTACATTAGCCATTGTATAAAACCTGCCACCAATTGCCTAGATGTGCCCTGGTTTGTTGTGTTCCAACAGATCATACTTTTTTCCAGGGCTTCTTTCCAGGGCTTTTAGAGTCATAAAAACCAGCTCTAATTCACCATAAATTGTAACACTTAACCCCAGGTGATTTGTTTGAGACAGGCTTAGCTCGGGCAAGTAGGCTGGTTGGTACTTTAGGGGAAATTTGCTTGAGTGCTAAGAGGATCCCAGAGAAAGTTCATCTGGAAGACAGGCTAATAGTGCTTTGGGTAGAAATGGAGAATGCGAGAAGGAGGTATGGCCTTGTAAATAAATAACTCCTCAGAAGGTTTCAGAAACATGAGGAGCTCCTCTGAATCCCTTTTTAAAAAATGAGTAATGTGGGGACTGAAAAGATGACAATATCTGGCAAAGGACACACAATTGGGCAATGGCAGCGCTGCTACCTTACTTCTCGTTTCCATGACACTGAAGTAAAATTTCGAATATTTATTCTCTTGTCTTCAAATGATCATAGGTGTCTTTCCCCCTCTGGGTTTATTATATATAAACTCCCTCATTTGTTCATTGTATAGAAAACATTTTGTGGATGTGGACAAGTAATAATTACTGCCCTGAGTATCAAATAAAAAGAAATTTATAATAAAACAAGTAATTTGTTGTGTGTCTGCTGTACTAGGCACAATACTCTGTCTGGAGGTAGACATGGCCATATATACACAACTGGGTAATCACACTCAATGCTTTTAGGTACTCACCTCACAGTTGAATGAGCAAGATAAGAATCCTGAAAAGGGCCCTGGCTGGTGTAGCTCAGTGGATTGAGCGCGGGCCTGCGAATCACAAAATCGTGGTTCGATTCCCAGTCAGGGCACATGCCTGGGTTGCAGGCCAGTTCCCAGGAGGGGCCATGCAAAAGGCAACCACACACTGATATTTCTCTCCCTCTCTTCTTCCCTTCCCCTCTAAAGATAAATAAATAAAAAATTAAAAAAAGAAATTAGGATGCAGAGTAGCAGAACTTTATATACTTCAGTGAGGACTTTGAAATTATTCTGAATGTCATGGGAAGCCACTGGAAGAATTTAAGCAGGGGAATGATGTGATCTAATATATATTTAAAAAATCCCCCTCTGGATGCTGTGAGGGATATGGATTAAAGGGGACAAAAGTCAGAGGCTAGTGCAGCATTCCAGGCGAGACATGATGAGGGCTGGTACCAGGATGCCACTAGTGGAGAGAATGAGAAGTGGGCAGGTCCTGAATACATTTTGAAGGTAGAGCATAGATGATATCCTAATGGACTGGAAGTGTAGTGTGAAAGAATGATATGATTAAAAAATGATTCCTATGACAGATAAAGTTGATAACCACAATAACGATGATTTGCTGGGTTCTTACTCTATATCAGGCTTTGCTCTAAGCAGTTTGTATGGATTGACTCAGTAAACCTTCTCAATACATTTGTAAGGTAGGTTCTATCAGCCCCACTTTACCGATGAGGACTCTGAGGTCTGAAGAGGAAGAGGAACTTGTTAAGTGTCCAGTGCCAGCACCAAGCTCTCCGGATGCCCAAGCCAGTGGGTTTTTCATTGTGTAAACATGCAGGCAACTCTCTATACTTTGTAAGTTTTGACAAGTCTGTGGAGCACGCTGAGCTCATACTTCCTTGCCCAGCTCCAACAGGGACTAACCATACTTCCTTGTGCTCAGCTTGGCCTCTGTAAAACTTCCTGGTCCAAGTTACCTAAGTTCCCAAGCCTTAAGCTGGAAGGAAGCCTTCGGTGCTCTGGCCGGCAAACCCAGTATCTTGTGGAAGGTGGATGGGGGAAATAAATCAGCTTGTAGGGAAGCTCAAGACTCTGGCATGTGATGCTCCCCCAGGATGTTATCAGGAATAGGAGGCCTAGTCATTCCAAGTATCCAGCTGCTCAGGCCCAGGCATGAGAATCTGCTGTTGGAATCTCTGGAACTTAGTTTCTATTTCTGGAATATTTTCAAAAGTGTCCTCTCAAGCTCAACCAAATATCCAGATATGGGAACTAAAAATGGGTCTAAATCAGAAGTCTGCTGTGTGAACAAACATAAACAGCTCATCCTCCTTGACCTCCACCGCTCCCCATTTATCCCAGGCCTTCACCTTTGCTGCTCCGTCTAGGCCTTCTGTCTCTAAAAATCCTCACACCCTGGCCACCCCCTGCCCACCATCCTAGAGGATATGATGGTGAGTGAAGTAAATCAGACCAAGGAAGAAACATATCATATGATTTCACTTATTTGTGGAATTTAAGAAGACCAAACAAACAAAACAAAACAGAAACAGGCCCATAGATACAGAGAAAAAACTGACCGTGGTCAGAGGATTTGAGGGGATACATAAAAATGTGAAGGAGAATAATAGGTATATACCTCCAGTTAGAAAAACAATTCATGGGATGCAAAACAGTCGATATTATTGTAATAACTTGGATGGCGACAGATGGGTACCTAGACTTATGTGGTGATCACATCACAAGGGATTGAAACATGGAATCACTGTGATGTGCACCTGAAACTAATATAATGTTGTGTGTCAACTATACTTCAATTAAAAAAACTGAACGAGTTTGTCTAACCCTTGCACCCCAGATATTGTCTTGCTTGCCCATTTGCTTTTGTCTGGTATCGGAGCAGACAGTGTAGAATATTCCTGAAGACTTCATAGGCCAGGTTAGTGTGGTCTGGCACGTTGCCCAGAGCCATTGGAGGTACTACATACACAGGGTGGAAAGCAGAAGAGCAGTGTCATTTGTTGGCTCTAATGGGCAGGTCCGAGACTCTAGTCAGGTGAGACAAGCAAAGGTTAGGAAATTCAAACTCTAGGGCCAATTTCTCATGGCATACAAAGCCCAACAAAAACAATAAAATTTCAGATGGCAGCTGATAACAGGCCAGAGAGTGTGTTAGTTTGCTAGGGCTGCCACAATAAAGTACCCAGTACCAGGTGGGTGGAACATCAAAAATTTATTTTTTCATAGTTCTAGAACAGGGGTGTCAAGCTCATTTTCACCGGGGGCCACATCAGCTTCACGGTTGCCTTCAAAGGGCTGAAATAATTTTAGGACTGTATAAATGTAACTACTCCATAACTGTTAAGGAATTGAAATTACATTCATCCCTTTGAAGGCAACCGTGAGGCGCCTTCTCACTGTGTCCTCATGTGGTCTTTTCTCTGTGCGTGCTCATGCCTGGTATCTCTTCTGTGTGTACTAATCTCCTCTTATAAGGACACCAACCAGACTGAATTAGGGTCCACTCTAGTGGCCTCATTAACTTAATTATCTTTCTATATCGAACTATATCTGGAGGTTAGTGCTTTAACATGTGAATTTGTGGGGCACACAATTCAGTCTATCACACAACACACCTTCTCTTAACCTGTCTGGTTTGGAGGCCACACGGTTTATTTAAAGACCCCAGAATGAGCCCTGGCTGGTATGGCTCAGTGGATTGAGTGCTGGCTTGTGAAGCAAGGGGTGGCTGGTTTGATTCCCAGTCAGGGCACATACTTGGGTTGCGGGCCAGGTCCCTAGTAAGGGGTGCACGAGAGGCAACCACGCATTGATGTTTCACTCCCCATTTTTCTCTATCCATTCCCCTCTCTAAAATAAATAAATAAAACCTTAGAAAAAAAGACCCCAGAATGAGGCTGGACATACTCTAAGAAGATCAAAGTTCAAACAGGAACAGAGGCTCCAGTGGTTGGCTGAGTAACTTACTTGGATTTATTTTCTTTCTATGTACAGAGACAAAACCACATTCTAATCTCAGGGTGCAAGAGCCAGAGGGTGAGGGTTGGGATGGGGCAGGACTTGCACGGTTGTTCTCTACCTCAGTCCTGGCCTTGCTGTCTCTAACCCCTCCTTGTATTTTTTTAACAGTCTTTAACCACAGTCATGGTAACGTATTATCTTTTCAGAATGGCTGCAAATGCATTGCTCTTGAAGAATATACTCAAGGTGGGCCGTGGCTCCCCACACCACTTGATGGTTTACCTTTTGTTCACTTCAGTGAATTTGTGGGTCACGATACATAGTGATGTCGCAGATGTGTGAATGAGACATGAGATATGATACGGGGAAGGGTAGCTGTCTTTGACATAGGAACAGGAATCAAATCTGGCTCCATCCCCCGCCCCCCCAATTTCCACTGCCTTCCACGTATGCTGAGGGCTTGCATTTGCCAATCATTTCCACATACGGTCTCTAAATGAGACTTCACGGAAGCCTGTAAGGGAAGGGTCACAGTCCCTGTTTTGCAAATGAGAACCCTGAGACCTAGGAAGCTTAATTAACTGCTCAAAGCCACATAACTGAACAGTGGTACTGAGACTTGATATACAGTTTTGTTTGTCATCCCTGTGTCTTTTCAGTCATCATGCCACAGATTCTTTTTGTTATAAGGAACTGGGAGGAGAAGAAAATAATTGATGAGATGATAATATAGAGTCCTATCATTTTGTCTGCACGTGAAAGAAATACAACAAATTTAAACTTAACTTGGTCCCTGGTTCTAACCCACATGCCCTTTCAGAACTCATTTGCCAAAAAAAAAGCCTTTTAAATTAAGTGAGGAGACAAGGTATAATTCAAAAATAGAAATAAAAACCTAGACTGGGCCCTAGTACATAGGACTTTGAGTGTGGATCCTGCCAGCAACATTCTGGGCAAGGCCCTTTACCTCCCTGAGTCTTGGAGTTCTCATTCTCCAAGTCCAAACCATAAATCCAGAAAGACCTCAGAAATCACTTAACTCAGTATTTCCCTCTGCCTTCAGCTGTTTAATGGCAAACACTCCAAAGCCCATGCATTGATTGGGAGAGCTGGGTTGAAAGTATGGGTTGAGTAGAAGGAGGAAATATAAGGGTAGAGAGGGAGAAGGACAAAAACATAACTCATGGTTTCAGATACTCCTTATACCCATAGTCAGGTGTTCCAATCCTTTGTGCCAACGTTTTCATGGGAACTAAGCTATCTGTTATAACTCTTCCTTCAGAACTCACACTGGGAGCTGCAGCAATATGGCTTCTTCACTGCCCTTTCCATGCCTGACCCAGCATATTTTTTGTGTTGTGTTTTCAGGGCGCTGGCTGCCGTTACCTGGACTTGGGGCACTGGGTCTGCAGGAAGTCGCGCCCGAATCTTGGAGCACCCCTGCTCTGATAACCCCCTTGTCACTTGCAACCAGCTCACTATCTTCCGCACAGAAGCCGGTGACACGGGCTACTTTACCTGTAGCTATAAGGACATTGCTGACATCAAGGATCCTAATGACAAGGCCAGTGTGTATGTGTATGTCAAAGGTGAGTGAGTGCCTTGGGCTTTGAGACCGAAGGATTTTGCATTTTTTCTGGATGTGTAGATACATAAATCCCTAGGTAAATTTGGAATACTTTGGAGTGCTTTTCAAGGACAGTAGAGCAAGGACACACCTTGTGCTTTTAAATTGTGCTAATGACATCCAGTTGTACCTTCTTACCCACATGCTTTCCAGAGGTGAAGTTGTTGATCTCTGATCCCCGGAGATAAGAAAAATAATAGGATTAGTTCCCAACTCAAGTAGTTAACCAGTGGTATGTGAAAGGAAGGGACTGTGGAGAGGCAGATTCACCTGACAAGCTACAGACAAATTTGGCTTGATCTTCCTCTACTTCCAGATGAGGAAGGCTCTTAACATTTGAATCTCCTTTCCAGAACTTCTGTAGCTTTGGGCTCTGGTGCTGGGGCCTGGATGATTGCTCCTTTGGGAATATAATTTCTTCTTTGAGAGCACAGAGGGTACCTTTTTAGAAGCCTGTTTTCTTTGCTCCTCTTGCGTGCCCATTCTCTTTATGAGCCATGTGTTTACTTCCTTATACATTAGCTGATAACTAAAATCTATAAAGCAGCAAACTTGGCCCTCAGGAAGACCTAAATCCTAATCCACACACAGTCCTCCTGGTCTTCCAAAGATACAGGTTAAGCAAGTCTAAGGGACCATAGTAAGGATTAGGATGAGGTGGAAATAGCTCTAGGCTAGGAGACTTGATTATGGTGTATAATTAGTGTTCTGTTGAATTCAGTTTGCTAATATTTTGTTGACAATTTTAGCATCTATGGTCATTAGGTATATCAGCCTGCAATTCCCTCTCTCTCTTTTTCACTAGTGTCTTTGTTGGGTTTTGGTATTAGTTTAATGCTAGTCTCATAGAATGACTTTGAAAGCATTTTGCCCTCTTCCAATTCTCTTTTTCTTTCACAAGATTGCAATGGCTGTTCGGGGTTTTCTGTTGTTCCATATAAATTTTTCCAATATCTGTTCTAGTTCTGTGAAATACGCTATTGGTATTTTGATAGGAATTGCGTTGAATCTATAGATTGCTTTGGATAGTATGGACATTTGAATGATGTTACTATTCCTATCCATGAACACAGTACTTGCTTCCACTTACTCACATCTTTTTCTATTTATTCCTTCAGTGTCTTATATTATTCCAACTATGGGTCTTTTACATTCTTCATTAAATTTATTCCTATGTATTTTATTTTTATGCAATTATAAATGGGATCATTTTCTTAGCTGTCCTTTATGATATTTCATTATTGGTGCGTCAAAATGCACCAATAATGAAATGCCATAAATTTCTGCAAAATTTTCTGGATATTTATTTTGCATCCGACTACTTTTCTGAATTCATTTATCAATTCTAGCAGTTTTTTGGTGGAATCCTTAGGGTTGTCTATGTACAGTATCATGCCACCTGCAAATAGTGACAGTGTTACTTTCTCCTTTCCATTTCGGGTGCCTTTTATTTCTTCTTCTTGTCTGATTGCTGTAGCTAGAACTTCCAGTACTATGTTGAACAAGAGTCATGAAAGCAAGCATCTCAGTCTTGTTCCTGATCTTAAGGGAAACACTTTTAGTTTTTGCCTGTTGAGCATGTTGTTGGCTGTGGGTTCTTCATATGTGGCCTTTATTATGTTGACATATGTTCCCTCTATTTCCACTTGGCTACAAGTTTTTATCATAAATAAGTGCTGAATTTTATCAAATGCTTTTTTGCACCTATTGATACAATCATGTGATTTTTATTACTCATTTTGTTTATGTGATATATCATGTTTATTCATTGGTGAATATAGTTCCAACCATGCATCTGTGAAAAAAATCCCCCTTGATCATGGAGTATTTTAATGCAGTGCTGGATCCAGTGTGCAAATATTTTGGGGGGAATTTAGCACTTATATTCATGCTACCTAACATCAAAATACACTACAAGGACATAGTAACAAAAACAGCATGCTACTGGTGTAAACACTGATATACAGATCAATGGAACAGAATAGAGAGCCCAGAAGTAAAACCATGTCTATATGGTCAATTAATGTTTGGAAAGGGAGATAAGAACATACAATGGGGATAAAGACAGTCTGTTCAATAAATGCTGTTTGGAAAATTAGACAGATACATGCAAAAATCCCCTAAAATTAGACAACCTTTTGGACTAGGCACAAGAATAAATAAAAAATGAATTAAATACTTAAATGTTAGATTCAAAACCATAACGTCCTAGAAAAAAACATAGGCAGTAAAATCCGACATTTCTCATAGCAATGTTTTTTCTGATATATCTCCTCAGACAAGGAAACAAAAGAAAAAATAAACAAATGGGACTACATCAAACTACAAGTTTTTTGCCCTGCAAAGAAAACCATCAACAAAATGACAGGACAACCCACTGAATAGAACATATTCACCAGTAATACATCTGATAAGGGCTTAATACCCAAAATTTATAAAGAACTCATACAACTCAGCACCAAAAAACCAAGCAATCCTTTGTAAACATATATGCACCTAACAGAGGAGCATCTAAATATAAAAATGGAGAGATTGACAGCAATACAGGCATAGTAGGAGATTTTAACATTCCACTGTCATCCATGGATAGAACTTCAAGTACAAAATTTCAACTAGGCAATAGCAACCTTAAATGAAACACTGCATTGGATGGATTTAATTGATATTAACAGAACATTTTATTCCAAAGCAGCAGAATATTCATTCTTTTCAAGTGCACATGGAACATTCTCAAAGGTAGACCATGTTTTAGGACACAAAATAAGCCTTAACAGATTAAAGAAGATTCAAATCACGCTAAGATTCTTTTCTGACCACAATTGTATGAAACTAGAAGTGAATCACAAAATAAAACCCCTGAAAACCAGACAAATGCATGGAGGCTAATAACATGTTATTAAACAATAAATGCATTAACAATGCAAAGAAGATATAAAAATTACCTGGAAACAAATGAAAATCAACACAGGGCAACCCAAAGTTAATAAGACACAGTAAAAGCAGTCCTGAGAGGGAAGGTCACAGCATTACCTCAAGGCCTACCTCAAGAAGCAAGAAAAACTCAAATACTCTAAACCTACACCTAAAATAAGCAGAAAAGGAAAAACAAAGCCCAGAGTAAGTAGAAAGAAATAATAGAGTTCAGAGTGAAGTCCCTTTTCTCCACATCCTCACCAACACTTGTTTGCTGATTTATTGATGGTAGCAATTCTCTGACAGGTGTGAGGTGGTATCTCATTGTGGTTTTCATTTGCATCTCTCTGATGGCTAGTGATGCTGAGCATCTTTTCATATGTCTCTGGACGCTCTGTATGTCCTCTTTGGAGAAGTGTCTGTTCAGGTTCTTTGTCCACTTTTAATTGGATTGTTTGTCCTCCTGGTGTTGAGTTGTATGAGTTTTTTATATATTTTGAGAATTAACACTGTCAGATGTATCACTGATTAATATATTCTCCCCCCATAGTGGGTACCCTTTTTACAATGCAGAAGCTATTTTACTTTGATGCAGTCCTGTTTAATTTTCCTTTATTTCCCTTTTCATAGGAGACACGTCCACAAAAATATTGCTACAATAAATGTCTGAAATTTCACTGCCTATGTTTTCTTTTAATATTTTTATGTTTTTGCAACTCACATTTAAGTCTTTTATCCATTTTGAATTTATTGTTGTGCATGGTGTAACCGTTTGGAGGGAATTCTGACTGGTGCAGCTACTATAGAAAACAGTATGGAATTTCTTCAAAAAACTAAAAATGAAATCTCCTTTTGGCCCAGGGATCCCACTTCTGAAAATATATCCTAAGAAACCCAAAATGCCAGTTATAAAGAATACATGCACCGCTATGTTCATAGCAGCATTATTTACAATAGCCAAGATGTGAAGACTGCCCTAGTGCCCATCAGCCAGGGAGAGCTACCAGATCAGCAGGACAGATCAGAAAAGTCTCCCATTGTGGAGGATGCTGGTCCAGCCCACTTGAGGGGGCAAAGCACTTTGTTCTGGTCCCAGATAATGGCCTCTGAGGGACTCACTCTAACTATCTCACCCCCCCTCCCCGCCAGCTGCTCTCCTTTCCCTCCACAGAACTGAGCCCATTTGGGCAGAGTATCTGGAACTTGGAAGGATAGATCCAAGGTCTTCTATTTGGGGTAGTACCCACAAGCCTGTAGGATAGGGGCAGCTACTTTTTCCCATTCCCTGGGTAGCACTGGATGGGCTGTGTTGCCAGGGGTATGAGTGGCCTTTCCATCCCCCACCCCTCCCACCATGGTGTAGCCACATACCTCTGCCCTTGCCTGTCTGGTTCTCAGGCAAGCTTTTCCAGGAGACCTGCTCCAGAGTCCCAGATCTGCACTGCACTCTGGTTTTCTGCTTGGCTGAACTCAGCAGAATGGGGCTAGCCAAGTGATTAAACAGGTGGGAGAGGGATGCTGGCTGTGTGCTCAATATGGGGGAGACCAGCCCTCTTTCCAAAGCCACATAGTTTAGTCACTATGTGGGTCTCTGCCAAGAGCCTCCCCAGAAAATGTGGGTCCCAACAGTCACTGTTGGCTGCAGCCAGCAGACCCCTTTGCAGGACACAAGTATGGCAGAGTGGCCTCACCAGCAGTCAGAAACTGGGAAGTGCAGTTTCCAGGATGGTTCTGTAAGTAATAAGAGTGCTCATCCCTGAAAAGGCAGTGTTTGGGTGTCCCACTGATTTTCACCACTGGATATAATGGGGGCTCCTTTTCTCATCTCTGTTGCTCTGGATAGGGGCTCTCTGCATTGGATTGAGACCTCATGCTCCTGGGGAGAGACACAAAAAGGGCAATCTACCCTTCTTAGTTCAGTTAGACTTCAGTTGGTAATTCAGGTTGATTGCTCTGTAATTTAGCTGTAAATATGGTTTGGGCTGGGAGCAGGTGAGTGTAGCTTCCACCTACTCTGCAGCCATCTTGGAATAAGGATCTGAATTTTAATAAGATGTGTTGTTAGCCTGGTGTTGGTAGTTAGATAATTTGTGATTAAAAAAAAAACAAAACCCTGACTTCATGTCATCTCTCTTAAGTTAATGATTGCTGGCTATGTCTTATATCTAATGCTTGAGAGGAAGATGGAAGGAGAGATGTTCCAGAGAGAACATGAGAGGTTGTATGGCTTTCTGAAGAACACACTAGGGCTCAGTCTCTGTATAAGAAAGAATTTATTCTATTCATAATAATTTTTTTATTTTCACTTTTTTTTCCAATTTTTTAATTTAATTATTTTTCAAGTACAGTTTTCTGTCTATTACTCCCATCCTATCCCACCCCCGTGCTCCCCCTCCCTCCCATTTCCACCCTTCTTAGTTGTTGTCCATGTATCCTTTATATATGTTCCTCTAAATCCCTCTCCTATTAAGAATTTATTCTAAATATGATTCTGTTCAAAGGTGGAACAGGCTTCCTTTCAAGGGTAGTAAAGTAAGCCAGATTAAACAGACCAATTACTAGTAAAGACCTTCACACCCGTAGAAGGGATGGAGCAGGTGATTTTTAAGGTCATATTCACTATTAAGAATTCCGAGTCTGTGATCTGAGAGTAGATAGGACCCAGATAGTGGTCAGGGATTTCTAGGCAAGGGAACAACACAACTAAAGGAGTGGAGACCATAAGGCCTTCTTGGGTCAGAGTGAGTGGATGAGAATAGCTGTTGTGGAGGGATTTGGAGAGGGAGGTTTGGGAGAAGGCTTATGAAGGATATGTTCATTCTCTTGGACAGTCCACCCAACATAGTCTTATTAGAAATGTTAGCTACTAATACCTTAACGCATTTTGCACTTAGACTTCTAAGAAAGGAGCTTGATTCCATGCAAAACTCATTGGCCTTCATCCGGCAATGCTTTTTCTGTGCTTTGAATGTTTCTTAGCTTTTCCTTTAGATTCTGATAAAGATCTTAGAGAGAGGTCACATGTGTGTGCTTTCTCCACACCTTTTCCTCTTCTCTCTAGATTTGGCTGTTGGCCCTGAGTCCCCGGCATTGTAAACTCCTGGTCCACACCCTCTTTTCCATTAGGAAACTAGTCTCTCCGACAGCACAATAGCTGAGGCAGTAGGTATAGGACAGGTCCTTGTTGACTCAGGATGGGAGTGTCCTTTCCTCATCAGCGCCAGTCCAGCTCTGGACTAGCTGTGGTCTAGTTCTGGCTTAATTCAAGGATCTCAGGATCCAGAAAGGACAGGAGACTCGTGGGGGCTAGCTGCATAATTTCACTCCCAGCTTTGTCGGTGTTGGAGCTTGTTAGGGATGGGAGTGGCGATGCTAACCGGAAGTGTTCTGGAGCTGGTGATTCCAAGAATTGCCGTATATCAAGGACTGTTGGGCTCCATAGAGGTTGGTTCAGCATCCCCTCTCAAAACAGATTTAGAGAAAATGAAGACTTGTTCAAGGTCACGTAGGTAGTTAATGGCAGAGCAGTGGATAGGACTCGGGGTTCATGTCTCCTTGATTTAAGACCCTTTTTGGAGCTAGTGTGGTGTATGTACATTGGGTCTCTCAGTCTACTTGTTGGGGAGGTGTTTGGGGGTTTAGGAGGACTGAACTCAAGGTCCTGAACCAGAGCATACCTGCTCTTATTTGTTTTACTTGTGTTTATGTATGTGTGGGATGCATATAAGATTTCAGTTTATCTTCACTCTTAAGGTTATGGACTTTAAAGCCTGATGAGCTGGGTTCAGATTGTGACTTAGTAGCTATGTGGTTTCTCATAAGTTACTTAACCTCTTTGTGCTTCAATTTACCCATTTATAAAATGAGGATAGTAATCAACTTCGTAGGGATCTTATAAGAATTGAAAAAATTAATACATGCACAGTGCTTATTTTAGAGATGAGGACATGAAAGTGCTCAATAATGGCCCTGGCTGATGTGGCTCAGTGAGTTGAGCACCAGCCTGTGAACCAAAGGGTCACTGTTCGATTCCCAGTCAGGGCACACGCCTGGGCTGTAGGCCAGGTCCCCACATGGGGGCGTGTGAGAGGCAACCACACAATGATGTTTCTCACCCTCTTTCTCCCTCTCTTTTCCTTTGCCTAAAAGTAAATAAAAAAAATTTTTAAAAATCAAGGAAAAAAAGAAGTGCTCAATAATGCTAGTCATCAATACTACCTCATGTATAGGATAGATTTCACTGCTTTAAAAAAGTATAAAAACCACTACTTTGTACCAGATTTCCTCTCTTTGGCATTCTCCGCCAATATGTCAGCTTTCTTCAACTCTCCACAAGCATCCCAAAGCCATCTGTGGCTGGTACCTGCATGGTGTCAGGGTTTAAGTAGTGTAGAGAAGATCATTGGGTAAAGACTTTGGAAAAACAGATTTGCAAACAGATTTCTACTAACCTAATTGTATGAACCTAAGCAAGTCTTTTCCCCATTCTGAATGTCACTTTTCCTATCTCTAAAAAGGAAGAAGGTTCCAGAATCAACAGGGACCTGTTGTGCTACCTCAGAGTCCATTGTGGCTGCTCAACTGCCAACCTTCACATCTGTATTCTATCCATCAGGAAGGCAGAAGGGAGAGAAAGAAGGTCCTTGCTCTTAAAAGAGACTTCTAATTATATTTAATAGGAAATTAAATTAGAACTTAGTCATAGGGTCACATCTAGCTACAAGGAAGTCAGAAAAAAGAAGTTTTCATTCTGGGTGGCCTATATACAGTACAAAATCATCATTTTATGTGTTAGAAAGAAGAGCGTAATATATATAGGAGTAAAAAGCTGACAGCTTCTACCATAGTGTCACAGAACAGTTTGGGAGGCTGATAAAATTCTGAACAATCCCCACCTCAAAAAAAAAGCCCTCAAAAAACCCATTCGCACAAGTCTATGCATACAATTTCAGAGAGTTCATAGGTGCTGAGTATACAACAGTGAACATGATACATGAGAGCCCCGATGTAATAGAACTTACAGACTAGTATAATAAACAAGGAAATATGTCCTATGATACCAGGTAGTGATAAGTGCTACAAAGAAAAATGAAACAGGGTAATGGGGCAGAGGAAGCTTCTATTACTAGGAGATCATTGGGTAAAGACCTGAATGGAGTGATAAACACCATGTGGATATATGGGAAAAAGCATTCAAAATAGGGAACGAAAAGTTGTAAAGACCTTGAAGTGGAAGCAGGCAAGGGAATCAGCAAGGCGGACAATGTGTCTGGAGTAGCTTATGTGAGAAATGATAGGAGAGGAATGAGATCAAAGAGGTTATGGGGGGAGACAAGAGAATTTAAGGCTTTTCAGTGTATTGTAAAGCCTTTGAATTGTATTCTGGGTAGTATAGATACTATTGGAAGGTTTCAGAAATAGAACAACATGAGAATTCTGGCTGCTGTGTGGAAAACAGACTTTAGGGAGAAAACAGTGGAAGCAGGAAAACAATTAAAAAGCAGTCTGAATAATCTAGGGGTGGAATGACGATGAATGGACTAGGGAGAAAAGCGGATGGCAGGGTCAAATGCACATGTTTTGTTTCTTTTAATCCTCATAATTTAAAAGTATATGATTCCTTAAAATATAAGGCTCTTTTTCACCTTGTTTATTCCTTTCGGTAACCTCATTTGGCACTTAGGGAAAGCACTATTATCTTAAGTTTTAAAAAAGAAGTGAAGGATGATAACTTGCCCTAAATCCCAGAGTTACCAAAGCTGACGCATCCAGCATAATTTATCTAGTGCTAAGTATATTCCTTGGGTTGTTTGTTATCTCTTTCTAATATGACATCGTGAGATGTTTTCTCTTTGTTTCTTTCATTTTAATTTTGAAATAATGTCATGCTTACTGAAAATTTTCAACATTAGTACAATTTCTATATGCTCTTTAGTAGCTTCTCCAAATGTTAGCATTTTTAGAATCAGAGTAAGATGATAAAAATCAGTAAATTAACATAGGTTTAATGCTACTTGTATACCTATTCAAGTTTCAGCGATTGTCTGGTTGATGTCCTTTATCTGGTCCAGGATCCCACATCGGATTTGGTTGCTGGGTTCCCTTACTCGCCTCCCCTCTGTGACAGCCTTTTAATCTTTCCTAGTCTTTTATGACCTTGACATTTTTGAAACATACAGGCCAGTTATTTTATAGAACATCTCTAAATTTGAGTTTTATGATATTGCCTTGTGGTTAAATTCACCTGATACATTTTTGTCAAGACTATCAAGAAGTGGTGGTGTCTATTCTGTTACTAATCCTATTACATTTAGTCACTTGGTTAAGGTTTGTTTGCCAGACTTTTCCACTGTCAAGTTACTATTTTTCCCTTTGTAATTGATGAGTAAGTAGATGTATTTCACTGACAAGTAAGCTGAGACATGAAGGTGTGTAGTAACCTACCCATGGGTACACAGGTAGAAAATGATGGAGGCTCTTCTCTCTAAACCTTGTAATTATTCTGTTTTCCTGTATTCACATTGCCTCTTGAAAGATGCCAAACTTGCCTCTTAAATTCAGCTTTGCCATGCTGAATTTGGCTTCATTCTGTCCCTCTTAGTTTATTAGAGTTAGGAAAACAGCCAGCTCTGTGGCAGCATTTTCCTGATTTGGGGGTTGAGCTAGTTATAGCCACCACGACAGTTGTGAAGGGAGCTCTCTTCCGCTGCTTCCAGGATCACCATCTGATAAATGGTATGGAACCTTCAGAGTCCTGGTCCCCTTATCCTCTCTTTCCACCATCTGTTTTTATTTACCTTGTTGTTTGGTGACTCACTACCTTAGAAAAGCTTATTGGTAGAGAAGGAGTGGTCCTGATACCCAATTCTGGAAAATCTCATCAGATAAAGAGGGATTCCTTTCTTGTGTTTGGGGTATGGTAATGGTGAGGGTGGTCACCGTAAACCCATTGGTCTCTGTCATTGCAAATCATTAAAAAAACACACCCTGGATGTTTCCCACACAAATTTGAAAAATTCCTGGTGTTCTTAGCTGGCTCTTGTGAAAAACAATATTTTGGCTTGGAGTTAGGAGACCTGAGTTCTAAGTCCTGACTGTATCCCTTGTTAAGTTCTTTTTCTTCTCTGAATCTTCATTTCTCCTTGTATAAAATGACAACTAAGTATAATGATCTCCAAGGGTCATATAAAAACTATGGATTTTTATCCTGATGAAAAGACCAGTGCTGATCTGATTTCTCACCCCCTGCAGATGACAACCAGACCTTTGTGGAGACCTACTACGAAATGCCACTGGTGATCACTGTGTTTACTGATACCCAAGAGGTGGTTGTGCCATGCCGAGTCACTTCTCCTGATGTCAGTGTCAAGCTTCAGTTGGTAAGTTGCATTTTGGGGGTGTCAGATAGAGGACTTGTTGCTAACTCAAGTATGAAATGTAAAAAAGAGTAAGGGACAGTGTTTCAGTTTCATTCCCGGTACTTGCTCCGGGTATGCCATGTCTGCCTCTTTGGGGCAGCATATAGAAGCAGACATACTACTTTTTTACCTTGGATGAGTATCACCATGAGAGGTTTATAAAAACTAATGATAAATATGATAGATGCTTAGATGTTTTATGAGACCCCATGTGGACTAGACATAAGTGCTGTCCATGTCTACAGGTCTTGGACCAGAGGGCTTTTTTTCTGAAATAGAGAGAAAATGGAGGATAGTTTTCAGAGAAATATACAAGGATAAGAGAGGGAAGGTAAGCCCGCCCATGTAGCTTGATTAGTTAAGTCAATCTTGGTGATGAGTGCAGTAACATATGTCCCTTGTAGATCACCTCCATAGCCACCAAAGCCCTCAGCATCCATAGTTGTGTGACATCACTAGAAATTGTAAACCCATTCATGTGCATCACCCTCTCGGAGCTGTACACATAACTACTCTGTAAAGTGGATAGAGCTGGTTTTAGTATTTCCATTTTACATATGAGGTATGTAGGCTTAGAGAAAAGGAAAAACTTGCTTATTTGAAAAGGTCACGGTGAAAAGTAAAAATAGGTTTTCTGCCCTGGCTGGTGTAGCTTGGTGGGTTGAGTGAAGACTGTGAGCCAAAGGGTCACCACTTCGATTCCCAGTCAGGGCACATGCCTGGGTTGCAGGCCACATCCCCAGTAGAGGCCACGTGAGAGGCAACCACACATTGATGTTTCTATCCCTTTCTTATTCCCTCCCTTCCCTTCTCTCTAAAAATAAATAAATAAAATCTTTAAAAAATAGATGTTCTGATTCCCTGTCTAGTGTTCCAGCTATTATTTGTGTGGCCTTCCTCAGTGTGGCAGGCTACCTCTGCTCCCCTCCTAGATGCACTGTTCCTCTGCTCCCAAGCCCTTTCTCACTTTCATGTTAGGAAAAAGCTGTGAACCTCTCACAGCAGCAGACAAAGATCATTTCACTTTCCTTAGATAGAGGGAGCGTCAACATTGTCCCAATGCCTTCTGCCAGTACAGCTGTGAAAACTGAGAGATGGATCAGCCTGGAAATTGTGTCTGGTAGCAACAGCTGATGTGTGGCAAAAGAAGGTGCAAAAGCCCATGGGCAGAAGAATTTAATCTCTTAAAAAGTTCCTCAAGACCTTGGAGTCCATTAGCCATTCCCTGAAGACCACACTGTGCTCCTCTTTCCAGGCTTATCTGCCCCTTAGGTTGTTAGAAAAGTCCATTGTACATTCAGAGGAGCAGCCCTCAGGGCCATGCTGTCATCCTCCCCCCACTGAACCATGAGCTCCCACTCTTCTCTGGGACATTCTTCTGGCTCTTTCTCAAGGGAAAAGGAAGGTACTCCTTGTCTTTGGGATTTGGTCCAGAAAGAAGCAGTGGCGTGGGGGAATGGGTGGAGCAGGGAGGATGCAGTCTGCTGTAGAGTTTATGTGCTTGGCTGGCCACCTCATCCTTCCTCTACCTAGTAAGCAGCGAGGGTGTCCTGGCCCACCCACCAGGACCCTTTGGTGGGACTTGGAGTCACTATGTCTCTTTCCTCTGCTAAAAGGAAACACTAGGTGGGGAAGGGACTGACCTGTCTAATTTAAAACATCCTTTTCTAAAATTAAACCCTCGTAGGCAGCCAGTTTACCTCCAGATGATATGTCAGAGTATGGAAGAGGCATACCCGAGATTCACTTTTTCCTCAGGCCTTTGCTGGTTTAATTAGAATAGGCAACCTCATGGTATCCAGAAATCATTCCCTTCCATTAAAAGGGGATTCAAAAATACCAACCCATAATATTTCACTTTGTTTGCACCAACATTTCCCACAGTTCAAGTTAGCTTCTTTATTATCTCATTGTATTCTGAAACCAAAATTCATCTTACTGCTGCCTTTTAAAGAGCTTTGAACTGAAGACCCTACCTCAACCCTTAGACACTACTTTTAGCTTGAAGCTTGGCTACTGTGATCTGACAGGTGGATTGAAGGGTGTCCCGCCTTGGCCGGTGTGGCTCAGTTGGTTGGAGTGGTGTCCCATACACCAAAAGGTTGCAGGTTTGATTCCTAGTCAGGGCACATGTCTAGATTGCCAGTTTATTCCCTAATTGGGGCACATAAGGGAGGCAGCCAATCAGTGTTTCTCTCTCACACTGATGTCTCTCTCTCTCTCTCTCTCTCTCTCAGCAATAAAAAAACTCATCAGGTGAGGATAAAAAAAAAGGTGCCCCTGAAGAACATGTAAGAGGGATTTCCATCACACTGTAAATAGCTCTTGAGTTGGTCTCTAGAATCAGGTCAGTGTCCTTACACCCACAGAGAGAGCAGTTCTGGACTAGGAATGAGGAAACCTAAGTGTAGGTGGGATAACGATCCTTAACTACTTACTTAGGACACTGAATGTGGATTATCCCTTGTAAAATGCAATAGGTTATATAAGTGAAGGCGCTGTCTAATTATGATTATTAGAAGTGGAATTTGACTTCTTCTTTGAGTGTTTACTGCTATGATCGTCTCTCACAAGACCCACATAGATATCTGCATTCCCCTTCTTGCATTTCAGTTCCATCACTGGATTTCCATGACTCAGCCACAGGTGCAGGAGAGAGAAGAGTGCTCCTTTTCTGAAATTGTAGCTTTAGGAAAAGTGAGCTTCATTTAAAACCAAATTAACAATATATTCAAGGGTGTTTTCCCAATGGTAATAGTAAATAAAGCCAACTTCACGAAGGGAGGAAAACAGAACTATTCCTGAGGACACATTCAATATAATTTGCTTCAGTCCAACACATTTACAAGTCTACTCTGTGACAAACACTGGCCAAACATGGTAACAGCAAATTGCCATAACACATCACCACAAAGTGAGTGGCCTAAACTACAGAAACATTTTCTCGCACAGGTCGAGAAGGTGGCAGTCTGAAATCAAAGTGCTGGCAGGGCTGTGCCCCCATTGAAGGCTCTGTGAAAGGATCCTTCCTTGCCTTCTCCAGTGCCTGGTGGCTCCACACATCCCTTGGCTTGTGGGTGCATAGCATTGATTCCTGCCTTGGTGTTTACATGGCCTTCTCCCTTCTTTCTCTGTGTGTCTTTTCTTTTACATGGTCACATATCATTAGAGCCTAGCCTAGTCCAGGATATTTTCATCTCAACATCCTTAAGTTAATTATATTGGTAAAGATTCCTTTTATAAATAACCCAACTGGGTAGATGTATCTTTTTTAATGGGGGGGGTCTCTGTTCAACCCACTAGAAGTCATTACCAGTGCCATGTATTTTACTGAGAGCTTGACTTGCCTTATCTTATTTAATATCCACACTTGATGTTCTCAGAGTTCAATGCCTACCTTCCAAATAGTGTGGTATCTGTGTGTGTGTGTGTGTGTGTGTGTGTGTGTGTGTGTGTGTTCTGGAAGGAGACTTCATACTGTTCTTAATAATTGTTGTTTGTTTGACTTAAGTGCTCTATTCGATGTTTATATGTACTGACCACAGTGGGAGTGCAGAGGAGAAAGAGAATACTTTCCTGAGTCAGTCTTTGCTCGCTGAGGAGCTGCACTGCTGATGATCTGCGCCCTGCTGAATAAGTAGATGCACCTTTGGTGGATAATTGGGCAAAGAACACAAGTAGATGAATGAACACATGAAGGAGCAGCCAGGATTATTGGTCGAAAGTCAACAAAATTGAACAAAGCCTAACATATTAGAATTGGCTTAGGTGAAATGGAAAGTGTATTTCAAAAGAAAGAGTAGGGCTAGGACATGCATTCAGTAACAGTTCCTCTTTTGAATGCCACAGACCTGCTTCTTTCACAAATGGGATGTGGTCATCTACAGGGCATTGTCTTTTAAAAAAGATATATTATTGATTATGCTATTTCAGTTGTCTCACCTTTTCCCCCTTTGTCCTCCTCTGCCCAGTACCCCTTCCCTCCAGCAATCCCCTCCTTAGTACATGTCCATGGCTCGTGCTTATAAGTTCTTTGGTTTCTCTGTTTCCTATACTATTCTTTTGTCTCCCTTGTATATTTTGTACCTATCATTTATGCTTCTTAATCCCTGTACCCTTTACCCTCCCAGCTGATAACCCTTCATGTGATCTCCATATCTGAGATTGTATTCCTGTTCTGCTTATTTGCTTTTTTTTTAGATTTAGTCATTGAAAGTTGTGCATTTGTTGCCCTTTTAATAACATTCATAGTTTTGACTTTCTTTTTCTTACATAAGTCCCTTTAACATTTCATTTAACAATGGCATGGTGATGATGAACTCCTTTAGCTTTACCTTGTTTAGGAATAACTCTATCCACTCTTCCATTTTAAATGATAGCTATGCTGGATAGACCAATCTTGGGTGTAGGTCCTTGCTTTTCATCACTTTGAATAATTCTTGCCAGTCCCTTCTAGTCTGCAAAGTTTCTTTTAAGAAATCAGCCCTCAGTCTTATGGAAACTTCTTTGTGGGTAACGGTCTCCTTTTCTGTTGCTGCTTTTAAGACTCTGTCTTTATTTTTAACCTTTGGCATTTTAATTATTATGTATTTTTGTGTAGTCCTCTTTGGGTCCAACTTATTTGGGATGTTCTGTGCTTCCTGGACTTGTATGTCTATTTCCTTCACCAAATTAGGGAAGTTTTTTTTTCCATTATTTTTTCAAATAAGTTTCAATTTCTTACTGCTCCTCTTCTCCTTCTGACACTCCTATGATTCTGATGTTGGTACATTCAGAGATGTCTCAGAGGCACCTTATACTAGCCTCATTTTTAAAATTCTTTTTTCTTTTTGCTGTTCTAGTTGAATGATTATTTCTTCCTTATGTTCCAAATTATTGACTTGAATCCCAGTTTCATCCTCTCCACTGATGGTTCCCTGTAGATTTTTTTTTAAATATTTTATTTATTTATCTTTAGAGGGGAAGGGAAGGAGAGAGGAAGGAAACATCAATGTATGGTTGCTTCTGGTGCATCCCCTGCAGGGAACTGACCCCTGCCAGAAACTGGCCTGCAACCCAAGCATGTGCCCTGACTGGGAATCGAACTGCGATTGTCTGGTTCGCAGGCCCGTGCTCAATCCACTGAGCTACACCAGCCAGGGCTAGATTTTTTAAATTTCACTTACTGTACCCTTCATTTCTTCCTGGATCTTTTTCATTTTGTTGCTGTACTCAGTGAGTTCTTTGAGCATCCCAGTCACCAGTGTTTTGAACTCTGCATCTGATAGGTTGGCGAGCTTCTTGTCACTTGGTTCTTTTTCTAGAGTTTTGATCTCTTCTTTCATTTGAACCATATTTCTTTGTCTCCTCAACTTGGCAGCCTCCCTTTGTCTGTTTCTGTGTATTAGGTAGAGCTGCTTTGACTCCCCATCTCAGTAGTGTGGCCTATTGTAGAAAAGGCACCTATAAATTGTGTGGAGCAGAACTTTAGGTAATCGCCAGGGTAGGGCAACCCACTTTACCATTTTGTGGCTCTGTGTGGGGGAGGACTCCGAAAGGGGACTGTGCCACTGCTTGGCTTCTGGAGGTTTGCCCAGCACTTGCCCTGTGCTACTGGTGCACTTTCAGGCGTGGCCCTGGTGCTGAATCTCAGCGGAGTCTGTGTATGCTTTAAGACCATGTGGGACCTTTAAGTGGAGTCTCCCGAAAATCTGGCATTTTTTCCCCTGCCCCAACTCCCACTGGTTATTACAGCCAGAAGTTATGGAGATTTATCTTCCTGGCACTGGAACCCTGGGTTGTGTAGTCTGGCCTGGTGCTGGGATTGCTCACTCCAAGATATCCCTCCCAATTTTTATATACCACATGTGAATGTGGGACTGCTCATTCTGCCATCGCCACTTCTTCATGCCATACTGTGTCTCTGCACCTCTCACCCATCTTTGCATCTCCTCATCTTCTCCCTTCCTACCTGTCTGGACGAATGTGGCTTCTTTAAATCTTTGTTTGTCAGACTTCCATACAGCTCAGTTTTCTGATGGTTCTGGCTGTTACTTGTTTTGAGATCTAATTGTAATCCTTTCTGGGGTTGTGTGAGGAGGCAAAGCATGTTTACCTATGCTTCCATCTTAACCGAAAGTCCAGTCCCCAAGTCTTTATTGCCAGAGAAGAACTGATAGGCAATATTTATCTGACTGCAATTTAGAAAATAATCACAGGGAAGTGTTTTGATGTCCTAACCTAAAATTTGATGCCCACTTCTAGACCAATCACTGTGGCAGAGAGGCAGGATTTGTGTGAGAATGACAGCTCTCCTACAATCTACACAGTGAAAGCACGTGTTTCTATAGTGGCGAGAGGGATGTCAGGGCTGGTTAGTGGGAAAGGGTAGAGATAATAACAAGAGGAGTGTCCTATTCTGAGCAATTGTGCCTAATATAGGTAATGATGTGTCTAATATAGATAAAGAAAATGTAATTTAGAATGAAGGGAAGGAAGAGAGATTCTGGAAGTGGAATCTAACAGCAGAGTTTTTTTTAACCTTGGCACTATTGATATGTGGTGTCAGATACTTCTTTGTCGTAAGGTGGGGGCTATCTTGTGCATTGTGGGAATGCTTAACAGAATCCTTGGCCTCTACCCACTAGATTCCAGGGGCAACACATGCCCCCCAGTTGCGACAACCAAAAATGTCTCCAGATACTGCCTAATGTCCCCTTGGGAATAAAATCCTCCCTGCCCCCCCCACTCTTTGAGAACCACTGATGTATATGATTCATTAGGTGAATGAATTGCTTTCTAAGGACTGAGGCTATAGTTGATCAAATGGGAAAAAATTTAGACACAGAGTCTTTATTTCTAGTCTGCAGTCACATTGTATAATATTTTAGTATCCCACTATTACTCTGAATTTCTGCATAAACATGCAATAAACTCAAGGGTTTTAACTCTCCTTGATTACTGAGTGCAGTTACTTTCTAAGCTTCCTTTTTTGGGATTCATCCCATATGTTATTTGAGTTTCCCTTATTCCATGCTACAATTTTGGGGTTCAGATTCTCTGGGACATTAGTGTCTGGTAGCTAACTACATTTAGGTTATGGTGAAATTACTAATGATATAAGGGCTTCTCAAAGGGGCACAACAAAGATTCTGGTGAAAAGTGATTTTTTGAAAAATAATTTTAAATGTTTTAATTCAAGAGGTAGTACTTAAGAAGCTAAAAATAACATGAAACTAAAAAGAAATGTGATATACTTTCAACACTAGGTTTTGTGTTATTAGACAAAAGGTGGTGACCTCATTCAGAGATTAAGAATAAGGCTCTGAGTAGGTCCTGTTTGGTAACAATAAGAGAACTGAACCAAGAGCCAAAAAGGTATAGAACCTCAGTGCTGGAAGAGACTTTGGAGACTAATTTGCCACCTGAAACAAAAAATTATTTTATAGCACCCTGGACAAATAGTCATCCAGCTCTTGTTTCTGTGCTTTCAGTGACAAGAGAGGTCACCATCTGATTGAGACAAAATAGGTGTCACTGTCATGTCCACTTATTGATCCCATTTTACCCTCTGAAGTTTTATATAAAAGTTCAATGCTTTTTCTTAGTTTGATTCATTCTTTATTTGAAAAAATAGATTGCTGAGTACAGTGGGCAAAAGGCTGGTTCTTTTTCAAATACATCATTATAATATAATGCCATTCACAGTTTTTACATTGTGTCAAATGTAGTTTCTTAGTAGCTTTTTAAAAAGTATTCATTACTCACTTATACTCATCGAAGAACACAGTATTGAGGATTATTTGCTAGTCAATACTTGATTTTTCTCACAAGTTCCCAAATAAGAGTTCTTCAAATACCTGCCCCTCCCACAAATACCAAGAAAACAGCCAACGCACCCCACCTACTCCTTCTATCCTCAAGTGTTCTCTTTCATCAGGCTAAAAATATCCTGCTTCTTAAACTATTCCTTATATCACAAGACTTCCAGAACCTTCATAGTTCTTATCATCTTCCTCTGACCATGCTTCAATTTAAAGATTTTCATTAAAATATAGGGTTCATTTTTATACACCAATGAATATAAATTGGTATATGCTTGCTGTGATGAACTTTGATAGAAGATATCAAGTGTCTAGAAATTGTTTGTGTACACTTTGACACAATAATTATGTATCTTAAGATATTGTCCAGTGAATAAGCAAAGATTTAAGCATAAAAATATTGATTGCCACATTATTTTAAATAACAAAATTAAAAATTATGATAAAAGCCCTGGCTGGTGTGGCTCAGTGGATTGTGTGTCGGCTTGCAAACCGAAGGGTCACTGGTTCGATTCCCACTGAGGGCACATGCCTTGGTTGTAGGCCAGGTTCCCCAGTAGGGGGTGTGCACGAGGCGACCACACATTGATGTTACTCTCCCTCTCTTTCTCCCTCCCATCCCCTCTCTCTATACATAAATAAATAAAAATAAAATCTTAAAACAATTATTATAACATAAATATCTAACAGTGAAAAGAATGGTTAAATAACAGAATAACCAATATTATATCAGCATTAGAATTGTTATGAAGAGTTTTTAATACTATGAGAACATGCTAATGATATAATATAAAAAATAACAGGATAAATTGTATTTACTTTATAAGTACAGCTATGTAACAATGTGTACAGACATAGAAAATGGACTGTAAGTACTGATAAATATTTCATTGTTCCTAGTGGCTCTTTTGGGGTTCCAGGTCATGATTTTTTCTTTATTTTCTCTAATATTTTTGAAAACTGTTCAAATTGGTATGTATTGTTTTTATATAAACCAAAAGACAATTTAGTAATCCAGATCTGTTTACAAACTCACTAGCTTAGAATAAGTCTATGCTGTTTACAATTGGATCCCTAGCACAGAGTCCATACTACATACTATGAAATATTAAATGTTTGATTGAATCAATGAAAGTACCAGCTACAAATGGAGTTCATATAGGTCACTAAGTTCCTTAAACTCTTTATCATTTTTCCTTCCATGAGGCAGGAGGAGCGACCCACAGTAACAGAGTATTGGTACATATCAGGGCCCCTGATGAACAGTTGAGGAACCTGGGAGCCTGGCAGTTGCCATTCTCTCACATAACCTAAAAGAAGGCCTAATGAATCTCAGCATAGCCTCTTTGGGTCTGAGCAATTCCAACTGAAGAGATCCCAGTCTTACTATTTAATCCAATAATAAGCAACTAGTTAAGCAAGGTATCCCCTATGGACTTCATCTGTAAGATGAAAGTAACAATAATATCTACCTCATAGAGTTGTAAAGATTAAATGAGCTAATACAGTGCCTGGCACATAGTAAGTGCCGTCTAAGTGTTTACTAGTATAATTATTATTTGTTGAGTATCTACTCTGAGGCCAGAAGTGTACTAATCTCTGACAAGAAAACAAAGGTGAGCCAGCACAGACTCAGTTCAGAGGAAGCTGGGGCAGGACGGGAGAACAGGCCAAGGCCATTCCTATGAGTGGCTTCAGAACAGATGGTTTGGGGGTGATACTGATAACTGGTGAGAACTTTACATGTATGTCTTCCTTTATCCTCCTTCCCTTGCCACACAGTTCCACCCTACCACGTTCACCTATGTGAACCAAAAGTGGGATCCCCGGAGAGGCTTCATTGTGACCCGACCCTCCTACCACTTCTACAGCAGCATTCTCCAGTGCGTCGCTGAAGTTAATGGGAAGACACACAAATCATTCTATCTCCCACAGCGTCTAGGTATGTGATCCTATGCTTTTAGATGAGGGAATGAGATCCTGTTGCTCCTCATAATCACTTCCTCTTTGTGGTTGTGAAGTAAACCTTACTTCCGCTACAATCACTTCCATTGCACTTAATAACTAGGGATTCTAAGCTTGTGCTTTTAAGAGCTGTATGTATCTCAGTAGATAAAGCCCAGGCTAACTTCCGCTACATTTCTCTCTTGGGCTGTTTTCAGTTGCCAGATCAGTTGACCCATAAAATCAATGTCTAGCAATAAATACTCAGCTTTTACAAGGTTATTGTAGCTAAATAATAGACATCTTGGAGCTTTATATGATTGCTGCCTAGTATAGAATTGGAGATGGACTTCTAAGTCAGGGAAGACCTCGTACTCAGAATTCAGAAATGTGGCCGAGTTAGCCACAGAAGGGCTTAATGGCTTTAGATCTGTTGGACGAAAAATTTCCTGGTATAGAGGTTATTAAACTGGGCATACAATTTCCTAGGCAGGATTGTAGAATCCTTCTCAGTAAAAATCTTAAAGAACTAGGAAGATAACCCTGACCACCACCAAGCCTGTTGATATAGTTTATATAAAATCTTATCTAGCTGTTTTTGAATCATGGAATCTTCTTCTTTGTTTTCAAGTCTACATTTTTCATCTAAGAAACAGAATGGGAAATTGTAGCGTAATAAGAAGTACTCCGTAATCCAAATGTTTGTCTCTTGCCTTCTTTGTCAGTATCATGCCATCTATTTTCCAGAAACCAAGAGAAAAAATATCTCCATCAAATACAACCACCAGAGACTTCTAGTGGGAGACACCCTTTTCCTACAGTGTGATGCAGAGACCACGTTCAATGGACGCATCAATCTGAACTGGGTGTTCAATCGGCAATATGTAAGGACACTGTCCCTACTCCAAATATTCACAAATCTGCCCACGTCCTTTGTCCCCGCCATTCCCACTCAGTTCCTACTTTGGGTCAAGAACCAGGCAAAGTGCTAAGCAGATTAACAAAGGTGGATAATAAGCAACTTCTGCATTTAAGGAGGCCAGTCTTGTGGGGGACTTGCAGTTCACTTCGCAACACATCATGGCTCATTAGTAACATACATAATGTAATAAAAGTGCAAAAAATGGTATGAGCTTTTCATAGGGATTTTCTTTGGCTTTCTGTCAAGCTGTGACAAGTGAGGCTCTTAGGAATGCTCAATAATATCAGTTGAAATTTTTCCCTTTTTCTTTCCCACCCCTCAGTCCAAGACAACACCCAAGTGTTGTGAAATTAAAAGACACTTGGACCAAGGGTCCCATGTGTACAAGAGCTATACTAACTTGACTATCTGGAATGTAACTATGGAAGACAAGGGTTTGTACATTTGCAGAGAAGAGGACAACACTGCCCTGCAAGCCAATGTCACCATCACAGTGTACAGTACGTAAAATTTTCATTTTTGATTCTCCCCCCTGAGGACTGGCCTACCTACCCTCTTCCCACTCTCTGTATAAGGAATCACTCAGCAAATTACCCCATTTGCTCTCCCAGTATTATGGTCTCAAGGGCTTCTAGTCCCAATACTTTGGGCTTAAATCAGAAATGCTATTGTCAGGCAGCCCCTTTTCTGTTCTTTCACCATGGGCATTGGATGCTGGGAAGCATTGTGATTTAACTTACATACTTTTACATCCTGTTGAGTAGTTACAGTTGTATGGTTTAGGAGCTTAGGATGAAGTAGCTTATTAGTATTTTGGCACATGTAAAGCCTAGATTCTGCCCTAGCTGGTGTGGCTCAGTGAGTTGAGCACAGGTTGTGAAGCAAAGGGTTGCCAGTTCGATTCCCAGTTGGGGCGCATGCCTGGGTTGTGGGCCAGGTCCCCAGTAGGGGGTGCATGAGAGGCAACCACATATTGATGTTTTGCCTCCTTTCTTACTCTCCCTTCCCTTGTCTCTAAAAATAAATAAATGAAATTTTTCAAACAAAAGATTAGATTCTTGAATATTCTATCTTCTTTGCCCATTTTCAGTGTAATCTTGGGCAACTTGCTGCACTTCCCTGGCCTTCATTTTCCTCCTCATGATAATATACTGTTTGAGAGTGAATCTAGCTAGTGGAAAGAATTAATTGAACTTCAGTTTAACATGATTACCCTGTGTTCGTGATGGCCTTTTCTTACAAAGATGTATACACACACACATACTAATACACGTTCTCACAAACACATGAATACCCATATCCCTCCTTGCAGTTATATAAACATACTTAATATTTGCATGTATACATAAAAGCCTCAAGGTACAAATACTAATAACTCTGCACACACATACTTCAAAATACTAACACACACTGTCTGGCTTTATTCTGCAGTAAGATATTTCACACTTACGGTCAGTTCAACCCCTACATCCTGGTTTATATGGTAATCCACTTTAGTTCTCTCAACCTCTGGGTTCCATAGAGCCACTGGTATCAGCTGCATTGCCTTCAGTATCAAGCAAGAGGAAACCTCACTAAAGATAGCTGAAGCAATAAGGACAATTGTCTTATACAACAAGGAATCCTGAGGTTCACAGTTTCGGTGCTAACTGACTTTAGTGGATCATCAATGTCCTTTAGAAGCCTGGTTCCTTCCCCTGTTTTACTCTTACATTCCCAGTATTTTCAAAGTGCCCCTCAATTCCATACCCCATATGCCAGTGATAATGTCTTAAAGGCAGGGAACTGTGAAAATCTCACAACTTGTGTTGCTTTTTGAGTTTTGAAAATCTTTCTTAGAAGTCCCCTAGCTAATTTCTCCTTCTGTTTTATTTTATTTTTATTTTTTTTATTTTTATTTTTAAGATTTTATTTATTTATCTTTAGAGGGGAAGGAGAGAGGGAGAGAAACATCAATGTATGGTTGCCTTTTGTGCATCCCCTGCTGGGAACTGGCCTGCAGGGAACAGGCCTGCAACCCAGGCATGTGCCTTGACTGGGAATCAAACCGCGATCCTCTGGTTTGCAGGCCTGTGCTCTATCCACTGAGCTACCCCAGCCAGGGCTTCTCCTTCTGTTTTATTGTTCATAAACACATTACCTGCCAATGTCTAAATAATCACCTGACAAGGAATATGAGCAAGATGACTGGTCTGCTCACATGGTTCTCAGCCCACAGGCAGTACTGCCTCTCAGGAGCATTGGAAATGCATGAGAGCATTTTTTGTTGTCATCAAAATGGCTGGATGTTACTACTGGTATTGATTGAACAGAGCAAGGATTATAAACATACTTCACAGTTCAGGACAGTATAGCACAACAAAGAATTCTCTTTTTAAAAATGCCAACAGCGTCTCCCCACAATCCACACTGAAAAACACCACTCTACGACAATCAAGATGGACCCCTCTGGGACCAGAAAGGATGTGACTACAAATGAGAAGACTAAACATAGTTGGGATTCAGTTAGACCTACTTCTTCTGACGCCATCCCTGTTTTGCTTTCAGAGAAACCATTCCTCAATGTGAGCTACAAGAGAAGCCGCATTTATGAAGTGACAGCTGGACAAAGTGTGCTCAAAATGGGAGTGAGGGTGGACGCTTTCCCTCGCCCCAATGTGACCTGGTACGTAGGATCTTCTTTCCTAGCTGTTTTGGTTTCCCAGAGCCTCTTATTTTCCCCCACCTCTTCAGAGCTGTTCTTTCAATACATCTCACTGAGAGCCAATCATACAGCAGACACCCCCCCAACAAAAAAAAGGAAAGGAAAATAAAAGAAAAAAGGGATATAATTAACCCCCACCCTACTTTCAGGACACTCACAGCCTCAAGAACTAGGGCTTTATCTCCTCCTCTGCAGGTTTCTTTGCTTGTTTCCTCTTTCCTTTATTGATTTCTCATGTATTGGGGAAAAATGAGTTTTGTATTCTGAAAAGAGAGGAGGAGATAAGGCTGGGAAGTTAGCCAAGGCCATTGTAGAATTCCACAATCTCAAATTTGGAAGGAGTTTCGAAGGTGATTGTACCCAGTCTAATAAAGGCCGTTGAAGGGTAAGAAGTAATACAATAGAAAGAATATGGGCTTTTGAGCCAGAAAAACCTCTGTTCCAATTCTAGTTCATCAAGTTACCCGGCAAGTTACTTAAACTCTAAGATTTAGTGTTTTTTTTTTTGTAAAAGTTGGGTGGCAATGTCCTATGTTATAGAATTTTTTGAGGAATAAGTAATAAATTATTCTGTAAAAAATCTCTATAGCTTATTCAAGTAGTCAGTAGAGAACCATTGAATGCCCTGCAGCAATGAGTGCTGGATTTGAAGCTAAGCTTTGGGAAGATTAATGTGGCCTTAGATGTGTCATATAGTTTCAGATGGAGAAAGACTGGAGAAATAGCTACCAGTTTATGCAGTTATTACAGCAATAGTTCCTGTGAGGGTGTAGGGGCCTGCATAATCTGGAAGCATGGGAATATACAGAATAGATTTGGGAAACATTGCACAGGTACACTCTTTAGGATTCAGTAGCCAATTAGACGTATGAATCAAAGCCCAAGGATTAGAAGTGCTTTGCAGTTTTCAAGTTTGGTGATGTGTGAGACTGCTGCAGCTATTAACAGTCTGGAGCTACATGTTGAAGCTGGAAACTGGGGAGCATCAACTGGGAGTGGATGAATGCACCCAGGTAGAATGCACAGAGAGAAAAGAGTCCAAACGCAGAATCCAGGGGCACATTTAGATTGGTGAGGTTAAGCCTTTATTCTGCTACTACTGATATTTGCACAATACCCTATATATATACTCAGGTCATTAGCAGCTCTGAAATTTCTTATCAAAAGCACCCTCTCTCCTTATTTCAGCTGTCTGCTCAAGTATTTTCGGTGCTTGCTCAGTAGGGCACACACATTTAAGGGGGAAGGAAATGGAAGGAGAGTCAGTGAAGAAGAGAGAGACAATGATGAGAACAATGTCCCAAGAGCTAGGGAGGAAGACCTGATCCCTGAAGCCAAACAGTCTAGAAGATCTGAGAGTAATGATGACTGACAGACCACTTGCTTTGATAAATAGGGTAATGCTGCTAAAATTGGAGAATGTGATTTTGAATGAGTGTCAGGGAGAAAAATCCAAGTTTCAAGTGTTAAGGAATGGATAGAAAGTCAAGAAATGGAAGCGTGTGTGAGGCCACTTTCAAAATGTTTAGACCATTAAGGAAAAGGAAGAAACAGGTGCAATTGTTTACTACCACCGTGGCTGTACAAAGGTGCTCCAGCCTGGAAATTTTATGGAGAGGGTTCTACTGATTTGCCTCTCCGTGCTGATTGTGATGAAGCATAACCAAAATGCTCCTGGAGGAGAAAGTTGGATTTTTCTAGAGGCTGGCACTGTACTAACCATGCCTCCCCTGTTCCTCACAGGTACAAAGATGGCAAACCACTCCCAGCAAACCATACCTTTCAGCCTGATCCTCTTAAGTACAAACTCACAATCCTGGAAGTGAATGTAAAGCATGCTGGTAACTACACCTTTGCTCTGAGCAACACCAAGCACGGACTCTACAGAAACCTCACCATACAACTGATTGTCAATGGTGAGTTGCTGGGGTTTAGAACACGCAAAATGAATACAGGTTCTTGTCTTGATAAAGAAAAATGTTATAAGAAAAATTCAAGGCAGGAACACAATAGGAACTGCCTTGGCCACACAGGGACAGGAGTTTTGAAGGAACTTTTTGGTCACCAAGTGTTTTCAGATTAGCCTTCTATGCTGAAAGAATTTTCAGATCTTTGATGAATTCATTTCCTATCATTTTCTCTTACCAAAGACCCTTAAAGTTGGTCTCTTCATATTGAGAAATGTAATTTGAGGAGGGAAGAGCCAAAACTCCATGTCGGTACCTGCTACTGTACATAAAGCTGACTGGAAAGAGGGTTACATTATCTTCTGTGCCTTATCCTAGACCCATTCCTGCTGATATCCCTGGGAAGTAGAACAAAATGATATAGTCAGGCATTCTGAGCACAGCTGCCACGGTCTGCTTCATAATATCCTTACTCCGGTTTTTATCTAGTGGCTCGAAAGCCTATGTGACTTGGCTAGCTTATCACTTCCCCCAAACCAATGCTCTATTTTAGTCTCTCTGTTTCTGCATTGTCTTCCAGCAGAAGACCTTCCTGCTATTATGAGCAGCGTAGCTTACCTCTCACTTACATGTTGGGCTTCTGGTAAGGAAAAGGGAAGTGTGTGAGAAATTAAGAGCCATTCTTGGATAGACCGGTCCTTTGGGTTTTTTTTTTTTAAGCCTTGTTTCATCAGAGGGGAGAATAAAACAGAGAAGCCAGGCGGGTCATTACATGGCTCTAGGACTATGACTTCCCATCGTTTCTTCCCTCAACACCAAAACTTTGCAAAGGATCGTGGTTTGAGTGAGGGAAGCTTGCTAGACTTTTATGCAGCATTTTTGTTTTACATGGACCCTGGATTATCTATGTTATTTGTCCATCCTTGCTTACTATGAATGTTTCCTAGATTTCTCTGGGCCTTCCAATATCAAAAAGAGTAGGCTCATTTGAAGAACTAAAAATAGGTACCACCACTATCATAACTGTCGTGATTAGAGAAGTTCCAGTCTGGACATTGGGGTGAGCACTTGATGCCTCTTTGCCATCTCTGCTAGTCTCTTAAGTCAGACTTATCCCTTCTCATCCTGGCAGTCAGGTGGGCACATAATGAAGGGGTGTTGACCCTTTCTTTGAACCTATTCTCAAACCCAGATTCTCTGACTAAGCCCTCATTGGCCATGTGACCATAGCAATTCACTTTGCCCTTATGATCCTGTTTTATTATCTCTAAAATAAGCATCATGAGACCCTCCTCACAAGGCTGTCATAAAAATCACTTGAGGTAAATAAAGTCTCATGCTTTGCTACCTTATTTCCTTATCTTCTATCATGGTCTTCTGCCAAAATTGTTGAATAGCAGTACTTTAAGCAGCATGGTGTAGGCATCCTAGTTCTCAAAAAATAGTTTCTACATCAGATGTCAGGACATAGACCATTCTAACTAGTCCAATGAATGCCAAACTAAAACAAAGAACAAAATTCCACATCCCTACCCACCACTATCACTTTCTCTCTGTTCCCTCTGTGCTGAACCTGCTCTTTGGCTCGGGAGTTCACCAGTAAGATATCTGAAGAGGAAGGAAAGATGGCAGCAAAACCCCAGTAACTCCTATCCGTCCTAGGGGTTCTCTGGTCAAATGCTGTATAGTTTGTACTTTCTCAAGACCATGTTTTCTGCTTTTTCTTTTTTCTTTTTTGATCATAGGCTTCCAACTGATGCCTTACTGATACCAACTTATTAAACCGACTCAATTCAGAGTATTTTCAGGGCAAAAAAAATTCTGCTTATGGCAGATAAGGAACTAAGGGGCTAGCCACCAGCTGTGATCTCTTTTCCCATGTCCTTACAGAATATCCTGATAATGTTTTGTTTTCTGTTCTTATCATCACAGCACACACTTGCCTCTCATAGTCCATTGATGTCCAAAGAAATAGTTGATCTGCAGGCACGCAGGGCTTGGGGGTATAAGTCTGCAGTCTCTACATTGGCTCCCTACACTATCCCTTGGTTACCTGAGAAGAAATCTGGACACCACTTTTTGGTCCTGAGAGAATCAGATAATGAGTCTGATGTAAGCACCCATATAGAGAGGGATGCACAGTGCTGCAATACAGCTATGGGGTACATTATTAAGGAATAACTATGTTTTTTCTTTTTAACCTGAATACAAGAGGGGACCCCCCAAAACTGGAATCATCTTCTGGAGGCTAGCCCCTTGTAGTATAGGTTTCCCCCACTAGGTGAGTGTTCTAGGAACCCATCTTTAGCCATGTTCGGCTTCAGTGTATTTTTTGGAAGAATTTTTCTACATGTTTGCCCATTTCATGATGGGTGACTTACAAGCACACCTTCCCATACTGTGCTTAGTGTTCAGCACTTTTTGACCAAAAATAACATGGCCGCTGTACCCCACCCACCCTATTCACCTGATCTTGCCTTGGGTGGCTTTTTTGTTTGTTTCCCTGGATGAAAAGCATTCTCAAAGGGAAACATTTTGCCAATGTGGAAAAAGGGGAAACAAAAAAACCAGCAGAAATACTAAAAGGCATCAAAATTAACAAGTTCGAAAACTATTTTGAGCGGTGGAAAAACATCTCAATAGGTGTATTGGATCAAATGGAGAGTACTTTGAAGGTGACTGAAGCTTAAACATCTAAGAATAAATATACTAGTTTTTGTTATTAGTTTTTAAATTCCTGGGTTATCAGGGTGCCCCCTGGTATGTTCTAGTAGAGGAAATGAAAAGCAGCACAGCAACACAGCCTAGCAGGAGTAACCTGTCAGGCCAAATGGGAAAACATTACTCCAAATAAAAATCTAGGAAATAAGGGTCAAAAGAGAACAAATAACTCACTTAGGGTCACCCAGCTAGTTCAAAGCATAGGATCATTTAATTCTGCACCATTATCTTTTTCATTCTAAAGATGTGGGGAAAATGAGGTCTAGAGTGAGAAAGTGATTTATCCAAGGTGTCGCATAGTGTGTTAGAAAGCAGCCAGAACTTGGATGTAAATCTTCTCTGTCAGTAAAATAAGAGATTAGTCTGTTATTTCACAGACTCAAAATAAAAAGGACCAGGCAATGTGGTGATCGTGTTTCAGTGTATACATGTATCAGATCACTGTGTTGTACACCTGAAGCTCACGTAATGTTGCATGCCAATTATACCTCAATAAGAATGAACAATATTAATATAACAAAGTAAATATAATTTCTTATCCTGGCTGATATAGCTCAGTGGATTGAGCACGGGCCTGTGAACCAAAGAGTCACCAGTTCGATTCCCAATCAGGGCACATGCCTGGGTTGCAAGGCCAGCTGCCCAGTAGGGGGCGCACAAGAGGCAACCACACATTGATGTTTCTCTCCCTCTCTTTCTCTTTTCCTTCTCCTCTCTCTAATAAATAAATTCTTTTAAAAACAATTTCTTAAATATGTGAAAACTCATAAAGTATTTAAAAAAAACATCTATGACTTAAACAAGAGAATATGTAACCACCACAGTCAGTGATCCAGGATCCTTGTTGTTCTGCTGTTCCCAAAGTCTTGTTCTCACCCATATGGTCCGAGACAGCTCTCTGCCACCAAATGGGGAAGAAGAACTCCTGCTCTACCATTTAAGGACATGATAAAGAATTTGCACACATACCAGCACTTGGTCACATGATCACCCTAGCTGTGAAAGAGGATAAAAAACATAGTCTTTAAATAAGCAACCATGTTCTGTTTTAAAATCTATTACTATGGATGAAAGGGAAAAGAAAGAAAAAACAAAAAGTGTTTGCCATATATACTGTTGCACAAATATAGTTCAGAGACAAAGCCCAGAATCTTGTCCTTATGCTTCTGTCCTTTGCTGCAATTCTTTGATTAATACTTATGTCAGCTTCAGACCTGGATAGGATTGTGTTCATATTCCTCAATGTTCCATGTCACAGTAACAGTGAACAGGTAGTACTTGCTGAATCACTTGGCCAGACCTGTAATGCTGAGTTCAGCCACACAGGGGGACCAGAGTGCAGTGCAGAGCTCAGACTTTTGGAGTGTGTCTCCTGGGAAAACTTCTGTCCAGGAATCAGATGGGAGGATGCTGGGTTGTGTGGTTACATTGCAGAGGGTAAGCACTCCTATCTCCCCTGCTAACTCAGCCTGTGCTACCTAGAGAAGAGGAAAAAGTGTCCTCCCCCATCCTATAGGCTTGAGGTATCACCCCCAATAGGAGACTGTTTGGGTACTCAGTACTCCCCAGCTCATTTTCATGGGGGGAGAGACAGTGGCTCAGAGCTAAGACAGTCAGAATATGAATCTCTTGGAGGCTATTGTCTAGGAATAGAATGAAGTGCTTATTCCCCTCCTGTGGACTCGGGTGGCATCATCCCCAGTGGGAGACTCTTTTGATCTGTTCCTGACCCCAGTGGCTGTGCCTAGCTGAGTTTGCCTCTGCAGAGGGGATGGCTGGCTGCACCCAACCTGAAAGTATAGCACACACCTCCAGGGGGAGTTACAGTTGGAGACTCTGGCAGAGAATAAGTGGTTTGGTTCTGTGGTAAGGGCCACTTTTCCGTTACCTCTGTTCTCCTGACCCTGGTTGTCCTGCCCTACCAAATTCACAACTTGTAGAAATGTCCATGGGTCACCTGAACCAACTCTATAGTCTTTCTTTGGTGGGCTCTGGAGGAAGACCAGACAACCTCAGGTGGAGGCAGAATAGCTGAGAGGTGGAGGCAAACTTCAGGGAGCCTTGGACATTTTACATATCTGCTCCAGTTCTAAGCTGGAGGAAGCTGACCCTCATATATGGAACAGCCCATCTCATGCAGAACTAGGCCCAGTAGACCCAGCCACAAACAGTGAAGACTGTGGAAGCTCCAAACAGGTAGCCCAAGGTCAGTTGTATGTAATGTCTGAAATGACTTGTACCTGAATTGCACCCAAGTGGATCTAGACTAAGAGAACCAGAGGTAGGCTTCAGACCACACCAGAGGTCAACCCAACTAGCCACACAAGGGATAGACCCAAAGGGGGATTCCAGCAGGGACCAGACCCTGCAGGGAACAACTCCACTTCAGATGGTGATCATGGTTTATCCTTATAGTCAACCAACCTGAATGGTTAATTCCACCCACAACAGGGCCAAAAGCATTCAAGATACAACTACAAAAGGAGGGTGTACATAACTCATAAGAAACATTATTGGAACCCTGAGCTTAGGCAATCTGTAAGAGTGTGCCACTGAGCTCAACAAAACACTCTTATCATAAACTATCAAAACAAGTTAACACATCTACCTAATACACAAAGACAAAATGGGGAGACAAAGAAATAAGCCCCAAATGAAAAAACAAACAAACAGGAGAAATACCCAGAACAGGAATTAAATGAAACGGAAGCAACCAAAATACCAGATGCAGAGTTTAAACTAATGGTTATAAGGATGCTTGAGGACATTAGTAGAATGGATGATGTCAGTGAAAACTTAAAGAGATAGTGAGCATTAAAAACAACATAGAAACCATAAGAAAGAACCAGTCAGAAATAAAAATACAATATCTGGAATGAAGAATGCACTAGAAGGAATCAGCATCAAGTTAGATGAAGCAGAGAATCAAAGCAGCAAATTACAGGACAAGATGCAGTAATCACCCAAGTGGAGTATCAGAGTGAAAAATAATTTTAAAAAGTGAAGAAAGTCTAAGGGAACTTTGGGACAATATCAAGCATAACAACATCCTTACCTTATCATTGAGGTACCAGAAGGAGAAGAGAGTGAGCAAGGGATCAAGAACCTCTTTGGAAAAATAAAAACTTCTCTAACCTGGTCAAGGAAAATGTCTCACAAGTTCAGGAAGCACAGAGTCCCAATCAAGATAAGCTCAAAGAGGCCTACACCCAGACACATCATAATTAAGGCTGAGGTTAAAGAGAAAAAGAGCATCTTCAAAGCAACAAGGGAAAAGCAATTAGTTACCTTCAAAGTAGCTCTCATAAGGCTGTCAGCTGATTTCTCAATAGAAACACTTCAGGCCAAATGGGATTGGCATAAAATATTCAGTGATTAAAAGCAAGGATCTACAACCAAGACTACCTTCCTAGCAAGGCTATCATTTAAATTTGAAGGCAAAATAGTTTCCAAGATAAAACAAAGCTACACAAGAAAGTTCATTACTACCAAACCAATACTGCAAGAAATGTCAAAGGGTAGTCTTTAAGAAGAAGAAAAATCGAGAGAAAGGAACATTGGTATAAAGAATAAAATCACAATAATTAGCTCCTATAAATAATAATCTTATTTTTAAAAGTATACCAATAATAACCTTAAGTATAAACACATTAAATCCTCCAATGAAAAGAATCAGGGCAGCTGAATGGATAAGAAAGCATGGCCCATATACATTTCGTCTACAAGAAACCTGTATCAAAACAAAAGATACACACAGGTGGAAAGTGAGGGGACCAGAAAATAATATTCCATTCCAATGGAAATTAAGAAAAAGCTGGGGTAGCAATACTTATATCTGACAAAAGAGACTTTAAGACTAAGGCCATAACAAGACACAAAGAAAGTCATAACATAGTACTAAAGGTATCAATCCAACAAAACGATATAACTTTTGTAAATATATATGCACCCAACATAGGAACACCTGAATATATGGAGAAAATCTTGGTGGACTTTAAGGGAGAAATGGACAACAATACATAGTATGGGATTTTAATACCTCGCTGTCATCAATGTACAGATCTTCCAATAGAAGAAATCAACAAGGCAACAGTGACCTTAAATGACACACCAGACTGATGTTTACAGAACATTTCATTCCAAACCAGCGGAATATACAGTCTTCTCAAGTGCATATGGGACATTCTCAAAGACAGATTGCAATTCAGGACAAAATAAATTAGCAAATTCAAGATGACTGAAATATCGAGCATCTTCTTGGACGATAATGATATGAGAGTAGAAACCAACTAAAAAAACCTCAAAAATATTCTAAGATATGAAGGCTACATAGCATGTTGTTAAACAGTGAATGGACTAACAATAAGATTAAGAAGAAATAAAAAGTTACATGGAAACAAATGAAGATGAACACACAACAATCCAAAATGTATGGGACACAGCAAAAGCAGCCCTGAGAGGGAAATTCATAGCATTACAGGCCTAACTCAAAAAGCAAGAAAAACTCAAATAAACAATCTAACCCTATACCTAAAAGAACTAGAAAAAGAACAACAAAAAAGCCCAGGGTAAGTAGAAGGAAGGAAATAATAAAGAGGAGAGAGAAAATAAATGACATAGAGGATTAAAAAATACTGTCAAAAATCCATGAAATCAAGAGCTGATTTTTGGAGAGATAAACAAAATTGATGAATGTTTAACCAGACTCATCAGGAAGAAAATAGAGAGGACCCAAATAATTAAAATCAGAAATGAAAGTGAAGAAGTAATACACCAAAGAAATACAAAGAATTATAAGAAAAATACTGTCAACAAATATATGCCAACAAATTGGACAAGTTGGGTGAAATGGGTAAATTCCTAGAGACATACAATCTTTCAAACTGAATCAGGAAAAATCAGGAAACCTGAAGAGATCCATAACAACTAATGTTATAGAAGCAGTGATCCAAAAAATTCCCAGCAAACAAAATCCTGGTCCAGATATCTCCACAGATGAATTTTACCAGACATTCGAAGAAGAATGAATACCTCTCCTTCTCAAATAATTTCAAAAATTCAAGAGGAGGGAAGATTTCCAAGCTCTTTTTACAGGGCAGCAAGATCCCAAGAACAAAACCAGATAAAGGTACTACAAACAAAGAAAACTAGAGGCCTATATCCTTGGTGAACATCGATGCTAAAATTCTCAACAAAATATTAGCAAAGCAGACCCAGCAATACAATAAAAAGATCACACACCATGATCAAGTGAGATTTATTCCAGGGCTGCAAGGTTGATATACTATCTACAAATCAATAAACATGATACATCCCTGGCTGGTGTAGCTCAGTGGATTGAGCATGGGCTGTGAACCAAAGGGTCGCCAGTTTGATTTCCAGTCAGGGCACATGCCTGGGCTGCAGGCCAGGCCCCCAGTGAAGGCCCTATGAGAGGCACCCACACATGGATGTTTCTCTAACTCTCTTTCTCCTTCCTTTTCCCTCTCTCTAAAAATAAATGAATACAAAAATTTTAAAGAACCAGTTTTAAAAAATAAAATAATACATTACATAAACCAAAATGAAGGATAAAAATGGTGTGATCATATCAATAGATGCAGGAAAAGCATTTGAGAAAAATCCAACAACTTTTTATGACAAAAACTCAAAAAATGTGAATAAGGCCATATATGAAAAACACACAGCCAATGTGATACTTAATGGGCATACTACTCAGCCATAAAAGATGGAATATTGCCACTTGTGCTGACATGGATGAACCCTGAGGATATTGTGCTATGTGACATAAGTCAGTTGTATGTAGACTATAAAAAGACAAAAAAATAAACAAAATTCATAAGATAGTATACAATTTCAAACAAAAACAAAATGACCAGAGGAAATAAACACAAAATGAAACTAAACAAAATTCATCATTGGCTCTGTCCTCTTTCCCCCTCTTTCTCCTTATGAGTTATTTAAGACAGATTGGCACCTAAGTCAAGGTCAGACAGGCTAGATGTTTTACTGTCTGTTCCCATCTTCCGATTCTTTGCTTTCTGCACCTAATTAGTGCCGGAATGTTCCATGAGTCTTTAGGAAGTCTGCAGAGGTAAGTGGGTCCAGGAAGGCCTCTGGAATTGGCAGTTTAGCTTTTTCAAAGTTCTTCCTGTTCCTCTCAGTGTCCTTCCTTAGCTAGAGAGATGCAAGTAGCTGTCACGCACACCCTGGTGGAATAAGTCTCTTGGGCTCAAATGGAGCTGAAGGAGCAAGTCAGCCAAGGGGGTGAATGCCTAGAAAAACTTTGTGGGAAGGCCTGAGCCAAAGTGGCATATTCTGAACAGTGCGCATATATTTTCTCCTTGAACATTACACAGAATCCATGTGTACTTGTGACCCAGAGCCTTACTTCTCAGATAGACCTTAGGAATCCCCTGCTAAGTATTGCAGGCTGAAAAATTCACAGAAGCTATTTCTATAGTCCAGGAAGGAGGTAGACAAGATGAGGGATCAGGGGAATAAGGACAGGGATTTTGCCAAAAATCCTAACTACTATGTGTCTTGACTAATTTTTAAATCTCTCTCTCTCTCTCTCTCTCTCTCTCTCTCTCTCTTTCTCTCATAGCTTGGGGGAGAGAGAGGCAGCAGAAATAACAGGACTCTTCTTTCCGTCACTCAAAGAGTTACTAAAGAGTTACTCTGTTTTATGACTAATTTTGCCTTGCATATACATACCATATGGTCTTTATCATGTCATCTATTTTTAAATTTTATAACATGTTTATGTATTTTTTATTTTCCTCATCAAATAATGATGTTTCTTTAGAAACATACTGCTTTAGCAAAATTATTTTTAACCTTGAAAATGCTAAGCAAAATATGCAACATTATCTTTTTTTATGACACTTTAAGTGCATGTTTTACTTTAAATTTTATTTTCCCATTACAGTTTACATTCACTATTATTTTATATTAGTTTCTGATGTATAGCATAGTGGTTAGACAATCATGCTTTAAAAAATGATCCTTGGATATTTCCACTCATTTACTGATGGGCACTGGTTTGTTTCCATATGTTGGCTATTGTAAATGATGCTGCCATGAACACACGGGTGCTTACATTCTTTCAAATTTGTGTTTTAGATGTCTTTGAATATATATTTAGAAGCAGGATTGTTGTATCATAAAGCAGTTTCACTTTTAGTTTTTGAGGAAATTCCATACTGTTTTCCACAGTGGCTACATCAGTCTGCACTCCCAACAACAGTGCACTAGGGTTCCCTTTTCTCTACAACCTTGCCAGCACTTGTTGTTTGTTGATTTATTAACGATGGCCATTTTTACACGTGTGAGGTGATATCTCATTGTGGTTTTAATTTGCATCTCTCCAATGGCTAGTGATGCAGAGCATCTTTTCATGTGTCTATTGGCCATCTGTATGTCCTCTTTGGAGTAGTGTCTATTCAGGTTCCAGCTTTGGAGTTAGACAGCTCTGAGTCAGTCCTATCTCTGTGACTAGCTGTATGGCCTTTGTCAATCCATTGATCTGTGTGAGCTTGTTTTCTTTGTCTTAAATGTGGATAACTCTAACAGCCTAATGGAATTTGAAGGATTAAACAAGATAATAAATGTAAAGCCTTATCACAGAGCTTTGGCACATCGTAGCTGCACCACAAATGTCACTGGTCTCTAAGAATGAAAGTATAATACATGGAGCTTTGTGCAGATTTGGAGTCTGACAGAATTCTGCTGCACTGGTTCCTAGCTGTGTGGCTTTGGGCATGATTTTAACAGAGAGTGCCAGCCTTCCTTTTCTTTGAAATAAGGAAAACAATATATATTTCTTAGGGTCGCTATGAGGATTGAGTGAGTTACTGCATTGAAATACCTGGCGTAGAGTAAACCCCAATAAGCAGCAACCTCTTTTAGTAGGAACAAAGTGTCTAGTAAACTACAGGCTGACATCCCACAAAGGTTGCTTCCCTTCTCTCTTCAGAAAGCAGTCCTAGGCTGTCAGGTAGTTTGAGTTGTCTGCCATTTGAGCCCTGTTCAATCTGAATTTTTTCCAGATCTAAATACAAAGCTTTCCAAATATACTTATAAAAATAAATCTCCCCACCCACCCCTGCAGTACACATAATGAGACACAATTAGCTGACTTCTTGATTGGACTCATGGGGTTCAGGCTTGCAGAAAGCATTGCTGCTGGCATCTTTCCTATGGTTCTTTGCACACTCAAATTATATTTATTACCATTCTAGCCTCACTCAATAAGGTTACTATTTGAAGCTGACTGAAGAAAGTGGGTGGGCTTTCTCCAAGTTCACTGGTCTGTGGAACCTTGAAACAACTTGCCCCAACTTAGTTATGTTTGATTTCAAAAACAGCTGCAGCCTGGATTAGTTTAAGCAATCGCTGGTGGCTTTCTGGGCTACTAAGTTCCCACCATGATGGTGGTTAGCTTACCCAACCATATTGAGGGATATAAATATGACATCTATTTGGAATAATTATGTAGGAACTAGCCTTCTGAGTCATTTGGGGCCCTCTTGACATGTTTGTGATTCAGGGGATGATATAACAATGGTGGGAAATGGGACACTTGTCACTCCCATGTGGCTGTGACTGCATTTAAAACAATGGACCCCCGTGGTTGTGAAAAGAGTAGGTATTTGGTCTTGACCTTCCACTGTCTGCCTGGAGCTCTAGAAGCCATGTGCAGGAAAGCCAAGAACTCCCAGCAATAAGGGACCTTTGTGCCACTATTCTTATACAAGCAGTGTGTTATTCACTACCTGGCATAGTATGTAACACCCAAGAGGCACTCACAAAATAGTTATTGAATGGCTTAACAGTGCTGTAGACTCAAACAGCCACAAAAATCAGTGCTGAAAGAGAAACAGTAACTACTTAGACTCCATCCACCCCCAGTCTGGAAGATTGGGTAACTGAAGTCTGAGAGAGAAAGAGACTGACTCAAGGTCACAGTTGCCTAAACATACCTGCCCAAACATTCCAACACAGATATGCCTGCAAATGTGTTTATAGTAAAGGGACTTACAATTATGATCGACAGAAGATATCCCTTGTCCTAGAATTTTCAATCAGTGCTTATATGAATGTTTGGTAAATGTTCCAGAGCCCTGAAAGGTGACACTAGACCTGCCAGGCTTAATTCTCTGCCTTTGTACTTTGTCCAGCCTGATGTTTTATGTCACCTATCCATACATTCTCTCATTCTCACATATATTTTTTCTTCAGCCATAGGCAAATCAACCATAGGCAACCATAGGCAAATCCTCTTAATTACTCCCACAATCCCTTTGAAAGGGAGGGGGGTCAATGATCCCATGCAGAATTGAAAGACAAAGACTCCAACCATGTTTTTGACATGTCAGTCATATGTCTCTTCATTCCCGAGTCCTTAATACTGAAGCCAAGATCACACTCCGTGAAGGGGCGGGGAGAAAGCTCTGAGATCATGGAAAATTAGGACAATACATGTTGATCGTAAAATTCATTTACCAGAGGAAATCCGGTGACTGTCCTCATTTTACTTGCTTCAAACAAAGGAAAGGGAGTAGGACAAGGAAATTGTGTGAAGGGGAGGTGGGACTTGTCTCTGGATGGAGCCAGGAATAGACCCTTCTATTGCTAGAAGTAGTCATTGTGAGGACCACGCTTTCAAGGGCAGTACCGCTCTCAGCCAGAGACACAGATTTATATAAGCTGCTCTTTTCCTAGAATTAGGGTGTTTCAGAGGCTGACAGCACTAACTTTCCAGTCTTCCCACTCATATCTAGACATACATGTTGAGCTTAGTGAAGTCGAAAACCCTTTTTGAGTTTGATGTGACAGCCCCAAGAAACAGAAAAGAAAGATGTTGTTGATCTTTGTCTAGAACTAACATTGGTCAGGCCTAGGAGGGGAAAAGTAGGAGAGAGTGGGAGAGAAGATGCAAGGCAAATTGCCAAGGGAGAATTAGTGGGCAACAGTTTGTATTTACAACCCCCAGAAAGAAAGCGTTAGTCAAGGACGAAAGAAGCCTGGTTAGCCTGTCCCCCATTTCACCATGCTGAAATTTTTTGCTGTGAAAGCCCTGGCTGGTGTAGCTCAGTGGATTGAGCATGGGCTGCGAATCAAAGAATCACCAATTTGATTCCAAGTCAGGGCATATGCCTGGGTTGTCTGCCCAGCTCCCAGTGGGGGCCATGTGAGAGGCAACCACACATTGCTGTTTCTCTCCTTCTCTTTCTCCTTCCCTTCCTCTCTCTCTGAAAATAAATAAATAAAATAAATAAAAGAAAATTTTTGCTGTGAATGCACTAAAGGCCTGTCAGTTAACTCTTCCATTTTCTGTGGAGAAATACAATTCAGGTCAGTTTTTTTGAGTGTCAGATATATATTTAAGAGTTCATAGCCGGGCCCTGGCTGGTGTAGCTCAGTGGATTGAGCGTGGGCCTGCGAACCAGACGATCGCGGTTCGATTCCCAGTCAGGGCACATGCTTGGGTTGCAGGCCCGTTTCCGGCAGGGGTCAGATCCCTGCAGGGGATGCACCAGAAGCAACCATACATTGATGTTTCCTTCCTCTCTCCTTCCCTTCCCCTCTAAAGAAAAATAAATAAAATATTAAAAAAAAAGAGTTCATAGCCCAGCACTTCTACTTACTAGCTATGTGACTTTCTGAAAGCTACTTAGCATTTTAACCTCTTTATCTGTAAATAGGGATAATCATAGTATCAGCCTCACAGGGAGAGGATTAAAGGAGTCTATTTGCATAAAGCACTTGGAACAATGCTTTACACCTAGCTCAATTAACTATTATTAGTATTTGTAGCATTGATGTTATTAGTAATACGTTCAATTAGAAAACTGGAGCAAGCAGTTGAACATATAGGTAGGGAACTTAGAAATGAGATTACTGTCCTGGCTGGTGTGACTCAGTGGATTGAGCATGGGCTGCAAACCAAAGGGTCCCCGGTTCAATTCCCAGTCAGGGCCCATGCCTGGGTTGTGGGCCAGGTCCCCAGTAGGGGGCATGTGAGAGGCAAGCACACATTGATGTTTCTCTTCCTCTCTTTCTCCCACCCTTCCCTTCTCTCTCAAAATAAATAAATAAAATCTTTTTTAAAAAATGAGATTCCTGCAAGTCAGGTAGAAACCTATTGTTGTCGATTTTCTTAGATCAAAATGGAAACAATAAATGTCACTGAAAGTTGTAAAAAAACCCTACTGTTAGCTTTTGTAATTAAGTTCAACATATAACTCTTGGGCACTGACCTTGCACCCAGGGTGCAGAGGTGAACCCATGGTACAGAGTCCCACCACTAGTAAGTTTCCAATCCAAAAGACTATTTTGAAATACACACCTTCTACCATTAGGGGTCTTAAGTTTACTTCTCTTCAACAGGGCTCTATTGTGCCTACTAGAGGTGAGATATTTAAAATAATCACAAGTAGGGCACAAGCACTTACCAATTGGGTCATGCTTTAGTGCAGATGTCTCCCTTGGGTCAGATATTAACTCTTGAGTTGCTGGGTCATGGGGGTGACATTGGGGAAGGGCCTATTCTTGGGGAGGGACCAGGGTGTTGGTCGAGGGGATAGGGCACTTAGGAAGTTGTGGGCAGCAGCTATTTATAAACTGATGTCGAAATATTTCAATATTCTAACCATTGGGATTCCTGTACTGGTAATACAGCCAAACTATCAGCCCTAGTGTGGGGCCTTAATCTCTGTCATTTTCTCCTCTTGTCCAGAAAAACCGAAGATCTATGAAAAGGATACAGATTTGAAACACATCGAGCCAATACTCCTCGGTAGTGAGAACACCCTTCGCTGTACAGCAAGTGGCCTGCCCATGCCCTCCTTCGTGTGGGCCTGGGAACCCTGCCGCCCGAAAGATGAGCTGTAAGTGACCTGCATGCCAAAGGACTCTACATGGTTTAGATCACAGGTGTCAAACACAAGGCCCACTGGCCAAATCCTGCCCTCCACCTTGTTTCGCCCCACCCAGCGCCTTGTTTCTACCTGGCAGTAGCACCGAGGTCTCACTTAACTGTCAAGGAGTAGTTACATTTGATACAGTCCCAAAGTTACATCCATCCCTTTGAAAGCAACTGTGAGGCTGATGTGGCCCCCAGTGAAAATCAGTTTGACACCCCTGGTCTAGACTCTTAGATTTACTGAGCTGTGCCAGGGCCTGGCAGTGTTAATGTCATACCAGGAGATTTTCTCTTCCATAGACTATGACAGGTGATAGGCCTAGAAAAATGGGCCCTGGGAAGCTAAAAGAAAAAGAAGATGAAAAATATTAACAGTGAAAGGACAGCAAACACACAGCTATTAACAACCACACCTAAAACAAAAGCAAACCAAGAGGACAGCTAGATCAGGTGTGGAACCATAGAAATGAAGAACACACAGAGGGTTAGAAACAGGGGAGTGGGAGGGGAAGAAGGGGGGAGAAGGCACAGAAAATAGCATAGATGGTAGGTAGAAAATAGATAGGGGGGAGGGCGAGAATAGTGGGGGAAATATAGAATCCAAAGAACTTGAGACACGTGGTTATAAACTAAGGGGGGCAGAATGGTGGGGGAGGGAGGGTGAGGGTGGAAGGGATTGAAGGGGGGGAATAGAACAACTGTAATGGTATAATCAATAAAATATATTTTAAAAAAAAGAGTTCGTACTCTAATAGCTGCCAAAGTCCAGGTTTTGTCCAGTTCCTTCCAAAGTCACAGCCTCAAATCAGAGGTAGAAACAACTATAATGGTTAACAGGCCTGGGAGATTTAGATTTAGATTGGGATTGAAGATTACAGTGGGAGAGGAACAGAACAGGGCAGGTTTCTAAGTATTTGTCATTGCATGGGAAAAAAATCAACAGTGAGCTTGGAAAGTGGACATGGTTCATCTGTTTGAGAACTGCCTTCATGATAAGCCTGATTAGGAAGGGTAACCCCACAATGGGAAAATCTGTTGGCAAATAGTGTTTTTAGATCATAGAACACTCATCTGGCCTCCTGTGATCCTGATGCAGAAGGTAAGACAAGAGTTCCTCTTCCCCAGTAATGAATGGAGATACAGAGGCTAAAGGAGAAAAAGAACCCACCTGCCACAACACAGAAGTTAATAGAGACATCACACTGACAGCCAGGCATCCTGACTCTTACCACTTAAGAGCTTCCAGTTATTAAAGCCCTACTGCATGCCTGGAACATATTAGATATTTTGATTTTTGCTTTCTGGCAATAAGCTCTATTTCAAAGTATCTCCTTCAGTGTCCTTGGGGACAATGAGTCACACATGGCCCCTGTAGGAATTAGGAAAAAAGAAAAGGAAAATTCAGAGAGGTGAAATGAATTGGCCCAGATCCCAGAGTAGGCAGCATTTAAGAAAACTTCATCAATGCTCACCCAGCTCCATCCACAAAACCTCCCTACAGGCTTGACACACATGACGAATTAACTCTGAAAGGGTGAGGAGGACAGTGTACTCAGGTTTCTGTTGTTGTCTGAGGATGACATATTAGCTGATTAGGGAAGTTCATCTTATTAACTCACTGTTGCACCATGCTGAAGGTTGAGTGTTACATCACGAGGTAATGAATGAGGCAGTGGCACTATCACTAGGGGATAAACTCTGAATGGGAACATCTAGGAAATCCAATTTGGAAGGCCCGGAGTTTTAGGATGTGGCCTTGGGTTGGAGGAGAATGTAGGGGCTATAGTTACCAGACCAAGAGCTGGATCTTCAAATAAAAGAGGCTCCAAGTCTGTGTCTCACAGGTGCTGTCCAGCCAGCTCTCATAAGCCAGCTCCACTCAATTGCTTCCAGCCTACACACAGGTCCTTAACGAAACATACTTATCTCTTCTCAATAGGCACCACAATAAGATTCTTGTGTGTGTGTGAATAATGGTGGTTCTATCTACTTACTATGGGACTGGCCTCCCTCCTTTCCTTCAATATTCTGTAATTTGTAAACCACTTACATTGTTCTCATTCAGCTAAGATGCAGCAAAGCCAGTTATAGTTTTTGTACCTTGCAATTTGGAAGAAGAGTGTGTAGGGAATACTTTTCCTGGGAAAATGTCTTTTCCAAATGCCTCTCCTAACAAAGTTTCTATTATGTAAACAATTACTGAGTACCTAATTTATTCTAGAAGCCACACTAGTCCATGTCTCTCACCTATATGAAAATTAAATAGGGCAAATATTAGGAGTATCATGAGCTTAGTTTCAGATTTAAATTTAGATTGTACATGAAGAACAAAAAAGGAGTATGATGAGGGCAGGATCTACCCTGAGTAAAAAAAAGACATATTTTGGCAAAGAAAGGGCTTTATAGGAAGAAATATTTAACATCAGACTTGAAGAATAAGGAGCCAGCCATGCGAACAATTATGCAACAGAAATATAATGCAAGCCAGCAGTCTGAGCCACATATGTAACTTTGAATTTTCTAGTAGCCACATTATGCAAACTAAAAAAATAAAATTGATATTTTAATATTAAATATTAAATTTAATATCAAATTTAATATAATATCTTTAATATTTCACCCAACATATCCAAAATATTGTCATTTCTTAAGCGATCAATATCAAATATCAGTGAGCTATTTTCAGTCTTTGTACATATTGTCTTTGAAATATTCTGTGTCTTCTATACTTAGGAAACATCTCAATTTGGAGTAGCCACACTTCAAGTGCTTATTAGAATGTCCAAATAAGTCCACAATATAACTAATATGAGTTCCATTTAACAGTTGGGGAAACTGAGTCTCATAAAAGAAGTGAGTTGCCAGAAGCCATACAAGCTAGCATTGCTTGGGTTGAATTGCAGTTTGGCTGAGTACCAGTCTGGCACCTCATGATTCCCTCTAGTAATCTGCTTTCCTGGATATCTTGGCACCCCAGAACTACTCTCACGAGCCTCTCCTCTTTGCTTAGGGTTCAGAGTAAAAGAGTTTATTCAGGAAAAGATACTAATAAAGTAGAACCTTATAGGGCTTCATATTCTGTATCAGCCTTGAAAAATGGGTATGGCTTAATAAGAATAATACTTATTCTCACGCTCATGGACTTCTGGACACACAGGCCTCCTTGCCCCTTTATTGTATCAGCCATGCTCCTAGCTCAGGACCTTTGCATTTGCTCTTCCTTCCACCTGTTATTGTCTTCCCCCCAAATTTTTATGGCTTACATTTGATTTCTTTTAGGACTCTGTTCAAATGTCACCTCCTCCAAGAGACCTTCCCTGACCATTTTGTCTTCTAAATTAGGTGACTTCTTACCCAGAATTCTCAGGGTGACTTATTTTCTTAGACTAGAAGATGTGCTATATTCAGTACTTCTTATGCTCCATACCCTTTCTATTGACTAGATTGTAAATGTAGCCTCACTCTTTCTCAGGTGTATGGAACGAGGCAAGCGGATCCATCTTTCCAATGAGACTCTGCAAAGCGATCTGCCTGTAGGCAACAGGATCCTGTCCATTGAGGACATGACAGTGACAAACGGAGGAAAGACAAAGGTAAACCTCTGGGAGTTGCTGTGGTATAAGTGACCTTACAAGCTGTGTATGAATGGGGCTTCTATTCAGACACTTGGTGTTAACATTCCAGGAATGCCCAAGATCTAGGGTCTGGTTGAAGACTGTTGACTGAAAGAAAATAAGCTTTAATAATGATGTCACTTTTGATTAATTTAATTTTTTATTTTTCAATTACAGTTGACATTCTTGTATTTTGTTAGTTTTAGGTGTACAGCACAGTGGTTAGACATGCACATAATTTATGAAGTAATACTGCTGATAAGTCTAGCATCCATTGGGCATCATGCACAGTTATTACAATATTATTGACTATATTCCCTATGCTGTACTTTACATTCTTGTGACTATTTGGTACCTCCAAATTTGTACTTCTTAATCCCTTCACCTTTTTCACTCAGCCCCTGAAGAACCCTTTCATCTGGCAACCCTCAGTTTGTTCTCTGTATCTAGGGGTCTTGTTTTGTTTTGTTTTGTTTTTTGTTTATTTTGCTATCAAATTCAGCATACAAGTGAAATTATACAGTAACTTGTCTTTCTCCATCTGACTTATTTGACTGAGCATAATACCTTCTAGGTCCACCAAGTTGTTGCAAATAGCAAGATTTCATTATTTTGTATTGCTGGTAACATTCAATTTTATGTACATACATACCACATCTTCTTTATCCATTTGTCTATTGATGGACACCAAGGTTGCTCTCCTATCTTGGCTATTGTAAGTCATGCTGCACTGAAGGTAGGGTTGTGTATATCATTTTGAATGAGCATTTTTGTTTTTTTCAGATAAATATACAGAAGTGAATGGCTGGGTCATATGCAGCTCTATTTTTAATTTTTTGAAGACTCACCATACTGCTTTCCACAGTGGCTGCACCAGTCTGCATTCCTACCAACAGTGCACTAGGGTTCCCCTTTCTGCCCATCATCTCCAGCACTTGCTGTTTGTTGATTTGTTTATGATGGCCATTCTCACCGGTGTGAGGTGATATGTCCTTGTGGTTTTAATTTGCATTTCCCCAATGATTAGTGCTGTTGAGCATGTTTTCACATGACCACCAGCCATCTGTATGTTTTATTTTGGAAAATGTCTATTCAGGTCATCTTTCCATTTTAAAATTTGTTTGAGTATTTTGGTGTTACATTTTATGTGTTCTCATATTTTGGATATAAACTCCTTTTTGGATGTATCATTTGCAAATACATTTTTCCACTCAGTAGGTTATCTTTTCATTTTGTGGATGGTTATCTTAGCTGTGTAAAAACACTTTAGTCTGATGTCCCATTTTTAAATTTTATTTCATTAGCCTTCACAAAGGAGACATATTCAAAAACATATTGCTAAGACTCAAAGAGTTTATTGCCTATATTTTCCTCTAAGTGTTTTATGGTTTCAGCTTTTTTTTTAGATTTTATTCATTTATCTTTAGAAGAGAAGGGAAGGGAAGGAGAGAGGAAAAGAAATATCAATGTATGGTTGCCTCTCGTGTGTCCCCCGCTGGGAACTGGCCTGCAACCCAGGCATGTGCCCTGACTGGGAATCAAACCGCTTTCTTTTGGTTCGCAGGCCCGCGCTCAATCCACTGAGCTATACCAGCCGGGGCAGGTTTCAGGTCTTAAATCCACTGTGCATTTATTTTTATATATGACATATGAATGTGGTCCAATTTCAGTTTTTGCATGTATCTCCTGCTTTTCCTGCACCACTTATTGAAGAACCTGGTCTTTACCCCATTGTATAACCTTGCCTCCTTTGTTATAGATTAAATGCTCACATAAGTGAGGATTGTATTTCTGCGCTCTCTCTATTCTGTTTCATTGATCTCTATGACCAATACTGCTTTGATGACTATAGCTTGTAATGCAGCTTGAAATTGGGGAGTGTGATACTTCCCACTTTGCTTTTTTCTCAAGATTGCATTGGCTATTCAAGACATTTTGTAATTTTATATAAATCTTATGATTAGTTGTTCTAGTTCTAGCATGTCTATTTTAATAGAGATTGTATTGAATCTATACTTCTTTAGGCTGTAAGAACATTTTAATGATATTAACTCTTCTGATCTATGAACATGGTATATCCTTCTCTTTATTTGTATGTTCTTCAATTTCTTGCTTTAGTGTGTTATAGTTTTCAGGGTATAGGTCTTTCTACTCTGTTTACATTTATTACTAGGTGAACAAAGGAGGAGAGAATGGGGCCATCTATAATACTGTCAACATTAAAAATGAAGTTAAAAAATAAAAAGTAGCCCTGGCTGGTGTAGCTCAGTGGATTGAGCGCGGGCCTGCAAACCAGAGGATGGCAGTTCAATTACCAGTCAGGACACATGCCTGGGTTGCAGGCCAGTTCCCAGCAGGGGACACATGAGAGGCAACTATACATTGATATTTCTCTCCCTCTCTCCTTCCCTTCCCCTCTAAAGATAAGTAAATAAAATCTTTAAAAAAATAAAAAGTATTACTAAGTAATTTATGTACTATGATGCTATTGCAAAAAGGATTTTTAAAGTGTCACCTTGTGATTATCCTTTTTTTTTATTGTTGACACTGTTACAGATGTCCCCCATTTACATCCCTTTGCCCCTGCTCCCAACCTGGCCTTACATTGTTGTCTGTGTCCATGGTTGTGTACATGTGCATCAATGTTCTTTGGCTAATCTCCTAAGTCTCCTCACCCCTCTCCCCTCTGAGATCTCTCAGTCTGCTCCATGCATCCATACCACTGGTTTTATTTTGTCTGGCAGCTTATTTTGTTCCTTAGATTGTATGTATGACTGAGGCCATATGGTATTTGTCTTTCTCTGAGTGGCTTATTTCACTTAGCATAATAATCTTTGGGTCCATCCATCCATGCTGTCACAACAGGTAAGTGTTCCTTCCTTTTTATGGCCAAGTAATATTCCATTGTGTAAATGTACCACAACTTTCTTATCCACTCATCTACTGATGGGCACTTGGGCTGCTTCTAAATCTTGGCTATTATAAATAATGCTGCTATGAACATAGGGGTACATATATTCCTTCTAATTGGTGTTTCAGGATTCTTTGGATAGGTTCCAAGAAGTGGGGTTGCCAGGTCAAAAAGCAGATCCATTTTTAGTTTATTAAGATAACTCCATACTGTTTTCCACAGTGGCTGCACCAGTCTGCATTCCCACCAACAGTGTACAAGGATTCCCTTTTCTCCACATCTTCGCCAGCACCTGTTGTTTGTTGATTTATTGGTGGTAGCCACCCTGGCAGGTGTGAGGTGATACCTCATTGTACCTTTAATTTGCATTTCTCTGATAATTATTGATGTTAAGCATTTTATGCTACGTCTATTTGCCATATTTATGTCCTTGAAAGGAGTCTATTGAGGTCCTTTGCCCGTGTTTTAAATTGGGTTGTTTGTGTTCCCGGTGTTGAGTTGTTTTAAGTTCTTTATATATTTTGGAAATTAACTCCTTATCAGACAAATTATTGGCAAATATGTTCTCCCATACAGTGAGTTCCCTTTCCATTTTGTTGATGGTCTCCTTTGGCTGTACAGAATCTTTTTTAGCTTGATATAGTCTTGTTTGTTTATTTTTCCTGTTTCCCTTGCCCTAGGAGACATATTGACAAAAATATTGCTACACAAGGTATCTGTGATTTTACTGCCTGTGTTTTCTTCCAGGATTTTTGTGGTTTCTTGAATTACATTTAAGTACTTTATCCATTTTGAGTTTATTCTTGTACATGGTGTAAGTTAGTGGTCTAGATTAGGGTTTTTTTGTCATGTACCTGTCCAATTTTCCCAACACTTTGTATTAAAGAAACAGTTTTTACTTCATTGGATATTCTGGCCTCCCTTGTCCAATATTAATTGACCATAAATGCATGGGTTGATTTCTGTACTCTCTGTTCTGTTTCATTGACCTATATGCCTGCTCTTTTTTTAAAAAAGATTTTATTTATTTATTTTTAGAGAGAGGGGAAGAGAGGGAGAAAGAGAGGGAAACATCAGTGTGTGGTTGCCTCTCATATGCCCCCTACTGGGGACCTGGCCCACAACCCAGGTATGTGCCCTGACTGGGAATTGAAATAGCAACCCTTTGGTTCACAGGCAGGAGCTCAATTTACTGAGACACACCATCCAGGGCCTTAGTTTCTCTTTGTGAGAATTTATCATTGGTGTATAGAAGTACCACCATTTCTGGATATTAATTTTGTATCCTGCTACTTTGCCAAATTCATTTAATAAAGCTAGTAGTTCTTTTGGTGGAGTCTTTAGGGGTTTTTATGCACAATATCATGTCATCTGTAAATGATGACCATTCTAGTTCCACCTTTTCAATATGGATGTCTTTTATTTCATCTTGTCTGATTGCTATGGCTAAGACTTCCAGTGCTATGTAGAATAATTCTGGTGAAATTGAACAACCCTGGCTTCTTCCTGATCATAAAGGAAACACTTTTAGTCCTTTGTTGAGTTATGATCCATCTATAAAGCCTTGGCTGACAGTTTTTATCATAAATGGGTGCCAGATTTTATCAAATGATTTTCCTGTGTCTATGGATATGATCATTTGATTTTTTAAAAAGATTTTATTTATTTATTTTTAGAGAGAAGAAAAGGGAGAGAGAAAGAGAGAGTGAAACATCAATGTGTGGTTGCCTCTCATGCATCCCCTACTGCCTCTCATGCATCCCCTGTTAGATTATTCAAATGCCTGCAACCCAGACATGTGCCCTGACTAGGAATTGAACTGGTGGCCCTTTGGTTTGCAGGCCCGCGCTCAATCCACTGAGCTACACCAGCCAGGGCTGATCATTTGATTTCTGTCCTTCATTTTTGTTATGTGATGAATCACATATATTGATTTGCAGATAGTGTACCAACTTTGCATCACCCTGAACAACTCAACTGAGTCATCTGTATGGCATTATTAATGTATTGCTGGATCCAATTGGCTAATATTTTGTTGAGGGTCTTAACATTTATGTTTATGTTTATCAGGCATATTGGCCTATAATTTTCTTTGTTTGTAGTATCTTTATCTGGTTTTGGAATTAGGCGAATGCTGGGATAATGCTGGCTTTGTAAAAAGAGATTGGAAGTCCTCCCTCCTCCCAAATTTCTTGGAATAGTTTAAGGAAGATAGGTGTTAGTTCTTTGAATGTTTGAAGATTGTATATTTCTAGGAATTTATCTATTTATACTAGTTGTTTTAGTTTGTTGCCATATAATTGTTTGCAATATTATCTTAAAATTCTGTGTATTTCTGTGGTATTAGTTTGCTATTGTGGCTATAACAGATAACAACAAATTTAGTAGCTTAATGTAACACAAATGTATTATCTTATAGTTCTGTAGGCCATAAGTTTAGGTAAAGTGTGCCCCTGCTATATTCACTGCTTAGAGTTTCACAAGGATGAAATCAAGGTATTGACAAGGCTGCATTTTTTTAGTCTCTAAGAAAAAAATCTGATTTAAGATCATTTGGGTTGTAGGACTGTTGTACCTTTTGTTGTTGCTGACTGGCATCTGGAGTTTCTTCTCAGCTTCTAGAGGCTACTCACATTCCCTGGTCATAACTTCCTTTCTCTGATTTAATACCAGCAACAGCAACATTATGTTTAGTCCTCATCCTTGAATCTTGCTCTTCTTTCCTCTTGTGCTGCATCACTTTAACTGTTCTATGTCCCACTTCTATTTTTAAGAGCCCATGTGATTACATTGGGCCAACCTATAAATCCAAGGTAATCTCTCTGTTCTGGTCAGCCGACTAGAAACCTTAATTCCATCTGCAAAGTCTCTTATGCCATGAATGTAACATATGCATGGGACTTCACACCAGCTCACAAAAGTCATAAGGGTCAAAATCCATCTTACCATAAGGCATAACTTAATACAGTGCACAAGGGACACTTTTGAATGAAGTCAAAATTTGTGAGCTTGGAAACAAATCTTGGACACAAAGAGAAGCAGGTATAGTTAGATTTTGAATGATTTATCTTACTTAAAATTACTGTATTTTGCCATATGTAATGTACACCCATGTTTTTATGTGCATTATACATAATATACATATTATACCCATTATCATACCCATGGTATGTAATCATTACACCCATGTATAATGCCCATCCTTATTTTTCCCTAAAAAATTTGAGCAAAAAAGTACACATTCTACATAGCAAAATATGGTAAACCAAATCAAATTCTTTCTTGGAGGCTTCATTTATACCCTCCTTCAAAATGATTTTTATTTCAGCTCAGTCTGGTTATGTATTAATTGTGTGAGACCTTGGTAGGTTGGTTGGTTAGACTAGTGGGAATGGTGCAGAAGGTAAGAGCTGTATAGAACTTGAGAGCTCATCTTGATCTATTTTTCAGACACTGCGGATGGGAAAACTGAAATCTAGAGAGGTAACAGTTCTCTAGCCAAGTGACAATATAACTAAGACTAGAACCCAGGTCTCCTTACTTCCTGTCCAGTCTGTCATAACACATTTATCATGTCTCACACTGGTAAATAAAATACATTTGTATATTTTAAAGGTAGAATTTGTTCTAAGTTTTCCTTCCCTTCCCTTTCTTCCTCCCTCCTCCCCCACAACAAAAAACTACATCATCATAATGGATAAATAATTGTGGAAAATCACACTGTAAACCAGCATTGCAAGGAAATTCGAATACTCCTACCCAGTCAGTGACAACAATGGGAAAAAGTGCTTTCTCTGCTGAAAGAGTAGTCATGGAACCTTCTCCGTCACAAACTGCATGATTGACCCTGCAGATAGATGCCACTATCCTCAAGGGAGAATATTATTAGACTCTGGTAATGAGCTTGACCTAAACCCAAACTGATGAATCTCAGCTATTTATTGTAATATGTAACTCCATAGCTTGAGGTAAGACACTTTTAAGGAAAAAAATAGTTTGGCCTGCTTAATATCAATTAGCATATGTTTTTCCCATAAGCCTCTTGGTAAACTGGTAATAAAAGAAATATGGTTGATGAGAGAAAGCTAGTAGGAAAGATCTCATTCTTGCCAACAGAATCCTGAGTTTTTACCCATGCTCCACTCTTAGATAATAACACACTTTGGTTCTACAGAGCCCACTTATACAGTTTAGTCTTTATCTAGGCTTCCGTCATCTTCTCCATCTACCTTTAATTTTTTATAGGTTATCCCCATAATAGTCAATGAATAGGAAAGGAAGAGAACAAAGAAGTCAAAGTTCTGAGGCATTATAAACCAAATACTATTGGAACAGAGGTTAATTCTAATGGTTAAACAAATGAGACTTGGATACCCTGGCTGATGTGGTTCAGTAGATTGAGAACTGTCCTGTGAACCAGTGGGTTGCTGGTTTGATTCCTAGTCAGGGCACATGCCTGGGTTGTGGGCCAGGTCCCCAGGTGGGGATGCATGAGAGGCAACCCCACACTGATGTTTCTCTTCCTTTCTCCCTTCCTTCCCTTGTCTCTAAAAATAAATAAATAAAATCTTTTAAAAATGAGACTTAGATTTTTCACTTTCTTCACATTTATTATTATTATTGCACTAACCAGAGTGATTTTAATTTTCAAGGCAGTAAAATACAGTAGTAAAAAACAGGTATTCTCAAGTCAAACTATAGTCCTATATTTGAATGTCACCTGCATTATTCCTGAGCTTTTGTCTTTCAGTGGGTTATTTTCCTTCTCTAAACCTCAGTTTCCTCAACGGTAAAAAGAGGTATTATTAATAGTTTCTAAATTACAGAGTTTGGGGGAAGATTAAATGAAGTAGCATATATAAAGTATTTATTATTGTATCTGAAACAGTAAAAAGTATGAAATATCATTTGTTATTATTTCAAAACATGCTGACTTGGGAAATCTACTCTTAAATGACAGGCTTGTGAATTATTCAATGTTTGTGTCTGTTTCTTTATGAAGTTAATAATTTCTTATTTTCAGTTCCTTTCCAAGAGGTCAACATTTAAATAAGACCTTAGCCCTGGCTGGTGTAGCTCAGTGGATTGAGCGCAGGCCTGTGAACCACACAATCACGGTTCGATTCCCAGTCAGGGCACATGCCTGGGTTGCAGGCCAGTTCCCGGTTCCTGGCAGGGGACGCATGAGAGGCAACCATACATTGATATTTCTCTCTCTCTCCCCTTTCCTTCCCCTCTAAGATAAATAAATAAAATCTTTAAAAAGAAAGAAAGAAAGACCTTAAAGATGTTTGTTGAATGAATGAATGAATGAATGAAGCTCCATTTCCCAGGTAGGATGATGTATTAGTCAAGATGGCCCAGGTTGTGCTATGAAACCAAACAACTCCAAAATCTGATCAGTTCAAAATTACAAAGGTTTATACCTTGCTGATGCTATATATGCAAATGCATGTCAGCAGGAGGGCTTTTTTATTGTAGTCATATAGGGATGCTGGCTGGCAAGATTAGCCACCATCTCAAACATTGCTCATCATTATTACTGAAAGAACTATAGAAGTTTTCACCATAGCAATTAAGTGGTCCAGCTTAGAAAGCACCAACATCATTTCCATTCTCAAATCCTTGGCCATAAAGAAGTCAGAGGGCCCCACTCAATCACAAGGGATCCAGGAAGGAAAACATACTATGTGCGTGAAGGGGCAAGAATCAGAAGTATCTGGTGAATATCATTAATAACTACTCTACCTTGTTAACGGTCACTAATGAATCACTTCTCTCTTTTTAGACTCTGAGCATCCTGAAGATATTGACCAGCAACATTTCTGGTATATACTACTGCAGGGCTGTAAACAAGGCTGGCGTTGATGAGAGAAGAATGCAATTCTATGTCTCAGGTAAATTCTTGAGTGGGGAGGATACAGCAGGTGGGGCAGATCTTTTATGATGTGATTAGAGATGCCTGGAAAATGCATTATTTCTCAGCCAGTTCAACTCCAGGCCTACAAAGTTGACTGAGAATTTATGATCAAAAGCTCATTATTTGAGGTTAAGGCAGAATTTGGCTGAGATGAAAATATCCTGGAATGAGCAACACATTAAGTTAATATTAAACATTAATACCTTAGCAAGAATCTGATTGTTAGAACTTTCATTTGTGTTAAGTTTAATTATAGTATTCTCAGCTCCCTCACACCGTGATCTACTTTGTTTCTTTCAAGGTCTTGTTAAAATGAAGTTGTAATCTTTAATCTAGGAGACAGATGATGAGAATAAAATCTCAGGAGTTGATTTCCAAAATTGTGTAGAACTCAGGTGATTTATTATAATTGTATTTTAGTTATTTTAAAATTAAATGTAGTAGGATGACATTTGTTAATGAGATCATATAGGTTTCAGGTGTGCATTTGTAGGATGCATGATCTGTATATTGCATCGTGTGCCCACCACCCAGAGTCCAATCTCCTTCCGTCCCCTTATATTTGACCCCTTTCCCCGTTACTACCCCTACCCCTCATTCCTCTCGAAACCACCCTACTGTTGTGTGTCTATGAGTTTTTGTTTGTTTTCTTCTTTGTTCATTTGTTGCTTTCAGTTTTATATTCCACATATGAGTAAAATCATATGGTTCTTAACTTCTTTCTGACTTATGTTGCTTAGCATTCTATTCTCAACATTCATCCGTTTTTAATCATATTATTCCCTTATGCCTTAAACAATGATACTTTAATCATGATTTAAAACTGAAAGCATTATGGACTTCCGCCAAGATGGAGGCGTAGGTGGAAACACTGTGCCTTCTCCCACAACCAAGTTTGAATACAACAAAGGTTTAGTAAACAAAGACTGCAGCCAAAGAACAGAAAATTGAACTATACGGAAGTCCAACAACAACGACCCTTTCAACCCGGACCGGTAAGAGGGGCGGAGCCAGCAGTGGAGCAGGGTCGGGCAGGAAAGATCCCCCGACCCAGGCACGCAAGCAGCTGGGGTAGCAGCGAGGACCCAGTGAGGGTGCGGGGCAGGCTGACCGTGGTCACACACTCTCGCGCAGCAGAGTGAGCAGTGAGACGGACTGCGCAGGCCCCAGCAGGCGAACCCAGCAGCATTCTCGTGAAGTGGGACAGAACGCGCGCGGGCCCCAGCAACAGTGGCAGCTCAGGAGGCACCAGACAGGACTGCCATTGCTTTCCTTTGACCCCGCCCCCACGTACAGCGTAACAACCCAGCGACTGAGTTGCCCCGCCCTGGTGAACACCTAGGGCTCCGTTCCTCATATGTAACAGGCACGAACAGTCCAAAATATGGCTCAAGAAGAACTCAAAGCTCCAGAGCCGATAACTCTAAGTGAAAAAGAAATAGCGAACCTCTCAGAAGCACAGTTCAAAACACTGGTGATCAGGATGCTCACGGAACTGGTTGATTTTAGTCACAAATTAGAGGAACATATGAAGGCTAAACTAATTGAAATGAATGGAAATGCACAGGAAACCAATAGTAATGGAAAGGAAACTGGGACTCAAATCAATGGAATGGGGGACTTCCGCCAAGATGGAGGCATAGGTGGAAACACTGTGCCTTCTCCCACAACCAAGTTTGAATACAACAAAGGTTTGGAGAACAAATACACAGCCAAAAAACAGAAAATTGAATTATACGGAAGTCCGAGGACAACTAACCGTTCAACCAGGACGGTAAGAGTGGCGGAGCCAGCAGCGGAGCAGGATAGGGCAGGAAAGATCCCCAGACCTAGGCATGCAAGTAGCCCGGACCCAGTCAGGGTGTGGGGCAAACTGACTGCAATCGCACATTCGCGCACAGTGAGACAGACCATGCAGGCCCCAGGGGGCGAACCCAGTGGTGGAGGGCTAATGGCGGTGGTGCACTCACGTGCAGTGGGACAAAACGCGTGGGCCCCAGTGACGGTGGCAGCTGCGGCACCTGTGGGGGCCACGGTGGGAGGCAGCAGACAGGCCGCCATTGCTCCTCTTTGACCCCGCCCCCACATACAGCATCACAACCCAGCGACTCAGTTGCCCAGCTCTGGTGAACACCTAGGGCTCCGATCCTGCTACATAACAGGCATAAACAGCCCAAAAGATGGCGCAAGAAGAACTCAAAGTCCCAGAGCTGACAACTCTAAGCGACCAAGAGATTGCCAGCCTCTCAGAAGCACAGTTCAAGACACTGTTTATCAGGATGCTCACAGAACTGGTTGATTATAGTCACAAATTAGAGGAACATATGAAGGCTAAACTAATTGAAATAAAGGGAGATGTCCAGGAAACCAATAGCGATGGAAAGGAAACTGGGACTCAAATCAATGGAATGGTCCAGAAGGAAGAATGAAACATCCAACTAGAAAGGAATGAAGAAATGAGAATTCAAAAAAATGAGGAGAGGCTTAGGAACCTCCAGGACATCTTTAAACGTTCCAACATCCGGATTATAGGAGTACCAGAAGGGGGAAAGAAACAGCCACAAGTGGAAAACTTATTTGAACAAATAATAAAGGAGAACTTCCTCAGTCTGGCAAAGGAAATAGACTTCCAGGAAATCCAGGAAGCTCAGAGAGTCCCAAAGAAGTTGGACCCAAGAAGAAACACACCAAGGCACATCATCATTACATTAGCCAAGATGAAAATGAAGGAGAGAATCCTAGAAGCAGTAAGAGATAAGGGACAGTCACCTACAAAGGAGTCCCCATCAGACTGTCAGTGGATTTCTCAAAAGAGACCTTACAGGCAAGAAGGGGCTGGAAAGAAGTATTCCAAGTCATGAAAGGCAAGGACCTACATCCAAGATTGCTTTATCCAGCAAAGCTTTCATTTGGAATGGAAGGACAGATAAAGTGCTTCTCAGATAAGGGCAAGTTCAAGGAGTTCATCATCACCAAGCCCTTATTATATGAAATGTTAAAGGGACTTATCTAAGAAAAAGAAGATGAAAAATATGAACAGTGAAAGGACAGCAAAATCACAGTTATTAACAACCACACCTAAAACAAAAGCAAACCAAGAGGACAGCTAGATCAGGAGCAGAACCATAGAAATGAAGAACACATGGAGGGTTAGCAAAAGGGGAGTGGGAGGAGGAGAAGGGGGGAGAAGGTACAGAAAATAGCATAGACAGTAGGTAGAAAATAGATAGGGGGGAGGGCAAGAATAGTGTGGGAAATATAGAATCTAAAGAAGTTGAGACATGTGGTCATAAACTAAAGGGAGGGAATGGTGGGAGAGGGAGTGTGCAGGGTGGAGGGGAATGAAGGGGGGGAATAGGACAACTGTAATGGTATACTCAATAAAATATACTTCAAAAAACTGAAAGCATTATAATTTATTATAAATATTCCAGAGATTTGACTTGTAGTTCAATAATTTCTTAAACCAATTACCTGTTCTTTTGCAGGGAATGAACATAGGCTTTAAAATCAGATGGACCTTCCTGGCTTCAAGCCTTGTCTCTGCTACTTTCTAATTGTTTGCTACTTTCTCATTGATTGTATAATCTTGAACAAGTTGCTTCAGCCTTGGACCTTCTCTCTTCTCATCTGTACTACAGGAATACGGGTACCTAGTCCATAGGGTTAGTGTATGAGGATTAAGTGAGACAGTATTTATGAAGTAGCTGACACAAAGTAAGTCTTCATAAGTGCTACATTCTCCAGCTGTGAGCAATAATAAGAGAATGAATGAAGCCTCTGTAGTGCAGTATTTGAAAGAGTCATAGCAGAGTAAGCAGTACCTACTTCTCTCTCTCTGTACCATCTTCCTATGCTATTTTGATCATAAGGACAGTAGAGGGACACAGGAAAAAGTGAGGTAAAGAAGAAATAATGGAAGCAGGTCAGGTACCTGGATGGTCAGACTGATTCATGAAACCAAGGTGAAAGTTTGGGTTGTTGACTAGGAGAGTGATTTCTGAAATGTACTCTAGAGGGTTCTGTACTTATGTTTGCTAGTTAGTGCCATATAATGATGATGACAGTGTAGTTTACCACCATTCAAGTAAGAAAAGAAAAACACGTGCCCTGGCTGGTGTAGCTCAGTGGATTGAGCGTGGGCCTGTGAAGCAAAGGGTCACTGGTTCAATTCCCAGTCAGAGCACATGTCTGGGTTGCAGGCCAGTTCCCAGCTGGGGATGCACGAGAGGCAACCATACATTGATATTTCTCTCCCTCTCTCCTTCCCTTCCCCTCTAAAGATAAATAAATAAATAATCTTTGAAAAAAAAGAAAAAGAAAAACACGCGAAACTTCAGGAATGAGGATTCGTGAGCAGAACTAACCTATGTGGTTGGGACTTTATCGAAGATTTCAGCTTTTTAAAGAAAAGGCTATTCCACTCCTAAACTGTCTTTCTTGGCAAATAAGGCTAATACTCCAGAGAAAATAGTATGATGTGCCATGGATAGCTAACCTTGACAAATCAGGTGTGAAGAATTATCACAAATGAGCAGTTTTGTTCAGCTGACAGGTTGTAAAACTTCCAGAGGGAAATAGGACAACTGACCACAATGGATAATTTATTGGCATAAACAGTTGGTGCTATGCATAGTGGCTCATGGCTTTCCCAAAACAAGGACTTAGAAGACATTCTGGAAACATCATAATCTTTGACGTCACTGAAACATGGAGTCAACCCACACCATAAATAGACATTTGACATGGCTTTTGCTAATACAAACAGCCCTGGTTGGTGTAGCTCGGTGGGTTGAGTACTGGCCTGTGAACCAAAGGGTCTCTGGTTTGATTTTCAGTCAGGGCACATGCCTGGGTTGTGGGCCAGGTCTCCAATAGGGGGCGTGTGAGAGGCAACCACACATTGATGTTTCTCTCCCTTTCTCCTTCCTTTCCCCTTTCTCTACAAATAAATAAATAAAATCTTTAAAAAATAAATAAAACTAACAGACACAAAACCAAACCTCTTCCAAGACTGGTACTGTGAAGAAAGCTGCCTTGGTGGGTCAATGGTCAGGGCACAATACCCACTGGACCTACCTTCTGCACAAGTAAATCACTTTTTTCTTGATTTACTCCCTTAAAGCTACTGCTGCCACCACTCTGGCCTGAGTTTCTGTGCCCCTCCTAAAACTCAGGTCCAAAGATTGAAAAGGGGTAATTTCTTGATCATGTGTAACTCATCTGAATCAAAACTGAAATATTTGAAATTATTTTATTGAAAGTTTTACATAACTCAAAAGTTATCATGTCCTAGGAGGGCGTCACAAAGCTGGACAGTCTAGCTCATCTTCAGCCCATGATTGACCACAGAGATTCTTTTTTGGCTTACTGAGAGACATAGTTTCTGTGTAGCAAATAACACCACTTCATACTTGTATCCCCACAGGGCCTGTTTGTGTCCTGAGACTCCTTGAAGCCCAGGACAAAGGCCCTCTCTCCAGCTTTCTAGCTTATTCGAGTTAGTGGTCTCTGTGTGTTTGTTTTTTGTTGAATACTTGGATCCTAAAAATAACACTTTACTCGTCCTTCACCCACAACAGACCTCATCGAGGCGGAACTTTTTAGAATTGCTTGGTGCAGCAAGTGACAGTGTAATGTTCACACAGAAATCTCTCTCTCACACACACATACAGAGAAAGTTGTTTCTTCATAGTTCCTGCTGTAGGAACTCAGGCGTGCCTAACCTAGGGGAATTATTACAGAGGATACATGTAGCTAAGAATGAAACATTGAACATAATCATTTAGACTTTCAGAAAGCCCCCTGTGTAGAAACGTTGAGAATGTTCCACCCTAGAGACAATGTGAAAGGAATGAAGTCACAATGGAATTGCAAGAATGATTTATGAAAGTGAACAAAAGAAGACCTGCTCTGGGATTTGTTCTGAGACCAGTGTTCTTGATCTGCAAAGAAGGGTCACAGTGATAGTTTCCAAGCTCTTAAATAATACTAAGCATTTTCAGATGGTGCAAGGCTGAGCCAACAGGGAGATACTTCAGGATGATTTCAGAAGGCAGTGGGCCTAGGAACAAGGGACAGCATTTGGCCCAGATAGTGGGTGAGGCAAGAGAAGGGCAGTTTAAGTCCAAACCAGCCTGGCCTCTCTCTTCATCTCTTCCTCAAGTCTCATGCAAAATACTACTACTACTACTACTAATAATAATAATAATAATAATACTGACAAGGTAGACTTTGTGCCTCTAGCTTTTGTAGAAAGTGCTGGAAGACAGAAGACAGGATTATGTCTTATACTAGGCCTGGGGTCCATGAGTGGACAAATGGCCCTCTACCACACATACATAAGAACGAGTCCTTGAGAATGGAGGCAGGAAGGTCTGTCTTTGCTTTTCCACTTATTTTCCCAATCAGCAACTTCTCTCCTTTCCTGAGCTGTGTTACTTTACAGGAAACAGTTGGAGTGAGCTGAGGAAGGTTCAAGGACAGATGTCCCAAAAGAGCAGCATGGGTGCCCAGTTTAGGAAAGGCTGAAAAGCACTAGGCTTCTGCACTCTGAAGAAAACAGAGTGACTGCTTCGTATCCCTAGCCGCAGTGTTCTCCCAGATACATAATTCCTGCACCTGTCCTGGATGCCCAGAGAAACAGACTGTTTTGTGTCTTGCACTTTATTCTCAGAAAAATAGAGACACAGAGAGGATTAAACAAATGTGCAGACACTTGCCAGCCTCAACTGGCAAGTGTCAAACATTGGAAGTGGTCCCCAAGGGAGATGGGATCATTCAAACAATTTACCCTCCTCCTCAAACCCCATCACCAATGAATTATGCATCAAATATACTGAATTTAGCAATAATTTCATTGCTGTCATTTCAGCTTTCCCCCCACCTTCATTCTCTTCTATGTGGAAACAGGCTGCTTATTCATTTATCAAGCAACCTTTGCTAGCCTCAGAGATTGTTATGTGCCCGAATAAGCCTGATTTTCCCTCAGCTGCACGAAGAAGAAAAGGGCTAAAGGACTTCATTTCTGCATCAGCCATCTTCATTACCAATGCATGCGCCATCTACTTTATTCTGGCAAAGGACAGGGGAGTGTGGTGATGTTAGGTCATAAGACAACTCCAGGCCAAAGGAGAATTATGGAGGAGAAATTAGAAAACCAGTGATATATAGTCTTGGCTCTATTGCTAAACCTGGTTGTGTGATCTTGGTAAATTACTTCCCTTCCCTGGGACTCAGTTGTTTCATCGATAGTATGAGAAAAAAATACATTAGGGATAAATTAATGCAGCTGCAATTCCATAACATAATGATCTGGGGGAGGGTCTTAAGATACAATGTGTGAAATACAGGGAAAGAGAGGGAGAGAACAAGGCTGGGAGGGGTGGGAGTTCCAGACTCTGGAAGAAGATCTGCCCTCTGTGACGTTGACATTTTATCAATTTCCCATTTATATAAATATTTGTGTTGATTAATTAGCACATTTTTGACGTGTTTACAGGACATTTGAAAAGGGGTTTGTTATTTCAGATCATTTTGCTTCTTTCTTTTTTTTTTCCCTCACCAGAGGCAGCAGCAGAAACAGAAACCAGAGGACACTGAAGGTTTAAACTAAATTAATCAAAGATAAAATACCAGGAAATTAAGACCTTATATTATGATGATGATGATTGTTATTGTTTGCAAATAATTGAATAAGTCAGGCAAAACCTATTTTATTTGCCATTTTTTAAGATCGCCTTAGCTGCCCAATCTAGGTGGCTGCCTTAGCTGAAAAGAGGAACCTCAGATGAAGAGAGAGGTTTTCTCAGGGCTCTTCCACATGACAGTGACTTGGAGGTTTTACAGATAATCTACCATGTGTGCAAAGAAGTTTCCAGGACAGGGCATATCCACCCTGATCCCAAGCAGCCCAGAGCTGCTTCCCTTCCCATCTCAGCAAGGGAAACCTGTGAAGATGTGGCTTTTTGAGCATAATTTCCAATAGGTCCTACGAGCCCTTTCCTCTGTCCCCATTGGCGGGTAGGGCCTGGGGCCATCAAAGCTTTGTTTGAAACTGAGTTTCTTTCTTTTCTAAAAGAGATGAAAAAAGGTGAAGGGACCAGCCAAGGAATATATATATGCATGACCTACAGACACAGACAACAGTGTAGGGATGGCCAGAGGGAAGGGGTCTGGGGTTAGGTGGAGGGAGGCAAAGGAGGGGAATGGGAACATCTGTTATGTCAACAATAAAAATAAACTTAAATAAGTAAAAAGATAGATAGATAGATAGATAGATTGATAGACAAAAGGAATGAGTGCTCCAAGCTCAAAAGCTTGAGCCCCAGCAGAACAGAGGGACTTCACTGTTATCACATTGCTTCTTACCAAAAGGGATGGACTTTCCTGAGCAGATGGTATGAAAAAAAAACAATGGATCATATTCAGAGGCTCTCTGCCAGAGCATATGTCCAGAAGAAGCAGTGGAATGAAGTAGAATCAAACCCCTTCTAGTATGTGTTGCTCAGAATACAGATAGGACCATCCACAAGAATTCTCTGCTGGAGCAGAGAATGGGTGCCTAACAGTGAATGTAGTAGATGAGCTACTCATCTTTTCCAGATAAAATTCAACTGAGCATTAAAAACATAGGCACCCAACAAATGAAGAGTGTAGTCTGAATTGAAAATGGCATCTCCAAATTCTTTTACCCTAAAGCTAAACCCTAATGGCATGGCTGGGACTTTTCTCATTTATAACTCATGTCCCATGAGGATTCTGGTTTTCAAACAAAATAGTGCTTTGTGTATGGCTTGACTTCTGCCCCAGCTAACGGATATACATACATTGAATATTTCATAGTTGTTTTTTAATAATTACAATGAAAAGCACATGTCTAAGGTTGTATTTGTATTCATTGGACTTGTTTGTAATTTTTATAGCCAAAATTTTTAGGTTGAGACCTGTCCTTTTAAGGAATAAACAGCTCATTTAAAGAGATTTAGCTGTTATAAGCTGATAATTTGAGCTCAGCTGACCTTTGGACCCTGCCATGGTTTATATCTGAGGTGCAGTGACGCTAAAACAAACACAAGGAAGGTGGAATTGAGATTTTTCATACCCAAAGCCCCTCTTGCCTGTCTCTGCCAAATTTCCAGAAGCTTTGATGTGTATGACTTCATCTCTTGCCCATTTGTCACAAAATCAATGGCACTGTGGTCTCCAGATAAAAATTTTCCTTTAAAATTAATTCATTCACTTCTGATTATAAGGTACGTGGAAGGCACAAGGGCAGTGCCTGTGACTTTGCGGCTAGCTGTCCCAGTCTATGCATCTGTAACTACCCTCGTACAACACCAGGTTCATCCTGTCCCCAAGCATCACTTCACATACTAAAAGCTGCAAAAGATAGTTTCCAATCATATGGAAAGTTGAAGCTTGTGTTTTCCAGCTGACTTGTAAATATTAAAACTGACCTACCTGTTCTGACCTTTGATTTCCTAAAACTCGCATGAGTACGTCATGGGCAAATTATGTTGTGCAGCTCTTAGAATCATTTAAACTTTTTAAAACACCTTTCTTTAACAGCAGTGACTAAGGCCCCTTTTGTGTTCCCAGCATTCTAAGGCTCAGGGTGCCCAGGGGGTCTCCCACATTCTAGGGCAGTGATGGAGAAAGGGCAGACTAAGCCAAGCATGAGGAAAGTAACAGTCAATTTTACTGAGCTCAGACCAAGAGTCCATGAGTCTTGAGGACCTCTGTGTATTTGTCCATTTTCTTCTCCACATTCTTTTCACCCTCCTTCCACAGCCTCATGAGCAGCTTTTTTTTTTTCCTGGTAATGGATTTTGGCCTTGTCCTTCCTCTGCTCTAGAGTGGCAGTGACTGCCTGGTACTCACAGGCAACCTCATGAGCAAGGCACCCTAGATAGGCAGACTACCATGTAGACTTCAGACACACAACCTCAAGGGCAGCAGAAATCACCATTTGCTTTCTCTTCGTAAGATTTGTAATTTTTAAAAAATGTATCGATTTTAGAGAGAGCAAGGAGGGGAGAGAGAAAGAAAGAGAGACATCAATTTGTTGTTTCACCCAGTTACATATTCACTGGTTGATTCTTTTTTTTTTACTGATGTGAGAGAGAGAGAGAGAGAGAGAGAGAGAGAGATATTTGTTGTTCCACTTACTTATGCTTTCATTGGTTGATTCTGTTTTGTATGTGTCTTGATTGGGGATTGAACCTGCAACCTTGGCATATCAAGACAGTGCTCTAACCAATTGAGCTACCTGGCCAAGGCCCATTTGCTTTTTTTTTTTTTTTTTGTCATAGAGCAAAGCTTCGGTCTAACACAGCCCGGCCTTGCTTGATTTGTAGGGCAGCATGCTTCGCGTGGTCCACCAAAGGAGATGGGTAGGGGCTCAGAAATGGTATGGGTGGCAGGAGGGGTTGGTGTTCATCCACTGGTAGAGAAAGGCCAGGTGTTTCAACTTGTGTCTGTAGAAGTTAACAGAAATGTTGATGCCCTCATAGCATACAACCACCGCTTTCCAGCCCAGCAGCACTTACTTGGCCACAGTGGCCTCCAGGCAACCCAAAAGATGGCCTTGGCTATCGAGCACCAGGGCTTGCCCCTCCACCATCTTCAGCAGCTGCCTGAGAAAGGTCTGATAGTTTTTGACACTCAAAAGATGCTCTGTGCTTGTTATATGCCTCAGACAGAGAGTTTTCTGGACAGCTTTCGGCTTTTCCAGGACCAGAATGCACAGGAGGGTATTCCTAGAGAATTAAGGACCAAGTAATAGAGTGTACAAAAGCTTTTGTTAATTGTTCCTTCTCAGTGTCCTAGAATCACACACATTGCCAGGATCGTAAAGTTTCTGACAGGTCACCTAGTCACACCTTGCCCCTTCTAATGCTTTAATTGTAAGCGCATTTCTACCAAGAAGTCATTCAAGTTCAGCTTGAGTGTTCCTTGTGATAGAGAACTGTTTCCCCACTTCCCGGGGCAGCTTGTTTCATCTTGGGGTGTCTTTATTAGAAATTTTGTCCTTACACTAAATTTGCTTCCACCCACATTCCTAATCCTACTGAAGTTGCAACAAAGCCTGTCTGCTTACTCTTCCTAGTGGCAGACCTTCAAAGATCTGAAGACAAAAATACCCAGATTCTAAAGCCTGAATTCCTTCATCTGGTTCCCATAAGTCATGCTTTCTAGAGTGCACATCATATGCTAAAGCAAGTGTTTCACTTGCATGAGTCATTGGAGACATCTATATTAGGCTGGGGTGGGGAAAGAAGGCAGTGGCACATCCTCTGAAATGTCAGGCTGCAAATCCATAAATCCATATAGCCATATAGGGGAAGAGGAAGAAAGGAAAGGGGCTCAAGAGGCTTAAATGCAGCCAACAAAACTAGTCATAACTTCCTGTTAGGTTCACTGGTCAGGTAAATTTCAGTCATGCAGAATACAGAGCAACCTTCTTGAGTCTCCTCTAAAAAAGCTTGAAATGTCAATGTCTCAGCCTAGGCTGTCATTACAAAATATCACAGACTGGATGGCTTAAACAATTGGGATTTATTTCTTATAGTTCTTGAGCAAGGGGAAGTCCAAGATCGATGTGCTGGCCAATTTGATTCCATGGTGAGGGCTCTCTTTCTGGCCTGCAGATGTGTGCCTTCTCCTTGTGTTCCCACATGGTGGAAAGAGAGAAAGCTCTGGTCTCTCTTCCTCTTATAAGGATACTAATCCCATCACAAGGGCTTAACCCTCATGGCCTGATAGAAACTTCAAATTATCTCTCAAAGGTCCCACTTCCAAATAGCATCACATTGGGTTTTAGGGCCTCAACATAGAAACTTGTGGGGGGTACAAAAATTCAGTTAGTAATAATAAAGTATCAATCTATCTCAGTACTCTGTTCTTTGTTAAATACAGCATTATTTGTTTCATAGGCTAAAGCTGAAAGATACCTCCATGGCATGAAATTCAGGGCTTTGTCCTTACCTGTCAAAATTTCAGACACACATGAGTTTTGTCAGGAAGCGTGACTCGGTGTGGCATGAAGCAAGGCTTTGGTTTACCTTTCTGAGACCCTCTGAACTTTCAGTGGCTGACTTTATAATAGTTTAAAGGATAGTAAGTATAGCTATATTAAATTCATCTCCCAAAAGTCAGTCTCCCGGATCCCATCGTTATATTTTTGTCGACTACATCATAGAAAAAGTTATCATTAATCATAATACTTTCAAACATTTGTCAGTAATTGTCGAGTGTTCACAAAGTGCTTTGTAATAGCCAAGAAGGGATTCCTGACCTGAAGCAGTTTTATAATCTAAAGAGTCAGCTTGGGTAGGGGCAGTCAAAAGGACTTCAAAGAGAACAGAACAGCCCTGGCTGGTGTGGCTCAGTGGATTGACTGTGGGCCACCGAACCACACGATCGCAGTTCGATTCCCAGTCAGGGCACATGCCTGGGTTGCAGGCCAGTTCCCAGGAAGGGACGTGTGAAAGGCAACCATACACCGATATTTCTCTCCCTCCCTTTCTCCCTCCTTTCCCCTCTCTCTAAAAAAAGGATAAATAAAATAATGTTTTTTAAAAAAGGATTAAAAGTGTTTCTGCCTCTTATCTTTCCAGTCAAAATCTGGGTGTTCAGAGTTTGATTTTGACAAAGCCCTCTATTTTCTTTCCAACTCACGTGTGTGCTAAATGATTCAGTGTTAGTATCTGCCTTAGAGCTTTTGCACTACCTTTTCTTTTTCTCTCAGAAATTTGCATTTAGGTGCTCTTCTCCTGTAGACATCATGTTTTAATCCAACAAAAAAAGCATCTGTAGTGTAGATTCCAAAATAAGAACTTACCTGTGGAGAGGCAGCATGAAATGGCAAAAATACAAACTCAGGCCCTGGCTGGTGTAGCTCAGTGGATTGAGCACAGGCTTGCGAACCAAAGCATTGCTGGTTTGATTCCCAGTCAGGGCACATGCCTGGGTTGCAGGCCATATTCCCAGTATGGGGTGTGCTAGAGGCAACCACACACTGATGTTTTACTCCTTTTCTCCCTCCCTTCCCCATCTCTCTAAAATAAGTAAATAAAATCTTAAAAAACAAACTCAGATCAGTAGACCTGGTGTCTCAGTCTTGTCCCTGCCATGTATTCAGTATGTGTTCTTTCTTTAATCTGTGAAATGAGATTGGAGATATTTGTCTCAGGTTTGTTTTCAAAATTAACATAAGGGAATTGCTATGAAGTTTGTAAGTCAGGCGATAAATATGTGAGTCACTTATAATAGACTCTCAGACTCTGTAATATTCTGGTGATAATGTTGGAGTGGGAAACTATTTGGCCAGATGACATTGTAATAAATAAAAGAAAACTTAATTGCCTACCTTCTTCATAATAGGAGACATGAAAATATTTTCAAAGCTCTGCTCACACCTACTTGGGAACAAATTCGGAGCTGTGTGTGGCTAAAAATGGCTTCTGCCATTGTGCGCATTTAGAAGGAAACTCAGGAAATGACATTGATAACTTAATGTAGTTGGGTCTTTGCTACTACACACTTGTCCTTGATGGAGTCTGCTGTATCTCTACAACTTGGTTCTCAGGAGAAAGCACAAGGCATGTTGTTATATAGCAGTTTCTTGGGCCTAGTGATATTCACAGTGACATTTCTTCACCCTCACAGACGTGGCTGGCTTCATGGAGGCAGAATCCCTAGTCTCCGTGATTGAGGGCTATGATGCCCGGCTCAAATGCAAGGCAGCTAAATATATCTACACTCACCTCGCTTGGTTCAACCCCCTTGGAGAGAAGATTCCTGTTATGTACACAGAAAGCTTAAAAAATAACTACTCCATCTCACTGACGCTGGTGATTAAAAATGTGACCCAGAAGGACAAAGGGCAGTACAAGTGCAAAGCTTGGACCCAGAGGAACATCACCAAGATGATGCAACACACCACTCAGCTCTTAATTAGAGGTACAGTTGGGGAGATTTCCCTAGAACTTCTTAGCATTGGCGACAACTGCTGGGTGGGCCGTGGAACCAGAATGGGGTTCTTGCTTCTGTATTACTAGGACTGGGCCAACCAACCTTTTGTTTCCTGAAGCCCCTTGGAGACATTTCTAGAAAAGGATCTTAATGAATTATATACTCTGTGTCAGACAGATGATTCGAAAATCGAGGAATGGACCTTTGTGGTCCCTCTAATACCAAAACTAAACTCTTGAGCAGCCACCTTTATTGCTTGAGCTGACTAAAGATGACCTTACTAAGTGTGAGGATTATGGAGTAACTTGAAGAATAGAAAATACAAACCACCAAACACTTCACCTGTGCAGTATATTTTTAGCCCTGTCCATTTTCTCTTTTCCCGAATATGGTAACACTTAACCATCCAAATATCTGATTAAGTATGAGGGGTGAGACATAGATGAAATGGCATATTTATGGTACCCTGCCTCAAAATCTTGTCCTCTTTTACCCTGGTCGCTACAGAAAGAGTTGCTCCATTCATTATTGAGAATCTTACCAATATTGAGGTCAACATCAGTGGCAAGATTTTGCTGAATTGCAATGTGAGTGGAACACCATGGCCTAACATCCACTGGTTGAAAGATGGAGTTCCTGTTCTTGCTGCTTCAGGTAATTCTGAAGATCTTGTGGCGTTGTTTCCAGTCAAGAGGGCCTGACTTGATGCAACTGCTTAGAGATGACTTGACTGAAATTGTGCCAAGGTTGACGTAATAAGTTGGGGGTTTCACGTACTCTAAGACTGGGCTTCCATGCAAATACCTCGGATAATAATGGGGGGCATTGTCAATGCAGGAATCTCCTTTGAGAACAACAGCCTTATTATTGAGCGAGCCAAAAAAGAAGATGAGGGTGTATATCAGTGCAAAGCGACCAATGAGTTGGGGGAAGTCAGCACTGCAGCTCTTATCACTGTGGAAGGTAAGTTGGAAAATACCTGTCTTTATTGATAATCAGTAATGGATCTCAAAAAAGGAAAGAAAATGCATTCGGTGATGGGGACACAGTGTACAATGACCATGAAGAAGGCAAGCATGACTTACACTTAATATATTCACTTTCAATGGGAAGGTATGTGGAATAGTATGATTTGGAAAACCTGGATTCAGAACCCAGTACTTGTAACAAACTTGATGGGATTTTGCATAAGTCTAAATGACTTAAGCAAATGATTTAGCCTTTTTTGGTCTCAGATTTCTCCTTTCTGACATGAGAATAATACCAGCTGTACTGTATGTTTCAGGGGTGATACAGATGAAGTCCAAGATAAGGGAATGCTTTAAATATAAGACAGAAAACTGTATTTGAACAATAATTAAATAAAAAATATATAAAATATCAAATAAGATTACTTCCCTTTGGTGGACTGGAAACTATTGGATGGCATTTGGAAATATAAGCAGAGAAAGTTAGACCTTTGATCCCCTAATATTGTAAATAGGAAGCCCAAAGAAAATAAGACACTCTCTGAAGGTTATGGCAAGGTGGTTTGACTCCAATGTACTGTGCTATTATGATGAGTATTTTAACTATTAAGGGCAAAGCTGTATCTGCTGAAAGAAATGCTGAGGGTTGGAATAACCATCTCAGCATTCCTAAAGCCTTTTGCACATTCAGTTACACTTTTCTAGGGCCTACTAGGCAAACCATATAAGCTGATTTAATAATCTTGTCTTCTAGTGGTCTGAGATATTCCAGAGTCTGAACTATAAAAAAACAGAAAACTGATAATAATAAAATAGGTTTAAAAGTTATAAACCATATAAGGCGCTATTTTCACTTCTAGCTATCTCATTTAGAATTCTGGGTAATCCTATGTGGTAGGGATTTTATTATTCCTACTTGATGACATTTGTCCTTTAAAAATGAAATGTGCTTTCTAAAACGCAGTAATTTTCTCTCTCTTCCTCTCAGTCTCTTCAGTGAACTTATTTTTTAAAATATTTTATTTATTTATCTTTAGAGAGGAAGGGAAGGAGAGAAGGAGAGAAACATCAATGTATGGTTGCCTCTCGTGAGTCCCCTGCCGGGAACTGGCCCGCAACCCAGGCATGTGCCCCGACTGGGAATCGAACCGCGATTGTGTGGTTCGCAGGCCCGCGCTTAATCCACTGAGCTACACCAGCCAGGGCCTTGAACTTATTTTTCTTGTAAACTGATAATAGATGATGACTGAGACACTATAACATTTTGTTTTAATAAATTCTGTCTTCAATGTCTTTACAGGCTCTGAAGACAAATCCAATATTGAAGTCATCATTCTTGTTTGTACCGGCCTTGCAGCTACCCTTTTCTGGCTTCTTCTAACCCTGGTTATTCGGAAACTCCGAAAGGTAAGGGAGAAAAAGTACTCTGGGGCCTTACAGCTGCCTCGTGTGCAGTTGAAATGGTTTGAAAGCTGAACCTGCTATACTTTTTGTCTCAGATAAATTTCTTGGTTAATAGTACTATTTATCTAGGCAACAGAGAGAGATTATGTGCAAGCAGTGTGTGTGTGCGAGTGCATGTGTGTGTGTGAGAGAGAAGGGGGTTATTAGGAACTTAAATGTAATGGAGTTTTTACTTCATGCCTCCTAAAACATTGGGAACTGATGTAAGAACACATCTACCCACTCAGATTCTATCTCAATATTTTTTATTTTATTTTTCAATTATAGTTTACATTCAATGTTATATTAATTTCGCATATGCAGCACAGTGGTTAGATAATCATGTACTTTACAAAGTGATTCCCCTGATATTTCCAGTACCCACCTGGCACCATACATAGTTATTACAGTGTTATTGACTATTCCCTATGCTGTGCTTTACATCCCAGTGACTCCTCTGTAACTGCCAATTTGTACTTCTTAATCCCTTCACCTTTTTCACCTGTTACTCCAACATCCCCTGTACTGGAACCACCCATTTGCTCTCTGTGTCTGAGTCTATTTTAATTTTGTTTGTTCATTTATTTTGTTCTTTTGATTCCACGTGTAAGTGAAATCATGTGGTATTTGTCTTTCTCTCTCTGACTTTATTTCATTTGGCATAATACCTCCTAGGTACATCCATGCTGTCATAAATGATAAGATTTCATTTTTTATGGCTGAGTAATATTCCATTGCATATATATGTACCACCACTTTTTAATCCACTCATCTACTGATGGGCCCATCTCCAATTTTAAGTTAATATACCTAATGTTGTCAAAAATTATTTTTAGAGGATTATAATGTATCAGTTGGGTTGATGTTTAATATTCATAGCTATAACTATATAACTTTTATATCTATTAATGTTAGATATTTTTATAGACTATGGATTAACATATAGTGGCCAAAAACTAAAGCCTTCTTAAGTGATAAATTGGCCTTTATTTACTTTTGTTTCCAAAGCAACTTATTTAAAAAAAAAAACATTTTTTAAATATGTTACAAACTCCATTTTGTAAAAGTTCAACTATTAAGAGAAAAATTCTGCTGTGGATTTAGGCCAAATCTCTTGTTGCTGAGTGCTGATGCAGGTAGTTGGCGGGGAAACAAGGTTAGGCCTGACTTGCGAAACGTGTCGAGGTCTTGCAGGCCAAGGGAATGGACAGCTGTGGTAGATATTCCAGTGGTGTCGTGAAGCTCCAAGATTTCCTGCCAGTTAAGCCACTGGGGACGTATCTGAGACCTAAGCTAGCCAGCTGTCACTGATCCTTCACTTTCTTCAGCCTCCAGGGACTCAGATATCTATCCCCAAATGACTATCTTACACTGTTTCACAGATTTCCCTTAAGGCTGGCTACAGAGTTGGCCAATCTTACTGGTTTTCCTTCCTTTGCTAACACTGAACACAAGAACCAGAGCTTTAGATGTAGAGGGTTTTAATGTTATCACTAAAAAGAAATGGGAGGGACAAAATTAATGCTGGTTAATTAGAGGAGGTTGACAGAAGTTCCTGAATCTTATTAAAGTTCTTCTAGATATTAGCTTTTAGTCTGGGATCCCTTATTCTACATCTTTCTAGTTTTCTTCTGTAGTAATAGATGTAAAAACAACAAATCTCCTCTCCCTAGAACATCCCTTTGTTTCTCTTTTGTCAACATCTTGGTGTAAGGATGCATCGGGATGGAGATAGAGGTTGGAAACAAAAGGCTATATCTTAGACTCAAGTTGGTCATTTTAATCTTAGGACTCTAGATGGATGATGTCTACCTTGATCACAGAAAAGGTGGTTCAAGTCCATGATTTCCCATTTGCTCTCCACACTGAAGTTTGGGGTAGAGTCACCTACTCTTCCTTGACTGCCTTCATCACAAGTTCAGTAGATGTTTAATGTGCCTCAGGCCCTGGTCAGTGCTGGAGCAAGAATCATAATCCCTCAATATGCACATATTTCTTCTCTGCTGCTGCCTTAATGTTTGACTTGGAGCAACTTTTTTACCTCTCTGATCATTTCGCTCTCTATCTCTAACGTGAGGGAATTGGACTAGAGTAGTGTTTTCAAATATACTTTTTATACAAAGACCATCAGTGGAAAGTGCATTTTCTGCCGTGATCCAGTGTAACTGAATCAAAAACTATATTAAGTGTCTTACTTCTACTACATGTAATATACAAATTTTCTATTCCATTCCTTTTTCAAAATGCTGGCTGTGAACTTCTACATTTTCCAACCAACTGATAAGGCATAACCCACAATTTGAAAGCACTAGACTAGGTGGTTTCATAAAGACTTTCCAACTAGTTATAAAGTCACATGATTCTATTTTTCTTTGAATAATTTTATTTTTTTAACTTAAAAATTTTAACTATATTTTTATTGTTGATACTATTACAAATGTCTCCATTTCCCCCCCTTTGCCCACCCCAACCCATCCCCTACATCCCCTTCCCTCTGGCTATCCCCACACTACCATCTGTGTCTATGGGTTATGCGTGTATGTTCTTTGGCTGATCCCTTCACCTTCTTTCATCCAGTCTCCCCACTCTTGCTTCTGACAGCTGTCAGTCTGTTCCATGTGTCCATGTCTCTGTTTCTATGTAGTCTTTCTTTTCTCTTTCTTTCTTTCTTTCTTTCTCTCTCTCTCATTCTTTTATTTAACTCACAATATATTTTTATTCTTACCATTTTATTATGGGTATGTCTGATGTTTCAGAAGTTATTCTTTTTAAATTAAATTTATTGGGGTGAGAGAACTCTTTTATCCTTTTTATTGAATTTTTTGGATGACAGGGGTTAACAAAATTGTCCAGGTTTCAGGTGCACAATTCCACAATGCATCGCCTGTACACCGTATTGTGTGTTCACCACCCCAAGTCAAGTCTCTATCCATCTCCATTTATCCCCCTGTCCCCTCCTTCATCTCCCTCTACCCTCCTCCACCACCACAATCACCACACTGTTGTCCATGTCCATAAGTTCTTTTCTCTCTCTTTTTTTTCTCTGTCCCTCCACTCCTCCCAGCATCCCCCGAGCAGCTGTCAGCCTGTTCTCAACAAGCTTTGGAGTTTTAATTTAAAAACCTGGTAGAATTGTGATTGTTCTTTATTTCTATGAATTTATACATCAACTTGGAGGGGATTGACATTTCAACAATATTGAGTCCTTAGATCCATGAATATGTAATATCTCTCATGTCAATTATATCTCCTTTAATTTTATCCATCAACATTTTGTAGTTTTTAGTATAAAATAGAAAATATTTTTTAAAACTTTAAAAGATTTTATTTATTTATTTTTAGAGAGATGGGAAGGGAAAGAAAAAGAGAGGGAGAGAAACATCAGTGTGTGGTTGCCTCTCACGTGCCCCCTACTGGGGAACTGGATCTGACATGTGCCCTGACTGGGAATCTAACCAATGATCTTTTGGTTTGCAGACCTGCACTCAATCCACTGAGCTACAGCAGCCAGGGCTAAAATGTAAAATATTTTGTTAAAAGTCTCTGTAGTTATTTTCATTTGGGGGGGGCTTTTGTATTAATAATAGAATTGAGTGTAGAACTTTATTTCTTTTTTGTTTTTTTGCTAGTTATGAAAATATAATTTTAAATATATCCATTATATCATATGAACTTGTTATATTTGTGTATTATCTAGTAGCTGTTTTTTAAGTTCCTTAGAATTTCTTTTGTTTATTTTGCCATCTGTGAAAAGTAGCAGCTCTACCACTTCCTTCTAAATCTTTTATTTCTCTTTTATTTTTATTACTATTTCTATTTCTACTGGGTAGGACTAACAATGCAATGCAATGTTTAGTTAAAGTTATTGCATTATTCCTGATATTAAAAGGGAAACATTAATTATTTCACCATTAAGTGTACTCTTAGCTGAAGGTTTTTTATAGGTTTTTTTAATCAGATTGAGAATGTTCTTTTCATTTTAAAGACAGATTCAGTAACAATGCCAGGCTGAGCCATATTGGCACCTGAGACAAAAGGAAAATTTAGTACTACTTTTTTTAAAAGAATTTATTTATTTATTTATCTTTAGAGGGGAAGGAGAGAGAGAGAAACATCAATGTATGGTTGCTTCTCATGCTTCCCCCACTGGGAACTGGCCTGCAACCCAGGCATGTGCCCTGACTGGGAATCAAACCGTGATCCTCTGGTTCATAGGCCTGTGCTCAATCCACTGAGCTACGCCAGCCAGGGCTAGTACTACTTATTTTTATATTAATTTTTATTTTTAAAATTTTGCAATAAAATGATATTTATCTTGATCATTGATTTTTTTTGACATCCTTAAATTTTGTGCCTAAGATGAGTGCCTTACTTAAATTAAACTAGCCCTGGTCTTCTTCAGTAGCTCTGGGAATGCTTTTTATCTTGAGGTTCACTTTATCTGATATTAGTATAGCCATTCCACCTTCTTAATGCTTACCATTTGCATGGTACATCTTTTCCCATCCTTTTACTATCAAATATCTGAGTCTTTATATTTATATATCACCTCTTGTAAATGGTATTACTTTTTAAATTCATTCTAAATTCTTTGAATTTTAATTAGTGTTTCATTCATTAAAATTTAATTATTGATTATGGTCGAATTTATGTCTATTATTTTACAATTTATTTTTATTCTGTCTGTTTTGTTGAAATTATTGCTGATCTCCTTATCCACTGCTTATCCTCCTACTGGACTCATTTCCTACTTTCTTTCCAATTTAATATTATTATATAATCCCATTTTATTTTATCTGTTGACTTTGTAGCAATGTTTTCTTGCATTTTTTTGTAGTGGTTGCTCTTAGGCTTACAATAAACATGCTTAACTCAATGCAGTTTACTTACAGTTAATATCGTACTGTCATATAAAATACAGAAAACTTGTTGGTAAATGGATAAATGATAATGGACAGAGACTTCACTTTGGATGATGAAAGCACACCACAGTGTACAGATGATGTTTTATAGAATTGCACACTTGAAACCTATATAATTATTTTTTATTGTTGACACTACTACAGATGTTCCACATTTCCCCCTACTTTTCTCCTCTCCACCAAACCCCATCCCCCCAAGTCTTCCCCACATTGTTGTCTGTGTCCATGGGCCATGCATATGTGCATATACATTCTTTAGCTAATTTCTTCCAGTCTCCCCACCCTCCTACCCTCTGAGATCTGTCCGTCTGTTCCATGTATCCATACCTCTGGTTTTACTTTGTTCCTGAGTTTATTTTGTTCATTAGATTCCACGTATGAATGAGATCAGATGGCATTTGTGTTTCTCTGACTGGCTCATTTCACTTAGCATAATATTCTCCAGGTCCATCTATGCTGTTGCAAAGGGTAAAATTTTCTCCTTTTTTAAGGTTGAGTAGTATTCCATTGTGTAGATGTCCCATAGCTGTTTTATCCACTCATCTGCTGATGGGCACTGGGCTGTTTCCCCTATAATTTTATTTACCAATGTCACCTCAATGAATTCAATAAAAATAAAAAAAAGAAAATGTAGAAAACTTGCTACTATGAAAGTATATTTACAAATACCTATCCTTCATATTATAATTGTTTTATGTATTATATTCATATAAACTAAAATATTATAAGAAAATGTTATATATTTTGTGTAGAGTGGTCATTCATATTGCAAAAAATTACAAGTCTTTTCTATTTACCTCTGTATTAATTAATTATTTTGCTAATTTATTGTTAATATGCTTTAGTCTTTTATTGGTAAAGTATTGTTAACATATAATGTATATTACTTTCAGATGTACAACACAGTGAATCTACGTGAATGTCTACATTTCCTGTAGTATACATTACATTCCCGTGACTTATCTATTTTATAACTAGATGTTTCTACCTCTTATCACTTCACCCTTTTCACCTACTCCCCAGGTGCCTCCACTCTGGCAACCATCAGTTAGTTGTCTGTATCTATGAGTCTATTTGTCTTTGGTTTAGTTTAGGTGGTTTTAAGAATGTTCTACATATAAGTGAAATTATGCAATAAAAGTCCTTCTGTGTGTGGCTTATTTCGCTTTGTGTATAATACCCTCTGTGTTTATCTATGTTGTGCATAGGGTAAGATTTCATTATTTTTAATGAAAGAATTAATTATATTCCATTATACATGTGTATCTATACATATATAATGGAATATATATATATATGCAGAAACACAGAAACACATAATCTTTATCCATTCACCTGTCGATAAACACCCAAGTTGCTTCTATATATTGGCTATTGTAAACATTGCTGCACTGAACATAAGGTGGCATAAATCTTTTGAATTAGTGTCTTCTTTTTCTTCACATTAATGTTCAGAATTGTAATTGCTGGGTTGTATGATTGTTTTATTTTTAACTTTTTTGAGAAACTTGCATAGTGTTTTTTATAGTTACTGTAACAGTTTACAGTTACACCAACAACACATGATGGTTCTTATTTCCCTATATCCTCTCGAAAATTTGATGTTTATTGACGCTTTAATAGAAGCCATTTTGACAGGTATGAGGTGATATCTCACTGGTTTTGATTTGCATTTCCCTAATAATTAGTGATATTGAATATCTTTTAATGTGCCTGTTGGCCATCTGTATTTCTTGGAAAAATGTTGATTCAGACCCTCTGTCCATTTGTTATATAGGGTATTTTTGTTATTGAGTTTTATGAATTATTTATATATTTTGGAAATTAATCTCTTATCAAAAGTATCATTTGCAGCCCTGGCCAGTTGGTTGGAGCATCGTCCCATACCCCAAAAGGTTACAGGTTTGATTCCTGGTCAGGGCACATACCTAGGTTGTGAGTTCTATCCTCCTTCATCAAGATGTGTATGAAAGGCAACCAATCTGTTTCTTTCACATGGATGTTTCTCTCTCCCTCCCTCCCTTACTCTCTCGCTAAAAAGCAATGAAAACTGTCTTTGGGTAAAGATTTTTAAAAACTGTCATTTGCAAATAAATATCTTTCACCATTTGGTTGGTCACATTTTCATTTTCTTGATGATTTCTTTTTCTGTGTGGAAGCCATTTAGTTTGATGGAGTTCTGTTTATTTTTGTTTTCATTTCCCTTACTATTATGATCAAATACACAAAAACTGTATTAAGAATAATGTCCCAGAGTTTATTGCCTATGTTTTCTTTAATGTGTTTTATAGTCTCTGGTCTTAATTTGAAGTCATTTTTTAAAAGATTTTATTTATTTATTTATCTTTAGAGGGCAAGGGAAGGAGAGAGGGAGAGAAACATCAATGTATGGTTGCCTCTCCTGCATCCCCTGCTGGGAACTGGCCTGCAACCCAGGCATGTGCCCTGACTGGGAATCGAACTGCTATCCCTTAGTTTGCAGGCTCATACTCAATCCACTGAGCTACACCAGCCAGGGTTTAATTTGAAGGCTCTAATCTATCTTTTATTATTTTTTTATGATGTAAGATGGTGGACTTATTTCATTCTTTTCCATGTGACTGTCCAGTTTATTGCAGAGACTTTACTCTCTCAGTTGTATGCTCTTGACTCCTTTGTCATATATTAGTTGTCTGTATATGTGCAAATTTATTTTTGGGCTATGAATTTTGTTCCATTGGTGTGTCTGTCCATTTTTCTACCAATACTATACTGTTTTGCTTTCTATATCTTTGTAGTATAGTTTGAAATCAGGGAATGTAATACCTTTGGCTTTGTTGATGTGTTTCTCAGTTTTGCTTTGTCTTTCTGAGGTCTTTGGTGTTTCCACACAAATTTGGGGGTCTCGTTCTATTTCTGTAGAAATTTTCATTGGGATTTAGCTGGGGATTGCAGGAGCTCCAGTGGTGCAATTGATTAGTGCATGGTACCTATACAACAGTGCATAGATAGTGATTGCATTGAATCTGTACAGTGGCTTATGTAATATAAATATTTAATGATAATTCTTTCAATCCATAAGCATGACTTATCTTTTCATTTCCTTCATGTCTTCTTCAATTCTCATTCAACAATGTCTTATAATTTCAGTATACAGTTCTTTCACCTCTGGTTAAATTTATTTCTTGGTGTTTTATTCTTATTGTTACAATTGTAAATGGGATTATTTTCTGCATTTTTCTTCTGATAGTTGTTGTTAGTGTATAAAAATGTAACAAATTTTTGCATATTCAATTTGTATCCTACAACTTTATGTACTTACTTATTATTTCTAATAGTGTTTTGGTGGATTCTGTAGGGTTTTCTATATATAAAATCTTGTCCTCCACAAATATTGATAGTTTTACTTCTTTTTTTCTTTTTGGATGATTTCTATAACTTTTTCTTAGCTCTAACTTTTCTTTCTATAACTTTTACTGTGGCTACGACTTCCAATACTATGTTGAATAAATGTGACTAGAGTAAGCATCATTTCTTTCAATCTTATAGGAAAAGCATTCAGTTTTGCACCAGTTATGACTTAGTTGTCATATACTGCATTTATTATTCTAAAGTACTTTCTTTCTATACACATTTTATTGAGAAATTTTACTATAAATAGATGTCGACTCTTGCCAAATGCTTTTGTTCTACCTATTGAGATGATCATAACATTTTCATTCTCCACTTTGTTAATGTTGTATATCCTGTTAATTGATTTGTGGATGTTGAACCATTCTTGCATCCCTGGAATAAAACCCATTGAGTATGACCCTGTCTGGTGTGGCTCAGTGGGTTGGGCATCATCCTGCAAACCAGAAAGTCGCTAGTTCAATTCCTGGTCAGATCATATGCTTGGGTTATGGGCCAGGTCCCCCACCCCCCAGTTTGGGGGTGTGTAAGAGGCAACTGATTGATGTTTCTCGTGCACATTGATGTTTCTTTCCCTCTCTTTCTCCCTCCCTTCCCCTCTCCCTAAAAATATAAATAAATAAATAATTTAAAAACCCCATTGAACATGGTGTATAAATTTTTAATTATTGTTGAATTCAGTTTACTAATCTCTTGTGGAGAATTTTTACATAGATGTTCATCAGAGATGTCGGCCTCTAATTTGTGTGTGTGTGTGTGTGTGTGTGTGTGTGTGTGTGTGTGTGTTGTGTATGCTCCTTGTCTGGATTTGCTATCAGGGTAATGTTCTTTGTGATATTTTTTAAAAGTATTTCTTCCTCTTTATTTTTTAAAGCTATTGAAAAGAATAGGTATTAAATATTCTTTGAATGCTTAATAGAATTCATTTGTGAAGCTGTGTGGTCTTGGAGGGTTTTTGGGAGGGTTGTTTTTGATTATTGTTTCAGTTTCCTTAATAGGGTTCATCAAATCAGATTTTTTGTTTCTTCGTATTCAGTTTGCGAAGGTTGCATGATTCTAAAAATTTGTTCTTTCTAGGTTGCGCAATTTTACAATACATGGCCTTTTATAGTATTCTCTTATGATCCTTTGTATTTCTGTGATACTCATTGTGACTTTTACTCTTGTTTATGATGTTATTTATTTGAATCTTTTTATTCTTGTTAAGTTGAGCTAAAGATTGTCAACTTTTGCCCTGGCAGGTGTGCCTCAGTGGCTTGAGTGCTAGACTATAAACCAAAGGGTCGCCAATTCAATTCCCAGTAAGGGCACATGCCTGGGTTGTGGGCCAGGTCTCCAGTAGGGGGCGCTCAAGTTGCAACCACACATTGATATTTCTCTCCCTCTTTTTCCCTCCCTTCTTCCCCCTTTTAAAAAATAAATAAATGAAATCTTTTTTTAAAAGATTGTCAATTTTCTTTATCTTTTTGAAGAACCAGTTGGTATTTTCATTAATCTTTTTGTTGTCTTTTTAGTCATTGTTTTATTTATTTCTGCTCTGATTTTTAGTATTTCCTGTTTTCTTCTGACAGTGGGCTTTGTTTTTTCAGTTCTGTAAAGTGTAAGTTCAGACTGTTTATGTAAGATTTATATTATTTCTTGAGTTCAGCCCATACTATTATAAACTTCCCTTATGGTAACTCTTTTGCTGCATTCCAAAGATTCTGGTATGCCCTATTTTTATTTACATTTGTTCCCATGTATTTTTGACTCCTTGTATTTCTTTCTTGTCCCAAATGTTTTTCAGTAGCGTTTATTTAATCTCTACATATCTGTAATTTTTCCACATTTTCTCTTATAGTTGATTTCTACTTTCATACTGTGGTTGTTTGGAGTTCTTTCTTTTTAAAAAAATTCACTTCTCTCCCCCCTTTGTTATGAATAATTTCCAGATTTTTACTTTGAGCTCACTAATTGTCTCTTCCATATGGTCTGCTGTATTTGCAATACTTTCTAATGTAGTCTTCATCTCATTTTCTTGATTTTTTTATTTTCATTTCATTTTCCAGAATGTTTAGTACTATTTTAGAGTTTCAGTCTCTTTGGTAAAATGTTCCTTATGTTAATTAGTTTTATTCCAGAGCTCATTGAATTGCTTTTCTGGGTTTTCTTGTATCTTGCTGAGTTTCTCAATGACAGGTATTTTGAAAGCTCTGTCATTTATATCACACTTTTCTTGATTTTAATTCTGGTTTCTGGAGTATTAGCATTTTTGTGATACTGTGTTACCATGATTATTTGTGGTGCTTAATGAACTGATACTGTGCCAGCACGTGTGAGATAGCAATAACCTTTTTCATTTTGGCACAACTTTGTTTAATTTTAACAATTCAACAGGTTGGTAGAGGTTTTTCTTTTATTTTCCAGTAGGTGGCAGTATAGTGTAAGGTTTTTTTTTGTTGTTTCTTTTAGGTGAGCTGACTAGTCATGTTTGAAATCCAGCATTTTCCATCTTCTATTGTTTCTACCAGAGGTGTTCCAGGTGCCATCTTTATTGCTCCTTGTGCCTCCAGGTCTTTAGTGCCTTGCTCCTGCCAGTGTCACTGCAGTCAAGGGTTTCACTGCAGTTATGGATGTCAACTAACAGGGTCACAGGGATGGTGTGTACCCTCACTGTGTGCAGAGTTGTTTGGCTCTTGGGCAATGCTGCTGTGTCTTGGGGATGAGGCAGGTATGGGGCCAGGTTTGCAAGACCTACTACTGCTACTGTCCTATACCCTATGGCCGCTGGCACCATTGTGGCTGAGAGTCCAGTATCACATGTGCCATCTGTGCTGCTGCTAAGAAGCTCTCCAGAGTTGTCTCACTACCACATCTAGGAGAGAAGCTATATTCAGAGGCACCAATGCTGCTTCTGCCTTTCTTTTTCTTTTCCAGAGCCCTTGTGGAGAAGCTACAGTTGTAGGCCCCATATCCACATCTTCTACTCTGCTTTCTAGCTTCCATGACCAGGGGATTTGGTAGTGGCTATTATATCTGCTATTCCCTCAGTTTTACTTCCCGTAGACCTTCCAGTTCACACACCTTCAGATGTCCAAGTGAAGATTTTCAGTGGCTCTAGTGTCCCGCAGAGGAATCTTTGTTAAATAATAGGTGTCTCACTAGTGGTAGATTAAAGGACAGAGAGAAAGAGAACATCTCAGTCCACCATGATGCTGAAATCACTCCTGATAGTGGTGCATTTTCATTTTTTCTCTTTATTTTTTCATCACTATTTATCCTCACTATATCCTCTTCCTAATGGTGCATTTTCATTCTTTTGCATATGGCAGTTTAGTTTTCCCAACACAATTTACTGAAGAGACTGTACTTTCTCCATTGTATATTCTTGGCTTCTTTGTCATAAATTAACTGACATATATTCTGGGATCTCCACTCTGTTCCACTGATCTATGTGACTTTTTATTTTAATACCAGTTTTTATTACTATAGCTTTGTAATATAGTTTGAAGTCAACAGTGTAATGCCTCCAGCTTTGTTCCTCTTTTTCAAGATTGTTTTGTCTACACAGATTATTTTGTAATTTTATACAAATTTTAGGATTGTTTTTAAGTATATTTGCTACTACAGTTTTCCCAATTTTTCCCCTTTACCTCCCTCTGCTTTGCACCCCTCAACCCTCCAGCTTTCCCCACCTTAGTTTATGTCCATGGGTTGTACATATATGTTCTCTGACTTCTCTGCTTCCTATACCATTCTTTACCTCTCCCCATCTATTTTATGCCTCCCAATTATGCTTCTTCCCTGTATCTTTCTCCCCCATTCTTCCCCTCCCCCTCCCCACTGAAAACGCTCCATGTGATCTCCGTTTCTCTGATTCTGTTCCTGTTCTAGATGTTTTCTTAGTTTTTGTTTTGTTTTTTGTTTGTTTGTTTTTAGGTTCAGTTGTCCATAGTTGTGAGTTTGTTGTCATTTTACTGATCATAGTTTTTGATCTCCTATTTCTTATATAAGTCCCTTTAGCATTTCATATAATAAGGGCTTGGTGATGATGAACTCCTTGAATTTGACCTTATCTGAGAAGCACTTTATCTGCCCTTCCATTCTAAATGAAAGTTTTGCTGGATAGAGCAATCTTGGATGTAGGTCCTTGCCTTTCATGACTTGGAATACTTCTTTCCAGCCCCTTCTGGCCTGGAAGGTCTCTTTTGAGAAATCAGCTGACAGTCTGATGGGAACTCCTTTGTAGGAGACTGTCCCCTTATCTCTTGCTGCTTTAAGATTCAGTCCTTATCTTTAATCTTGGGTAATTTAATTATGATGTGCCTTAGGGTATTCCTCTTTGGGTCCAACTTCTTTAGGACTCTCTGAGCTTCCTGGACTTCCTGGAAGCCTATTTCCTTCGCCAGATTGGGAAAGTTTTCCTTCATTATTTGTTTAAATGAGTTTTTAACTTGTTGCTCTTGTTCTTCTCCTTCTGCCACCCCAATGATTTGGATGTTGGAAGTTTTCCCAGAGGTTCCTAAGCTTGTCCTCATTTTTTAAAATTCTTGTTTCTTCATTCAATTCCAGTTAAATGTTTATTTCTTCCTTTTGTTCCAAATCGTTGATTTGAGTCCCAGTTTCCTTCCCTTCATTGTTGGTTCCCTGTATATTTTGCTTTTTTCACTTTGTGTAGCCTTTATTTCTTCCTTCATTTTGTGACCAAGCTCAACCAGTTCTGTGAGCATCTTGATTACCAGTGTTTTAAACTCTGCATCAGATAGGTTGGCTATCCCCTGGTCACTTAGCTCTTTTTCTGGAGTATCGATCTATTGTTTCATTTGGGCCATATTTCTTTGTCTTGGCATACCGGTTATGTTTCAGCAGGGTAGGGCCTTAGGTACTCACCTGGGAAGGGCACCCCTTTTGCTGCATTGGAGCGCTATATTTGGGGAGAGGGGTCAGAGGGAGCAATATGGCTTGCTTGCTCCTCTCTAGCCCCATTTTGCAATGAACTCTGTCATGTAAAACTGGGGATTTTTGTCACCATGGCAACTCCGGGGGCGGGGGGGGGGGTGCGGTAATTTATGGCCAGCTCCAGTCTTTAGTTTCCTGTTCAGCCAGCCTCACCTGGCTCATGTGGTTCTCCTTGCTGCTCAGTGTCCTCTCCACCTCCCTGGTTGCCCATCTCCGTCTCTCCTGCTTATCTGGTGAATGTTTCTTTACCTCTTGTTTGTCAGAGTTCCATACAGTTTGATTTTCTGGCAGTTCTGGTTGTTTATTGTTTCTAGGTTGGTTGTTAATCCTTCTTTTGCTTGTGCAAGGAAACAAAGGGTTTGTACCTACACCTCCATCTCGGCCGGAACTCCAAAATTTAGGATCGTTTGATATATATTTTGAAAAATGCAATTGGAAACTTTAAAGTAATTCCATTGAATATGCACACTGCTTGCTTAATATTGGAATTTAAAAAAATATTAAATTTCACAACCTGTAAATATAGAATGTCTTTTCATATTTGTTTCTTCTTTAGTTTCTTTCATGAATGTCACAGTTTTCAGTGTATAGGCCACCCACCTCCATTCCTAGGTGTTTTATTCTTCTTGAGGGAATCATACATGGAATGTTTTATTAATTTCTTTCTTAGTTATTACCACATAAGAGTACAATGATGTTTGCATATTGATTGGATAACCTACAAATGAAGTGAACTCATTGAGCCAACTACGTCAGTTGGCCTCTAGATGAGTGCCAGACCAGCAACTTGTCTCCCAGGCCAAAGCTCCAGGATAGCACATAGGCAGTTTTAACAGACAGGCTTGGGTTATGTTTCAATCTGCCATCTTTACAGTGCCCTGGGGTAATAGACAGGCAAGCACTGCCTCTGCACTTGTTGCAGTCTGGTTGGATCCAGGAAAGAAAGCCCTTGATGGCCACCACAGCTCAGTGATCAAAGGGCCTCGTGTGGGTGACAGCTACTAAAATTAGGATAGCCGATGTAAAAACTGGGGCACTAGATATATGTATAAATTTTTCTCTGGAAGCTGCTGCTGTTCTGGGGCATGGCTAAAGGACACCACGACAAAAGTATCTGGTCTTGAGCTTTCTGGAAAGCTTAACAGTCAAGCATCAATTGTGTGCCAGGGTGGGAGGAGAGGATGAGTGGGGCGGGGGAGGGTAGAGGGGAAAAATGGAGATAACTGCTTGAATAACAATAAAAAAATGATGCGTTGATAAGAAGCCTGTCCTTCAGGCTGCAGCTATAAAGAGAAGCTGATAGGTCTCTTTCTCATAAAGACTGGGCTCCTTGTACTCTCTGTGTATCTGGGGCAGGTAGCCTGTTAAGAACTCTTTCTTCACTGGTTACATTCTATGTGAGCCATGAGTGTAAACCCTGCTAGCCACCAGACCCAGGCAAGGCATAGTTGTCCCCTGAAGGCAGTCACAAAAATCACGATACCAAGTGAGGCTATAAACTCCTTTCTGTGAGATACTGCTGAGCAGGTGTGAAGCAGAGTGAGAGCGCAAACATGACTTTCATTGGATGGAGCTAGGCAGCTTTCATCCCTCGAAGGCATCTCAGCAGGCCCCTATTGGTATGTTAAATGATAAATGTACCTCCCCTGGGCAGATTTTTGTTCTTATTTTTTTTTATTTTAATGGTTGTTCAAGTACAGTTTTCTATCTTTTACTCCCATCCCAGCCCACCCCCCTAGGCCTCCCCACCTCCCTCCCATTTCCACTCCCCCTTGTTTCCATCCTTGTGTCCTTTATACTTGTTCCTGCAAAGCCTTCTCCTCTTCCCCTGAAACTCCCTGCCCTTTCCCCTCTGGTCACGGTCAGCCTGTTCTCAATTTCAGTGTCTTTGGTTACATTTTGCTTGTTTGTTTGTTTCGTTGATTAGGTTCCTGTTAAAGGTAAGATCATACGGTATTTAAGCTTTATTCACAGAATGTCCTGGTGCTTTGTAATCAGTTGCCTCTGTGCTAGGCCCGTAGGTAGGTGAATGTGAGCCTTGGAGCCACTGAAGAACTATTTATCAGTTTGCTATAGTGTCTGGGGTCTTAGGGACACAGGCCTCATCGGCTTTCAAAGGTAGGTGTTTTGGGATCTTGCCTCCAAGGTGCAGGTCTAAATAGTTGGGAAGCCCAATGTGGGGTTTTAAACTGTTAGCTTCTCAGGGAGCATCTCTGGGTTTTGAGTTCCCTTCTAATTGTGAGTCACTTTGCTAGGGGTGAGGTTTTGTCTCATCCTCTTCTGCCCACTTTTCTGCCCGATGTGTGTGTGTGTGTGTGTGTGTGTGTGTGTGTGTTTTCATTCTCCTGATGAGTAAGAGTTACTCAGCTAGGCTTTGAATAATTAATTCATGTTTTGTCCAGAGGAAATTGGTTTATATGAAGCTTATGCTGGGAGGTGATTTCAGGGGTTTTCCACATTGACAACTTGAACTGGAACTTCTGAAATGTTCTATTATGTCTGTTAGTTCCATTCAGTCTAATGTATGGTTCAAGCCTAACCTTTTTTATTGACTTTCTGTGTGATTTAGCGGGTATTTGTTGAGATAGGGGGGTATTTATGTCCTAAACATTATGATATAGTTGTCTGTTTCTCCCCTCAGGACTATTGGTGTTTGCTTAATGTATTAGGTGTTCTGATTTGGGGTTTGTAGATGTTTATCATTGTTCAATCTTCTTGATGGGATAACCCTGTTGTTATTATTATATAATAATGTTCTTTTGCTTTTGTTGAGGCAAGATAGTAAGAAGCTAGGAAAGTTCGCTGGCAAGTACAATGGGGAAACTGAGAGCTGAGCAAACTGGCTGAGCAATTAATTTATAGCCAGGTATAGAAGGTCGCCTCTCTAGAGATGACATCTAGGCTTCAGTTGTATTTCAGCTGCAGGTCCAGAAAAGCAGCAGAATCGGGGTGGTGTGTAAAACAGCTATAATGACTAAGGACCCCCTGCCCTGGCGCTGACCAATCAGTGGAGACCATGACCCTAAAAGGGCGCACCTGGAGACCTGATGAATATTCTACTGAAACCCTCCCCTGAGTCCTCCCCTAGGGTTCCCGCCTGAGGGAGAGAGATAAAAGCCTGAAGACAAAGGACCCAGTGCACACACTCTCCCTCCTGGGAGCAGCACGTGCCAGTTCCTTTCTCGTCTTCTGACCTCTCTCCCTCCCCAACAGGCACGCGTCTCCAAAACTCTAAGGGACCCGGAGGCTTGCATCCAGGAGAGCAATAGGCAGCAGCAGCTAGTCCCAGGTTAATCCCCTGAACCTGTCCCCAAGGCCCGGCTTTCTGACTTCCCTGTGGGCTAAAGCAACCCACCTGGGACTCTCCAGTTGTTTTTTTTTTCCTCTGTGCTAAGCCGGTCCTTGTGTCACTGTCCCCAGCTTTAGTAAATGTACCCTCATAGTCACCTGGACTCGTGTTGTGAAGTCTTTCCTACAGGAAGTCAAGAACCCACACACCCCGACCTAGGCAGACCCGCTCAGGGCTAGGTCCCTGTGCGGTAACATAGTTATTATTTTTGGCTTAAACTCTATTTTGTCTGCTATAAGTATAGCCACACTCAATTTTTTTAACTTTCCAGTTGCATTAAATATGCTTTTCCATTTATTCACTTGAGTGCGTGTTTTTTTTAAAGCTGCAGTTAAGTCACTTGTAGGTAGCCTATAGTTATGTCTAATTTTTGTGAACTGTCCAGCCACTGTGTGTTGTTTTTTCTTAAGACTGACTTATTTTTTTTAATTTTTCAAATGAAGTTTACATTCAACATTATTTTGTATTAGTGTCAGGTATACAGCATAGTGGTTAGACAATCATATATTGGACTTTACAAAGTGATCCCCTGAGATTTTCAGTAACGATTGTAAATTCAATTCGTTTACATTTAGAGTAATGATTTTATATGTAAGGCCTTATTAATGCCATCTTATTCATTGCTTTCTGGTTATTTTGTAGTTCCATTGGGTTTTTTTCTTTCCTTCTCTTTCTACCTACCTTTGTGAATTGATGATTTTCCATGGCAATATGCTCCGATTCGTTTCTCTTTATTTTTTGTGTGTCTACTATGTACTTTGATTTTGTGGTTACCATGGTAACTATGTACTGTATTTCTCAGACTATAAGATGCCCTCCCCCGCCCCACAAATTTGGGAGGAATAATGGTTGTTAATGCTGTTGAGTTTTGTTTACATTTACATTGGTGAAATACTATGTTCTTTATATTATTAAATATTTTACTACATTTTTTGCTTCAAAATATTTTTTCCTATTTTCCTCTAAAACCTAGGTGCATGTTATGGTCTGAGAAATCTGGTAGTTAACCATGAGGCTTCCTTGAAATGTCTGATGGATATATAACAGTCCGTATTTAACTGCTAGCCACTTAATTTTGACGGCACACAAAACTACCCTTTTATTTCCTTCTTTTAAAGTGTTAGGTATACTTTAGCTCTTCTTATGTGGTGTACTTGTTAACAAATTATAGTAGCTTTGTTATGTTTAATCTTGTTCTTTAACATCTATGCTTTACTTAACTGATTAACAGAATAAGAGCTTTATAAAACTTTCTGTATCTTTACCTTGACTAGTTTGTTGTATATTTTCATATGTTTTGGTGAACTAATTAGTGTCTTTTTATTTCATCTCAAAGAGCTCCTTTTAACTTTTTTTTTTACAAGATAGGTGTACTGTTGGTGAACTTTCTCAGCTTTTATTTGTCTGGGAAAGTCTTATTTCTTCATTTCTGAAGGTTAACATTTCCAGGTAGAGTATTCTTGGCTGGCAAAGTTTTATTTATTTTATTTTATTGTTGTTCAATTATAGTTGTCCCCATCCCCCACCAATACTCTCCTTTCTACCTTCTTTTCACACTTTAAATATGGATCCTTTCCCTCTCTTCTGGCCTGCAGGGTTTAGGAGATGCTCTCTTGCTTATATCTGGGGCTTCACTGATGTTATAAAAATATACCTGTTCCATGCTTCTTTCCCCCTCTTATGACAAAATTGCTAAGCTTGTACGTTTTCTCTTCATCTTAAGGATCTACCAGTCTGGCCTCTGGAAAACTTTTTTTCCTGAAGGAGATGCTCCCACTAGAATATGGTTTCTCCTTTGACCATAGCCCCTAGCCTGTTTTCAGCATGCATTTCCTGTCTCCAGGAGCTTGCTACCCTGTGGGCGGAGGTGTGAGTTTAATGCTAGGGCATTGGGGGTGTCTACAGGTCAGGAGGGTGGGGCCTCCAGTGAGGATTCCCAGTGGCCCCCACAGTGAAGGATTCCTGCCAGACCCATGTCTGCTCATACTTGGAAAGTTTAATCCATTTATACTTAAGGAAATAACAGCTATGAAATCCCTTCTGCCATTTTAGTATTTGTTTTCTCTATGCCTTACACATACATTTATTTATTTGTTTGTTTGTTTGTTTGTTTATTTATTTGGGTGGGTCTCAATTTCTCCTTTATAGACTTCTTTTGTAATTGATTCTTTCTAGTGTCCCAGGTGTTGTGCCTTGTCACAGGCTCTTATGGTCAATGCTTGTGCCTATAAATGCTTTGGGGTAAAGCTGCCTGAGAAGCTGACCCTTCCCTGGATGTGCTCCAGTTTGTATAAAACCAAGAGAAGTTTTTGTACTGCTCTTTGAGGGAGTTGCCCCGCATATGGAGACCTATAACCGTAATATTTTTAGAACAAGGTTCATATTGTTCCCTCTGGCACTAGCAACATGCCCTAACAGTGCTTACTACCATATTCCTGGATGTTGCCAATACGATGGGGTGTAAAGGATGAGAAGCAGGCAATTTTAAATGTCAGAGAGCCCTAATGACCACAAACCAAATGATTCTTACTTACTCAAGTCTTACCCCCATTGTTGTAAGATTTTCCTAGGTTTAAAGGTATTCGAAGGTTACGTCTGACCAATTTTTCCCTCTTACTAGTTTATTTGCGGGGAAGAATATAACCCCAGAGTTGACTACTTTACCGTTTTGGGTGCTGTCCCTTTTTATTATTGATTTTTAGTAGTTCTTTATAATAGAGGGATTAATTTACTAAGCTTGTTTTAATTATTTTTCTAGTTTATATCTGTTTTAATTTTTTCATGGGGTTTTTTTTTATATTTATGCTCGTGATGTGTTTCGTACTTTATGAACCAATGTACAATATAAAATGGGGAAATCTAGAGGCATCATTCATCTTCGGAAGATCAAAAAAACACAGTAACATGCTTTTACTTTTCTTTCGTGCAGCCCAACGTGTCAGAAATCAAAACAGGCTACCTCTCCATCATCATGGATCCTGAAGAGATGCCCCTTGATGAACAGTGTGATAGGCTTCCCTATGATGCCACTAAATGGGAGTTCCCTAGGGAACGGTTGCAGTTAGGTAAGAAGAAATCTCCGTTATATCATCACCCTTTCACTTCTCTTTCCCTGTCGTGTCACAGAATCACTGAGAAAAAGGCTGAAGAAAAGGCAATGGCTTGAAATCTGGGAAGCACTTGAACCTAAATAAAGTGATGTATTTCAAATATGATACGGATGAGAACAGAAGCCATAAGTTAGGCGAGCAGATGGCATTGCACACCCAGCATGAGACTGGGAGGTTTTAGAACAGGGGTGTCGAACTCATTTTCCCCTGGGGGCCACACCAGCTTCGAAGCTGCCTTCAAAGGGCCGAATGTAACGTTAGGACTGTATAAACGTAACTACTGCTTAACAGTTAAGTGAGAGCTGGGCACTGCCGCTGGGTAGAACCAGGGTGCCAGGCAGATAAAACAAGGTGGAGGGCTGTGGGCCTTGTGTTTGCCACTTGTTTTAAAAGTACTAATCAAGTCACCTTATGCAGCACGTGCTGCTTAACTTTCCTGAGCTTTTTTTCATTCTTAAGAGAGAATATTAGCAATTGTAGCTGTGCTGTGTATATTCTGTCACTGCTGTGAGGTAACATTTGGGAATGTGTTTTACAAATGTTAAACACTTCATAAACGCAAGGTATTGGTTAACAATGAAGTCTCTTTGAAAGAAGTTGACTGGGCACGCCGAGTACTTTACATAAGGAAAATATAATGAATGACCACAGAAAGAGATCCAGTAATTAACATGCTTCCTAGTGAAGTAGATGACCAGAAGTCTTGACTTACATCTTAACAGATGTGTGCTCACACCTTCACCTGAAGAGTTGGCTTGTATCTACAGACCACCATAAATCTGTTCCAACACACCTGGTTCTTTCTCTCAATTGCTGGCATGGGGTAGCTCCCTATTTACTTATTCTACACATATTTACTGGTCATCTACAAGATATTAAACATCTTTCCATGGAGATAGTGAGATAACAATGAGCAAGACAGACCTCATGGAGCTTGTATTCTATTGGGAGAATTCATACTAAATATTCCAGCATAATGTTATCTAAGCATAGTGTTATGAAGAATAATAGGGCAAGTTGAAGAAATACAGAGTAAAACATTTGATTTAATTGTTGAAAAATTTTATTTTTTACATTTAATGTAGAAATTAAACTTTATTTTTTTATTTTTAAAATTTAAGGTAGAAATATAGAGTAAATATTGTTTTATTATTTAATTGTTGAAAATTTCTATATTTTACATTTAATGTGTATTGTATTTTTCCCATTCCCATTTAGTCCTCTTATATGTCCCTATCCCCACAATCACCACACTGCTGTCCATGTCCATGAGTCCTTTTTTCCTTTTTGCTCAATCCCTCCGTTGTTGTTTTACAATTGTGATCCAGAAAGCACCCCCCACCCTCCACTGAGAATTCTGACTTGGCAGTTATGGTGCCCATTGCAAGCAGCCAACTTTCCCTTTTTCCCTGGGGTCTTTCAGTGGCTCCTACTAGTTTTCACTTCTCATTTCTGCAGGCAAAATCCTTGGTCATGGTGCCTTTGGTAAAGTGGTGGAGGCCTGTGCCTTTGGCATCGACAGAGCTTCAACTTGCAAAACTGTGGCAGTGAAAATGCTGAAAGGTAACATTTATTTTCTTTGGAGGCCACTGGCAAATATCTGCAAGGATGCTTGGGGTCAGGTGGAAACCGGACTATTAAAGAAATCAAGTTAAAGTCATGGAGGGAGGTAACTCCAAGTAACTTCCACCCTCATTGGACCCATGTTACTCATAGAAACCTCAGCCATGGACACAAGCCAATCATCATGGAGCCTAATGTGTCCATCTATTTGTTGTTCTTTTTTTTTAATCTTTAGAGGGGGAAGGGAAGGAGAGAGGGAGAGAAATATCAATGTATGGTTGCCTCTCATGCATTCCCTGCTGGGAACCGGCCTGCAACCCAGGCATGTGCCCTGACTGGGAATCAAACCGAATCCTTTGGTTCACAGGCCCGTGCTCAATCCACTGAGCTACACCAGCCAGGGCTGTTGTTCTTTTTTTTTAAATTACTTTGTTGTTGTTCATTTACAGTTGTCTGCATTTCCCCCCTACCACTCCCCGCACCCCAGCCAATCCCACCTCCCTCCCTTTCTTCCCCCCTCCTCCTTGGTTTTGTCCATGTGTCCTTTATAGCTGTTCCTGAAAACCCTTTCCCCCGACTGTCCCCTCCCCCCTCCCCTCTGGCTATTGTTAGATTGTTCTTAGTTTCAATGTCTCTGGTTATAAAATTATGGAACACTTCACAAGTTTGCATGTCATCCTTGCACAGGGGCCATGCTAATCTTCTCTATATCGTTCTAGTTTTAGTATATGTGCTGCTGAAGTGAGCACTATTTGTTCTTCTTTTGTGTTCAACCACATAAATACTAAGCTGAAGACTCAAGGCCTTCAGTTTTGCTAAGACCCATATGAGTCAGCAGTGGTATCTGGCCACCCATTTTCCCACATGGTCTTCCATTGCAGCAATGGAAGGGGATCTTACAGAATATTCTTGCAATGAATTCTGACTGGATTCTGCACCGGGCAGGCTACAGAAAACTGTAGTGTGGTTTCAACGTTGAATAGATAAACCCGTGTATGTTTAAACATCCCAATACCATCCAGTCTGTGCTCCTGGCTCCACACAAAAAAGACTTAAATCCAACTTGGCCAATTCACCAATCACCTCTTGTAGGATAATAATGCAGGAAAAGCTCATCACAAAAGAAGTAGCCACTGAAGGATGTCCTTTTCAAAATGAGAAAGTAGTTAAGGATGTTAGTTGGTATACAAATCTCTGCGTGCAGGCACGCTAATGTGCGTGAAGATATTACTCTCCCATTTAAGATATTGTTTGGAAGGCACAGAAACAAACCATTGTGTTAAGGACTTTTCTGCCAGTACTCTTCAGCATTAAGCAGGATCGCCTATGCTCATGCTCCTGCAGCCTCTCCCAGGAGAAATGATTCTTTTGTGTATTACTGTGTTTGTCTCACACAGATTGTGCAACTTCCAGTGAGTTTAAGGCTTTGATGTCGGAACTGAAGATCCTCATTCACATTGGTCACCACCTCAATGTGGTTAACTTGCTGGGTGCCTGCACCAAACCTGGAGGTAAGGAGCCTCCTGTACCTGGCTGGAACTGCCTTCTAGGGCTCAGAGCTCTCAGAGGTGAGCTGGGCCCTGTTTAGACAGGTCTCAATGTACGCATGTGAGCTTCCACTAACTTAGAGGCTCCCTGCAATGCGCAGAACCTCCAGAGCCCGTGTTAATTGACCCCCGTTCTAAAAAACACTGTACCATATTTAAGGGGATTGGATGTGTCTAAAATGCTTGTGCATTCAGCACAAGTAGTCAGTCGACTGGTTCATAGCTCGAGAAATCTCACGTGAGATTTTAGGAAATTTCTGGTCAACAGATTACCGGGACAGGGCTACCCCAAGAATCAGCTGGCCTTCATCATCATTTCTGGAAACATGACTGTGCACATTACTCTGGGCAGGTCCTTTGATGGTCATTGTAGAATTCTGCAAATACGGAAATCTGGCCGACTTTCTGAGAGGGAAGAGAGGAGATTTTATTGCTTCCAAGGTAGGTTTCCCCAACTGATCCCTACACTTTCTCTTCATTTTTTCATACTATCTGAATATTTTGTGATGATGAAAAAGGAGAGAAGAGTGGATAAATAACAGTGGCCAAAGAACTGCTGATCAGGGCATGGAGGGTATGCATTTCTACATCTAGTACAGCCTTGAAACTTGATGACCTCTCAAGTTTCTCTTAGAAAACTCAGCATGCTCTGGACATGGACTGAAATGCTGTGATTGGTTAGTGTTTCCCTCAGTTTACAATACGAGATGCAGAATACTTTGCTAGCCCAGTTCCCATCATGCCTTTATTCTTCCACAGCCATCAACTTAGCTTTCTGGCATCACCTGAAGCTCTGGGAAAAGGGACTTTTAAAAAGTGGAATGTATTGGTGTGGCATTGGTTAATAAGGTATATAGGTTTCAAGTGGGCGATTCTAAGGTCCTTTCAGTTGGATAATTTCCAACCCTGAGGAAATAAATGGCCAGGGGCATGTACCACTGAAGTCTCAATATTCCCCTCCTCTCACTTTCCTGTTCTCTGTAGGTAGACACACTGCCCCTGCCCTTATCTCTCTGGGCAGACGTAGCTGTCTCTATTTCCCAAAGTCCTGCAAAGCACTGTGTCAGTCACTGCTTTATTTATAAAAATACCTGATTTTATTTTATTTTTAAAATATTTTATTTATTTATCTTTAGAGGGGGAGGGAAGGAGAGAGGGAGAGAAACATCAATGTATGGTTGATTCTAATGCGTTCCCTGCTGGGAACTGGCCTGCAACCCAGGCGTGTGCCCTGAATGGAAAAATACCTGATTTTAAAAAATGTATTCGGAAAAGAGTCTCCAGAACCCAGGGTGTCATCTGACTTGGTTTTCTGAACCTACCTAGCAATTTGTTCACTCCAACCCCAACTTCTCCCTCTACGCTAATTTTAGCAAAGATAGAAGGAGTACAGGTAGTTAAAAATAGAGGGTATCTTCTTTGTATGATATATGCTCCATTTCTAAGCACAGAGCTCAGATACGCTTCAGGGTACCACATGTTTATCCTGGCCCGTGGACACCTGCTGATTTACAGGGCAAGGAGACCCCTTTGACAACCAGATCTGGAATGTTTCCTCTCACCAGACACGAGTCTAGTGACATCACAGCATAGGGAAGAGAGCTCTAGGCTGAGTCAGACTCTCATCTGTCTTCCAGCCTGTCTTTGAGCAGTTCCCTTCCTCATGTCTAGCCCTCAGTTTCCCCAACAGAAAATGGGTAGGATGGACTGGATCATGTTTAAGTCTCTTCCAGCTCTGAAAATTATTTGAACTCTCAGGTCCCGCTTGGTATGGATAGGAAGATGAAGGCCTTTCATGATTCTGACTGCAAGTCGTCCCAGCTGGTCAAGCAGCGTCTGGAGAGCGTGGCTAGCACAGGAAGTTCCACCAGCTCTGGTTTCATTGAGGACAAAAGCTATAGTGAGTCTGATGAGGAGGAAGAAAGTAACCGCCACCTTCTGGGGGCCACGATGACCCACCGAGTAGGTATGTGGAGTTGTTTTTCTGGCCAACCCTCAAGGCTTCTAGAGGTTTGAGGATAGAGGTTGTGTTGGGGGAATGAGGCCACTGCTTACCTAGCAAGATTAGACCATGGTGGAGGGCGGTCACCTAGAACACCATGTGTCTTCTTCCTCTGTAACTGTTGCCATGCATCTCAGAGCACGTTTGCTTCTAACCTCAGCTTGCACTTTCACTGGCAAACAGAAGTAGTTTACAATGACACATTGGTCTAGACCTTTACAGTTTCCAAGGCATTTTCCAATACATTCTTTCCTTGAGCTTTATGACTGTCCTGTGAGATGAATAGGGATGCTTATCTCCATTTGACAGAAGAAACTGATATTATATAAGTATGATAGAATATTCTTATAGAATATACTTATGAAACTACATAATACACTTATAAGTATATTCTATAAGTATACTTATATTGTATAAATATAATATGAAATATACTTAACAGATATTTCTTGATAGTCAAAATATTTAACAGATATGTAAGGTATTGAAAAATGGCTATGAATCTGAAAATATTTTACAGCTTAAAATACTGAATAACTGCTTGCACAGGTAGTGACCAATCAGAATACATGTCTGATGTAGCCCTTAGAGCAGGGTCTTGGGGGTTTTGAGTCATGGTCAAGTCTGAGCAGGAATGGGAGAACTGTAGTGGAGAGGACACTTGAAGAGCTCATAAGAGTAACTGTTTACCAAGAAGTATGGGAACATTTCAAGGACAAGCAACTATAATAGCTGTACCAATGTTTACCACCTCAGTATTGATCTGGCACAACTAAATAAGAGAAGTAGAAATCAAACACAGGCCACCCACTTCTTTCCATGTTACCCCCACTCCTGGTTTTGACTGACAGGTTCAAGCAGTGACTTTAGGTTACACATGTCTTATTCTTCCTGAGTTTTCTCCCTTACACTGGGATCTACTGGTGCCGCTGATCTTCCTGCCTCTGTTACTCTTATTGTCCTCTTGGTCACAAGTAAACTGTATGATACCTGTCTAGCATTCATGCATGATGGGACACCATGTGGTCTGAGAGTGAGAAGATTAGGATTTTATTACTGGCTCTCACTAACATACTTTGTTACCTTAGACAAGTCACACCTCTTCTCTAGGCTTCATTTTCTCTACTTGTAAAGTGAGAGTAGGCACTTGGGCTAGAATCTTTGTAAAGGCCCTTATAATCCTAATATGTTGGTGGTAGAGCACCAGGGAGGACATAGGAATTTCTGAGCTTTGCGTCTGTTGACAGAGATTGGGGGAAGTGATCTAGTGCGGGGTGTGGTATATAGTGACCATACATTGCAATTACAAAAACTCAGAACTTGTGGTTGCCATTAATCGTGGGAATTTCCCCCAAATTCCCAACCTTTGGCATCCCTAGACATCTCCCTGATTCTTTCTTGCACCTAGAATTGGTAAGGAAATCTGTAAAAGCAATGTGTTCAATTTTGATGAGAGGTAGGGAATGATCAAAATGTGAACTGTTGAATCCCTGAAGACATGCTGATTCACGAGAGTATATGCCCATCACTTAAAAATACACAGGAGGTCATAGTAGAGTAAGGTGTGCCAAGGTCCTGTTGTTAAAAATCTTTGCCTCCGTTTTGCAAGCTTTTGTGGAAGGCAGGTCTTTCTTCCTCTCTAGTTCTTCCCTACTGTTGTCTCTACAAAATCGTGGAGAGGTTTTCAACCACCAGTCTTTTTCTCCAACCTCCTTTTTGCTTTTCTAGATTCGAAGAATCTCTACAAGCACACCCTCACCTTGGAGGACCTGATCTGCTATAGCTTCCAAGTGGCCAAGGGCATGGAGTTCCTCGCTTCCAGAAAAGTGAGTATGCAAGTGTATTTTATTGATTATGCTATTAACAGTTATACCGTTTTTTCTCCCCTTTTTCCCCCTCCACCCCAAACTCCCTACCCTCCACCATTCCCCTCCTTAGTTCATAACCATGGGTTGTACATATAAGTTCTTTGGCTTCTTCATTTCCTATACTGTTCTTGACCTTGCCCTGCCTATTTTGTGCCTAACAATTATGCTTCTTACTCCCTGTACCTTTTCCCCCCAGTCTCTCCCTCCCCTCCCCACTGATAACCCTCCATGTCACCTCCATTTCTGTGATTCTATTCCTCTTCTAGTTGTTTGTTTAGTCTTTGTTTTGTTTTTTAGGTTCAGTTGTTGATAGTTGTGAGTTTGTTGTCCTTTTACTATTCCTAGTTTTGATCTCCTTTTTCTTAGATAAGTCCCTTTAACATTTCATATAATAAGGGCTTGATGAGGATGAACTGCTTGAACTTGACCTTATCTGAGAAGCACTTTATCTGCCCTTCCATTCTAAATGAAAGCTTAGCTGGATAGAGCAATCTTGGCTGTAGGTCTTTGGATTTCATGTCTTGGAATACTTCTTTCCAGCCCCTTCTTGCCTGCAAGGTCTCTTTTGAGAAATCCGCTGACAGTCTGGTGGGAACTCCTTTGTAGGTGACTGTCCCCTTATCTCTTGTGGCTTCTAGAATTCTCTCCTTCATTTTAATCTTGGCTAATGTAATGATGATGTGCCTTGGTGTGTGCTTCCTTGGGCCCAATTTATTTGGGACTCTCTGAGCTTCCTGGATTTCCTGGAAGTCTATTTCCTTTGCCAGGTTGGGGGTGTTGTCCTTCATTATTTTTTATATAAGGTTTCAAATTCTTGCTCTTTTTTTTTTTAGAAATTTGTAGAAATAAGTGCTTTCTCACTATGTGGAAGAAATTCCAGAGAACCTGTGGTCTTCTCAGCAGGTGTTGTATTTAAGCAATTCAATGAGGACTTGAAAACAAGAAAAATTTTCATAGTTCTAAAGACTACAGCCTACAATGCCTGAAGGTGTGGGGATGAGGAAATATAGCTGAACAGAGAGCTTGATATTGATTATGAAAGGCTTTGAACATCATACAAAGGAATTGGAACTTGGATGGTTTCTAATCATCACGAAATTAAAAAAAATTAAATAGGAACACGCTCAAGTTTGTGTTTAAGGAATGGAACTTTGAGGGCCAAAGTGAGCCAGTGAGTAGTTCAGTAGTTCATGGGGCTAGATAACTACTGGAGGCACAGATAACAGTTCGGAAGCCTTTGCAGTGGTGTCAGTGAGGGAAAACAAAGGTCTCCTTGACCCAGGGTACTAGCAGTAGAATGCAGTGTGTAGAAATAGATTTATATTCTAAGGTAATATTTGGTCCTGAAGGACCAAACAGTAGTGGTAGCCAAATGGGAGGAACCATTCCATTGTAATGGAGATTCTGCCCATTCAGTCAAATTTCAGAACAGACCAACGCATCAGTCTCTTAGTGAATTTTAGCTTAAATCCTTTTGTCTCAGGCTGAGCACTTCTGAGATACTTTCCTATTCTGAATGTTCATTCCTTTCCCTTCCACACTCAATAACTAGCCTTCTGGTTGAGAATCCATAAGCCTGCACCATCCCAGGGCCTGGCAGCCCTCTGAGCCGCCTTTGTGCTTTTTCTTCAGTGCATTCATCGGGACTTGGCTGCTCGGAACATCCTTCTAACTGATAACAACATTGTGAAGATCTGTGACTTTGGTTTGGCCAGAGACATCTACAAAGACCCTGACTATGTCTGGAAGGGAGATGTAAGTTCAAGATTCACTGGCACTATTCCCCAAACCCAGGCCCTTTGAGGCGGTTGGTGTTAGGGATGTTATTTCATGGCTCTCTCCCATTTTGGCTTTCTAGGCAAGACTCCCACTTAAGTGGATGGCACCTGAAGCCATTTTTGACAAGGTTTATACTATCCAGAGTGATGTGTGGTCATTTGGCGTCTTGCTGTGGGAAATATTCTCTCTGGGTAAGTATAACTTTTTGTTGCCACCCCCTCACTATTCTCAGTCAACATTGGCTACAATATTGAAACTTAAAAGACCTTGGCCTGTGGATACAATGGAATCAGGAAGAAAACCCTTCTGACTAAGAACCAAGAAAATTTGTCCCATTCATTTACTGAATGATCAAATTTATTCAAAAAATACTGAGAGCCTATTATGTGCCAGGCATTCTAAATGCTGGAGATACGATGGTAAACAAAGCAGATGATAATCCCTGCCGCCATGGAGCATGCCCTCTAGTCAGAATAGAGTAGCCGAACAATTAATCAGTAAAACATGGAAAAATTTAAATAGTGTTAGGTAGTATGGAGAAAAATGTAGAAGAGGTTTAGGGGGGGTATTGGTATGGAGTAGAATGTGGGTTAGTTTTTAAATTGAATGATTAGGGAGGGCCTCACAGAAAGTAAATTTGCTTCAGTAAAGGCCTGAAGAATGAGGGAATGAGCCACACAGCTATCTGGGAGAAGAGCATACTGCACAAGGGAAATAGCAAATGGAGTGTGCCCGGTAAGTTTGAGGTTCGGAGAGAAGACCACTGTGGCTGGAGTGGATGAGTGAGCTGAAAGCTAGCTGGAGGTGAGGTTAGAGAGGGAAGGAGAGGTACACACATCAGACAGGGCTGTGTTGACACCGAGAGATTAAGTAACTTCTTAAAGATTTTTCATAGAGCCAGAATTTGAACCCAGTGTGTCTGACTCCCAAGCTCCACTTTTTAAAAATGTATTTATTTTAATTGTTGTTCAAGTACACGTTTCTGTCTTTTACTCCCATCCAAGCCCACCGCCCCAGTGCTCCCCACCACTTTTTACCACCATGCACATTGACAAACTTACTCAAGCCACAGCATGGCATCAGTGTTTCTAAGTCCTGTGGAATCCTGAGGAAAGTAGCACAGGAAAACTTGAAACCAGTCTTCAAGACTCCCAGTCCCACATTCCTGATACCTGGGGGGGGGGGGGGGAGAAACTTGATAAACACACCAGGAAGCCTTCTTACTGTGCATCAGTAAGATGCACGGTCTGATGCTTTTACTGTGCATACCCTTCTTACCATGTATGTGCAAATTCTTATTTGTATGTGCATTGAGTTAACTATCTGTGGTTCTGTTTATTTAAGTGGTATATAATACCACAAGGGATGGAATTTTACTGTAAAACTCATACCTGACTCAGGAGGAGGGTGGGAGAAGGCCCATCAGACTGGGTCATCACGGAAGTCCTGAGGTTGGAACCAGTTGGAAGGGGAGAACAGGGGCCAGTATATAAGGGCTGAAGGACTTGCTTTTTCACAATAGCATTCCAGAAGGTTCAACGATACATCTCTTATTGTTAAACCAGTCCTTATTAAGCTGGAGTGGTAAATGAGCCAGAACTCTGAGTTGTAAAAAATTCTGAAAAGTATAGAAAGAGTTTTGGAACAGAAAAATATTTAGTTTGAAAAGATTTATGGTTTTTGTTTGAAACAGCTAGCTACCAGGTGCAAGATGAAGTCTTAAGGTATTGAAGAAACCAATTTTCCAAGCATCATTTATTGAAACATCTAACACAATAAATTACATAGAAGAAAACATAGGTGCTAAACTTAGAAAACTTTGTCTTAGAGGGGATTTTATGAATTTGACCTTAGAGGCAGGGGAAGTAAAGGGAAGCAAAAACAAATGAATGGGAGTATATCAAACTAAAAAACATCTGCACAGCCAAAGAAAACACCAACAAAACAAAAAAGCAACCAACTGAGTGGGAGAAAATACTTGCAAACAACAGCACTAACGTGGGGTTAATATATAAAGAAGTAATGCAACCCAACACCAAACAACCCAATTAAAAATGGACAGAGAACTTAAAAAGACACTTTTCCCAAGAAGGCACACAAATGTCCAACAGACAAATGAAAAGATATTCAACTTCACTAGCTATCAAGGAAATGCAAATCAAAAACACAATGAGCTACCACCTCACACCAGTTAGAACCGCTGTTATCAACAAGACAGGTAATAACAAGTGTTGGAGAGGTTGTGGAGAAAAGGGACCCTCATTCACTGCTGGTGGGAATGTGCACTGGTACAGCCACTATGGAAACAGTATGGAAGGTCCTCAAAAATGTAAGAAGGTTACCATGACCCAGCAACCCCTTTTCTGAGTATTACACCCAAATCTGAAAACATTTATTCTCAAAGATATATGCACCCCTATGTTCATTGCAGCATTTTTCATGGTGGCCACGACATGGAAACAACTGAAATGTCCTTCAATAGATGATTGAATAAAAAAAGATGTGGCGCATATATGTAATGGATACTACTCAGTCATGAGAAAAGATGAAATGCTGCCATTTACAGCAACAGGGATAGATATTGAGAACATCACGCTAAGCAAAATAAGTCAGAGAGAAAAAGCCAAGAACCCTATGATTTCATTCATATGTGAGATATAAAACTGAAAGCAACAAATAAAAACAATCAAACAAAAATTCATAGGAACAGACAACAGTATGATGGTTACCAGAGGAAAGGAGGGGTATGGGAGTAGCAAAGGGTAAAGGGAGTCAAATATACGGTGAGAAAAAAAGATCTGAATTTGGGTGGTAGGCACACAATACAATATACAGATGATGTATCATAGAATTTTATACTTGAAGCCTAAATAATTTTATTAACCTATATCTCTTCCATTAATTTAATTAAAAATAAACCAAAGTGAAAGAATAGAATTAATAAAATAATTTAATAAACTAGCAAGATATACAATTAATATACAGACATTTATCATGTTCCTATACACTAGTAACAATCAGGAGAAATGAAGAGAACAATCCCATTTGTAATTGCATCAAATAGAATAAAATACTTTAGCCAAGGAGGTGAAAGACCTATATTCTGAAAACTATAAAACAATAACAGGACACAATTAAATGAAAAGATATACTGGCTCATGGATTGGAGGATTAAAATGACCTATTACTCCATGCAATTTATAGATTTGATGCAATCCCTATCAAAATACCAATGTAATTCTTCTTAAAACCAGAATAAATAATCCTAAAATTTGTATAGACCCGAATAGCCAAAAATGCTGAACAGAAATACAAAATCTTAATAAAGAAGATTAAAGTTGGTGGTGTATCATGCTTCCTGACCTGAAACTATATTGCAAAGCTATAGTACTCAAAATTGTACAGTACTGGAACAAAAACAGACATAGATCAATGGACAGAATAGAGGGCTCATAAATAAATCTTTGCTTTTATTGTCAACTAATCAATGACAGAAATAAAAATATACACTAGAATAATGATATGTTCTGAACAACAAAGTATGTCTGTATATACTTTATGATTTGATCATCAGATATATCTAGTAGCAATCTGTCACTGTACTGTACATAGTTCACTATAATGTATTTTATTATTGCAAGCACTTCTTATACTCCTTCATCTTTTGCACCCATGCTCCTTCCGGTAACAACTATCAGTTTGTATTCTGCCTCTATGAGTCTGTTTCTGTTTCTGTTTTGTTGTTTGTTCACTTAATATTTTTTAAAAATCCACATAAGTGAAATCATCTCATTTATCCTCTGTCCACCTCATATCACTTACAATACCTTGTAGGTTTATATATGAAGTTTTAAATAACATGATTGCATTATTTTTCATGCCTAAATAATATGCCATATCATATCTTTTTTATTGATTCATACCTTGATGGATACTTATGTTGCTTCCATAGTTTTGCTATTATAAATAATGTTGCAATGAACATAGGATGTATATACCTGTTTGAATTAGTGCTTTCATTTTCATAGCATAAGTGTCCAGAAATGAAATTGGTGAGTCATGTAGCATTTCTGTTTTTATTTTTCTGAGACACTTCCACAATGTTTTCCATGGTGGCTGCACCATTTTACACTCCCACTAAGAGTACATGAACATTCCCATTTCTCTGCATCCTTGCCATCTCTTATTGTTTGTTGACCTTTTACTTACAGCCACTTTGACAGGTGTAAGGTGTTATCTCATGATTTTCATTTGCATTTTTATGATGACTAGTAATGTTGTACATACTTGATATTTTTGTTGAGCATCTGCATGACTTCTCTGGAGAAATATCTTCTCAGGTCATTTGCCCGTTTTTTAACTTCATTTTTATTATGGACACTGTTATAGAAGTCCCCGTCCTCCCCCCTTGGCCACCTCCACACAGCCCAGCCCCACCTTCCCTGTGTCTATGTGTCATGCATATATGTTATTTTGTCCCTTTGGCAATGTCCTATTTCTTCGATTCCTTGTGTTCCTTGTAGCTTTGTATTGGTGCCTGTCACCATCTCGAATCTCAAAGTCCTAGAAAATGGATTTTAGAATTTTCATAACTATTGAATACAAGCAACCAAGTAAGAATCATGAGTTTGGCAATGTAGCTTACATTGTAGTTTGGCACAGACAAGGTGTTCAAAGAGACTTGTGGTTTGATCATTTGTAATCTCTTAAAATGTGATTCAAAGTTAGGGAATGCACTTTTTCTTTACCATAAAACATTTTTGTAATTATTTTTTTCACTTGCCAACATGAAATTTACTCTCAGGCCTTATTTCCTTTTTGGGTTTGGTGCCACCAAGATTACATTTCCCAAGTAGCAAACAGATGCCCACACTGGGTGGAAATCTCCTCCCTTGCTTGTTGTTTAGGCTACATTCGAATGTCATAGTTAAAGTATAATATGAAAAGAGCATTGAGAGACTGCAGAAACATGTTTTTGGATTAAAAATAAAATCACCCACCTTATATTGAAAGGTAGGTTACATTCCAGCAAATCACAGGTAATGGCTGAACATATTATTTCAAAGCATGAAATTATTGCTTGGCTGTATAGCTCTCAGTTGGTTAGAGCATTGCCCCAATAGACCATGTTTCAAGTTTGATCCCCAGTCAGGGCACACACAAGAATCAACCATAAATAACTGGAATAATCAGCCTTTTTCTCTCTCTTTCAAATCAATAAATTTAAAAAATGTCAAAGCATCAACTTATTGCCAAGTCAATGGAAATTCATTGGTCATTTGTAAAAACCTTTACCTTCATCTCAAAACAATTTATATATGTGGTTTCTAGGAGAATTATTTATGTCAGGCCTCTAAATTGTCAAAGGCAGATGGAAGTTCTATGTCACATGCTCTGTGTAGATCTGGAGCTGTTTGCCCCTCCTCAGAATTTTTTTAAGTCTGTCTTATAAGATCCTGATGAGTTGCTTATTTCATGGGAATGAATAGGATATATGTTTTTTCTTATGTGTCAGGTGCCTCACCATACCCAGGAGTGCAAATAGATGAAGAATTCTGCCGTCAACTTAAGGCAGGAACACGAATGAGAGCTCCTGAATATTCCACTCCTGAAATGTAAGTTCTTCATGCTAAGGGTCATCAGACTAAATTACTTTGGATAAAAAGGTCAAAGTGAACATCACAGATGATGTATGATGACACATGAAATCTTGTTCAATGCCCACATACTTCTTTTGCTTTTCTCAAGTATACAGGCAAACCTCAAAGATATCACAGGTTTAGTCCAGATGCTTACAATAAAGCTAATATCGCAGTACTGCAAGTCACACACCGTTTTTGGTTTCTCATTGCATATACCAAACTGGAGCCAAGTTCTTGGAATTTTTGAATAAATCGATAAGTGAATCTAGAGAGTGATGTCAGAGGGATAGCAGCATGAGAGATCCCTTTATTATCTCCCCTTAAAGTTTGACAATTTGGACTTTTATAATTCAACAGATTCGTTTTTTGATGCACAAACATGTCTGAGCAATCTGTGCATTGAAATATATGACGTTGGGCGAGTGGGGGTGGATAAGGGAGGTGGGAAGGGAAAAGAGCTGTAGGACTCAGCCCAGAGAAGAAAGGTATCAGGTTATGGCTGGAGCTCTATTCAGTTGGAAGGATCAAAGAGCATCAGTGGGCATTTCTGCAGGAGTGGGCAGTATAGGTGGCAGCTGAACCCTATGACCCAAGCAGGGACACAACACAGACATGTGGCTATGATTGTCTGCAGTCAGCATTCTATTCAGAAACAAAATCACAGAGCCTGACCACCTCCTCTGACTTTCCCAGAGCTGGAAACAGGCCCCAGAAGAATGTGTAGCAGTGTCAGGTTGCAAAGAACATTATCTTCAAGCCCAAGAACTAGTAACACAGAAACACTTTCCCTAAGCAACAGGCACACTTTGTGACTAATCCCAGGGTTGAGTGGATACAGAGGTGGAGGCCACCATTACTGAGAGAGAAAAGCAACAGAGTAAGCAGCCAACTTCCCCGAGTTCACTCCACCCCCACCCATCAAACCTGGACTGCCAGCAGCTTCCCACACAGGGCATTGCACTGGGATTTCACAGATTTAAAAACACATTGCCCACCACATTCCCCATGGGGGTTGGTTCCCTGAGACAGAGGTGAGCTGAACACATGAGACAAGCCCACCTTTCCATAGAACACAAGCATTTTCCATCACCCAGCAGAGGTCTGAAAAGCCAGAGCAATGCAAGAGAACTAAAAACTCATGATTCAGCACCACCTGTTGGAAAGCAATAGAAAGACTTCTTATCAATCTAATAGAGAAGTAAGTGCCAGTCATACATAGATGCCTAGAAAGAAAAGGAATCCATCAAACACCATGAAAAACCAAGATAATGAGGCAGCTCAGAAATAAAGTAAAAAATGTCCAGAAAATATACTTAAAGACATGAAAGTGTGTGATATAAATGACAAGAGAATTCAAGATTGCAGTTCTGAAAAAGACTAAATGAGATGCAAGAAAACACAGATAGTTTAATGAACTCAGAAACAAAATCAATGAACAAAATGAATACTTTTACAAAGAGATTGAAACTTAAACAAATGAAAATCCAGGACATGAAGAGCTCAATAGAAGAGAGAATGAACTAGTAAGCATAGGAAATAAGAGCTGACCAGATGGAGGGAGGGAAAAATTAGTGATATCAAAGATAGAAATCTAGAAATAATGCAAGTGAAAGAAAAGAGAAAATTAAGCCTAAAAAAATGGAACAAATTATGAGAACTATCTGACTCCATCAGAAAGAGCAATCTAAGAATGATGGGCATAGCAGAAGGAGAAGAGAGGGAGAAGAGAACAAAGAGCCTATTCAAACAAATAATTGATGAGACCTTCCCAAACCTATGGGAAAAGCTAGATCCTGGAATCCAGTTAAGCAAACAGACTGCTTTATTAGTACAATCCAAAAAGGCCTTCTCCAGGGTAGATTATAGTAAAACTATCAAAAAATCAATGCAAAGAAATAATCTCACGGCAGTCAAAAGAAAAAAGTAACCTATGAAGGAAATCCCATTAGGTTATCATAAGACTTCTCAGCAGAAACTCTAAATGCTAGAAGAGAGTGGAACCAAATATTCAAACTACTGAGAGAGAGAAACTTTCATGTATATATTGTATATATTATTGTGTATTGTACAATATAATATATATTGTATTACACCTGAGATCATATCTTATATTACATATTGTATATTGTATATGTAATATACAAATATATTGTGTATATTATTGTATACTGTACAGTATACAATTATATTGTATATATTATATATTATTATCATACAATAATATAGTGAAGTTACTCTTCAGATATGAAGGAGAAATAAAGACTTTTCCAGAAACATAGAAGCTGAGGGAATTTACAACCAGAAGACCTCCATTGCAGAAAATACTCAAGGGGGTTATTCTACCTGAAACAAAGAACTAAAGATCAGAAAGCTGCGAGTGAGATCACCAAAAACTCACAGCATAAATAATAACTTGTGACAACAAAAACATAAAAGGAAAGGCAGTAAAGGTCTGAGTTTGCAAAGGAGGGTAGAGATCAGATTGATTCAAAGAAAAAGGGCTACTATATATATGAAATTTTCTTATAAACCCAATGGTACCTGCACATATACAAACACCCCCCAAAACACGTAGCTTTTAAAAAAAAGAGGAAACAGGAAAGAACTATGGAATACCACCAAACAAAAATAATAAACATATTATTTCACTCATATGTGGGATATAAGACTGAAAGCAACAAATGAACAAGGAAAATCTCATAGACACAGACAACAGTATGGTGGTTACCAGAGGGAAGAGTGAGGTTTGTAAATGGTACAAAGGATCAAATATATAGGAACAGAAGGTGAGCTGACTTTGACTGATGGGTACACAGTACAATATACACATCATGTATCAGAAATACATGCTTGAATCTTATAATCTTCTTAGCCAATGTGATGCCAATAAATTTAATTTAAAAAATGAGTGAATTTGCACAATTACTACAGGTAGTAAAAGCAGATTTGAAGGCCTGTTTTTCATAGAAATGTATAGATAAGTTAATGACCACAATTTCTTTTCTTTTTTTAAGATTTTTTATTTATCTTTAGAGGGGAAGGGAAGGAGAGAAGGAGAGAGATATCAATGTATGGTTGCCTCTCGTGAGTCCTCTGCTGGGAATTGGCCTGCAACCCAGGCATGTGTCCTGACTGGGAATTGAACCGTGATCCTTTGGTTCTCAGGCCCGCGCTCAATCCACTGAGCTGCACCAGCCAGGGGTTCAATTTCTTTTTAATAAACGGTGATTTCAGCATGCAACTGCATTTACTAGTTAGTTGATGGCTCATTCACCAAAGTCAATAATAAGTACAGTCTGGGATTCCAGTGTTGCCACTTAAAATCTAAAATTGATGGCACTTTTAAACCATTTTCCAAAGATATTTGAAGATCCAACCCCAATCCTATAATCTTCTAGACCATGAGGAGAGCCCAAAGTCTTGAGAATATTTGAAGCCAGTTGGCTTCATGACAAATACATCAGTCTCCCCATTCACATCATTTTTTTTATACCAAAGGAGTTTGGCAACAAACCTAAATGCTAGGTTGCTTTTTTTTTAAGTTAGGGGTTTCTAAATATGTGGGTTACAAGTGGACTGATTATGGCTGATTATATGCATGCATTTATGCATACAGACCTGAAACAAATGGGCATGAAGGTGACATACAGAGTACTGGAGAGATAAGGAGCAGGCAGGCTTTTCAGAAAACTCACTAAAACCACAGCAGAGAATATGGCTTGGGGGTAATTGGAAAGATACGATCTCAGGCGTCATCCATAGGAAAAGTCGGAGAAGCAATTGGAATAAAAGGATGAAAACTTTTTTGGTATTTTTTTTTCAATCTTCAGCTACCAGACTATGCTTGACTGCTGGCACAGTGAGTGCACTCAGAGACCCAACTTCTCGGACCTTGTCGGGCGTCTTGGAGATCTCCTTCAGGCCAACGTTCAACAGGTAATCATTGCTTTCCTTTATTCTGTCATATCAGCATCATTTTAATGTTGTCTACTCAGTCACAGTTCTTGGAGCTGTGGCTACTATAATGTTGGACTATGCTCATATTCAGTCCTTGGGGAGCTCATCATCTAGTGTATGGGAGTTTGAGGGAAATAATTGCAACAATTATGGGAAAAGTGAAATGGGGAAATAATAAAGCCCTGAAGAAAGTATATGCAATTAGAAACAATATAATTTCTTCATTAAAATATTAATTGAGAAATCCAAGATGGCGGAGGGCTAAGTGATTCCAGTAATACATTTCACAGAACTAGAACAAAGATTTCAAAAATTTATATGTAACAACAAAAGGTCCAATGTAGTAACACTGATCCCAAGAAAAAAGAACAAAACTGGAGGAATCACACTACCTAATATCAAACTGTAGTATAAAGCCACTGTAATCAAAACTGCGTGGTACTAGCATAAAAACAGGCACATAGACCAATGGAACAATACAGAGCCCAGAAATAAACCCACATCTTTATAGTCAATTAATATTTGACACAGGAGGCAAGCATATATAATGGGCTAAAGACCGTTTATTCAGTAAATGGTATTGGGGAAACTGAACAGATTTGTGCAGAAAAATAAAAGATGACCTTCTTACACCACACATAAGAGTAAATTCAAAATGGATCAAAGATGTAAATGTTAGACTCAAAACCATAAAAATCCTAGAAAGCATAGGCAGCAAAATCTTGGACATTGCTCATAGTAATTTTCTTACCAGATATATCTCCCCAGGTAAGGGAGATAAAGGGGAAAAAAATACACAAATGGTACTACATCAAACTAAAAGGTTTTGCACAGCAAACGAAGTCATCAACAAAATAATAAGACAGTTCTCAGTGGGAGAACATATTCACTGATACATCTGATAAGGGGTTAGTAACCAAAATTTACAAAGTACTTACAAAACTCAACACCAAAAAAACCCCCCAAACAATCCAGTCAAAAAATGGGCAAAGGACCTGAATAGATACTTCTTCAAAGAGGGCATACAGGTGGTCCATAGATATATGAAAAGATGCTCAACATCCCTAGTCATTAGAGAGATGCAAATTAAAACTACAAGATATCACCTCACACCTGTGAGTGTAGCTAACATCAATAAATCAATAAACAGCAAGTGCTGGCCAGGATGTGGAGAAAGGGGTCTCTCATGCTGTTGGTGGGAATGCAGATTGGTATAAGCCACTGTGGAAAGCAGTATGGAGACACCTCAAAAAATTAAAAGTGGATCTGCCTTTTGACATGTGATCCCACTTCTCGGAGTATATTGGAAGGAACCCAAACACTAATTCAAAAGAACATAAGCACCCCTCTGTTCATTGCAGCATTATTTACAAACGCCAAGGTATGAAAGCAGCCCAAGTGACCATCAATAGATGACTGGGTAAAATAACTACGGGCCATTTACACAGTGGAATACTGTGTAAAAAAAGAGAAAATTTTACCCTTTGCAACAGCATGGATAGACCTGGAGAATATTTTGCTAAGTGAAATGCCAGTCAGAGAAGGAAAAATGCCATATGATATCACTCATATGTGGAATCTAATGACCAAACTTAACTAACAAGGAAAATGGGGACAGGGGACAGACTCATGGGTGGAGAGCAGGATGACAGCTGCGGGGAGGGGAGGTTGGGGGTGGAGGGATTGAGCAAAAAGAAAAAGGACTCACGGATGTGGACAACAGTGTGGTGGTTGCTGGGGGAGGGGGCCTGAGGGGAGTAAAAGGTAATGGAAAAACATACAAGATTACATTTTTAAAAGATCATTACAATATATACAATCATTGGTAAAAGTAAACTAATTAATAAACTAAGTTTTAAACAAATTTTAAAAATAAATTATTTATTGAGCATCTAGTCTGTGCCAGCTATTGCAATGCACACAGTTGGTTGATTGATTGATTGATTGATAATTTCCCCCCAGTGCATTCATTTGTTCATTGCTGTTCAGTTACAGTTACACTGCCTTTTCCTCATTGCTCATCCCTACCCCGTCTTCCCCCACTCCCACAGCCAACCCCACCCCCGTTGTCCATGCCCATGAGTCCACTATTCATGTTCCTTCGCCCCTTTGGCTTTTTCCATGGGTCCTTTATATGTGTTCCTTGACTTGACCCTTCCTTTCTTTCCCCATTATCTCCCTCCTCCCTCCCCTCTGGTTACTGTGAACAGTGTTGCTTTAAAGATAAAAAAATATAACCTCTGACCTCAAGGAACACAAAATCTAGTAAGAAACAGGACTCATGGACATAGACAATAGCGTGGTGATTGTGGGGGGAGGGTGATATAAGAGGTGTAAATGGTAATAGAAAAAATACTATAAAAATAAAAATAAATTAAAAAAAAAACAAATAAAAAAGAAGGTTTGTAGTAGAGTATGATGAATACCAGGAAGAAAGGATACCAGGATCTTGAGAGATAAGAAGGAGTTATTGGAAAAGTGCAAGAAGAATTCTAGGCAGCGGGAACAGTGTTTTTTGAAAAATTGGTTTTGCCATGATATTTCTTCCATCATTAAAGGTAGGCTGTATTTGCAGCTCAATAGTTTTTTTCCAGCCTACTTACTGCCAATAGAATTGAGGAATGTGAATGGGCTCTTTTCATTATATACTGTCTCTGTCCCTTTCACTGCACGTTGACAGTGTTTCTGTTCACACAATTTTCTTAAGACTTTTGTGGTCTTCTTGTGAAGCTTATTGGGGTTCACTTTACTTGAACAAAACCATACCCACAAACTTCTGACATAAGCATTTCTATAATTTAGAGTCTTGCTAAAATGTTGGAGGACAATCTCCTTAAAATTCCTTGAGACATTTTGTTCTCTAGATTGATCTTCAGGCCATATTTTCTTGACAATGTCAGATTTATTCAACAACTTGTGGTTCCCACAAGTACATCTTTCTTCTTGCATTTTATTTATTTTTTCTCTGTTTTTTTCTTCTTGTATTTTATTAGCAGCAATAAGAACAAGCCATATGGCACCATCAATATTTTAGTTGGAAATAACCTTACCCAGATCATTGAATATATTAGTTAAATTTTCTACTTTTCACATAACAATGGTCAACTATATTGGTAATCTTCCAGTTTCTGATAAGATGTTCCTCATAAGCAGCCTCCACTTTTCAAGCCAAAGTTATACAAATAGTCAATTAAAAGTAATTTGTACTTTCACTGATTCTCTTATGTTTTGTTTTTAACATTTTTTTGTTGTTCAAGTACAGTTTTCAGCCTTTTCCCACCACCCCTGCCATCCCCACCTCCTCCCCCTGTTTCCACCCCCTCATTGTTTTTGTCCACATGTCCTTTATACTTGTTCCTGAAAACCCTTCCCCCTTTTCCCCTACAGCCCCCTCCGTCTCCCCTCCCGTCACTCTTATGTTTTTCATTTAAATTTCATTTTTCTTTTTTTTTATATTTTATTTATTTATCGTTAGAGGGGAAGGGAAGGAGACAGGGAGAGAAATATCAATGTATGGTTGCCTCTCATGTGTTCCCTGCTGGGAACTGGCCTGCAAACCAGGCATGTGCCCTGAATGGGAATCGAACTGTGGTTGTTTGGTTTGCAGGCCCGCGCTCAATCTACTGAGCTACACCAGTCAGGGCTAAATTTCATTTTTCAATACAACTTACATTCAATATTATTTTATATTAGTTTTAGGTTTACAGTATAGTGGTTAGGTAATGATACATCTTACAGAATGATCACTCCAGTATTTCCAGTACCCGTCTGACAGCATACATGGTTATTACAACACTGTTGACTATATTTCCTATGCTGTACTATATATCCCTGTGACTATTTTTATATGTAGTAACTTGTACATCTGAATTCCTTCCCCTTTAAAACTTAACCCTCTCAAACCCTCACCAGTGTGGCTACCATCAATTTGTTCTTTGTATCTATGAGGTTGTTCCTGTTTTGTTTAGATTTCACGTGTGAGCAATATCATATAGCATCTGTCTTTCTAAGTCATTTCACTTAGCATAATTCCCTCTAGGCTGATCCAGGCTTTTGCAAATGGTAAAATTTCATTCTTTTTATGGCTGAGTCATATGGCACTGTTTATATGGACCACAGCTCTTCTTTTCACTCATATATTGATGGGCACTTGGGTTACTTTCATTTCTTGGCTACTGTAAATAATGCTGCAATGAACATAGGATGCATATATTCTTTGAAATTAGTATTTTGGGTTGCTTAGGATATAACTACAGGAGTAGAATCACTTGGTCATAAAGCAGTTTCATTTTTAATTTTTTGAGGACCATGTTTTTTATAATGATGGCATAGTCTGCATTCTCTCCAACAATTCAGGAAGATTCCATCTTCTCCACATCTTCACGAACACCTGTTATTTGTGATTTATTGATCATAGACTTTAAGACAGCTGTGAGGTGGTATTTCAGTTTGGTTTGATTTGCATTTCTCATGATTACTGATGTTGACCATCTTTTCATTTGTCTGCTGTCTGTCTGTATTCCCTCTGGTGAAATGTGTACTTAGGTTCTCTGTCCATTTTTTAATTGGATTTTTTTAAAGATTTTATTTATTTATCTTTAGAGAGGAAGGGAAGGAGAGAAGGAGAGAAACATCAATGTATGGTTGCCTCTCATGAGTTCCCCGCCGGGAACTGGCCTGCAACCCAGGCATGTGCCCTGACTGGGAATCGAACCGCGATCGTGTGGTTTGCAGGCCCGTGCTCAATCTACTGAGCCACACCAGCCAGGGTGGATGGTTTGTTTTTGGGTGTTGAGTTGTGTGTGTGTGTTGGGGGGGTGCTTCCTTTTTTCTTTTTAAGATTTTATTGTTAGAGGGGAAGGGAAGGAGAGAGGGAGAGAAACATCGATGTACAGTTGCCTCTCATGTGTCCCCTACTGGGGAACTGGCCTGCAACCCAGGTGTGTGCCCTGACTGGGAATCGAACCGTGATCCTTTGGTTCGCAGGCCCACGATCAATCCACTGAGCTACACCAGCCAGGGCTGTATCTGTTTTTTAAATATTTTTCATATTAATGCCTTATCACATGTATCATTGGCAAACATTGCTTCCCATTCAATAGGTTGTTTTTCTTTGCTGTGCATACCCAGGCTGATGCCATATAGAGAGGAGTGCTTGAGCTAGGAAGGATGGCATCTTTGGGCAGTGTGGGAAAGATACTCAGCACAGGGACATTGGTGACTGTCCCTCCAGCCCTATCCCCAAAGCTACACAATCCAGTCTCCCCACTTTGCTCTGAGCCAAGGTCCCCTCCATTGAAATCCCAAGATGAGTGGCTGCAAAAAAGATTCTGTGTGCTGGCCCTTTAAGAGGGTACCTGTGTTTCTTACAGCTTTCTACCTCATCCTGGTGGTCAGAATCTGCTGGTTTTCCCTGCCAGATGCTATGTGGGCTCCTCTTTCCAGGAACCTGGAATGGGGTTGAGAGTCCTCATTCCTTGGCAGGGGGGTTGCAGTTGAGATATCCACCCAGATTCTCAACCACCACAATTGGGTACAATAAGACCATTCCTTTTGGCATCTCTGCCCTTCCTTTCAGTCTCAAGGTAGCTTCTTCTGTATATCTATCCTTAGTTATAAGACTTCTGTTCAGCTAGTCTTTTGTTTATTCACGTTGCTTGTTACATAAACTTTTAAAAGATTTTATTTATTTATCTTTAGAGGGGAAGGGAAGGAGAGAAGTATCAATATATGGTTGCCTCTTGTGAGTCCCCTGCTGGGAACCGGCCTGCAACCCAGGCATGTGCCCTGACTGGGAATCGAACCACGATTGTCTGGTTCAAAGGCTCGCGCTCAATCCACTGATCTACGCCAGCCAGGGCGCTTGTTCCATAATTTAGTTGTTAATTCAGATTTGGTGCTCGGAGAAGGTGAATGTAACTTCCAACTATTCGCTGCCATCTTGGATCCCTTCATTGGTTCTCTTCATAAAGGACTTTCTGCTTCTGCTCACTCCCTTTATCCTTTGTAAGATTGGTTATGTCAGAGGGGAGAGGATGGGGGAAGTTAAGAGGGAAGAAGAAAAATTTCTTTATAAAATATTTTTATAAAAAACACCGAATCCACAAGTCTGTAAGTACAGCCTTATGAATCAACTTCGGTGGCACAAAAGGTGTGGTTCTAAATTGTTAAGCAGGGATTTTGAGGTAAATAGAGAAGTAGAACAAACTTCTCAATTGGCCAGTGAAGGCCAGCATCCCTTCTTATAGCCAGATGTTGGCAGGAAAGGACATCACAAATGCAAATTAGCATATTTGTACCTTGGGAGTGATGGGCATGTCTGTTTTCACATGCAGGATGGCAAAGACTACATACCCCTGAACGGCACTGGCGGAACACCTACATTCATGGCCCTGGATCCTGTAGAGGAGACCATAAGCAATAATATCACCATGGAAGCCAGGTGAGATTCAGTAGCTTCTGCTTCTTTGAGAAAATGGTTTGGAAAACTATTAACAAGGATAGTTGTCTAGAATCAGTCATTTTTTAAAGGGGGATCAATACATTATACCCCCTTTTCCCAGAGTTCTGAGCAAGTTAAAACATAAGCAATAGTGCCAATTTAAGGTCTTTGCTCCAGCTTTCTTGTTGATATAAAGTAGATTAGAGAATTGGCTTACAGTTGCAGCCAGATGGACTTGTTAACATGATCCTGAATTAGATTTACCCTAAAATTTCAGGTTCCCCCTCAGGGAAAAGACAGTCTTTTTGCCGCCAACGAAGTCCTAAAGAGAGAAAGGACTTGGCAAAAGCAGGCAATTACTTCTCACCAATCTGCTAACTAACTTCCCTTCTCACAGTGAGGGGATGATTTAAGAGACTGGGAGGGCAGCGTGTCCTCCACATAGAAATGAGCAGCGATAACAAACAGTGTTCCTGCCAACAGAGGATGTTGAATAGCAAGTGGAGAAGGGCCCAAGGGCAACAGAGGATAAGACGAAGCACAACTGAATTCATTTCAAGTGAACAGTGAACATATTAAATACCTTTGTGTTCAACATTATTAGGCACTGAGATGGTATAAAATAAGACCACTCAAAATAACTAACAATCTAGTAGCAATAGAAGACATGCATGATTATGAACAAGTCTAGGAAGTTTGGTCAAGGGGGCACACCTGAGTGGTGTGGATTAAGAATTATAAGAATTTAGACAATAGAGTAATCAATATAGGGTTAAGACATCGAGGCAGGGTCTACATCTACAGTGGGGTAGTTCGTATATGACACAAGTGCTCAGCTCAGGGAGAAAATGGGGACTGAATCCAGCTTGTGTTCTACTTGACAATCCCTCTGCCCTGAAACAGCTCTGTGTGCCTAGAGGAAGGCACACTTTTCACAGAGTTAGTTTATCATTCATTAGGGTTCAGGAGGAAGATTCTGTCAACAAGGGGTACCTTTCACTAATACACATAAAATATAAGGTTGTCATGGTCTTAGTAGAAGATTCCCAGAGGAGCTGAGGCTTACAGTGAGCCCACCAAGGATGAGCCGCGTTTATGCAGCAGTTCCTGATCCCATCATTTAGTCATTGGATGAAAAATTTGTATGATTCCAGTGATACTATGCTGAACCTAGGTGTACTGCAGCTCCAGTACTTATCGCATAAATGTTTCTTAAAAAGCTTTAGGTCTCAAAGTTTTCCATATTGTACACATCGCCTGGTTCATTCAAGTCTAGCTTATTTTGCACTTCATTGGCATTTTGCTCCTAACACTGTAAACATTTGATGACAGCTGTAAGTCAACAGCATGTTTCAGAAGAAAGACAATCATAGGGTCAGCTCAGGTAGAGTGTCAGGCTCCAGCTATATACCTGTATCCCCTAAGCCTCGCCCTCAACACTGGCCTCCATTGCTGTGTACTTATGATGAGACCCAGTAGCTGTGGCAGAGCATGACAACCATCAGCCATCACAATAGATGATGTTAAACATCTTTTCATATGTCTATGGGGTCATCTGTACATCCTCTTTGGAGAAGTCTCTATTCAGATCCTTTGCCCATTTTTTAATTGGGTTGCTTGTTTTTCTGGTTTTAAGTTGTCTGAGATCTTCATAAAGTTTGGATATTAATTCCTTATCAAATATATCATAGGTAAATCACATCCCATAGGCTGTATTTTTAAAAATATTTCATTTATCTTTAGAGGGGAAGGGAAGGAGGGAGGGAGAGAAATATCAATGTGTGGATGCCTCTCATGAGTCCCCTGCTGGGAACTGGCCTGCAACCCAGGCATGTGCCCTGACTGGGGATCGAACCGTGATCCTTTGGTTCGCAGGCCCGCGCTCAATCCACTGAGCTACACCAGCCAGGGCCCATAGATTGTATTTTTGTTTTGACGATGGTTTCCTTTCTTGTGCAAAAATACAGGGTCCAGCACAAATAATGCCCTTTTTTATTATAAAACCTTTTGTTATGAAATCATAAGTATGTAATTCTGTAACATAACTGTCACACTCAAGCATACCATATGACATTTTAGGTGAAATGTTCAAATTCAAACTATAAATTATTATATATTATTACCCTACTAACCATACTCAAGCAGGTACTACTTCTGCCTGACCCTATGTTTTTTTTTATGTATTCCTATTTTTTAATAGGAATACAATCTATTTTCTTTCCAATCTATTTAATAGGAATACAATCTATTTTCTTTCCACCTCAGCCCCTATAACCACCCCCCACCAGAGAAAGTATTGCTAGGGGAAATATCAGAGACTTTACTGCCTATGTTTTCTTCTAGGAGTTTTATGTTATGGTTTTGAGTCTTACATTTAAGTCTTAAGTTGATGTTGAGTTTATTCTTAAATATGCTGTAAGAAGGTGGTCTAGTTTCATTTTTTGCATGTATCTGTCTAATTTTTCAAACACCATTTATGTAAGAGTCTGTTTTACCCTATTGTATATTTTTGCCTCATTTGTCAAATATTTATGATATAAGTGTGAGTTTCTTGTGGGCTCTCTTTTCTGTTCCATTCATCTATGTGTCTGTTTTTATGCCAGTACCAGGCTGTTTTTATTGCTATGGCCTTGTAGTATACTTTTATGTTATGTAGTGTGATGCATCATATCTTTCTCAAATTTGCTGAAGTTATTCAGCATCTTTAGAAGTTCACCATATATTTCCAAATTATTTATTCTAGTTCTGTGCAATATGCCAAGAGTATTTTGACAGGAATTATGTTGAATCTATAGATTCCTTTAGGTACTATGGACATTTTGATGCTAATTATTATTATCCATGAGCACAGTATATGTTTTTATTTATTTGTATCTTTAATTTCTTCAGGATCTTTTTTTTTTTTAGTTTCCCCATTTGCCTAGCACAGGGTCACCATAATGACTTGTGTAGACCTGCACTGACCTTTGGCTTCCCCATGGGGGAGAATTTGATCTTTCCAAAAGAAGCTTCAGTCTCCCTTACATGTCTGCCAACATCTGCCATCTCTGTGTCTAAAATATGCCCTCCTGTCTTCGAAAAATGATCAGTTCTAGGCTAAGCATGTTTCTTTTTCTCTTTGACCAGCCTGAAGAACAAGGAGTCCTTTCTGAGGGAGGGTGAGATGGAGCTTGTGAAATTTCATTCAACCCTTGGAGTTGAAGAGGAAGACCAGATGAAAGAGACTTCCCTCCTGCCACTGGATTCTACCCTTGAATGCCACAGCCCACCACCCGACTATAACTCTGTGGTCCACTACAGCACTGTACGCATATAACCCAGTACCAGTGCCCTTTGCCACCCCTTTCAAACTACTCCCTTTTTTGCCTCAGAAATCAACCAATTCTGTTCACATTCAGGTCATGGTAGCAGAATTGTGAATTTGGGAATAGAGAATGAAAAAAAGAACACCTTGGCAGAGAATCTCCTTTCCTCACACCCTTTGGGGGCATAGCTGGCTGAAGGCAGGCCCCCGGGCCTGATAGAGACACACCTTGATGTTCAGTCCCATTTCCCTTCCTATTAAACACCAATGACCCTATCTAGATGTGCTCAGACTCACAACTACGTATTCAATGATTCTACACATCTCACCACCAACTTTACCCATTACACTTTCACAAGGGCCATTAGAAGGAACCATCTCTGTTGACCCCTCAAAGACCCACAGAGCTTCTAAGTCAGAAACTGTGACCACATCATGTTCCAATGTTGACAATTGGCAGGGCTTGGTGGGTGTTACCTGGATTTCTTTTCTTAAGAAAATTAAATCAGCCCTGGCTGGTGTGGCTCAGTGGATTGAGCGTGGGCCTGTGAAGCAAAGGGTCACTGGTTCAATTCCCAGTCAGAGCACATGTCTGGGTTGCAGGCCAGGTCCCCAGTAGGAGACACATGAGAGGCAACCACACACTGATGTTTCTCTCCCACTCTTCTCTTCTCCTTTCTCTAAAAATAAATAAATGAAATATTTTTAAAAATCATTCTAATTAGCCCTGGCTGGTGTAGCTCAGTGGATTGAGCACGGGCCTGTGAACCACATGATCATGGTTCAATTCCCAGTCAGGGCACATGCCTGGGTTGCCGGCCAGTTCCCAGCAGGGGCTGCATAAGAGGCAACCCTACATTGACATTTCCCTCTCCCCTTCCCCTCTAAAGATAAATAAAATCTTTTAAAAAAATCATTCTAATTAAAAAAAATTCAATCAGCCATTTTTAAGGCCTGAAATGTACTAGGGTTTGCCAGTGGAGAGGAGTTGGTGGCTATTTGCCTGTAGTGTCTACCCACGAGGCATCTGTAACACTACATAGCCTCCTTTGGTTTTAAGCAATTGCTAGCAGTTTTAATGGGAGTTGGCAATGTCCAGTATATTTAGGATGGTCTCCCAGTGAACTACCAGTCATCACTTTTCTGTTCCTATGGCAGAAAACATTCAATCCAACTCATGTGAATTTCAAGAATAGAATGACTTTGACACATAAGGTCCCAGATCCACATACGTCTATGGATTCAGACAAAAGCAGTGAGGGAAGTGATGTGCTCAGTGCCCATCCAGATTGGCCTGTACTCTGCTTCTAGAGATGTCCTGTCACTACCTCTGCCAAAGGACAAAAATGTAGTTCCCCTGGTGTTGGTCAGGGGTGACTGATAAATACTGGCCCTTTCTGTAATCTCTGAAAAGCAACTAGCCATTTGATTCTGATGAGGCAGGGCCACCCCCCACCTTCATCCTAAACTCATCTCTGGATTGTGTGGTGAGACTATACATTGATTTTACAGATAGTCTCCTCTAAATTCATGCTCATGGCACCAAGGAAAAGGAGTAAGCAACACTTTACAAACATGACCTGAAAGATGCATGGTTCATCCCCACTTCCCATTTTGTAAATGGGAAAACTAAGAACCAGAGAAATGAAGGGGCTTGGATGCATGTCTTCTGACAGCTAGCCTAATGCTGTTTCCACTGTTTGGACCTGGTAGACACATGTGCATGCACACACAAACACCTCCTAATGTAAATAATGCAACTGGAATAGATCTCAAGAGTAGTTCTTTCCTTCCTTATGGAAACAGGCCTGAGCTTCTGCTGCAGCTGCTCCCATTAAACCCAGGACTCTCAAATCCAGTTTTCGTTTGTGACTCGAGCATTAGTGATGTAAAAGGCAAAGCAAGCTACTCCCATTACTTGTTCATTTAAGAAGTTTGTAAAAAGGCCCAAAGACACAGGCCCGAGTCCTAGGGAAAAAAAAACCATGTTTGGGGGTATTCAAAACCAAGAGCTAAATGCAAAGCTTCCTATCACTCCCATACCTTAGCCTGTTGACAATACTACACACATTTGCTGCCTGGCTCAGAAAAAGTAGTGCCGTATATATGACGGCAGAAAGGATAGTGGATAACCACCAGCTTCCAACTATTAACTAGGGGATTTGCCTTCCTCCATATATTCTCCAGGAAGTGCTCCTTTGGCAGCTGTACTCTGAGGAAATTATCTGAATCGGCTTTGTTACTGGCCTAGGAAGATCCTGTGAGTTGAATGGAGGAAGGTTATAGTGAAGGGCTAAACCTGATTCCTCCCTCTTTCCTGTCTGCTGAAAAAGAATGGCTCTAAAGATAGCAATAAATTGATCATTTGTCCACTCACCTGGTATGAAATCCCAGTCTTGATGGTCATCAGTGTTGCCAAAGACCAGCATTACCTAACACAAACTTTATGTAGTTGGATCCCCAAGAACAGAGTTGATGATCTACTACATTGTTTTTTAATTTATCTTTAGAGGGGAAGGGAAGGAGAGAGGGAGAGAAATGTATGGCTGCCTCTTGTGGGTCCCCTGCTGGGACCTGGCCTGCAACCCAGGTATGTGCCCTGACTGGGAATTGAACCCCGATCATCTGGTTCGCAGGCCCACGCTCAATCCACTGAGCTACACCAGCCAGGGCGATCTACTATATTTCTGATTTAACTTAACTGGGGGAAAGAGCCTCTCAACTGTTAAAAAAACTTCAGTAATGCACATGGCTCTGCTACCCACTGTTTTAAAAAAGAGAAGTTCATTCAATTTATCCAGCAAGAGAATTCACCTTTGGCAGGACATGCTTACATGGCATCTGCTTTATAAAAAGCTTTTTCTCAAGGCAGACACTGACCAGAACTTTTAAGAGGACTTCACATAGATACAGAGTCAATATAAACATCTTCAGACAGTTCCAAGGACGCCTCACAACAGGTCTCAGGAACAAAAATTTATAAAGAAATGACCGCATTCCTATCCATACGAATTTGTGATAGGACACTTAGACCAGCAAACAATAGAAACACTTCAAAGTGTTAAACTTAAAAAGTTTGAAGCTCCAGATTTTTAATTGGTATGATTTATAATTTATCTTGTTAGTTGAATTATGTTCTAGAGCAGCTTTCCTTGAATCAAAGGCCATGTCAGACTAGGCTGTTTTGGCCGAATTACTTAAGGCAGTTCCTTCCATTCCTTCACTAGTGCTCTCAGCTACTGAAGAGTTCTTTTGTCTCTGTCCCCTATTCTCTATTGGACCTCGTATTGGGCCATGGGCAGGAAAGATAAGCACTAAGAGGGGGCTCCTCACCTCTGTTTACCTCTTGAAGGGGGAAAACCCTCCATCAAGAATGTCACTTCTCACCTGAAGGGTGCGCAGATATCGCTGCCCTCACCCAACCATGTGAACAGGTGTGGTGAGCCAACCAGCATCCCACATTATCTTATGAAAGGTTCTTGTCCACAGCCCACAGTGGATACATTATCCAAATGTTACTGTTTTGTGTTGATAATTTACCAACCTATTGTTTTAAACTCAACTATTCTTCCTCGTATTGGAGTCTATATTCATGTAGCCATATACACATATATACACAAGCGATGTTTCTAAATTGTTATCCCATACCAAAAGTGGCATGTTAGAATGGCACCCGTTCTTCAGGCGAAACCACACTCTATGAGAGGAACCACCTCTCATACAGAGGGAGCATGGTGTCCAATAATAGTTTCACATGTCAGATACCTCATTCCCCTCTGGGATTTACTAGACCCTTTCTTACATTGAACTCCTCCCAGTGTTCCAGGTTGGGCAAATGTTCCATCAAACTCTGGGTAATGCTTGCTCTGCTGATAGCTAGCTCCCTTTCACCCCGAGGATGAGAAGGGGGAGGGAAGAGAATGGATTGGTATTGACTCAGGGACCCATCCAATTATTTGTGAGGCTGGGAAGTAGAGCTTAAATTGTTAAGGGAGTCCAACTAACCAGGTTTCTCAGGGATTCTTGCATGGTCCCCAGGGATATTTCTAGCTACTTATCTTTGTCTAATTTTGTTGGTAAAGTCTTTAATATCCTGCAGTTAATGAAATAGGCTTTCCTTGTCACATTTGCTAGACTTTTTAACTTATTGTTTCTACACCTTGGGGACAACGAGACCCATAGGCTTAAAGACACTTTTTACTCTCCAGATGAAAATTCTGCAGCCTATAGTATTCTCCTTAGGAGAATAAATACACAGCTTTCATTCTTTTGCATGCCTCTTTGGATTCCTGTGTACCCACGAGTGCTCAGCAGCAGCCTAGAAGCAGATTTGTTAGGGAATCCCGTCCAGGAGTTGCCAAAGGTGATTTTGCATGGCTTGGAAGGCTGTCTTGACTAATGTGCCCCGCTCTGCTTGGCAGTTCTACAACACTCACCCCCTCCAAGAGGCTTTCTGACACTAATATACAGTCATGTAAAAAGTAGCCGATAACAGAGATTGGGCTGGGTTGCATACAGAGTGCTAATACCACCCTGGTATGTTCACCAGCAGCCAGACTGCTTTTTCTGAAGTCTCTTCATTCCCCATAGACAATGAGATTCCCCTTAGGGATCAATTGTTAACTTCAACCTACCTCTCTAATCTTGTCTCTTGGATGCTTGTCTCTATGTGCTTCATAAGGTGAGTGATTCAAAGAAGTCACTAACCCCTCTCCTGGCACCCAGTGACACACTTATTGCCAAGGCAGCAACAGTAGCAGTGACCACAGAAACATTACTGATGGTCCTGCCACCAAGTAGTCTGATGCAAGACTTCGGTCCTTTGAGGCATGGAACTCCTCATCTGTCTCAGATAAGTGTTCATTCTATTATTCTTCCTCTCTGACTATAAGATAAAAAGCCTATCAAATTCTGGGGTCATCCTACCCTGCTGGCATTTCCCCCCTACCAACAGGATGTCATTCTGACATGAGACTGTTCCCGTTAGGTTAAAAAAAATGAAAAAAAAAACATTTGCTCCAGAAACAGGGTCAGAGAAGAAAATTAGAACACTTTTTGGTAGAGGATTGTCATTTAACCTCTATCTTGTAATATCAAATTTTCAGTTTACCCCATAGAGAGAAAAATGAGAAGCTCTGCCCTAGATTTATGATATGGCCATGCTGCTAAGGTGGTGCGAAGGCCCTACCTGAGCAATGGATGAAGGTCAGGATGGTGCGGTCCAGTGCTTAGCAAATGTTCAGCTTTGACAAAAATTTCACTATGTAAGGAGCAGCCTTCTACTACCATTTCCTTTGTACACGTTTTGTACACATTTCCTTTGTTCCCCTTGTTCTTTCCTGACTGCAAATGTGTCAGGAAATTCCCAAACATGAGTAAATCCTTGTAACATAAAGCTTTCCTTAGCTTTTCCCTTAGCCAGATGGAGAATGTATACAAGTGAATAAATCTTCCCCTTCCATAAGTTGTATCTTATTATTATGTAATCAAATAATATTGTATTTTTATTTTAAATACAGAAGTATAGATATCTATACATACATATATGTACAATCCAGAAATATAATCTTCCTGATATTATTTGGCATTTATATATTTCTGAAAGCTTTAACTGCTACTTCTTCCAAGCAGTATCTTTCCCTCCCCTATCATTTCTACTTGAGATGGTTTTGTAAAGGTCAATTTTACCATATGTGGAGTAAACAAACTTCCAGAAGACCACAGGTTTCTATTATTTCACAAGTGTGAAAAAGCAAAGATATCAAGTTAGAAAAAAGGGAGTAGCTTGGCTGGTGTAACTCAGTGGATTGAGCATGGGCCTGTGAACCAAGGAGTCACTGGTTTGGTTCCCAGTTGGGGCACATGCCTGGGTTGCGGGTGGGTCCCCAGTGGAAGGTGCATGAGAAGCAACCACGCATTGATGTTTCTCTCCCTCTCTTTCTCCCTCCCTTCCTCTCTCTCTAAAAAATAAATAAAATCTTTTTAAAAAGGGAATAAAACTGTCACTATTTGCAAGACATGATATCATACATAGAAAAACCTAAAGACTGCACCAAAAGAACAACTTGATCTAAGAAATGAATTTGGCAAAGGAGCAAATCTTATACACCGGTAATGAACTATTTGAAACAGACATTTCAGTACCTAAGAATAAGTTTAATCAAGAAGGTAAAAGATCTGGCCCTGGCTGGTGTAGCTCAGTGGATTGAGCGCGGGCCTGCGAACCAGAGTATCGAGGTTCGATTCCCAGTCGCGGCACATGCCTGGGTTGCAGGCCAGTTCCCGGCAGGGGACACACGAGAGGCAACCATACATTGATATTTCTCTCCCTCTCTCCTTCCCTTCCCCTCTAAAGATAAATAAATAAAATATTTTTTTAAAAAAGAAGGTAAAAGATCTGTACTTGGAATATTGTACAATGTTGAAGAAAGAAATCAGGAAAGACACAAGTAAGTGGAAGCATACACAATGTGCATGCATTTGAAGGATTAGCATCATTAAAATGTCCATACTACCCAAAACAATCTATAGGTTCACTGCAATTTTTATTAAATTGTCAATGGCATATTTCACAGATCTACAAAAATATTCCAAAAATTTATACGGAAACACAAAAGACCCCAAATAGCCTCAGCAATCTTAAAAAGGAAGAACAAAATTTAAGGTGTCACACTACCTGATACTAAACTACGTTAAAAAGCCATTGTAATCAAAACAGTCTGTTACTGGCATAAGAACAGACAAAGATAAGTGGGTTAGTACAAAGCACATAAATAAATCCACACATTATGATCAATTAATATTTGATACAGGAGGAGGCAGCATACAATTTACAACAGACACTCTCTTCAATAAATGGTGTCGGGGAAATTGAACAGGTGCATGCAAAAACAATAAAACTCAACCACCAATTTACATGATGCACAAGAATAAACTCAAAATAAACAAAAGACATAAATGTAACAAAACCATAAAATGTTAGAAGAAAATTTAGATGGTAAAATCTCAAACATCTCTTATAACAATGCTTTTGCTGATATATCTTCTTGGGCAAGGGAAACAAACAAAAAAATTTAAAAGGGGACTTAATCAAACTCAAAAGCTTTTGTACAACAAAGGAAAGCATCAACAAGATGAGAAGAGATCCCACTGTATGGGAGAATATATTTGCCTATGATACATCTGATAAGGGGTTAATTTCCAAAATATGTGAAGAACTTATACAACTCAACACCAGGAAGACAAATAACACAATTAAAAAATGGGCAAAGGACCTCAATTGTCACTTCTTCATACAGGACATATAGATGGCCAATAGACATATAAAAAAATTCTCAATGTCACTAATTATCAGAGAGATGCAAATCAAAACCACATTGAGAGCACTTTACACTTGCCAGGATGGTTACCATCAATAAATCAACAAACAACAACTTCTAGCTAGAATGTGGAGAAAAGCGAACTCTAGTGCACTGTGGGTGGGAATGCAGGCTGGTGCAGCCACTGTAGAAAACAGTATGGAATTTCCTCAAAAAATTAAAAATGGAACTGCCTTTGACCCAGCTATTCCACTGCTGGGAATATGTCCTCAGAATCTTGAAACACCAGTTTGAAACAATATATGCAGTCCTGTGTTCATAGCAGCACAATTTACAATAGCCAAAATATAGAAGCAGCCCAAATGCCCATCAGTAGATGAGTGGATAAGAAAGTGGTGGTACATTTACACAATGGAATACTACTCAGCCATAAAAAGAAGGAAATCTTACCTTTTGCTACAGCATGGATGGACCTAGAGGGTATTGTGCTGAGATAAGCCAGTCAGAGAAAGACAAACCATATGATCTCATTTGTATGTGGAATCTAATAAACAAAATAAACTGATGAGCCAAGTAGAAACAGAGGCATGGATACATGGAACAGCTTGACAGCTGACAGAAGGGAGGAGGTAGGGAAGACTGAAAGAAAGAAGGTGAAGGGATCAGCCAGAGAACCTACATGCGTGATCCGTGGACACAGACAACAGTGTGGTAATCGTCAGAAGGAAGGATGGTGTAAGAGATGGGTAGAGGCAGACCAAGCAGGAAAAAGGTCAGAAGGAAGGATGGTGTAAGAGATGGGTAGAGGCAGACCAAGCAGGAAAAAGTGAGGGCATTTGTAATAGTGTCAACAATTTTTTAAAAAGTACTTTTCAATTTCTTGCATTTGTGATGTCTGTCCTCATTGCTAGACCATGAGCAGCCACAAAGCTAGAAGTCTTTGTCTTACTGTTTTATCTTTTGCATTGTGCCCTTTCCCCAATCTTCTCCATTCTTCTCTGTGTATATTGGGAGATGTATCTGTATCTATATATTCATATGTTTTGAACCCAGGAAGAGAAAAAGAGACACCTGCTAAAAAGGGATCCTGATGGCTAACTGGGCTCGAATTTTAAAAACAGAGCCTAGCATCTATTTCTGCACAGAGGCCTCTCAGATAAATTCCTCTAAATTGCACTTCACAGAGAAGCCTTTGTGCCAAACTGTCTGCTTCCACACTAACCTACCTGCCTCTGTGTTGAACTGCCTGCCTGCCCTGTTTATACCAACTGAACCAGCCCTTATAATGGTTTCCAGGAATCCTATTGCAACAAATAATATTGAAACTTTCCCCATCCAATTGGAGCTGCACAGCTCTGAACAATCAGAATGACTGTATTCTGACCAATCAAGTCAATGGCTTTCCACAAATCAAACTGAGGATTTGGAGCCCTCATCTGCATGAAGAAGGGCCAATCAGGGACCAGGGGCCGGACTTCTGTCCTCATAAGTCAGCTGCCCTGTGGTTGGGAGATCACTCTTTCCTTTGGCTGAGCTGAACTTGAAAGGTGTTGTGCTAGAGCAGGGTAGAGCTGAGTGGAGCAGACTGGTGCACAGCAGAGCTGTGTCGAGCTAGAGAGGGGCCTGGCCTGAGGGCTGTTCTAAAGCCTTGTTGTTTTCACAGTCGTGCTGTATTAAAACTAATCTGTTCCACTGCAGCACTGTTTTCTCAGCCACAGCCCAAATTGGGGATTCCTGTGGACATTTGAATTGGTGCCAACAACTATAGGTTGACAAGGCATATATCTATATATCAAATATATATCTTGAGCTCTTGAGTTTTGAGCCTCTTACTTATGTCAAAGATCTGTATTTCCAAGTGCTTGCAGAGCACCTCTCTGGGCTGCTGACCTTAATTTGAAATAGTTGGAAGCAAACGTTATCTTAACCCCCAAACTTGTTTTTCTTCCTCTAAATTCTGCTTAGTGAATTGTTTTGGCAACCAACTAGTCATCCAATCCAGAAAATTTTGCAGTTATTTTTAATCCTTCTATTCTTTCAATTTTCACGTTTAATGAATACGCAGATCCTTCTATTTCTATTTCAAAACTGTCTCTTCGATCAGTTCCTTGTTTTCCATCTCCAGCACCACTGCTAGAATGTAAGCTCTATAAGAGTAAGAATCTTGGTTTGATTACTGATTTACCTAGTTTCTAGATATATCTAACTTCTTTTAAAAATATTTTTTATTTATTTTTAGAGAGAGGGGAAGGGAAGGAGAAAGAGTGGGAGAGAAACATCAATGCATGGTTGCCTCTCATGTGTCCCCCACTGGGGACCTGGCCGGCAACCCAGGCATGTGCCCTGACTGGGAATCGAACCAGCGACCCCTTGCTTCACAGGCCCATGCTCAATCCACTGAGCCACACCAGCCAGGGCAATACATCTAACTTCTAAAATAGAGTCTGACATATAATAGGCCCTTAATAAGGGTTTGTTAAATGAATGAATGAAGGTTTTACTTTAGGCTTTTCTCATGTGTGGGATAGTGGTAGAAAACTTGAGGGAAATCTTAAGAATATCTTATTGCTTATTCCCCTAATCACCAGACAGATCAAAAGAAAGCACAGCCCTGAACATATCATGCAAATGCTCAAAACTTTGATAATGTATTGTTTTATTAATAAAATGTAAGTTCAATAATGTAAAATTCAAAGAATAGGACCTGGTTTAGGATTTTTTTTAGCCACAATGTCTCAATGCCTGTCTGCCAGCCATACCCTCTCATGCATTTAACCACTTTGAATACCAGGCGATCACTTTGACAGAAAGAGGCATACACCCATTTGTAAGGCTGAGGTTCACAGAGCCAGCATCCTTTGTGTTTCACTAAATGTACTTCAGTTCAGAACAAAATCAATAACCACAAAGAATATAAATAAATATATACATGTATTATAAAAGAGAATTTTAAAAAGAATAGGTCAATGGAAATAGTTGACAAATGATAATAAATATATTCTATTTTAATGATACTCAGAGCAAAAAAAATATCACACTTGCATTTCCATTTTCAGTTTTGATTTTTCATGTATTTTCATTTTTATACATTTATCATAGTCTGGAGGAAGGGACTCTTTAAGTTGAAATCAGATTTCCTCAAAAATCTAAAAGTAGAGCTCCCTTTTGCTCCTGCAATTCCACTGCTGGAATTATACCCCAAGAATCCTGAAACACCAATTCAAAAGAAGCTATGCATCCCAGTGGTCATAGCAGCACAATTTATAATAGCCAAGTGCTGGAAGCAACCTAAGTGCCATTCAGTAAATGAATGGATCAAAAACTGTGGTACATTTACACAATAGAATTCTATGCAGCAGAAAGAAAGAATGAGCTCCAACCCTTTGTAGCAGCATGAATAAAACTGGAGAGCATTATACTAAGTGAAATAAGCCAGGTGGTGAAAGACAAATACCATATGATCTCACCTGTACGTGGAACATAATCAACAAAACAACTAGTAAGCAAAATATAACCAGAGACATTGAAATAAAGAATAAACTGACAGTGACTAGAGAGGAGGAGGGAGGAAAGTAACAGCGGAAAGCAGTTACTTTCCGCGGATTGTCAAAGAACATGTATAAAGGACCCATGGACAAAGCCAAAGGGGTGCAGGATTGGGGGTGGGAAGTGGGGGTGGCTGGGGTGGGAGAAAGTGGTGGTGGGAAAGTGGAGACAACTGCACGTCGAACAACAATAAAAATATTATAAAGGAATTTACTAAAAATAGATTGGTAAGTAGAGTCTACTTAATCACTTAAGTTGACAGTCTTTAGTTTTTTTAAATATATATTTTTAAGATTTTATTTATTTATCTTTAGAGAGGAAGGGAAGGAGAGAGAGGGAGATAAATATCAATGTATGGTTGCCTCTCATGTTTCCCCTGCTGGGAACTGGCCTGCAACCCAGGCACGTGCCCTGACTGGGAATTGAACCGCGATCCTTTGGTTCGCAGGCCCGTGCTCAATCCACTGAGCTACACCAGCCAGGGAGACAGTCTTTAGTTTTTATTTTATTTTATTTATACTTACATTATAATAACAGTATTGATAGCCATTATTTCTTCAGTACTTACTATATTAGTACTCACTATATAGGTATTGTTTTATCAATTTAACATGAATTTACTGATTATACTCTCATGAAAACCTTGTTATTATCTTCTTTTTCTAGATGACTACACTGAAACAATATGTATAATTAGCTCAAGGTTATACCCTGTTGAGGAGTAACTCTGGGATGCAAACTTTGACAGTCTAGTGCCAGAATCCATACTTTTAATTATTTTTTATTGTTGTTCAAGTAAAGTCTCCTTTCCCCATCACACTTCCCCACCCCACCTTTTAATTATTAATCTACAGCTCCTATCTAAAGTTATTGTTAATATTTATTTGTACAATGCCATCTTTACTTGCTTTATTTGTTTTAGACTTAGAAAATAATGTGGAATGGCTGCAAATTGTTTGCAGTTGTTTTAAGTCTATGTAAAGTCCTGTGGTATGATCTAATGCCACCCATTACATTAAATCGGTAAAGACTGAATGATACATATTATGTAGAATTTTATAATTATAGTGACTTAAATTTATTTTAGGTGGTTTCCTTTAAAAACTTATCATTTGCCAGGTAGTATATTGGAGTAACTATTCTATCTTGAAATAACAAAATTTATTTTTCTTTTTTTGAAAGATTTTATTTTTCATTTATTTTTTGGAGAAGGGGAAGGGAGAAAGGCAGAGAAACATTAATGTGTGGTTGCCTCTCACGCGCCCCCTACTGGGGACCTGGACTGCAAACATGCCTGGGTTAGGCATGTACTCTGACTGGGAAGCAAACAGGCGACCCTTTGCTTCTCAGTCCAGTGCTCAATCCACTGAGCCACACCAGCCATAGCACAAAATTTATTTTTCTAAATCAGAAAAGTATAGAATCAAAGTCTGGATCAACTCTGATTTGATTTTTTTTAGTACATGACTGTCCATAGACAAATTTATTTTATGAATAACCAAAAGAAATGATTCAATACTGCTTGCTTTGACATGTATTAATCAGTATTATCAATTTCTCAAAATAACTGATTTTCCTTGGTAGTTGAAAAATTGAAACAGACGTTCCTAATATTTTGTGACAATCAGTGATTTGAAACTGTAGTTTCCAAAAAAGTCTCGAAGATTATGTCAGATGTATGTAATCTGTATGAATGACCGTAACAGGTAGATATAAGAGAGACTGTATCGGTAAAGATTTCCTGCTCTGGCTAACAGTATGCTGGGAGTTTTTTTATTGTGGTAAAAAAAAAAATCACATGGCATAAAATGTACCATCTTAATGTATCCATTTTAAGTATACAGTTTACTAGTGCGCTACTATTTGTTAAATCTTCATAAACTTACCGATGCTTTTCAAACGCTTAGGCTGGATAAAAACAGGTGCTCTGTAATGATGATTTTTGCCTTAAATATGTAACCTTTTCAAAGCTAGATTAACTAGGCTTGGTTTAGAATTGCACTACCCGCATTTCTAGGGTCTCCTCCTGGTACTGTCAAATACTTTCATGAGAAACCACTTACATCATTCCGAACTGAAAAGCTGCTGGGGAGACATTCTCCAGCCAGGAAATCTGTGGAGTCTCTCCAGTCTTCTTCAGAGAGTTTTCAGCGGTGAGATTCCTATGTGGTAACTCACAGGGAGGTGGAATCCAGGGCAGACAAAGGACTTGGTTAACATAGTGAAAAACTTTAGTTTTGAAGATTCACAAAAGGCACTGGCCCTCACCACAGTACAGTATGTTTGAGCACAGTTTGTAATGTTAGGTTCCAAATGCTTTCTTCCATTTTTATCCTCAGACTCCCGTCATTAAACTTCGCTAGACTTTTAAGTTGTACTGAAGTTAAGGCCACGTGTTTCTTTCCATATCTGTATTTCTTGTTTTTTAAAACAATTTTTCAAGATACGAATTCATATACCCTTTAAGATGTGCGCTATAATAAGATTTAGTACATTCCCAAAGTTGTGCATCCATCACCACAATCTATTTAGAACACTTTCATTACGCTTAAAAGATATTTTTCTCTTAGCTATTGCCCCACACCCAAGTGTCTCCATACCCCACTTTGGCCCTATGCAAACATTCTACTTTTTCTCTGTATAAATCTACCTATTCTTGCCATTTGGTACACAAACAATCATGCTATATGCAGTCCTTCATTTCAGACTTCTTTCACTTAGCATGCTTTCAAGACACATCTGTATCCCAGCATATCTCAGTATTTCATATATTTTAATGCTGAAGTCATAAAATAGAATATTATGACTATATCATGCTTTATCCATTCATCATTTGATGTACATTTAGCTTGCTTTCACCTTTTGGCTAGACTGCTGCTGTGAACATTGGTATGCCAATTTTTGTGGAAATAAACGTTTTTAACAATTCCATTTTGATTTATACATGGTGTTTTCAGTGTATCTAATGGTACTGAGTTTGTAGCAGTTTTTATAAGCATTATATTATAAATACATAGCTTATCACTGAGTACGGTATCACCATTTTACCAGTGTGAAGGAAGTGTAGAACCCCTACCTCCCTTTAGGTCTTTTTATCCTCTACTATTTATAATAGAATTTTAAAATATATCTTCTATACATTTTGGAAGCCACATCTGACAATGTTATGATTTTCACTTCAACCATGAAACAATGTAGAAAACTCAAACGGGAAAAGGACATGCAATGGTTAATTTCAGGTGTCAGTTTGACTGGGCCTCAGGGTGTGCAAATAATTGATCAAACGTAAGTTGTGTCTGTGAGGGTCTTTTGGATAAGATCAACACTTGAACTGGTAGACTGAGTAAAGCAGATCGCCCACCTTATCGAGGGAAGCTCATCCAATGAAAGGCCTCAATAGAACAAAAAGGCTGACCCTCCTCTTCCTATTACAAGTAAGAAGAATTCCTTTTGCCTGACTTTTTGAACTTGGACTTCAGATTATTCCTGCCTTTGGACTGTAACATTGGGTCTGCTTTAGTCATGAGCTTGCCAGTTTTGGATGAGAACTTATCATATCTCTTTGTTTTTAGGTCTTTGGACTTGGACTGCACCTATGTTATCAGCAGTCCTGTGTCTCTGACTTGCTGACTGCAGATCTTGAGACTTCTCAGCGTTCATAATCATGTGAGCCAATTTCTTATAGCTCTCTATCTTTAACTCTATCAATATACTCATCAATATCTATCTGAATCAGTCTCTCTATATATCTTATAGATAAGAATATATATGATTGCATAAATATTATATATATGATTACATATTTAAAATAAGATGTATAGAATATGCTTCAAAATATGTGGGTAATGTGGGGGAAAGGTGGTGGGATAGCAGTGATAAGATTTCTCAGGTATCAGTAATTGTTGAAGCTCAAGATAATTAATTGTCCGACTGGAAGATAAGGTAAGTATTCTGAGCATATTTAAGGTAGGCTAAATTAAGCCATGGTGTTTGCTAACTTATCTGTATTAAGTGCATTTTGACTTACAATATTTTCAATTTGCAATAGGTTTATAATATGTATGTGATATATATGTATATATGTAATAGATGTATATGTACATATATGTATATATATTCATACATAGGTGAATCTTCCTTATCCATTTATCCATATATGGACATAAATATTTTTCCATATTTGGCTATTGAAAATAATTATGCTGTGAACATGGAGGTACATATATCTTTTTGAATTAGTATTTTTAATTTTTTAGGATAAATACCCAGAACTGGAATTGCTGGATCATATGGTACTTCTGTGTTCAATTATTTTGAGGAATTTCCATACTGTTTGCAGAGTGGCTGCATCAATTTACATTCCCACCAACAGTGAACAAAGGTTCCCTTTTTACCACATCCTCTCAAATACTTCTTGTCTTTTTTATAATAGCCATTCTAACAGTTGTGAGGTGGCATCTCATGGGCTTGATTTGCATTTCCTTGATGAATGGTGATGATGGACATCTTTCATGTACCAGTTGGCCACTTGTTTGTCTATATGTTTGTGAAACTTCTTTATGCCTAACATAAGTTTACTCACAATTTAAGTGCTACTGCATATCTTTTAGCCTTAAAAAGCATTCTCAGGCCCTGGCTGGTGTGGCTCGGTAGACTGAGTGCTGGACTGTGAAGCAAAGGGTCACCGGTTCAATTCCCAGTCAGGGCACATGCCTGGGTTGCGGGCCAGGTCCCCAGTAGAGGGCGCTCGAGAGGCAACCATACAATATTTCTCTCTCCCTCTTTCTCTTTCCCTTCCCCTCTGTCTGAAAATAAATAAACAAAATCTAAATCTAAAAAAAAGAGCATTCTCAGTGTTCATAGCAGTGTTATTTACAATAGCCAACTGCTGGAAACAGCCTAAGTGCCCATCAGTAAATCAGTGGATCAAAAAACTGTGGGACATTTAGTCCTGGCTGGTGTAGCTCAGTGGATTGAGCACAGGCCTGCAAACCACACGATCGTGGTTCAATTCCCAGTCAGGGCACATGCCTGGGTTGCAGGCCAGTCCCCAGCAGGGGACACACGAGAGGCAACCATACATTGATATTTCTCTCCCTCTCTCCTTCTCTTCCTCTCTAAAGATAAATAAATAAATAATAATAAAAAAACTGTGGGACATTTATACAATGGAATACTAGGCAGCAGAAAGAAAGAAGGAGCTCCTTCCTTCAGCATGGATGAAACCGGAGAGCATTATACTAAGTAAGGCGGTGAAAGACAAATATCATATGATCTCACCTATAAATGGAACCTAATGAACAAAACAAATGAGCAAGATAGAACCAGAGACATGAAAGTAAAGAACAAACTGATATTGACCAGGGGCGGGGCAGGGAGAGAGATAATGGGGGAAAGAAGAGGGAGGGTCATCAAGGAACACGTATAAAGGACTCATAGTCATGGGCAACAGGTCAGGGACTGAAGGAGAGGGGAGTGGGTGGTGCAGGGGGTAGCAATGGGGGAGAAACTGGGACAGCTGTAACATTAAAAAAAAAACACTCTCAAAAGGTTAATGTGACTGCAAATTATAAAGAAACCCTGCAATAGGTTTGTGATTCAGCATGAACAGAAACTTGTTTATATAGTAATTCCCTCTATAATGTGCACGCAAGCCCTTGCAAAGGTTAGAGTACATGATGTTGAAGCTTTCTTTATAGTGTTACCAAGGTCCAATTTATAGTCTGGGGTTCCTAATGGTTATCATTAAAAAGTTAGGTCCATTCATTATTTGAAGGCACCTGTAACATGGGCCTAAATTGTCTCTAAGCTTGCAGTGCATTCGATTGTGCATTTAGGCTTCTGTAGAATGTCTGAGATGCTGTTGTGAGGTTGCTGTTTTCATTTGAGAAGTTAATCTTAGGGAGAATTTCTTCTTTCATTATAGTACCTGAAATCTATTTATATTACCACCTATATGATGGGATGAAGGGAAGTCAATTTTCCCTTTATCTCAGCTATAAATTGATCATATGATCTGATCAACTCACAAGCCATTGGCAGTCTGCTCACTGGGTGCTTTGGGGCTTTGTGCCTGTCCTTGATACAATCTTATTTGCATAAGGGAGCAAAAAGGAATCACATAGTACAGTATGTGGTTAGTCCTGTCCAAGAAACAGCTACAGGTCACTTCCTTCAGTTGGGCTATGAACAAGGAATCCCCTCCAGAAAGGGCAGTGGATGTGGCAAGCAAAAATGAATGGGTTACCTGTTTTAGCTAGTAAAAATCAGCCTTTTCATTGCAGACCGCAAAATATGCAAATGAGCCTAGCCAGACATATGTAAATAAAGAAATGTGTGTTCAAGGCTATATATAAAATATATAAACATAAATATTGGCCCTTAAGTGTGATATGTGGAATTTCATGCAAATAAGGAAATATTTAATGATACTCTTTCAAAAAGAGCCCAAGTGGAGCTAAGCATCAGTAAATGCAGAAAATATCTGCCAGTTAAAGCAATTAGATACCAGATTTAGACATGAAAAGTGTGTCTTACACTTATTTGCAGCCTTAATGTTGTCTACATGGTGAGAGGCTCTATTTTATGAAGGGAGTAAAAGCAAAAGTTAATGAGTGTTAGCCAACTAATTATAAAGTATTATACTGTAATTAAAGGTGATACAGGAAACTGGTGATGCTGTTTTCATTGAATAAGTACTTGTTAGATATTTATAGAAATTGTGTGAACAGCTATATGCCTTAGAAAGGAAGTGCCATTGCCAAAGTGATTATTTCTGAATTTGCAGATGCAAATTTGTAAAGGTGAAAGCAACTTGTTCGAAGGAAATTATCAGAGTATCAAACATTTTGACAAATACTATGTCACACTGTACATATGTATGGTCCAGTTTTTTTTTCTGTGTGATTATGAATGGACCATGAAGATTGAGAAACTGAACAGACTTTGGATCCACATGATCCTGGTTTTGAATCCTTGGCCCACCACCTTTGAGCTGTATGACCTGGGGCAAGTGACCTAACATTCCAGAACCTCAATTGCTTCATCTATAAAACTGGAAAAATGCTATGTCACAGGATTGTTCTTTTGGCACTTTTTCTTTTCTAAGCCTAAGGCTTCTGAAAGCAATGAGCCATTGTCATTAGCAGTAGTTCTGTTACTGTGTGTGCAGGTTTTTTCCCAATGGACAGAGAACATAAATGGCCTGTAATCTTTATGACAGCAGCATGAGTGGCTGCATTACTCACCACTCCATCCCTAGGGAGTAGCACAGTGCATAACACATAATAGACATCTACTGTTTGGGGAATGAATAAATGAAAAACTATTATTACATTGTGCCTTTAAACTAGAATTCAGGCCCTGGCTGGTGTGGCTCAGTGGATTGAGTGCCGGCCTGTGAGCCAAAGGGTCACCGGTTTGATTCCCAGTCAGGGCACATGCCTGGGTTGCAGGCTGGGTCTCCAGTGGGGGGCACATGAGAGGCAACCACACATTGGTCTTTCTCTCCTTCTCTTTCTCCCTCCCTTCCCCTCTCTAAAATGAATAAAAGAATAAAGAAGAAATAATTGAAAAATGAACTAGAATTCAGCAGTTTAGAACAATTGTGGAATCTTCAGATTACTACAGAGAATGTGTCTTAGAATCCTTTTCAACACAAGAGTTTTAACACCTTCCAGTGACTTAACAAACTTCCTAGTAGAACTTTGGTTGAGCCAAATTTAACAGGTCAATGCACTAAATTTAAATCACAATTACTTTTTAAAAAATATTGGCAAATTTCTGAATACCACAAAATCTTGAAAATCCCTAAAGCTTGTAGATCATTTTAATTGGACTCATTTATTAAGTATAGCATCTGTGGATTGGCTAGTCATTGAGGAGTAAGATAAGGCCTTTGACATGAACAAGGTCACAATCTAAATTAGACAGAAAGCTAAGACAATTAGTGATTGCAGTGTTCTCTTACGAGTGCAATGAGAGGTATGGATTTGTTACCAGGGTAGCAGAAGGCAAGAGGTACAATCTCTCGCTAGGGCCAAGTGTAGTATAATGGCATATGGTGAGATGGTGGGATATTGCCAGGAAATGCATCTTAGAGGTATTAAAAACTTAGAACTGAGTAAGAAGAATATTTAGCTAAGATTTGGTTGCTTAAATGAAGGAAGGCATTACAGGGAGACAAAACAATATTATTAAATGCCCTGAACTAAGAAAAACCAATGCCATACTTTGGGAGCACCAAGACAATTGCATATCTGAAGGTTAAGTTTTAGGTATCTGGAGAAGGACATGAGTTAGGTCTGATATACACTGCTCATATATTTGGATTTTATTTATTATAGTGAACATAATTCTACCCTTTTCCTTATAACCCAGGGCCACCAATAAACATGCCATTACCAAACTGAACACAATGGAATGATATTTTCAGCCCTGGACTACTGTGGTTTGTAGCACCAGTGTAACTTACATGAAACATCCTAAATTGTAACTTTGTAATGTTGATCTAGGACTGCAATAATTTTCATGTTTATGTCCTTACTTATATGTTAGCTGCTGGCATTCACAGCTTGCAGTGGGCCAAATGTTTCAACACCCCTCCTATTTTCTAAATTATGTTTTCCATTCTGCTGTAAGCTAACAAATTAAATAATTAAAATTTCTAACATCCTATGTGAATTAAGATTAAGTTCCATGTGAAGCCACAGAGCATATTTGTTAGCGTAACTCCCCTTGTCGATGGCAGGCACCACCAATCTATCACAGAGTCTTTTCCCACGCAATTGATTTAAGGCCTTGAGATTTCTTTTTGACACAAACCTACATAGAAATTCTAAAATATTTAGCCTGGCTGGTCTGGCTCAGTGGATTGAGTGTGGGCCTGTGAACCAGAGAGTTACCAGTTTGATTCCCAGTAGGGGCATGTGCCTGGGTTGCGGGCCAGATCCCCAGTAGTGGGGCACATGAGAGGGAACCACACATTAATGCTTCTCTCCCTCCCTTTCTCCCTCCATTCCTGCCTGTCTAAAAATAAAGCAATTAAGTCTTTATAAAAAGAAATTCTAATATGTTTAATTACTTGAAATTTTGATTAGAGGGATGGACAGTTTTTATGACTGGTTTCAGAGCTCTCTTTTGAGTATATTTTGTGAGTCTCAGTGCAGGAACTATTTGGTTTCACAGAAGTGTGTTCTGCTTAATTTCTAATTCTCAGCTGTGTTCACCAAGGGAAGGGTATTAGAGAGTGGAGGTGTTCCTGCCCCAAGTACTTGAATTCAAACAATGTACATGTTAATGTGCTTTAAATGATTAGATTCTTAAGTAGATTGAACATTCTAATTAAAGTCTGGCCCACCCAGCACACCCCAGACAACCAGAGGATCTTCTAAGGGTTTCTGTGGTTTGGTCTAGGAAAACTGGTCTCAGAGTCACGGAATTATAGGCTGTTAGAAAATAAAAGACACATAAAAATTACCCAATGCACTCCACTCAGAGAAAACTGAGCACTGGAGAAGCTGACTTCCAAGGTCACACCACGACCTTGAGCTCAAAGCATTGGATTTTATGCAGTCATCCATTGTCATTGTTAGCTTTGTATCAACTTGGCCGAGCCGTGGAGTGCCCAGATTAAACATTATTTCTGGGTATATCTGTGAGAGTGTTTCTGGATGAGCTGAATATTTTAATTCATGGACTCAGTGAAGTAAATTGCCCTCCACAATGTGAGTGAGCATCACCTAGTCCACTGAGGGCCTGAATAAAACACAATGCAGAAGGAAGAAGGATTCATTCCCTGCCTGCCTGCCTGCTTGGTCTGGGACATTGGTCTTTTCCTGCTCTTTGAATGGGATTGACAGTATCAGCTCTTTTGCTTTTCAGGTGTTCAGAGTTGGACTGGAACTACACTGCCGTCTTTCCCGGATGTCCATCTTACAAATGGCAGATCATGGGACTTCTCAGCTGCTGTAATTGCCTGAGCTACTTTCTCATAATAAATCTCCATGTTTAAAAAATCTCATCTTGTTTGTGTCTCTGAACCCTGAACGACATATCTGTGTGCTCTTTCAGAAAGAAAAAGGTCAATTCCAATTGACGTGAAATGATCTCCAAGCTGATTTCAGACTAGAAGACTCTGTGTTGATGAGTTTTTATTAGTTCAGAAGCATAGAAAATGTGAATGCTATTTTAATTTAGAAAAATATCACTCTCTGAACTCATAGATGTTCCAAACTTGAACTCCTGCCATTTGCTCCTTGCACTGATATGTCCTTCCAGGGCAACTGGAGGAGGTGTTAGAGACATCCTGAGTTTACTAAGCCCATAGGATTCCCTCATGATTAGCTTAACCAACTGTCTAAGGCTACGACTGCATCCTGTAACATAGCACTGGCACAATCTTCATTTAATCATGCCTTGTGCTCAAAAGATTTTTTAAAAAGGATTTTATTTATTTATCTTTAGAGGGGAAGGGAAGGAAAGAGGGAGAGAATATCAATGTATGGTTGCCTCTCGTGAGTCCCCTGCTGGGAACTGGCCTGCAACCCAGGCATGTGCCTTGACTGGGAATCGAACCACGATCATGTGGTTTGCAGGCCCGAGCTCAATCCACTGAGCTACACCAGCCAGGGTCAAAAGATTTAATAAAAACATAATTTTATCGATAGAGTCACAGGAATAGGTAGGTGGCTTTTCAACTATCTAATATATTCCAGAGTAGTCAGAAAATATTTTCCTTTGCTCATTTCTTAGACACTTCCCAAAAGAGGACATGCAGATGGCCAATAGAGGTATGAAAAACGTTCAATGTCACTAATCATCAGAAAGATGCAAATGTAAACCACGATGAGATAACACCTCACACCTGCCAGAATGACTACTATCAATAAGTCAACAAACAATAAGTGCTGGTGAGGATGTGGAGAATGAGGAACCCTTGTGTACTGTGGGTGGGAATGCAGACTGGTGCAGCCACTGTGGAAAACAATATGGAGTTTTGTTAAAAAATTAAAAATGGAACTGCTTTTCCACTAAGTGATCTCATTTCTGGGAATATATCCTAAGAATCCCAAAACAAATAATCAGAAAGAATATATCACTAATCAGAAACAATATATGCACACCTATGTTCATAGCAGTGTTGTTTACAATAGCCAAGATCCGAAAACAGCCCAAATACCTATCAGTAGATGAGTGGATAAGAAAGCTGCAGTATGCCCTGGCTGGTGTAGCTCAGTGGATTGAGCGTGGGCCTGCGAACCAGAGGATTGTGGTTCAATTCCCAGTCAGATCACATGCCTGGGTTGCAGGCCAGTTCCAAGCCGGGGACACATGAGAGGCAACCACACATTGATATTTCTCTCCCTCTCGCCTTCCCTTCCCCTCTAAAGATAAATAAATAAAATCTTAAAAAAAGAAGGCTGCAATACATTTACACAATGGGCTTCTATTTGAATGTAAAAAAAAGGAACTCTTACCCTTTTCAACGGAATGGATGGACCTGGAGAACATTATGCTAAGTGAAGTAAGCCAGTCAGAGAAAGACAGATACCATATGACTCATTCCCATGTGGAACCTAATGAACAAAATAAACTGACAAACAAAATAAAACAAGATACGTGGATACATGGAACAGACTGACAGATCACAGAGAGGGGAGGGGTGGGAGGACAGGAAGAGATTAACCAAAGAACATATATGTATAGCCCATGGTGAACTCAGGGCTGGGGGTGGTTAACAGGGGCTGGGTGGTGGGTGGAAAAGGGGGGAGATGTGGGACATCTGATCTGTGGGATGAACAATTTTTTAAAAAGCCAAAAATTCTAAGTAAAAAAATTAAAATATTTTGCTGACATATTAACAGGAAGCATGTCGTTTACTGTCTCTCTAGGTGCCAAGAATAATTTCTTTAAAAAATTGTTTGTCTCATCAAAATCCTTGTTTTATTTTTCCCAGGTGATTGATTTATTGAAGTCATATTAGAAGGCCTGGTCATCATAATTGTTAATAAATTGTTCTAAATTGCTATCTAATAGTATATTGGTAAGTATTAAATTTACACGTAGAATGCCAATTAGTGACAAGGAACTTCTTTTTTTTTTTTGAGACTATTTAATTCAGGGAGGCTTGCCTGTAAGCAAAATATAAGTTTTGTAAGGTCTTTGAAATTATCATTGACATGAGCACTTAAAATATGTAAAAATTATTGTCTCCCCCACATCTGTCCTGAAGTGATAACATGTAAGTTTTGACTCTGCATCAATTAAAATGAGGGCAGTTATTTTAAGAGAGCCTGTGTCCTGATTACAATGGTGTGTGACTGATAAACTCCAGCTGGTGAAGCCTTGCTCTCTCAGGCTGAAAAGTAGATGACCCAAGAGCTGGGAGCTCTGGATGTACACTCACCTTGTTCTCCACCTCCTGCACCAACATTTGGGTATTGTGTGTTTTGCTAAAATTCTCCACGTAGTCTCTGGTAATTTTTAACTTAGGGCCGGCAAGCACTGACAGAAAATAGTGTATTTGCTCAAGTGCCCGTTCAGAATTGAACACAGAGGAAACTTACTCTTCATAAATTTTCTTTGCACTTAACTCTAATTAGCTTCCTTTGAGTTGGAATTGGCAGCTGTTTACTGACGTGTAGTGGAAACACACACAGCTTAAAAAGGATTTAGAAAAGAATCAAATGACATAGGGAAGCTTTGGAGGAGCATAAAATAAAGTGAAATTTGAACCTAAATCCTGGGTAGCATTTCCTACCATGGAAAGAAAAAATATTGTTTAGAGGAGACCAGGATGGTAGTGTGACATATTTTATGAAATAAACTTTATAGATTAATCATATCCTGAGCATTCTACCTAAGCAAGAACCTTGAACCTTAAGCCTGATGACAACATTAAGGCCAAGGGCATACAAAACAAAAAGACTAAAGTGTAGCCATGTATGTTTCCCAGCCCTTCCTCTCCTGGCTGCACCATTCTGAGCTACATGGATCTTATGAAAAACAACGTGATGGAGTGGAGAAAGAATTATTATGGGAGCATAGCGTTATTGCCTAAACCAGTTTAGAGCAGAGCCGCTGCTGGTTTTGACAATGTTGGTATCTATAGTGACCTTTAGACGCTTCAGGTATGGACAGGAACTCAGCTGGAGACTAACAGCACTTGAACAGTGTTGGGGAGAAACTATGGAGACAGGGATAAGGGAAAGAGAAAAGTTTCCATGCCTCTTAGATGATGGGTGAAAAAGTTTCGTCATGGGGAAAAGTTCCTACTTGATGTAATTATGTCTTCATGTGTTCCCAGCCAACCATGCTGTTTTAGCAAGGTTTTTCCCTTACTTTTGTCTTACAAAAAAAACAAAAAAAAAAAACAAAAACAAAGCAAAGCAAAAATAAAAAAATCCCCTGCTTTTTCTTTCCTTGACTGCCCAGGGTAGTTTAGGTTGTTTTTTAAAGGCCCCTTGTTAAAATCACTTGTAATTATATTCTGTCTTCTGAGGTGTTGGCAACTGTGCCCAATTTCCTGTCACCTGCTAATTTAATTAACAGTTTTATAATGCAGTTTGTCACAGAAAGAAAGAAACTTGATCTTCTTAGAACTGAAGCGCTGATTAAATGTTCCTGAAGATATTTCTGATCTGGACTTCCAAAACTATTACTCAAATTAAAAACCACTTTCCACTTCGATAGAAGACTTGACTTGGGATGGTAAACACACAATACAATACACAGATGATGTGTTGTAGAATTGTACACCTGAAACCCGTGTGATTTTAATAACCAATGTCACCCCAGTAAATTCAATTTAAAAAGAAATAAAAAGCACTCAACACTAATTAAATCTGATTGAATCTTTGTTTTAAATTTGAAATTATTATTAATGAAGCTGCCAATCCTCTCTCTCTATTTTTATGGAAAATTCCAACTACATTTATTTTGCTTTGCTTGCTTTTTGATTAGAAAATAACCTTCAAATCAGCATGTACTTAAGTGAATGTAATCATGGTTATAAATAATCACAGAATTTTTCTTAATTATTATATAACAGGATCTAGTAACTTTTTTTGACCAGTATGAAAATCTATTCTTGGTCTAGAAAACATTGTTCAATATGTTGTTGGTTTAAATAAGTGCAGATGGGTGGGGCAGGGGGCCTTGGCGGGGTAAAAATGGAGACAACTGTGCTTGAACAACAAAAATAAAAAAAATAAATAGAAAAAGAGGAGCCAAAGAAAAAGCAACAAGTTCTACTGAATTCTTCTCCCTTGTCCCAAATGTCCTGTCCTACCTTTAATGACACTAGTAACATGCTGAAACATAGTTTGTCACTCTTGTTTAAGCCAGAATTTCTTTGATTATTCTAAAGGTTATACAGGGCTGGGTTTTTGTTTTTTTTATGTTTTCTGATAACTTCCATCCTTCAGCAACCGGAATTGTGTTGCAGGAGACATTCTTTCCCACCCATCTCATTAGCAGCCCCCATTGCTTTAACACTGCTCTCTGATGTTTAGGGTTTCTGTCGTGCCAATTTTCTTTATGGAGAATCTCATAGCACGCTGTTATCAGTGAAAATGTTTCCTTGTAAGTTAGAGTGGCCACTTTTCAAAAATAAACTGTGCCTAGCATGTAGATTTTAGGAAATTTCTGATTTTATGTTTCTCAGTCTGATATAATTGTATGTTTTTCAAAAATATGACTTGAAGCATCAGGAAATAAAGTTAACCTATGGGAAATTTGCTTCTGGGAAAAGTAAGAATATCTCTACATTTTTCTGTAGAGTATAATAAACTGTTTTAAAAATGAAGCAAAACAAACTGTGATTCCAGATTGTGCATCAGCTTTGTCACTGGGGTTTACATGACTCTATTCACTGGGGCTTAATCACAATAACTTTGATCAAACACATAAGATTTTTTAACCTAAAATCTGAGGCCAAAACTCTAGTACTGGTAGCTGTGCAGCTCAGCCTACCCAGTTGTATTTTGCTTATCTTGAGTCACTGTATTACATACCTACTATGTGCCCAACACTGCTAAGCACTGAGGGTATTCTAGAAGCACACGCAGAGCTTCTGCTTTGGGAGTTTATACTCTAAGAAGTTGAAGCAGTTTGAGACAGAATCTAATTAAATGCTAAATTGTGCAATAAATAAATGCCATAGAAATTTATAAGAGGAAAAACACTTCACTTTTTTTAAAAAAAGATATAATCTAAGTACTCATTTTATGTTTAAAAAAATCGAGGGTTAAAACCGTTAAGAGATTTGGCCACAACCCTTAGCTTCATAACTGGAACTAAAATCCAGGACTTTGAATCTTTCCAGGCTCTTTTCTACTAGGGGAGACTCCCAGTTTTGGCCCCAGTTAGTTCTTGGACAATATTTCTGAAGTTTTCAAGAAAAACCTTAAGCCAGATGTTCACTTTCTAAAAATTTAAGTAATATTTTGGCTTTGCTTTTCTGAGAACACACTGAATTCTCTGAAATACCAGAATTAATCATAAAAATAAATGAAAAGTAAGTAACTATATTCATTTATAAATTATTATTAAACACATAAAATCAGTTAACATAAAAAGCTGCATATAAATGTTCCTTTTATGGAAATGTTCTACATAGCTGGATTGACTTAGGATTCTTAAATATGAGTCCAAGAAATTGGAACTAAATATGTCTTCATTTTTGTCTGGTGAATATCTCTGAGGCAATTCACGACTACTCCAAGAATCTGTGAACTAAATTCAAAATTAGTGTTTTCTGCCTTGAAACTGTTTTCTAAAATTTTATATGAATGCATGTTTCCAAAGGTGTTTTAATGGCACATATTCGTAGAGAGGCAGTTTTCAAAGCAATGTCTTCTTCCCTGATCTCTTGCTCTCTAATTTCAATAAGGGATCAGCCACTTTAGTTCTAGATAGGCTTGTCAGTGACAGCAAGTGATACAGCAAGGAGGCATTGGAGCTTCAGCGTTGGCATCACCACAATTTTGGGGCGGTCTAGTAGAAATTTTGGCCACAAATGAGGGACCACATATTGGGATATTTTAAGTCAGGGGTTTCCATATTGAGTATGAGGGTTAAAGAATAGGAAGAAATCAAAATCGGGACTAAAGACATAGGATTACTCTGTGCTGGGCAGGAATGGGGAAATAGAAGAGGAAATACTGCTGCTGCTGATACAAATGAGCATGTACGTTTGTATTGAGGTCTGTGGGACCAATCGAGATGCTTTCCTTCAATAAAACTTTGATGCCATTGGGTTTACAAAGAGGTCTAGGCTTTTAGGGTGAAAGCCCACCTAGAGTCCACAGACCTCACTCCACCCTTTCCATGAGACCCCATTCCACAGTTGCTAGTTCTACAGCTTCCTTTCCCACTGACTTCAAGCCATTGTCTCAGTGATATTTTCCGTTTGTTTTTTCTTGAGACCAAGCCAAAGGAAAACTGGTTGAGATTAGCCAAAACAGCCAGATGTTGCTGGATGTTATTTTGTGCTCTCTAGGGAAAGCAGTATTTTTTCAGTGAAACTTGTAATTATTTCTTATGAAAACTATTCCTGAAAAGTTGACTGAAAGGAAGAGAAGTGTAAAGCCAAACAAGCATTTGGAGTGTGAGATTCTAGTAGATAGTGTTTCTGGGTCTCAGACACACCTATGTAGACAAGAGGAAAATTGAGGAGGAGATAGTAAGCAGGGCTTATACAAGGAGTGTGGAGTGTTAGTATTACTGCATTTATTTCTCTTGAGTCCTACTCCTGTGCCAACTCTCTACTGTGAATATCCAGCTTGAACATATCTTCCTATTTGGAGCGTGCCTCTTCCAAAGTTTGCTTGTGTTACACGGAGCTTGCTATACTTTTTCATTTCACTCGTCTTATTACCTTTTTAAGAAATATGATTTCTGAGGGTACTTTTTATTTTTTTATAGTGTCCTAAGAAGTCCCTAGAAGAGGAACCCTCATAAAGTTAGGATCTCAGTCAGTGTCGGTTTAAATGATTTGCATGTTTTCCACAAGTATAGGGCAGAGTCTGAGGAAAATAAAGAGGGAAAGTAAAGATATGGAGAAGGTCAGGGGAAAATAATATAGGAAGAAGGACATGGGAATGAACTGGTTTTTGAAAGAGCTTAACTAGTGAAAGAGAGAAAATAGTCAAAAGAAAGAAGATGGAAACCAAACTAAAGTTGCGACATCAGCAGAAGGGCTGTGAGAATAAGGATCCATTTCTTGTGTGTGATATATAATTTCTGCTTTTCTCCCATCTTTTAAAAATATGAAATTAAAATTTAAACTTCCATGGAGTACTTAGCTACATATTTTGACATATTTTTAAAAATAACTTTCAAATCCAAATTTTAGGAGAAAAAATTTTTTCTTCACAAAAGTAGGCAGATTGCACTCATCAGCTTTTAAAATAAAGTTTTATAAGACTATTAAAATAATAATTTATATTCATAGATGTATCGTACCCTTAAAATATTTTGTTTGGGGTGTAGAAATCATTTTATAGCTTTAGATAGGCTGGATAATGGCTCACAAAGATATCCATGTTCTAATCCCTGGAAACTGAAAATAGTACCTTTTTAAGACATAGCAGTTGTAATTAAGTAAAGGATCTTGAGATGGTGGGGAGATCACCCTGGATTAACTGAGTTGGTTTTACATGCAATTACAAGCATTCTTATAAGATGGAAGCAAAGTGAGATGGGACACAGGGAAGAAGGTCATGTGACTGCTGAAGCAAGATAGTATGCATGGCTGTGAAGACAGAGGAAGGGGTTACAAGTCAAGGAACACAGCTCTAGAAGCTGGAAAAAAATTACATGGATTCTCCCTTAAATCTTCTAGAGGAAATACAGCCCAGCCTATATCCTGATTTCAAATCGGTGAGTCTGAGAGTAAATGTGCGTTGGGTTAAACCACAAACTTTCGGTAATTTGTCAGAGAAGCCACAGGCAACTAACAAATAGCCTTTTCAATTACTGATGAAATTATTCCAAAATATCTGAGATCTTCTCAGAAATGCCTATATGATAGGCATATGTTATCAACTCATACATTCTATTAGAGTCTGTCAAATACCTCCTCCCTTTCGGTTGGTTGTCTTCTTCTTTTGTTGACTGTTTCCTTTGCTATGCTGAAGCTTTTTAGTTTGATTCATTTATTTTTGCTTTTGCTTCCCTTGTCTTTGAAGTCAAATTCATAAAATTTCCTCTAAGGCCAAGATCCAGAAGTTTAGTTTCTTCTTTGTAATTTATTGTTTCAGGTCTTATGTTTAGGTGTTTGATTCATTTTGAATTAATTTTTGTACATGGGGACAATCTGTAATCTAGTTTCACTCTTTTGCATGTGGCTTTCCAATTTTTTCAGCTCCATTTATTGAACAGGCTTTCTTTTCTCCATTGTGTGTTTTTGGCTCCTTTGTCAAAAATTACTTGCTCATATACATGTGGTTTTATTTTCGGGCTCTCAGCTTTGTTCCTTTGGTCTGCATGTCTGTTTTTCTGCCAATACCTTGCTGCTTTGGTTATTGTAGCTCTGTACTATAATTTGCAGCCTGGTAGTGTGATACCTCTAGTTTTGTTCTTTTTTTCTCGGGACTGCTTTGGCTATTTGGGGTCTTTTGTAATTCCATACAAATATGGATTGGATGGAGAAGATGTAGTACATATATAGATAGCATGGAACACTACTCCACCCATTAGAAGAGATGAAATACTGCCATTTGCAAAAGCATGGATGGACCTTGAGAATATCATGCTAAGCAAAATGTCAGTCAGAAAAAGCTAAAGACCATATTACTTCATTCATACATGAAATATAAAACTGAAACTTATACACACAGACAACAGTATGGTGGTTACCACAGGAAAAGGGGTGAGGGGATGGGGAATAAAGGGAGCCAAGTATATGGTGACAAAAGGAGATTTGACTTTGGGTAGTGGGTACACAGTGCAATATACAGATCACGTATCATAGAAATGTATGCTTGCAATGTATATGATCCTATTAACCAATGTCAACCCAATAATTTAATAGATTTTTAAAAAATGCCACTTTAGCCCTGGCTGGTATAGCTCAGTGGATTGAGCGTGGGCCTGCAAACCAAAGGATTGCAGTTCAATTCCCAATCAGGGAACATGCCTGGGTTGCAGGCCAGTTCCCAGCTGGGGACACACAAGAGGCAACCACACATTGATATTTCTCTCCCTCTCTCCTTCCCTTCCCCTCTAAAGATAAATAAATAAAATCTTTAAAAATGCTATTTTACCATTTGCGACAGCATGGATGCTCCTAGATAGTATTATGTTCAGTGAAATAAGTCAATTAGAGAATGGCAAATGCCATATGATTTCAATTACATATGCAATGTAAAGAACAAAATAAAAAAATCTGAAACCAACTCACAGACACAGAGAGTGGACTGGCAGTTGCCAGAGGGGTGCATTTGGGGCACTGGGTATAAGAGATGAAGGGATTAAGAAGTACAGATTGAAGTACAAAATAGTCACAGGGATGTAAAGTACAGCATAGGGAATATAGTCACTAATACTGAGATAACTATGTATGATGCCGAGGATAATCGGTGTAACAGGGGACCACTTTGTATGGTATATGCTTATTTAACCACTATGCTGTACACCTGAAAGCAATACAAATTAATATTAACAGTAAAACAAATACTATAATGACAATACATCCATATCCATCAGCAATTACTTTAAATGCAAATGGATGAAATGCTCCAATCAAAAGACATAGGGTGGCTAATGGATAAGAAAACAAGAGCCTTACATATGCTGTCTATAAGCAAACCACTCTGGATTGAGAGACACACACAGACTAAAAGTAAAGAGATTGAAAAAGTATTACATGAAAATAAAGAGAAAAATAAAAAGCTAGTGTAGGAATATTTATACTAGACAAAATAGACTTTAAAACAAAGGCTATAATGAGACAAAAAAAGGACCCAGCAATTCCACTTTTGGGTATTTATTCAAAGACACTAAAAACTAAATTGAAAAGACATATGCATGCATATGTTTATAGCAGCATAATTTTCAATAGCCAACATATGGAAGCAGCCTAAATGTCCACCAGTAGATGAATGAATAGAAGAGAGATGGCGCACATATAAGATGGAACATGACTCAGACTTAAAAAATATCAAAATCATGCTATCTGCAACAACATAGAGGGACCTAGTAAGTATTGCGCTGAGTGAAATAAATCAGAGAAAGACAAATGCCATATGATTTCACTTATAGATACAAATCTAGAAAACAAAAGAACCTGTTATTCACAGTGGCCGAAACATAGAAACAACTGAGGGGCCCTTCAACAGAGGACCGGATAAAGAAGATGTGGTGCATATATGCAATGGAATACTGCTCAGCCATGAGAAAAAGATGAAATACTGCCATTTGTGACAACACAGATAGATCAGAAAAAGTCAAGAACCATTTCATTTCATTTATATGTGGGATATATGTGTAAAACTGAAAACAATTGAACGAACAAGACAAAGTCATAGACACGGATGACAGTATGGTGGTGACCAGAGGGAAGGGGTGTGGAGGGTAGTAAAGGATGAAGGGGGTCACATATATGGTAATGGAAGATGACTTTGGGTGATGGGCACACAGTGCAATGTAGAAATCATTATCATAGAAATGTACGCTTGAAACCTATGTCATTTTATTAACCAACATCACCCCAATAAATTTAATAAAAATAAAAAAGAAAAGAAATGAACAAGCAGTGAAGAAACTGACTCATAGATACAGAAAACATTTGGCTGGTTATCACTGGGAGGGGAGTTGGAAAGATGGGTGAAAAATTAAGAACTACAAATTGGCAGTTACAGAACTGTAAGCCGTGAAAATGTAAAATACAGCATAGTGAAGATGGTGATATTCTAATAACTGTGTATAATGTCAGCTGGGTGCTGGATTTATTAGGGTGATCACTTCATGTGTTATATGCAAATGTGTAATCACAGGGTTGTATGTCTAAAACTAATATAACGTTGTATGTCAACTATAATTGAAAAAAATTTTAGAGGGGAAAGTTTGCTCCATGTTAAATGTGTCCTATTATAATTTTTTACCTCCTGTTTCTTGCCTACTTCCTTCAAATATGTATAAATGAGCAGAAACTGAGGTCTAGAGAAACGAAGCAATGAGATATTTCTGTCATGGAAGGCAAATACCTCCTTCTACTTCTCACAGACACACACGCATCTGTACCTCTGGAGATCTGAACTAATTTCACGATTGGCAGTGGTCTGGACAGATGGTTGTTAAATATTCAAGAATGTGACTGTTAAGCTGTGCATATTTTGAAATTGGCCAAGATAAGAACATTTGTACCTTGGAAGTAAACAAACACTACAAATGAGGACTTTTCCCCCTAAGCAAAAGGTTTTGCTAGGCCACCACTGCATATAAGCAAAAGATGTAACTAAGAAGTCTTTATGGTTCTACAAAAAATGGTTTGTTTCTGGGCCAATTTTTCATTTTTCTTTCTTCTTTTTTGAAAAGTTTTTGGTTGTTGCTGCTTTTTTTTTAAATCCTCACCTGAGGACATGTTCATTGATTTTCAAGAGAGAGGAAGGTGGTAGGGGGGTGGGGGGTGGGGTGGGAGAGAAAATCACCAGTTGGTCGCAACTCAGGTATGTTCCCTGACTGGGAATCAAATCCACAAGCTTTCAGTGTACAGGCTGAAGCTCCAGCCAGCTGAGCCACATCCGCCAGGGCTTTGCTGCTTTTTAAAAGAGGAATGGAGAGTTAAGTGTCTGCTAATGATTTGTTGACCTCCCACTGATCCTTCTCCTTCTCCTTCCCTTCCATATTGCAAAACCTGCAGTAATCATTAGTGGCATTTGGGTATTTTTCAGTCTTTCTATTGTTTTGTTTGTTTTGTGTAGTTGGAGAGATAGCAGACAGAAATCTGCTTGTGTGACACTTGATTGTAAGTTTCAAAGGAAACCACGAACAAGAGCTGACAATCAGCCATATAAAACCTTTCTTAAGTTTCAGAAACCCCATTTTGCAGTCCTGAAAGCCATTAAAACATATCACAAAGGTAGGGAAACATGTTATAAAATACTACCAAGGGGGAGGGTGGAAACGAGAGAGGGACGTGGGATTGGCTGGGGTTGGGGGGTGGGGAATGGTAGGGAGAAAATACAAATGACTGTAATTGAACAACAATAAAATAATTTAAATTTTAAAAATTAAAAAAACTAAAATACTATGCTTGTATCTGGTAAATTCATGTTTCCTATTGATTTTCAGATTCTAAATCCTATCCATGTTTTCTTTTGTTTTATTCTATGATGTTCATTTTTTCTTACCTCACACACACACACACACACACACAAAATGTTTTCATTCTCTAGCTCTGCACTCTCTAATGTATCTGGGACAAGTCATATGTTATCATTAAGATCAAAATGAATTAAATGGAAAATTTTGTTCTTTAGTCAGGATAGCCACATTTCAAGTGCTTACTATTCACATGCAGCTTGTGACTACTGTATTGCTGACCAGTTTTCAGCAAACTTATTCTTCAGAGGGACAGCTAGTAAATATCTTAGTCACTGCAGAGCACTGTCACAACTACTTAACTCTGTTTCTAGTATGGAAGCAACTGTAGACAATACCTAAACAAACAGGTGCAACTGTCGCAATAAAATTTTATTTACGTGCAGTGTTTTGTCTAGACAATAAATTAACTTAAGTAGATTAGAAAATGAGAAACACCCCTTTCTTCCTGAGTGTGTATGGGAGGATACTCTTTTGAAATAGTAGACATTTCACACTGGGGAAGATAAAATTTTTTCAATATGTTTCTATGTATTCTTAATTGAAATAAAATAACATATAGGATGATAAAACCTTATATTAAGTAGGCACAAAACTTTTAATTAACGAAATGTATTCTTTTGTTCAATTTATAAGAAATCTATAACACAGTGTGTGTATCCTAGATGTGACGTCTAATCTTTTGTTCTTGTGTTTTCATATGTGATCTCAGGAAATTAAGGAATGAGAACTGGGATGCTCCGATACACGACCTGGGAGCCATAGATCCTAAGTCGGTGCACTTAAGAAGAAAAGTATCCTTAGACATTTTGCTCTTTCATTAAACTTTTGTGTTTCTCCACTAGAAGAGTAACATATCCTGATGATACAAACTTTGAAAACTTAAAGTATGAGGAAGAAAGAAAAATACTAATAGTTCTATCTTACAGAATCACTAACTTTCAATTTAATTCCATTGTATTTTCTTCCATTCTTTCAATACTTAAATTAATTTCCGCTTTACATGATGAGTATGATAAACATACAAATTTATCCTTTTTTACAATTTTCTCAAGTTAACACTAATGTGTTTGCAAGATAATTTTAATCATTACATATGATGTGATATTGAATAAATATACTAAAATTTACCCCAAAATTGTCCTGTGGTATATTTAGGATGTCTTATTCATTTTCTGTTTATCATAGTGATTAGCAATCTGTAATTATTTAGACACTTTTTCTGCACCTCATGTTAGAAAGGATCTAAAAGCACTTCCATTTAAAAGTGAGGTGCAGTCGTCACTGCAGAGAGAAATCATGGCATTCTGAGAACAAAAATTAGACATAGAAGTGAGAAAATTATTTTACTGTGCAATAGCTTTAAAATATTATGGAATAAACTCAAATGCAAGGCCTATAGATATGCATATTCTTCCCTACATTGAAATCACTCAGAGAAAAATTATATTTATGTTTAAGCCATTTGATATAGGAAATATCTGAAAAACTAAAATAATAATAGTAATAGAATAAATCAGCACTGGCTAACACAATTCTTCCTTTAAATACTTTCAGAATGCTGTCCCTGGCTTATATCAAAATCCTTTTGGGACAATTATAACTTTACTTACTTGAGCCATTTGATATTCATCATCTGGAGAGACTTCTGAGGTAATTAACTAGCCCACCTATTTGTTCATTTATGGTCTATTTCATTACACAAAGGGCCTTTAAATAGACTGTCTTCTCTAGGCCTCTATTCTGCCAGACTTCTGCAACTGGCTAATCAAATCACTATGTTTGCTAGGCAAGCATAGAAACTAAAAGTCTCGGAGACTGTAATTTTTATCTTAATTAAATAACAGAAAAGTGCATACACAGAAAACAAAGGATAGAAGACTAGTAAACCATACAATGTGGCCTGTATTAAATCATTTAAAATCACACAGAGTACATGCGTTTGTCCAGATTATCTTTTTTCTTTTTCTAGGTCACATATTTATGCATTTTGTACAGTTTTTTCTTACTCTTTTTTTAAATTGCAGTTCAAGTACAGTTGTCTCCATTTTCCCACCACCACTTTCCCCCTCCCCACCCCTCCCCACCCCTCCCCACTTCCCACCCTCAGTGGCTTTGACTTTATCCATGCATCCTTTATACACCTTTCATGACGTCCCTTCTTTCCCCCATTATCTCAGATTATCTGCAGTGAAAGAGATTTATTGTCAAGTTACACAGAAATCTGAGGGAGCGGGGAAACCATCTAGTCCCTCTGGGCTGACACAGTTTTAAAACTGTTCTTCCTGGAGAGTGGGAGACACAGCAGTAGCTTGCTATCATAACATATACATAGCTCAGTTTTCCATGCTCTGTGTTTCGGGGTTCACCTCCCAAAGAGAGATAATATGAGTGAATCAGTGTGTTGCGATTGCATAAAGTTTAACGGCAAACCACCTTGTGGGCGATGGACTCCCTCATGTCTATCACCACAGATAAAAAATCATGGTTTGTCAGTATTGATGAAATAGTAGGGTTGGTTTCATTTGACACACGTAGGGCAAGCCTACAAGGTAATCTATCATCTGCTACTTGATTGCTTGCTGACTACAGGTCATAATGTTTTCATCTTTGCTCACTCTATTCCAGCTACTCTGGCCGTTATGCTCCAATCGTATGGAGTGCATTTCCACCGGCTTTTCCTATGGCAGGCACCATTCACTTCAAATATCATTTTGACTAACCTTTGTAACATTGACTACCCATACTACATCTTTCTCTCTTCCCTTCTCTCTTTCATTTTTAATATCTCTCATTATAATATTATACACTGACTTGTTTGTTTACTTATCAGTTTGCCCCTTTCCCAGAATGCATGCTCTTTGTGAGCATACATTCTGTGTTTGGTTTATTGCTCACTCCCCAGAAGAGCTACGAAACAAAGGAACACCGGCTGTTTGAAGTGGTTACCAAATTGAAGTATTTGCCAGAGATGAGGTCACCCATGTGAAATACATATTTACCTACGAGACCTTTGACAAGGATTCTCTCCTTAACCAAACTCTAGCAAGGCTCCTCTGAGCTCTCTCCTGGACTAGGCCTCGACCTTGGCCTACAAACGCATGAACAAACAAACACTAACATAGTTTCCAACAGCTCAAGGTTACATTCCCTAGGATGACTCTAATCTCCCTTAAATTGCCTACTTGACAAAACTAAAAGTTTTCAAAGGAACTTACTGTTTGTTCTAGCCAACATCTGAAACTCCTGACTCCCAGTCTGTGTTGGAGGATATGAGCCTAAACTCAGTAAGATTTTACATGGGCCATTCCTTCCCATATTTTATAATTCTTCACCTTCCTGACTCTATGTACATTCTGCTCATCTATCCTTTCTTTTCCCTCATTCTTCTTCTAAAATGCTGCGTCGCCTCTGTAACAAGCAAAGTTGATTTCCATTCCTGCTGGATAATTCACTTCAAGAATATATCACCACGTTGAAAGACTGTTTTTAATAAATTGTACTGGGAAAGTTGAATTTTTACTGAAGAATAATAAATTTGGACCCCTGCCTTACACCACTCATAAAAATTAACTTGATATTAATTAAAGACTTAAACGTAAGACTAGAAACCATAAAACTCCTAGAGGAAGACATAATAAAGAAGCTCCTTGGCATGAGTCTTAGAAATTATTTTTTGAATGTGACACCTAAAGTACGAGCAACAAAATAAAAAGTGAAAGAAAATGAAACTATTTCAAACTTAAAAGCTCCACAGTGATATGACCAACAAAGTGAAAAGACAGCCTATGAACTGGAAAAATATTTACATTTTTTATTTACTAAATTTACTAAGTAGATTTAATATCTATGAAAAGGTTATTACCCAAAATATATAAAGAATTGATATAACTCAATAGCAAAGTAAAAAAAAAATGAAAAAGTCAAAGGACCTGAGTAGATATTTTTCCAAAGAAGGTGTTTGAATGTCCAGCTGATGAATGAAAAGGTGTTCAACATTACTAACAATTAGGAAAAATGAAAATTAAAACCACAGTGAGATAGCACCTTATGCCTATTAGAATATGTACCATTAAAAAAAAGGTAACACATGCTTGTGAGAATGTGGAGAAAAAGGAACTCTTACACACTGCCAGTGGGATTGTAAATTGGTATAAGCACTACAAAAAAACACTATAGAGGTTCCTCAAAAAATTAAAAATAGAGCTACAATGTGATCCAGCATTCCAACTTCTGGGAATGTATCCGAAGGACATGAAAACACTAGGTAGAAGAGACACTTGCACCCCTGTGCTCATAGCAACATTACTTCCAATAGTCAAGATATGGAAACAACCTAACTTTCCATCAACAGATAAATGCATATAAATTAAATTTTAAAAAAATAAATGCATATCAAACATACACACACAGTGGAATATTACTCAGACATAAAAAAAGAAAAATCTCGTCATTTGTCACAATATGGATAGAACTTGAGGGCATCATGCTAAGTAAAATAAGTCAGGTGGAAATAGTATGATATCACTTATATGTAGATTCTGAAAAAACAAATTCATACAAAATTTAAAGAGAGCAGAGTTATGGTTACCACAGGCAGGACATGACAGATGGGGGAATTGGATGATGGTCATCAATAGATATAAATGTGCAGCTGTAAGATGAATAGGTATTATGCAACATAATGACTCTAGTTAACACTGCTATATGGTATACTTATTTATTTTTTATTAAATCTATTGAAGTGGCATTGGTTAATAAGATCATATGATTTTCCAGCGTACATTTCTATGATACATGATCTTCATATTGCATTGTGTGCCCACCATCCAAGGTCAAGTCATCTTGCATCAGCATATATTTGACCTGCTTTACTACCCCCAACCCCCTTCCCTCTGGTAATATTGTTGTCTGTGTCTCTGAGTTTTTGTTTGTTTTTCTTGTTTGGTCATCTGTTGCTTTCTGTTTTATATCCCACATATGAGTGAAATCATATGGTCTTAACTTTTTCTGACTTTTTTCACTTAGCATAATATTCTCAAGGTTCATCCATATTCTCACAAATAGCAGTATTTAAACTTTTCTTATGACTGAGTGGTATTCCTTTGTATATATGAACCACATATTCTTTCAGTCATCTATGGAAGGACACTTTGGTTGTCTCTATGTCTTGGCCACCCTGAATTATGTTGCAATGAACATAAGGGTGCAGATATCTTTGCAATAAGTGTCAAACTTTTCAGGTAGGTACCCAGAAGAGGGGTTGCTGGGTCATACAGTAGTTCTATTCTCAAATTTTTAGGGAACCTCCATTCTGTTTTCCATAGTGGGTATACCAGTTTACATTCCCACCAGCAGTGAATGAAGGTTCCTTTTCTCCACAACCTCTCCAACACTTGTTATTACCTGTCTTGTTGATAACAGCCATTCTAACTGATATAAGGTGGTATCTCATTGTAGTTTTATATTGCATCTCCCTGATAGCTAGTGAAGTTGAGCATCTTTTAAGAGTGTAGATACCAAAAGTTCTCATCACAAGGAAAACAATATTTTTAACTTAAGCATATATGGTATAGGATATTCTATTGATTATATTATTTTCATGTGTATAATGTAGTAATGTGACATTTTTATACCTTACACTGTGATCACCCCACTACTTCTAGTAATCATCTGTTGCCTTGCAAACTTATAACAAAATTAGTGAGTATATTCCCTCACCTCTTTCACCCATCCCCTCACTTCCTCACTTCTTGTAATCATCTCTTTGGTCTCTGTTTCTTTTTTTTAAATATTTTTTTATATATTTATCTTTAGAGGGGAAGGGAAGGAGAGAAGGAGAGAAATATCAATGTGTGGTTGCCTCTCATGAGTCCCCTGCTGGGAACTAGCCTGCCACCCAGGCATGTGCCCTGACTGGGAATCGAACCGCGATCGTGTGGTTCGCAGGCCCGTGCTCAATCCACTGAGCTACACCAGCCAGGGCTCTGTTTCTATGAATCTGTTTATGTTTTTATTCTCTGTTTATTTGTTTCATTTTTTAAGATTCCACATGTAATTGAAACAATATGGTATTTGTCTTTCTCTGTCTGACTTGTTTCATTTACTGTAATACCCTCTAGATCCATCCACATTATTGCAAGATTTTATTCTTTTGTATTACTGCATAATATTCTATTAAAACAAGATTTTTTTTACCTTTTGTATCTATACAAGAAGATTGATGTTAACTACACTTGTTGTGCTAACCATTTCACAGTATATGAAAGTCAAATCATTATGCTATATGCCTAAACTTAAAGATTTATTTATTTATTTATCTTTAGAGGGGAAGGGAAGGAGAGAGGGAGAGAAATATCAATGTATGGTTGCCTCCTGTGAGTCCCCTGCTGAGAACTGGCCCACAACCTAGGCATGTGCCCTGACTGGGAATCAAACCGCGATACTCTGGTTCATAGGCCCGCGCGCAATCCACTGAGCTACACCAGCCAGGGCTATATGCCTAAATTTATACAGTGTAACCTGTCAACTATATCGCAATAAAAGTGGTGAGAAAATCTGTCCTTACCACTTCAATGTCTGGCTTAGTGTCTAAAAAGTGGCACCTTTTAGAGATCAAAGAATATATCTTTTATAAAACTTTATTATTATTGTTGACAAAGTGAAACTCTTTAAGAGCATCAACTTTTATATTAATGTTTTTTCTAAAACAAAATAAAAGGTCATACGTTAATTTTTCTACATTTTGGTACCCTAATAGAAGAATCACCTTTCCAAATAAATGGATATTGTCTTAATTTGTTTTAATAATATAAGAGTTCTCTCTAGGCTACTTTAAGAACATATTTTTAAGAAAGAAAATCTATTTAATTTTCAGGAATGAAACAATATTTCTCTACATAACTTTTTAAAGCAGAAACTACTACTCCTAACTTAACATACTGAAAATGCCCTTAGCTTCCTGATTTCTTAAAGGGTTGCTCTTAGGCCAAAGTATTTTTTTAAAGCTTCTGAATTCTTTTTACAGTTTTTATATTGTTAACACTGTTAACAGATGTCCCCCATTCCTCGCTTTTGAGCCCTCCACCCAGCAATTCCCCCCTGGCCTTGGCCACATTGTTAGCATCGTGACAAGTTTAAACCCCTCAAAATACATACAGAGGGCTGTTTTGTTTTGTTTTGTTTTGTTTGGATCTTCCCATCTTTTTAACTTATAACGTTCATCGAAATAAAGCACAGGCATAGAATAAACTGAACAACAGTTTATTTAAAGCCAATGTGAGTGATTAAGGGCAAATGACACAAGAGGCTGTAGGGAGCAGCTGGAAAACCCTTACTGTTTTCCAATTTTCTCTTTCTTTTCACATTACTCATGATGTGTGAATAGGGGGGGGATTTATCTCTCTGTACATTGTTTTAAACATTGGCAAAGGGAGTTTTAGAAACCACACGCACGCTACACTAGCCCATAGTATAGCTAAAATGCATTTTGCTAATTTGACAAATCAGTACCTAACCAAGATGACTTCTTAAAAGTTAGTATACATTTTTATGATTACAGTATTTGCTTCTGATCCTTGGAAGACAAAATCCCCTTGACTTTTCTCCTCCTACCTTTTTCATACCCTTGACATTATTCAATTTTTAGATCATACATATTTTAGACCCCTCGTATAAACAAAATACTTGGCTTACACAGCCTTGTTGGAGAGCCAACTCTAAACAGAATAATGAGTTCCCATTATATCTACTTGGACATTCTGAGTAACATCTCCCAGCTATTTTCCTGTAAGAAAGTTTCATTTATAATTTTGGGTTACATGGGCCTTTTGCAAACACAGCAATTTTGTTATTAACCATCTACTAATCATTCTAAATATATCAGATTGCTAAAATATTGAGTTGCAGAAAATTTGGTACTTTTACACCCATAATATGAGCATTTAAAGAACTCAAAAGCTCCTTGTCTGTATTAAACACCAGCTGAAGTTTTATGCCTTGCAAGTTTTATATCTCCTTCCCTCAGAATTTTCAACAACTTTTAATTTGCTTTCATTGTTTATCAGCTTCTAAAAATAAAACTGAATAAACAAAAAACCATTCTGATACAAACATAAAGAGAGTTTCTTATGACTCCCTTTATTTTAGGAAGTGGCTAAAATTGTGTTGCTAAGCAGGACAAATAAATGAGGGTCTGTCTATTGCTCTAGGCTGATAATAACACTTAGAGAGACACTTCCCCATAACAAATGCCACTTGTTAAGTGCAGAAGAAAGTAATGAGACCTTGTTAACTGCTACATTGGGAAAATAACTTCAAAAGACATGAAATTAGCAACACAGAATTCATTGCAATCGATTGATAACCCTTTTTTGCTGTCAGAGGTTTAACTCCCCACTGGAGACAAGGCCCAAATTTGTGGCGTGATTAATAGGTGATCCTAGCAAATACTTGAACTTCTATATTTCTAGAACAAGCACATGGGAAACCAAAGGCTACCCAGAGCAACTTAGATGGGCTTTTACGAGGCCTGTTTTGCATATTTGAAAATATGATTTAAGAAATGAGTTAAGCCCTGGTTGGGGTAGCTCAGTGGATTGAGTGTCATTCTGCAAGCAAAAGGTCACTGGTTGGATTCCTTGTCAGGGCACACACCTGGGTTGTGGGTTCTCTCCCTGGTTGGGGCATGAATGAGAGGCAGCCAATCGATGTTTCTCTCACATGTTGATGTTTCACACATTGATGTTTCTTTTTTTTAGATTTTATTTATTTCTCTTTAGAGGGGAAGGGAAGGAGAGAAGGAGAGAAATATCAATGTATGGTTGCCTCTCATGCGTCCCCTGCTGGGAAATGGCCTGCAACCCAGGCATGTGTCCTGACTGGGAATCTAACCGTGGTTGTTTGGTTCGCAGGCCCGTGCTCAATCCACTGAGCTACACCAGCCAGGGCTTCACACATTGATGTTTCTTTTTCTGCCTCCCTTCCCCTTTCTCTAACAATAAATGATAATTTTCTAAAGAAGAAATGAGTTAGGATTACAGAGCTACACATTTCAAAATAGTGGTACTGGTGTTAAAATAAACCTGTAGATCAATGAACCAGAATAGAGAGCCCAGAAATAATTCCATACATTTACAGTCAACTGATCTTTAACAAGGGAGCTAGGAACACACAATGAGTAAGTGATAGTCTCTTCAATAAATGATGTTGGGAAAGCTGGATATCCACATGCAGAAGAATCAAATTCGATTCTCTTCTCACACTGTACATAAAAATCAACTCGAAATGGATTAAATACATAAGTGAAAAACTTATAAAAACAATAAATGATTAGGATAAAACATACAGAAAAATCTCCTCAACAGTGGTCTTGGCAATTTTTTTGTTTTGGACATTACACCAAAAGCACATAGAACAAAAGCAAAAAGGAAAGTGGGACTGCGTCAAGCAGAAAAGCTTTTGAACAGTAAAGGAAACAACACAATGGAGAGGCAGCCTCCAGAATGGAAGAAAACATTTGCAAGCCATACATCTGAAAAGGGGTTAATATCCAAAATATAAAAGAATTCATTGAACTCAAAGGAAAAAGAAAAACAAATAACCCGATTAAAACATGGGCAAAGTCTGTTTCTATTTTGTTTGTTTGTTTATTCTGTTCATTAGATTCCTTATATAAGTGAAATCATATGGTGCTTATTTTTCTCTGACTGGCATATTTCACTTAGCATAATAATCTCCAGGTCTTTTCATGCTGTTTTAAAGGGTAAGATTTCCTTCGTTTTTACAGCTGAGTAGTATTCCATTGTGTAAATACACCCCAGCTTTTTTATCCACTCATTCGCTGCTGGACACTCGGGCTGCTGCAGAGTGAAATAGGTACAGGGGTTAAGCAGGAAAAAAAAACCAAAGGGGAATGAGGACAGGTCAAAAAGGGTAAATGAGCGATAAATGGTGATGGAAGGAGATGACTTTGGGTGGTGAACACACAATATAATATACAGATGATACATTAAAGAATTGTACATTTGAAGCTTATATAATTTTATTAACCAATATCACCCCAATAAACTCAATAAAAACTTTTAAAAAATAAATAAAATATGGGGGAAAGGACCTGAATAGGCATTTCTATAAAGAAGACCTACAAAAGGCCAGCTAGTATATGAAAATGTGCTTAACATTACTATTCATCAGGGAAATGCAAATCAAAACCACAATGAAATATGTCATACCAGTTAGAATAGCTGTTATCAAAAAAGATAAGTGTTGGCAAGGGTGAAGAGAAAAGGGAATTCTTTTACACTGTTTTTTTGGAATACGAATTGTTGTAGCCATTGTGAAAAAACAATATGGAGTTTCCTCATAAAATTAATAGGAGAACTATCACAGGATCCAACAATTTCACTGCTGGATAGATATTCAAAGGAAATGAAATCAGTATCTGGAAGAGATATCTGTACTCCCCTGTTTATCATAGCATTATTCATAACAGTCAAGATAGAGAAACAACCTAACTCTGTCGATAGATGAATGGATGAAAAAATGTGATACATGCACACAGATAGTATCAGCCTTAAAACGAGAACAAAGTTCTGCCATAGCTAACAGGGTGGATGAACTAATGTTAAGTGTAGTAATGCTGCTACAGAAAGACAAAAAGTGTAATAATCCTGCTGCAGAAAGACAAATGATGCATGATCTCACTTATATGTGAAATCTTTAATAACTAATAGTAGCAGAGTAGAATGGTGATTGCCAAGGTTTGGGGCTGGGGAATATGAGGAAATGTTGGTCAAAGGGTACAATGTTTCAGTTTTGCAAAACATATAAATTCTGGAGATCTGATATACAGTGACTATAGTTAACAATGTTGTTATATACTTGAAATTTGCTAAGAAAGTATATTTTAAGTGGCATCACCACCAAAAATATGTAATTTATTAACCAATATCACCCCAATAAGTAAAAATGTGGTAATTATGTAAGGTGATGTATTTGTTAATGAATTTGACTATGATTATTCCACAATACATATGTCTTTAAAAAACATCAAGTTGCAGTTTAAATATATAATTTTATGTATAAATTATACCTCGATAAAGCTGAATTTTAAACAAGAAATAAGCTGAGAGTGTAACAATTTAGCGTCCTTAATCTTCAACCTCCCACCCAATATTTTCTATTGGGTTGGTTTTGCCTAACTTTTCAGATTAACAGAGAAAGCTGCCAAGACATGAACTACAAAAGTGGATGTTTGGGTAGTAACTCAATTCTACTTAACTTTGGATGCCCTGGCTTGTTTGGCTCAGTGGATTGAGTGCCAGCCTGTGAGCCAAAAGGTCACAGGTTCAATTCTTAGTCAGGGCATGTGCCTGGGTTGTGGGCCAGTTTCCCAGTAGGCGGTGCATGAGAGGCAACCATTCTTTAATGTTTCTCTCCCTCCCTTTCTCCCTCCCTTCCCTCTCTAAAATTAAATAAATAAAATTTAAAAATTCTACTTAACTTAGGGATGAGTAGCCTTCTCTAAACATTCTTTCTGAGTACTATATGTATAATTATAACACAATCAAGAGGATTGACATAATTTTCCTGTGTTTTGTCAAGTCCATTCTGAGAAAAATTTCATGCGAACTGATCCCATCATTGTGTTGGAAATCTGTACTATGGAATATATATATATATATATATATATATATAAATTTGTATGCATTCCCTAATTAGAAGCTATTTAAAAATGACTATATGTTTTTGCTTTCATAAATGTCCCCAGGGACTTCATTAAGCCAATTCCAATATCACTGTCAGTGTTTAGATGTTTTTATTGGCTGCAGTTGATAGTATTGACAAGGCAGTAAGACGGGGGGTGGGGCGTGTGGCAGAACTGATGCCACTAATTTTCTGTTTAAATAAGAACATGGGCTATATATGTATAAGAGAAATGAATGGGAGTTTTGCCAAAAATAGACAGCTGACTGTCATTTGCACAGACATGAGCAAAAGAAACTTAATTAAAATATAGAGTTTACATAAAGAAATGTTAACTAGGCAAAGTGTTACAGATGAGTTTAGCAGTTCAAGTACAGAGAGAGATTGAGGGAGAATGAATTAGAAATCTCATGTTCTGTTATTTATTTTCATATATTGGTGTTCATTAACTGTCTTGGTTTAAAAACTGTAAATTTTAACATTTTTATAATATGTGTTCATGATATATGTTCACATCATAAAAGTAATTCTAACCCATTAAACCTAAGAGGACGTTATTGTTCCATAAAAGGATAATACTCAAGATGCAATGCCCAAATTGCCCTACCACTACTATACATAGAGCTTTCGTTATAAAATAAATTATTACAAGCTTCTAAGTATACAGAACATCTAAAAATGGTTAAATGTGCTTGATATGTGCTGAATCTGAGTCATCCTGCTCAGGGAAAGAACATTTACACATCAAAGCTTGGGGGGCCAGAAAAACAGGGGAATTCATTATTAAAATGGCTTCACTGCAGTGATTCTCAAAGCGAAGGTCTGGAGAGCTTATGAAGGAAGAATGTTTGTAGAAACCATCACAGACCTTCTGGATCAGAGTCTCTGACAGATGGAACCTGGAATCTGCTTATTTTGCAAACTTCCCAGTAAATTCTAGTGCCTGCTGAATGTTAGAGATCTACGGCCTCAAATCGTGATTGTCCGTTCCATCTCAGGCTGTCTCCAAGACAGATGCCTTTTCAGCCTGTATCCCACAAACTTTGCAACAGATCTTGAGAAGGAAGAGTATGTATTAGTGGACAGTTACAAATTTCAGTAGTCTTAATTTATTTAAACAGGTGTAAATACCAATTTATTTTGATTGGCATTCCTTTGGTCAAAGTAGTGCTTTGAAAAAATACAAGGCTGAAGTTCAATTGCTTTTTTGTTTGTTTGTTTGTTTTTAATGATGGTCCCTTTCCTAAGTATGTACATGTGGTTTAGTTTTGCTTCTGTAGAGGTAATTTTGCTTCTGCAGTTCTAAACAATATGGGAATATAAAGTCATTGCCATATCTCCTGAAAAACATAGATATGGGTGGTAAAGTTTTGGGTGATATTTTTCTCTCATCTTCACACTTCTATATACAGTTTGAGTTTCTGAATAGTGAGCTTGTATCTCCCTTGCTCTACCTAGCCTGCATTCTCAAAGAGTGCGATATAAACTTCATATCTCAGCTTTTGAATTGGGAAGCCACTCCTCAAAAATCATTTGGGAATCTGGATTGAGCACGGGCCTGCGAACCAGAGGATCGTGGTTCGATTCCCAGTCAGGGCACATGCCTGGGTTGCAGGCCAGTTCCCTGCAGGCCAACTCCCAGCAGGGGACGCACAAAAAGGCAACCATACATTGATGTTTCTCTCCCTCTCTCCTTCCCCTCTAAAGGTAAATAAATAAATAAATAAATCATTTTAAAAATCATTTGGGAATCTTTCAGTTCAGAGGTGTCTGTCCAGTTTAAGTTTCACTAACTTTATATCTGCGCTTTGTTTCAAAGCAGAACAACAGAAAATTTTTATTTAGCACGTAAAAATATAAACTTTCATTGTAAGAAGTTTTTGTAACCCACTTACACAGTTTTGGTAAGGGGGGTTCTATTGTGTCCTTCTTCTTTAATGAAAGAAAATTCATGTGTCAAGGGGGGAATCTCAAAACTAGTTCCTTAGATATTCTTATTAGTCATAGAACTTTCTTCAAAATTTTTTTAAAAGAAATATCTCAAAACTTATTTTACCTTAAACTTCCTGGTGATAATAGCTTTATTTACATATTACATAGATAATAGAAGAGACAACGGTGGAGGAAAAATAGTTTTGCAGTTGTGAGTACACAAAACACAGAGCTTATTCTTGTGTTCTTATTTATAAATTATTGTATTCTTTTCCATATGAACAATTTAAACCTTTTTCCTCACTCTGTATGCAATATTCATGATTTCATAGTATTGAACCTAATCTGATTTTGTGATAATAGGGACATTTTGAAAAAGCAGCAGTGGAACTCATTACTCTTAGTAAATCAGTACTCTAATCTCTTCATTCTATTTTATAAAGCCATTTTCCAAAACACACCCGCTATTTCTCCATAATATAAAAAATTGAACTACATGGCTGGTGTAGCTCAGTGGATTGAGTGCCGGCCTGTGAACCAAAGGATTGCAGTTCGATTCCCAGTCAGGGCACATGCCTGGGTTGCAGGCCAGTTCCCAGCAGGGGACACATGAGAGGCAACCGTACATTGATATTTCCCTCTCTCCTTTCTTTCCCCTCTGAAGATAAATAAATAAAATCTTTTTAAAAATTGAACTGATCCTATATTTACATAGTGATATTCTTTAGGTAGCTTAAAGCATTGAATAGTTTCCTACATAATTAAATTCCACAGTTTTCTGAAAAGTAAAAGGTAGATGGTATTTTCCTAATTTTATATCTACTGAATTTTATATATACCGAAATTATGAGTCATACATCAATTTTGTAACAGAGTCAGGTAAGAAAACCCAGAACTTTTTTTTAAGATTTTATTTATTTATCTTTAGAGAGGAAGGGAAGGAGAGAAGGAGAGAAATATCAATGTATGGTTGCCTCTCATGTGTCCCCCGCTGGGAACTGGCCTGCAACCCAGGCATGTGCCCTGACTGGGAATCGAACCTCAATAGTGTGGTTTGCAGCCCGCACTCAATCCACTGAGCTACACCAGCCAGGGAAAACCCAGAACTTTTAATGCTAGTTTACTATTCTTCATTATATAAAGGTTCTTTTCCCTCTCTTCATTGATTTTGCCCATCTTTTTATTGTTTTAAAAATAATCTGCAAAAATAAGAAAATATTAATTACTATATTTAGAAATCAAACTAACAGATTATCTTGTTGTTTTTCAAACACTGGTCTCCATCTTCACTTCATTACTTAGAGGAAATAATTTGATATTTGGTAAACATTCTCAAAACCTGAACCAACACCTTTGATAATCAGACCCGAGGCCTTTTTTAGCATACGTGTATATCTAACTGAAAAACTCAGTTTTACTCTTCTCATCCACTCTTACATTCAAGCCTGCCTAAATACTATGACAAGATTAGATTTTTATTCACAATTTAGCAGCTCCACAAATCTATCCAGAATTCTGAATTACTCAACAGAGAGCAAAAACTCTTGATCTGTGGGTTTTAAAGTGCTTTGGCCCTTTGCCCTCAGCTTGGTAGTGTCATAGTCTCCTTATCTACAAAGTACATGTAGCAGCAAACTGGATAACTATACCTCCAACCTACTTATTAATCTCTTTTTCCCCAGTTTTTCATTTTTATCGAATCATTGAAGTTTGGAGCAAAAGGGAGTTTAGAGATGAATTAATCAAATCTCTTATTTTTTGTCTGATATAGAAGCAGAAAGAGATTAAATGACTTTCCTAAAGTTGCATAACTATTTGTTTTGTACGTAAAATAAGATTCACTATCATTTACCTTAATGAGAAATATTATTGTACTGTATAAAATTTGCTATTCAGAAATATATATTGCATAATTTTCCTTATGTATTACATATTACAGTTGTGAATTTTCTTTTTAAAAATATTTTGAGATAATTGCAGGTTCACATGCAGTTGTAAGAAATAATATAGAGAAATTCTGTGTATTTTTTCCCCAAATTTCTCCTGTGGTAACATCTGGCATTGCTGAAGTATAAAACCACAACAGGAAACTGATATTGATAACAGTCAAACTTATTCAGATTTCACCAGTTAGTTACTCACTGGCCCAATCGCATATGTGTATTTAGAGCTATGCAGCTTTATCACATGGGTGGATTAGTGTGACAATCATCACAGCCAAGATAAAAAAAAAAGAGTTCCATCACAAAGATCCCTCGTGCTGCCCAGTTATAACTACAGCCACCTCCCTCCCACTACATCTCCCCAGTCTTTGCAAGCCACTAAACTATAAAATTTTGTCATTTAAAAGTTATGTGTTAATAAAATAAAACAGTCTATAACTTTTTGATATTTCCTTTTTAAAAACTTTTTAATTCTTTTAAGCTTCCTCCAAATTGTGGTTTATATAAATAGTTCTTTTGTTTTTATTGCTGAGTAGTATTCCATGGTATGGATGTATCATTGTTTTTCAGGCATTCACCCTTTGGAGAACATGTGGCTTGTTTCTGTGTTTTATGAATTATGAATAAAGTTTCTATGATCATATACATTCAAGATTTTGTGTGATCAAAAACTTTTTAAGATTTTTATTTATTTATTTTTAAACAGAGGGGAAGGAAGGGAGAAAGAGAGGGAGAGAAGCATCGATGTGCGGTTGCCTCTCACGTACCCGTTAGTGGGGACCCGGCCTGCAACCCACGCATGTGCCCTGACTGGGAATCGAACTGACAACCCTTTGGTTCCCAGGCTGGCACTCAATTCACTGGGCCATACCAGCCAGGACAAAATTTTTATTTCTCTAATATATGTGCCCAAGAGTATGATTGCTGAGCTGTACAGTATTTCCATGTTTATTTTTACAAGAAACTGACAAAAGTTTTTCAGAGCAGATACATCATTTTACATTCCAACCACCAATGTAAGAGAGCACCAATTTCTCTACATCCTTCCTAGCATTGACTATGGTCACTATTTTTAAATTTTTGCTATTCTAATGGATGTGTAGTGATTTCTCATTATGGTCATAATTTGTATTTCCCTAATAGTTAATGATTTTTTGTGTGCTTATTCATTCCTATTTGTGAAGTAGTTGTTCATGTCTTTTACCATTTCCTTTTTTAACGCTGTTTATTTTATTTTATTTTTCCATCACCATTTACCCCCCCATGCCCTTTTTCACCTCCACCAACCACCCTCCCCTCCACAATCGCTGCACTGTGTACATGAGTTTTTTTCTCTTTTTCCCCCTCAATTCCTCCAGCCAACCCCCGCCCAAGCTGTCATCCTGCTCCCTATCTATGAGTCTGTGTCTATTTTGCTTGTTAGTTTAGTTGGCTCATTAGATTCCACAGATGAGTGAAATCATATGGTATGTGTCTTTCTCTGACTGGCTTATTTCACTTAGCATAATGTTCTCCAGGTCCATCCATGCTATCTCAAAGAGTAAATTTTCCTCTTTTTTATGACCAATTAGTATTCCACTGTGTAAATGTCCCATAGTTGTTTTATTTTTTATTGGTTAATATATAGTTACATAGCAAAATGTTTTTTAAAATTGTTGTTTTAGTACAGTTGTCTACATTCCCACCCTACCACTTCTCCTACTCTAGTCATCCCCACCTCCCATCCTTGATCCCACCTCCCTTTGGTTTTATCCATGTGTCTTTTATACATGTTTCTAAAAACCCTTCCCCCCATTGTCCCCTCCCACCTCCCCTCTGGTTACTGTCAGTTTGTTCTTAATTTCAATGTCTCTGGTTCTATTTTGCTTGATTATTTGTTTTGTTGATTAGGTTCCATTTATAAGTGAGATCATATGTTATTTGTCTTTTACTGTCTGGCTTCTTTCACTTAGTATAATGCTCTCCAGATCCATCCATGCTGTCTCAAAGGGTGGGAGCTCCTTCTTTCTTTCTGCTGCATAGTATTCCATTATGTAAATGCACCTGCCTCACTCTACATTGCTTACTCTCATTGATGTTGTCGATACGGGAAGAGTGGGTGAAGAAAACCTATAAAATAAAGATCCCTACCACTACCTTATACCACTAGATGACTGTGGAGGGACAGCTCATGGTTTGACTTCATTGAGACTTCTCTGGCAAAGAAATCAGAGCACCAGCCTGCTTGCTTCTGCTGAAGGGGGAATGGAAGGTCAGTTCTGTGATCAGCATGGCTATACTACTATTCTGACAGGGAAACATTTCCTGCTTAGGGAAGCACTGCCTGCTTCTGCCAGAAAGGACATGGCAGATCAGCTCTCTTTTGGTCCTGCCGACACTACACTGTCAGAGGAACTGGAACATTATCTGCTTCCACGCAGAAGTGGATGTAAGATCAATTTCCTGCATTTGAGGCTGTTGACTAACCTTATTTCCCACCACAAACCACATCCCCTATTCCTTAGTTGGGTGAGTTCTGTGCTCCAGCCACAAGTGCCTGACCAGTGTTTCGCATACCCTAAGTCTATGCATTCCTCTGTGCCTTCCCTCCAGCTGTTTTCTACTTACCCTGAAAAGGTCTCACTATTCTATCACCTTTTGAATGTCTTCCTTTTGTTCTACTACACTTTCAAGTTGTTTTTTACAACTTCCCCAGCCACACATAACAAATCAGTACCTCCTTTGGCTCCCCAATGATTAATACATATTGGGTTGGTGGAAAAGTTTGTTTGGTTTTTTCCATACGATGGCTCTAGTAGTACTTAGTTATCTTTAACTTCATTTGAAACAATTTTGTTAGATTGCATTGTGACAGATGTCATATCAGTGTGCATTTTAAAAAAACTTATCAAAATTGGTGAATTTTTGTGCAACCATTTTAATATTGAAGGTGTAAGAAGATATCCAACATTTTCAGCATATTATGCTTTATCATTACAGAAAAAATAAAAATGCAACTGAAACGCAAAAAAATATTTGTGCAATTTGTGCAGTATACGGAGAAGGTGCTGTGACTTACTGAACGTGTCAAAAGTGGTTTGCAATGTTTCTTGCTACTATTTACATTTTGGCCAAATAATTCTTTGCTGCGGGGCTCTTATGCATTGGAAGGTGTTTAGCAGCACCCTGGCCTCTACCCACTGGGAGCCAGTAGCAGGAGAGAGACAACAAACCCACAATATCCAAATCAAATCAGTTACTTGTGAAAATGAAAAATGTATCTTTTATTTTATGGAAAAAAACTAAACAGACTTTATTGCCAACCCAATACTTCTTGGCATGTATTATAATTCTCATTGTACAATGGAAGTAACAAAATTGACACCTATCTCTACCACCCCTCCACTTATAGATTAACACTGTATCTCCCAAAATTACTTTAAATACTTTTCTATTTATCCAGATTTTAGGCCTCTGGTAACTCAAAGCATTTGCAAGACTGCTCTGAAACTGGCTATAAGGGACAAAGTCCTGTCAACAGTACCTCCTTAATTCACCCTCACGCCCTGACCAAGAGGGCTTGAGAGTAAAATGGAGTGTAAATTCAGAGGTGGGGCATGAACTCTGTGGTTAGTAGACAGTCCTGATAAGAGGAAAGGACTTGGCTAGGAGACTTCAAGTACCTAGCACGAATCAGTTCCTGTGCTCAGATACTCCCTTGTAATTACCTCATTCAATCTTCACAGCTGCCCTTTGAGGTAGATATTATACATATATTGCAGGTTGATGGTGCTCTCCTAATAATTTTCAGCCTTAATGGGCATATATTCACCGGGTCAGTGATGTGGATGTTTTGGAAGAATAACTAAAGCTGCTGTGGGAGAGTTGCAGTCACCAGGGCCCCAGCTTTCAGACGCTTGTGTAAGACGACTTGTTTCATTTGGGAGGATTTCTTTGGGTTGGAACAGAACAGCTGAAACCACTTATTTATTCGTTTAACAAATATTTATTGAGTACCTATTCTGTGTAAGGCACTTGAGTTGCGAGATAAAAGGCCTTTCTCGAATGGGTTTATAGTCTAGTGGGCAGACATACAAAGTAAACATTATATCATAGTGTGGTAAGGCCCACTGAATCCATAATGTTAGAGAATAATCTAAACATCAACATTAGAGTTTTAAAGAGGAAAGAATATTAAAAATTCTTTTATCTCCTCAGGCTGCTTTGTGGGGTTGTGAGCAAGAACTTTATTAAAGTATACAACCAAAGAGCCGGAGTAAATTGTTTTCCCTGCCTTTGTGTGCCCCGTGGGTGGTCTTCTGTCACTTGTCAACTGCTCTTCTAAGCAAAAAGAGCTTGGCACATCTTTGTCCTGGGGGATTACCTGGGGGACATTATTTGTGAAACACAATGACATGACATTTACACATACCTTCTGACTTTCGGTGTGTAGGTCACATATATGTGCGACTAAAGTATATGCCACTATGCCATTCTAAAGAGTTTTGAAATACCTTTTAGTGCATGTTGTTTTCTTGTTTCCTTGAAATTAATTTCTTGTATTACAGTATTGGACAGTTACTCGAAGTCCTTGGCCTTGAAAACATGGGGAGTTGGGGAATCCACACATATTTTGCCCCATCAGCTATCAAATGGTATGAGAACTAAGTTTTTCTGTCCCTGTGTTGAAAGATAGTGAAATGTGGAGTCAGCAAGTATTGGTGCCTTGGAGAGCTCTCCCCTGCTTTCCTACATTTCTGTATGAATTAATAGCCTTTTTGGTTTTTTTTTACAAGTGATGATATTGTGTCTTCTCACCAGTGAAGGGTGAAGGAATGAGAATGAGGGGCCTGGACTTCCCAGGTTTTTACTGCCATCTTATACAGTAGAATATAGGAATAAAAATTTTATAGACATTCTCATTTAATCCTTGTAACAGCCCTGTGACTTGAGGTAGGGAAATTATAGACAGTTTACTATCTTTTGAATTTTCCATATGAGCATGTACTACATTTGTAATCAGAATAACCACAAATGCATATAACAAAAACGTTTCTTCTTTAACTGTACAAAATTGGGGCCACAATTTTGTTTCAATATCCTGCTTTTTCACAGATCATTCTTTTCTCATATGTAGATCTTCAGGTTGTTAAATATTCTTTGAAAATATGGTTTATAGTAGCTCAATACATCCATATGTGAATGTAAACTAGTTTAATTATCCACTCTGTGATAGGCCATTTAGGATAAATAATGGACCATCTATACATCTATACAAAAGAACATTATGAAACCACTAAAAAATCACATTTTCAGAATATTTCATAACCTTAGAAAATGTTTGACATAAATGAAAAAAGCTATAAAGTTATCAAATCTGTTCCCAATTTTGTGAAATATATGCAGAGATCTACTAATGAAGGAGAAATTGCAACATTATTGTAACATTTTGTGTATGTTGAGATGGTAAGATTAAGGATATCGGGGTTAGTTTCGTGTTTTATTTCACCGAATTGTAGAAAAGCTGCACAATGTCCGAACATTTCTTTTACATTCCGAAAATAAACAGATTGTTTTTCAAAAAAGAAGCAAAACCGAACGATGAGATACAAAATGTAAAGGAGAGTTTGGCTCAAGATGGTGGACTGTACAGAGGAGGCTTTTTCTCCTCCGGTCTCATATCCCTTTAACTGAAAGAAAATAATTTGTATGTACAAACTCTGCGTGTGTATGTGTGTGTGTTGGATATTACTATTTTTTTTTTCCGAAGGCTTTGTGAGGAATTCCTGGAAGATAGAAAGCAGATGGAGCGGCTGTGGAGGAGGCTGGCGGGCGACAGGCGGCCAGAGAAAGGGAGGAGGGGAGCCGGCCAGTCTGGCTCCGGTTTGAGGGAAGCGGTCGGGGGGCGCGTGAGGAAATGAAGGAGAGAGCGCCTGCAATGCTGCGGACTGAACGCGGGTGCGCGCACTAACCCGCCCCGCCGCGGCGGGCGGAGCGGAAGGGGGAATGGCGGGGGCGGGGCCGAGGCGCGGGCGGGCTCGGGGAGGTCCGGTTCCCGAAGCGGCAAAAGCCCTGGCGCCAGAGCTAGGCCGAGCAGTACAGCGCTGCGAAGCTGAGGCCCCCTCGGACTCGCCAGGGACGAGCCGCCCCCGCCACCGCAGCCATCCTTCTGATCGCTTGCCTGCCTTTGCCGTGGTCTCCTTCTCCATCGCCGTTTCCTCGCCGCAACCTCGTCGATAACAGCTAAGTGGTCAATTCGGGACTTCGGGTTGGGAGTCCGGGCGGGAGCCAGGCGCGGGCAGTACACGCTAGCGCGCCATCTCCTGCGGCAACCGCCACTGCTGCAGACACCCCTCCTGGGCGGGAGAGACACTCTCGAGAGGCCCACGCCGTCCCAGCACCCGAGATTAGACTTACGGCGTTTCTACCGAGCGTTGGTGAGATCCTTGTGCTTGGTGGAGGGAGGACTGACCGGGACTGAGAGATCACGCGAAAACAGATCTCATATTGCACAGGGCTGATTTTTTGTCTCGGTTGAATCGGGCAAGTGGCAGCTTTGCCAGAGCGTCCTGAAAACCCGAGCCATGTCGCCCCCAACTGTGCCTCCGATGGGTGTAGATGGTGTGTCCGCATACCTGATGAAGAAAAGGCACACCCACAGGAAGCAGCGGCGAAAGCCCACTTTCCTTACCCGCAGGAACATCGTGGGCTGCCGCATTCAACACGGCTGGAAGGAAGGCAACGAGCCGGTGGAGCAATGGAAGGGCACCGTGCTCGAGCAGGTTTCCGTGAAGCCCACTCTCTACATCATCAAATATGATGGCAAGGATAGTGTGTATGGGCTGGAACTGCACCGAGATAAGAGAGTTTTAGCGCTAGAGATCCTTCCTGAGAGAGTGCCAACTCCTCGCATTGATTCCCGCCTCGCAGATTCCCTGATTGGCAAGGCAGTGGGGCATGTGTTTGAGGGTGAGCACGGTCGAAAAGATGAATGGAAGGGCATGGTCCTGGCGCGGGCCCCGGTGATGGACACTTGGTTTTACATCACCTACGAGAAAGATCCTGTCCTTTACATGTACACGCTCCTGGATGACTACAAAGATGGTGACCTGCGCATCATTCCAGATTCCAACTACTATTTCCCTACAGCAGAACGGGAGCCTGGAGAAGTGGTCGACAGCCTCGTGGGCAAGCAGGTGGAACACGCCAAAGATGATGGGTCCAAGAGAACCGGCATTTTCATCCATCAAGTGGTGGCCAAGCCGTCTGTCTACTTCATTAAGTTTGATGATGATATTCACATTTATGTCTATGGTTTGGTGAAAACTCCCTAAATTCACTCCGTGTTCTTTGCAAAATTTGTGGAACTATCAAATGTAAAGTATGTTGTGTTTTTGTAATCGTGAACTTTTGAGAACAGTTTTGGTGTCAGAGATTCAGGAATTTAATATCCCTTATTACTTATTGTGCCTCCAGATCTTACATTGACTAGTTCCACAGTTTTGCCCAAGTGTACTTTGGTACCTATGATATTGCCTTGTTATGTAATTGAAAAATATGAATTGGGTACTAATAGAAAATTGAAAAGTGTTCAATACCTTTGGAACCATGAAAGACTAGATAAACAAAAATTAACGGTATAACCCCACACCATATCCTTCCCCCCATTTCCCTTACCTTCCCTCTTTCTTCTCCACGAATAACAAGTGTTAAGAACATGATGCATATCCTACATTTTCCCCAACCTCTTACAAAGTTTGTTGCAGTTGTTTCTGTAAAACTGACAAGCCACATCATTTCTCTATAATTGCTTTTCTTACTTTACATATCCATGAAATCCCTTCTGATCAATAAACAGTTCTAGATCTCTCCTCCCTTTTTCTCCCCTTCTTTCCCTCTCCTCCTCTCCCTCTGGAATTTATTTTTATATATAGTATTAAGATACAGATTCAGTTATACATTTTGCTCACATTAGATACCTGATCACATCATAGCACCCATTTCCTTCTCGCTCTGGAATTTATTTTTGTATATGGTATAAGACAGATCTAACTATACATTTTCTTCACATTGGATACCTGATTGTGCCACCCATTTATTAAATGAATCACCCATTTTCTCTCCTCCCTCCATCTTTTCCTCCCTCCAACAGCTGCATACACAGTACATATTTATGTACCAAAACGGTATTGAACCATTCTGTTTTTAATGGTCATTTGTTATTTCCTTTTTGTGTTTCCCCATAACACTACTCGATACATACTGGTGCTTTTTATTTCTATAGGTTAGATTCCTAGAAATGGGATTGCTGTGTAGGATTATTTTAATTTTGAAAGCTGTTACAAAATTGCTATCCCAAATGAAAGTTCTCGTTTTCCAGTATTCTCTCCAGCACTCTTTAATGTTTGCAAATCTGAAAGGCGAAAAATTTGTTGTATTGTTTCTTTAATTGGCAAACTCAGTGAGGTTTTTTTGTTTGTTTGTTTTTGGGGGGGTTGTTTGTTTTGCTTTTTTGGGCTTTTATGATTTGCCAGTATTTCTACTCCTATGTTCTCTTATCTATTGAATCATTTTTCCTTTATAAATTTATAAGAATTCTCACTGTATTTGCTATATAATGAATATTAATCATGTGTAGCCCATATGTGTTATGATTTTTCCAGCCTATCATAAATCTTGACTTTACTAATGTAACTTTTAATTTTTTTTAATTTTTAGATAGACTGCTTCTTTTTGGCTTTTTGGTTTTCTGTCTTTTTCAGATGAATGCCTCAACCCCAAGTAATTTTTTTTCTAAAAAGTTGAGGTTTTGCTGTTTGATCCAACTGGAATTTCTTTTCTATATGATATTAAATAGATCTCCAACTATATACTTTGTTTATATTGGATACCTGATGCTATCACATTTATTATATCAACCATCCATTTTAAAGTTTCTGAGCCAGTTCACATTATTTTAACTATAGTGGCTTAACCTTAAATTTTGGACTCTGGTAAAGCAAGTTACCTTTCATTAGATTTTTTTCCTTCTTCTTTTATATAACTTGTGCTAGATATTCATTCTTTCATATGAAGATTAAAGGCTTTTTTCACATTAAAAATTGAATTACATTTTCATACGTATTTAGAGGATTATGTTAGTAATATTAATACTTAACTTTCAAGAGTTTGAGTACATCATTAAAATCTTTTGTTTTTGCTTTTGAAATGTTATTCATCTAGGTACATTATATCAGATTACATTTATTTTTAAGTAGTTTTACAGTTTTTGTCATAGTTTGACATTTTGAATGGTGTATGTTCTCCTGTTCATTTGTAATTTGTTATTCTGGCCAATAGAGACAGACGATGGATTTAAAAAGATTTACTTTCTGTTGAATCAGCTCACTAAATCCTATACATTACACTGGGTTTTAAAATAAAATAATTTTGACTTTCTACATACACAATCATTTCACCTGCGAATAGAAATAATTTTATGTTGTTTGTATTGATTATTATTACATTAGCTGGATTCTTCAAATAATGATTATGGCAGGCATGCCCATCCGGTTCTTAGCATTCCCTATTAATTAGCATGACATTTGCTTTTGGCTATTGGTAGTCATTAACTACTAACATATTTAGGGAATTTCTTCTATTCCTGTTTTATATAGCATTACTACTAAAAGTGGCTGATGAATTTTATCAAATGACTTTTCAGCATCTATTGATAAAATTACATGGTTTTTCCTCTTAATTTGTTGACATAATGAGTTAGAGTGAGAGGAATTTGATAGCGAACCAAACTTGCATTTCTGGAATAAGTCCTACTTGGTCATGGTGTCATAATCATATGATATATTTCTGGATTTTATTTACCATTATTTTATTTAGAATTCTTGCATCTGCATTTCAAAGCAAAATTGTATTTTCTTTCTTGCACTGTCTTTATCAAGATTTTAAATCAAAATTGTGCTAGCTTAGAAGAATATATGGTGAGTTTTCAATATTTACCTGTAGTCTGGAATATTTTAAATAGCGTTAGAATTATTTGTTGTTTAAAAATTAGCTAGTACTAAGTTGTACAACAGTCTAATCCCAGTGACACTTTTGATGGTAGATCTTTAATCAGCTTTCTTATCTCTTCAATGATAATTGGTTTATTCAAGCTTTTTATTAAAATAGAATATATATTCGCTGTGAAATACAAAGTTTAAAGTTTTATCTATTATGCTTCTCAATTGTTTTATTCAGATGCTTTATGTACTTGTGTGTTGCATATGCATATGTCCTAGATATGTTCAATTCTGAAAACATTAATAAAGTCATAAGCTATAATGCTGTTTTCAATTCTCTTTGTAGTTTACTTGAAAAATTAAAACAATATAAAAAGTATAAAATATATAACAAAAACTTGTTTACCTTCATCTACAATTAATACATTTTTCATCATTTTGGTATATTCGTTTTAGCTATAGATTTATATTTTTTAAAAGTTAGTAACCTTGGTGGGGCAGGGCTGGGATTATAAAACAGAAAACTGTACTTGAACAAGAATTAAATAAAAATAAAAATTTTAAAAAAGCTAGTAACCCTGACTGGCATAGCACAGTGGATTGAGTGTGGGCTGCAAACCAAAGTGTCACTGGTTCAATTCCCAGTCAGGGCACACACCTGGGTTGCAGGCCAGGCAAGGGCACTACACATTGATGTTTCCTTCCCTTCCTCTCTCTAAATATAAATAAAAGTAAAATCTTTAAAAAGAAGTTAGAACATTAAAACTTATAAATTCAGCTGGTGTGGCTCAGTGGATTGAGTGCTGGGCCTGCTAACCAAAGGATTGTGGGTTCAATTCTCAGGGCACATGTCTGGGTTGGTGGGCCTGGTCTCTGGTGGGGGCCCAGTGAAAGGCAACCACACATTGCTGTTTCTCTTCCTCTCTTTCCCCTTCCCCTCTCTAAAAATAAATAAATAAAGTCATTAAGGAATAAAAATAATAAATTCCCAATACCATAACGTTTCCTTTCTCTGCAGAGACAGACATGATCATGAATTTGGTGCAAATCTGGCCTCATACACTTACTGCAAATATAATCATAGTCACTACCAGGCATCGATTTTTGTGTTTTTTTAAAACATTCAAAATGAAGGGTAAACTTTAAACATGTGGAAATTATTTTTACTTTTGTTGTAGGGATCCTTTTTTTCCCTAACAGGGAAGTGGATTGCCACAACAAAAACAATAGCACTGACTTTAGAATACTAGTTTCTGTTTTAGGTACCTTTACCACTTACAACTCCTTATAGTCAGGGAGACTGGGCCCTACCCACAACAGTCAGTTGACTAAAAAAGACCATTTCAGCTCTCATATAGATTGTATCTTGGCTGTAGTAAAGCAATTATCCAGCACTCATCCCTAATTGCAAGACCAGAACTGGGTCATATATTTATTTCCCTATGATAATTACTGAGATTATCCCATATTCTAAAACTCAGGGAGTCTGGCACTAATCTAGCACTGTTTTGAGAGTTTAGGACACGACAGTGGATGGAACGAAAATCTTCCTTTCTTAACATTTGTTTATCCTTCAAGTAGCCTTCAGACCAATAACAAAGACACAAGGTAGGTATAAAAGTCTGCAAAACAAGGCAAAAAGAATGTGACAAATATCATTAAAGGGTTAGAGTAGTGCATATGTATTATGCAACAAACTACATGCTAAACAACAGAAAAATACCAATATGTATCCATTTCACATCCATAACAATGCTTTCTAGTTCCTGCTCTCCCAATAGGCCCCAAGTCCAGATTGTCTTTTGTTGTTTCCTGATGTCATGAGGTTGTTAACAGACAGCAAGAGAGAGGCTCAGCCCTGGCCTAGGATCTGAGGATAGAACAGTGAACAGTCTACAAAATCCCTGCTCTCTAGGAGCATATTTCCTAACGGGGAAGAAGAGAGCCACCACTACCTTTATAGCCATGGTCACTCACAGTGGTTTGGAAATATCCCACCATTTGTCAGTGTCAACAGAAAAAATAACATTAACTAGATGCTTTGTCACCAAAAAGGATGCCTTTGGAGCCCTGGCTGGTGTAGCTCAGTGGATTGAGCACGGGCCTGCGAACCAAAGGATCGTGGTTCCATTCTCATACAGGGCACATGCCTGGGTGGCAGGCCAGTTTCCCAGCAGGGGGCACACGAGAGGCAACCACACATTGATATTTCTCTCCCTCTCTCCTTCCCGTCCCCTCTAAAGATAAATACATAAAATCTTTAATTAAAAAAAACACTCTCTAAAAAAAAAGGTGCCTTTGGGAAAGAGAAAGGGTTAGAACTCCATGCAGGCACACATGGCAGGCAACGTGAACACTCTGACCTGTGTGTCGAGATTATTTTTATAAAGGAAAGGAAGTTAAGGAAAGGGGAAATTAGAAGTATAGAGCTTTATTATAAATACGAAGTTCTTCCTGTAGGGTTCTCACCTGTCAAGTTCTTCTGATTAACTAGAGTGCGAGAACTTCTGGAAGCCCTAGCGCCTCCCATAGACCCTCTTTTTAAAAATGTATATTTTATTGACTATGCTATTACAGTTGTTCCACTTCCCCCCTTTACTCCTCTCTGCTTTGCACACCCCCTCCCACCTGCATTCACCCCTTTAGTTCATGTCCAAGGGTCATGTATATGTTCTTCAGCTTCTACATTTCCTATGCTATTCTTAACCTATCTTCTACCTACCATTTATGCTACTTCTCTGTATCTTTCTCCCTTCCTCTCCCTCCTACTCCCCTGCTAATAACCCTCCATGTGATCTCCATTTCTGTAATTCTGTTCCTGCTCTAGTTGTTTGCTTAGTTTGTTTTTGTTTTTGGTTTAGGTTCGGTTGTTAATAACTGTGAGTGTGTTGTCATTTTACTGTTCATATTTTTTATCTTTTTCTTAGAGAAGTCCTTTTAATATTTCATATAATAAGGGCTTGGCGATGATGAACTCTTTTAACTTGACCTTACTTGGGAAGCACTTTATCTGTCCTTCCATTCTAAATGATAGCTTTGCTAGATAGGGTCATCTTGACTGATTATGTTTTCTTAAAGTTCCAGTTAGTCTTTGTCATTCTCTCCTTTTGATTGAGCCCTTTCTCTGAAAACATCACTGATCAGTGGCCAGGTCTTCTAACCTCAGCAGCCCTTTGTCCATGTCAGGAAGGACCTCTTCTAGGTGTTGTCTCTCACAGAAGAGGAAAAGTGCATGATTGGGAACAGCTTGTGTCCATGGTTAACAGGAACCAGGATCAGAACTTTAACAGCAAGAAGAATTCAAAACAGAACATCACAACAGTCTACATGATGAATTTAAACTAGTAGTTCAACTGTGTAGATAATCAAACAAGGACCATTAACATCTTAAATAGATCAAAGTTGTTCTTTTAAAATATTTTATTTATTTTTAATAAGAGAGAGGGGACGGGAAGGAGAAAGAGAGGGAGAGAAACATCAATGTGTGGTTGCCTCTTGTGCACCCCCTACTGGGCAGCTGGCCTGCAACCCAGGAATGTACCCTGACTGGGAATTGAACCCATGAGCCTTTGGTTCACAGGCCGCCACTCAATCCACTGAGCTACACCAGCCAGGGCTAGATCAAAGTTCTTGATAGCAGATTCAATAACCACAAAGGTTCCCCCCTTTCACAATGGCTTAGGAAATGTAAACAAGGGAATGTTCCTTCTAAGGAAAAGAGAAAACCGAAATCAAATTCATAGTAAGAAAAGAGTTGTACAGGCCCGATTCAATCTTCTTGGCAATTCACTTCCTTCAGAGGTCGCCTGCTATAACTTTTGACAGCTTTAGATTGAGGTTATCAGTCTGTGTGCAGTTGCAGCCAGGGTTTGGTGCCTTCTTTAGGAGTGACACATGTATGCAGAGTCTACTCCCTGGAGTCTAGCAATGCAAGGGTTAGTCAGTGGTCCTGAAGCCCTTCCAGCAAGGATGGAGGGAATCTTTCATGAGGTGCCTTTTCCAGCAAACAAAATCTCCAGGTTGTAAGCTGTGGATTTTGAGTTTTTCATTTCCTTGGAGTGCACTGTACCAAGATTGCTCAACCGAAGCATGATTATTTTCATTAGAAGCAATTAAGGCTTTACAATATTGAAGTATGTCTCCTTTTCCCAAATGTGGATCCTAAGAAGCAGGAGCCAAATGAGTCGGGTATCCTGTGATTATCTCAAAAGGTGAAAGCTTATGAGTCCCAAAAGAGGTAGATCTGAGATTTAAAAGAAATAATGGCAATGCTTTTGGCTGGATATTTGAGGAGTTTCTACAGATTTTGCCCATTGAACCTTAATAATGTCATTAGTACATTCGACTAGACCTGAAGATTAAGGATTGTAAGCACAGTAAAAATGATGTAGAATTGACTAAATAGCATAGGCTTATTGTAGCACTTAACCAGTAAAATGTGTTCCTGGATCACTGTGGAGTTCAAAAAAGGGGAAGGGTTTACAGGAACAAGTATAAAGGACACATGGACAACAACTAAGGTGGGGGGTGGAAATGGGAGGGAGGTGGGGAGCACTGGGGGGGGCTGGGATGGGAGTAAAAGACAGAAAACTGTACTTGAACAATAATTAAATTTAAAAAACTATTTGAAAATAAATAAATATTTTTTTTGTTTACAAAAGGAGTTCTCCAAATAGGAATAATCTCCTCCAACAGGGCTTTAGCCACTGTAGGGGCATTAGCTTATCTACAAGGGAAAGCTTCAGGCCAGTGAGAAAACATACATATGATAACTAAAATACACACACACATACACACACACATATATATCCATGAAACAAGGGAAGCTGGATAAAATCTATTTGCCAAACCTCATGTGGTCCATTGGGTAATTTAAATTGTCCAGGGGCAGTGCAAACAGGCTTTTCTGGGTTGTATTTTTGGCCCAGGTGGGAGACTTAAGGTAGGCAATTTTTTGTAGCCTTGTTAGTATCTCTCCACCAATATTGATTCATAAATGCATTTTGTCAGTAGCTTATGGTTTTGTGTATATACAGTAGTCAGGAGAAGAAATTTTAGAGTTCCTGGTAGGACTGAGTCATTATTTGGTCCAAATCAGACCTTTGTCTTTTTTATCAAACCAGCAGTTGTTGGATTTCTAATCTCGTTTTTATTTTTTAGAAGCTAATTGTTGGCCAGTTTTTCTAAGGTATCAACTAGGGAAACACCTCTTTGGACCATGACAGAATTTGACTGCAGTGGATGCCTTTAAGGGCAGAATTCTCGGCAAAAATGTCAGCAAGATGATTTCCCTTAGCTTATAGGGAGTCAGGTTTACAATGCCCTAATAATAGCTAAAGCGCCAGGTAAAAGTATAGCATATAATACTTCCTGAACATATGAACCGTTATTAATTTTAACTCCACTGAAGTTACAGAAATCACATTGCTTCCATGACATTTCAAAGTCATGAACTACTCCAAAGGCATATACTACTGTCAGTATAAATGTTGACAGGTTTACTCTTTGCCAAAATGCAAGCTTGAGTGAGGGCAAGCTTGTGCTGAAGTGGCCAAATGCAAACATGCTTCCTTGATGACTTCATAAACAGCACAGTATTTACCATTTTAATTTGCATATGAACCACTTGTAAACCATAAGAAAGAAGCTTTACCTGGAGGAGTCTCCTGTGAATCCTCATGAGGAGTCAGGAGGTAACATAACAGTGGCAAGCAGTTAGGAAGTGCTTCATCAGTTTCAGAAGAGAGAAGACCAGCTGGATTAAGTTTATTATGTCAAAGAGGCATATAGGAATCATTCAACAAAAAGATTTCATACAGCCCTGGCTGGTGTGGCTCAGTGGATTGAGCGCCAGCCTGTGAACCAAGGGGTTGCTGGTTCCATTCCCAGTCAGGGACAAATGCCTGTGTTGCAGACTGGGCCCCCAGTGGGGGTGTGTGTGTAAGAGGCAACCACATGTTGATGTTTCTCTCCCTCTCTTTTTCCCTTCCTTCTTCTCTCTAAAAATAAATAAATAAAAATTAAAAAGTAAAGATTTCATACAAAGTAAGGCAACCAACTGAAAGACACTGGTTTTGATAATTCAGAAGTGCTTCTACTGTATGAGGTACAAAAATTGTTAGAGGAGATCCCGTAACAATTTTTCTCTGTGACCTTAATCAAGAAAGCACTAGCAGCAATGTATCTAAGGCAAGGAGATATCCATAAGCCACAGGGTCCAGTTGATGACTATAGATATCCTAGTACCCTACAGGTTTGCAGTGATCCCCATGTGTTTGAGCGAATTCTCCAAGGGCATTTCCTTTCTTTTCATGTACAAAAACCCAGGGGGTGGGGATCTGATAGGATGCCCAAGAGCAACTACGTTTATTAAACTGTCCTTTAGCTCTGGCTAGTGTAGCTCAATGGATTGAGTGTAGGCCTGTGAACCAAAGGGTCTCTGGTTCGATTCCCAGTCAGGGCACATGCCTGGGTTGCGGGCCAGGTCCCCAGTAGCAGGTGCATGAGAGGCAACCACACATTGATGTTTCTCTCCACTTTCTTTCTCCCTTCCCCTCTCTTTAAAAATAAATAAAATCTTAAAAAAAAAACTCTCCTTTAAAGTTTTAAAGGCTATGGCTGTGTCATCCTGTTCTTCCCATAAAATTGGGTCAGTACTATCATTCTTTAGTGAGACATATGGGGGTTTTGCCATAAGAGAGAGATTTGGGAATAGCCAATTCTGGCAATAGGCAACTAACCCAAGAAAACCTTGCAATTGATGCTTAGTTTTTGGCCTTGGGGAATGTAGGACACCATGAAACCTATCTGGATCCAGGTGCAGTTCTTGTTCCAATATCAGATATCCCAAATGTCAAACCTGAGTTTGGATAAATTATAATTTTCCTTTAGAGACCCAAAAGTTCTAACAAATGGATGTAATCTTCTTGTGAGGAGACCTGAGAAGAAGAGCAAAGAAGTAAATCCTTCATATACTGCAATAAGGTGGAATCTTCAGGGAAAATTATATTATCCAAATTATTTACTGTTCAGGTAAATTGGTTTTTTTCCCCAAGTGAAAGCAAAAAGGTACTGGCTAGCTTCGTCAACTGGGATACTAAAGAATGCACTACATAAATCAGTTACCATGAGGAATATACTTCCAGTTGGAATAGATGCTAGTAGGATTATGAGGGTTAGGAACAAAAGGGTGTCGAGGGGTAACAGTGTGGATTATGGCTTGAAGATCCTGGACAAACCTCGACCCCCACCCCTTTGCCTTTCTTACAGGTAAAATAGGAAGGTTACAGGGACTAGTGCAAACAATAATAAGGCTCTGAGTTGTGTAATCTACAGTTATAGGCTTCATATATTTAAATGCCTCTCTACCTATAAGATGTTCATTAATTTGGGGAAGAGGTTTTGAAATATCAATTTGAAACACAACAGGAGGTGCACTGTAGATTCTGTTGATGTCAGTTGAAGAGTACTCCCATAAAGAAAATGGCAATTGGTCCAATAAGGATAATTGATCTGTTCTCTTGGATTCAGCTATTGTACTGTCCAAAATGGAACAAATGAAAGATGTTGAAAAGCCATTTCATTCACCTAATTGGCCATTTTGACAGTTAATGCCAATCTATTATATTGTTTTCCCTCTTGGAAAAAAGGATATTCCCGCATGACAGATAGTTCTCTAGGAAGTCTCTACCTAATGAATGGGTAGAGGCAGAAGAACTAAGGACAAAACATCATATATCCCTTAAAGGGCCCAAACAAAAAGATAGGTTCAGAGATGTGAACCGGTTGAGGTTATTTGATATCCTCACTATTTGAACTGTTTTATTACTCTGAGGCAGGGTCTGTTTTATGACCGTAGGGTTGAGCAATGAGAGTGTAGCAACCGTCTCAATAAAAATGGAGATAGTTTCCCTTCCAATCTGAAAACAAGTTCTTCAAAGCCAATTAAGAGAAAGGATTGGAAAAAGCACCTGCAGTTTTTCAGAGCATCATCACCGGGGATTAGGAGAACCTCAAAAAGGCTGGTTAGAAAGCTGAAGGCATCTGAAATGCTGAAACTTATTAGCAATTCCTTCTCCAGTGTTCTGGTTTTTTGCCACGATGGCAAAAGTCTGGAGTCTGGAGTCTGGAGTCAGTTTTGCATAGGGCCTCTGATTTGCCAAGGCTAAAAATAAAAAATCTTGGCAATGTTACTTCTAGATGGTTCATCTAGGGTATGGGCAAGCTGATTGGCCAAATTAACCAAAACTAGGGTGCTCATGGTTTCTCATTCCATCCTGGTTCTCTTAACTAGGAGGAAGAGATCTCTGATCAACCCATTAACAAAGAAAGAATTACAAGTTACATGAGTGGAGTCAACATCTGAAGGAAGACCAGAATTTTCCCTTAAAAATCTATTATAATACTCAGGAAGAGATGACTATCTGTCTCTTCCCAATAGGATGTAAATTCCAAGAAAATAGAGTTTGACAGTTTTGTTTACTGCATGGTCAAAGGTAAGCCTCCCTCTGACTCAAAGCAAGCAGGAGTGATATCAATATTACCGTGGAATGAGCTGAAACGGGTCTAGTCTAGGATACCTAAAAGTTCGTGGGTAAAGGCATAGGTACTGAACACAATAGTCTACATTAATTTTTAGCCTTTCTCCCATTAAGACATAGTTCCATATTTTGCTCACTGCTATATACTTAACCTCTAATAGAGCATTAGAACTAGGGTGAAACTTTAGTCTGACTAGTTATAAAATGTAACTGAAATTTCAAGGAAACATAATCACTCGGGAGGGTCTATGGGAGAACCTAGGACTTATGAAAATTCTCACACTCTATGTAATCACAGGAACACTACATGCAAAAACCCTACAGGAAGAACTCTCCAGGGATGTTCCCCTCGCCTTTGTCCTGGATTCCTGTGATGAGACTGTTCCAGAGTTAGGTTGGCTGGTGTCTGACCTGTAGGTTAAGGGAATGTGCTGGGAATCACTATTCCTAAGCCTTTCAAGTCTTTGGTGATGGCACTAATTGCTGCAGTCCTTTCAGGGATGCTGTATTTTTCTTCATATACTAGTTTTCTAGGTAAAGGCAGTTCTACTTATTTTTCTCACTTTTATATTTCTCCCCTCTGTCTCTGTCTATTTTCGTAAAATGGTTTGTATCTCTGGTGCTGTGCTCTTAACTCATTTATTTGTCTTTTGTGCATCTAATCTAAGTTTTTGTTTTGTTATTAACTTGTGAATTACATAAAACATCTCATATATAAAATGGCTCATTTTAGGGTGATAGCAACTTGTCTTTGAATGACATAAAAATTCCATTCTTTGGCTCCTCCCTTGTATTCATATTACTGTTCATATTACAATTTGCCTCTTTTTATGTCATAAATTCATTAACTACATATGGTATGTAAAGTTATTTTTACTATACTTTTCCTGGACCTACCAGGGTCCTGTGCCCCCTATCCAATCTGATTCTTTTCCTAGGTTTTCCAAGGCTAGAGTCCACCCTTCCATGTCACCATTTTTGCTTCTACTGCACACACCTGAATGTAGAAGCGCCTCCTCTTGCCCATCTTGACTTCTACTGTGCATGTCCAAACTTTCTGTCACGTCACTGGTTTCTGCTGTGCCTGTGCTCAGCGGAGGAAATTCTCCTCCTCCCCCCTCCAATAATACAGTACACAGCTGGCAGCACCCCTGGGGGGCTTTCCTGCCTGCTTGTAGGATTAACACTCCTCAGCAGTGGTCCCCTGGAGCATGTGAATGAGTCTGTAAATGCTATAGCTTCCTACTAAATCAAGCTTGATGGAATGCTGTCCTAACATCTGATTCAGCTCCCCAGTTTATTATATATTCTATTCAGCTCCTTAGTTTAGTAAGCTCAGGGCCTGAGTCCCTTTGTGCCCCTCCCCCTCTTTATTAATGACTAGCTAACTACCTATGCCAACAACTCGGGAGGTGGTGTCTGGGTCTCCAGCAGACTCCCTTCTCTCCCAGGTGAACTAAATCCCCACTGATTTTCACCACCAGATGCTATCTATGCCTGCTCCTCTTCCCATCTCTCTTGCTCTGGGCTGGGGATTCCTGGTGGGATTGAGACCACATGCTCCTGAGGGAAGTAGTTTTGCAGATGACTGTTCTTCAGCTTCACAAGTGTGTTGTGTACTTTTACATGTTTTCATGCCACCTTTTAGCTTAAAGAACTCCTTTCAGCATTTCTTGCTATGCAGGGCTGGTGGTGTTGAACCTCCTCATTTATTGTTTCAGAAAGCGTTCATTTCTCCTTCATATCTGAAGGATAAATTTGCTGGATAATGTTTTCTTGGCTGGAAATTTAAGTCTTTCGACATTTTGAATATGTGTCTGTACGGTTTCTGCCGAGAAATCTGCTGATAGCCTAATGGGGGTTTCTCTGCAGGTTACTTAATTTTTTTCTGGCTGCCTTTAAGATTCATTCTTCATCAGTGCTTTTTGACAGTTTCATTATAGCTTGTACTGGAGAACCTCTTCTGGATTGAGAAACTAGGGTGTTCTATTAATTTTGTGAATTTCTATGTCCAAATCTTCCTGGACTTTTGGCATTTCCCAGCTATTGTCTTTGAAAAATAAACTCTCTACTCTCTTTCCCCTTTCTTCATATGGAACCTTAAATATTCTTTTTAAAAAATATTTTATTTATTTATTTTTAGAGAGAGGGGAAGGGAAGGAGAAAGAGTGGGAGAGAAACATCAATATGTGGTTGCCTCTCATGTGTCCCCTACTGGGGACCTGGCCTGCAACCCAGGCATGTGCCCTGACTGGGAATCGAACCAGCGACCTTTTGCTTCACAGGCCTGTGCTCAATCCACTGAGCTATACCAGCCAGGGCTAAATATTCTTATAATTTGCCTTTTCGATGGAATTCAATAGTTCCTATTGTCTCTCTACACTCAGTCTTTAGTTCCCTCACCTCTTCTGTGTTATTTCTATATTTCTATCCTCTAGATTTTTTTATTCATCCACCTAGTCTATTCTACTACAGATAATCTCTATTGTGTTATCTCTATTATGTCCTCTCTATTGTGTCCTTTATGTGGCTCACTGAATTCTGTAGCTCCAGAACTTACATTGGGTTAATTTTTCTAATTTCAACCTCCTTGGTAAAGAACTCTTTTTGTTTATTAATTTAATTGCTAATTTTATTGACTTGTCTCCTTGAGCTTACTTGTAGCCCATTCAATTTATTCATAACAGCTTTTTAAAGATTTTATTTGTTTATCTTTTAGGGGGGAAGGGAAGGAGAGAAGTATCAATGTATGTTTGCCTCTTGTGAGTCCCCTGCTGGGAACTGGCCTGCAACCCAGGCATGTGCCCTGACTGGGAATCGAACCATGATCATGTGGTTCTCAGGCCCGAGCTCAATCCACTGAGCTACACCAGCCAGGGCCATAACAGCTTTTTTGAATTATCATTTATGTTGCAGTGTTTTGTGCCTTTGAAATCTGTTGTTAAAGAATTATTATTTGCTTTTTTGATATATCACTTTATTTTTTATATTGTTTGAACCTATGCACTTTTGCTTTTGCCTTTGACGTAACAGTAATCTTAACTAAGCTTTTATTTCTTCTTTGGTTTGTATAGTTCACCAGGGTGAAGTTTTTATTTTGTGTTCCAGAAGGTGGCACTATAGCTTGTTTGTGGGTTGTCCCTTGCTCATTTATGATGGCCTATTTTCTGAGCACACTACCCGAGTACTGGAGCTTGCTCTGTGGATAAACTTCAAAGCATGCACAAAGAGCTAGCAGAAGAATGGGAAAGATGTATGGAATTATCACGTGGGGCTTTGGGGATGCTCACAGGCCTGATGTTGGTTCTTCTAGTAGGGTACTTCTAGAGGTTTGTGGATTAGCTCACTGCCAAAATCCTGAAGCAGACAGCAGGAACCACATTCCTTTAATTCTCTTTAATATTATCTGCTTTCATCTATTTCTCTTCCCTTTCAATTATGGCAGTCCCTCCTCAGAAATGAGGGTGCTGCTGGGGCAAATGGGTTTCTACATCCATTAAATGCAAAACTGTGGTAGCTGGGCAGTCACTGACCACTCTCCACCATTTATTTATTTATTTATTTATTTATTTATTATTTATATTGTTGTTCAAAAACAGTTGTCTCCATTTCCTCCCTGCCCCACCCCTCCCCACCTCCCACTCTCAATCCTATCCCCTTTGGTTTTGCCCATGTGTCCTTTATACATGTTCCTTGATAACCCTTCCCCTATTTTCCTCCATTATCCCCTACCCCTCCCCTTTGGTTGCTGTCACTTTGTTCTTTATTTCAATGTTTCTGGTTATATTTTGCTTGTTTGTTTGTTTTGTTGATTAGGATTCACTTATAGGTGAGATCATGTGGTATTTGATTTTACCACCTGGCTCGTTTCACTTAGGATAATGCTTTCAAGATCCATCCATGCTGTCACGAAGGGTAGGATCTCCTTCTTTCTTTCTTCTGTGTAGTACTCCATTGTATAAATGTACCAGTTTTTTGATCCACTCATGTACTGATGGGACCGTAGGTTGCTTCTAACACTTGGCTATTACAATTGTGCTGCTATGAACACTGGGGTGCATAGGTCCTTTTGGACTGGTGTTTCAGGATTCTTAGGGTATAATCCCAACAGTGGAATTGCCGGGTCAAAAGGTAATTCCATTTTTAGCTTTCTGAGGAAATTCCATAGTTTTCTACAGTGGCTGCACCAGTCTGAATTCCCATCAATAGTGCAGCAAGGTTCCCTTTTTTTCACAACTTCACCAGCACTTGCTTTTTGTTGATTTGTTTATTCTGTCCGATGTGAGGTGGTATCTCATTGTGGTTTTAATTTGCGTCTCTCTGATGGCTAGTGATGCTGAGCATCCTTTCATATATCTCTGGGCTCTCTGTATGTCCTGCTTGAAGAAGTGTCTGTTCAGATCCTTTGCCCATTTTTTATAGGATTGTTTGTCTTCCTGGAGTGGAGTCATGTGAGTTCTTTATATATTTTGGAGATCAAACCCTTGCCTGAGATATCATTTGCAACTGTATTTTCCCATACAGTTAATTCCCTTTTCATTTTGCTGACATTTTCTTTAGCCATGCAGAAGCTTTTCATGTTGATGATATCCCATTTGTTTATTCTTTCCTTTATGTCCCCTGCTGTATGGGTCTACCTTCTTCACAGAAGAAGTAAGTTATTCCTTTCCATGTCCTCTGTTGGAGAGGTTGCTGCCACCCTTGGGAGACAACTTATCCCCCTGTAATGTGGCTTTGGCAAAGCAGCAGCTCTAGTTGAGACCCTACCTCTCCTCTGCCTTCAAATTAGTCTCCATTCTACTCTGATGGTGTACTGGAACCTCCCCTAAGTCAGGTCAGGCTTCTACAGGTGCTTTCTTACCCATGGATATGTGTCCAGGTTGGCACTCTTCAGTTTTGTTTGTTTGTTTCTTTGTTTTACCAACCATGGTAAGTGGCACTGGGGTAGTTTCTCCAACTCCTTTTAAGCTTTAGGTCATAACAAGGTCTTGTTTGTGTATTTTCAGATGCACAGTTGGGCAAGAGTCCTTCCAGGTCCTTTGGCATAGAATGCTGAGGTACATTTGTTCATATTTGGAGGTGTAAACAATTATTTAAAAAGGGGGAGACAAAGAACAAACAGCTTATGCTACTATGATACACTGTTTAGCTTATTTTTAAAAATAATTGATGTGTACAAATTTGATTTTTGTGCTGTCAGATTTCTGAACCAATAATTTCCAGGTTGCAGTGAAGAAATAAACAGCTTATTAGTCAATATGCAAAGGTCATCTTCAGCTAAATTATGTAAAAGTCCATTCTTTGACCTGAGGTTTTTAATTTTTTTTCATTAAAAAAATTTACTGTTGTTCAGTTATAGTTGTCCCTCAGTTGATTTATAATCTAAACTGTATAAGACAAGTTGTCTTACACAGTTGTCTTATAATCTAAATTATATTTTATTTCATAATGACTCAGTTTGGAGCCACTAATAAATTATCTTTAGGATTCTGAATCCTATAAGAGCACAAACTAGGATTTCAAAATCAATTTGAAGCTAGTCTTCCCATTTATTGAGGAAGAGCTTAAGAAAATATATCAACCAAAACCCCACAGATTTTGACTTGTTCTGTCTGTTTAGTCTCTATGGTAAAATTATGAACCATTTGGTGCATGTTTCTGTCTATCTGTAAAACATGGTGAGTGTTGTCTATCCACATGCAGCAGGTATTATTAGTGCGCAGAACTCTCCTTTATGAGCCAGGATATAATCTAAGGCTAGGGTGATACACCTATGGATGTGTTAACACTGGCAATGTGTCAACAATGGCAAAGGTAGGAACTTCTCAATTAAGGAATAGGCACAGAAACAGTGTAGGGGTTAATGTAAGTGGATGTCATCTTCAACTGGGAGTAAAAGTCTGGTTGTACTGTGGGTATTTAGTTCCATCTCCTGAATATTAGGAGCAAGTCTGGGTTTGTTCCACAGTACCTGTAGGGGAGCAAAGTACATGGAAGTTGGATAAGTATACCTCTCTTCTGTCAATGTGTTACTGAATAGAATATGTTAGTGAGATCTTTAACTTCAAACAATTTATCCATGTTATTTTGAATGTCATCTATTAGTGTGACATGGGTGGAGATACTATAATAAATATACAGGTGTTTTTTCTAAAACAGGTCATGTTATTCTCTGTTTCCTCTTCAGATCATATAAATCTTTCCCTTTTAAAATAGGCCATGCTACATGACAGGGAGTCATAGCTGCTCAATCTAATATACAAAAACAAACACAGGGAGGCTGCCAAATTGAGGAGAAAAAAATGGCCCAAGTGAAAGAACAAATCAAAACTCCATAAAAAGAGCTGAACAAAGTGAAGATAAGCAATCTATCAGATGCAGAGTTAAAAATACTGGTTATAAGGATGCTCAAGGGACTTAGTGAGGAACCTCAGCAGCATAAAAAAGATCCAGTCAGAAACAAAGGATACACTAATTGAAATAAAAAACAATTGACAGGGAAGCAACAGTATAGTGGATGAAGCTGAGAAGCAAATCAATGATTTGAAAAAAAAAGGAAACAAAAAACAACCACTCAGAACAACAAGAAGAAGAGAGAACCCAAAAAAACAAGGACAGTGTAAGCATTCTGTGTAACAACTTTAAGCAATCCAACATTCGCTTCATAGGGGTGACAGAAGGAGAAAAAAAAGAATAAGACATTGAAATCTATTTGAAAAAAATAATTAAAGAAAACTTCCTTAATTTGGTGAAAGAAATAGACATACAAGTCATGGAAGTGGAGAGAGTCCCAAAATAAGCTGGATGCAAAGAAGCCCACACCAAGACACATCATAATTAAAATGCAAAAGGTTAAAGATAAAGAGATGGGAAGTTGGGAGAATTAGAGAGAGGTAAGGGGATTAAAAAGTGCAAATAGGTAGTTACAGAATAGTCTTGGGGATGTAAAGTACAGTATAGAAAAGGGTGTAGCCAAAGAACTTATACATATGACACATAGAAATGAACAAGGGTAGGGGGATTGCCTGAGGGAGTATAAGGTGCTAAGATGGAAGTGGGAAAAAGAAGAAAAATCAGGACAATTGTAATAGCATAATCAATAAAATAGAATAAAAAAAATTACTTACAGCCCTGGCTGGTGTAGCTCAGTGGATTGAGCTCGGGCCTGCAAACCACATGATTGCAGTTCGATTCCCAGTCAGGGCACATGCCTGGGTTGCGGGCCAGTTCCCAGCAGGGGACTCACAGGAGGCAACCATACATTGATACTTCTCTCCTTCCCTTCCCCTCTAAAGATAAATAAATAAAATGTTAAAAAAATAAAAAATAAAAAAAATAACTTACAGGGGCATTAAAGAGACTGTGTTGAACAGGAGGTGCACACACTGAGTGCTTTACCCACACCTCCTTTCACTCTGCTGCCTGTTCCTTGTGTGCACTCCTAAGTGCATCCAGGAGATCAAGCTCAAAGGGCACAGGAATCACTCTCAGAAAACAGAACGGGAGCATTAGGCTAGGGAGAAACCACAAACTTAAGCTATAGTGCCACCTTCTGGAAAACAATAGGCATCCAGGTGAATTGTAAGAACCACAGAGACAAAAAAAGTTTAAAGCTTTGACCATGAGAGAGCAAGAAGAGTGGAACAATTCCACCTACACAAACACAGAAGAAACATCAGATAATAACAATGTCATTGAAGGTAACCCCACGTCTGTTCAAGGCAATGAGCAAAGACTTATGAACATGTCTGCTATTTGAAAAGCAAAAGCACTAACATAGCTACAAGGAAAATTTAAAAATCAAGAAAATATGGAATCACAAAAAGAAAATAATTCTTCAGCAACTGAACCTAAAGGCATGGTCTATAGTGATCTAACTGATAAAGAATTAAAAATAGCAGGTAAAAAACTCAACAAGTTATAAGAAAACTGAGAAACATAATTTAATGACATTTGGAGTTAAATATATGAGCAAAATGAATTACTTAACAAGAGATTCAAACTATAAGAAAAAATAAAGAAGTTTTTGAGCTGAAAATTCAATAAATTAGATTAAAAATACAATATAAACAATGTATAGTAAAGCAGAAAAAAGATATGTGACTTGAATGGCAGGGATTTTGAAATAACACAGAAGAGAAGAAATAAAGATTTAAAAAGAGAAAAAAAAAGGCTACATGAGCTATGAGAGACCAGAGCAAGATAAACATCAGAATAATAAGGGCACCAGAAGGAGAAAAGAGAGAGAAGAGGGAAGAGAGTTTATTTCAAGAAATAATAGCTGCCCTGGCTGGTTGTAGCTCAGTGGATTGAGCACGGGCCTGCAAACCAAAGGATCACAGTTTGATTCCCAGTCAGGGTACATGCCTGGGTTGCAGGTCAGTTCCCGACAGGGGACATACCAGAGGCAACCATACATTGATATTTCTCTCCCTCTTTCCTTCCCTTCCCCTCTAAAGATAAATAAATAAAATCTCTCTCTAAAAAAAAAGAAAAGAAATAATAGCTGAGAACATCCCAAACTTGAGGAAGGACATGGACTTAGAAGTCCACAGAGCTCTATTTTCTCAATGCTTTCAGACCTTATCCAATACACATTATAATTAAACTGTCAAAGATCAATGAAAACAGAACCTTTGAGGCACCAAGAAAAGAAGAAAGTTACCTACAAAGGAATCCCCATTAAGCTGTCAGTGAACTTCTCACTTGAAACACTACAGGCCATGAGAGAGTGGACTTATATGGGTATATTCAAAACACTGAAAGATAAAAATTTCCAGCCAAGAATAGTTTGTCCTGAAAAATCTGTCCTACAGATATGAAATGACAGATGATTACTAGAATTACTGGGGTGATAACATTGTAAGGTGTAAAATGTCAAATCATTATATTGTACACCTAAAACTAATACAATTAATATAATATTGTATATCTACTATACTCTATATTAGGAACTCTATATTAGGATTGTAAGTTAACCATTCAAATATGATATAAAATTTAAAAAAAATAGTTAAAGTACCAACACCTGCCATAAATTGTTAACTAATAAACAACATAAAAAGGTGATCAATAATATAAAAGGAAGGAGTAAAAGAGTAAAGCCTTTACAGGTGAAAAAAGATAAGTTGCTATCAGCATAGCAACTTATGCTATGAGATGTTATATGTAAGCCTCATAGTAACCACAAGCCTAAAATCTAGAGTAGATTTATAAAGCATTTTTAAAAAGTGAAAACAGACCACCACCATAAAAACCATTAGTTTACAAAGGTAGGCAAAAACAGAGGGAAAAATATAAAACAACCAGGAAGAAATTAATAAGGTGGCACAAGTAACACCTTAAATATAAATAATTACTCTAAATGTAAATGGACTGAATCCACCAATCAAAAAACACAGAGTAACTAAATGGATAAAACAAACAAAGTCAAGGGGTGACTATATGCTGAGAAAGACCCACTTCTGTTTCAGACTAATTGACTTAGTGAAAGGATAAAAAAAGATACATCATGCAAGTGAAAACCAAAATAAGGTGGAGGGAGCTATACTTATGTCAGAAAAAAGTTTACTTTAAGCCAAAAGTGGTAACCAAATACAAGGAAGGTCATGAGGGGACTGATCCATCAAGATGATATAACAATTATAAACACATTCATGCCCAACATTGGAGCACCTAAATGCATTAAGCAAATAAAAATATATATGAAGGGAGAAATAGACAACAATAGTAGGGTACTTCAATATCCCACGTTAAACCATAGAATAATCATCCAGACATAAAATAAACAAGGAAATGGTGGACTTGAACCACATATTAGACCTAATCAACCTAAACAGACATCTATAGAATATTTCATTTGACAAGAACATAATACACATTCTTCTCAAATATACAGAATATTTTCCAGAATAGAACATATGATAGGACCCATAACAGACCTTAGACAATATTATTTTATTTTTTAATTAAATGTATTGGGGTGACATTGGTTAATAAAATTATATAGGTTTCAGGCGTACAAGTCTATAATACATCACCTATATATTATATTGTGTGTTCACCACCCAAACTCAAGTCTCCTTTCATCTCAATTTATCATCCCATACCTTCTTCTACTTCCCCTCACACACCTTCCCCTCTGGTAATCACCATGCTAGGGCTTTTTTAACTTTATTGCTGTTTACACCACTACAGATGTCCCCATTCCCCACCAACTTTGCCCCCTTTTACACTTCCACCCCCCTTTTTCCCCTATGGTCATCACCTCACTGTTGTCTGTGTCAATGGGTCTTGCATATATGTTCTTTGGCTAATTCCTTCACCTTTTTTCATCCAGCCTCCCCTCTCCCTCCCCTCGGATATCTGTAGTCTGTTCTACATGGGGTATCCATGTCTCTGTTTCTATTTTGTTAGTTAATTATTTTGTTTATTAGATTCCATGTGTAAGTGAGAGCACATGGTATTTGCCTTTCACTGACTGACTTATCTCACTTATTGAAATCATAACAAGTATCTTTCCACCGCAGTGTTAGGAAACTAGATATCAACATGAGGAAAGCTGAATAAACTGTAAATAAGTGGAAACAACAACACACACCTGAACTTTATCAAAGAAGAACAGAAAAAGAAATCATAGATCATCTCAAACAATTTAAAATGGAAACACACTATACTAAAACTTACAGGATGCTGTAAAAGCAGTACTGAGAGGAAAGTTTATAGTCATAAATACATATATTAAGAAATGAGAAAGCTCACAAGCAATCAACCTAACTTTACACCTTAAGGAACTAGAAAACCAAGAATGCATTACAGCTAAAGTTAGCAGACGAAATCAAATAATAAAGATCAGGGTGGACATAAATGAAATAGAGACCAGAAAAACAATACAAAGTGTCAATGACGCTAAGACCTGGGTTGTCAAAAAGATAAACAGAAGTAACAGGCCTTTAGCAAGAAAAACTAAGAAAAAAGGAAAAGACAAATAAAATTAAAAATGAAAAAGGAGAAATTACAACTGACATCACAGAAATGCAACCTGTTGGTGGGAGTGTAAACTGGTTCAGTCATCATAATAAATACTATGGAAATTCTTCAAAAACTTAAAAAGATACTCTTTGGTTGAAAAATCAACAAAAGGAAGATCATCAGTGGCGGCTGGATGAGTTCGCAGAGTGAGAGAACATGGAAAGCAACTACTGAGGAAACGGGAAGGGGGAGCAATTTGAATGGAGCCAGTGGTGGTGGGGGTCATAAGTGGGGCAGGGCAGCTCTACACACACCATATCAAAGAGAAGTCAAAGTATTCCTTTAACATTTATTTAATCAAACTAAAGGCAAAGAGTAAAACTAAGACTAGTAGAGCAGGTAGGCTCAGAGTTTCTCTGTAAAGTCAATTGGTCTTTGTGTCTCAGAAATGATGCGGGGTCAGGAAGGGAGATCGATGTATCTTAAACCAGGAGGAGGAGTTGCCACATGAGCAGCATGAATGAGTTCTGGAAGTATTTGGGGGCTTCAAAATGCATCTTCTTCCTAGGTGCTGGTGAACAGTCTCAAACATTACAAACACAGGTCAACAAAACCTCTGACAGAGTTGGTCACCAGAGATGAGCAAGGTCAGTTGATCCCAAAGAGGGAACTGGCACCTCCAGCAAACTGGTGCCACTGTGCCCAGGGAAGAGCAGTTCAGCTCTCTGAGCTACTGCAAAGGTTCCCACTCTGGGCCATGCCCCTCTCTGGGGACGTACAGGAAGTTACAGGCCACATATATGGGGAAGACCACATCTTGGTTCTCCAGGTTCACTACCTCCAGGTCTTCATCTCTTCCTAGGGAGAGCACCTGGTATTCTGTGCTCATCCTGAAGGTGGCTCTTCCAGTGGTGTTCAAGGAAACCACACACAGGCTGAAGGCGACCTTTCTCTGCCACAGCAAGCTGATCCCGAGGCCATGGGACTTGTTCTTGGCGCTGCGTTTGAAGATGATGCGCCGGTTGGCGTAGCACACCACCAGATCCCAGTCAAAGTTGAGGATGGCCCACACCCACCTGCTCCGTCCTTCTTTTGGAAGGTGGTGGCCGCACCTCATGCTATACCCAGGGAAGCTGGGCATGTGGATGTCAGTTAGTCCAACCTCTTTGCTTTGCTTGGCCTGGACCAGGGCAAGCTGCTGTTCTTTGTATACTGGGGTCAGCCATGCGGCCGGGATCAGCGTATCCTGGTCAATGATGCATGCCGACTGCGGGTCACAGATGAGGTAGGCCAGTCGCAGATGCTGGAACACTGGCACAAAGGCTCTGCCCTCCTGGGTTTCCAGGAAAGGGGTGCCTCCCGACTCTCTCTTGGACCTGGCAAACCATCGGTTGGCATCGGTCAACAAGGCGCTGTGGGAGCCGCTCCATTCTGGCTGCAGCTGCAAGTACATCCACTTTTTCAGCATGGTGTACACATCCATCTCCACTTCCACCACTAAGAGTTCTGAAGAGGCAATGAGCTCTTTCATGATATCTGGGCTGACTTGCTGCAATAATAGCTCCTCACAGTGGTGAGTCATCAGATTGTCCAGCAGCCACTGGAAACATATGGTCCTGATGCTCGGGAGGCCGTAGCTCTCAGCAGAGTGGCAGTAGCTGCATGCAGAGTAGACAGTGACAGTCTCCTTCATGACCTTCTCACACTGTCGAATCAGGTCATCCAGCTGCAGCATACTGGCTGTGGCCAGGATGGGCACAACACGTCGAGCTGAAATGTACACAGGGATTTGGTACAGGGATCCTAAAACCTCGTGCAGGGCCTCACGGTCAATGTTCTCATCAGGCATCTGCAAGTCTATGATATTCATGGTTGCTTCCATCCACGCACCACTGAACATGCTCTCAAAGTAGCCAGACTGACGCAAGTAGGCTTTGTGCAAGTTCCATACCTCCCCTAGTGCGCGGATCTGCACGTCACTGCCTTCTCCCGTTAGAAAGAGTTTCTCAAAAATGGAAGGTGACGTGCCTCTGGCGTGCTTTCGGAGGCGTCCTTCTGTGTAAGGACTTCCTGATTCCGTCTTCCGTTTCAAGCCGCCCTGACTGGTGGAGGGTCCAGCCTCTTCATTCTCTTCCTCCATCTCGGAAATCGTAGCCATGGCTGCCCCAGCCACCTACTCCTCCTCCCCACAGGCTCCTGGATGCTCTGGGGCATGTCTTCCCCCGTGCCGCCAAGGCATCGGACCCCTTATCACTCCCATGGCCAGTAGGAAACTCCAAAACACACGCTACAGACACGCCCTCTGTCAAAGTGAAGCTTCCTGCCCAGCACTGGCTTAGCCCAGAGTACTTATGGGTACAGCCAACCGACACCACTCGGCTGTCCCGCCCCCTAGTAACTCACGCGAGAGCTCACGTGACCAGGAAGACAATGACGTGTGTGGGTCCTCCTAGGGCTATGACTCTGGTGCCCTCTTCGTGTCCTGGCGGTTGTATATCTGCCCTGTGGGTGTATTTCCGTGTCCTTTCAAGAAAAAAAATCCCATTGGCCAACCTAGATTTTTGCGTGAATGGGTGGGGAGGGGTTAGATCTTTTTTCTTCACGGAAACACAAGCTTCATTTATTCAGGGAATATCGATAGAGCATCTAGTGTGAGCCCAGGTTTGTGCTGGGCACTGGAAGTGTGAAGACAAGCACAGCTTAGTCAGGCTCACAGTGAACCGAGTTCACGTAACAAATGACTACAATACCTGTGCAAATTTCAGTAAATCTGGGAGCACGGAGGAAGGATGTCAGGGCTGTGTCCTCGAGAGGCCCTGGCTGAGTCATACGGGGAAGGGGCGGGGGCAGGGTGGTTAGGCAGCTGAAGTACAAGACTGACCTTCACGCTGTGACTTTAAAATAAACCNTGCTCTTCCTGAAGGTGGCTCTTCCAGTAGTGTTCAAGGAAACCACACACAGGCTAAAGGCGACCTTTCTCTGCCACAGCAAGCTGACCCCGAGGCCATGGGACTTGTCCTTGGAGCTGCGTTTGAAGATTATGCGCCGGTCGGAGTAGCACACTACCAGGTCCCAGCCAATGCTGAGGCTGGCCCACCGCCAGCTGCACCGCACTTCCTTAGGGAGGTGGTGGCCGCACCTCATGCTGTACCCAGGGAAGTTGGGCACATGGATGTTGGTGGGCTCAATTTCCATGCTTTGCTCAGCCTGGACCAGGGCAAGCCACTGGTCTTTGTATACCGGGGTCAGCCACGCAGCTGGGATCAGCCCATCCTGGTTAATGATGCGTTCGGATGGCAGGTCACAGATGAAGTAGGCCAGTCGCAGATGCTGGAACACTGGCACAAAGGCTCTGCCCTCCTGGGTTTCCAGGAAAGGGGTGCCTCCCGACTCTCTCTTGGACCTGGCAAACCACAGGTTGGCATCGGTCAATAAGGCTCTGCGGGGGCCTCTCCATTCTGGCTGCAGCTGCAAGTACACCCACTTTTTCAGCATGGCGTACACATCCATCTCCACTTCCACCACTAAGAGTTCTGAAGAGGCAATAAGCTCTTTCATGATATCTGGGCTGACTTGCTGCAATAATAGCTTCTCACAGTGGTGAGTCATCAGATTGTCCAGCAGCCACTGGAAACATATGGTCCTGATGTTCTGGAGGCCGTAACTCGCAGCAGAGTGATAGTAGCTGCATACGGTGTAGACAGTGACAGTCTCCTCCATGACCTCTCCACACTGCTGAATCAGGTCATCCAGCTGCAGCATACTGGCTGTGGCCAGGATAGACACAACATGCCTGGGTGGAATAAGCACGGAGCTTTGGTACAGGGACCCTAAAACCTCGTGCAGAGCCTCACTGTCAATGTTCTCATCAGGCATCTGCAAGTCTATGGTAGTCATGGTTCCTTCCGTCCACGCACCACTGAACATGCTCGCAAAGTAGCCTGACTGACACAAGAAGACCTTGTGCAAGTTCCACACCTTCCCTAGCGCACGGATCTGCACATCGCTGCCTTCCCCCATGAGGAAGAGTTTCTCATAAACCGAACCTGAAATGCCTCTGGCGCGCTTCTGGAGGTGCCCTACAGCGGGAGGCTCGCCTGAGTCCATCTTCCGTTTCAAGCCGCCCTGACTGGTGGAGGGTCCAGCCTCTTCACTCTCTTCCTCCACCTCATCATACTCTGCCACAGCTGCCCCAGCCACCTCCACTCCACCGGCCCCTGGCTGCTCAGGGGCATGTCTTCCCCCACGCCACCACAGCAACCGACTGCTTATAACTCCCATTGCCTGTTAGTACCACCAAAATGCGTACCACGGACACACCCTCTGTCAAAGTGAAGCTTCCTGCCCAACACCGGCTCAGCCCAGAGTACTTATGGGTACAGCCAACCGACACCACTCGGCTGTCCCGCCCCCTAGTAACTCACGCGAGAGCTCACGGGACCAGGAAGACATGACATGTGCATGTCCTCCTGGGGCTATAACTCTGGCGCCCCCTTCGTGTCCTGACAGTTGTGTATCTGCCCTGTGGGTGCATTTCTGTGTCCTTTCAAGAACACAACTCCCATTGGCCAAACTAGATTTTTGCATGAACATGTGGGGAGGAGTTAGATCTTTTCACGGAAACACAAGCTTCATTTATTCAGGGAATATCGATGGAGCATCTAGTGTGAGCCCAGGTTTGTGCTGGGCACTGGAAGTGTGAAGACAAGCACAGCTTAGTCAGGCTCACAGTGAACCGAGTTCACGTAACAAATGACTACAATATCTGTGCAAATTTCAGTAAATCTGGGAGCACGGAGGAAGGATGTCAGGGCTGTGTCCTCGAGAGGCACTGGCTAAGTCTTACGGGGGATTGTTAGGCAGCTGAAGCGGAAGACTGACCTTCACACTGTGACTTTAAAATAAACCTAAACCTCTTTCAGGCTCAGTTTCTCCAACAGCAAGGAACTAAAAGGCTTCAAAGTCAGTCAAAATGCAAAGTTCCTCCCCGGAATGACATCTAGATGCCAGTTTTGTCCTCCAGACACCAAACTTCCCACATTAGCTTCTAAGGCATTCTCATCCCCCGAGGCTGTGACCATGACGACATGGTCTGCGATAAAGGTGGTAACATCTGCCCCAGGCTTGCTTTGCTCTCATACTTCTCTTTGTAAATGGTGTTTCTGGTTATAAAACCATTTTAAACTCTGTCTGCCTGTGTGTGTGTGGAAGGGGGCATTGTCTCCAAATCCACTGCTTTGGGGCTCAAGCCTCTGTTTTCAATAGATTACTTGAGTTTAGGGAAGATCATAAGTTCCCAGAATACCTTTCAGCCTCATTTATGTTCCTCCCTCTCCACCCATTTGGACATCTTGAGTCCTCTGCCTCTGGCTATTTTTGTTTCTTGCAAGCAAATTACCCATTTCTCAATGTCTGAGATATGGTTCAAGGACCACTTTTTCTCAGACCTCCAAGGAATAGAGACATACATCTTTCCTCAACTGTAATCCTGTTATGCCTTGATCAAACATTTATCCCCATATGGCTACAGGACTCGAGATTACCAGCACCAGGCACCAGGCCAAGCACATAACAAATTTACAAGGAGGGAAAATGAAGAATGAATGAAATGGTTTTTTAGTTTTGAGGAATGAGGAATATTAAATACTGCACGAGTAAAATGCTCTAAACAAATTTGTGTTGCCAAGGGAGTCTGGCCCTTTTAATGGCTAGGCAAGTGCATTATGAGGGAAAATACAAACATCTTCTGAAGTAGTATGATTTATTGAAGAGACACAAGTCTGAGAAATGTTATTATAATTAGCAAAAAAAAAAAAAAACCTCAAAACACCACAACTAACACAGAGGAGCCTTTCAGGTCATTTGATACTGCCTGAATAGAATGCTTCCCAAATTTGTACATTGCAGTATAACATATTTCACTTTAAATATTCTGTATGGGACTCTACAGAGAGGATGATTAAGAAGGTCTAAGTAAAGTCTGCTATAGGAAAATATGTTGAGAGTGTACAAAAGAGAGGGAAATACATAGCTTAAGGCTTCAAGCCTCCAAAATTGATTGGCACCTATAAGAGAAAAGGCCATTCTCCAGCCAGAGGCTCTGGAATGGAGACAAGGTGGGATTCCTTGACTGTGCTGGGTGTGGATGAGTGATGAAGGAAACTCTGCTTACTCAGGAGATGGCTTTGAGCCACACACCCAGAGAGAACGCTGAGATGAAGCAGAGGTTGACATGGTTGACAAATAATAACCATATTAAATTAAAAACAATTGCAGTTGCTGTAAAATTAAATATGAAAAATTAGCTTTCTTTTTTGCAAAAGGAAAAGGTGTTTCTAATCAATCTCAGTTGTCTCACTCAGTTCCTAATGAAACCAAAAAAGACACTGGAGCTCCTGGTGCCTGTCACTTTCCAAACCCAATAAGCAGAGACAGAGATTGAATCTTTATGGGTCCTTTATTCAGATGGCCGGGTTCACACCCTAAAACAAACCGTCTTACATTTTCTTTCCAGGCCAATGTTTTTATAACAGGGAATAAACAAAGTGCGGTGAGGGGGGTTTGAAATTCAGGGAGAATTAGTTGAAAGAAACTGCAGCATTCTTGTCCTGGGCAGTCAGCTCTTCCCAGGGGTGGGAGGTCCTCTGTCTCCCTGGAATACAATGGCCCAAATGCCTCCACTTGTCCTCAGGTGGTATCTTTAGTGGTGCCCCTGGAAGTCGGCTCTTTTCTCAGGAGCCAGGATGGGCCTTATCAGTAGTTTGTAAAACAAAAGCTTTAACATATACATTCCTTATTAAGCTTATAACTATTTACCTTAAACTAAAATTTTCCAACTCTCGAGTCCCCTATCACTAAGAGACATTTTTTCATGTATGGGAAGGCCACAGGAATTAACAAAGAGTGATATGTGAGGATTCAGTCAGAGACATGTGATTAAAGTCACAGGAAGCTATTCTAGGATGACTTTCACAGGAATTCAATAGACGTGTGAGGTACCAGAATGCCATGCTCCTACCATCCAGCCTAGTTGTCACTAAGTGCTCAGAGCACATGCAGCTACTACTGCTGCTCTGCAGAGACCTATAGCCTCAACAGCATCAGGGTCGTGTGCCTGCACAGAATGCTGGACAACCTGATGACCCCGTGTAGTGAGGAGCTAGAGCAAGAAGTGTGGCAGTATATACAGTAATGATATAGAGCTTATGGTCTAGGCAATAACTTTTTCCAACTGAAACTACTGGGGTCCCATGGTTCACAGAGCCATACAAGGTTTCAAGTGTACCACTCAATAAAACGTCATCTGCACACTGCATTGTGCATACATCTCTGCAAGCAAAGTCTCTTTCTGTCCCCATTCCCCTGCTTCTTGCCCACCTCCACCTAACCTCCACCCACTTTTCCTCTGCTTATCTCCAGCCTGTTGTCTGTTGTTCTGTTACATATACAGGGTCCAGCACAAATAACACCCCTTTTTATTACAAAATCCTAAGCATGCTAACTCTGTAATACAACAATATCACAAGCACACCATGTGACATTTTAGGTGAAATGATCAAATTTAAACTATAAATTATTACACACATATTATTACCCTACCAACCACACAGAGGCAGGCATTATTTTTGGTGGACTCTGTATATATACTCATGTGTGAGTGTGTGTGTGTGTGTTTTTTCTTAATCCCTTCACCTTCTTTCATCCAGTTCCCCAGTGTCCCTTCTATCTGACAGCTGTCAGTCTCTTCTGTTTCCATACCTGTATTTCTGTTTTGTTTATCATTATTTTGTTCACTTGGTTCCACATATAAGTGAGATCATATCATATTTGTTTTTCTCTCTGACTGGCTTATTTTACTTAGCATAATAATCTCCAGGTCCATCCATGCTGTCACAAAAGGTAACATTTCCTTTTTTTTTACTACCAAATACTATTCCACTGTGTAAATATACCATAGACAACCAGGAATATGCTATAAGGCAAGGCTCTTATTTAAAACTGAAGGAATGTTAAAGAAACTTTTCTAAGGAGTAGAGAGAAAAATAAAAAGAAGAACAGGAGTATGTATAATAAAATGGCAATAAATATGTGCCTACCAATAGTCACTTCAAATGGGAATAGATTAAATACACCCTTAAAGACACAGTGCAGCTGAATGGATAAGAAAACACTACCTATATATATTCTGTCTATAAGAGAACTACCTCAGATTGAAAGACACACACAGACTGAAAGGAAAGGGGTGGAAAAAGAAGAACATGGGGAAAAAGCTGGGGTAGCAATACTTACATCTGACAACATAGACTTTAAAGCAAAGGCAATAATAGTGGACACAGAAGGACATAACATAGCAATGAGGGGATGGGTGAAACTAGATAATACAACCCTTATAAACACCAATGCACCCAACATAGGAACCCCAAAATATATAAAGCGAATCTTGATAAACACAAAGGTAGAGATTGACAGTAATACAGTCACAGTAGGGGGCTTTCCCACTCCATTGACATGGATGGATGGATCTTCCAGAGTCAAAACCCCTCCCCACCAAAGAAAAGTCTAGGCATCCTTAAATGACACACTAGGCCAGATTAATTTAATGGATATTTGAAGAACATTTCACACCAAAGAAGCAGACTATACATTTTTTTCAAGGAATGAAACAAAGTCCAGGATAGAACATATGTTATGCCACAAAAAATGTGTCTCAACACATTTGAGAAAACTGAACTCATATCATGCACCTTTTCTGACCACAATGGCATGAAACTAGAAATCAATTACAAGAAAAAATGAAAAACACAAAGAGATGGAGATGAAATAGCATGCTACTAAATGTTGGATGCGTTAATGATGAGATAAAAAGGAAAACACCTACATTTTACAGTGTGATCATTTGAAAAACTAAAAACTTACAATTAGCTCTGGCTGATGTGACTCAGTGGATTGAGTGCCAGCCTGAGAACCAAAGGGTCCTCAGTTTGATTCCTGGTCAGGGCACATGCTTGGGTTGCAGGCCAGGTTTCCAGTGGGGGGCCTGTGAGAGGCAACCACACATTGATATTTCTCTCTCTCTTACTCCCTCCTTCCTCTCTCTCTAAAAATATGTAAGTACATAAAACCTTTAAAAAATTAGAATGAAAAATCTGTACTGCACACCCATAGACACACTAGACTCTTATGTGCCTATCAGAATGACTGAAGTTAAAATGTGACTTTTATCAAGTGCTGGCAAAGATGTGGAGGAACTAGAACTTGAACATACTTTGGGGGCAGGGGGATACAGAATGGTACAGCTACATTGGAAAAGTGTGGCTTAGTCCATACAGGCTGCTCTAAAGAAAATAATGCAGATTGGATCGCTAATAACAGAAACATGTTTCTTTCGGCTCTGAAGGCTGGAAGGTCCACTATAAAGGAGCCAGCATAGTCCTGGTTTGGGGAGGGACCTCTTTTTGGTTGGTCCCAGGCATCTTCTCACTGTGTTCTCAAGTGGTGGAGGGGTGAGCTAGCTCTCTGGAGCCTCTTTTACCAGGGCATTAATGCCATTCACAAAGCCTTCCCTATCATGACCTAACTACCTCCCAAAGGCCCCACCTCCTAATACCGTCACATTGGGCATTAGGATTTTAACATATGGATTCATGGGGGAGACAAGCATTCAGATCACAGCAGGCAGTTTCTCAAACTACCACACACACAGCTATTACATGGTTCAAACATTCTAGTGCTAGGAATTTACCCAAGACAAAGGCATGCCTATATGTACAATCAGAAACTTGCATATAAATGTTCAGAGAAGATTTGTTTATAATAACCAAATACTGGAAACATCCCTCATGCCCAGCACTCAAATAGATAAGCAGACTGTGGCCTTTCCACATAATGGAATGCTTGTAGCAATAGAAGGAATGAACTACTGATACACGCTGAAACGTTAACGGATCTCAATATGCTGAGGGTAAGAAGTCAGAAAAATGAGTATATACTTTTTGATTAAATATATGTGAAATTGCAGAAAATGTTAGCTAATGTAGATGGACAGAAAGCAGATCTGTGTATATGGGGACTTTCCTGTATATGGGGGACTTTGCCTGGGGACTGGAGGGACTGGCAGGACACAGACACTGAAAAGAGTAGGAGCAGGCAATTGATCACATCACATATCACGTGCCAGTTATCCCTTGGATCTTCATACAAACACTCCATCCACAAGCCTCAATATTTGTGTTTGCTTCGTGCCCAATAGGAGACATCTCCACCTAGCTAAGTCCTGCCACTATAGTAATAAAAGCCTGTTCTGAGCGCCTCACTCTTTGCTTCTTCCTGCAAGTGATCTCTTATTGCAGTGGGTGTTGTGCCATGCTTTTCACTCTCTGAGTAACTGTGAGTGATGCACTCTTCTTTCAAAGGCAGTTGGCTTCCTTCCTGTCATCTTACCACACCTGAGTGAAACAAATTCTGGGTACATTTTAAAACAGGAGACCGGCAAGTCCAAGCCCTGTAGGCTGCGCTGACAGGCTGGAGACCAGAAGAGAGCTGATGTGCAGAATCCTTCTTGATCAGGGGAAGGTTTCTTCAAGCCTTCAAGTGAATGGATTATGCTCACATGCATTAAGGGGGTGCAACCTGCTTCACTCGAAGTCCACCAATTTAAATGTAGAAACTCATCCGAAATACTCTCACCGAAAACATCCAGGATAAACCTTGACCACACAGGTGGGAACAGTGGCCTGGCCAGGTTGACACATAGGATTAACTATCAGAAGTTCACCCCTTATCACCTTGGTACCCAAGTGCATCTCCTTACACTGTACTGAATCCCCAAATAAAGACAATGACAAAGTCATACTTTCACCTATGAGGATACAACTGTCCTGTGCACAAATGAACACACCCTGCCATTTTCACAACAAGAGGAGGCAAAGTCCTTGGGTGATTTTTACTCTCTCCTTGATATCCTCTAACTCAGATTTTTTTCAACTGGTGTGCTGCCAGAGTTTTTAAGACATGCAATACCTGGTTACTTAGTCAAGGGCACTGACCTCTTCTCCTGTAAATTGATAAATCAAAAAATTACAACAGCCAAAAGAACAAGAGCTGTCCAGTGTGAAGGAATCAAAATTATATCTATTTTGTGTCAGATTGGCAAAAATATAATGTTTTTTTAGTGTGCCACAGAATTTTAGTAATGAGTTTCTATGTGCCATGAAGTGAAAAGGGTTGAAAATTGCTGCCCCAACATACTTTCTGTGATGCAAATTTGACACTGCATAAATAATATGATACCGGGTCAATATATCATTTGTTACAGGATAGGGGGATAGCAAGGGAGGAAATCTTCATTGGGTAGACAGATGCTTACTTAGGAACATATTCATAACAAAACAAGGAAGAAATACGTATAACAATTAGTCTCCCGTTTTGAAGCTGGTCACATGGCCATGGTGGGTATTGATAACTACCTTCATCTACCCATTCCATATTCCCTTTGCCCTCAGCAACCACCCCAGCTAGTCATGGTTCTTATGTGGCCGGGTGCCAGTCCTTCATTCCTGAAGAAAGGGAGGGTCTGGGCCATTAGTAACCCTGCCTAATCTGATCTTTAAAGTTTCCATTGAGTTTAATCCCAGGGCATGTTATTACTGAGGGATGCCTTCATGGATCTCCTGTGTTCCAGGCATACTCTACCATACCTCTCTTGTGGACAGGCCATCTCACTTGCCCTTGGTGGTCAGTATCAATAACCTCAGGCAGCCAAGTAACTGCCTTCTTTGCCTGCTGATTCAGAGGCATCAGAAGTCCGAAGTGGCCAGGTGGCAGTCTGCACTTTCAATTCCATGGAATCATTGTTGTGCCTCTGGGTGCAAGCATCCCTCCCTTTAGCACTGAGGCCTCTTCTAGCCCAGCAGGTAGTGTGGACAGGAAGCCAACTTTGTGCTAGTGTGTCACTGGGTTGTGACAGTGAGTGGTCCCACACCCATTTCCACACCTTGAGCCCTGGGCCTATGAACCCAAGCAATGGCAGAAACAGCACCGTACAGCTCTGTCCAGAAATTATCCATCCAGCCATGTAATATGGCAAATAGACACATTTAATGAAGAAGATTCAACATACAAGAAATACTATACACAGGACAATGATGCCTCTGTCCCCTTCAAAGTAGGCACCCTAGGACCTCACACAGTTCTCCCAGTCATCATCAGCTGCCCTGTCATATTTTCCTGAATCTCATCGACAGTCTGAAATCTCTTCCCTCTCAAAGGTGACATTAGTTTGGGGAAAAGATGGAAGTCTTCACTGGAGGGGGCTGAGTCACCTGGGTGATTTGATGCTTCACCAAAAAACTCTGCATGAGATGTGATCCCTGAGCAATCACCAGTTGCCCAGAGCTGTGGCTGTTTTCATCATATTGCGACTCTCAACTGACGAAGAACATTGGAGCAGTACCCCTTATTAATTGTTGGGCCTGGAGGGGCATACTTGTGATGGACAAGACCTTCCCAATCAAAAAACACAGTTAACACGGTCTGGATCTTGCCGCGACTTTGCTGGGCCTTCTTCGGGTGTGGAGAACCAGGCGACTTCCATTGGGGCAACTGGGCCTTCATTTCTGGATGACAGCTGTAGACCCACAATTCATCTCCAGTTATGATCTTGAGGAAATCTAGTTCATTGATAATGGTTGAATCAAGTCATCAGTAACTGCACCATGGTGTTCCTTCTGCTCTGATAGCAGAAGCTGTGGAATGAATTTTGCCACAACACATTTCATACCAAGATCCTGTGTCAAAATCTTGGACACAGTAGTTTTTGGAATCCTGAGATCAGGTTCTCGTACTATCAGTTGCTGATCTTTGTTGATTCAGCCTGTACACGTTCAACATTCTCAGGTGTTTTGCTTGTTGCAAGACTTCTAGAATGTAGATCACTTTCAACAGATTCTTGACTACCTTTGAAACATTTGCACCACGCTTTTCTGTGTGCTGCACTCATTGCATTATCCTCAAAAGCCTTCTGAATCATCTAAATAGTTCCACAGAGGCATGTTCAAGTTTAACACAAAATTTGATGCAGATTCATTGCTCTATTTGCTCTGCCATTTTGAATGCGACAGCCACACAGTACACATGCTCACTCGATGGTGTTTATTGCCCCTGCTGACTAGTACAGTGAAGTCATCATTGTGCACACGTGCACATTCCAGCCTACTCTCCTTGGCTGCTAGGTTACATCCATGTCACGTGAACAGTTCTTGTTATATTAATAATGGCTGGGCTTTTTCTGGACAGACAGCATATGTTGGATGATGAATCAGAGTATACGCAACTGCCTGGAGGACCTTGCCCCAGCCCTGCAAGGGATTGCCACCTAGCTGGTGCTGTATCTGAGCCTTCAGGTGGCCTTTCGTAAAGGGCCCTGACCTCCCCTATATTCCAGAGGTTTTAGGTCTATAAACTGTCTCAAGTCTGGGAATTAATTCAGGAGCTGTGACTACCTGTTATTTTTTTGCAAGTTAGACTTGTGTTCTCTTGATCTAGAGTTTTTTCTGGTAATGCAGATCAAGTAAGTATTTAGTAGGCTCCCTATATACTTCTTTCAAGTAACAAAACTCACAATCAACTAGGCAACACCAGAGGTCTCTTGGAGTCAGATTATTCTGACTCTGCTGTCACTCTGCTGGCCACTATGGGGACAAAGCCTGCCTTACCTCTGGAGGTTGGGTGATGCCACTTGGCCCCTGCCACCTGGAGACACAATTTTGTGCTATTGCCTTTCGATTCCCCAGTTCCACGGCAGCGGTTCCCACTCTAAGTTCTTGTCTACAGAGAAGAGTGATGACAGAGCTCTTCAAGGATGCTGGGGCTCCCCTCCAATTTACTTCTCACAGCTGTGGTGAAGGATGTGTCCTGTGGACCCTTCCAGGATGGGTGAGCAGGTCTTAAGTACCAAATGCATTCTAACACTCCAATCTCCCCACCCTTCTAATCCTTTTTTCTACTGTAAAGCAAGGGCAGGCCCAGCATTTCCACACACCTTTGGCTACATTTAGGTCCAAGTGGTAGCAGACCAACCAAACAAACTCATAGAACCTTTTCTAATGCAACAATAAATGTAGAATCTCTGCTTAGTGGGCCCAAGCCAGTAAATTCTGTCTGATTCAAATTTATGTTCCTTCCACTGCTATCCCACACCCTTAACACTCAAGCCCATCCATGTCTCCATCTGTATAAATTAGAAAACTCTAGTAGCTCTTCTGGGCTACAGAACACCCCCTGATTGTTTACACTTTTTACCTCTCTTTAAGGACCCTACTGTGACTGGAGTCCTGTTACAGATCTAGAAGCAGGGAGGGGTGATGGATCTTGAGAAACAGCAGCAATGTCTTTAAAGGACATTTCCTCAGGGGAGGACATTACACTTTCCTCAGGCAACTCAGGGCTAATCTAATCTCTTTAGACTGGAGTGGAGAGGCTGTATCTACAAGGTTTGAAGAAGCTGCTCCCACTGGTGAAGATGACTCATGAATGTTCAGGAACTCAGTGTTCCCAGCTTCATCAGGGTCTTCCCGGGTGTTCCTATTCCAACACACAGGATCCCATTCCTCCCCAATCAGTGCCTTCACCTTCATGGTGGATACACAGGGAGTTCAGGAATTCAATTGGCACTGTACTTCAGCCACTCCCTGAGTGAGATTCTGGGTTTTGTTTCCAGCAAGCTCTGCCTCAAGGCTGCAGAAGAGAAGACTCTTTCAGGGCAGACATAGAAGCTTTCAGATCACTTAAGCAGTGTTTGAGCAGGGTATTGACATCTCTGAGCTCATCCTTTTCTTTTCCCACGTGGTTCAGTGCCATTAGGAGCAACCAGACATTCTCATTATACTCTGTATTTGACAAAAATGTTTTAGGGTACCATATACATGGTCACTCAGTTCCTTACCTCTTACAAGTGCTTGATTAAGAGTATCCAATGGTGAAATTTTGTGTGTCTCTACTGCCACATCACTCCACAGATTATCAGGGGGCTGTTTTTTTTTTTTAACATTTTCCTCTGGGGAGCATTTTTAAAATATATATGTTATTGATTATGCCATTATAGTTGTCCCATTTCCCCTCCTTTATTTCCCTCCACCCTGCACACACACCCCAGACCCCCCTTTAGTTCGTGTCCGTGTGTCGTAAGTTCTTTAGCTTCTACATTTCCCACACTACTCTTGCCCTCCCCCTGCCTATCTCCTCCCCACCATCTATGCTACTTATTCTCTGTACCTTCTCCTCCTCCCACTCCCCTGTTGCTAACCCTCCATGTGATCTCCATTTCTGTGGCTCTTCTGATCTAGCTGTCCACTTAGTTTGCTTTTGTTTTAGGTGTGGTTGTTAATAATTGTGAGTTTGCTGTCCTTTCACTGTTCATATTTTTTATCTTCTTTTTTCTTAGATGAGTCCCTTTAACATTTCATATAATAAGGGCTTGGTGATGATGAACTCCTTGAACTTGACCTTATCTGAGAAGCACTTTATCTGCCCTTCCATTCTAAATGAAAGTTTTGCTGGATAGAACAATCTTGGATGTAGGTCCTTGCCTTTCATGACTTGGAATACTTCTTTCCAGCCCCTTCTTGCCTGTAAGGTCTCTTTTGAGAGATCATCTGACAGTCTGATGGGAACTCCTTTGTAGGTGACTATCTCCTTTTCTCTTGCTGCTTCTAGAATTGTCTCCTTCATTTTAATCTTGGATAATGCTATTATAATATGCCTTGGTGTGTTCCTCCTTGGTCCACCTTCTTTGGGACTCTCTGAGCTTCCTGGATTTCCTGGAAGTCTATTTCATTTGCCAGACTGGGGAAGTTCTCCTTTATTATTTGTTCAAGTAAGTTTTCCACTCGTGGCTGTTTCTCTTCCCCTTCTGGTACCCCTAGAATTCAGATGTTGGAACATTTAAAGATGTCCTGGAGGTTCCTAAGCCTCTCCTCATTTTTTTGAATTCTTATTTCTTCATTCTTTTTTTGGTTTGGTTGTTTCTTTCTTTCTTCTGGCCCACTCCCTTGATTTGAGTCCCAGTTTTGTTTCCATCACTATTGGTTCCCTGTGCATTTTCCTTCATTTCACTTAGTGTAGCCTTCATTTGTTCATCTAATTTGTGACTAAAATCAACCAGTTCTGTGAGCATCCTGATCACCAGTATTTTGAACTGTGCATCTGATAGGTTGCCTATTTCTTTGTCACTTAGAAGTATTGGCTCTGGGGCTTTGAGCTGTTCTTCTTGAGCCATAGTGTGTTAGTTTATTCACATCTGTTATGTATGAGGGGTGGAGCCTTAGGTGTTCACCAGGGCGGGTCAATGCAGTTGTTGGGTTGTGATGCTGTATGTGGGGGCAGAGTCAGAGGAAGCTGTGGCATTTGTTCTGCTCTCTCTCGGATTTTGGTCCCCTGTGCTGCTTCCCACAAGCAAATTGGGCCCTTCTGATGCTGGTTCCTGTGTGGGTGGGCTTGTGTACATTCTAGGACACTGTGGGGGTCTGTCCAATGAACTCTCCTGTGAAGCCAGGAGCATCTCTCGGCACCTCAACCCCCGAAAGCTTTTCCAACCAGTGCTTTTAGGCTTTAATTCCTGTCTCTGGGTCCCTGAGTTGCGTAGTCTGTCTCAGTGTTCATTTTTTCACCTGGTTTATCTGTGTGAATATGTGACCACAGTCAGCCACCTGCCTTGCACCCTCATTGGGTCCACTCGTTCCCACCCTGCACCTGGGATCTGCCAACTGCCACCTGCACACCTGGGTCGGTCCAGCAGCCACCACTTTTCCCTGCTGTGACCCCTGTCTGCTGGCCACCAACTCTGCCCCTCTTACCAGTCTGGATGAATGGTTCGTTGTCGGATTTTAGTACAGTTCAATTTTCTGTCTGTTCTGATTGTGTTTTTGTTTCTAAATCTTTGTCCTTAAATTTGGTTGTGCGAAGAGGTACAGTATTTTCACCTATGCCTCCATCTTGGCCAGAAGTCTATCAGGGGGCTCTTGACTGCTGGAGATGGAGTCACTGGTGCCTTTAAGTATAATCAGATTCAAATGCCAAATCTAGAACCCCACAACCACTTCAAAAAACTTTAAGAGTCTGTTCTTTAGAAATAGCCCTGGTACCAAAGTTTGCATGAGACAGGGTTCTTCAGAGAAACAGAAGCAATTAGATGCACGAGTGTGTGTGTGTGTTCATGTGAGTGCACATGCACAGGAGGAGAGAGACAGAGATAGACAAAGAGACAGATTTATTTCAAGGAATTGGCTCATACAATTATGGAGCCTGGCAAGTCCAAAATCTATAGGATATGCTCACAGACTAGCTACTGAAGGGAGAGCTGAGACTGCAATTTATGTCCAAAGGCTGTCAAGCTGGAGACAGAGAGGAGCTAACATGGCAGATCAAGTCCAAGGGCCATCTGCTGCAGAATTCCCTCGTACTCAGAGGAGGTCCATTTTCGGTTCTGTTCTCACCTTCACCTGATTGGATAAGGCCCACCCTCATTATAAATGGCAATTCACATAAAGTCTACAAATTTAAAATGTATTCTCATCCAAAAGCACCCACACAGAATCATCCATAATAATGTTTGACCACATACCTGGCACTGTGGTTGAGCCAAACTGACACATAAAATTAACCATCACAATTTCTTTCTTTCAGTTTTTTCTTTTATTGCCTCTTCATCTCTTTCTTTTTAACACAGATAGTGTTGTATGGCAAGATGCTCACAGCCTATGGTTTACATAACTTACTTCGTTCACATGGAGTATTCTACATAATTGCCACCACACCTTTGTGAACTAGGTAGGGAAAGCATGTATATTTTCTTTTTACATGTGACAAGACTACATCTCAGAAAGGCGATGTGATTTGCTCAAGGCTAAACAGACACAACACTAGGCCATTCCAGGAGTCAAGCCCAGACCTTCTGAGTTAGATTCCTAGCTCTTCCAAATGATTTTTAGCTCTGAAAACCTCAGCAGAGGGTGCACTGATGATGGCAACACTGCCCATATTTTAAACCACTTATTGACGTGTCACCCTGGCTTTTACTGCGTGCCATTTGCATGATGTGGGACATTGTACAGATAGGCATTCTCAGTTCCATTTTCTAGATCTCCTTCTATTTTTTCTGTCTGTATTATGTTAGCTTTCTGTTGTATTAGACAGTAAGCAGCGCTCAGGAGAGGCTGGTGTTAATGGGGTGGTTATAGAAGGAACAAGATGGATGAGGTTCTGCTTTGTGTTTAGTCCACTGACCTTTCAAACAGGAACCACCAGTGACCTGGTAGGAAAAGAGGCCCTGAAGCATTTTTGACCTCTGGTGAGACTGCCAACTTCTTTACTCCTCGGCTTAATGGTATTACCTTTCATCGTGGGCCTGGATGGACTCTGCTGTCTGGCCTTCAGGTCTATTTTGTGGCTGCAGCAGCAGAAATTTTAAGTGATAAACCCATGGACAAGACAGTATACTTTAAACCTGAATTAACCTCCAACTCTTGAATAATAGGAATGAAATACTGTGCTTCACAGAATGTATGAAGTGCAAAATAAAGAAAAAGAGATAAGCAGAACATGATGGTTTCAATAAAAATAATATGAAGGGCTAAGCAAATTAAACCTTAAGCTTGAACTAGTAATTCATATCATGTTTTTTTCCACAAAGCCTTTCTTTTTGCATAAAATACACCCAAACTGGGAAGTTTCATGGATCTCCATGATGGCTGCAAAGCACTTTCCTGTATATCATGAAAACAACAACAGGGGACTCAAGAGGACATATTCAGTCCAGCTCAGTGAATCTCCTTAGCATCTACTTCACGCCTGGCACAGCGCCTGCAACTTTACGGAATTCAAGGATGCGGCCACTTTGAGGGGGGGAAAGAGGCATAGATTTAACCCACAAGCATGCATGTGGATTAAATACAGCCAGCACTATTCCAGGCAGAATGATACTCGGAGAGGAAACTGAGAGAAGGAATAAACATTCCCTCATAAGTGGCCTTAGAATCCAGCTGGGAATAATCGTGAGACAGAAAACCTTACACATGGGAAAGAAGTAGGGTCATCATTCATCGTCAGGCTGTAAGTACAACTAGGTTTCTGAGAAGGAAGACATCGAGGTGGACTTGTGCATTTGGAGTGGGGGGTGGGGTGGGAGGGAATTGCCAAACTGGGACTACAAGGGCGAGTAAGATTTATATAACTAGGAGAGAGGAGAAACTATTCCTAGGAGAATGAGGGAAAAGGAAACACAGGCACTAAGATGGGAATGAGCATGGTAAATGTTGGAAGCAGCAAGGAGAGCTATCAGGACATGAAAGAAAGATCCGTTGACCACATCAGGAAGTGGCCTCATGGGGTCATGGAGAGCACAGTGGACCAGGGATCAGAGGGCTGGCTGGAAGGTCCAGCAGTATTATCTCGGCTCTGCACTCAGTTCATGGGTGGCCTCAGGTAGGTCGGTTGGCTGCTCCCTGTTCAGCTCTCCTGGCTTACGCTCTGTGATGTGAGGGTATGGACAGTAGTGTGCCACCCTCTCACGCTTGTTGTAAAAACAGTGAGAGATGATGTGTGCACAAGTGCTTTTTAAGAGTAAAATAAAAACCAAGAACCCTTTCCCATTTTGTATTATACCAGCATGGTGAAGAAATGGTTCCTGAGTATACACTAAGAAGGGTTTGTTTTCTTTGGCCTTCAGGCAGAAGGTTATTGTGTGTGGCAGAGGGCTGGGGGGAAATAGGGGGTGCTGATTAATTGCTATGAAGGTAATTTTTGCCCCTGGAGAGTGCCATGCCTTGGAGTCTGGACACAGGGGAAACAGATGAGCCACTCAAGAAGTGTTTCTTGGGTTCTGTGATGGGTTGTTTGAGACCACGACCTCTCTGAAGGTGGTTACTAGTCTCTGACGTCAGATGACACAGGTGGTGGAACTCTGTGCAGACCAGTGAAGCATGGTGGCAAGAGACCTGGAGCTGGAGTGAACTTTGTCTGAGGTAAGTTTAAGGGTTCACCTCATACTAAATATTTGAACACAAGCAAGCAACCTCCTTTCTCTGGGCCCTGGTTTCCTCTTCTGTCAAAGTGAAGTAAAAACAGTAGCTGTCCCACTTCCTTATAGAGTGGGTTGTTGCAGGGATCAAATGCACCTGATATAAGAGTCTCTGTAAACTCTAAACTACCAAGCCAACGTGGCTCATTTTTTTCATTAATAAGTGAAAACTGAGTTTTCTGATGAGTTACAATGTACTCTTTGAGCGTGCTCTGCCATCCCTGCGGAAATGCTGGTTTTAGAAAGCTAGCCGTACCTTAGCAGGTATCCTGTGCGGGCACTGAGTCAGAGTAAGAATCCAGTGCAGCACACTCCTACCCGGGCGTAGGGAAGCCTGCTTGCTGCAATGAGATGACACACAGACAAGAACTCAGGCAGGGTCAGGCCTCTGTCACAGCATCCACAAGTTCCCATATAGTGCATACTGAAGTGAAGCTGAATTCTTCACGTTTCTATATAATTAAATCTGAAGTTCCATTTAGGATGAAGATCAAAGAGCTATTTGAAAAATAAAAAAGTTCACATCTGTAGTTAAACACAAGGAAGAATTGCCCGAGCTCTGCCCGAGCTGTACTTGCTTTATGCAGGCGAGAACACAGTTACCTCAACAGAGTTTTCACAATACTGGAGACACAAAAGGGTTCCCATTCAGGCTCACTGGTTTACAAACCTCACACTAGTGTAGATGAACCTGTACCGGTGTAATGTCCTCTCCATACTAGCCGTCTAGTCCTGGCGGGCTTCCTGTGTCCCTGTGCAAGAAGACAAAACAAACAAGAAAAATCGAACACCCGAAAGGCAGTGGGCTCCTTTGATTGGGTCTTCATTTCATGAGGTTGCCACGTTGCTTGAAACCACACAAAATGCCTCCCTCCCAGAGAAGGCCCACAAGGCATTGGAGGAGGACCACGTTTTTGCCAGAGAGCAACTAGACGGTGTCCTCAGAAGGCTGTGGATTTCCCCAAGCAACGGAAGGGGCGTGCTCTCTTCACCTGCACTCGAACAAGCCGGAGCATCTTCAGGAAGGCCCTTCCTAGAGCTTCCTGTGTGCCCCTTGGCTAAGAGGGACCAAGAGGCTGGGGATGTAGCCCCAGGCGCACGTGGCAGAGCTCTTAGGCCCCGCCCCCTCGCCAGAACGGCCTCTAGGACCTCTGTTGTGACGTCACCTTGAAGCCACATCCCGTTTCCCAGGCCACGCCCAAGAGTCTCAGAGCACAGCCCCAGAGAGCTTGATCCCTCTGACTGGAGACTGTCCTAGAGCGTGTCCCCTGCCTCTACAACTGCCCCCCCAGCAGGCAGATTGCCCTCGCCCCTTCTGAGAATGGAGAGAAAGGATGGCCTCCTGAGTGAGGCCGGAGAGGTCGGCCCCCGGGAGGTGGCCGTCTCAGTCTCCCGCCCAGCCTCGCTGGAAGACCTGTTGCCCCTGGAAGGTGCGGACTGTCCCCGGGCCCCAGTCACCAGCCACGCAGGTGGACCCGGGACCCTGGAAGCCACGGCGGCAGCGGGAGCCCAGGGAAAGGCGCCCAAGAAAGTCATCGCCCAGAAGGTGAGCGGATCCGTCAAGTGGTACAATGTGAAGTGCGGGTACGGTTTCATCAAAAGGCACGACACGCAGGAAGAAGTGTTCGTTCACCACTCGGCCATCGCCCTGCCCGGCCCTCGCAAGCACCGGCACAAGTTGTGCATCAGGGAGGCTGTCGAGTTCGACGTGCTGCAGGGTGAGCGGGGCACCGAGGCCGTCAACGTGACCCGGCCAACTGGAGCCCCGGTGAACTGCGGCTGCTTCTTCTACATCTACCTTGGAGCGCCACAGCCTCTCTGTGGTGCCAGGGGCACCAAAGAGGACGTCGTTGACGGCGAGGACCGCAGAGAAGACTGTGCTGCAGCCAAGGGCCAGAGGGACAGCCTGACCAGCAGCCCCCACACCCAGCGACAGCAGCGCTTCCCGCCCTTCCGCGAGGTCCGGGGCGCCACCTGCAGCCCTGCCACCTTCGCTTCAGCCAATGGCCGGTGGGTGGTGCACCTGCCAGTCGCAGGGTCCCAGGGCGCACCGCTGCGCCGGGGGCGTGGGCCCAGCTACCGGCTGAGCCGCCCTAGGGGCCGAGGCACTGCCGCTGATCCGAAGCCCTCGCCGGACCTGGCCCAGGAGCTGGAGGCAGAAAAGACGCAGAGCAGGAGCGATGTTGAGGGCCTGCAGCAGGGGTCCCCACCACGCTATGGATGCCACTGCCCCAACAACCCCTGCAATTACTGTCGCCCGCAGCAGCCGCCTGAAGAACAAGGCCAGACACCGGAAGGAGGACAAGGTGAGACTGGGAAGGGCCTGGCTGGGAAACCCGCTTGTGTCGCCCAGAAGACCAGAGCCAGCGCCTCCAAGGGGGAAGCCACAGTTGCAAAAGCCTCCTCTGCTGCTCAGGCCCAGTAACAGCCCTGCTGCTTCCCAGGGACTCCCAAGTCTGGACTGCAGGTGATGTCCCCTCCGGGAGATGGTGCTCTTTGGCCTCACACTGTCCAAACATGCACATTGTCTGTTAGGTTTGTGCCCTGAGAAAAATACGTGCCCTTTCTTCCCCAAGGCTTGAGGATAAACGACAAGATCTGTATATTTCTAAACTTAGTGGTTTACATGCCTCTGATTCCATTCTTTTAAATGATCTGACCAGGATCACAACTATGATTCTACATCCCCAGGTGAATGAGGTGCAGCATTTTAAAGATTTGTGTGTAATGCAAAAACAAAGATGATCTGATATTGAAGATCATCTCATATTGTGTGGTATTTCTCACCTGAGTGGTCATTTTCTCAGTAAATCATTTCACTTTGCTGTTACCTGTTATTACTGTTGTCTGATTTTTTTTAAAGCCTGCCGATACAAAACTGTGTTGAGTCCTTTTATCAGAACCAGTTCCAGCAAACATTATACCAAAGACTAATTCTGACCTTAGGGATTGAACTTCTCAGGATATTCTAAAGGATGAGAATACATGGAGAGGGAAGAAGTGTCCCCATCACTTCCTTTTTCATCCAGCCCCCCGCCCCCACCCCCACAGAATTGTCCTGCTCTGGAAATAGTTTCTTTCAGTGGGTTTGATCTAATGCCATTTAGGTATCTAGAAGAAAGTGGACATGAGGTGTAGAGTGTGGGGGAAATGGGTAGATCTTGGTCCAAAGGTACAAACTTTCAGTTAGGAGATGAATTAAGTTCTGGGGACCTAATCTACAGCATGCTGACTTATTTAAAGATACTCTTTGGTATCTTGAATGTTACTATAAGAGCACAAATAGAGGACTCATGGGCATGGACACTGGGGGGATTGACAGTGGGAGTGGGGGGGACAGGGCAGAGGAAAGCAATGGGGGAAAACGTGGGACAACTATAACTGAACACCAATAAAAAATAAATAAAGACTTTAAGAGCAAGAAAAAAGAGTACAGCTTCAGTGCTCTCAACATGACAACAGCAACAAAAAGGCAATTATGTCAAGGGTAGGATGTGTTAATTATCTTAGTAAACACGACACGATAAATGCATGTATCAAATCACCATATGCATCTTAAATTTACACAATGTTATATGCCGATTATATCTCAGTAAAGCTAGGGAAAAAGCTGAAGTAAGAATGGGCATGGAAGCAGGTATAGTTATTGTTGGGCATGCTTCCAGAGCTGAAGAGAAACATCTAGTCCATAGTTTCCATCCGGGCTTCCTGGTTGAGTCCATCCAGGGGGGCCTGTGGAGGATTCCCAGAAGGCTGCACAAGTGAGGTTTGGCCCAGCTCTGGCCCTTTCCCATCAGACAGAGAAGCTCTGACTTCCCTTATCCTGGTTTTCCTGTGAACATATAGTGGGGTTGGTGGGAGGGAGTCAGGGGTTGTATTTGAGAGGAATGGGTAGTTAATGAATTTGAAGCCAACAGGAGTCTTTAAAATCTCTTTTTACAAATTAAAAAATTGGACTATCAGTAGCAAAATCAAAGTACTTTTCCTGTGTTAAAGTTGATGCATTTTACAGCACATTACAGATTAGCATAAGAGATTAAGAGAGTGTATATTCCGTCATTCAGTATGGCCAAATATCCTCAATCGATTTGAGTGGAAGCAGTAAAGTTACTCATTCAGCACATACTTGACTGCCGACTTGTTCCAGACACTCTGCCAGGCATAGGGGTTGTGTCATGGTGAAGAAGATGGTCCCTGCCCTCAGCCCAACGTCTGGTGGAGAGTGACACAAAACTGGCAATGACTACACGCTGGAGGGAGTGCTCTGCTGAGAGAGGAAACACGGGTGACCCAGGTGATGGCAGGCTTGGCTCCAGGTTAAAGGAGTCATTGCTTGGATACTTGAATTAGATTTTTTTATCTTGGACTCGGCTCCTAGATGGCAGGGTAGGACGCAGGGACTATACTCCTACATGTGGAGCAATGCCTCCTGAACAGCAAATGAGAAAGGGCCGTCTCCTACACAGAGACGTTGTAGGAGAAACTGAGATGGGGTGACCAGGGGAACCTCACACCAAAGGGGAGACTTGTGGTGGAGAGGATATCAGTTGAGTGGCTGGCGAGAGCAGAGTCGCCTGCTATAAGGCACAGTGATAATACAGAGATTTAAAGGGCAACTAGACTATACACAAAGGAAATCCATTTACTAACCCCAAGACACCTGCTTGCCAAATAAATGTGTGGGGAACTTGCCGGAACTCCCTTGGATCAGAGGAGCTGACAAACGCTGTTGTTGACTTTCCTCCTCCCGCTAGATGGCGCTCCGGCCACCCTGCAAGGCCTCCACACCACACCTCGGACCACCTTGCCCTGCTTTAGCGGCAGCCTCAGAGAGACTGCCTCTCAGGGCACTCCCAGAGTCCCTCATCCTAGGCCACCTTGCCCTGCGACTGCTGCAGCCTAGGCCTGCGGCCCCAGGCTTCCTGCAATCCAGCCAGCTCAGCAGCTGCAGTCAGCATTAGCCGCGGCCCCAGCCTGTCAGGCCCCCATGGGACCCCAGAGCCTTGCACCCCAGGCGAACTCAGGGAGCGTGCTGCAGCTCCTCTCATCCGGTCTCATCCGGTCCCTAGGAAGCACTCTGGAGCCACATAGCCCGACCAACTCGTCCTGCGACCTTTGTGACCCCTGCGACCGCAGCAGCCTGGCCCCTAAGCAGACTCCAGCGCCTTTGTGTCACCACACTTCACGTTCCCTGCAGCCCCAGAAAAGCGGCCCACCAGCAAGACCCCAGGTACCCCATGCTCCTGGCAACCTCAACCAGGGCTTATAAAACACGCCCCCTAGCTACATGCCCAGGGCTATCTCAGTGGGAGGTGGCTGCAGCCCCTGCCTCCAGATTACCAGGATAGACAGCACACGCATTGTGAAGAGTGGAATGGAGGAAGTCAGTCTTCAGGTAAGCGATGCGTATCTGCAATTTCTCACCCGCTCCATGAATTCAGATTTAAGTTTAATGCATACGAGCCTCCCACGAGCTTCCTAGTGTAAAAAGTTATATAAACAGAACCGCTTTAAAGAAGAGCTGGAGCCGCCCTCCCAGAGGAACTGCCTTGCAGGTCTTATGCCTCAAACCTTTGAAATGTTAAAACAGGGCCAAATAACCAATGGACTGGGCCTAAAGCAACAGTATGCCCCAAAGACCTGTTTGCAACGATAACAAGAAAGCTGATAGGGACCACTGGACTGATGGCTGCTGGACTGAGAAATTTTTAAAAATTGTTCAGAATCAGCACCACTCATGTTAGCTTACCTGCACCAATAGAAAAACAATGCTTTTCTTATATTGATGCAATTGTTCCCTTTTGATTTCTCATAATTACCTGTTACCTTTATGTCCTAATTGGAACATTGTTTGGGCTTCTGCCTGAATCACTGCTTCTTGAGGAACTATTTTTTTCTTCTGTATTTGTAAAAAATCTCATGTAAATGCTTGTTGCCTCTGCCTTTGAAAGGCCTTTTATTTTTAGGTTAACATATCCGGCATCTCCAGGAGGATCTAAAGTGGCCTCATTTCTATGGACTGGAGTCCCCTGGAACCAGGTATGGGTTCCTACTGGGTACACTCTTAATAAGAAATGATAAAGGGAATGCAAGAATTTTATGCATTCTTTTTTTAAATTTTTTTTTATTTATCTTTAGAGGGGAAGGAGAGGGAGAGAAACATCAATGTATGGTTGCCTTCTGTGCATCCCCTGCTGGGAGTTGGCCTGCAGGGAACCGGCCTGCAACCCAGGCATGTGCCCTGAGTGGGAACCGAACCGCGATCCTCTGGTTTGCAGGCCCGCGCTCAATCCACTGAGCTACACCAGCCAGGGCTGAATTTTATGCATTCTTAAGAAAATTCCATGTGCCCTTTCTCCTCAGGTCTATAATGCTTCAGGTAACTGAGTCTTCTTATTGTTAAAAGAGGTAAATTTCGCTTACAACCATTTAACTTTCTGTTAACTTTTCCTGAAAAGTCTTGAATTCTCACCATGACTGAGTGAGTAACTTAGTAAGTATTGTTCCACAATGACTTATGATTCCATTTGCCCAAATGTTGACATAATTAGACTTAGTGGTATGTTAGATTACATGGGAAGTATCACCAAATAAATGATGCTAAACTTTTTATTACATAAAATTCCTAAAATTCTGACACACCCTAGTATAATGCTAAAAAAACTTGCAGTATTTTCTTAAAGTTGTAAATCTTATCATGTCTTCTAAACGTAAACACTCAGGAGCTAACCAAGACAATACCCTCAGAGCCTGGAGGGGAAAAGGGTGGACTTTTGGCAAGGAACCCATACCTTGCCAAAATGAACTTACAAAAGAAGTAATGTTTTTTACAAAACTAATAGACAATAATTAGGATGAAACAAAATGACTTTATATGAATAAATCAGATGTTCTGTTTTCAACAGAAGAAGGTATGAAGCATGGAGATGCACTTTTGTTCAGAGGAAGGAAAGTTGAATGTTATTTTTGGATAGGGAAGGACATAAAAAACATGAGTTTTGGGGGGATAAGGAAGTAAAAATTAAGTTTGTCCTAAAATAAAATGACTGTTTTAAAATAAGAAAGGAGCCCTGGCTGGTGTGGTTCAGTGGATTGAGCGCTGCCCTGCAAACCAAATGTCACCCATTTGATTCCTGGTCAGGGCACGTGCCTGCGTTGTGGGCCAGGTCCCCAGTAGAGGCCGTGGGAGAGGAAACCAATCCATGTTTCTCTCACACGTTGATGTTTCTCTCCCTCTCTTTCTCTCTCCCTCCCCATCTCTCTAAAAATAAATAAACTAAGTCTTTAAGAAAAATAAAATGAGAGAGGAAAGAAGAGGAAAAAACCTGAAAGGTACATAAAATCTGCACAAGGTTTGTGGGAGTTGCAAAAGGATTATGGAAAAGGGATCTTAAGAATTTTATATATGGCCAAGGAAACTAAGATTGGGAGATGTAATTAAGGCAATTACATTATTTTTATGTATGTGCATGTAAACTCTCACCAGATCTTTAACCATGGCCAGTTTTGAGTCTTCCACATTTACAGACAATTATATGGCTTTACTTAGATGCTTTGGGTAAAAAAATGTTCCTACAGATGTGCTTCAGACTGGAGAGATTAATGTTAAAAAATCCCTGACAAGTAGTCTAAAATGTAGGTTTGTAATAACTTTAAAAACATAGCACTCAATTGAGTAAAGATATACGGAAGTCTAATGCAAAACCTGGACTCATTAAACTGCTAACAAAAAGATTAAGTCAATAATATTGTAATAAGTATTGATATGTGTGGTGCCAGGTGGGTACTTGAAATCACTGTGTGAAGTTATAAGAATTGTCTGACCATGATGCTGTACACCTGAAACTAATGCAGAAAAATACTGAATGTGAGCTGTAGTTGAAAATAAAATTTTAAAAAGACTAAGATCACCAAGGACTAATAAAATGAGACTAAGAAAACAGATAAGGGTGATCATAATTTTATGACTTTTTATATCAAATATCACTGCTTTTTAATCTCTGTTTGTGAGCTGCAAGAAAGTTTTTTTCTCCTGTGCTACATATGGCCTATGGCAATTTGTGAAATTATACCTATGCAAGCAAAATTAAAACATTTTTCTTTTCCTCCCTACCTGAGCTTTGCAGGATTTCAGGTATCTTAACTAAGCTGGGTATGACAAAATCTTAAAATGTTAACTCCTGGATTCACGATTCCTATCTAAAGAAAGCTCTTGACCCTAACTGGGCTGTTCAACCAACAGAGGGTTTGAAATTTAAAATCACTAGGAAGTGAAGCAGGTGCCATCTGTTGTGGACAAACTAACCCGTAATTCCAGACCAGTCCTGTGTAAGCTACACTTTCAGCTTTCCTTTTTTTCCCTTTACTTCTGTTGCTTCTTCCTATCTCACAAATAACACGAGAAGCGAAGCAATCACTAAAATAAATATCACTTACTTTCCCCCTGTAATTTCTGACCACAAAAACAACTCAACATTGGACATCGTTGTTAACAACCTACCTCTCAGGTTAAAATGTGCAACGGGTTCCACACCCAGTCAAGGGTGTTTAATTCCTGGTGATGTCAACCCCAGTAAAGGTACCAGATTTGAAGCAACACTTTATTCCCTTGGGCAGATATTACAGTCAATAAATACCTCATTAGAAAGTTATCAAAAACCTTTGAGGAATTGCAATGACTGGCACAATAGCCAGCCAGGAAAAAATATTTCAATTTTCTCGCATGAGTTATGCTGGACAATAAAGTGACTCTTGACCATATCTTAGCTAAGCCAGGTGGGGCCTGCTTTGTTGTTCATACTTCTTGTTGTGCTCAGATAAAACACCTCTGGTGAGAATAAAGATGGCATTAAATAAAGTCTGGCACAAACAAAATCAGTAAACACAGTGTCCGCTGAAATCTCATTGGCAATTGCTCCCAGGTCATGCCTACGGGTTCTGATCCATTCTGTAAATTGGACTCAGCATTTTGCTTGTTAATATAGAATTTTCCACTGTCATAAAACTTTGTTTTGCAGAGGTCAATGTTATAAAAATGCCAATATAATAATGGTGGTTCAATGCTTTGAGGTGAGAAGTTCACATGAGTAACCTCACAAAACTAAAGAAGATGCTTGCCTTTAAAGAAACATGACATCAAACCTTCCTATGTTCTGGCACTCCTGTGGCTCAAATGTGGTCTAAGGCTCCTAAAACAAAACAAACAAACAACAACAACAAAACCACTTTCTCTCCTGTGTGGCACATGACATACCAAAAAGTAGCCTTCCTGGCATGAGGGACCAATAATGACATAATGTACCCCCAAATTAGCCACCCTGACAATGAAAGATAAATGATGCTTTTGATCACTGATCAACGCTGCTCTCCAATGATAGATCAGCAATACCTTCAATTATCTTGATCAAAATGGACAAAATGAAAACAGCCACAGCTGCCCTCTCAGAGCACCAGCCCTGCACATTTCAGGCCTCACACCTTTGGAATGTCACAAGGCAAAATAACCTTGGGACTGGGTCTAAAGCAACAGTATGTCCCAAAGAGCTGTTTGCAAAGATAACAAGAATGCAGATATTATGACTCCTGGATAGATGGCTAGCAGACTGAAAATTTAATAAATAGTTGATTAGAATTAGCACCACTTATGTTCCCTTATCTGCAGCGGGAGAAGTGCCTTCCTTCCACTGATGTGATTGTTACTCTTCTTTCTCGTAGGTACCCCTTGCCTTGGTCTCTCGATCAGAACACTGTTTGGATTTCAGCCTGAATCACTGCTACCTAGATCACTATTCCTTTTTTATCTCAAATAAATGCTTGTTGCATTTCACTATGAAAGGCCTTTCATTTTATTTTATGTTTTTGCTCATCACTAGTTATCTGGGTCTGAAACAAACAAAAGTAATCCCTACCTTCTATCCACCACCGCTGGCAACCACCGATGTGTTCTCTGCGATACATATTATTTTATATCCTCTCTCACTGGCCATTATAGCATGACCATTTTTAAATGTCACAAAATCTTTCTCTAAAACAAGGTTTCAAATGGCTACATCATCTCCTTTAATTTTTGCTATACTTTTCTCTAGTGGGTCACTCACGTCTCTGACTGCCCATGCTTTCCTCTTCTCTGCCCCTCAAATGTTGACGTTCCTCAGAGTTCCATTCTATCTGTCCTTACCCCTTCGCAAACTCTCCTAGAGCAGTCCCGTCCACTCCCGCGGCTTCAGCTACCGAGAGTTTCAATGAAATGTATATACAGGGTCCGGCACAAATAACACCCCTTATTGCAAAATCTTTTATTACAAACTCATAAGTGTGGAATTCTGTCAGGTAACAATAGCACACTCCACCATAGCATATGACATTTTAGGTGAAATGTTCAAATTAAATCAGAAATCATTACACCCACATTATTACCAACCACACTCAAGCTATCCTTCCTTCTGCCAGGCCCTGTATAATTGCAGTCATGGTGCTCCTTAAATACTTCAGTGTCAATTTCCTATAAACAAAGGCATTCTCTTATACAAGCACATTATAATTATGAAAATCATGAAATTAACATTGACATAACACTATCATCTAATCGATAAACCTTATTTGGATTTTACCAATTGACTTTAGTAATATATTTAGAGCAAAATAAAAATAAATTCTTTCTCTGATCCAGGATCCAATCTAGTCTCCTTCCATTTGGATCAGCACCCCATCTGTCTTTCTCTTTCCTGACATGGCCTTGCCCGTTTTGGAGAGCACAGGCCATCTATTTTGTGGAATGAAAGGTCCTCACTTTGATTCTGCCTCATATTTTCTCAGGCTTATGCTTGGGTTACATGTTTTCATCAAGCATACTCCGGAGGTGATGTTTCATCCTTCTTAGTGCATCATATCATCAGGTGTGAGATGTCTAGTTGTCCCATTGCTGGTAACGTTCACTTTAACCACCTGATTAAAATGGTGTTTGCCAAGCCTGTCCACTCTAAAGATAATACATTTTCCTTTGTAATTCATAATTAGCTTGTGGGAAGATACTTTGAAATTATATAAATATCCTGTTTCTCATCATACTTTTACCCACTAGTTTCAGCATCCATTGATGATTCTGGCCTGAAACAATCATTACTGTGACAGATGCCAAATGACAATCTCTAATTCCATCATGACTTCCACATTTATTAGTTGGCTTTCTACTTTAAGGAAGAGCTTTTTTGGTCTCCATTTGTACATTTATTCATGTATTTATATCAGCATGGACTCATGGATTCTTATTTATTCTATGGGTCATATTCTGTACTTTCATTATTTATTTTGATCCTCAAATTGTGCCACATTTGACCAGTAGAAGTCCCTTTGAACTAGCTTCTGTGTCCTTTTGACATGCCCCCAACATTCTTTGAGCATGTCCTTACTTTTTGGCACAGCAAGATGTTCCGGGCTCATTTGTATTTTTTTTTTTATCTCTAGTCCTGAAAGTAGCCATTTTTTCATTTTTAATAGATGGTGGTATGAAACCAATACAGATGGATTTCTCAGAGGATGGAGGTAGAATAAACACAGGTATGGACATATACTTAAAACTCTACTGATACCTCCAACTCCAATCCAATACCTCGTGCTTCATTCTAACCATCTTCCTTTCCATATTTGTAACTCTTTTCTTTAACAGTGAATATCGTGACTCCCATTTTCCATGATATATTTACTTATGTGTTCAATCTTCAAACATAGATAAAATACTTTTGGAAAAAAAATATCCTACCACTGTCTAAAAAAACAAACCAACTAACTAGAGTTTGATATTTTCTTAGATTTCTGCTTTCATCTTTTGCCTGAGAATTTACAGTCAAAATTCTGTGTCTAAAAGTTATGTGGGTTCTTTTTTTTCCTTCTTCAGTGAGGTTATATTATTTGAATTAGAGTTAGGTTTATTTTGTTTCTGTTTGCATTTCATTTTTGGTTTTCCTTCACTCTTGTTGATTTTATTTGTTTTTATTTTTTATTTTATTTTATATTTTTAAAGATTTTATTTATTTATCTTTAGAGAGGAAGGGAAGGAGAGAAGGGGAGAAACATCAGTGTATGGTTGCCTCTCATGAGTACCCCACCGGGAACTGGCCCGCAACCCAGGCATGAGCCCTGACTGGGAATCGAACCGCGATTGTGTGGTTCACAGGCCCACGCTCAATCCACTGAGCCACACCAGCCAGGGCTGTTTTTATTTTTTAAAATATATTTTATTGATTATGCCATTGCAGTTGTCCCATTTCCCCCCTTCATTCTCCTCCACCTTGCACAGCCCCTCCCACACCATTCCCCCCTTTGGTTTATGTCCATGGGTCACAAGTTCTATAGATTCTATATTTCCCCTACTATTCTTGCCCTCCCCCCATCTATTTTCTACCTACCATCTATGCTATTTATTCTTTGTATATTCTCCCCCCTTCTCTTCCTCCCACTCCCCTGTTGCTAACCCTCCATTTGATCTCCATTTCTATGGTTCCGCTCCTGATCTAGCTGTCCTCTTGGTTTGCTTTTGTTTTAGGTGTGATTGTTAATAACTGTGAGCTTTCTGTCTTTTCGCTGTTCATATTTTTATCTTCTTTTTCTTAGCTAACTCCCTTTAACATTTCATATAATAAGGACTTGGTGATGATGAACTCCTTAAATTTGACCTTATCTGAGAAGCACTTGATCTGCCCTTCCATTCTAAATGAAAGCTTTGCTGGGTAGAGCAATCTTGGATGTAGGTCTTTGGATTTCATGACTTGGAATACTTCTTTCCAGCCTCTTCTTGCTCTTTTGAGAAATCAGCTGACAGTCTGATGGGTACTCCTTTGTAGGTGACTGTCCCCTTATCTCTTGCTGCTTCTAGGATTCTCTCCTTCATTTTCATCTTGGCTAATGTAATGATGATGTGCCTTGGTGTGTTCTTTCTTGGGTCCAACTTCTTTGAGACTCTCTGAGCTTCCTGGATTTCCTGGAAGTCTATTTCCTTTGCCAGACTGGGGAAGTTCTCCTTTATTATTTGTTCAAATAAGTTTTCCATCGTGGCGGTTCCTCTTCCCCTTCTGGTACCCCTATAATTCAGATGTTGGAACATTTAAAGATGTCCTGGAGGTTCCTAAACCTCTCCTCATTTTTTTGAATTCTTGTTTCTTCCTTATTTTCTGTTTGGTTGTTTCTTTCTTCCTTCTGGTCCACTCCCTTGATTTGAGTCCCAGTTTCCTTTCCAACACTGTTGGTTTCCTGTGCATTTCCCTTCATTTCACTTAGGTTAGCCTTCCTTTGTTCCTCTAATTTGTGACTAAAATCAACAAGTTCTGTGAGTATCCTGATCACCAGTATTTTGAACTGTGCATCTGATAGTTTGGCTATCTCTCGGTCACTTAGAAGTATTGGCTCTGGGGCTCTGAGCTGTTCTGCTTGAGCCATAGTGTTTTGGTCTGTTCCTACCTTTTATGTATGAAGGGTGGAGCCTTCGGTGTTCACCAGGGCGGGGCGACCCAGTTGCTGGGTTGTGAAGCTGTATTTGGGAGCGGGGTCAGAGAGGGACAATGGCATTTGTTCTGCTCTCTCTCAGATTTCAGTCCCCTCTGCTGCTTCCTGCAAACAAATTGGGCCCCTCTGGTGCTGGTTTCCAGGTGTGTGGGCCTGTGTACTCTCCAGGACCCTGTGGGTCTCTCCAACGATCTCTCTGTGAGCCTGGGAGCCTCTCCGGGCCCCTCGACCCTGATAAAGTATTTCCAGTTGGTGCTTTCAGGCTCTAATTCCCGTCGCTGGGGCCCTGGTTTTTGTGGTCTTTCTCACTGCTTGCTCCTTTGCCAGGTTTATCGGAGTGTGAATGTGTGACTGCGGTCAGCCAGCCGCCTTGTGTCCTCACTGGATCCTCCCATTGCCACCCCGCACCTGGGATCTGCCAACCACCGCCTGCCCACCTGGGTCAGTCCTGCTGCTTTTTCCTGCCCGGCTTCGCTCCGTCAGCCGCTGGCTCCACCCCTCTTACTGGTCTGGCTGAGTGGTTCGCTGTTGTCAGACTTCTGTACAGTTCAATTTTCTGTCTGTTTGGTTTGCATTTTTTTTTTACTAAAACTTTGTTGTCTTTAAACTTGATTGTGCGAGGACAGTGTTTCCAACTACGCCTCCATCTTGGCTGGGATTTTATTTGTTTCTAACCAGGTTTTTAATGCCTTATAATAAAATATGAATGGAAAAATCAAGAATGTTTAAAAGATGATGAAGGTGCCCAACACTAGAGAGTAGATAAACAGATAAAGGGAAATAAGAGAATCAGTCCCAGCAAAGCCTTGAAGTTCCAGGATAATGAACAGTGCATCTGGCCTCCTGACCAACCAATTCAGCTAGAAGCAGTAGGATGGTGTCTGATTCTGCAGTGAGGGTGGGGGTGGGGGGGAGTGGAAGAGACCTCAGAATAAAAAGGAACTGGCTAGAATACCTAATATAGCAGACAATTTGAAAGAAATTATTGATGATATGATCAAAATAACTTTTCAAAATGATGGGAAGATTAAAGCATATACAAAAAGTTCCACAAGAAAGAAAATGTATCAGAGTTCACTGTTTGGCTCTTCAGTGATTAATATTTACAAAGAAATAATGATGCACTAAGTTTATTGCTTTTCAACTTTTCAAATTAGCATCATTTTCTTACCTCTCTTTTAATAAACATTGCGTTATGCACAGAAGTTAACTTAGGGAATTCCCATTTATATAGCAGCCCTCAACAATGTGCAGATTCAGCAACATGTGGGTCTTTTTTTCCAGAGTAACTTTGTAATGGTTCAGATTTATTCAGAATTGTTTGAGCTCACTGCAGTTTAAGCTTGCATTTCCAATTCCTGCAGCTTATTCTTGAGTTCATATTATATATTTTAAATAAGCTTTGATATTACTGATTATTAATAAAGTGTCAGCAAAATGTTCACTCTGTTTCCTTAGTGGCCATAATTATCATAATTATTAATAAAAATAAATTTCTACATAGAGAGGCAGGGGTGTTAGAAAATTATTTTCTCCTAACTATTGCCATCTGTACTTTCATTTTTATGTTGACCCGTTGATGATATTTATATCATTTCTACTTTGTCCTATATCAACATTTGTCTCCTGTGCTATTTCCTCCTTGCCTTATGGGGTGGAGGGGGAGGGAGAATGGTGGGAGGAATTCTAAGAACAAGAAGGCCGCAGAGAGACCTGTAAAAACTCAAGCAAGTCACTTGCCCTCTCAACCTAGTGAAGAGAAAGTCTCTATTTCCTCAGTATGTATTTGTTTCAGAATGGGTCCTGGGGTTCATGAACACTCTCCCTCCCTTCTATACCCCTCTGAATATAAATGCACCCCCCTCCAGAGGACTGGTTCAGAGGACTAGGAGTGGGCCCTTGGGGGCAGCAGCAGGGCCCAGCAAGGCGAGCCTTCAGGGTGCTGCTGCTTGTGTATGTCAGCTCACAGCAGAGCTGAGAGATTCACTCGATCTTGCCCCCAGTTCCATCACACTGTCCTGCCAGCAGACACGTATATACACAGGAGATGTGGTACATGCCACAAAAGTGTGACTCTTTTATACCACATTCTTGCCACATATGCTATTGCCATGCCTTCGCACAGCAACCCCATGTGTATTTTTGCTCTTATTTTATACAGGAGGAAACTGAAGCTCAGAGACGGGAATGTAAGTGGCAGAAGTCTGGGATATTACTTCCAAGGCCATATGAACTTGATTCCAGGCTCCAGAGCCAGAGGGAGATTCATACTCTACGGTTTTATGGAGTTGCCTGTGAGCCTCTGCCACTCCCTCCACAGGAGAATTCTTAGGCTGTGATGTAGATTAGGGGGCTTGGGTCTGCGGAGATGCTCCAGGCTGGAGTTTTGGATCTGTCTCCCTCCCCCTTTCCTCTCTTTCCTTGTGGTCAGCCCTGGGTCTGGTTCTTATACTTGGAGGATGAAAGCAGCATAGAAAAAGTGGAATGGGAAACAAATCATGGAAGAAAGCTGCGAACTGTCCAAAAGCCAGCATTCTTCCATGGGTAAGCAAAATGGAATGGGCTGATTGTTACACAAGGTGACATTAAGTGTCAAATAATTGACTGCAATGTGAAATGCCCTTTTGAAAAATTCCAGATGAGGAATAAAAATGAGTCAGGCTCGAATGGATTCAAAATTCCAAAAGGTTAGAAAGTGAAAGGCTCTGCGAAGTAAGTTTCTCTTTTTTTCCCCTTCCTCCCACGAAAAGCTTTCCAGAAATTTTATCTTCCAATGAATGCCGAGGAAGAAGAAAATACTTTTAAAGGTGCTTCTTACAGTATCGTTGGAGTTGCCTGTTTTGTTATATGAAAGGAATGTCTAAGAGACCAGAATGCACTTACAGAATGAGCCGTGTCTCAAATCCATAAGGAGACGTGGATTTGAGCCCTAGCCCTGCCATGAATCCTCTTTGTCATTCCAGTCAGTTCTGTCTGATCCATCATTTTCTTATTCCTTAAATGGAAAACAAATGGTAGTGACAGGGGAAGATATTCAACTACATGATTTTTAAAGTCCTTTCTGGTCCTGAAGACCCTGCCCAGCCTGTTTTTTTACCTCTCAGGAGTATAGTCTCCTTGTTACAAAATAGGAACCTTGTGCTATATTCCCTTGAAGGTCTCTTCCCGTTTTTCCATTTGGTATCTGAGATGAGGAGACACTCCTAGCCCAGCTGTTCCCTTCTCTAGACCCCCACATTAGGCACCACCCTCTCTTTGAAGCTGAGGGAGCACCCCAGAATCATGGGGTGTATGTGTGTCCAGGCAAGGAGGGGAGGAGGAATTATGGTATGGTGGGGAGAATGCAGAATCAAAATACAGAAAGACGGATTCAAATTCCAGCCTCACCACTTCCCAGGTGATTTAAAGCAAATCACATAACCTTTCTGAGCCTTAGTTTTTACTTAATGTCAAAACATGGATATCTTCTACCTTGTGGGATGTTGTAAATAAAGATCAGCTGAAAGAAGATATGTGAAAGGGCTCAGGACAGTGTTCATTGCTCTACACATATCACTTATGGTCAAGCGTGAGGATGATCAATGGGCTCACACTGGTATGAGGTCCATTCTGATTGGTCGGAGCTAGTGCCACAGCAGTTGTGAAATATTTGGAGTATCACTTCCTGGTGGCTATTATTATCATTACCCAGGGTTTCTAGAAGGCCTGTACCCTCAGAAAAAAACAAAAACAAAAACTGGAAGGCTGATCTCTCCGGGCCTCAGCCAGTCCTTGTTTCTTTCCAAGGCAGCTTGTTCAGATACAGGGTATCTGAAGGGTAAGGCCTGAGACTTTACGTTTCTAACAAGCTCTTGGGCACTTCAAGGAATGAGTTGCTCGATGACCTCATTGGGATCATGTGCCCTGAGGTGATTATTTCTCTTCAGAACAAAAGACTGACTGCTATATTTTTGGTTTGTCTACTTCTCATCAAAGTCAGATACTGGTAGTCAGGAAAAATGGGACAGGTGCTTACTCTGGCCAGAACAGTGATGACCAGATTTGCAGCGTAAATGAGTTGAGGACCTTTACTATACACAGAACCACCCCCCTTTTCTGAGTTTTGAAGGTTCAAACCAGCATGGGCTGAAGCAGAGCATTCAGAGAAATGGACTATTTACCATCTCCTACCCCACCTACCTTGGTTAGTTCATTCATTCACTAACCATCTAACCATCCATCTATTCAGTAAGCATTTGCTAAGTCTCTGAATGGGAATGGTGTCAAGACTTGTGGTGAGCACATTCATTCAAAAGTGAGTCATATATAGCCTCACCTCTCAAGGTGGATCCCAGTCTAATGGGAGAGAGACACATAGATAAATTGCAATTATAATAAAATAGATAAATTGGTGGAGGTGAAGGAGGCAATTATAATAAAATATAAGCGAGATAAAATGGATTCCTGAAGGAGAGATTTTGCCATTTCTGGTCATAGGCTGATGGTTAGAAAGGCTTTGTAGGAAAGAAGGTGACACTTAAGATGGGACTGGGCGCATGAGTATCTGTTATGCAGATGTGGCAGGGAGTGCATTCCAGGCAGAGGAAGTGGCAGGCACAAAGAAACGTACTAGTAGTGTGTTCATGCAATTACAAATTGTTGGATATGGTGTTTCTCAGTTAGGATGCTTTCAATTTCAAGTAAGTGGATATCCAAGTAAGAGGGTCATGAACTCATGAACATAAATTGGTGCATTAGCTCACATAAGAAACCCATAGGAAGGTGGTTCCCAGGTAGGTCGAGTGATTCAGTGTGGTTACCAAGAACCTATAGGCTTTCTTATCCTTCGGGTCTATCAGCCTTGGTTTGTCAACAGTGTCTCTCTTTTGGGCTGCAAGATGGTTATTGTGTCAACTGCAGGCACAAGCACATCCAGGGAAGGACAAGAGGACCACTTTGTTCCACATGCATCCTTTTAGCAGGCAGCAAATCCTTTCCCCGATGTTCCCCATCAGACATCTTGCCCAGTCCCTCGCCTGTGCCCTAAATGGCCGAGAAGGTGAGTATATGGCATTTTCAGCTCCTAAGCAGGAGGCTTGACCATTAGGAAGGGATGGCAGGAAAAGAGCCTAAAGGAGGCCTTAGATGCCCAGCTAAGAATTTCTCATTTTCTCCTGCAGACGATTTGGGGGAAACTGGATCAGAGGAGTGATATAATCAAATCCGCACTTTGGAAAGATCACATTGCCGTGTACATATGTATGGATGTAACTACACAGAAAAGGTCTGGAATGACAGTTGTCAACTGATACTAATGATCATCTCTGAGGAGGGGAGTGGGATTGGTGGAGGTGAAGGAGGCATGCACTTTTTTACTCTATAGCAGTGGTTCTCAACAGGGGGAGGTCTTGCCCTCCAGTGGATATTTCCCAATGTCTCCAGATGTTTTTTTAGCTTTCACAGCTGGCAGGGTGCTACTGCCAATCAGTGGACAGAGGCCAGGGATATTGCTAAGCATCCTACAATGCCTGGGACAGCTCCCACAGCAAAGAAGAATTTAATCCAAAATGTCAGTAGTGCAGAAGCTGGAAGACCACACTCATAGACTTCTTCATTGCTTGGACTGTTTACTGCAAAACCATATTCATGTAGCATTTATGTTTCAAAATGCTTAGAAAACATTATTGCATAAACCACAATTCATATGCAATGTAGTAAAGCAGATTGGAAGGATGGAGGCTGGAGGCAGGGAGACCAGTTAGGAAGGTGTTACAATATTTAATTCAATGGTTTTCAGTTTTCTTTGTTCTCCCTTCCTCCATCCTTACCTTTTTTTCTTTTTCCTTCTCTTTTTCTTTGGGCAGTAGGAGCCTTTATTCAATGACATTTGCCAGGATCTCAGTATACAAATCAAGGAACATATCATACTGGTCCAGTAGAAGCAGGAGTGGGGTCAAGCACCCTAGCTTTTGGCATTGGGCCTCTCCTCTCATGGTGGCCTGATGTACTTCCACAGAGAACTTCGAATGGCCCCTACAGGTCATGCCTGAGGCCTGACATGGGCCAAAAATGCAAAAGATGGAGAGGCCGAGCAGATTCAAGAGTTAGGTTTGTGTACTTAGTGTGTTTGCTAGACAAGTCATGATAGTAACTTACATAGCCAATTACAAAATGTTAATTACAACTTTGTGAGCAAGAAGTGGCATTTCTGGACCATTTCTAATTTGCAACAAATAACTCCCTTAACATTAATACCAAGTAAAGGGAAAAATGGGCAAACCAAGAGACAGCAGCAGGTGAAACTGATGGAACCCAGTGGTTGGATATAAGAATGAGGGAGAGCCCTGGCTGGTGTAGCTCAGTGGATTGAGCGTGGGCCTGTGAATCAGAGGATCATGGTTCGATTCCCAGTCAGGGCACATGCCTGGGTTGCAGGCTGGTTCCCTGCAGGCCAAGTCGCAGCAGGGGACGCACGAAAGGCAACCATACATTGATGTTTCTCTCCCTCTCCTTCCCCTCTAAAGATAAATAAATAAAATATTTTTAAAAAAAAGAATGAGGGAGAGAAAACTTGGAGGATTCCCAGGATAATAGCTTAGGTTACTGTGTGTGGGGGCGGGTGGTGTTAGTCATTAAGGTGAGGAATACAGGAAAAAGAAAAATAATGAGTTCAATGTCAGATATGTTTGCATTTGATGTGTCTGTAACATATTCAGGCAGAGCTAACTGGCATGGGTCTGAAGCTCAGGAGAGGTCTGGCATGCAAACAAAGGTTGGGAGTCATCAGCACACACATGGTGGCTGAAACCTTGGAAAGGAGCGGACCCAATTCAATGAACAGCACCTTGGGCAAAAAAAGCGTAATATAGGGTTGAAAACTGAACCTCAGGAAAGGCAGGGGTATGGTGGGGTCTCAGGAACAACTGGAAGCAAGGCCTTGAACAGTGCCAGGACTTGAATTCAGCTGGATCTCATGAATCAACTTCTCTCTGTGTGTCATCTTCAGTGTCTCCTGCTGCAAACTGTCCCTCCTTACTTGATGGCATGACCTCTGTGCCTTGTATAACCAGACAGTAACTAAATCCCTTTAGAAAAGTCAATTCAATGGTTCAGGCTTAGGTCAGCCAATCATCCCTAGACCCGTCTCTGTGTCAATAAGCTTTGGTCAGGACGTATGTTTTGGGAAGCAGTGGTAGTACTGAGTATCTAAGAATATGACAGGTTTTATTTAAAAATGGAGGATAGAGCACTTATCAGAAGAAGGGGAAGGAGAACCCTGACTGGTGTGTGGCTCAGTGGGCTGGGCATCATACTTGCAAAGCAAAAGGTCACCAGGTTGATTCCCAGTCAGGGCACGTGCCTGGGTTGCGGGTTCATTCCCCATTCAGTGTGCATATGAGAGGCAACCAATCAGTGTTTCTTCTACACGTAGATGTTTGTCTCTTTCTCTTTTTCTCTTCCTTCCCCTCTCTAAAAATAAATTAATTAAATCTTTAAAAAAAGAAGAAGGGGAGAGAGTTGCTGAGCAGACAAAACAATTGAATGCGAGAGATTAGGGAGCAGTCCCTGAAGTCTTTGCACTCCTGAGACTTCACATGTGTCCTCCCACTTCTCCCCCATCCTCTCCCCAGTGGAGACACATCTGCACACTCATATGGAGTCTCTAAGGCCTGCTGGTCCTGCCCTCATTCTTGTATCCAAATGTCAAAGAGAGGGATTAGATAAGTTATATTCTTTAAGCTGCCAGATCAAGCCCCTCGCCTCCTGAATTGCTCTCTGAGGGGAAGCTGACCACCCCCCTCCTCACTAGGACCCAAACTACTGCAGCTTTGTCTCCTTCTCTGTGGACCTCAGCTGGGCCCAAGGAAGCCATCCCATCCTAACGCTGTGACAAGGCCCTCACATTGGATGCTAAAATGGCCTGACCTGCTAGGCAGTTAGGAGCTACTGGAATGCCTCATTCCAAATTAGAAGATTCTAGAAGAAAATGGAATGGAATCTACTATACTTAATAGTAAAAACACGTGTGCATAGTGTTTTTGCCATTTACAAGGAACATTTCACATGCATTAACTTGCTTATTCCTCACAGTTAGGAACAACTGATGTCCAATGGGGACAGTATGAAATTGCATCTAATCATCTGCATATTTAAAAATCACCAGTGAGTTTTACATTTAATTTAAATGTATAACTTAGTGGAGGTTGGTGTTAAAGTCAAACTGCTTTCATAAAGAATTCCATTGTTATGAAAAAAAATCTGTACATGAATTGAAAAGCACAACAGTCTCCTTGTCTTAGTTAACCTCTGCCATAGCCAGCGGAGCTGTTCAGACCAGGATAAACGCCTCCTTTCACTTGCATGGTACTTTATAGGTCTCCCATACTTTCATACCCATTCTATCATTTAAACTTAAAAATAACCCTAGCAGGTGGCTGGGACAGAGATTGCTATCCAGATTTTTCAGAGGGGGAAACCGCAGCATGAAGTGATGCCCAGGTTTGCCTGAGATCACTCAGCTATAAGGGACTGAGCTAGGACTATAAGGAACGACTGCTGCCTCTCAGCTTCTGGCTCCTTCCTTTCCAATATAGATAACTGTTTTGTTTCTGAGACTAGATTGCAAGCTCTTTGACAGCAGGATTGTGTCTTACTCACCTTGAGTAAGCCTACAGTGGCTGATGTTCCAAAAAATTGCCTACTGCCTGACTTTCTGAATGGGGCCTGGATTTATCCCCATCTGAAAACTGAGGGGCTCACCGCAAGTGAGTTCTGTGAACTTAGGACAAAACCGGCCTCTCCACCCATGGGTTGGCCTTGCCACCAGGGGTCAGCACTGGTGTTCAGGAGTCCAGAGCCCAGGTGGGGTGGGGAGCTCACAGAGAAAAGACAAAAGCCAACGAGCTTCTGTTCCTAATGGCTAGTGAAGGAATTTCCACTGCTCATGAGAGAACCAGCCCACCACAGGACTGAGCCCACCATGCACTGAGCCCTAGCCTTGGCAGGATGCACCAAAACCCAGGGCTTAGTGACATGTGAACTGGAGGGTGAGGAGCCAGAATAGGACAGTGGTAGGAAGCCTGGGCTAGTGTAGAGAGATCCAGGCTTCTGTTTCAGCACTGATGCTCTGATCTGGTCTGTGACTTCAGGCAGACTTTCGACTGTCCTCAGTTCCCCTATTGTTACATAGGAGGTTAAACCAGACTGTTGGTTCATATGCAGACTTGCTTATCAGCATAGTCTGAGGAACTCATTTCTAAACGCACAAGCCCCCAAGACTCCCACTCCAAATGTACTGAAGCTTTGATGTGGAATCTCCAGGAGGTGGCTCTGCCGTTGTGTCTCTGAAGACAGCTTCCAAGCTGAAACCACTGCACGGCCCTGGCTTGAGAACTGCTGGCCTGGGTTGTAGCTAAGTGCTCTGCTGGCCATGTATCCCCTGCCTTTTCACAGGCAGTCTTTGGCAACCGGGCACCTTCTGAGGTGCCTACCTTCAAGCTCTTCTCCTACTCTACTCGTAGGTGACACACTGGCTATCTAGGGAAGGTTCTTCTGCCACTGTCTTCCCTCATCACACCCTAGCTTTATGACCTTACTGGACAGAAGCCCCAGGGCTTCAGAAGTTCCACTTCCCCCTGCTCATGGGCAACACACCCCAGGCCATCTGCTCTGCCTTCTTCTTGGGAAGTGTCCTTGGTATAAAGGAGAACTTCGGAAGCCTCTGGGAAGGAACTGTCACAGGACTGGCAGGGTGAAAGGAAACGTGTATCAGACAGGAGCGGGGAAAGGGGTCTCTAATGACAGAAAGTAAAAAGTAAAGAACAGACCTTCTTGGCACTAAGGATAAAAGAGTAGGAACCACTCCTTCCATCTGGACAGTCACACTTTCCACAGTGCTTCCGCAGTCATTAACCACTTTATATTTTGAGCCTTAAGAGCAGCCCTTGGAGGTAGGGACCATTACCCCCAGGTCTGCAGGCCCCACTTTCCTGACCACCCTAGCTAGAAGAGCCCCCACCCCATATTCTTCCATTTTTCATCTTCTTCCCCATATTTTATAGCCCTTATCATTAGGGCAGGGTCTCAGCGATGCTCCCTGCACAAGCTGAGTTGTGTCAAGCACAGGAAGGCACACACTTCTGGGCTGGACTTTGCACTGTGAGGGGTCCATTATCTAAAGTTGCCTGGGACCCAGCCATTGCTAGTCTCCTTTCCCCATAACTGAAACCTTCTGACCCACCTGTAGGCCCAACCCTATGCCTGATGCCATCCCCACACTGAAAGGCCCCAGGCCCACCTGCTGGCCTCACCATCCTACCCATGCTATGTCCTAGCCCCGTGTCCTGGTTCAAGTCACTGGGCTTTGACTGGTAACAGTGACCAAGTCTCCACTTTGCCCATCCCAGTTCTGATCCCTGGTATCATTGTTGGTGACCTGAGGGCCAAGCCCTTCCTTGCCTTTGTTGGTCTCCCTACAGGCTAGAGTTAGGCCTTTCCCCCACGTTGGAGCCCTGCTTCCACAGGCCCAGCTGCCCCCCAGAGTGATTGACATCATCTGTACCCAAGCTTTGTCAATTGCCACGCCCTCCCCTAGGACACAGGCTGAAGACCTATTCTCCTGGGTGTCCCCACTTCTGGCTGTCACCTTAGCTCTCCAGAAAGCCTGTTCTTCCTGCCTTAAAGCAGGTATAGCACAGCCTGTCTAATGGTGCCTGCCCAGGTCCTGTCATCTCTCAGGGCATCCAGCTTTGCTTCAGCAAACTGTGGGCATAATCTCGGGAAAAGGAATTGACCTCACCCATCAAAGCCTGGTGAGGAAGTTCCTAAGCTTTAGCTGCCACTAAATGCAGTGTCTCTCTGAGCTCCTCCCAAGGGCCATTGGGGGCCCTAAAAGGAAGTCTCCACTGGGTCATTGGCTCAGACCTCGTTTTGGGCAATTTGTTTCTTTCTTTTACCGTGTTTCTCTGTCTCCCTACCTCTATCTCTGACGTGTTATTTCTTTCCCTCTCTTCTCTTGCTGGCTAGCATTCCTGGCCTGCGCTTGGCCCTGCCAAGCTCTATCTGACTGTGAGAGCCAAGATACCAGCCCTTCTTCTGGGGCATATGTAGCTACCACTTGATGCAGAAAATTGTTCACCTGCTTGCCCGATAATGACTGATAACCCTGCTGATAATCAGATGCTTCTGGGATTCAGTCCTTGGTTACCATCACTTCCTGTGAGGCCCCATCAAGTCATCTGTGGCCCTAATGGGCCCCCACACTTAACAATGGAGCCCAAGACTTCCCAGGAGAACTGGAGTTGGTTAGCCCAAGTTGGAGGCTGGTGAGCCTGGCTAGTAAACATAGCTGAGCTTGGTCCTTGGGAATCTCATGCTCCGTTACCTTCCAGGCTGGCTGGGGTAGAGGCCATAGGATTTAGGAGGTGCTGAGTTGACCTACTTATAGGCAGAGGCAATGTGGCCCCACACTGGGAAGTCTGTATTTCCCATCTAGACCCTGGTGACTGGGAGAGCAGACTTTCCAACAGCAGGAATTTCATTTCTCTAAGGGACGTCTAATGTCTTTTCTGGAGATCTCATTGAGACCTGCCTCAGTGTCTGGTTGCTTGCTTTGATGGTCCTGTGCCACACAGAACCGCTGGTTCAGTTCCATCGCCCAGCCATCTGTGGGCCCCTCCCTTGGGCTGGAAGAATTCCTGCCAAGGTAAGGGGTATTTTACAGAACTCCCCATAGTGTGGCATTTCAGGGGGTAGTCTTCTCTGTCTCTGGGAGAGTAATGAAAGGGGAATTCCAAAGTCTTTTCTGTTGGGCCTTCGGGTGAAAAAACAAAACAAAACAAAACAGTGGACAGAAGAGGCTTAGAGAAAGCAACGTGATATAGAGGTATATCTTGCCTCACCAACATTATCAAATTTTGGATTGGTCACAAGGAACATGGGAGCAAGAAGGACTCTTACAGCCATCTGGCCCATTGGTTTCCAAATCCAGCTATTCATCAGGATCACCAGAGAATCAGAACCTAGTCTTTAAGGTTCTGATTCAGGAGCAGCCTGGCAATCTACATATATTTTTTTAAGATTTTATTTATTTATCTTTAGAGGGGAAGGGAAGGAGAGAAGTATCAATGTATGGTTGCCTCTTGTGAGTCCCCTGCTGGGAACTGGCCTGCAACCCAGGCATGTGCCCTGACTGGGAATCGAACCGTGATCGTGTGGTTCGCAGGCCCGCATTCAATCCACTGAGCTACGCCAGCCAGGGCAACATACATATTTCAAATATAGATGTACAGTCAGTGGTCTAGTTCAGTGCCCCACATTACAGATGGGAGAAACTAATGCTCAGAGAGGTATGTTTTCAAGGTCACATGGTAACTATGCAACCTGACATGACCTGGTTCTAGTCTACCTTTTCTCATTCTAGCATCTCATTTATGCACCCATAGGGTTGCTGTATAAAATATAGGATGCCAGCTAAATTTGAATTTTGGACATACTCATACTAAAAAATTACTCATTGTGTATCTGAATTTCAAATTGAACTGAGCGCCTATACTTATCTTTGCTCAATCTAGCAACTCTATGCACCTTCTAATGCAGAACTCTCAAATGAAATCTGTCACACGTAATTTCTAAATTCTTGCTTTTAGGCCTTTACTTCCGCTGTTCTCTCTGAAATAATCATCCCATTATTTCCCCCAAATCCTGCCCATTCTTTAACCAGGATGCTTCCTTTCAAACTTTCTTATCCTTCGAGCTGACTTTAGTTTAGTCTCTGATAACACTTTTCTTTGTCTCTCTACTTCCACTTCTTATGCTATCTTGGATCAGAGTTCTTTATCTACTTGGCTTAACTCTCCTGTGGAGCATGAGCCAGCCCCCTACCAATTCAGGGACCATATCTGAACAGATAGATAGTAATGGGTAAAAGTTTGGGCTCTGGAGTCAGATGAGCTTTGCTTGATGTCAGCCCTTCCACTTACCAGCTGCGTGACTTTGGACAAGATTTTCCATCAATTTGGGACTCAGTTTCTTCGTCTATGAAATGGAAATTATAAGAGTAATTTCCGCATATTACAGGGTTGTAGGAAAAACTAAATGAGATAAATCTTTGAGAGTGTTTAGAACACAGCAAGTATACATAAAGTGCTCAGTTATAAATCATCATCTCTGCATTTTCAGGGTCAAGCTCAGAGTTGTGATGAGTAAAGTCTATTCAGTGAATGAATGAATGAATGAATGAACGAACATGCGAGTGTAAGTAAAAGGCATGGACATAAGATCTTGTGCCCTATTGACCGGAAGTGAGAGATGTTTATGTGAGTGGCTTCGCATTGAAAATACATGTGCAACTGGAAACTCCTATTCCCTTGAGAGAAAATTTCTGCCCTGGAGGAGCTGTATATAATACATTATTCCTCTCTAGGAGAGTAATTTGCTGTTAGGAGATTGTTACACAAATGTTTGTCTCATTGGAGTACTTCTATGTTTCTCTTCTCTGCAGGAATTATTGGAAATGAAAATTCACATTTGTGCGTTTCAGTCTGACCCTGCCTCCCCACGGACTGTTAAGAAACTCTCTCCCTCTGCTATAGTGGAATTAATTAATTGAAAGATTAGTAAATACTTGGAGACCAATAAAATATATTTTTAAAAGGTGACAGATAACAGATTGGTGGTTACAAGAGGGGAAGGAGTAGGGGAAAGCAAAATGGGTAAATGGGGTCAAACGTATAGTGAGGGAGATGGAAGTAGACTTTTGATGGTGATAATGCTATAGTTTGTATAGGTATTGAATAATAATGTACACTTGAAACTTACATGATATTATTAACCAACATTACCCTAAAGAAAAGGGAAAAAAAAGAAACACAAGTGCCAGGTTCTGTTTAGGTTTACTTTTCTTTTTTTTAAAAGTAATTTTTAAAAGATTTTATTTATTTATCTTTAGAGAGGAAGGGAAGGAGAGAAGGAGAGAAATATCAATGTATGGTTGCCTCTTGGGAGTCCCCTGCTGGGAACTGGCCTGCAACCCAGGCATGTGCCCTGACTGGGAATCGAACCTCGATCATGTGGTTCGCAGGCCCTTGCTCAATCCACTGAGCTATGCCAACCAGGGCAGGTTTACTTTTCTGATTCCCCATTATTACAGCCTGCCCTTCCCTGCCTAATAAATGCAGTAGTGGAGGATTTGCTGGGTCCATGGCATTTATCAAAATGGGCATAAAATGAACAGGTAGAGAAGAGGAAATGAGACAGGTGGTTTTCTAATGCAGTGAGATGTATTATTCTCATCTGAAATCATTGATAGCTTTTTTGATACCAGGCACCCAGCATATTGCCTGCCATATAGTAGTCATCAAATAAATATTTGATGAATGAATGACTGGACATTGTTGAATGAAAGGTAGAGTATAATAAACTGATTTGATTTTTTAATAAAATAAATGTAGAATCATTCTCCTACTCTTTCTTTCTTCCTATCATGTTCCTTGTTCAACCTGGAAAAGTAACTGCTCAGGCCTTGCCATAGGAACCCTATAGTTTGTTGCAAGTACCATTTATAGTCACCTCTGTTGGGCTTCTGAGACTCACGGAAACATGACAAGTTAGGTAGGCCAACTTTTCCCCTGTACACAACTAGTGACAGGGAGCTCACTACTTTACAGTCTTTGCTATGCTCTTGATCTATGCTATCATCTTTGAATGCTCTGAAAAGCTCTTACTGCTGCATTAATAACAGATCTGGTACCAGAACCCAAACCTCTCTATAACCCAGACAAGAGTACTCTCCACTGTACTACCCTTGGAACTTTAAAGCTATATTTATTTAAAGGTGGTAGGAAAAGAAATTTCCCAGGAAGCAGGAGACCTGGGTCCAAGTCTAAGCTCTGCCTTTGACTTGCTATCTTGGATTGGGCAATCCCTTTCTTTACATTTCCTTTTTGCACAGTGAGGGGTTTCAAACTGGATGCTCTGCAAGACTCTTCCAGCTCATCTGTTCCAGGCTTCACTAGTGAGGGTTAATTAAGGTATTGTAATAATACAGTGGTTCTCAAAGTTTGGCCCATAGTCCTTAGGATTCTCTTACACCCTTTTCAAGCTGCATACCTGTAGGAATCAGGACTTTCTTCATATCGTACTTTGACCCAAATAACATATCATAATAGACTGAGTGCAGAAGCAGCTATGAGAACTCAGCTTTTATTAAGCCAGACATTAAAGAGAATTGGAAAAAAAATGAAAGTAACATGATGCTACTCTCTCAGTAAATTTATTTTTGTTACAGAAAATATTGTTATTCTGTATAAAATATATTAAAAATATGCTGTAAAATATGTCATTTATGTTAACATGTTTTAAATAAATGAAGAAATGAATGAATACTCTTTAAATGTCTCCATCTTGGTATATAATATGATACATATCCATAGATATAACCCACATTAAGAACAACTCTTTTGTCTTTAACAACTTTTAATAGTGTAAAGGGGTCCTGAGAGCAAAATATTTGAGAACTACTGTTCTATAGGTCTCTGACTCCTGTCTCACTCTGTATAGCCTTGTCCCTCCAATGGTCCCACATGGAATCTGTTCCATATGTGACAGGGGTGGACACAATGACCTTGGGAAGGGGGCCATTCTTCCTAGCTCACGGGTCACAGCCATGCCAGGTTTCTCCCCTCCTTCACCTGGATGCTTTGGCCTAGACTGTGACTTGGACCTTAGACATGACACACCATGTCAGGCAGTGCCAGCTCCTGTCTAAGAAAATAAAGCAGCTGGTCCATTGAAGGTTCATGTGATAGTCTCCTTGCCTGTCTGCCCGCAGGTCCCCAGGCCCTTCTGGTTCCACCTGCCTTAATTGGTGCACTCTCCATGTCCCCGGCCCCCTACTCCCCAGACCCTCCCTGAGCCCCACCAGCAAAGAAAGTGGGTGTGAGGCAAGGGAGGCCCTCCCAGGTTCTGAGCCTCCGCAGAGTATGGGGGACAGAAGGAAGAAAATGAGGAGGGAGGATTTGTGTTCACTGAAAAGAACTCACTACGTGTCAGATTCTTCATGTCCCTTCTTCCTCAATGACAAGCCTGGCAGGTGAGCATGGATCTTTATCTTCACCGTCACATTACAGCCAGGGGAACTGAGGGTGGGTGCCAGAGATAAAGAGTCATGCCTAAGGTGGCCACACAGCCCAGAAGTATTTAGGCTTGGATTTGAACTCAGGTGTAGATGATGCCAAATCAATGCTCTTCCTGCAGGGAAGGTCGGCAGCACCCAGGATGGGAAGAGGGAGCAGAGGGAGCTAAGCCACTGAACACTAGCTATGTGCCAAGCATGGCAAGGGTGAATGTGCCATCTCATTGACTCATCGCAGTTCCCTTACGTAGTCAGTGGACCCACAGTTCACAGTGAAGAAACAGGCTTCGAGAAGTGAAGTGGCTTTCCTCAGGGCACACGGCTACAAGGTTAAGGGAAGCAACATTCAAATCTAAGTCTGTCAGGTCCCAAAGCCTCAACTTCTTCAACAATAAAAAATAACAGTTATTGAGACTACTTTATGCTGAGCACTGTAGTAAATGCTTTAATTCATTCGATTTAAACCTCCAAACAAGGTAGGTGCTATGGTTATCTGCCTGTGGGGGAAGAGGTCACATATTCAAAGGAGGGGACACTGCTCTGCTCTGGATCTTTGTATCACTCCCCTGCCACACACGGTGGCTTCCCCTTATAAATCTGTGTACAGTTGGAGGTGGGTGGGAAGGAGCCAGTCTTGCCTCTGGCTGACTATCATCCTGGCAGGGTACCACAGAATGGGCTAGAGAAAAGGGAAGAGATCAGCTATCGCAACCTCCCCAGGATACAAATGGGAAAACCGAGGGCCACAGAGTAAGTTGTCAGCTGAGCCGGAGGGATCCTTAAACAACCCCTGGAATAAGTGTCTGTACCAAACCATCAATGGGCCAAGTCCTCAAAGATGAGCATAGGCTTGGTCAAAGCAGGCTTAGGACCTCCTAGGGTCCTAGCATTTGGCCCTTTGCCTGACCATCTCAGGTCTCTGTAAAGCAAGTGAGGCCCCAGGGAGTAAGTTATTCTGGGCCTTATGATGACATGTGCCCCCAGAGACCCGAGCCTGGCTTTTTGCCATGGAGTCCCTGGGAGCCTTCTGGCCGCCAGCCATGGCACCCTGCCTGTTGAGGCTTGGGAGAGGAGGAGTCACTGCTTCTTAATGGCTTCCGGCCCCAAAAGTCTCTAGAACTGCTTAATGCTACCTCTTTCCACTGAAAGAATGGACTTCAGTGCATCCAGAGTGTTCAAGTTCAGATACTACGCTAAACTTCTGTATCTGGAGGAGTCTGAGCATGGGAATGACTGAAGGAGGGAAGACATCATGTCCTCAGAAGATGTTCAGAGAAGGACACAAACCCAGACCATCTGAGCTGGGAGAGAACCATAATGCTCTGAGCCAGGGGGTTGGAGGAATTGCCTTTGGGGGCTTAAATTCTCATTGGGGTATTACCTGACTTCCTGTGGGCTCCCAGGGCAACACAGGAGTTCTGAGAAGTGCTGTGATTGTTGGCCAGAATGGAGATTTTTCCAGATTTATCCTGTTCTTAAACCTAAACAGGAGTCACACAATAGACTTGAGACCTACAGACTTGTGACCCTGCCTCTCGTTATATAGCCAGGAAAACTGAGGCTGGGAAAGGAAGGAGACTCTTCAAGGTGCCAGAGTGAGTCAAGATTCTTGACTTTAAAGCATGGCTGGAGAATGACCCTGTAACCCAGGGCCCAGAGCTTCCAGTCTGAGAAGGTTTCCTAAGGCCCCAGCTTTTCTCCACACACCCACTGCTTTCACACCTGCCTGGGGCCTGCCTGGGTGGAGGGCTCTCCTCTCTGGGTCTTTTTTCTTGACACTTTTATCCACAGCCCCTGTGTGGTCCTGGTTGTACCCGGAGGCCCCAGGGGTGAGCTGGTATGTCATTGGGCAGGAGGCAAGCAGGCAGGGGGGCTGGACACTCCAGGTTTGGAAACTGTAATGTTCAGGGAATTTCAATTGGCATTGCTGTCCGGTCCCAGCCAACTGATTAACGGGTGCCGAGTTTGAATCAGTGACCCGCCTCCTGGTCCCTCCTCCTTAGCTAGCCTCCTCTCTCCCTCCCTCCTTCCCTTCTTCCCTCCCTCGGCCAGCCCTCCGGGAGGTGCCTGGAGTGGAGGCGAGCTGAGCTCAGGACAGCCGTTGCTCTCTGCTTCTCCCCTCTCCGTGCAGTGCTAGCTGATGGAGCGCAGGGCTAACGCTGGTTCTAGCTGAGCCCCTGGTTCCCTGTAGCCAAGTCCCCTGGGAGGGAGAGGCCTGTGCCCAGCAGAGCTCTGCCTGGCTCTGCCAGCTCCCCGCACCCCACCATGCCTGCTCTGCTGGACGTTTTCTGGGCTTGCTTCAAGAAAGTGAAGGTAAGTGACTGCTCAGACCCAGCCCATCCCACTACTCAAGGGGGAAGGAGGCAGCTGGTGACCACTGTATGCTGGCTGGAGGGCAGATGGGCTTCTGAGACTACCCTGGCAACAAGAAAGGCTTGGGGTTCAAGTCTCACCTTTGTCATTTAACCTGCTCTGTGATCTTTTCTGCTGCTTTCCCATGAAAATGAGTAGGCTCTTTTTCATAAAACTTGCCCCGGTTGCTTCCCTGGCCTTGACACTAAGGCAAGATTCTTGACCCCTTTGAGCCCCTTAGTTTCCTCCGCTTTAAAATGAAGACAATAGTGACACCAACTTTATAGTATGAAGAGATTGGTGTTATTATTTGTATGTTCAATGCTTACAAATGTAAGAGATAATCTGTGTGAAGTATGTAATGTGATGACTGGCATATAGTATCCAAAAGAGGAATGGTAACTATTACGATGATTATTATTACTAATGTCCATCAACATATACCAAGCACCTACTCTGTACTAGGCACCATAGGAGTTACACAAAGGCATAAAGGGACATAGCTTTTGTCCTCAAAGAGGAGGGAGGAAAAGTGACAGATATTTATTAGGCACCTACTCTATGCAGACACTGTGCTAGATAGTCCATCAGTTAAGAATATTTAGTGACTGCTGCTGCCTCCTCAGACACGGGGGATGTAGCTGCGCAGTGGGACACACGAGGCTGCATAGGGCATGATTTTTGCTCTCAAGAAGCAAGGAACTGATGTTGATTTAGCATCCTCTAGGTATCAGACATAGGCACTTCTAAAAAAATTGGGGGCACTGTTTTTTTAAAAGGATCTTTTCATTAAAATACTTGGATCTATGCACTAAGACAGTTCGGAGAATAGAGAAATAGAGAAGAAGAAAAACTACCATCCATTATATTAACTACCCAGGAAAGTAATTTTTAACATTTTAATGTATTTCTTTCAGTCTTTTTTTCCATCTGCAGTTCTTAATCTTTCAAAGCTGCGATTCTTAACTATGCCTATATTATTTTTATTCTGATGTGAAATTCATTTGGCTCAAATTTCCCTTAAGCCATATTTTAATGGGTGTGTAATATGTTATGGAGTTAATTTACTACAATTTAGTTAATCATTACACTACTGTTTGAACATTGATTTTTTTCCTTTCTTTAAAATCATGGTTTTAAATAATGCTACAGTAAATACCCTTTGAGTTCTTTTTTTGTTTGTAGTGATTCCCAAAGATGACATTTCTAAGCTAAAAGTGTATAACCAATTTTTTATGGGCCTGGATAGGATCACCAAATGATTTTATCAAAAGGTTCAAGGGATTACACTCTCACTGGCATTGGATGAGCTCACAGGTGCCCCGAGGCTACAGTGACCTGTCCTTCAGAGGCCAGATGACAGCTCTTAAGCAGAACACACTGTGAGCTGCTGCTAAAGATGCCTCCAGGCGGAGGGGAAGTCAAGCCCTCCATGTTTGCTGGCTAAGCAGTAGCTGAGCGAATTGGGGCGGCGCTGCTCCTCTGCTCTCTTTCAAGCTCATCCTGTGATTCTAGAGGTGCCCATTTGGAAACCAAAAGCCATTGATGGCAATAGGGATAGAAGGGATGATGCTCCCAGTGAGACTAACCAGTGATCTCAGCAATGTGGTGGTAATTTTCACCACAGTCCGTTGTTTTCCTGCTTTCACAGATGGGGAAAGGACATTGGGAGTTATTGAGAAATGTTTACAAGGTCCCTCAGGTATGACTGGTAGAGTAGGGGTCTGAACTCCCAACTCCATACTCTTCTTGCCACTGTGTGGCTTCGCACATTTCAACCCAGTCAGAAAACTTTCAAACAACTAGCCTGACTATGAGAGGATGAAAGTAAGGCTGGGACCCTTGGAAGGAAAGATCACTTCCAGCTGGAGGGACTTGGAAAAGTTTCATAGGAGGTCACATTTGGGCTGAGACTGACACTTAATGGAAGAGTTTATCAGTCCAAAAAGGGGGAAGGGCATTCCAGGCATGCCTGGCAAGGGGAGTTTCATGAGCAAGCGTGTGGAGGCAGTCCAGTGGTGGTGGGTTGGGGAGCCCTGCACCTCAAATGCAGGGTTGGAGGGAGAGGAATTAGAAAGGGGGAACCAGAGGCTGCCTCTCATAGGGTTTGCAATTGATCTATGAATTCGTGGTCCCAAATGAGATTTTCTCTCATCTGTGGGGAAATGAGAGAAAAGTAAAGATAATGTGGCGCAGTTTTCAGAATGCTAAATTAATTCAACTCAAAAGACTACTCTTTATTCGGAGATTGTTATGGCTTATGGTGGTGGGGTTCAAGTGATCTTTCTTTTATGAAACAGGAGTGAGAGATTTTTTTGATTGTCTGTCCTCAGAAAAATAAAAATGTTTGCAACTCTCTGGCTGTTTTTCTATTTATTTTAACATTGTCTTCCTCATCCATGAAATTCCTGGAGACTGTTGTGTTAGGGGACAGGGGAATTTTAGTAAAGTAGAGATATAATTAAATGGGTAGCTCTAAGAAAAGCACTCTAGCAGTCTCAGGTGGGGACATTTTAGAGGGCCACGTGGTGCTGCAGAGTCTAGTAAGGTGGCTGTGATGGTGGTGAGGATGGGTGGGGGGGAGATGAGAGATGGATGTAATGGTAAGGGCAAGGCAAGGGGAAGTGACTGTGCCTGAGGGGTCTGATGCCTGATTGGCACCACTGTCCACTACCCTGGCCAACCATTCTGAGTGCCTGGCATGGATTTAAATCCCTTTATGCTAATTGCCCCAATCTTTTCAGACTCCCAGCAAGCACTATCAGCCCGTGCCAACCTCTTAGAAATGGTTGGGATAGGAAAACCCCAAGAAAGGCTGAGGCTCTCTATCCCAGATCCTAGACACTACTGCTCACACACACATTCACTTCTGTGAATGTCCGCAAACACAGAATGTACATGTGTTTGTGCACACTCTCAGCTACACATACAGGTGCATAGACATGCCATTCAAGCTTATACACACACAAACACATACTAATGCGCATACAGTCCACAGCCACAAGTATGTAGATTTGCAGACATATGCCTGCATGCACATATGAAAGTAGACACACTTACACACAAATACATGCCTTCTCATCCACAAGTATACAGGCATATGTCTGTATAAATGGACCCAGGGAGACACACAAAGCTGTGTAGACGTACAGAAGCATGCACCCAATGCAAAGGCAGATGTGCAGGTACATATACACACAGGGCTGTGGCAGAGGCCAGTCAACACACGGTTAGATCTCAGAGTGAGAAGGCAGCCTGCCAGACACACACACACACACACACACACACACACACACACTTTGGTTTCATGTTTCCATTTCCAGTGCTATTGCTTTGAGGCCCCAGTCAGACAGGCAGCCCTTCTGGGCTTGTAAACCCACTTGAGGGCATGGGCTGTTCTGAGCCGCCTGCACATGGCAGAGCTGATGGCAAGGACGGGCAGGGCTCTGACAGTGCCTGCCAGAGCTGAAAGGGCCCCTTCAGATGATCTCATTCAACCTTTTTGGAGTCCTGGTGGGGAAACTGAGCCCCACACCATATGGAGCTGTCCCTCAGCTGGAGAGACAGGAGGAGCTGGGCAACAGAGGAACTTTGGTTTGAATTCCACCCCACCCTGCCCCACACGCACACACACATCCTAGCTGTGCGTCTTTGAACAACTCTTCTCTCAGCCTCAGCTTCCTTGTCTGCAAAATTAGTGCCTGCCTCACAGAAACGCCATGAAGGTTCAGAGAGGTTGTCTTTAAAGTGACTGGCATGGAGTCGGTTGTCAACACACATGACTTATTAGAAGCAGATTTTCTGTACACTGGAGGCATCAAAGCAAAGAACAATGATTATTCCATATTTGGAAATTCCAGGATTAAGGCCTCAGGTCATGTCTACTTTTCTGCCACAGCCTCCACACCAGAAGTGATCTATCTGGGAGCTGAAGGGTGACACCTTAGAAGCCAGAGATACTGGGAAGGTGGCAAAAAGCCAGGCCAGGGCCTCAGTCTGCTTTGAGCTGCACTGGGGGTGAGGGGCAGCCAAGGGACAAGATGCTTGGATGTGAGATGAACCAAGTATAAATAGTTCCATACGTGTCTGATGTGTCTTCCCTGGAGGCCAGTGGGCCGGGAGGGTATCTGTAGTCTCTGAGAACAATCAGATACGCATATGAGTACACCACCCAGTCTCACACTTTCACACATGCACACACAGGACAGTTTTTTCAATGTGTCCTTTTGCCCCCTTCCAGCACCTAACATGGTATTTGCACATAGTAAATGTGCAGAATGTGGATCCTTTCTCATGTCACTCTCTTGTGTTTGGTGGGCATTTCAGTACTTTGGGGACACTGGCCTGGGAAGTGGAGAAACTGGCTGGAATGACATCTCAGCCATGACCTCAAGATGACTTTGAGAGGGTCAGCACCCCCCACTGTCCTTCAGTTTTTTTCCTCTTATAACATAGGTAGATAGTCACACAATATCAGATATGGAAAGGCCCATAGAAACCACCTGTTCCTCCATTCTTTTCTCTCTCCAAACTATGAGGAAACTGAGGCCCAAGAGAGGCGGTGTGGCCAAGTTCACACAGGGGGCCAGGACACAACCGGATGCACACATGGTCTATGTAATAGATCTTAATCTCCTTACTTATTTTGTGGCAAAATCTCAACACAATCTTTCTCTGGTAGCATCTAACGGTGATCCCAGGAGGGGCAACTATACACATGCCATACACACATGCACACATCCACGCATGTGCTAATAACCCTGTCTCATTTACCCACATGGCTTCTATGGAAAGCAAAGCAAATCATGGACAGTAATGTCCCTATTAAACTAGGAAGCCTTGTAGAGGTTATGTCATGGTCCAACGAGGAACTCCATGCTTTCCCCAAGTCACTGTCCTCACATACTTCTTTTTTAACTTTTACCAAAGTGACTTTTATTTGTATTTCATACAGAAAAAGTAAGTGGTAATTCAGGGCACTTGGTAATTTCTCCAGACACAAAAGAAGGTGTATGAAATCAGTAAATACTATTTTGAAGAGTTTTCTGTTACAGATTCAAGTTGGTCTGTTCAGCAAAAGCCAATACTACTCCTTCAGTATTTTATACATAAAATCTTCTACTTGTATCCATTTCTTGAGGCTTATGGACCCATTTATATTCTCCACATTTAGAATCAAAGGTTTCTTTCTGAAGAGATCTTAACTTTAAGGTAAAATGTGGTCCAAGTTCCTGAATTCTTACTTTCATTCTTGAATATGTACCCGTGAAATCCAAAGAAGATATAATCCTGTTGATTGTGGAATGTGGCAACCTGTCTTTCAATAAACTGAGGATTATGGGGGAAAGAGAGATGCAAACATTCATCGAACAGAATGACTGTGCTGTGTTGTAAAATTATTCAGATTATTTCAGGTATGTGTTCAGTGGGGTCCTTTGTCTCTTAATTTCTTTACACAGATGAATACTGCTCATTTTAAAATGAGCAGTTGATCCATTTGGCAAGTGACTCAGAATTAATCCATCTGGTGTTTTATGATCTTCATTTATAATGATCAGGTCTGTGAAATCTCTTGAGATGCACTGTGGAATCATTTTTTTCAGAGCCAGCTCTCTTTTGTAATAAAATTGTGAGTTTGGTATAACTGTGGAAAGCTGTACAGAGTCGTACTATTCTCCCATGAGGTCTATCTGATGTTGTAATGAGAATCTTGGGAGAAGTTTGTTGAAGTATGAAGCAAATTCGTCTGTAGCTTCATCAGCAGCAATCTCTCCATTGCTAGGTTCCCCTGTGGCTGCATCGCATGCACGCTGGTTGCCAACGTTCCTGGGCAGAGGCTTTGGTGGAAACTTATCACCAAGAACCTCTCTCTCTTTTTTCAGTTTTTTCTTAGTTGCCAACTGTTCCTTCCACTGGTGCTGTTTCCACTGTATCAACATTAAGTGTTGCCACTATTGGCTCTTAATCTCCGAGATGTTGAAGCCTGGAGGAAAGGCATACATGTTTGGGGGTTGGACCCTGCTTTCCATGGCCCCATCCTCAACGACTACATCCTCCTGAAGGTTCTTCGGTAACACCTTTGCATTTCAGGCCTTTCTTTGTGCTGCTGCCAGTCTTCTGCATGGTGTTTGCTCCTTGAAGTCTATATGGAAGACTGTCCTCACATACTTAGTTGCACATAGGAGTGCATATGTGCATGAGAGCTCTTCTGTATTCACCCAAGGACACATTCTCAAGCATCCTGTCCTGTTCAAGAGCTACTACAATGTGCATGGGACTTTCAGGTAGCTGCCTGGGCACCTGTTCACATGAGGGTGGGCTTTTACACCCCTTCTGCAGGCTCATCTTCATGCACATACATGTGCTCATGTATGCACATGTGCTCACATGTGCTTGTTCACACCCGGGGTCCTCTCTGTCCCCAGGCCAGCTTACAGCTTCCCAGTCTTTGCTCAGAATCAGCATGACAGGATCTAGGGTGAGAGTGTGGCAATGGCTGGTGATTCAGCAATTCCACTCCCAGTCCCCAGGATGTCTCTACTTTTCCAGACCTTTGTTGTCCCAAGCAAGACTCACTTGCCACATGCAGTATGTATTTGCTGTGGGAGGGGCAGGAGGGATTATAGAGAATTCAGAAGAGCATATGAATGAGTAGAAACCCTCACATACCTCTGAATGTCACTCCCACATTACATGTCAGTGTCCTCTTTACCAAGTAGGTGGCCAGGCACTGTTTCACACCTCCAGCAATGTGAGATTCACCACCTTTTTAGATAGCTTGTTTTATTTTAAGATACTACCACAGGTCCATCGATCAGATTGAGTTTAGGTGCGTATATCTGAAACTTGCACATATGGCCATCTCTCAATTACTGGGTCCAAAGAAAAGAGTTATGACATAGACTTTCAGGTTGTGGAAAAACTACTTAGCAAAGGGCAAAGGGCAAAAGGGTCTCTATACCCCAGAGAAGGAGGTTTCACTCCCAGAACCCCTCTCTGCATTTTCACAGACTAGTCAAATTGTGTGTCATTTGAGTGGTGGGTACTGGCTCCAACACAGGTGAAAAATTCACACTGTGGATTGTCTGTGTGTAGCTAATTGTAGATCACCTAGATGCTGACATATGCTCTGTATATGTGAAGCATAGGTCATTGGCGCAGATGATGTAAAAGAGAGATGTGAGTTCATTTTGGGGTGATCTAGGAAGCTTTCGCAGAAGAGTCTTCTGGTTCTGAAGAGAAGGCAGCTTGGTGTGGCAGAAAGAGCACTAGACATGGAGTCAGACTGACCTGCATACAGTGCCCAACTCTGCCATATCTAGGCTAAGTGGACCTGAGCAAGCTGCCTCTCCTCAGTGGATAAGACTTGGTGAAGTTGCAAGTGCAATGCTGTATATGCAAGCCTGGCATATGGTGGATGTGCACTTGGATTGGAATTTGAAGAGATGATTCATAAAGGAAAAGATAAGGGAGCCTTATTCAAGGAAGAGTAAAGTTGGAGACAGGACAGGGAGGAGGCAAGGAGCCAGGAGACTTGCTCTGGGTGTAGGCATTGAGGGTGAACGGTGATAGATGAAGGAGCCGAAATGACAGACTTGGAAATTTGTGTGTGGGAGCGCAACCTTGGTGTTCTTGGTGCAGGAAAGGACCAGGACCTCTAGAGTAAGAGGGCATGGCATCCAGCCCTTTATCATCTGAGCCACAACTTGTTAGCTGTGTGATTTTGAGAAAGTTACTTCACCCTCTGAGCTTTAGTTCCCTCTCTGTAAAATGCAGCTAATAATAGTACCCACCTTGTAAAATTGTTAGTAGGCTTAAATGAGTTATTGCACTATGTATAAATGCTTCAAAAAGTATGTGGCATACAATCAGCAAACATTAACTATTGTTATTATTTGTATACTGGGGAAAATTAGAATTCATACCTTGTAAGGCTGTAGTGAGGGTTGCATGAAATAATGATGGCAAAGCCTGTTCATACGTCTACTCGGTTTTTTATCTTGAATGAAAGGGGGGGTTTCCATAGGCTGAGAATAGGCTTCAGGAATTCATACCTTCATTCAATTGAGCAATATGAATTCAAGTCCTACTAAATGACAATCCCTGTGTTAGGCCTTGGGCAGATGGATAATGTTTAGCAAAATCGTTATAGGTCCCTACCCATGGAGCTTTTTGTCTACTGGATATAACATGAGAGATTTTCACACTCACAACTCCTCCATCCCAAGTACCCTGTGGGTGGGTATGACTGATTTAGTTTAGAAAATGTCAGGATAGAAACTGCCTGACCAGTCAACAACTGTAGTCTGTCTAGCATCGGTGTGTGGCAATCCCACCTGGTCTGCAAGGTCATGGGATGGCGGAACTCGGGTCCAGGGTACTTCCTGTAGCAACATAGCCAGAACAGCCTTGAAAGTGGGCTCAGCCTGGGGATGAGGATGGAGACCTCCAGAACATGCCTGATCTCAGTTCATTCCTAGTGCTTGCCCCACTCCCCTTGTTGCCTATCTCAGCAAAATGAGTGTAATTTGCTCAAGAGTCACATGAAATTGGACTATATTTGCTCCAGGCAGTGGGAGAGATGGGGATGGGCACTAGGGAGGTGAGATGAGAAGTAGGAAGCAAGGTGCGGACTCTGACTTATGCCTTAGACACAAATTCTTACTTTGCCTTTAGCTTTTTTGGTGCCAAAGCAACAGGAGTGGGGGATGCCCAGGTTGGGGGTGGTTATGTTGGAAGACATACCTGACAATACGGCTGGTGGGAAAGGCTACAAATTGGCATTGCCAGGTTTGGGTTTTTTTTTTCCCGTAGAGCACTAGAAAAAATTAGAACTAAAATTAGCTAACATTCATAGAGCACATACTATGTAGTAGATACTATTTCAAGCCCTTCACATATATTAACTCACTTCACCATCACAATAACTCTGCCAGGCAAGTGCTATTATTCTCATCATCCTCATTTTACCGAAACACAGAAAGGTTTGGAAACGTATCCAAGGTCACACAGCTCTTAAGTGATAAACTTGGGATTTTAAACTCAGGTAATCTAAGTCTAAAGTCCATATTCTATCCACTGTGTTTCTATAATCTGTGCCTCAGTTTCGCCACCTATAAACAAAGGACTCTCTGAGAGTCCTTGCTGCTGTGGCACTCTCACTGTATTTTTTTCTTGCATTTTAATTAAATTTATTGGGGCAACACATTGGTTAATAAAAGTATATAGGTTTCAGAGGTACACTTGCATAATACATCATCTGCACATTGTATTGTGTGTTCACCACACCAAGTCAATTCTCTTTCCATCACCATTTATCCTCCCCTTTACCCTCTTCTACCTCCCCCTGCCCCCTTTCCCTCTGGTAATCACCATAATGTTGTTTGAGTCTGCGAGGGTTTTTTTTTTTTTTTTGCTTAATCTCTTCACTTTTTCATCCAGCTGCCCCAAGCCACTCCACTCTGACAGCTGTCAGTCTGTTTTCTATTTATCAGTCTGTTTCTATTTTGTTAGTTTATATTGTTCACTAGATTCTACATATGAGTGAAATCATATGGTACTTGCCTTTCCCTGCCTGGGTTATTTCACTTAGCATAATGTTCTCCAGGTCCATCCATGCTGCCACGAAAGGTAAGATTTCCTTCTTTGTTACAGCTGAGTAGTATTCCATGGTGTAAATGTCCCATAGTTGTTTTATCAGCTCATCTACTGATGCCTACTTGGGCTGCTTCCAAATCTTGGCTCTTGCAAATAACATTTGCAATGAACATAGGGGTGCATATATTCTTTTGAATTAGTGTTTCGGGTTTCTTCAGATAAATTCCCAGCAGTGAAATCACTAAGTCAAAAGGCAGTTCCATTTTTGAGGAAACTCCATACTGCTTCTGCAGTGGCTGTACCAGTCTGCATTCCCACCAATAATGCACAAATGTTTCTCATTCTTTACATCCTCACCAGCACTTGTCATTTTTTGATTTATTGATGACAGCCATTCTGGCGAGTGTGTTGTGATATCTCATTGTGGTTTTAATTTGCATCTCTTTGATTAGTGACATTGAGCATTTTTTCATACAGTTCTGGGCCCTCTGTATGTTTTCTTTAGAGAAGTGTCCACTCAGGTCCTTTGCCCAATTTTTTATTGTTGACTTTATTACAGATGTTCCCCATTCCCTCCCATTTGCCCACCTCCACCCAGACCCTGCCCAATCCTCTCCTGGCCTTCATAATACTATTATTGTCTGTGTCCATGGGCTATATGTATATGTTCTTTGGTTAATGTCTTCACCTTCTTTTATCCAGCACCCCCATGACCGTCCCTCCTAAGATCTGTCAGTCTGTTCCAGGTATCTATGATTCTGTTCCTATTTTGATTATTAGTTTATCTTGTTTATTAGATTCCACATATAAGTGAGATTATATGGTATTTGTCTTTCTCTGCCTCGCTTATTTCACTTAGCATAATACTCTCCAGGTCCATCCATGCTGTTGCAAAAGGCAAGAGTTCCTTCTTTTTCACAGCCACATAGTATTTCATTGTGTGAATGCACCACAGCTTTTTTATCCACTCATCTACTGATGGGCACTTGGGCTGTTTCCAGATCTTGGCTATTGTCCTATTCTGATTGATGTTTCGGGATTCATAGCCTCTGCCCATTTTTAAAAATTGGATTGTTTTTCTTCTTGCTGTTGAGTTGTGTAAGTTCTTAATAAATTTTTGGTATTAACCCTATATCAGATGTATCATTGGAGAATATGTTGTCCCATTCAGTGATGTGTTCTTTCATTTTGTTGATGGTTTCCTTTGCTGTCTGGCACTCCCATTATATTTCATATATACTTCTCTGAACTTCCAGGCCAAGTGAAAAAAAACTGCTCCCAAAATGTCAGTGATTTCCACTCAAGGTCCCTGGGGAGGAGAGGAAAGCCTGGGTCAGGGAAATGAGCCTGTACTGAAGGCCAGTCCTCCCAGCGGCCCCTGGGTCCTGAGAACAGCTGGAGGTTTGGGAAGTCCTGGGAGCCAGAGCCTGGGCTGCATTTCCAAGTCACTAGTAACAATACCAGGGAGCAGCAACTCACATGACCTGGACTGGGGTGTAGGGTCAGAGGTTTCACAATAGGGTAGAGGAGTGGAGCTCCTTGACTCCGCCCATCAGGCCCACCTTTGAGCTGCTGCAGCTGCTGGCTTATCACCAAGGATCTCAGCAACCAGGTAGTTCTAAGACTGGGGCTGCTAAGGGGAAGTCTTATACTTGAGGAATGGGGCTTGAAGCCCTGGAAATGGGTGTGGGTTGACTTTCCCTGGCCCTTCCTCTAGCCTGGGCTGGGTCACCCTGGGGCCTTAAGAGAAGAATGTGGTATGATGATAGAATGCAGTAGCTGCTGGAAATGGGACAGTAATGTGGTAGCTCAGCTTCAGCCTCTCCTTTCTCTGTCTCAGCCTCAGTTTCCTCATCAACTATACATGGCAGGAGATTTCCTACTTCATAATTGATTGCAACAATGACATACGCAAAAGGACCCACCATGTATGGTTGCTTAGCAAATGCAGGTTCAATTTGAGAAAAGTTGATTGGTTGTTCCCTGTGGCCCTGGGCCCATGGCTTGTGCTCTCAGTTTTCCTATCTATAACATAAGAGATTATACATGCCTGAGGAGAACCTAGAATTGGGAACATCCAGTGGAAGTAGAAAGAGAGTAGGAAGCACCGGTGTTAGGACCCTGAAGCTCAGAAAGTGGGTTGTTTAGGTAATTCCCTCCACACCTCCTATCCTCACACCTGGTCAGACTAGTTCAGAGTCTGGAAAATAGGCTTCATTCCACCCTGGAACCACTGTGTGTCTCCCCTCCGGGCTTTTCCCCGCATTCACCCTGTATAAGGCCCCTCTCCTGGCAGTACTCCCAAGCTCTGGTCAGGAAGGAGGGTCCCTGTTGGCCAGTGGGAAAGTCAAGTCTTCAGGATAGGACATTCCTGAGATTATCCAGAGAACCCCTGGGGGTTGCAGCTGCTAGCTCACTCTCCTTCCTGGCCCAGCTCTTGCCTGCTGTGGAGGCGGGGAGTCAGTGTACTAGAGAAGGCTGGGGGAAAAGGGGCCCAAAGGCCCGAATCTGGACCTGGAGAAGCCCTGTGGGCCAGGGGAGGAGTGGGGAGTGGGGAAGGTAGAAAGGAGGCCCTGCCAGGACTGGCAGGAGGGAATTAAGGTGAATAGAGTTCAAGGCAGCAGAGATTTCTGTCATAGGGTGAGTTATAAAATGATATGCAGATCAGCACCCCTGAGGCTACATATAGGTTGGGCACTCTTTTGGGGGTGGATGAGTGTGTAGTAGACCATGGTAGTCCTGGGGTATAGGCAAGAGGAGTCGGGCCATCTGAAAGACCCCACACTCCATGCTAGTGGGGACAGCTCATACCCTCTGAGTGAAAGCAAAGGGAAGCTAGACCCTCTGGGGAGCCCTCAGAAAGGGGGTCCCAGACTCTGAGTTCTACCAAGACCTTCTAGAAGTCATTGCTTCCATTTAAATTGCTTTCCTGGCTGGGATTGTTCCTCACTCTCTTCCTTGTGAGGGAAGGATAAGCATCGTCAGGGACCCACTGTCACTATAGGCAACAAGTCTGAAGCCCAGCAAAGAATTGGTCAAAGTCACATGTGTTGATCAGTCCTACTCTGAGCCGGGTCTCCTCTACCCTTTCCAGGGAAGAGATGGGTGTTGCTCAGGGCTGCAGCACCCTACTCCCAGCAGACATCACACCCTGAACATGAGTTCACGATCCCAGATCCCTGGGATGGGGTTTAGAAGTAGCCCCACGGCACCAGTACTCTAATTTAGGACTCAGTGGCACACTCAACCCAGCTCCAGCCTGCCTCCCACCCTCCATGCACCCAGCTGTCTCCACCCGGGACTGTGAGCACCTCGGAGAACCCAGCCTGCGTGTTATCTGCCCCTGTATCCAGCCCAACACAGCCCCTGTTCTAGGAGTAGCCTCAAGGAGTCGGCTGAGTGTGTAGAATACACACACACACACTCATGCACACACAAGTGGCCAAGCCCTCTGTACCCCCTCACAGTGGAGAGACCTCAAGAGGCAGAAGAGTCAGCTCCTGAGGGGTCCATGAAGCCTACTTCCCACAGTAGCCATAGTCTCTGCTGGCAGAACATGGGGCTCAGCCTGGGGGTGGTGAGAGCTCAGTCTGGAGGAAGGGAGGGTCAGGCTGTGAATAGGGCTCTGTGTGGCTCAGCTGAGAGGGCCGGGGGAGGCTGGAATGTGAAGAACGTGCTCTCCTGACTGGCCCCCAGGCTTGGGCCTATGGCATAGGGCTGGCCAGGAGCTCAGGGGAAGCAGGGAAACCAGGCAAGGAAAGGACGAATAATTTCCCTAAGCTTGCCCTCAAATAGTAGGTTAAGGGCTAGTCGCAGAGCTTTCAGGTTTAGCAGAGACCATGCAGGAATAGTGAGCTGTGTCCCAGCCACTTTTAGCTGAGAACTCCTTGGTCTGCACAGAACCTGTCAGTGGCATTTGCAGCCTGTCTCAGAGCCTCCCCTCTCAGAATTCCTAGCTTTTCTCGAAGCAAGTAGCTTTCTGTCCCCACCCCCCTTTTGGCTCTGTCCTTTTCACCCTTTAACTCTCAGAAACTCTTGATCTGTCTTTTTTCTGTCTGGTCAATCTATCTGCCCCTAGATTGCAAGCTGCTCAAGGGCAGGGACTATACCTGCTTCTGTGCAACTTTGCACCTGCAAATCTACCACGGTGCCTACCGGACAGCATTGAGCGGATGCTGTACACACAGACCCTCAAACCCAACAGGTCCAAAAGAGCTTCATTACAAAAGGAAGAACCCCTCTCCCCCAGCCCCGAACCACACCTTTTTCTTTTGTTTCTGACTTCAGGTACTGTATTTTGCTGTGTATAATGCATAAATTTTTTGCTCCCAACATTAAAAAAAATTTATTTGTTTATTTTTTAGACAGAGCAGAAGGGAGAGAGGGATGGAAACATCAATGTGTAGTTGCCTCTCGCACGCCCCCCTACCGGGGATCTGGCCCACAACCCAAGCATGTGCCCTGACTGGGAATCGAACCAGAGACCCTTTGGTTCACAGGCTGGCACTCAACCCACTGAGGCACACGAGGCAAGGGCATTGCCCAAATTTTTGAGGGAAAAATAAGGGTGCATATTATACATGGGTAGTACCAATTTCATATCTATACAAATGTTTTTAATTCTTTTATTTATGCTTATGTATTAAAAGTGTAACTCTAGAAAGCAATAACAATATCCATATGCGAAATCATACCCTGGAATATGATCATTGGTTTTGTTTCTAAATATAAATTAATAAACCATTGAATTAAAATTTTTTTTCCTGAAAGTTTGGGCGAAAAACATGGATGTGCATTATATGTGGCAAAATATGGTAATAGCCCCTGTCAGCCACTCTGTTGCCTGGGCCAGAAACGGTGAATTCAGCCTTCACACCTCTTTTATCTTCCCACATCCTACCATTGACTTTGGTTCTAATGAAGAAATAGTTTATATACTGCTCCCCTCCTTTCGATTCTGAAGACCACTGCCCTGATCTGCTCTGGCCTTAACACTAGTTTTGCTCAATTTCTCCTACCCCCATTCCCAATCTATTCTTTACAGACAGAGTAACATTCTAAACTATAAATCTGACTATGTTACTCCCCTTTTTAGACCTCTTTAATGGCTCTCCATGGGGCTCTGCATAAAGTTCAAGTTTCTTCATGTGACCTAGAAGGTCCTTCATGATTTGACCCCCACCCACTGCTCCAGACTAATTTCTCACTCTCTGTCTGGCGCTCTGCTCTCCAGCCAGAGTACACACAGTTCCTCAAACCATATGCTAGCACACGTCCTTGCCCTTTGCTATGCTCTTCCTTCTGCGTGCCATGCTCTGCCTCTTTGTCTGCCTCATGAACTACTATTCATCCTTCGAGACCTGTTCAAAATGCTGCTTCCTTCCCAATTGTCCTCATGACAACACACCTGCACTATCAGCAACTAATTACTCCCTCTGCTCAGTTCCACAAGGCTTTATACTTTCCAACAGCATTCACATGCAATTGTGATGATCTGTGCATACGGCTTACCCAACCCCCCAGCTTGGCCATGAATTCCTCAAGGTCATGGAACATGCCAGTTTTAATTGAATCTCTGATTAGCCAGCACAGGGCCTGGCCCTGAGGAGGTTCATAGTGAGTGAATGAATGACCCACTGGACGAGAAGATGGTCAGCACTAGCCATGGTCTTCTTCTAGAATGGCTGACTACAACCAGAACACAAAAGAAGCCATCACTTGGTAGCAGAACTCTGATGCAAAAGCTCATGTCTCATCTTACCCTGTAAGCCCCTCAGCTAACAAAACAGTGGCAGGATCAGGGTCCAAAACAGAGTGGGACTTGTAGTCCTAGCCCAATCTGGGTTATCCTGGTGCTGCAGAAAGAATTGGATGCCATAAACTTGGCAGCCACATAGGCCTAAAGTGTAAACTTGGTGCTGACATTTACTAACTAGGTGACTTCGGATAAGTCATTTCACTTCTCTGGGCCTCATGTTTCTCACGTGTCACATGAGGATAATAAAATCTACCATGCAGACTGATTGTGACAGTCAAACAAGATCACTTATTTGTAACCTGTAAATTCTTTTTTAAAATTTCTTTAAAAATATTTTATTTATTTATTTTTTAGAGAGGGGAAGGGAAGGAGAAAGAGAGGGAGAGAAACATCAATGTGTGGCTGCCTCTCATGTGTCCCCTGCTGGGGACCTGGCCTGCAACCCAGGCATGTGCCCTGACTGGAAATCGAACCAGCAACCCTTTGCTTCACAGGCCCATGCTCAATCCACTGAGCCACACCAGCCAGGGCTAAATTCTTGTATAAATTTAAAGCCTTATTAGCTCCTGAAGTAGCTTTAATTCTGTTATACCAACGACAGATTGAGGAGTAGGGTGGGAGAGGAGGGAATTTAATATGAACAGAACAGGACTGCAGAACAGTCTGTCCCACCTGTTAGTTCTCCTAATTTCCCAGAATTCTCTCCTTTAGGACTACATAGGGGCTTGTTCTTCCATCTCTCCCACTCCTCCTTCTTTTCATATTTGTCTCTCTTGATTGGTCTTTCTCCTCTTTTAAAATCTATGTCATTCCAGAATTTTCCATTTCCTTCACTGGCATCCCTCAGGGGCTTTGTCAATGAACACCTGGAGGTCACCTCCTACCCCCTTGTCTTGTCCTGTGACCAATTGTGGGTTGAAGATTCACCAGGTTGTCTTGTGGTCTACAAGGGTACACCTGACCTTTAGTCATTTTAGGGTGATCTAGGGCTGAGCCTAATCTCCAAGGATTAGAGATCATTGTTGTTTGTACCTGGTGTGGCAATGATTGTTCAGAAGATAAGAGAGACGAAAAATACTGTAGCAAACCCTTTTCCTGATAACCTTTGGTTTGGAGGCTGATTGCACAAAACCAAGAGAATAGGTAAAAAGTCCCATCTATCTCTAAGAGGAACCCTCTTTCCTTTCCTTCTTAACTATTGAATTAACATTTGTACCACTACTGTTTTAGCCAAAGCCACCCACGTTGCTTATCTAAACTACTGCAAAAGCCTCCTAAGAAATCTTCCTGTTTTCACTCTAGCCCCACAACCCACTCCCCACGTAGCTGCAAGAGGGATTTTCTGAAGATGGGGATCACATCTTGTCATTCTCCTGCTCTACACCTCCCAGTGGCTACCTGCTGTCGTTTGAATCAAAGCTGAAATCCTCACCCTGGCTTTCAAAGCCCTGAGTAATTTAGCCTCCACTGTTCTCTTCAACCTCTGTCTAGAATCTCCTGCACCCAGATGGCCATATTGCTGGCTCCTTCTTGTCATTCAGGACTCCGCTCAAAGTTCAGTTTCTCTGGGAGACCGTCTCTGACCACCATTTCTAAAGAAAAGCAATGCCCTTATTCTTCCAGCCCTATCACTCTCTACCTCATCCTGTTTTTTTTTCAACTTCCCTTTCCTGGTTTTTAGTGACATCTGAAATTTCCTTACTTATTTATTGATTGACCTCTTTATTGTTTGCCCCTACTCCACGAGGACAGGGATGTTACTTGTCTAGATCAGTGTTATAGTCTTAGCATCTAGCGTAGGTCTTTGAGGGGCATGGATGCTCTAGAAATATTTCCTGAATGAATAAATTTATAATGTGCTTTATCATTTTTAAAAGTGCTTAAAGGTACATTAATTTATCACTAAGCCTATGAGGATATTACTATCCTATTATAGCAAATGCAGAAACTACAGCTCAACAGGTTATGTCCAATGACACATAATCAGTAAGTAGAAGGTGGCTCTGAACTTGAGAAAAGAAAAGAAAAGCAGTCTGGGAGAATTGTTGCCAGCAGAATTGTTGCCAGCAGAATTGTTGCCAATTCTAAATACTACTCTTTCCACCAACACACCTTTCTTGTAACCTGGTTGATGCTATACCAAGGATGGTATGTGCCAAGCCAATGCTGACCAATTCTTTCATAATCCTTATTGTCAGACCTTGGAACAGTACCATGAATTGTGTAGATTGTCCCTAACCTCCTAACTTGGTGCTGCTCCCTATGTGATGAACTGGAGGAGTCAGCTGGTGGAATGAGAGTAAGTATTATGGTGAGCAGTCAGAAGTCTGGGCTTCTAGGTTTCACTTTCCCCCACTTCATTTTCCTTTTTCTATGGCCCTCAGTGTGTCTTTCTGTAAAATGGGCAGCTCGAACTTGCTGACTGCAAAGATCTCTTCCCATTCTGACATTGCATGGGTGTCTGCAGTGTTTTGATTTCTTCTCTGTTTCCTTTGCAGTGCTTCCCGATACGGCATGGGAGGAAGAATGCTGGTAAGTGTGCGTGTGAGGTGGGGCTCACAAGCAGCATGCAATGGGCCTGAGCTTCTCTGTGCCTCTATTGGGCTGGCTGATTAGGTTCCTGGGCAGTCCAGCCAATGACTTAGGTGCAGAATCTGGAGAGGATCTGTCTCCCTCCAGTGGGCATTTTCTGGGCTACATGGGCCTGGCAGGCACAGCTTCTTCATTTCTAGGGTGGAGGGTTTTGTCTGGTTAGAGAGCCAGAGAAGGATTTCCTTGAAGAGCTATCAGCAAGTGGCAGCTACCCATATGCTTCCCTTGTTCTCAGAGCCTTCGTCCACTGGGGAGGAAGTATGTTAGGGTCGGCAGGTATGCTGAGAAACACAACAGGTAAGTGGAGGGTGAAGGAAAGAGACTTGACATTTGAGCATCAGTGCTTTTGCTATTTCCACAATTTGCTTTATCTGGAAGCCTACCAAGATGAGTAATTAGTACTTGGGGGATATAGGTAGCCTTGAGAGAAAAAAAAAATCCCACATTTTTCTCTTTAACAAGTTTCTTTGAGCCTGAGTCCCTGACTGCCAATCTGCCTTCTCCCTCTGGTGTTGTACTTGGGTGTGGACAAGTGGGTGTCATTCTGGGAGCAACTCCCTTCGTTAAGGAGGACACAGTCACCCAGAGGACGATGGCTGCTTTGGGGAGAAAGAGGAAGGAGGATACTAGCCAGGAATGTGTTGACTGCCAGCGTCTAAACTCCTGCCATCATCTGGACTTTGCTGAGGTCGTCTAGGCCATCCTCCTGACTCCAGCCCCATCTCAGCCATGTTTATTGGCTCCAGTTTTTCATTAGGATGAGTTCATGGCTTGAATGAGTATAGCTCCTAGGTGGCAGTAAGGGTTGGGGGTCACATGGAACAGAAAGTCAGTAATTAAAAAGTGACATGCTAAGGACATGTGTGAGGTCCTGAGGACCTCCCCATGTAGTTGGAGTTAGTTTGGACACAGTGTTACCAAGAGGTAGACAGGGGATCTGATGACCTCCCAAAGACTTTTCCACCTTAAGACCCCGAGTTCTTGCGTGGTAGTTGTTAAAAAGGAAGAAGAGCCAACAGGATGAGGTGTTTATTTGCATTGCCATGACAGCAGATGAGAGGGGACCTATTTTGAAGCAGGAACACTGCTTTGATCAGCACACAACATACATCTGCTTCTCCACAACCCCCCCCACCTCCCCCCATCACTATTCCAGGCCTTCTTGCTGAGCACAGTTCCTGCTTTGCAACAGAGACTTCTGGGGGCACAAGATCTGTGGGCTGCCCATACTTGGGGAAGGACAAACTTCTCCATTTCAGAGACACCAGCTGCAAAGGCTAAAAAGAAACCCCTCAGGCCCTGAAATAGTGACCCTCCTCCCAGACGAATGCCTTTGCAGCTGCCAAGTTGCCTCATTAGAGTGTTTGTGCCAAGCTAGGTCGCCAGTGCTGAATCCTGCGAGGGTGGGCACCAGGTGGCTGAGTGGTCTGTGGCTTCCAGAGGATAGACACGTGTGTTTTAGGGGGTGGTACCAGGCAGAAGAGGAGGCCTCCTACAGAGCTGAGCTGGGACTGGTTGTGCTGATTCTTTAGGTTAAAGTTTTGAAAATGTCTATTTAAGGGCAAATGTGAATACATTGGTTCAGGCTGATCTGAGGATAATCTGGCACAAGTCATGGGCTTTGTGGGTGTGGCTATGGAAGCATCTAGGCACTGGGGATCAGGGGCCTGGATTTTAGCCCAAATTTCATTATTTATTCACTGTGTGAGCCCAGACAGGGAACTTCCTGTCTCTGGATCACTGTCCACATCTATAAAATGGGGCAATTTATTGCATGGGGTTCTTCTACAGATCAGGAGATAGTACATTAAAAACTTCATAGTTCTAAATAAATGTGATTAGTTTTGAGATTTAGCTCAGGGAAGAAACAGAACTCTTTGTTTTGCTATTTATTTTTGGACTAGGTAATGCCTTCACATGTTTCAAAATTAAAAGGGCTCAAAATAAAGCCTTCTCATTTTTGCCCCTTAACTACCCAGAATCCTCCTGGAGGGTGACCCATGTTACCAGATTCTTGGGTCTTTGATGAGTTCAGGTCTAAAGAAAGTGAACTGTGCCAGACAAGACTTCAGTGGAGGCTGCAGCTGCCTGAATTGGGGTGGGGATGAGGTTGAGGGGAGTGTGAGAAAAGGGCAACGGAGAAGAAAATGTGGGGCAGTGGTGGAATAAGCATTAATTTGCAAGTCAAGAGACCTGGGGTCCAGTCTTGACTGTGCCTCTCATGGTTGAATGATCTGAAGAACATTCCTCTCTCTGACCCTTAATATTTCATCTGCATGTTGAGCCTGCTGTGTTCTTATATGCCGTTCTTATAAGTTCTACCACAGTGGGACAGAATTAGTAGAGGAGACGACCAACCTGGCACTTTTTAGAGAAGAATAATAAGCTGAGACTCTGACTCACAGGTGACAATTGCATGTGGTTTGCATATCTAATCTTGCTTTTAAGATTAGTCAATCAGAGGTTTCTCTAAAATGCTACTGCTTTTGTCCTACGTGGGGTCATTGACAAAGAAAACCTTTGGCACCATCTTCACAAGAGAACATTAAGAATGTCCAACTGGCCCTGACCTGTGTGGCTCAGTTGGGTGGACATTGTCCCGCAAAGCAAAAGGTCACTGGTTGCATTCCTGATCATTCCTGGGTTGTAGGTTCTAGGGGTATGTATGAGAGTCAACCAATCGATGTTTCTCTCTCACGTTGATGTTTCTGTCCCTTTCTTTGTTCCTCCGTTCTCTCTAAAATAAATAAATAAATAAATAAAATCTTAAGGGAAAACAAAAAGAATGTCCAAATGGCTTCAACATATGTAAGGCTGCCCAGGCCCTGGAGTATGGCCTGAATGATTTTTGATGGTCCTGCCATCATTACTTAAGAATCCACTAGTACAATATTTTCCAACATTTGCTTATATGTGAACCAACTTTACAATATTTGCCATCACTTTATCCTATGTCATTATGTGCTCATTGTTTTTCTTAAAAGCAGCCCAATTTTAAACCAACTTTAAAAGCTCTAGTATCTTATAAAAGTTGGGTTTGAGGTACTAGTTATATTTCTTCTAATACATATCAAGTTCAGTGTGTATCTGTCACAATTCAAGATGTCAATGTCTTGTGCAAAATCATCCCATACATACAGGGTCTAGCAGAAGTAAGGCCTGCTTGAGTGTGGTTGATAGGGTAAGAATATGGGTGTAATAATTTATAGTTTTAATTTAAACATTTCACCTAAAATATCATATGGTGTGCTGGAATGTGATATTGTTATGTTCCAGAATTACAGGCTTATGATTTTGTAATAAAATATTTTGTGATAAAAAGGGGCATTATTTATGCCAGAGCCTGTCTAACAATACCAAACACTGGAAAACACGAGCTAGTTATGGTAGCACAAACCAGTGGGTTAGGAGATGGTTCCAGCATTCGGGACTCACTCCAAGACTCACTAGGTGCTCTTGGGTTTCCCACATCACCTCATACTTTTTCCAAGTCCTCACATCCTGTTGTTAAGCATGAATTGCTCCTGAGATGAAGATGGGTTCTGGGGGCTCCTCCCTCTAAATGAAATCCAATTCTGAACTGCCTCACAAGGACTGAAGTGAGAACATTTGACTGGGGAATCAGAAGCTCTAGGTTTCAGTTTCGAGGCTGCTTTCTGCTGGCTGTATGACCTTGGGCTTGTCCCTTCCCCTCTCTGGGCCTTAGTGTCCCCAACTATAAAATGAATGGTTTGGTCTAAATGATCTGTAAGGTATCTTGCTGCTCTTTAAGTCAATGACTTCTTGACTTCCAAACCCCACACTTCTGCTTAACCCATTAGCTCTCCTTCCCAGCAGAGAGCAGAGGTGAGGAGGCTGCTGACCTTCCCTTGCACCTCCCTTGCACCAAATCTTCCCCGAGGCCCCTTGCTCCCAGTGCACAAAGGTCCTTTTGTTGGCCGGAGCCATTCAGGACTTCTCTCTGGGCTCCTGCTGAAGTGGCTGAGGCAACCTGGGGGGTAATAGTTGGCCTGTAACAAGAGCCCCGGCTCCCCAACCTAAGTGGCTCCAGTCTGGCTACAGGCTTGGCCTCACCACCAAATTCCATCCATCAGCTACCCCAGACCTTTCCCTCCGTCTCTGAGGGTACTGAGAGACCAGTTTAAAAGGGAGAAAATGTTGAACCAAATACATTGATTTGAATTGTGATTGGGCATCACTTTTAAAGCTCGGGAGGGCAGTAGTAGACTGAAATGCTGAGCCTACGAAAATCATCAGAATAATAATTCCATTAACTTTCTTTCTTCTGAAAATGATTAAATAATTCTTGTAACTAATTCTTGACAGATCTGGTCAATTAGGATTTGCGATTATATGAAGAACATTTGCAGGTCATAGCTTATCTATCATTTGACAGATATTTTAGCTAACAAGTTGGAATAGTAGAAAGATCTACTTAGTTAGGGGGTATCTGGAATTGATTATCATTTGAGACAGGAAATCTTTCGACCGTGATGTACCGTGAATTCCTCCCAGGCAAAAACACTGGACTGTGAGTTGAGAATTCTAAGATCTAGTCCTGGATCTGACATTAACTTCTTCTGTGATCTTGAGTTAGTTGTCTCCCCTCCCTGGGCCTCAGTTTCCTTGTCTGAAAAATGAGAAGATTGAACTAGAAGGCCCCAAGGCCTTCTGCACTCTGACTCTGTGTCATCCTTCCCCACCCCCCAACTGCCAACCATGCCAGAGTCAGACTGAAAGGAGGGAGAGGGGGGGATAAGGTCAGTGCAAAGGGCAATTTCAAGATGTTCCTTGAGATGGGGAAAGATTTCCAGACCTGTGGAGGAGTGTAACAGCTTTCTTTGTGGTAAAAAGGAGCTGGGAAACCCAGGTTCCTGCTACAGAAATGCAACACAGAAAGTCAGGCCCGGGCTTACAGACGTAGATCAGGCAAATGTTCTGAGACACAACCTTGTCAGCCATTTTCACAGCCTGAGCCAATCCAGAAGGTCAGAGCAAGGGCTGGTGAGCATGGGATAGCTATACAGGGGTTCAGGAAGGAATGGGGATTGTAGGTAGAAAGACAGGCCTGGGAAGGATGTGGGAAGTGCTATTAGACACTTTCACCAGAAGGTCCTACAAGTACTTCACACTCAGCACTAAAAATCAAAATTCTTCATCATTCTTTTGGAAACCTCATTTTCCAAGGCTCCCTTTCTTGGTTAAGTTACCATCATCCATCCAGTCACCCAAGCAAGAATCATGGAAATCGCCTAGACTCCTCCATCTTTCTCGTTTGTTGCCATCCAGTCACCAAGTCATACCCATGAAACTTCTCTGTAATGTTTCCTGAACCTGCCCTTTTCTACCAACACTACCACAGCCCTCCATCTCGGCCCTCAGTAGCTTTGGCATGGATGGATGTTTGCTATGGCTTCTGAACTAATTTCCCTGCTACCATGCCTTCCCTTCCAGTCCACCTTACATACTGCTGGAGTTCTCTCTTTCAAAGAAACATTTAACTTTGCTCAAATACCTTTGATTGCTCCCTACCTTTGGTCAAAGTCCAACTTCTTTGCATTGACATTCTAGGTCCTTCACAATTTAAACAACTTATCTTTATTTCTTCATCTCTTACCACATCTCCACATTTCTGAGTTCCATGGGGTGACTCATTATTTTCTGTAAGTATAATGAATTCTCATATTACACTCTCTGCTGGGTGTGTCTTGGCAGCTCCTCTGCTTACCTGTGAAGCTGGCTTCTGGCCTCCCTTCACATCTTGTCCATATGTTTATTATAATGCATCCCACTCTTTCGAAATTGCCTCTTTTCTGTATTTTTTCATAGAACATGAGGTCATGGGGTACAAGGACTATATCTGACTGACTTCCATCTTCCCAGAACTAAGCACAGGGCCTCACATAAACAATGAATCTTCCAAAGAGTGTCTTTTATTTTTGATGGCATAGCAAAAGAGCTCCTGGTTATCAGATTACTGCCTTCTTCTCAGAAGCCTTTCTTCCCTCTTATTTCAGCTCTAAACTAGCTATTATAAATTGATTCAGAGCCCTGACTTGTTCCAGATGACAAATTGTTTTGAGGCAGAACCTCGAGGGTCCAGTAGTTTCAGCCACTGGTGTAGAACAATGTAAAAAACATTTCCACGAAACCTTTAAAACTTGGAGGTTGCCCTGTATCTCAAGCCAAGAGGTTGCACTTAAGGATGATATGAACCAGTGGTTTCCAAAGCTGGTACTAAGGAACTCTAGAGTTCCTAGAAATTCTCTGTGGGAAGTGAGGGCCGAACAGAGTTGCGGGGTGTATTATTCAACCAAATAAATATTCAATCTATTTTATCTTTTTGAGATTCCATGAAGTTTTCATTTGGAGACTGTAGTTGGCCATAGAAAAGTAGATATTGGAGACTGCTGCTCTAGTCCAGTGCTCAAAAGGCTAACAGGCTGCTTTTTATACCATTCCTACTATGTGCCCACTGGGGCTTGCCCCACACTTTCCAGGTATGGTCAGGGGAAGTTCTTGTTTATATTGACCCAAAATCTGCCTCACAGCTTCCACTTGATAGTCTTTTTTTTACCCTTTGGTGCCTCATGAAAGTCACATGTTCCTTCTTCCTTATGACTAAAGTGCTGGCATTTAGAGTTTTCCAAAGTCTGAGATGGAAGGGACCTGGTAGCTCATATAGTCTGATGTTCTCATTGTAGCTGGGTAATGTGAAGCCCAGAAAAGGCAGGTGATCTACTTGTACAACAGCAGGCAGCTTGCTGGTGGTAAAACTGACACTTGAACCCAAGTCTCCACACATTTATAATGTCCTTCCCAGAATTGTCCTTCCCTAGAGTGAACAGGTCCAGCTCCTCAAATGATTTCTCACAGTCCTGATGACTTTTCTCTAAGCTTACTCCGAATTGGTAGTCACCAATGGCTGAAGATCAGCATTTCAGCTGCTGGAGGCTCTCTGGTACCCAGGCTTTGGTGCGGGTGGAGGGAGAAAGGGTAAGGGCAGAAGGCAAAGGAGAGCAACCTGGTGCCAGAAGCAGAGCTGCTCCCTCGGCTCAGCCTTCCGACTGGTCTCCTCCTCTTTCTATAGGACTAAATTCCTTTCAAACAGCCCTCCTCCCCTGCAGGACAGCCAAGGGGCAGCTTTCAAAGGCCCCTTCTGACCTGTTTTGCTGGAGAGTCCCCGCTGTGTGATCTTCCACATCCCAAACCCAGAAACAGGAAGAGCTGGTTTGGTTTGAGTTTTTTGAGAAGAAAAATGAAAACATAGGAAGTTGAGCTCCTGAGAACAGAGGCTTCCCATTCTGTGTCCACGTGCCCCCGGAGCATGATATTTCAGGGAGTACATTCCACAGGGGAAGGGAACGGCCTTGTTATTAAAAACAAAACACAAAGCCCTCCAAGGTTTGGAAAGAGGAAAAGGCCAAAAGGAGACTCTCAAGGAGATTCAGAATCTCCCCCACCATGCGCCACTTGTGGCTGTCATCCTTTGATCTTATTGCTGTTATCACCACATCTGGTCCCCAGAGATGCCCTGCTCCCTTTAACCTATGGCCCAAGAGAGAGGCCAAGCCCCTTTGCTTGTTTCCTTGAGGATCATCAAAGTAGGCTGGGACTCAGAACCTGCCTTTAAAATCAGGAAGAAAACAGACATAAATTAAGTACAGAACAAGCAAATGGCAGAACAACATTCAGGCTTTACAAAGCGTGTGCTTTTGTCTTCAGAAAGCCAGCAAAAGCAGGGAAGTGCTTTCTCAGTCCCCAAATACCTCTCAGGGTAACTATTTTGCCATGTATAATGCACAGCTTTTTGCCCAAATTTTTTAGGGAAAAATAAGGATGCTCATTATACTTGGGTATAATGAGCACATATCACGATTTACTAATGGGTGTAATAATCCCATGTGTAATGTGCTAAAAAATGTGGGTGTGCATTACACATGGCAAAAACCAATACTTCATCACCCCACATGACCTGCTGTAAGTTTGCCTGGCTTTTTCCTCTCAGGTCTCTGTCACTCGGCAGTGGATGTCATCTTGTTTTCCAATCATAGTTACTAAAAGAGCCAATGCAAAAGGTATTTTAGAAAAAAAAATCCCTCCAGAACCCCGTTAGTCCTTCCCAGTTCTGGTTTCTGGGCTGCAGAGCATGGCTAGTTCACAGCTATTTGGTGGAGTAGCAGTGTGGATCATCTGGGTGCAACAGCAAGGTGGTCATGAAGGAATAGCTCCGGCCACCTCTGGAGTTCTTACAGGTATATATATATATATATATATATATATATATATATATATATATAGTTTTAGTTTTAGTTTTAGTTTTTCAGAGTAACAACACCTTCACCACACAACATCTTACCCCTGTCTGTTGCTTCTCAGAGGAGACTATTTTTCACCCCCAGGCCAGACATAAGCATCCTGGAAGATGTTTTCAAAAGCATCTGTTAGGAATGGTCCATTTTCCCTAAAAGATCTGGGGACAAAATATCCTTTGTATATTATAGGATATACAAAGCATACATATATGGTATGAAATGGCATGCTATATTCACATGAATTAATTGTAAGCTAAAAGCAGAGGCTTCAAAGGAATCACTCACTTGTGACTGGCTGCGTGGCTTCTCTAGCTCCTTCAGGCTATGTAGGGATGTTTAGCCATGTAGGGCACTTTGGTGCAAAAGTTTGAGAGGCACTCACTGATACACTGGGCTCCCGGAGGTTCAGACTGTGTCTCATTCCCCTCTGCATCCTCATGCCTAATACAGAGCTAGCCACAGAGACAGTGCTCGGGAACTATTTGGTCCATCTTTTTACTCATCCATCCTTGCTAAGAAACAAGCAAAAAAGGTAACCTTAAACTGTTGGAAAGAGCTCAGTTTCTGGAAAATTCAGACAGTTCTCAGTCAGATTCTGCCACTATGAGCTATGTGATCACCTCTCTGAGCCTCAGATTTCTCAATTTTAAAATGAGGATCCATATACACAACTCTTAGGTTGCCGCGTGAATTAAGTGTGCTAGTGGGAGGGAGAGTGCTCTATAAGCTCCCAGGTAATACACAAATAATAGTTATTAATGATCAGAAAATGACCACCATAACTAGCTCAGGTAGTAGGGTGAGGGAAGGGGAAGATGTTTTCTTCGGTTCAGAAGTCTGATCGGAGATTAAGAATGCAGGAGCTGAGGCCTCAGGAATGAGCCCCTGGGCCTCTAACAGGGGAAGGGCCCAGGTTGAATCATGACTCTGAAGCCCCACCCCCACTGCTGGGAGGCAGCGTGCAGGCCAGAGGGCAACTTTGGGTGGAGTGATGGAAGGGTCAGACCTGTTTCATACACCTGAGGTTTCCAAAGACCAGATGGGCTTGCCTTCTCATGTCTGCCAAGGAGCCCCTTGGAAGCCCCGCTCACAGCAAAGGTCATTTGTCAGTGAGGGCTAAAGTATAACCAGACACGATTACTTGGCTGCTAACAAACTCTGACCTTGGGTGAGTGTCTGTCTTCTCCTTGGGGGCCCCAATTTCCCTGTAATTAAAATGAGGGGATTGGATAAGGTAGTTTTTAAGATCCTTCAAGGTCCTGCACACGATGGTTATGTGACCCTTATTTTTTTGATTTTTCAAACATACCATCCGATTGTTTGATACTTAATCCTGGACCCTAGAGAAAAACAGTGAAAAGCAGTGTGGGGAGGCCTGGCTGGGGCCCCTTTCTGTTTATAAGTGTGCTGGTTCCTCTGGCTCCTTCTGCTCGTGTCTGGCGGGACTGCCCCAAGCTGGACATCTCCAGAGCAATCCACAATCACAGTCCAGGTGAGGGGTGGGTGGATGACGCAGGTGTTTCCCAAGCCCTGGGTTCTGGCCCAGGTAGCTCACAATATAAAATAAGGAAAGGAAGAAAAAAGGAAATCCTGCCCACTATATGCACCTAATTGTTCAGGAAGAATTCCTTTTAGGCAGGTCTGTAGCCTCAGAAGCCAGCAACAACAGCTGCTGGGTTGGGAAGTTGGACGGCTGGAGTCTCTGAGATTCTGTGACTCCCCTGTCTCGATCTCAGTCTGTTTAGATCTTTCCTATTCTGTGAAGCTCAGTTCAAATACTGTCCCCTCCCCCTTCATGTCCCCAGGATACTGTATATCTGTCTCATAGCATGCTTCATGTTGTGCCTTGTGTTGCAGCTTTTCCCTTTCATATATAGGCTAGAAATAAAATACATCCTTTGAAGAAAAATGTCGACCTGTGTATCTGGATGTGAAATGAATAGCCGAAGTTCCATAACCCCTCACTCCCACTTTCCTTAGGAAGTTTTGTTTTTGTATTGTCCCAAGAAACTTCCATTGTCCAAGCTATTGAACATGCAAGAGCATGATGCTTTGGACAGAGCGCTGGATCTGGAGAGCAAACACTTGGGTTTGTGTCTCAGCTCTCCCCTTGCTGCTCGGAATTCAGCTTGGGCAAATTCTGTCTCTACTTCGACTCTCAGTCTTCTGCTCTGTAAAATGGGATAACAGTTCTCCTATCTTACAGGCTTGTTGTGAGGACCAAAGAAAAACCAATGAAAGCAGTTTGGAAACTATAAGAGGTGCTCTATTTATCTCCATGCTTGTCACTGTGACTTGACTGTAAGCACCTTGAGAACAGAAACCTAACCCATCTGGAGCCACTTCCCCACTGCCCTGAGTCCTGATGACCTGTCTGGAACAGGAAGGTGTGGTGAATGCCAGGGACAGGAGCTGAATCTCAGGCAGTGCGCCACACCAAGAAGGGTTAATGCTTTGCTCCTGCCCTGGTTCTGGGCACACCATTCCTTGACCTTCATGTGGAACCAAACCCAGTGGAGAGGGCCACTTTCCTAAACTTTCTTGGCTTTCAAAATACTGCTCCACTTTGAAAAATCTGCAATTACTGTTGACATCCTCTATCTTCCTCAGCTCCTATTTCCTCAGATTCTGGCCCCAATTAATGCTTTCAGAGTTGCCCCACGCACATAGGTGAGCACATAAATGTATGTGTATGTGTGTAGAAAGGGAGGTAGAGAAAGAGAGAGAGATAGATAAAGTGGGCAGGAAGATTCCATTTTCTCAATGCACCAGATGTAAAACTGTGGAAAATTAGAGCTGGAAAGTTTCTCAGATATTATTTAGTCCAATCATTCCCTTTCCACCTTTAACAGACAGAGAAACTGAGACCCCGAAAAGGGAAAGACCTTGCCCAGGGAGTTGGTGGCTCTGATGGCCAAGTAAACGCAGGAAGGGGCAAGCCTCTGGTCTGATGGGCTGAGGTTGAGGGAAGTAGCCTGGGAAGGTGGGTGGGACCCAAGAGGAGATGAATATGGCCAGAAGGGGGGGGGGGTCAATCCAGTGAAGCAGTTGGGACCAACTGCAAAATTCCCCTGTAAAGTGGAAATATAAGAAATATGAGGGTTGTGGTTTAGCAAGTTATTATGGGTCTTGCTGAGCAAGGAGAGGGAGGAGAGATAAAAAGAAAAAATAGAGCAGAGCAGAAAAGGAGAAAAAAGGGAAGAAAGCAGGCTGAGCCAGGTAAGTGGAGGACATTCACAGTAGTGGGGTCAGTAAAGGCTGAGTGTATCACATCAGTAATCTTGTCTCATGCAGGACATCTAGCCACTTAGTAAGTTCCCAGTGGCTCTGCTGCTTGGTTTCTTCTAAGCTTTGAGCTTATGAGCCAGTCTTTCTTTTCTTAGCAAACTCAGCATTTCCCCCCTGCCCACTGTTTGGAGAAGTAGCCCCAGAATGTAGGCTTTACCTCAGCAGATTTGGCACATGAGGGCATCAGGCAGCCAGGCCAGGCTGCCAAAGCAAGAACACACCCACTCTCCAGCTACGATCTGATTTTTAGATACACAGTCACAATGCAAAGTGAACTCAGCCCATTTTACAGACGAGGGTAACATAGTTTGCCAGTGAAAATAACAATTACCACAGGAGTAATAAAAATAACTAAATAGGTATTGAGAACCAATAATTGTACTGATTAAGAATGAGAGTCCACAAAAAAACTAAAAATGGAACTGTCTTTTGACCTGGCAATTCCACTGCTGGGATTATACCCGAAGAATCCTGAAATGCCGATTCAAAACAACCTATGCACCCCAGTATTCATAGCAGCATTATTTATAATAGTTAACTGCTAGAAACAGTCTAAGTGCCCATCAGGAAAACAGTGGATCAGAAAACTGTGGTACATTTACACAATGGAATACTATGCAGCAGAAAAAAAGAACCCCTGTCCTTCGCAACAGCATGGATGGAAATGTAGAGCATTATGCTAAGTGAAATAAGCCAGGCAGGAAAAGATAAATACCATATGAGCTCACCTATAAGTGGAACCTAATCAACAAAACAAACAAATGAGCAAAATAGAGCCAGAGACATGGAAATGAAAAACAAACTGACAGTGACCAGAGGGGCGGGGGGAGGGAACTAATGGGAGAAAGAAAGGGAAGGGTCAAGTCAAGGAACATGTATAAAGGACCCATGGGCACGGACAAGGGGGCAGGGGGACTGAAAGTGGGAGGTGGGTGGGTAGGGCTGGGGAGAGTAATGGGGGAAAATGGAGACAACTGTAATTGAACAACAAATTTTTAATTGAAAATTAATTTTAAAATAAAGGGGGTTCTAGTGAGAAAAAAAAAGAATGAGAGTCCTAGGGCCATACCCATGTATTCAAATCCCAGTTGCATCTTTTAGTACCTGTGTGATCTTGGACGGGCTGCTTAATTTCTCTGTACCTCAGAGCACAGATTTTATCCATCTATAAAATCAGGATAATAATAGTGTCTTCTTCTTGAGAAGGCTTTGGAAGGATCAAATGAGTTCACCCAGGTACAGCTTTTGAACAATGCCTGGCACATATCTGCTGCTCAATAGATGGTGGCCATTATTGTCATCGTCATTATGTGCTGGGCACTGTCCTAAACATTTTACTGATATTACAGCATGTTATGATTACTCAGAAGATAACTGGGGCCCAGGTACAAGAGGAATATATATATCTAGTCCATTGGTTTAAATTTTTTTTCTTTTCCCCCCAAACTGAATCCGATGTGGAACCCCAATATATAAAACAGATACAAAGCAGCATGGTTCTGATTGTAGGAAGATGGGGGAAGTGTGGGGGCCTAGAGCCCCCAGACTCAGCCTCCCCTTGTTCTATCCTCCCCAACATCCCCAAGGTGGGCCTTGAGGCTGCTCCCCGCCACTGTGAGGCACAATTCACAAGCCCGGATCTTAGACATCTAACTGCTTTATGCTCAGATGAAGATACCATTGACCCTAAATGGGTAAGGAACATGCCCAAGGTTACACAGTAAGTCAAAGCCAGAGAGGAGTACAGTGCTCCCCTTGTTCTGTCCTCCCCCAGGTGTGGAGGACAATAACTGGTCAAAGAGAACATTCTCTTTGGTTAAACTACAACACAGAACATCCTGGCTTGGGAAGAGAAGAGCTAGGGGAGAAGAGTGAGCAGGAAGGAAGGGGACGCTGATCCGGAGGCCCTATCCCTGGGCCTTGAGTTTTAGCAGCCAGTTTGGACCCTCCTACCCTGCTAGAACCGCTCCAGATATCAAGACAATACAATACCTGTTTTCATGGAGACTCTCATTGCACAGGGTTTGGGGTTCTTTTTCGACAAGAAATGTAGTCCCCTGTCCCTGAGATCTCCAGCCTGGAGGTTGCAGCTGACCTGAGGCTAAATCCTGCTTTCTGATTGACCCAAGTGGGCATTTTCACACAGCTCTTTCTCCTCCAGGGTTCCTGGATGGCAGAGCTTGGCTTCTAACCCCTGATTGTGGGGGAAGTACAGGGGACTGGCCTGGTGCTGTGCCCCTTCACAGCTATGTGTGGATGCCCCTATCTGTTCAAGACATGCCGCTGTTTATCTGAGAACTTATGCATTGCCAACTTCTGTTTCCAGCCTTTAGTATGGGTTACCTGAGGACACCCCAAGGAGAAGAAATTATAGAAGTTTTTCCTAAAGAGCTTTGGGGCTTTTCTGGAACCCTTTCTTCTGACCTGATTTCTTGAACTGCTCAGGGCCCATAAGAGAGAGAGAGAGAGTTCTGGGAGACTGAATCTCCAGGGCAGGACAAAGTAGGCACACACACTGGAGGGCAGAGCCCAGGAGCAGGGCCCTGAGTTGCTTGCCCCCTTCCTGGGTGGAACTCAGGATCCCCAACTGGACCACGAGAGGGTAGAGCCGATGCTCACTGAGAACCAACCAGGTCCAGGCTGGGCTGCCATGGAGGTTCAGGCCACTCAGGGTGGCTCTCTTGTGACTGACCTGGAATCCCAGGGGAACATACCAAGTGATGGATGCAAACAAAGCTTGCCCACTGCCACAGCTAGCCAGCCCTCCTGGCTAGTCACAAGGGGGTGGGGATACAGGTGGCTGATTACTGACCCCCCAAGTGGCAAACTGCTCCTCTGACACAAAAGCAGCTTTTGTTCATGGCCAAGCCAGCCTCTCAAATGGACAGAGCCCTGACCCTTGAGCCAGACTGCAGCATGTGTGTTACCTTTGGTAGGGGCTACAATTTGCCAGGTGATGGGAAGAGGAGGAGGGGCTCCTGCCAGTTCTGACTGGGTGAACGTGTGTGAACTGAGGCTAGGAAATTGAGGGTGAGGGGCAACTGTGGGTAGGTGCTGTAACTACTTCCCAGACAAAGGCAGAATTAGTAAGCATGAGAACTGAGCAGCCCATGTTATTTATACAAGGACTGGAAGAAAGTGACGAGGCAGGGCGAAGAACTAAGTAGAGTGAGTCCACCACTGACAAGCAGGTCTTATCAAAGCTTTTGTATTCGATCTACAGAATAGTCTAGGGAGGTGGGTGTTATTGTCTCCATTTAATAAGTGAGGAAACTGAGGCCTAGATAAGTGTTATATGTCATCTAATAAGTATTGAAGCTGGCGTTCAAAACCAACGCTGCTTTGAGAGTTGCAGTTCTTAGGGGAGGCCATCATCTGGAGCTGGTAAAATCCACATGTGTTATTGTGGATTTGTTTGCAAGAGCCAGTAATTATCCTTTCCTCCTTCCCATTTTACTGAGGCTTGGAAAAGGCTGATGATTGGGCCATAGGCATACACAGTCAGGTGGAGACTGGGAAAGGCTGAGGTCTGGGCCCTTGATCTTTTCTGCCTCCAATTGGAAAGCTGCAGAACACTGCTAGAAGTAGCACTTCCCCTGCTTTACTCTCTGTGGCTGGTCATTTCCATTTACAAAGTACTCTCAGATCCGTTATCTCCAGGCTTGCAGGGCAGAAAAAGCTACCTGCTTTTTAGGTGGAGAAACTCAGGGTCAGTAACTTGCACAGCTTTTTTTTTTAACTGAGTGATCTAGAGTTGTGCTCCAAATCCCCACTACTCATTCACAAAGTGTACTTGGCCAGCAAGGAGAGGACTGAGCAATGTCGCTGAAACATAATGTTTGAGCCCAAAAGAAGCAAATGCCAACTCCCCAGGGTGACTTTAGGCCCTTCTCACTTCTCCATATAACCCTCTGAATTGCACAGATAGTCTTGGAACCTTTGATGGGGCAACAGAGAAGCCAGTGAGCTCAGTTCTCCAGAGTGGACTCCATAGCCACTGGGTTTCATGGCTTACCAGATATCCCATCATCCCAAACGGCTTTGTGGTCAGAGTACCAAGTTTGGTCCAGTTACCTGAAGGGCAGGATGGGGTGGGAGACCTTCTCTTTCTTCCCCTTACCATTTGTGGTTTGCATTTCATGCTCAAATGTTGAGCCATATTTATATTCTTCCACCCCAGTGACAGTGGGGAAAGAAAATCCCAAATCTCTCAGCCACCATTTTGTTTGGTCAAGACTGCCTCTGGGCCGCTCCCTCACTCACACACTCTTCATTCAGTCCTTTAAGAAATATTCCCTAAGTGTCAACTCTGTGCCAAACTCCTTCCTGAGCAATGAATATGCCATAAATAATAAAATGCAATCTCTTCCCTGAGAGGGCTCAAACTCCTATTAGGCAGGAAGACATATAGATATAACTAAGCTCAATATAGAATGATTGCTGATGTAACTGAGCTGTGGGAACCCCCAGAAAGGGAATGGCTTATGCTCTTCATAGGAGGGCCTGACAGGCCAGGTGCAGGGAATGGAGCAAATAACTCCACCTCTTTGTGCCCCAGCTTCCTCATCTGTAAAATGGGATAATAGCACGTAGAGGGTTTCCATAAGAAGTCTACAAGTTAAAATGTGCCAAGAACGTAGAACAGTGTCAGATGCATTGAAAGCACCAAACAACTGACTGTGAAATAAGTTCAAGGAAATAAGGATGAACATTTTTGTGAAAGAGAAAAGCATAGAAAACACATCTGGAGGGTAACAAAGTTAAGTTAATGAGGTTCTAGAAATGACAGACGATTGGGCTGGATGACCTTGGGCAGCACTCTGAATGTCCATCTGGAAGTGTGGTCTTGTTCCTGTTGATGGGTGGGCAGTCATTTCTGAAGCTGGATGTCCTTTGATAAGAGGACTCCAGTGTGGCAAAGGACTCCTGACTGAAATTCTAGGGCTCTATCCACCAGCCCTATCGATGCTAGGTCCAAGAGACTGCTGTAAGCCAGGAAGCAGTCAGTTGCCACATATAAATGAGCAGCCCTGTGCACAGCCCAGGCCCTTACATAGCATCAATGTGGGGAAGGGTGAGTTGGGTGGAGAAGTTCCACATCTCTGCCCTCAAGGAGCTGCTGATCTAACTGGAGTAAGACCTATGGCTTCCAAGAACCAACTCAATCTTCCTGGTGGAAAGTGGTGGAGACAGGTGAGTAAGAGAGGCTATGCTGTGGCCTGAGGCATATGTAGTGGTTACTACCCAAGGCTGACAGACTGGGCTTAAAGCCCAGTGGTCACTTCCAAACTGTCACCACGAGCAAATCATTTAACTTCTCTGTGCTGCAGTTTTGCCGTTAAGAATGAGAGCGATGATAATAATTTGACCCCCTTATAGAGTTATCGTGATGATTAAATCATATGTGAAAAGTGCTTAGACTGCTGGTTCACATCAAAAGTGGTTCATAAACATTGGCTCTTCTCAGTGACTGAGGGCCTACCATGTGCCTGGTGTCTGGTACCCCTGCAGTAAAAGGCAGTAGCCTGGAGCATAGGAATGCAGGGACTGAAGTGGTCCATCTTCTTGGAGTGCCAGCTTTTCTCAAAGACAATAGGAAATTCAAGTAGATGTTTAAGATAAAAGCAGGCACTTCAAAGACATTCCCTGCATGGAGCCGAAGTTTCAGGGTCCATTTTCAGCACTTGCCTCCAGAGTTTCTTCCCATTATTTCCCCATTGCCCTTAGGGCTGCTTGAATACAAAAGTTCCAGACACACAGGCATATGTGAACTCATTAAAACTTTACGATGGACCATTCCCTGGGGCAAGGATGATGACTGCCATCACAAGGGTGACAAATGAGCTTTGGGGCTCAAATTCTGCCATCACCACTCTTAGCTGTGTGAACTTAGCAAGACACATTAAGTTTGTTGTCCCTTGGTTTCACCACGTATAAAATGGGGGTGGTAGGAGGTTGTGGTAAGAATGTTGCCAGGCATAGAGTTAGCACTCAGTACACATTAGCTTTTATTAAATCCTTTCTCACATTTCCTCCCACAACAACATTGTCAGGTGCGTGTCATCCTGTCATTTTATAAAAAAGGAAATTGAAGCTGTAAGAGGTTAGGTCAGATTTGCTAACAGAGGGAGGGCATTCCTGCAGTTGGGAGGGGCTGGGAATAAATGACCTTTGGGGTCCTCCCCAGTTACCCGGTTCTGTGATTCCAGTTAAACTTTGGAGCCCTTTCACATCACTGTTCTGCCTAAGGCCGGAGCAGCAGAACTCAGGAAGTAGGGGAGGGACTGGCCAGGGAGGGAGATGCCTTAGCAGGGTAGGAAATGGCCGCAGCCGCCCTTCCTTCTAGGTTGCTGCCTTCGGAGGGGCTGTGTCCCTGTGTCCCATGTTCCTGCCTGACCAGTGAGTGAGCAAAAGGGAAACTCCTGTGCACGGAGGAAGCTGACTGAGGCCTCCTTTTCCCCAGGGGGGAACTTGTCCCCATAGTAGGTGTAGTGCAGGGACTGCTGGAAACACAGAAGTCAAAGGGTTGGCAATAGCAAGCTAGGCACAGAGAGGAGCCTCCGGATGGTTGTTCATTCTGGTTGAGATGGTCCAGCATGGGGACTGCTGACAGACCAGAGAGTACTGGGAGAGAGGAATGAGCTTCCCATGGTTTATGATCATATAGAGGAAAGCCAAAAAGAATCCCATGAAGCAGCCTGACCTAGTAGAAGGTGGAATAGACAGGAAATCTGTCTTGACTGTGAAACAGACTCACTTGGGCAAGTCCTCTGCCACACGTGAAGAACGTGTTCATTCAATAAATGTTTTGTGGCACACACCTAGTGTGTGCCAGCACTGCCTTGGAGAAAAGGATGACTGACAGGAAGATCGAGATGTTAATCTCATATTTCCTTCCAGCTCTGACATTGAGTCTAAGGACAGTGGGTGAACAATCTCGTGCAAATAAGCACATCTCATTTCACAAACTCGTCTTCCTTTTCCCAGCCTGTCCCTCCATCTTGCGGTCGCTTACCTCTACTCTCATGGCACAAGGCATGGAGATGATAGAGGGGTGGGCTGTGACGTTCACCTGTGTATCCCCTTACTATAATTCCCTTGGTGTCATAGGATTATTATCTTGTTACAGATGGGGAAACCGAGGCCGAGAGAGGAAAAATGAGCCAGGTTATACCACAGTTGATGCACAGCCACTATTAGAATGTTGCCCTTACTGTCCACCACGAGATGTGGAGTGGAAATGCCAGGTCTGAGAGCTGGCAGCTTTCTGTCTTCCCTCCATTGTAAACAAATGCAGATCAGGTAATGCAAGTTTGCTTGCTGCATGTGCAAGCCAGGGTTAAGGGAACTTAAGTTATATAACTTAGGGTCCTGGGTCCGGGCTGTTTTCATGGTGGATCTCTTGGAGAATAAAAGTGCATCTTTCTTTACAGACACTGTACTCGGACACCATGCTCAGCCCCTCTGTATCCTCACAACAGTCCTGCAACGTAGAGATAATTGTCCTCCTTAGATAATTGCCAAGTCATTTGCATTCTTGGGCCTCAGTTTTGCATCTATAACATAAGCGAGTCTATAAGGCATGCTTCCCCTCATAAAGTCCAGGATAATCTTGGTACCAGAAGGGTTTCACTGTGTCCGTGTTTGGACCCTAGGTCCCCTTGCTGTGGTCAGACAGAGAGCCAGAGTAAGTGTCAAAAGCGACTGGGCGCCTAGATGGTGCAAGCCACCTTCTTTCTCCATCTGACTGCTGCACAAGGTCACAAGTTTGGTGATATTTGGGGTAAACAGGTGGCAGACAGGCTGACCCGGGGACAGAGAAGACCCTCACTCTATCACACTGAGGTAGCAGAGTAGGAAGGAGTGGGATTCCCCAGGGAGACACCTCTAAAATAGGGGACCAGGGTGTAAAGGGTCAGATACGAGGCCCGGTGGCGGTAAGGAGCCAGAGTACAGGAGCTAAATGACTTGAGGCCAGTGTGGAACAGAGAAAGGTGCGGCGGGGGGGGGGGGGGGTCCCGGCTCAAGGTGGGGGCGTGGAACTTTCTAGCTGCTATGAGGGGCGGGGCAACAACCAGGCCTTGACTCCCTCAGCCCCGCCCTCACTCGGTCCTTCCCGGGCTGCGGGCTCAGTCTGGGTGCAACCACCCGAGGCGCCAGCGATCCTGCTCGCTGCCTGCAGCCTTCTGAGCCGCCGCCGACGCATGGCCGAGGCGCGGGGCTGGGGGCCGGCCGTGCGGCTTCCGAAGCCTCAGACCTGGACGCCAAGGACGCCGTGGGGTGTGAAGGGCATCCGGGGCGACGCTCCGCGCTGGAAACCAGGTGAACAGAGCGGGGTGAACCCTGGCGAGAGGTCAGGGCTCGGCTGCATTTGGCTGAGAGTTTCCGCGCTGCCGTCCCAATCCCCGTGGCTCTGCCCAGCTCCCAGCCCTTTCGTCTTCGGTTCTAGTCCCGTTTTCATGTGGTAGCCCTAGGTCCGTTTGGGGAAATCCCACCCCTGGCTGGTAGTCGCCCTTTTTCAGACCTTCCACCTCAGCATGCCTGCTTTCTCCTCATTCTTAGCCAGCTCTTGCTTTGCCCCAAGGTGTCTTGTCCTTTTATCCCTACTGTCTGGCTTCATTCCTACCCACCTCTCTCTCTCTGCCTTCATCCTGAACTCAAGAAAAAAAAACCACATTATTTTAGTTATTAACACACAGTAGGTGTTTAATAAACCTCTTACTCCTACAGCAGTTTCTTTGTCTCTGCCTCTGGTGTCGCACTTCCACCCTCCTGTCTGTCTTCCTGTCCTACTATATGTCTAACTCTCAGTGGGTATTTTCACCTCTTCATTCCATTGTCTGTCTATCCTTCTATGTCTCTTTTTATCATCGTATTCTTGGATCTCACTACCTATTTAGTAGCTCCCTACATCTCCCATCCCTTTAAGGGTCCTTTACTGCCTAACTCTGTCCCCTAATTGCAGGACACAACCCAGTTCCCCTGGCAGCACATTTTTGGTCTGCTTGAATTGACTGAAAGCTCCATTCCAGGGTCTGTTTTCACTCCAATAGGTCGCCCAGAGTGCCCGGCACTTTGTCTTTTTAAAAAATATGTCTTTGAGCACTTAAAAAAATTTCCAGGCTCTGCCTGTTCCTTTTCCCCAGTAAATTGTTCCTTGCTCCTGCCAAAATGGCAGGGAGGAAATGGCAAATTGGGTTGGGTTTCTCAACATAGATTTGTCATGGAACATGAATTCACTGAAGGATAGGGCCCACAGAGATGCTCAGATCAGACCCTCTAATTGCACAAATGTGGACATGGGGGCCCAGAGAGGGTAAGATTCTCAGCGAGGTCACACAGCACATCTGTGGTAGAAGCAGAGTAAAAACCGGAGTTGCAGTGCCCTGCCCCTGACCCAGAAGCCTTGGTGGAGGTGGGGCACAAGAGCCACTTTCTTTGTGTTTTCTGGAAGGGTATTCCTGTCCATCCAGAGACATAAGGTTTCCAACCTGGAAGCATCACTGCCCTACCTCTCACCCTGTCCTCTGGAACCTGACCTGGCTGCCCACCTGCCTGAGTTGGCCACTCTCCATCCGGAGCTGCTGTTGCTTCCCTTAGTGGCATGGCAGTTCCAGGAAGACAGGGACACCCCAGCTGTTGGGCCCATCTGCCCTGTTTTGGGCCCCAGCCCCCTGTCAGCAACTGGATGCCCACGTTGACCGACACATTGATACATATGCATTGGGAAGCCCTTCTCCTGGATGACAATCAGATCAGAACTTTTATTGAGTGAGAGAGAAAGGGGGAGGGAGGGAGAGCCGGAGGGACAGAAGGGGTATTGGGGGAGTGGGGTGGGAGACTGTACTTAGGGAAGGGCCTGCCATGAGGGGACAAGGACTCCAAGACCAAGAGGAGCCCATATTCTGTGTTGAGTGGCCTTCAAGCCTCACCACACACCCCAGGTTCTTCTTTTCTGATGTCATCCTGGTGCATCTGAAGGCTGTCTTCAGGGAAGGAGCTGTCTGGATGTCCAGGGGATGGGCTGTGTCTGATTGAATTGAGATTGCCAAGTCCTAGAAACCCAGAATCACAGGGGCAGACTGGGCCAGGCTCTGGGCATAGCCTGTAAAAGTGCCCCCACATGCCCCCACAGCCCTCCAACTTCATGGGTGTCAGATTTGATTACACCAGAGAGCAGGCTGATTGATGGGGTAGCCTTGGATGGTAAGGCAGAACCCTGTCTCTCCTCCTCTTCCAGCTCCTCCTCACCTTCCTAGGTTGTGTCCTGGGAGCTCCTTCCCTAGAGGGATATGTGGAAGGGTCCCAGGCAAGGGAGCAGGATCCTGAACTCTGTTTAAGGGCTCAGGGTGTCCACTGCAGAAGGGTGAGCTGGGGGCAGTGTTGGAGGCAGAGGCCTGGTCTCTAGCCTTCTAGGCTGGGTTGGCTTCCCATCCTCTGCCTTTTCACCTAAGCACCCACTTCCTTTTTTCTCACTTTGCTCTGTCTGGCCTGGCCCCCAGCTACTCCCCATCCTCAGAGGACCCTCATGCCCCCAACCCCTTCGTTGCTCTATAGAAGCCCCATGAATGTTGCCTTTCTGGGAGCATCACTCCCCCAGGAACACATAGAGAAGCTCACAGAAGCAGAGAATGTGCTGGAAAGAAGGGACCCTAGAAACCATGGCCCAGTCCTGTGTATTTTCAGATAAGGAATCTGAGCCTAGCCAGGAAGGGGCAAGCTTGAGGGCTGAAACTAAATCAGGCAGAGGAGATTATTGGGGGGGGGTTGAAGGAGGGTTACCCTAACCTTCGCTGCTTGTTTGTGTTCATGGAGAGGGTACAAGGACGCTTGTGTTAGAAATGGATTTGCTTTTACTCATCTTCCCTCACCACCCTGTGACCTTCCTTTGAAGGACAGAAATGGGGTGTGGAGTGGGTGGACATACTGCTCTGGGTGTCAGTGCCACAGTCCCCAAGTGCTCTGCCCAGTGTGTTGTTCTCTCTTATTTTGGGGGGCCAAGGCAGGTAGGCCTCCCTGAGGGAACTGGGGAGGGGGAATGCTCCATCTGTCTACAGCAGACAACCTCTTGCCCCTTTGAGATGGACCAGTGAAGCCAGGGCAGGGACCCATCCTGGGCGTGAAATGGGGCCCCTCAGACTGTCATGACCTGGGGGGTCTGTTACATGGAGACTGGGGGCCAGCCCTTCATCAAGCTGACACTTTGGTGTTTTTGGGGGGGAAAGGGACAAGATTTGGGGTGTCCAGGGAAGAGTCAGGGACAGTGACTGAGTGGGCCTGGGTCCAGGTTCCTGGAGGCCTCATGAGCTGCCCCAACACTTTCCTTTCAATGGAGTAAATGAGTGCTTCTGTGTCCTTGCTTAAGGAGGGGGAGCCCAGAGAGGGTGAGGGACCCCTGAAAGTCCCCTGGCCTATGCCTGGCTTGGCCAGTGCTCCAGCTCCCCACACAGCCAGCCAGGGGCTCCCAGCCTAGCACAGAACTCCCCCTTCCAAGGTCTCTGGTGTGTGGAGTGGGCACCCCTACAGTGGTCCCTGGGCCGAGACGCGGTCTTTGTACTCCTCTCAAGACCTAGCTCTCCAGCCCCCACCCCCACTTAGCAGTGCCCACTCAGTGAGGTGCCTGTGTGCCCCTCACCGCTGCAAGCTCCCCCCACCACCACCTCTCTACCTCCCCATGTCTAGCTGTACTCTGGCTGCTCCTCTTAGTTCACACCCCCCTGCCATGGCTCCTGAGGATTTTTTTTTGATGAGGTGTAATAAAGTATCCCATGTTGTGGGATCCTGTCAATAGCTCCCTTTCATGGAGCTGGGTGGGGGCCCTGAGACACCAGGGAGCTGGCCTTTATCCTCCCAGGCCTGATGGGTGGGCTTTCGATCAGGCATGCAGGAATGTGTGTGCAAGTGTGAGGGCATCTGTGGTCATGTGCTGGATGGGCCTGTCCGAGTGTAATTCATTTCCCCCTCAGGCTTCTTCTCCCTTTTTGTCGTTCCTGGCTGAGTTTCCTGGAATTATTTGCTGCTGCTTCTCGAGCTCCGTGGAAAAGAGTAGTGGAAAGGTCTGTTTGGTTTCTTCCTTGCCATTCCAGAGTAGGGCCATAGGTCTGCTTGCAACAGCCTCAGGAACCCCCATTCCTAGGCAGGGAGGGGTGTAGGGACTGCTGCAAACCCTCAGATAGGCACTTATTGGAAACCAGGTGTCTTGGAATGAGGCTTAGGGTAATAGCCTATGAAGTTTCTCCCTGCTGCTGCCTAGCAAAAAAAAAAAAAAAAAAGGGGGGGGCTGATTAGCCCTGGAGAAAAGCTTAGCTCTGCAACACATTCACTGCCATCTTGCCACCTGTTGCCACCCTTTGCAGTGTACCCTCATAGTCACTGTCTCAACTCGGCCTGCTAGGGGTTGTGCTCTACCTTCATCGGACAGGTGAAGGGACTGAATGTTGGAGCACACAATGACTTGCCTTGGGTGACAGAGCCAGAGAGTGGGAGAGCTGAGACTAACACCCAGCTCTCCCACTTCCTGATCCAGGGCTTCCACTGTGTCTAACAACTTAGAAGTACTTTTTATGTGCAAGCCAGTATTCCAAGTGTGATTTAGCCCAGAGGATCTGTTCAATAGCTGTATAAGGTCAGGGCTGTGATTATCGTCCACACTGGAGAGATGAGGAAACTGAATACAGAATGTTGAAAAGTAATTTTCCCAAGGTCACACAACTAGTTACTAGCAGAATTGAGCTTTGTACCCAGGCTGTCTGGCTCTAGAATCCATTGCCCTGCCTTTCACCTGCTGCAGTTGTGGTAAAATGAGGGAAGCCCCATACCTTGGGCATACAAACACATGTATGCATGCGTGCACCCCAAAGCCTTTTTACTTGCCCTCAGCCAGCCCACATGCACTCTATGTTTTCCTGTATGGTGGCTGAGCAGGCACCCAGGACAGCAGCAGCAGTACTGTAGGACACGCAGGCAAGAGTGTGGGAAAAGTGACGCCAAGGATCTAAAGGCTCCAGGTATCTTTGGAGCCATTCAAAATGCAGAAAGGAGCTTGTGAGAAGGTACCATTTCCTTATCTGTTCCAGGCACCATATGCAACACTCTGGCATAGGTTGGAGGGTTGGGGGTGGCTTGGGGAGCAAGAGATGGTAGTGGTATTGAAAGAGATGAGCTATCTTTGTCTTTCTAGAGGTTGAGCTCTTTTTTGCCTTTCTGAAGCTCATGGGATAAGAGAAGGAGGTCAAACAAGACCCAAAGAAATAGACCAGATATCACTTGGGCCATTTCAAAATGTCACAATATGAATGGCAAATATTAAGATGGTAATTTTTCCTGGCAATTGTGTTCACTCAAGCAATTCAGCGGGTACTGTTATTGAGTACCTACTCTGTGCCAGACACCGGGAAGCTCTTGTTCTAGTTATTTATAGCAATTGCTCTTTTTGTACCTTTTGTACTTTTTGTACTCTGTAGTTTTCTGGTTTGATTGCCCTTTCTTTAAAAAAAAGAGAGAACTGAGTGTCTCAGAGTCCATCATATCTGAGTTAGTTAAATGTATCTACTGAAAGATGAAATGGGCTTGCTCATTATTCATACAATTGTAACTTCTTCATGGTTGTTCTCTGCATATCTTTCACAATTCACTCATCCACCAGTAAGTAAACATTACTGAGAAACTGCTGTAGGCACAGTGCTTGGTGCCAGGGGGTGGAAAGAATGGGCTGTTGGTTTCCTGCCCTTAGGGAAGCTGTAGGATCATTGCAGGGCCCACACTGTTATATCCTTGTAACGTTTTCCTGAAGCAAGGTAAGTTTCAACTCAGAGCTTTAGGGATGCTTAGAAATGCAACAGCCTAGCCTCAGAAAAGAGGCAATCTTTCTTCCCACCCATCATAAGTGCACCCGACTCTGGGTAGGATTTTGTATCCTGGAGTGAGTCCTGGTGTACGGGTGTCATCCCCATCCAAGACCCACAGGGACGTGGCTCATCTTGAACAAAGTGCCACCTGCAGTCTTGCCATTGCAAGGAAAGGAAGGGTACACACACACTTGAGGTAGCCTTGCTTCATCATTTTTCCTTTGATTCTCACCAGGGACATCAGGGAAGGAAAGTAGAATTCCAGTTTGGCCTTATGGACTGAAGGTCCGGCAGGAAGGAATGCCTGGCATTAGATCTGGCTCTGCCACTGCCTCCAGTGATGTTAAGAAAGTTGCTGTGCTAAGAATCAGTAAATTTTGCTTTCATCCGTGTTGGGTACTCTAACCAACAAATTAGATAAATGCAGTACCTCCTTTCTAGGAACCTCAGCTTCATTTCTCCCATCTGTTAGGTATGGAGAAAATAGCAGTGTGCAGGTATTTTCCCTGCCATGAATTTCCTGGGTAAACTTAAGTGGTCATCTATTCTCAGTTTCTGTACTTGTAAGTGTGGAGGATGGTGGTTGGATGTATGGGCTCTTGGGTACTCCCATCCCTGACTAATAGGAGTCTGAAACTCAACAATGAAATCAAGGTTGTGAACTTGTGTTTCACCCTTGTGAGGAAAGGCGAGACAGAAATGAAATCCTAACGCTTTCTTAATGAATTTAAACTGGCTTTCTTGTGGTACTTGCTGTTACAACTCTTGGGAGCTCTCTCCTGCCGGGATTAATGCAGATGCCCCCAACTTTTCCATGCATTTCTCTGTGAAGGTAGAGTTTGCACTTGGGATTGAGAGCTGAGGGTAGTGGGGAAGTTGTAGAATGCTGGAGCCTGGCAAGGGGGTAATGACAACTTCCTGCTCAAATATCTAATGTCAAAAAAAAAATCTAATGTCTGTGTTCTCTCTTAATTGCCTGTATTAATCAGATCTCACAGGGAAGTTGTGTCTTCTGAACTCCCGGTACATTATCCTCAGCCAGCCACTGAACCGTCCCGTGCACATGGCACATATACGTAAATCCCCCACACAGTGCCCGACACATACAGACCTCAATAAATATTAGTGCGTGTCACTTCTTCACCCAGTCGCTGGCTCTGGGCTAGCGCCTTTTCCACCACCGGCCCCCCCACCTAGCGGTGTGACCTGAGGAAGAGGCAGCCGCGAGAGGATTGGAGGAGCTAGGAGGAAGAGCCCCGCCCACCACAATTTGGACGACTTTCTGTGTAGTCTGGTGGGCCGGACTGCATGCTCATTGGTCGAGGGCCCTATAGGTGGGCGGGGCGCCCCGACTGCCCTACTCGCTGCTGCTCCCTCCCCACCTGCGCTGAGTGGCCTCGGTTTGACAACAGCTAAGGAGCTGCGGCAGCTGCTTCTCTGGCTGGCACCGTTACCCCCGCCCGACCCCAGGCTCCGCGCGTTCCCAGGACGCGGTAGTCCCGCCTGAGCTCGCTTCCTGTTCGCTGGCAGCTGTGTCTGAGTCTCTGACCTAAGGCGGTGGACGAGGCCTCCAGGTAGGAGTTGGGGCGACAGCATGGGAACATCCGGACCTATGCAGGGGAAGCGAGCCAAGCCACTTTTGTCCCAGAATTTGGGGTTGGAGTCTCCGAAATTGGGGGACCCCCTGAGCCTGTCGGCTGTTTCTCCTAGCGAAGCCTCACAAGTGGGGCGGTGGAAAGCGGCTGCCCGCCCATTATCCCCAGGCCTGGCTGGAGTCTGGAACCATCGCTCCGGGGTTTCAGAGGGGGACTGGAGCTATACGTGGGTGGCGGGGCCCCTGGCTCTGGGCCCGGGTCATGTCGCTTCTCCTACTGTCTCCTCCTTCCTCTGTGTTTGAGGGCATTTCCAGGAAGCTCCTGGTCGGGCGGTATGGGCTTTCCCTTTGCCAGTGCCTTCCCTTCTGAGAAATGCCCGGACTTTCCTGGTATTAGGGTAGCTGCTGGGGTCAGGTGGAAACCTTTGGATAAGTCGCATCTTTCAGGGTTCAGTTTCCTCATTAAGTCCAAAGTGGTTTTGGGTTAGAGAACCCCTGAGCCTTTTAGTAGAAGTTCTTTGGAGTTTCCAAATTAGATCGTCTGCGATTCTCTCGATTTCTCTTTTCCCTAGACTCTTTAAAGTTGAGCCCTGAATTATGACTCCAGAAACTGGGGTTCAACCACTAATTCACCTGACCTTAGCAAAGTCATGCACCTTCTGTGTGCCAGTGTTTTCAACTGCAACTCAGGTGGTGGGCTAGCTAGATTGGGGGGTCTAAAGGGCTGGTCTCTTCTGCCTTGACATTTGATGACTCCATGTGGGGCTCCGGGCTCGTAACCGGCAGGTGAAAGGTTGTGTCTGAGATGCTTGGGGTGTGAGGAACTATGCAGGTGGAGAGCTTTGTGGTGATTATGCAGCTAAGCCAGCTAGAAAACCAGTGGTGGTGGGGAGGGTAAGTGGCCAGGTTGAAGGTGGGGAAGGGTGGAGTCAAGACAGAACCCCCTTCCCCAGAGATCGGGCTGGAGGCCCTGACTTGTCTCCTTCCCACTTGGAGCATCGAGGTCTGCCGACCAGAGAAGAGGGTGATGAATCACACCCAAGGCTATTTTCAAACCCTGACTCCTACTGTGGGACCTGTTCCCATCCTCACTCTAGTGGTTGTTGTTCCCACCCACCATCTGTCTTATTGCTTTCTGAATTTTCCCTTCACTTTCATCTTCCTGAAATGGAGGAAGACAAATTTCGTGTGGGAATGAGAAGGCAGGCAGCCCAAGGGTGCAGAGAAGGTGGGGGTTGCAGGTGGCTTCTAAGTGGTTGATGGAGCAAGTGGGAAGAGTGTGATGGGGGCGATGATGTTGGGGGCAGGGGAGTGTTTCACTCTAAAACCACTGCTACTATATCAGTGAACATTCTGGGTCCTCATTTCTGGGATTTGGTTTTTGTCCAACTATGTTCTGGATTTGGGATTTTTGCTCCCAGGGCCTCTGTAGTTAGGGCTACACAACACTATGTGGACAGAGTTCATTTGGTCTCCCTTATTTGCTTGCTTTCTTTCCACCCCTTAAGAAACTCTTGGATAATTATGCTAACCCTATCCGTATGTCTGTGGCTCCCCTCCCTGATATGGGGACAAAAAGCTGTTGGGAGGTGAGACATCTGGAGGTGTTTAGAGCTAGAAAAGGAGTTGAAGTTGTGCAGAGGGGCTGTGTACCCTGTGTGCGTGTTGGGGGTGAGGCTTCCGTATTAAAGCACAACACCTTCTCAGTTTTAGCAGAGGAGCAAAGAAAGTGGCACACAGAAGCCCAAACTTTGACCCTTTCTGTCTTCTTGAAGATTTATGATTTCATTTTTAGGGCTACCGATCAGAGAAAGAGCAGAGAACTCCTGGAGCCAGGTATAGGGATGGCAGCAGTGACAGGAAAGTCAGAAGGTCAGGAGAGGAGAGGACAGAGTCTCTCTGATCAGGATGCTATTGCAGCTGCTGGTGCGTTTTGGCCAGGAGACTCCCGGAGCTCCCTGTTGCAGCCCTGGAAAGTTCAGATTCAACAAAGGCAGCGTGAGGAGTTTCTGGCTGAAAGGAGTTGCCACTGGCTTGAATACAATGCGAACTTTTTCCCCTTGTGCTGTTTTCGGTAGGATGAGTATCATAGCCCAGGATCTTTGGGAGACTGTTATCAGGTAAAACAGAGAAAGATGAAAGGGTTTTAGGAGGGGGAGTGTGAGCTTCACCCTGCAACCGTAAACAGAGTAGTGGAAAAATGGACTGTGTGTACAGTTGTTGTATCAAGTGTTTATTAAGGCTCTATTCATCTATGACTTAGGGTCTTGGGGTGTGTGTGTGTGTGTGTGTGTGTGTGTATAGGAGGGGTGTTGGTCCTGGTAAACTTGAATCAGTTGGTTGGAACCCACAGTATGGATTGTTGTCACAATCTGAAGTGCTGTGTTTGTATGCTAAGTCTCTTCTTACCCAGCATTCTGCCTTGGGAACTGGCATGCTGACCATTGCTATACCTGTTACTTCAACCAGCAGGGAGTGTAAAACTGATGATGGAAATGCTCTGGGGATCCAGGGTGGTACTCGGCAGAGAACAGGGAATCCAGGCTGTGCTGCTGTGCTTGACCTCTCAGACTCTCGGTTTTTCCCCCCACTTTTTCAACTTCAGTGGATTAAACGAGGTGATCCATTGCCAAGTGTTTTGTAAACTACCAGGTTCTGTACAAATGATTAAGTCCAGGCTTGGTCCTTGGTCTTGTGGAGGACACAGAGTATAACTGCACCTTTAGGGAATCTACCATCTAGTTTGGAAGTTAGTGGCATAGATAATACATGATGTGCCAAGTCTTTACTTTGGTGAGGGCTTTAAAAAATTATTATGAATGGCCCTGGCTGGTGTAGCTCAGTGGATTGAGCACAGGCCTGTGAACAAACAACTGTGGTTCGATTCCCAGTCAGGGCACATGCCTGGGTTGCAGGCCAGTTCCCAGCAGGGGACTCATGAGAGGCAACCATACATTGATATCTCTCTCCTTCTCTCCTTCCCTTCCCCTTTGAAGATAAATAAATACAATCTTTAAAAAAACTTACCAAAATTGGTGAGTTTTAAAAAACTTAAAAAAAATTATTATAAAGAATTTTAGGCCCTGGCTGGTGTAGCTCAGTGGATTGAGCACAGGCTGTGAAACAAAGGGACACCAGATCAATTCCCAGTCAGGGCACATGCCTGGGTTGTAGGCCAGTTCCCAGCAGGGGACACAGGAGAGGCAACCACGCATTGATGTTTCTGTCTCTCTCTTTCTCCTTCCCTTCCCCTCTGTCTAAAAATAAATAAATAAAATCTTAAAAAAAAATTTCAGCCCTGACCAGTGTGGCTCAGCTGGTTGAGTATCATCCCACAAAGCAAAAGGTTGCTGGTTCGGTTCCTGGTCAAGGCACATGCCTAGGTTGTAGGCGTGGTCTCTGGTTGGGGCACGTGCCAGAGGCAGCTGATCCACATTTCTCTCACACATCGATGTTTCCCTCTCTTTCTTCCTCCCTTCTCCCTCTCTAAAAATAAGTTAAAAGGTTTAAAAAATAATTTCAAATACATAGAAAAGTAGAAATGTTATTAATTAATAAGGCTCCATGTACTCATCACCCACCTTGAACAGCCATTAGTCCATGGCCCATCCTGCCCTAATTGTACCTCCATCTTTCTTGTTATTTTGAAATAAATCCCAAACACCTTATCAGTTTATCAATAAATTGTTCAATATATAGCTCTACAAGATAGGAACTCAAAAAAAAATAGCCATGGTACCACTATTGCAATTAAAAGTCCCTTAATATCACCATGTATCCTGGCAGTGTTCATATTTCCAGTTGTTTAGGAGGGCATTCTGCCCTGGGAGGCCTGACCAGGGAGTGAGTGCTTTTGATTAAGGGGAAGGTGATTGACAGAGGCAGTGACATTTGAGCTGAACCTTGGAAGAGAGGCTCAGGAAAGGTTCGACCTGGAGGGATTATGGAGCTTTAGCCCTCATTTTACAGCACAGCCGTCCTGTCTGTGGGGCTTCAGCTTCAAGGCTCCCTCATGGAGGCTTCTTGTGCAAACTCTGTGCCCTCGTTCTGTAATTGGTAAATGGGAGTTGTAACTCTCCCACTTGCCTCCCCACATCCAGGACCATCCTGGAGCTCGAGGTCCACAGACCTGGGAGAATTCCTGGGAGGCTACTCTCCTTCCAGCCCCTCCCCTGTTCCTGGCCCCTGAGGCCAGTTTGAAGCAAAACAGGATGCATTCAGGATGAGCGTCTTTCCCAACTTGTCATCTAATCGCTGTGGCCCAGCTTTGAGCTTCCTTTCTCATTCATGATAAAAACCCTCACTGTCTCGCTTTTCCCTCCCACTCCAGTAAGGGTGTGCTGACTTCCTCTGTATCCGGGCCAGCCCTCCTCCACCCTCGTGTAGGGCTACGGGAGAACTTCCCTCATCTGGGCCTCTCTTCCCACCTCCCTAGAGCAGGCTGTGAGAGGGACTGGACGGACAGACCCCACAAGTGCTCTCCCTGTCTGCGGCCTCCTGCTCTTGGGCTGTCCTTGGGAAAGGAGTGGCTTTTTTCCAACAAGTCTGGGGTCCTGCCACTGCTTGGTTAATGATTGAGCTACATAATAACCACCTCGGAAAGTCACCTCTTGGAGATGGCCATTGACCAATTCCTTGTCCACCTCAGGTCTTAAAGGGACCCCATCCTGAACCATCATCACCTTCCCCCAAGGGAACATTAACAAACATTCAGTCATGAGAACTTCTGGGGCCAATTAAACTTCTGCCGCTCTGTCTTCGCTTGGGCAAACAGAAGTGGTTATTCACATTGCTTCAAGGACACAGGTTCAGCTTAGGTAGTGAAGGAATTGAGGTGACAGGGATTCTGATGGGCAGTGGGGTGAGGGTTTTCTTAGGCATTGGAGTTGGGGGGCAGGGTAGGGGTGTTTCCTGGAGCAGTTGATCACCCTGGCTCATTTTAAAAGTCTGAAAGAGTGAGGAATGCCCACGCAGAGGATCTGTCATTACTTTGGGTAGGATGGAGCCACGTGTATGTCTGTTCCAGCACAGCTACGGGTCCCTCCACACCAGGCTGGGATGTGAGCTGCCAGCCACGTCATTGCTGCCAGGCTGCAAGAGGAGACCTTCCTCAGCGAGCCTACATGTTGACAGGCAGTGGGAGGTGGGAAGGGTCGGGCTAAGACCCAGGTCCAATTTAGAAAGCTCTAGACCACAAGCCATTTTCCATAGTGTCAGCGAGAAGAAAAGGGATCAACATTTCATGAACCCTATGGGTCTCACTGTAGAGTTGGGAAACCTGCTTTCTAGGTGTGCCTCTCCGTAGCTACCTCTTCATGAATGATGTTAGAGAAGACTTGTGCTTTCTCTGGGCCTCAGTGCCAACATTTTTAAAATGGGAAGGGCCACAGGCACAGATTCAGCGGTCTCTCAGGCTCCCTTCCAGCTATGAAAGTATATGTTCCCAGTCAAGACCCTCTTTCTACCCACAAGGCAAAGGTAAGCTGGCTTCAAATTCTGACAGACCCAGTCACTAAATATCCTTACCTGGCTGATCAGTTTGGGCTTGCGGGGTATTGCGCTGCCATAGCTTGGGTTTTCCTTGAGCATGGGTTTTTGTGCAGTTTGATCTCTAGTCCCTCCCCATGTTTGGGTCTGTCCCAGCTGGCTACCCTCTGACCCATGGAACTGCAAGTTAATGAATGACCTGTTTCCCCTGGATAGTACCAGCCCAAGGTGCTGCTGGGATCCCAGGTCTCTGTGGGAACTAGCTGGGGGCATAGTCAGCTCAAGTCACCTTTGTGCTTTCTTCCATAATGCCCCAGAGATAGGAAGCAGACAGAACTCAGTGAAGAAGGGCCTTTAGAGGGCATTCGGTCCAACTTTCCTTCTGCAGTTGGGGTCTTCCTGCCAAATACTTGTGCAGTTCCTGTTCATGCATCTTCAATACCTAGGAGTGCAGTGTTTCAAGGCAGTTGCTTTCATCCATAGAATGTCCAAAAGTTTTATTTTATGTTGAGCTGAACTCTGTCTCTTTGAGTTCTACCCCTGGGCCCTTGCTCTTCTCCCTGTGACCACCTAGACCCTGTCTGCTCTCTCTGACCTTCAGAGTTCTGAGGACAGAACCAAAGTGTCCCCTGCATCCTCTCCAGGCCAAACAGCCTCAGATTGACCCTCCAGGGACCTGAGACCAGTCTCCTTCCCAGCCTCATTACCATCCTCTGCAAATACTACTGTTTGTGGTCTTTGGGGTGGGAACTGGGGTTCTAGAAGCTCCTCACTGTACTTTGTTTATGTCTAGCCTGAATTTTTCCAGAAGAATTCTCCACGATCTTTTTCTTTTTCTTTTTCTTTTTCTTCAAGGTTTGAGTTCTTTTCTTTTTTTTTTTTAGATTTTATTTATTTATTTATTTATCTTTAGAGGGAAAGGAGAGAGGGAGAGAAACATCAATGTATGGTTGCCTTTTGTGTGTCCCCTGCTGGTAGTTAGCCTGCAAGGAACCGGCCTGCAACCCAGGCATGTGCCCTGACTAGGAATCGAACCGCAATCGTCTGGCTCGCAGGCCCATGCTCAATCCACTGAGCTACGCCAGCCAGGGCCTCCATGATCTTTTTCTGAACTGCAGAATCCTGGGTCTAAGCAATTCCTGCAGCTCTCTCTGATTTGTCCATCATTCAGGTCCAGCCAGCTCCCATGACTGGGGGACCCTTGGAGGGGAAGGCCACCTTCCTATGCCCCCATAACACAGGGCAGTCCTGGTGAGAGGAGGCACTGCCCTTGATGAGTTGACTGAAGTGTACTGTGTGGCAGCTGCCAGTGTATACTGCTTTCCTGCCACTTGCTTTCTTCTCTTGAGCTGGTGGGGGTTGGGGAAGGGGATATTTTAAGGAGCATTGAAGCCGGAAATGAGTATGAGCCATGCCCACAGTGGAGCCTAGAAGGGTGAATCAGACAGGGAGAAACACCAACCCAGTCATTCCTCTTGTAGCAGTCAGTGACCATGACAACGATGAATCCTCCCATGTCTTTCAAGTGCCCCAAGCACTTTCACTTCCATGGTCCCATTCTTGTCAGAGCAGCGCAGTAAGATAGATGGTGTGATCCCCCAGTGTGAACCTCGTGATCTCCACCTGAGGCCCAGGCAGCGGGGCGGGGGAAGGGCATGGTCTCCAGGGAGGGAGCAGTTGGAATCAAGGTCTCCTGACACTCAGGTCCTCCCTGTTTCCCCCAAACCACCCCCGCCAGTCAAGGCAGCAGAGGAACCTGTGTCCAGGCTGCACTCTGTTCCCGTGGTTGAGGGAGCGACCTCCCGGGGAGGTGGCTGAGGATTTCCTGTTCTTTATCTGGCCTTGCCAAAGGCTAGGCTGTCTGAGGTGTGAGGGAGGCACTTGCAGCCAGTGTTTCTGCTCCAGGCTGAGGTCAGTGCAGCTGGGGCAGGGGCAGGGAGCTTGTGAAGCCCCTGCCCCAGAAATCTGACCTGAGTGTCCCCCACCTGAGTAGGGCCTTCTAAATGGGAAAAACAAAGAGGGATATGTGGACCTGAGTTGTACGCATGATCCCTGGGGCAGGACAGTGTCAGGAAGAGCGGGTGCTCTGGTGTACATGACACTGTGTGACACTGGGCAAATGACTTAACACCTGTGAGCCTCCATTTGATCAGCTCTAAAATGGAGGTATGTGCCTACCTCATGGGGTTCAGTATTAGAGCCAACAGTATGAACAGAATTATTCTTGTTGTCATTCTTTAGTAGTACCTTTTTTTTTTTTTTTTTGCTGAACTGGGGATGTGCTGTGCTCCAGTCTGCCACCTCCTTGGCCTTAGGTCTGGACTTTTCTGTCCCTTCAGTCTACCTCCCCCATTCAGAAAAGCTGTCGCTGGCCATGCTAACCCACAGGGCCTTCCTCTGGCCTCCTTTGCTGGCAGTTGTGACACTGCAACAGGCTACAGTGCCAGTGGAATACCAATAGCATTAGTGAATGCTTCTAGGTTCTTAACACATTGGACGTTACTTAGCTCCCATGATAGTGCTGTGAGGTAGGCGCTCATCATCCCCATTTTACACATGAAGAAACTGAGGCCAGGAAAGGTTAAATGAGGAATGTATCCAAACTCGTGCAGATGGGGGTGATGCAGTGGGGATCACCACCCAGGCAGACTGACCCCACTGCCCTTACCCTTAGCCACTGTGCCATGCCTCTCCTTGCCCTTTTTTCCAGTTGCCTGCACAGGAGGTAAGAGCTGAGGCTTGGGTCTCCCTTCTGCCCCTGACTTCTCATCACACCCACCAGTGATCAGTCTCTCTTGGGAAGATAGTACCCAGATCTATTGTCTGACCCCCTCCTCAGGTGGACAGATGGACAGGAGAGAAAACTTGAAGGACTGGGTATTGATGCTCTGAAGCAGAGCTGCATTGAGATGGGGGAGGGTGTGCAGGAGGGATATGGGGCATAGTTCTGACAGCAGCAGCAGGCTCACTTGATTAGCATCTTCCAGCACTGGCAGGTGGACACCAGGGTGCTGGGTCGCATTAGGGAAGAGAGGTGTTTTAATGAGCTGTCTTGACAACTGGGTTGCATAATTTAGAAGGTATGGGTGGTTAGGGATAGGCAGGGGGCTAATTGGATTAACTTTCTGATCCTTCCAGCTGGTGTGGCCCATACTGGAATTGGGTATATGGGGGGGGGTTAGTGTTCTCCAGAAGCTATAGCTCTCCCCACAGTGTTCCTACCTCAGGGCTCTTGGGTGCTGCAAGCTTCCTTCCTTCCATCAGGCTGTCCCATCTGCCAAGCTCCATTGCTTTTGAGCTCATTCTCTGTTACCTTGCATCCAAACCAGGTCCAGGGGCTGCTACAAAGGACAGTTCCTCTTAGCCTCTGCCTCCCTGGGAAGGATGGGCGTGGTAGCATCTCTAGCCACGTACTCCAGGGGAGTTTGACTTTTTTACAGTTTTCAGACCTTGGTGCCAACATAGGGCCTAGCACCAAGTAGGTGCTCAAGTAAAATTAGTTGAGTAAGTGCACAGCCAAGGGGGAGTAGATTTGATGGGGGAGCCTAGGAAGACTGACATGGTAACAAATTAACAGGAGGGCTCTGGACTTTTAGGTGGGCTCCTGTCCCCATCTGTAGTACAATAAAAGCCACTTGACCTTTCATAGTCTGAGTTTACCCACTTGTGCAGCAAGTAGGCCTGCTTTGGACAGGGCTGCTGTGGGGAAGCAAGTGAAATGTGGGATGATCAAGTGCTTTCTCCACTGATAAAAATTTACGTCAGGCTAAGGATTTATTACTGTAAATACCCTGGTGTGTTTTTTGTGTCTATGTCTCAGGCAATTTCTCCCATTTAATGAGGAGGCTTGTAACTTGGTGGCTCTGAGTCTGGAGCCAGACTGCCCGGATTTGCACCTTGGTTCACCGCTTCTCAGCTGCTGACCTTGGGCAAGTTACTTGCTCTCTCTGGGCCTCAGTTTTCTCATCTGTCCAATAGATAATCAGAGCAATTAACTCACAGGCTGGGCATGAAGATTCAGTGATTTAAACCATATAAAAAGGAGCTAAAGAAATGCCTGGGGCATAACAATGACCTTTTGGCTGTTATTATTATCTCATTTTATACTTACAGAAACCCCATGTTGATGGTGCTATGATCATATCACGATTCTACGGATAATGACACTGAGGCATGAGAAGTTAAGTTTTGCCCCATACAATCTGGCACATAATATGCACTCAGTAAATATTAGTGTCTACATTAATTACTTATAATTACATTCAGTATTCTAAATGTTGTCATCAAGAATCAGCACAGCCAGGGCTAAAAGCTGTGTCTTCAGATTGTTCGCCTGTTATTCTTCCCACTGTACCACCAAACCTCTATCATCTTAGGTCTTACACAGCCTTTTGGCCACCAGTTTGAGCTCTGTTTCCCTTTGCTCCACCGTGGTCTGAGCTTGAATGTTGCCACCTCCTGCCTCAAAGGCCCTAGGCACTCATTGTCTCTTTGTGCTCAGCATCACAGCCCTCCCTTTGCCCAGCTTGGCTAGCTGACCACAGCACTCAGGAGAGGGGTTGTGTCTGTTGCTTCCAGAGGGAGAACAGGCCTGGGCTGAGGAGGTTACCTCTCTCAAGCCCATTTCCTTTGTGTCAGGGACAGTTTTCTCTGGACCTCAGGGTGGGGACAGGCTCCTTCAAGGCATTTCCTGTCCGGGAGTTTATATTTGGCCTCAGAAAAAGGAAAGGGAAGTAGGCAAGGGGGTGGGATGTAGAAGTGGTGGCACAGGGTCAAAACGGGTGACCGCCAAGACTTTGCAGGCCAAGAGAGGGAAGCAGGAGATGGCGCATGTCCCTTTTGTCAAGTGCTCTTGGATGTCCTTGCAGGAGCTGGGGATGAGAGAGCTAAGTGCTCCTTGAAGCCAGAATGCCTCTACCCTCAAGGATGGTTTGTTTTCCCTTCTCACATCTCTGGGCCTGGGTTCCTGGCCTTGTGGTTTCTCCCCCGGGGCAACGTTCTGCCAGTCAGCCAGTGCCCTGAGGTTCAGGTGTGTGCTCACTTCTGTGTCCTTGCTGTGGGGATAACCAGAGAAGGGGTGGAGTCAGAGGCCCACACACACTGTTTAGTTAGGAAGCAGGATTTCCTGTCTGGGTGTTGCCAGAACATTCGGTAGCCATTACCACACTGCAGTGAGGATTCAGAGACCAGTAGGATCTGATGGAGTTGAGCTTTGGTTGAGTTGGGGCGGTAGACTCTTGTGCGTTTGAGAAGGCAAAGGAAATATGTCAGGGGCCACTTAATTTAACTGAGCTATTGGGTGGTAGGAGGTTGGTGAGAGATCAGGGAAGGAAGGCTTCATGCAAGGGGACATTTGGCCTCCATCTTGATGAATAGTAGAAGTTTGCAGATTCAAGTCAGGCTGGGTCTAGAGTGTGGATAACCTCAAGTGCCAGGTAGAAGGCAGTCTGATACAACTGGTCTGGGCTGTGGGCCATGGGGAGCCTGTTAGGTTGCAGAGTAGGAGAGTGGCCAGGTCAGAGCTGGGCTCTCTTGGAAGCAGATGCTGGCAGGATGACCCGTTGAAAGCAGAAGCTGGAGGCTGGGACCTTGGAGGACTGAAATAATCCAGGCATGAGAACCTAGAGCACGGTTGGCTGTGGGAAACCGTGACCATTTGATGGAAAAGTTGATAGAACTTGGTGACTAAATACACGAATAAAGACAGAAAACAGAGCAGGATAACTGGGGATTTAAGTGTAGATGTTTGGTGCCTTTGGAGGTGGGAAATCAGGAGAGCTGGATTGGGAGGGGAAGATGGGTTTGGTCTCGGTTCCCCCCTCCCACACCGAGGACTCTTACGTCAGTCTCCCAGAAGAGAATGTGCAAGGGGAGGACAGCACCGTCTACTCAGTCACCCACTGCCAATCACATCTACCTCTGCGTCAGGTCTAGATTTTGGCCAATGGCCATTATTAGGTAGAGAAACTGAGGCTCAGATAGAGGTACTAGCTTGCCCAAGGTTACCCAAGAAGTTCCCAGTGGAACTAAGGCCAGAATGTAGTTCTCCTGACCTTCAGTCCAATAGTCTTCCATACCACAGTGGAGAACAGTTACCACTGGTCTAACATCTGCCCCAGACTGGTTAGGCTGGCATCTCTTGCCTCCAGGTTGGAGACTGATGGTGATGGAGTAGCATGTGGCTTATTAAAACACCTGTGTTTTCTTGTCACCATGACCTTGTCAGAGCACCTGGGACTGTATTGGGGGTGGGACCCCCTGAAGGCAAAAAAGCTAATGAGGAGAAACTGTTACAGAACAGGTGGCAGCTTTGACCTTAGCTGTCACAGGGAAGCCCTGGGCCAGGCAGGAACGTCAGCTGCCTGCTTTGGCCCTGCTGTATCTAGTGCTAGCCTAGCTGACCACAGGCTTGGCTGACTCTGGACCCAGATTTTCAAGCAGCCTCAGCAGGCCAGAGCTCTGCTTGAGCCACAAGCCCTTATGACCTTCCCTTATGACCCTCACTTACAGCTTCATGCTAGAGCTCAGCCCACATGTTCGTGGGAGGAAAGGTACAGTTGGTGGTTTCTTGTATAAATTCCATATTTATAACAACTCCAAACTAGAGCTGCCACCTCTCCTTGGCTGACCCTGCAAGGTGTCCACAGTGTTCCAAACACAGGGGCCCTCCACTGAATATTGCATCCACTGTTCGCCTCACCCTTCAGGACATGCCCAAGGTGGGGTGGGGCTGCCTGGAGGTGTCTGAGGTTCCCAGGTAAGGTGTCGTACTTCATGCCTGGACTCAAACTGGTTTTCGTTTGCGGGGGCTGTCCTGTGCATTGTGGAATGATTAGCAGCATCCCTGGCCTATACTCAGTAAATGCTAGATGTATCACTTCCCAGTTTTGACAATCAGAAAGGTCTCCAGATATTGCTAAAGGTCCTCTGGAGTTAATTGTCCCTGGTTGAAGAATTCCTATGGCCCTGTGGCCTTGGGCATGGAGTGCTGAAGAGAGATTGGTGTTGGAGTGGAGAGCCACTCGTGTGAACCTGCCACTGGCCAGCAAGAAAATTCAGTAGCTTCATTCTGTTGCCACACAGTCCCACAGTACTGTACCCTCCTGCGCCTTTTGCCTTGTTGGTGCTTCAGTTGTGAAAGAGACACTGTGAAGTGTTAATCACGTGGGCCCAGGAGCTGGCATCTAGCTGTAGTTCTGGCTGAGACTGAGGCTGGCATCCAAACAGGTGTAGTGGGGCCCCAAGTTCTGCCCATCGACCTAAGGAGCCGGAGGCCAGCCAGTGTCTGCCACTGCCAAGCTAGGCCGCTTGAAATACGGCAGCCTTCGGTGTGGTGCCCCTCCTGTGAGGTTTGGAATGTGGGATGAGAGCTATTTTGGTCTTGTCCCCCTTCTTCCCTCCGCCTCCCTCTCCTGTAAGAATCTAGTTAGAGTTGTAATTCCAGCTAAGAGCAGGGGGAGCAGGGAAAGACAAGAGTGTACCCAACTGCCTGTGGACAGGGTATCGCTGACCCCCCTGAATGTCTACTTCAGGATCCGGAGGGGACATTTTGGTGGTTTTGGAATCCATGACAGCTTTTAGTAGGGTATCTTGTGAGGGCTCCTCTCCCTCGGTTCCCTAGTGAGAGAGGTGGCCTAGCCAGGCAGTCACCTGTTGCAATCTCTCTGCCAGGGTCACTGACACCCTAGAGAGCCCCTCTGTGCAAAATCAAATGAAACACCACTTCTGAGGGGTCCAGTGCTCAAGGATGGGTGGGCACGCTTCTTGTGGTATAGGTCCTTTAGTGTATCCTTCTGGGAGGGTAAAAGGGGCTAGTCATAGGCACTTGGGACCAAGTGAGATGTAAGTCCTCTGGCAAAAGGCCGACATCTCCTTAAGCAGGTCCTTCTTTGGGAGTTAGGATGGTCAAAGGCAACAAGCCTTGCGTCAGCCAAGAGAAATGATCTGAGAAGCTACTTGTCAGGACCTAGCAGTTGTCAGGTGCAACAGCAGGGCCTGGAGTGGTATAGGCAGCCCCTCTGCTTACCTTGGTACCAGCTTGGCCTCACAGAGCCCGCTTTGGGAACTTGGGTTTCCATACAGGTGGTGGCAATGCAGGCCTTTTTCCAGTGCTGTAGAATGCTGGCTTTTCTCTTATGTTCTCTGAAGGTGGGAGAGGCCATGCTGATAACAGATCTTGTTTTGGAGACAATCATCCTGCCACGAGGGCCATGGAGGAGATGCCTTTCCAGATAAGTTAGCTGCCTTATGGAGTGGGTCACGAATACCCACAGACCTGCCTGCCCCCATTCTATCATGTGCATTCACATCACTGCTCATTCCTCTCTCCTGCTCCTGTACTCAACCCTAGAGAGAATGTGGACCAGCGACTAGAATGGCCTGGGCTTGGCCTCTGGCAAGTCTTTCCAGAGACCTATGCTATAGCTTTCTAGTGCTTCTCTAAAAGTGATTCTCTATCTTTTTTTTCTCTCTTTTTTTTCAATCCTCCCTTCAGGACCTTTTTCTTTCCCATTGCTTTTAGAGAGAGAGAGGTGGAGTCTCTAGCCATGCCACCCTGAGTGGGCTCCATCTCTTCTGATCTAGGAAGCTAAGCAGGGTCGGGCCTGGTTAGAGAGAGAGGTAGAGAGAAAGAAACATCGATGCAAGAAAAGCATTGATTGGTAGCCTTCTGTATGCACCTGGACAGGGGATTGTACACACCTGGACCTAGGACTGAACCCTCAATCTAGGCATGTGCCCTGACCAGAAATCAAACCCACAACCTTTGGTTATGGGATGATTCTCCAACCAACTGAGCCACACTGACCAGGGTTGGTTTTCTATCTTGGCTGCACTTCAGAATCACCTGAATGTACTTCAGAATGGAGAGGTCTAAAAAAGAAACAAAAAAAACTAATCCTGTCCCTAAAGATTCTTTTTTTCCTTTAAATTTATTTATTGATTTTGAGAGAGAGAGAGAAAGAGAGAGTGAGAGAGAGGAAGGGGGAGAGAGAGACAGACAGACAGAGCTTTGTTGTTCCACTTCCTTATATGTGGCCTGACTGGGGATTGAACCTGCCATCCTGGCTTATGGAGACAATCCTCTAACCAACTGAGCCCGCCAGCTAGGCTTTCACTTCTTAAGTGTGGACTGAGCAGTGACTTCCTTTTACAGAGTACAATATGGGAAGGGTAGGGGACTAAGTTTAGAGTGGAGAAACCTGACAAACATTGTCAGCCAGCTGACTGAGAGGTGACTGAGGGTAACATCAACAGTAGTAAGTCACATTGATAGTATATACTCTTTTTTTAAAGATTTTATTTATTTATTTTTTAGAGAGAGTGGAAGGGAGGGAGAAAGGGAGAGAAACATTGATGTGTGAGAGATACATTAATCTGTTGCCTTTCACACACATACAACTGGGGACCTGGCCCACAACCCAGGCATGTGCCCTGACTGGGAATTGAACCAGCAACCTTTTGGTTCACAGGCCAGCACTCAATCCACTGAACCATACCAGCCAGGGTGCAACGATTCTCATTTAATTAATCATAACTAGGGCTTCGACACTGGTATTTTTAAAAGCTCCCCAGATTATAATGTTCAGCCTGAGTCAAGAGGTTACTACTTCAGCTATAACAAAGACACTTTGATCTGGACATCTGTGACATCCACCCATTGCTTGTCCTGGGCCCTATGTCCCTAGGTCTGAGCTGGACTTTGGGTTGGAAGGGAGCAGACTGAACCAGGGCCCGGGCACCTCTCTCACAGCCCGCTGAGTGAACATAAGGCACAAAAGGACTTGAGTTCCTCAATAATGGCATGAAGAGGGTAGAGTTTGGTGACAGTGGCTTGGTGAGTCCTGGCTTCCCAAAGCTTAGTTACCCACTACTTTCTTTTTTCCTCGTAGCTTTCTCTCTTACTTCTTTACAATTAGGACCCAATCAGGACTGAGCCTTAAAGACTATGTGAATATAAAGTTCAAGTCATCCTAACAAAGGAAGTCCCCTCTAATGATAGCTTTCCTATAGATACATTTAAAACCAGATAGAACCTGGCCACAGCCAGACTTGCCAGGAAGGTGGGCAGGAAAGTTACTAGTCCTCACTATGTAGATTTGAAAGCCAAAGCTTAGAGAATGAAGAAAGTTGTCTAAGATGACTTAGGCAGCAAGTACAGGAATGGCTTAGTTGGAAAACCTTTCTCTCCAACTGATTTATCGTATTTGGGCATTATTGCATTTCTCCCGTGGGAAATGTTGCTGCTTTTCTCGTGGGTGCATAAACCCCACCCTCATTCATAGAGCACGGCCTAAGGACAGAAGCACCGCTTTTCTTCTCATTGCATTGTTCTCTGCACCGAGAAGCACTCTGGTCCCTGGTACATGGCCTGTGTAAGCATGGCTGCAGATACCATCACTGACCTGTTGGCTTCTGTTCAGCCGGTCCTTCTTTGATGCTCCCTTCAGGAGACTTGTGAGTGTGATCATGGGGCCTGATTAGACTTCAGAGCTCTGTAGTCTGCCTCACCCCCAATCTTTTGGCTCAATTCAGCTGGGCCTCTCCCTAGGGATAGAGTCTGGCCTTAACTGTCAATGGAATCCAGATTGTGCCAGCTGAGTGCTGTCCCTGACCTGTCCTGGTTTATCGCCCTAGTGTTGGCCAGGGCATGGCTTCCATAATACAGAGGCTGAAACTACTGGAATCTGCACATCTGGACACAGGCTGGACCAGGGGCTACAGGCAAACATTCCTACCTCACTCGCCTCAGCCTGTCTGGTGTCACTCTCCCTGCTGGGCATTTAAGGCAATCTTCATTCTGGGCCACCTGGACCCCAGCTCCAGGTGAATTAACTCTTCTGGAGCTGGGTGGTCACTCCTGGCTCCCAGCCTGGGCAGGCTTGGACGGGTGGACAGGTGGGAGGGACGAAGGCAAAACACCTTAGGTCAGCCCTTAATCACCAAGACATATGTCTCTGACTGCTCCTCTGGGAGGGGGCCTCAGGGCCTCCCAGCTCTCCAAGGAGTGGTATGTTGTCAGGAGCCAATGTCCCTGACATCCTGTTGGGCAATAACCTATTACATTCTCCAGATTCCTGCCAGGGACGGCTGCTGGGGATTCAGTCTGGGGCCCTGCTTCAGGCTCCTTGGCTCCTTTGTCTTTTTGAGCCATTGTGGCCTCTGAAACTTCTGTCTCATAACCTCACTTTCTTGAGCCATTTGGCTTCCAATTCTGACAGTGATATGGATGTCACTACTTTCCAGACCCAAAAGGGAATGTTTGCTGGGCCTTTTTCTCCCATGTCTTCCTTTTCCTTGGGAGACTTCACAGTGGGAAGGGAACTGATCTGGTGAGTGCCTGGTACTATACATCAGGATATTTTCCCCCGCCCAGTATTTAATTGAACACTCTTATTTTACAGAGGAGGAAACTGAGTCTTAGGTTAAACAACTAGTCCAATGTCAGAGAGCTAGTGACGGACAGCCCCAGGATTTAAACTTGAGCTTGTCATTCCACTAGGCCAGAAGGGGCAGAACACAAGTTTGAGGGCATGGGGTTGGTTCCTTTGAGTCTAAGGCCCTTTACGTAGCATCTCATGGCAGGTGTGTGTAATGCCAGGGCAAAGAGTGCCGGGCATGGAATTTTACGATCCGGGTCGTTGTCTCAGTTATAACACTTAACTGTGTAACTTGGGGAAGTCCCTTGGGCTTCAGGATGCCCCATACTGTAGCTTTGTAAAAATACTGATTTGGAGAGTTTCACCACAATCTAATAAAATCTGCCTCTGGGGATGGCGCCTTGGGGAATTGGTGTTTTAAAAACTTCCTAGCTGATTCTCATGTGCATCCAAAGATGAGCATCCCTGAGCTAAGTGATTTAGGTCAATGCTTCTCAAACTTTAATGGGCTGCACATCACCTGAGGATCCAATTCAGCTGAGATTCAATTCAGTAGGTCTTGGACTCTTAGTGTCTAATCCACTCCCAGGTGATGCTGCTGCTGCTGCTGGTCCACGCTTTGAATAGCAGGGGTTAGAGGGCCCTAAGTATGAATGAAACAACGTGGCATTCATCCGACTGAGCTGGTCCCCTTCCCACCAACCCTGGCTAGTGCCACTGCTTAGCATTAGGGGAGCAGGAAGCCCTGCCACTCTTCTGTGGGCCTCATGGCTCAGGCAGATGGTGCAAGGTACAGGCTTTCAGCACTGTGCTCTCCCGCCCCACTTCGGCTTAGGGGAGGAGCATGGGGAGTAATGGCCAGGCAGGTACTTCTCTCTGCCCTTCTCTTCCTCTTCTGCCTAAAACCGTGAGTGACTAGGGGCTGCAGAGGAGTTAAAGGGTGTGATCCTGACATGTAGACTGATCCGTTAGGCTTGACTGTCCTGACCTCGGTGGCCACGCCAGACTCGTGGCCCTTTAGGTGTCACCGTTTCTTTCTATACCCACCTTTCTGGAAACTCTGGTCTGGTTTCCTTTCACCCCTCCTCTTTGTCTTAATGACAGGAAAGCAGAGCTGGCTCTTGGGAGGGGCTCGAGGCAGGGAAGGCCCTTCTCCAGAGTGTCTGGTAGGTGTAAGAGAGGAGGGGGTGGTTGTAGCAGCTGGCTCAGCTGTCTTCTCAGTGAAACTGTGTCCCCCAAATGCTCCCTGGGTGGGTGTGAAGTCCCTCCAGGCTGCTATTACCACTTCCCACGCCCCAGGCCATCACCTGCCTAGGGACCTGGATATTTTCCTAGGCCTTCCTTGCCCCCTACCAGAGGCGCTGAGGTAGTGCTAGCTGGGCCCCGTGGGAACAAATGCTTCCCACGTTCCAGCCTCACTGCTCCCTGGCACCACCTGGGTAGGGAACAAATAGCTGCCCGGGCAGTCCCAGGACTTTGCTGCTGGTACTCAGCCTACACTGGGCCAGCAGGGCCTCCTTTGTGGCTTCAGTCCAGCTGCATGTCTGCACCGAGGCTGGCAGGGGTGTCCTGTTCAGGGCCGGGAACTCCCAGAGCAGAGGCGGGAGGCCGACTCAGCCATTGCCCTGAGGGACACCCACAGGCCAGCACTGTGTCAGCGGGACAGTCAGCATTGGGTTATGCTGCAAATAGCCTCAGGGGAGAGCTGGGGCAGTCTTGGGAGGCTCCCAGGGGAGAGAGGGCTGGAACTTAATGAGTGGTAGGGGAGGAAGAACACCGGGGCAGCCACCATGTCCAAAGAGGGAACACTGAGCTGGAGTCAGGCTGAACTTGGACTCTGGCCCTAGCACTGCTACCCCATTAACTGGGAGACTATGGACGAGCCCTTCCTTTCTGAGCTGGTTTTGAGATCTGGGAAATGGGGGGAGTAAAACCTTCACAGCTTGTTGTGTGTTTTCAGTGAGATGTGGTTCTTCTCAAAGTGCTGGAGAACTTTACGTGTGACGAGGAGAAAGAGAATAAAAATAGGTGAACATTTCGTCTCCCTAGCTGGACTAGGACAGTCTACGCAGGCTGTGGAAGGGAATGGGTCCCCAGGGAAGAGGGTTGAAGATGCAGCTGTGTCCCCCTGCCCCTAGCAGCACTCTTTGACCCCAGACAGTCCTGGCAGTTGCTGCTGTTGGCAGGTTCTGTTCTCGGGCAGGGGCAGAAGAGTAGGAGGGGGTTGGGACAGGTAAGGAATGAGGCTCAAGAAAGGGGTTCCAGGGCATACAGAGTGTGGGGCCTGGAGAGTAGAAGGTAAATCCTCTCTGGCTGTGACCTGAGGCAAATGTGCCAGCCTCTCCCTCCCAACTTCTTTTGCCATTTCCAGGTCACCAGAACTCGAGGTGCCTGCCTGCTGGAGGTGAGTCAGCAGGTACCCATCACCCCACTAACCCTGCTTCTCTGCCTCATTCTCTCCCTGTTTTGTTTTAGAAGCTGAAGCCAAGAAAGCATGCGAGTGGCTCCGAGCAACAGGATTCCCTCAGTATGCTCAGCTTTTTGAAGGTAAGGCGCCCTCTTCCCCATCCCCAAACTTTCCTATCCCTCTACTCTTCATCTGTCAAATGGGGCAAATCAGATCCTTTCTCTGACTGTGCAAGAAGCCACGTACCCTGGCCCTGTTTCTATAGCCATAACCGCTCTCTCCTACATCATCATCATCTCTACTACCCGGCTCTCATTAGCTCACACAAGCTCTGCTGTTGCCACGTGTAAAATACCTTGTCTTGACTAGGGTCATTGCTTTGTACCACTCCAAGGATGCCAGTTGCATGGATGCAGCATGGAGCATGTGCCCTGGCAGCCTGGCCCTTACCTCATCTTCCCCATGGTTTCATCTCTTTGTTTCCCTTCACTTTCCCAATCTTCCTTAGCATTGTTCATACTAGCTGTTTCCACTTCCCCTCTTCTTCCCACACTCCCACTGCACCCTGGCTTCCCCCACCTTGCCAACAACAGCCCTTGTCAAGCTCCTCCATGGGGTCAAGTTCAGTGGTCACTTCCTAGTCCTTGCTTAATCTCTCCAAAGCATTTGGTGCAGTTGGTCACTCACTTCAGCTTCTAGAACTGCTGCTCTCTTGACTGTCTTTCTGGCTGCTGCTCTCAGTGTCCTTAGCTGACTCTGCTTCCTCTAGAAGGTAGCTGAATGTTGGGGTATCTCAGGGCTAAGTCCTGGCCCCTCTTCTCTCTCAACGTTTCTTTCCCAGGAGATTCTTGTCTAAGTACCATCTATATTCTGCTGACTTCCAAATGTGTCTCTGTCCAGACCTCATTCCCAAGCTCCAGATTTATCTAATCAACTGCCAATCACTGTCTGTACTCAGATGTCTGCCAGGTGCCTTGGATTTAACAGGTCTGAATCTGAGCTCCCCGTGGTATTACTGCCCATTCAAATGCCACATCCAGGAGTCATCCTCAATTCCTCTTTTCTTTCATCCACCATAGCTAACCCTTCAGCTAGCCCCTCCTCCCTCCAGAATATTTCTTGAATTGATCCACTTCCTACCACCTTCACTGCCATATCAGTGTGACCTACTGTCACTGCTCACCTGGCCTAGCGTGTCAGTCTCCTTCCTGTACTCCTTGCTGTACTCTGAATTTACAGTGCCTAGAGGCCCTGTGGGTGTAGGCCTGGTCTGTCACTGCTCTGCTCTGATTGTGTAACTCCCAGTGCACTTAGAATGAAGTGCTTCACCCTGGTGCTTCATTCATCCTTATGGACAAGACTATGTCAGCCAACTGCCTGCCCTTTCTTTCTCCCCTTCCCTTCGCCGACCACACTTAGACTCCTTTTTATCACCTGCTCCCTGTGGGCCCTTTTCCTCTTCAGAGCCTTAGTGTTAGTCCTGCCAGGAACTCTCCACCCAGGCTCTTTGCACGGCTGGCTCCTTCTGTTTCTTCAGGACTCAGCTCAGAGGAATGACCTCTGCCAGCCACCTTTCTAGGAATAGTCCCCACCCAACCTATCCTGATGTTTTTTGTAGCATTTATTACTGCATTCTCTTGTTTGTTTCGTGTATTGTTTATTGTCCCCCCGCCCCAGGAGAGCAGAAAGCCCAAGAAGGTAGGGATCATTTCTGTCTCATTTGCTGTTGTATCCCCAGTGTATGGCACAAAGTAGATGCTCAATGAATCTTAGGAAATGAGTAAATAGGCTGGTTTTACCAATAAGGCAGACAAGTGTGGGATTTCCTGGCTGCTCTCACCTCCTCCCTTGCTCCTTCCTCTCCCCTCTCTCCTCTTTAAACCCCAGGGAGTGGGCCCCCTGCTCTGGGTAGCAGTGGTGTTTCTTCTGTCCTCACTCTCTCCCTGCTCCCCCACTGCACCTTGGGCCAGGGAGGAAGTTCCTCATTTGAGCAGCCCAAGATTCAAAGGGGATTGAGACCTTCTGTCCTTGCGGGACCTGCCTCACTGACTGGCAATGGGTCCTCTCATCCAGCTATCCCCTCTGGCCTCTCCCCAACCTTTCCGCTGTTGGCCAACTTGAGCTTCCTAGGCTCCTCCCTTCCTGCAGATGTGCTCCTCCTCCTCTGCTCTTGTTGGGTTGCCTTCCTGCCTCCCCAGCCTCCCCAACCTCCTCTTTTCAGCTCTAAGGGCCGCTGGCAGAATTTCTATCCAACCACCCTCAACTCATCTTGGCTTCTCTCTGCCATGCAGAAGGTTCATTTCCCCTGGATATTGGCTCTGTGAAGAAGGACCACGGTTTTCTGGACGAGGACTCTTTGGGGGCCCTGTGCAGGTAGGGGGGCTGAGGGTCAGACCTGGGAGGCTGGGGCCCAGCTTGGGGCTTCCTCGTGGAAAAAAGTATCCCTGTGCCCCTAACAGAGGAGGAGCCCCACATATCAACAAAGCTCATATGCTGTAGTTACCCTGCTTACTCTGTCTTCTGGGCCGGTGACACCCACACCCTCCTAGCACTCTAGCTGGAAAAGCCAAGGTCTGGCCTTGATTCTCTTAAGATGCCCTTCAGCGAGATTCCACAGTCCTCTCATTTGTCCCTTCTCTGCTTACACCAGCTTGGCCCTTGTCTGAGGTCAAATCATGACTTCTTGGATCCATGACAGCCTCTTACCTGGCCCTCCTGCCTTCCATCTCTGTGTTCCCCTCCTCAGCACTGCGCGGCCCGGCCGCCCACCAGCCACTAGAGTCAGTTTCCAGACAGGCACTCCTCTGTCTAAAATGTGTTTCTGCCTAAAGGGAAAAAAATCCAAAGCTTTTTAGCATGACACTGGAGGTCCTTCGCTATCTGGTTTTGACCAACCTTATCAGCCTGAGTCTCATCTTATAACTTTACTCGTCTGTTTAATGTTTTTCTCTCTACCTTGTCCCAGGCTCCTGTTGAAGCCTGAGATAGGAGTTCCTTTGTCTCTGTGGCTCTGAATCCCATTTCTGTCTTCCAGGAAGCCTTATCTGACTACAACCAGTCTGTTCACAGAACTTCCTTGTCCCACCCTCTGTGTGCCTGCTCTGCCTTCTGTCTACTCTGGTTCTTGAACCTGAGTTCTTTCCCATCTCTGTCGTGGTTTGTTTCCACATCTGTTAGCTCTCAGAGGACAGAGGCCATAATCTCCTTAGCATCATGTCTGGCACTGAGACCCACATGAACACTGGGCATGGGAGATATTTCACTGGCTGGGCACATGCACCAGTGGATGGCATCATGGGAATATCTTGGTAGGTTATGTGCTACAGGCTTTGGGGGTTGGGCCCTTGGGTGACTATTGCTTCGTTTCCTTGCAGGAGGCTGATGACCTTGAACAACTGTGCCTCGATGAAACTGGAGGTTCATTTTCAATGCAAGCAGGTGAGTCATGGCAAGAGTGGAGTCTGTGACCTTGCAACACCATGGGAAACTCAAGACATGCACAAACCACTTTCAAAACTAGCTCCAGTGTCCCAGGAGTCCGTGACATCTACAGTGCCTTGTTCCAGTACCTGGGGCCAGAGTGTCAGGGTTAGGCAAGCCTGGTGTAGAGGCTGAAGTATGAGAACAAGTGCCCTGGCCTTTGGCCTCACCCCCAACCCCAGCCCACCTGTACCTCCTGGGCTTACTAATAACCTGACCCACAGATGGCCCTTCCTTAAGGAAATCCATCTGCTTCCACTTCCTACTCTGTGATGGCAGAAATTCCTTGACTAGGGGGTAGAGACAGAAAAATGTGATGGAAAAATCATAGCCTATATGATGTTAGATGTCAAGGTTGTTAATTCTACCCACCCCAAGTCTTTTCCCTCTGGGCCCCATTTTCCTCATCTCTCTCATGAATAATGGGGAGGAGTATTCATAGCTTCCAGAAGCTTTTCTGCCTCTGCCAATCTGGGATTGCTGAGACTGTGAGGACTGTCCGTCTGTACGTAGCTCTGGAATGTGGACCTAATGACCCCATCCTGCCCTGGGGTCAGGTTCTGTGAGTTTCTTCTGAGGCTTTCTGCCCTAGAAGCCTGGAGCCAGGTGCATTAGCCAAGTTGCCAGAGCCCTGGCCTGAGAAGAAGGAAACTCCTGGAACCTAGTCCCCACTGACTGCTCAGTGACCTTGGGCGAGCCTCTTACTCACTGTGGGCCTTAGTTTCTCCACCTTGCAAATTAGAAAAGGAGAAAATCTCAAAACTCCTCTCAGCTCTGACATTCTGTGATTCTGCAACCCAGGCATGTGCCCTGACTGGGAATTGAACCAGTGACCCTTTGGTTTGCAGGTTGGCGCTCAGTCCACTGATCCACACCAGCCAGGGCCATTCTGTGATTCTGATCTAAGACTCTAGCCCAGACTTGAGAGGTTGCTGAGACCAAGAGGTTAAGACACCTGAAGTTGAGGCTGGGTCTGTCACTGACTTCCTGCATGACGTTGTATGACCTTGGGCAAGTGGCCTCTCATTTGTGGGTCTGTGTTTCACTTTCTGTAAATAGGGAGGTAGTGGATCAGTCAGTCACATGACCTTTACTGTCCATCTGGTCTCTGCCTATGCCTCCCAGCCTTCTCTTTGTAGCACCCCCAGAGCCAGCTCCCTCTCTAGTACATGTCCTCAATCAGAAAGCAGGGCCCTTTGCCCCAAAGTCTTCCAGGTGTTTGGAGGCAGAGTGGAGTACAAGCAAGGGCTGGTGGGTGGACTTCTCTGACCGACCCTGTGGTGCCCTTCCCAGAATGAAGACTCAGAAGAGGAAGAGCAGTGTACCATCAGCACCCCCTGGTCCTCACAGAAGGAGAGTCAGTGCTGGTCTCACATGGGCTCTTCTGACCTGTTGGCTCTACCGAGCCCTGAACTACCAGTGACATCCAGCTGTGAGAGTGTCCTCACTGAGCTTAGTGCCACCTCCCTGCCGGCCATCACCGTGAGCCTCCCACCTGAGCCAGCAGACCCACCCTTGCTAAGCCATGCCCCAAGCCCGAATGACCGGACCCTCCTCAGCCCCAACCAGGGATCAGAGGGTCCCCAGGACAAAGCCAAGAAGCGCCGTTCCCGTAGCTTCCTCAAGCACCTTGAGTCTCTGAGACGGAAGGAAAAGGGTGGCAGCCGGCAAGCTGAGTCTGAGCGTAGCCTAGCCACTTCAGAGAAGGCCACCAAAGCCTTCTCTTTCCGCAACCACCGTGGCTTCTTCTCAGCTGGATTCTACAGGGCCAAGAACCGGCCACACACCTCAGCCAGGGGTGGTGGCACTGACACTCAGAGGGCCTGGGAGGCCTGGTCTGTGGCCACACTCCGGCATCCTCAGCGGGTACACAGGGGTAACTGCCTGGTGCATGTGCCTGGGGACCACAAACCAGGCACATTCCCTCGCTCCCTGTCCATCGAGAGTCTGTGTCCTGAGGATGGACATCGTCTGGCCGATTGGCAGCCAGGTAGGCGCTGGGGCTGTGAAGGGCGCCGGGGCTCCTGTGGCTCAACTGGCAGCCATGCCAGCACCTATGACAACATGCCCGAGCTGTACCCAGCTGAGCCTATACTGGTTGGGGCTAAGGCTGAAGATGAGGAGGAGCGAGGTGGCAGCTATGCTCACCTAGATGACATCCTCCAGCATGTGTGGGGACTTCAGCAACGGGTAGAGCTTTGGTCTCAGACCATGTACCCAGACCTGGAGCCTGGAGATAAGGAAGAAGAAGAAGATGAAGAAGAGGAAGATGCCACTTCGTCAGTAGAAATAGCCACAGTTGAAGCTGAAGGTCAGCCTGAGGCTCTGGCCCAGATGGAGGCTCCAGCCCACAGAGAGTCCTCAGCCATGGGCCAGGATGAAGTTCAGACCATTCCCCCAGCTCATGCCTCAGCTGAACTCCAGACACAGGCCGAGCTGCAGGCGAGGGCCGAGGCCAAGTCACCAGGCCCAGCCCAGGAGAATGAGCAGGAGGTGAATTCAGGCATGGAACCCACCTCTGCCTCTAGCCTGTCTGTGGAAGAAAGACACTCCATTTCTGACACTGTGGCCTCCTCCAGTGAACTGGACAGTAGCGGGAACTCCATGAATGAGGCTGAGGCTGCAGCGTCCCCAGCTATACTCCAGGCATCAGCACCCCGTGACCGACGAGATTCAGGCGTTGGAGCCTCACTTACCAGACCCTGCAGGTGGGACTTTAGGGTAGGGATAGGGGCAGGGGGCTTGGTTGTCTCTGTCTCTTCCCTTCCTGATTCCTTCCTTTGCCTCTCTCCCCCTACTCCATTTTCACTACCCCCCCAAGCCAGTTTCTTAGTTATGCTGCCCGGGGGGCAGATTCCTGGGAGCTGGCTGATTGCTTTTAGGCACCAAGGTGCAGCAGAGAAAGAACAAGAGTACAAGACTTGGCAATCCGGAATGTTAGGTTCCAGACCTGCCTCTGTTGTGGCCTTGAGCAAATACTATCTTCTATTTGGGCCTCGGCTTTCCTGTATGTAAATCCACAGCATTAGAAGAGGTGATCTCTGATCCCCAGTTTTGCAATTCTGGACTTGTCACTGCAGCCCCGGAAAAGGGTAGGGGCTAATACTACTTGATGGCTCTAGATGGGCCGGAGGTAGGGCCCAGATGCAGTCTGGGTTATCTCTCCGATTGCATCTGGGCCACTGGACAGCCCTGGAAACTAAGACTAAACTTTTCCTACCCTGGGGCCTAGCGGCAGTGCTGACAATGGTCACGTCTCTCTGCATTTTTTTGGTGGAGGGGAGGGGCCAGAAGAACACAGCCTTTTCTAAGGTTGACCCAACCCTGCTCCTCTGGCTTTCTCCACCCCCTCATCCCTCACTAGGAAGCTCCGTTGGCACAGCTTTCAGAACTCGCACCGGCCCAGTCTCAACTCGGAGTCGCTGGAGATCAACCGACAGTTTGCCAGCCAGATCCACCTGCTGCACAAGGGCTCCCTGCTGCGGCTCACGGCCTTCATGGAGAAGTACACCATGCCCCACAAACAGGGCTGGGGCTGGTGAGTGTTCCGGGGCCACGTGGGTGGGGGGCTGGTCACCTGGTCCTGGCTCCCTCCCTGCCCCTACTCTAAGGCCCTGGGAGGGTCAGCCCCAGAACTTAGGTGTAGATAGGCAGAGCCCACAGGGCAGTGCAGTGGTGGGATGTGCCATGTGGCTGGAGGGACCGTGGCCTGAGAGGTAGCTTGTGTGGGTGAGGGGCACACATCGGATGCATGGGAGTATGTGTGCCATGTGTGAGGGAGGGATGGGGGTGCGGAAAATGAGGTCCTTGAGCTGTACCTCCTCTACCCCAACATCCGTGCTACCGCCAGTGACATTGTCTGAAAGTGCAGCTTTGGTTGTCGCTCTCCTGATAAGTACCCTTCTGTGGCTCCACATTGCCCAAATTTCCTTCCCACCATGATCCTTTCACATTCTGGCCCTGCCCCATCTGTCGGGCTCTGTAGATGTCTTTTCCCCATTTCTCCTCTGGGACAATGCCTACTAATTTCTCAAGAGACTGCTAAATCCCTACCCATATCTGAAGCCTTCCCTGACCCACTAGGTACAGTTCCCCTCCCTCATGGGTCTTCCGCGAAGCTCTTGGCTCACTACTGGCAGCAAGTATTGTCACTGCCTTTTGACACAGTTATTTCCTTAACCAGAGCTCGCTGTGTTCCTCTGTGACTCAGTAGGGCTGGCCCCAGAATAGATGCTTAGCAGTTGTTGACTTGGGGGATATGGTGTGTTTCTTACCCCGCTTCCCACTGCCTAAGTCCCTCAGGACTGCAGACAGTTTCCAAGCTGTGTCCCAGTGTAGCCCGTGCCCCTTCCCGATCTTTTGTTACTCCTCCAAACAGGTCAATGCCCAAGTTCATGAAAAGGAACAAAACCCCAGACTACCGGGGCCAGCATGTGTTTGGGGTGCCGCCCCTCATCCACGTACAGCGCACAGGCCAGCCGCTGCCACAGAGCATTCAGCAAGCCATGCGCTATCTGCGCAGCCAGTGCCTGGACCAGGTGAGTCCCACTGGGGGACCTGCGGAGAGGTGGTGCTAGGGAGGAAGTCTGAGGCTAAGAAATTGGGGAGGGAAGCCACTCTGCTCTGCTTCTTCCCCCTGGCTTGGCCCACCAGAGACCTTTACTAGCCTTAGGAAGGCCCAGCAAGAATGGAGCCAAAGCTCCCCTCTTCCCAGCTCTGTCCCAGCCTCCTTCTTGGCCCGGGTGCTATACTTCCCAACTTCCGAGAGTCTGCCTTAGCCTAGATCCCCCTTTGCCTCTTTGTTTCCACTAAAGCCATGTTTCTGCTTGGCCCGAAGCTATAAAAACTATTTTCTTTGGTTTTGCCTTTTTCCTCCAACTCTGTGTAGAGGAGGCCTGTGTGTTTGGAAGTCCCTGGGGTAGCCTATACTTGTGACTCCTGGTCCAGCTCTGGCCTCACAGTCTCCCTTCCATGTCTCCCTTCTTCTCTCCCTCCCTCCCTCCCTGATCTGCACGGGCCAGGTGGGCATCTTCCGCAAGTCTGGGGTGAAGTCTAGGATCCAGAACCTGCGCCAAATGAATGAGTCCTCCCCTGACAATGTCTGCTATGAGGGCCAGTCGGCCTACGATGTGGCTGACCTGCTGAAGCAGTATTTCCGAGACCTGCCAGAGCCCATCTTCACCAGCAAACTCACCACTACTTTCCTGCAGATCTATCAGCGTGAGTTGCCAGTACTCATCCCCGACAATCTGCCCCCTTCTCAACCATCCCGGAGACAAACCACATTCTATTCCCCAAACCCGCTATATGGGAGGGACTTACCTAAGGTTACACCACACATTTGAGTGGAGCTTGATCTTGCACCTGGAGACCTCCCAGAGCCCAACTTTGCCATTCTCTCTCACTGGAGTCCCTTGGGACCACTGTTTCTTCTGTGTTCCCAGACACAGTAGGCTCTAGGGAATAAGGAAGCCCTTCCATCTTTACTCCCCTACAGTCCTCCCCAAGGATCAGTGGCTGGCAGCAGCACAAGCCGCTACTTTGCTGCTCCCTGATGAGAACCGAGAGGTGCTGCAGACCCTGCTGTATTTCCTAAGTGACATTGCCTCTGCTGAGGAAAACCAGATGACAGCTGGCAACCTGGCAGTGTGCCTGGCACCCTCCATCTTCCACCTCAACGTCTCCAAGAAGGATGGCCATTCACCCAGGTGAAACAGGGTAGCATGTGGGTGGGGCCAGGCAGGGACAGTTTGCCAACTCTCGCCCCACTTGGACTTAGGGCCCTTGATGCCTGGTGTTACAGTTCTAAAACATCACCACAAGGGGTTAGCATCACTCCTCAGGGGCCTGGGACTGGTTCAATGCCGTGAAGCAGGGTCTTCTAAAAGACACCAGGTTGTTTTGTGTTCAGGACTGGCAAGCTGGCTTCCTGAGACCTGGAAACCAGCCATATTATCTCCTGCCATTGTGCCACCCTCTCCTCTCCGCCCTTTCCTGTAGGATCAAGAGCAGGCGCAGCCGTATTGGCCGTCCAGGCCCTAGGGACCTAAGTGAGAACATGGCGGCCACCCAGGGCCTGTCACATATGATCAGTGACTGTAAGAAACTTTTCCAGGTGAGTGATTCCAGGCCATGATGCCTACCTCCCAGATCCTGGGGGAATCATCAGGTCTGACCTTTGTACCCCAAGTCAGGGATAGGGCCCAATTTCACACATGTCCCTCAACCCCCTACTTCCAGCTCTGCCTGCAAGGTTTCTCACTGACCTCACTGCAGTAGCCAGGACTCCCCACCCCGTGAACACGAGCCTGACAGACTCTGTGGGCCATGGGACCGAGGGTCCCTGATGCTCTCTGCTGCTTGCTCCTCATGGCCCCAGCCCAGTGTGTGTGTGCCCTGCCAGGTTCCCCAGGACATGGTGCAACTGTGTGGCTCCTACAGTGCAGCTGAGCTCAGCCCTCCTGGCCCAGCCCTGACTGAGCTGCGGCAGGCCCAAGCTGCTGGTGTGAGCCTCAGCCTGTACATGGAAGAGAGTGTCCAGGAGCTGCTGCGCGATGCTGCTGAGCGCTTCAAGGGCTGGATGAGTGTACCAGGGCCCCAGCACACAGAGCTGGCTTGCAAGAAGGTGAATATCGCACCTACCATGGTTGCTGTGGGGCTGGGAGAGGACTCAGTGCAGGCAAGGGGCCTGGGATCCCAAAGGAAGGGGCTGCCCTGATAGTCTCGCTGTGCCTCGGCCTGATACGTGGACGATGTCAGCCAGCAAAGCCAGAACCAAATGAGACCAAGGGATTTTTCTTGGGGTTCATTTGTCAGAATTACTTTCCCAAAGCCCCACTGTGGACACGTCACTACTTTTACAGCCTCATCTTCCATCTCTCCTGCACCACAGTCACGCAGTGCTTCTGCCCCTGATGTTGTGCTGCTTGGACTGACCAGCCCCACACATTACATTTCCCCATCCACTGTAAGCCCCAACTTGATATGCCCCCCTTCTCCACTCAGAGACCCCTGCCATGCCCTGGGCTGGAGGTGACTTCTCTCTGTCCTTCTCTTAGCACTTAGCCATGTTCTCTCTTGGGTTCTGATTGCGAATAAGACTGTACACCTGAGGACTGCCATGTATAAAGTGGTCACAGTGAAATTTCCCTCATGGGGTTGGGATGAGCAGCCAACCCAGCATCTGGCATGTACAAAGGGCTCAGTGAGCAGCAGCTTTGGTCGCTTTGCACGTTTTCTGCTCTGTGCATTAGGTGGTGAGTTCCTCAAGGACAATCCCCATATCTTCTCCGTTCACATCCAGAAATTTCCAGCACTGCGCCTATTTCATGGTAGAGCCTAGTAGGCCTCTGAGAATGTGGCTCTGTCATCTCTTTGTAATCTGAGCAGGTAGAGAAGCAGACATCTGGAAAGGAGAGACAGGACAGGGAACACAGGGGTGGCCTGTTGGGGGGTTGACACGGGTTGGCACAGGAGCCCTGCAGCCTTCCTTCCTCTGGGCCTGGCGTGAGGGCAGGCCGGAATGGGAGGGTGAGTGGGAGCTCTTGAGCCCTGACAGCTGCCTCTGTCCCCACTCCCCTGGCCTGCAGGCACCAGATGGGCACCCCCTGCGTGTGTGGAAGGCATCCACTGAGGTGGCAGCCCCTCCTGCTGTGGTGTTACACCGTATTCTGCGGGAGCGGGCCCTCTGGGATGAGGACCTGCTGCGGGCCCAGGTGCTGGAGGCCCTGATGCCGGGTGTGGAGCTGTACCACTATGTCACTGACAGCATGGCGCCGCACCCTTGCCGTGACTTTGTGGTGCTTCGGTAAGAGACTTTAGCTGCTACTCTGCTGTACTTAGGGGACAGGTGAGGTGGGGTGGGAACCAGCATCAGAAACCTGAATGTGTCCCTTCTGCACAGGATGTGGCGTTCTGACCTGCCTCGCGGGGGTTGCCTGCTTGTCTCCCAGTCCCTGGATCCTGAGCAACCTGTCCCAGAATCTGGGGTGCGGGCCTTGATGCTCACTTCCCAGTACCTCATAGAGCCTTGTGGCCTGGGCCGCTCCCGGCTCACCCACATCTGCCGTGCTGACCTAAGGTACTTAGGCCCCCTTTGCCCTGGTGACCTCCTTGCCTCTGCCCCATGCTGTTGATCCCTGGGGGCTGGGGGCCAGTCTCTTGTCTCTTCTTCCTTCCACCTGGAAAGGGCTCCTGGTAAGACCACATGGCTCATTCCTTCCTGCTTCTCTCTCCCCAGGGGCCGTTCTCCTGACTGGTACAACAAAGTCTTTGGGCACCTGTGTGCCATGGAAGTGGCAAAGATCCGGGACTCCTTCCCCACCCTGCAGGCAGCTGGCCCGGAGACAAAGCTGTGAGCTTCGGCCTGGTTCCAGGGTGACACCGCCCCGCCCCCTTGGTACCAGATGATTAGGGAGGATCATAGCACAGCAAACCCCATATGCTGCTTCCAGGGGCAGAGCCATTTCCCGTACCCCAGCTACCTGGCCCCACTCCCTGAAGTTCCCCCGCACATACAGGAGAATTTCAGTGTCCCATCTCCACTCCACCCCCACCCCAAACCTGTGTTCTGCCTTCCTGACAGAGTGGAGCCATTTTAGGAGCAAGAACACCACCATTGACCCCAGGCCCACAGAGCCACCAGTCAGCCTGGAGCCTTACCAGCTCTCTGCCTGCAGGGGACAGAGGGAGAGGGCAGTGTGTACTCCCAGCTCTCTGCCCTTTTGAGAGGTCAAGCCATCCTGTTTGGTACTAGGGTCCCTTTGAGATTGGACAGGAGGTTCTGGCCCTTCCTTTGGGCCCAACAATGGCTCTAAACTAGCTTTTCCAGATAAATTGGATGGGACTGGATAGGCACGTGGGCAGAGCACAGGGCAGCCCCAGCCACTGTGGAGTGTTTTATCTGTGTAAATCCGATGCTGATTTTTATGAGGCTGATCAAAAGAGTAGGCATAGACGGACCCCTAGTAGGCGACATGACGATTTGGGATAGCTTGGGACATGAGAGTGGAGGAGGGACCCTCCTTTCTCTGATCTCAACAGACCAATGAACCAGTTTCCCCTGGCTTGGGTCCCAGACTTGATCTGCCACTCCGTGGGGTCCCGTGTAGCCTTTGGCCACGAACTGCTACATCTGGAGAGTAGACAAGCTCACTCCCACCACATGGGCTGAGCAAAAGCAGATGGTGGCAAGGAGACACGTAGCTGTGTCTGAGTCCCTTCTCCTGCTCTTTGCGCCTGTGGTACCAGGCTGATATAATAGCCCCTTGAAGCAAAGACCCGGCCTGTGGTTCAGGTGTCCAGCCAGCCAGATGGCAGGGCCTAGTGTCATCTCAGCCCGCTGGGGAGTGATCCAAACCTGACCTATCCCTATCCACATTGGCTATCTGGGTTCATGTGGAAATTCAAGTGCCATTCTAACATCAACTCATGATTCATTTTTCTTTAAGCTCAATAAACTGAAGTGAGATGGTTCCTAGCCAACATTGTACTTTTTTAAGCCTGTTTTACTTGTACCTATAAATACTGTACAGTCAGGATATATATATGTATTTGTGGACATATAGGTACATACATACATACATACATACACACAGATACGTTCTATCATGAGCGTGCTATAATCTGTGGGTGGGAGTGGGGGGGGCAGGGCACCTAAGGTGAGATGGGAGAAGTGGAGAGCAGGAACCACATGGCTCCCTCGGCAACACAATAAAGCAACACTGGAGATCCATGCTGGCTGTGTGGCTCTTTGCTCAGATGCTGGGTAGGGCCTGGGCTCTGTGTTAGGGTGAGAGCTCTTGAGCGTTACTGGCCTAGGACTCAGGGAGGTCCCAAGAGGAACAGGGGCCAGGCCTCAGCTCTTCTCTTTAGAAGGGGATTTGAGGGTGGGGAGGTAGGATTCCAAGAAGCCACAGCTTGGGCACAAGCTGCAGACCCCATCCCCTATCTTGGCCAGGGTCCCTCATTTGAGGGGCCCACAAGCATGACCTCAGGAGTCCTGACAGTAGCATTTCCCTGGCAATGCTGTCCTTTCTTCCCCTGCTGCACACAGCTCGAGCTAAAGGATGAGGAGTGGAGACCCGGCCCTGGGAGGCTTGGGAAAGCTGTTGCACTCAATCAGTCGTGTTATGGGAGGTCTATCTAGAGTGCCTTACGGCAGCTTCTGGTCTGGTTTCATTGGCCAGCAAAGCCCAGGGGGCTAAGAGGGGCCCATTCATTGTTGACTTCCCTGGAGGAAGGAACTTGCCTCTTCCCTGTTACTGCAGCTAGAAAATTCCCAGCCTCTAAGGGGCAGCCAGAGAAAGTGTAGGCTCCACAGTCAAATCTGTATTTCCATCCCTTAAGTGCTGTCGGATAGCCTGCAACTAACTTTCTGCTTCCTCACAAGGCAGATAGACCAGGGACGCATTGTCACAAGTCAGCCTCAGTAAGTGTTCATGTTGGCCTGCCCCTGTCTGCGTCCCCACCCAGTCTGAATAGGTCGGGCTGCCTGTCAAGTCCCACTTCACTGTCCCCTCCTTCCCTTCTTTTCTGGATTTAGCTGGCAAGGTGAGTGGAGGGCCTGGCAATGCTGTCAGGAAAACAGTGTACTCACCCCTCACCTCCTTGCCCTAGGTTGGCTCCGGGCTGCCGCAGCTTCCAAGACAGGCAGGTGGCACCTCAAGCTGATGGCAAGGGCCTGGGATTAAGCAGAGACTAGGGTCACATCTGGGCTTTGTGGGCCCTTTTCTCATAAACAATATTAAAATACATATTCTATAACTGTTTTGGTATGAAGATGAATATTATCCAGGCAGGACTAATCACTCTATATTCATTGTTACTATATTCATTTTTTTCTACTGATATTAAAGTAATTTAAAACATTTTTGTGGATGATAGGTGTTGGGCCTACTAGGCGTAACAAGAGGTTGGCTCGCAGAGGGCAGCACAGAGCCTGTGACATCTCTGCTGGGGAGGGGAGCAGGAAGTCCTCACTGTGATGGCTGGACACCTGTCCCTACACTTGGGACGCATCTAGCATATGTGACCACAGCACCGCTTCCTGCCTCCCTTGTTAAAGCGTATGCACTCCTCATTTCCCAAGTCTGGAGAGGCAAGCAGGTTCCTGTCAGGGCCTCTAGCTGGCTCCTATGACCTCGGACAAGCTCCTTGATATCAAATGAGATCAATATATGGCCCAGGGCTCCTGACTGGGAGGCAGAGACCCCCTGCTCCCAGCCTCTGCTCCTCTGAGTGTAGAAGGAAGAGCAGGACCCAAGCTGGTGTACTTCCAACAACCCCCCGCCCCCCCGCTGGAGGGGGCAGCTGAATAAATGACTCCAGCTTGTCCATGGAGTGGGACATGCTGTACAGGTCACAGAAAAGCACCAGCATAAACAATCACTGCCTGTGTAGGCAGAGGAAATGGCCATGTCCTGACCCGTGGCAGGTTCACATGGAGGGGAAGCAGAGGACACGCAGGAGAGTGAGATGGGGTGGGGTGGGGGCAAAGGGGCAGGGTACTAAAAAGAGAGGCAGTGCCCCTTCCCTGGCTGGTGTAGCTCAGTGGATTGAGCATGGGCCTGTGAACCACGCGATCTCAGTTCGATTCCCAGTCAGGGCACATGCCTGGGTTTCAGGCCAGGTCCCCAGTAAAGGGCACATGAGAGGCAACCACACATTCATGTTTCTCTCCCACTTTTTCTCCTTCCCTTCCCCTCTCTCTAAAAATAAATAATATATATATATAAAGAGAGGCAGTGCCCAGAACCCAGGGAAAGGAGAGGGAACCACAGAAATGAAAACCAATCCTTCTCTGGTGTGTTTGACACAGTTTAACCACCTGCTTCCTCACTGGATACTCACAAAACCCCAAAGGCAGATGTAAGTTTTATTCCCATTTTAGAGGTGCAGAAGCTCAGTGGAGAGGTGAAGGGAGGTACTTGGCCACTGTTACAATCAGCTGGTTAGTGGTGCGGCTAGATTTGAACAAATTGGACCTGGGTGACTCACTGTTGGGAGGATGAGAGATCAGTGTGGTGGCACCTGAGAAGTGAGGGGGTGAGTGAGGCAACAGCACCTTTTCTCCTGGTTTTCCATGTCTCTGCACCACCTCCAGTAAAATACACTTGGTTTGCTCCAAAAAGACCTTGGGTTGGATATCAGCATGATAGGTAGCTAACATATTTAGTGCTGACTATATGCCAAGCACTGCTTGCACACTTCACACACCTTTCCTCCTCTGATGCTCTGTGTGCCCCTGTCATACCAGGCACTTTCCACAGCAATCCTATGACAAATGGCCTTATTTTACTGATGAGAACAACTGAAACCCAGGGAGAGGAAGGGATGGTCACTTTTGTGCCCTCTCTGAGGGCACAGAGCTAGCAAATGAGGGAGCCTGAATTTGAAGCTTGGTCTGTCACACTCTAAAGACCAAAGGGCCCTGGCTGGTGTAGCTCAGTGGCTTAAGCACAGGCCTGCAAACCAAAGGGTCACTGGTTCGATTCCCAGTCAGGGCACATGCCCCGGTTGTGGGCCAGGTCCCCAGTAGGGGGCGTGCGAGATGCAACCACACACTGATGTTTCTCTCTCTCTCTTTCTACCTCCCTTCCCCTTTCTCTAAAAATAAATAAAATCTTTTAAAAAAAGGACCAAAGAAAGTCTTCGGTTGGACAGGGTGGTGGGCATTAGACCCAATGGGATAAGCTCAGCAAAGCAAGGGCACCTGAAAATGGAACCTTTTGACAAATAGAACCTGTGCATTCTGAGGGTTTCTTGACAAAAGCCTCCATGTTCTTATTGCTTTTGCTCTTTCTATCCCTCTTTTTTCTGTCTTTAATTTTTTCCATCAGCATTTAAAAAAGGATTTTATTAATTTTTAGAGAGAAGGGAAGGGAAGGAGAGAGGGAGAGGAATATCAATCTGTGGTCACCTCTAGCAGACAGACATCCCCACCAGGGACCCAGCCTGCAACCCAGGCATGTGTCCTGATTGGGAATTGAACTGGTGACCCTTTGGTTCACAGGCTGGCACTCAGCCTACTGAGCCACACCAGCCAGGGGGCTCCATTAGCAATTTTTCTCCCATATCCTCTTCTGCCTTCACCCACCTCCTGCCTCTCACAGTCACCATACTGTTGTCATGTCCCTGAGTTCTTTTGCTTCTTTTCCCTTTTTTGCTTGATCCCTCCACCCTCTGCAATTCGCCACCCCATAAGCTGTCAGCCTGCTCTCTATGAGTCTGTCTCTATTTATCTTTCTTTCTTAAACTCCCTTTTCCCCCTGCTGTTCTTTCTGTCCCATCTGTCCACCCCCGATTCACTGTGAACTGACAGGTCCTGTGCTGGGGTCTGGGGCCAGAGTTGAATAAGGCCCAGAACTGGCCTACAATGAGTTCAAAATCCCATGCAGGCAGCAAATATGGAAATCGTTTCAATAAATGATAACTGACAAGTCAGAGACAGGCACAGCCTGGAGCGTGAGGGATGGGCAGTGGGGTAAGGGAACCAGAGTAGGCTTCCTGGAGGAGGCACAATATAAAAGTCTTGAAAGGTAAGTAGGATTTAGGTAGATGATGAAGAGGACCAAGAAAGGCATTCCAGTTAAGGAAACAGCATGAGTAAAGAAAGAGAAGAGGGCTGGAGGTGCATGCAGGCACCAGGTCCCAGAGAGTCGCATATGGCATGCTGAGCCAGCGTTTCCCAAACTGGGTTCCGATGAACACTATGTCCCATGAGAAAGATTGGGTGGAGAGGTGTACATTAACATAGTACAGATGACAATTTGTTCTGTGATAAGGACACTTGCTTGCTCGGTTGAGCAAAGCAGTCTCATTTATGTGCCCTCCTTGCAACCTCTTTTGTCACCACCACATAGTTTGGGAAATGCTGCCATAGACAGCAGGGGGCTCTAGGCTGAGAGTGATGAGGTGGGGACCATGTTTTAGAAGGCTCCTTCTGGATGCTGCGTGGAGAAAAGAGCTGCACAGAGAACAGGAAAGAGCCTGCTGCAATCATCCAGGCAAGATAATTGAGTCCACCCATGGGAAGGGTACAGTAGGGAGGATGGGTGGCATGGGAGCCCATCTCATCTCTGAACTGGGCCAGGTCCATGCACCTTGCAGCCTGCCCAGTCTAACCCTAGGTTTGTCTACAGTCTCTCCACCCAGCCCTCCTCCACCCTAGCAGTGCAGCTCCTCCAGACTACCCAAGATGCCAGGGGGCTGGCACTCCAGAAAGCTGGGTTCCTGGTCCCTCTCCATCCTAAAACCTTGAAAGGTGAAGGTCCTGCAAGGCCCAGGGTCCTCAATTTTATTTCTCCTGAATGGGATTTGCAGCTTGGGTGGGCTGGACTGATGGCAGCAATAAAACGAGTTGAGGAGGGAGGTGCAAGTAGCCGCTCTTCTACCCATGGGTCAGCCTCACTTTCTCATCCTGGCCAAGTATGGAGTCACGGTCACAGGTGAAAACACCCCGACAGGCTACTTCTGTAGGCAATGCTGATGGGTACCTTGCCCATGTGGACACACACTGTGTACAGCAAAATACCTGAGCTGGCCCAAATGTACATAAAAGGGAGCACGGAGCTGGTGATCCTCGTGTACTCACAGGTGTGCATGCACACACACACACACGCACACACATATGGCTCCATGACATTTTGATCTGGCTGCTATAATGCATCCATTTGGACACCAGGAACATTTTGTTCTGCTTGCTTTAATGGGGATACATTAGACATAAAGATATTTTTACAAGGCCTGACATTAAACCATTAAACTTTCAGGTTTTTTTTAGACTATTGAGTGCTGTTTGAAAAGGATATCCTCATCTTACCACCCCCATCTCACTCTCTTGGTGTTCCAGCCCTTATAGAGGCTGGCGGTGGAATTCTGGAATCAGGGAGGCTCCGGGATGTCAGAGGAGCCCATTGTCCAATAATGAAACTGTGGTGATTTTATGTGTAACACAGCCCTCTGGGTATAGTGTGTTCAATGGCTCCAGCACAGTGGTCCTCAAAATGTTCTGTGTTAAGATGTGCTGACTATGATCATGCATGGAGACCCAGGACACATGTCCTCAAAGTGACACAGAAAATCAACCCCAGGCACAAAGACTCACACATGCAGGCACAAACACATGGAAGCCTCTGACACACATCCTTTCCCTTCTCACTTACTGGTTATGTAACCCTGGGCCATGGGGTGTCCAGGTGACTGAGCCTCTGCCGGCACCAGGCTGTGTGATGATAACACCAGTCACAGGTCAAGGGCAGGAACACCTGGGCACTTACAGTCCTAAAAAACATGGGCACTGGATGAACCACTTGTCCAGCAGCAGGTGGAACTGAAGGAGCGCTGGAGACCTGGGCCTGGGCCCAGCCACTCACCACCCTCTGTAGCCCTGTCCCCTGACTAAGTCACCCACATGGTCAGCTCTGCAACCAGGGTGATAGGGCATACATGGGGTGCTGCTCTGTATGCCCTTGCCAGGGCCTTGGGAATGTCCTTGCCTTCAGGTACTTGCCTCTCCAGCTGCATAGTCAGCTTGACCTGTGGGTGGAAAGAGAGAGGATGTGGAAGGGTCTTGTGTGAAGACTTTTGCTCTGGCAAGAAGCGGTCCCCTCCTCACACAACCTTGCTGGGTCTGGTTGAGAATGAAGAGAGAATGCAAATCCCCTGCCCTGTAGAGGTGGTCTGTTTAGAAGGCCTGGTCTGAGGAACTGTCTGCACCAACACCTTATTTCAGCTTGGAGACCACTCATTCCTCCGTCCTTTCTCTTTACAGTTCCCTGCTGGCCCGGCCCAAGCCCCCTCTCTCTGCCAGGTAGATGGGATGGGACAGAAAATAACATAATGGGAAGGAAGGAGGAAAGCAGGTGGGAATGATGTGGGCAGACAAGCTCGTGGCCTCAGAAAGAAGAGGGAAGAGATGTATGAACAAACAGATCTGATAGAAATGGCAGGGCAAAAGGGTGAAAATGATTTTTTAAAAAGGGCGAATTCAAAGATGAGGGAAATGTTGGCACTCCTGAGTCTCCCCCTGGATGTCCCAACCAGCAACTTAAAGCCAAAATGGCCCCGCCCCATGTCAGCATTTTTCCCTTCCGGAGCCAGACCCCTCAGCTGACTAGTTCCTAACTCCATTCCAGCGGTTTTTCTCTACTTCCTACCTCTCAAGTCTGAGTTTGTCCCCTCCTCCATATTCACACTGCCACCACCAGGCCATCACCATGTCCCACCCCTCACCTGGAATACCAGAGTACCCCATTTCCTGGAGTTCACTTTTGGCCCTTCGACTCATGTTCCCCATCCTGACATACTCTTCAGTGGCTCCCCATTGTTCTTCAGATAAATTCCAAATTTCTCACCATAGCCCCAAAGGCCCTGTGAGTTCCGTTGCCTATCTTCTTCCACAGACTCATCTCTTACACTCCCTGTATAGATGGCAACAGTCCTATTTTACATGTGACTCGTGCCCATCTCCAGACTTTGGCACACACTGCTTCCTTTGCCTGAAACATCTTTCTTTTTCCTATTTCATCACATGGAAAACTTCTCATCCTTTGAGCCTCATCTTACACAATCTCTCCTTCTGGGAGCCAGTCTGGTTTGGGGGTTCCTCTTATGGAGTCCCACAATCCCTGGCCTTCTCTTTGTCACAGAACTGATCACACTGAGTTATTATTATCTGGTTACATCCTAGACTCCCCCACTCAATGGGAGCTCCTTGAAGACTTTTTTGTTGTTGTTAATCCTTGTATGGCATCTTGTAGGTGCTTAATGATCATGTGTTCAATGAACACTCTAGTACCTTGTGCACAATAAGCCAATGTTTCTCAGATTGAATTACTATTCAGGAAAGAGCCAGTCGATGGGGCTGTCAAGGAAACTGGGCAGGATTGGGAAAGGGTTTGAGGTGGTGGAGTGGAGTGTTGGCTGGAACCTGAAGTTTCTGCTAGGAAGAACCAGGTGAGCTGAGAGAAGGGAAAGCTTTTCTGTACTGCAGGAGTTGGTATGGTGAGGTACATGTTAGGACTTGAAGACCTGAAGGAAAGATATCAGCTTTAGCCCTTTTAGGGCAGTTTTTTATAGCCTCACTGCCCAGTTCATACTCTGTGGGCTGGTGAACGGCTTGTATACACCGTAGTGTTTGTAGTCCAGATGGCTGGCAAAGGGTGATTTGGGCTGTGAGACCCCATCAATTCTATAAATATTAAGCACCTATGATGTTCCAGGAACTGTTCTAGACACTGAGGGACACAGCAGTGAGACAGTAACATACCAAAATCTCCTCACATTCTAATGAAGGGAGATAGACAATAAATGAAATAAATAAAATTTACAGAATGTTAGGCAATTATAAATCTATGGAGGAAAAATTAAGGTGGGAAGGAAGCTAAGAAGTTGCTAGAGGGTCAGCCCTGGCTGGTGTAGCTCAGTGGATTGAGTGCAGTCCGGTGAACCACACGATCGTGGTTCGATTCCCAGTCAGGGCACATGCCTGGGTTGCAGGCCAGTTCCCAGCAAGGGGGTGCATGAGAGGCAACCCTACATTGATATTTCTCTCCCTCTCTCCTTCCCTTCCCCTCTAAAGATAAATAAAATCTTTAAAAAAAAGAAGTTGCTAGAGGGTCACATGGTTCAATTATAAGTTGGGAGGTCACGGGGCCGCAGAAGGTGAGAAGCCTGTCCTGCAGGAGTATTGTAGAGAGCAAGGGCGGGGCCAAGGAGTGGTGAGCTCCTCACCAGGCCTGCAAGTAGGAACTACAAGGAAGAGCCCATGACCGTACTGGCACCCTAGAGATTGGCTGGAGCCTGGAATTTCATCTCACCTGCAGTCTCATCTCTTCCCATTTCATACTCCAGCTCCTGCCCTCGGCACACGTAAACATAGCACATCGGCTTGCAGTCCAGAACTGCTTCTTGGAAGGTAACAAGTCAGGTTGCACCTTACTTCCTTTCAGCTGCAACTGGCAATCTTGGATGGTAGGACCAAGAAGTTTGATTAACCAATGCAGACTGTATGTCCTATTTCAGGTCCCTGCATCTCCCAAGGGTGGCAGGAATGAGTGTGAGTGGAGCGCTGCCACTGATGTATGCACAGTGTGCCCCAGGGACTGTGTGTGCACATTGGAGTTGGGTTCCATGTGCAGCTGACTCTGGGCACTTTGTGTTCCCTCTCTGAGCCTTACTTTCCCCTTTTGAAATACGAGCCCTGGCTGGTGTGGCTCAGTGGATTGAGCACCGGCCTGCGAACCAAAAAGTCAACAATTCGATTCCCAGTCAGAGCGCATGCCTGGGTTGCGGGCCAGGTCCCCAGCTGGGAATGTGTGAGAGGCAACCACACATTAATGTTTCTCTCCCTCTCTTTCTCTCTCCTTCCCCCCCTCTGTAAAAAATAAGTAAAATCTTTTTATTTTTATTTTTTAAATATATTTTATTGATTATACCATTACAGTTGTTCTATTCCTCCCTTCATTCCCCTCCACCCAACACACCCCCTCCCCCACCCTTCCCGCCTTTAGTTTATGCCCATGTGTCTCAAGTTCTTTAGATTCTATATTTCCCCTACCATTCTTGCCCCCCCATCTATTTTTTACCTACCCTCTATGCTACTTATTTTCTGTATCTTCTCCCCCCTTCTCCTCCTCCCACTCCCCTGTTGCTAACCCTCCATGTGTTCTTCATTTCTATGGTTCTGCTCCTGATCTAGCTGTCCTCTTGGTTTGCTTTTGTTTTAGGTGTGGTTGTTAGTAACTGTGAGTTTGCTGTCCTTTCACTGTTCCTATTTTATCTTCTTTTTCTTAGATAAGTCCCTCTAACATTTCATATAATAAGGGCTTAGTGATGATGAACTCCTTGAATTTGACCTTATCTGAAAATCACTTTATCTGCCCTTCCATTCTAAAGGAAAGCTTTGCTGAGTAGAGCAGTTTTGGATGTAGGTCTTTGGATTTCATGACTTGGAATACTTCCTTCCAGCTCCTTCTTGCCTGGAAGGTCTCTTTTGAGAAATCAGCTGACAGTCTGATGGGAACTCCTTTGTAGGTGACTGCCCCCTTTTCTCTTGCTGCTTCTAGAATTCTCGCCTTCATTTTAATCTTGGCGAATGTAATTAGGATGTGCCTTGGTGTGTTCCTTCTTGGGTCCAACTTCTTTGGGACTCTCTGAGCTTCCTGGATTTCCTGGAAGTCTATTTCCTTTGCCAGACTGGGGAAGTTCTCCTTTATTATTTGTTCAAATACATTTTCCACTCATGGCTGTTTCTTTCCCCCTTCTGGTACCCCTATAATTCGGATGTTGGAACGTTTAAACATGTCCTGGAGGTTCCTAATCCTCTCCTCATTTTTTTGAATTGTTGTAACTTTACTTTTTCCTGTTTGGTCATTTCTTTCTTCCTTCTGGTCCACCCCCTTGATTTGAGTCCCAGTTTCCTTTCCATCACTATTGGTTTCCTGTGCATTTCCCTTCATTTCAATTAGTTTAGCCTTCATATGTTCCTCTATTTTATGACTGTAATCAACCAGTTCTGTGAGCATCCTGATCACCAGTGTCTTGAATTGTGCATCTGAGAGGTTCGCTATTTCCTGGTCACTTAGAGTTATGGGCTCTGGGGCTTTAAGTTCTTCTTGAGCCATAGTTTGGATTGTTTGTGCCTGTTACGCATGAGGAGCAGAGCCCTAGGTGTTCACTGGGGCCGGGCGACCCAGTCGCTGGGTTGTGACCCTGTATGTGGGGGTGGGGCCAAAGGAAGGCAATGGCGAGCACCCTTTGCTTCCTCCCGCTGCCACTGTGGGCCACGTGATTCGTCCCACTGCCTGTGAGTGGGCCGTGCGATTTGTCCCACTGGTCGCGAATGTGCAACCATGGTCAGCCGCTGCTGGGTTCGTTGCTGGGGGCTGCGCGGTCTGTCTCACTTCTCACTCCCGCTGTCCCAAGCCCTCATTTGGTCCGTCGGGGCTACACTGGCTGCCTGGGCACTTGGGGTTGGGGGGATCCTTCCTGCCCGACCCTGCTGCTGGCTCCGCCCCTCTTACCCGTCCGGTAGAACGGTTCGTTGTTGTTGGACTTCCGTATAGTTCAATTTTCTGTTCTTTGGCTGCGTCTTTGTTCTCCAAACCTTTGTTGTATTCAAACTTGGTTGTGGGAGAAGGCACAGTGTTTCCACCTACGCCTCCATCTTGGCGGAAGTCGTAAAATCTTTAAAGAAAGAAATATGCAGCTCCTGCTCTACCTCCTTTACAGGATACTCAAGGATGAAAATGAAGTATAAAGCTTAAGGTGGTATATAAAGGCCTGCAGTGAATGCCACTTGACTACAGCTTTTTCTGAGAGGGCGGAACAACCTAGCTCTACTAGCCATCCCCATGTGTCTGCCCTTGGAAAAACATCTGGGTCCTTTCACTCAATCTGAGACCAAGCTCCTGGTGACCCAGGGCAAAAAGGGAAAGGATACTGCCTTCTCAGCTGGAAACATGGAGGTGCCCTGGGTCATGGTAGGCTGGGGGCACGGGGACATGGGGAGGTGCAGGCCATTTTCCTCACTTATTATCCTCCGTGAAGAAATTGAAATGTGCTCTCTTAGGTAGACCTTGAACATTTAACAAGCATTCATCATACCAGGTACTGTATTAAGCACATGGAGAAAGATAGGAAGTCTTGAAAATGGAAGTGCCAAGTACAGTTTTAAAATCACCCTAGGTGTGGAAAAAGAGGTGGGTGGAGACAAGATCATCTAGGAGCCTTTGCCATGCTCTAAGGAAGGGATGGTGGTGTCTTAGATTATTGTGGCAGGGTCAGTGAGAGGAGAAAGGAGGGCATGGGTGGAAAAAATATTGTGGAAACAACTGTAACCACATTTATCAAATGGTGGATTAAAGGGGATGAGGGGAAAGTTCAAAGGGGCTTTAAAATTTGATGCTGCTAAGCCCCATCATCCTCCTTCCTAGACTTGTGCAATTGGATTGTGAGTGAGCGGTGGTATGAGCTACGCATTACATTTGGGGCTATAACATTTTACCTTGACCCTTTCAACTTACCATTTCAGCCTATAGAAATACTCTCTGAAGTGCAGTTCACTGTCATCCTGAGTATCTGCAAGTTCTCTGGTGATATGTAACTTGTAAATTCTCGAGAGCCAGGCTGCTTTTGTTTAATTCCTAGCTCTGCTGCTTACTAGCTGTGTGATCTTGGGCAAACAATTTAACTTCTCTAAAGCCACAGTTTCCTCATCAGTGTTATGGGGATAATATTAGTGGGTAATAATAATATTTACCCAGTTGGGTTGATGTGAGGATTAAATGACCTAATACATAAAAAGGGCTCAGTGCCTGTCACATTGTAAACACTTGATAGACGCTATTATCACTATTTTCTAATGCATTTTCACTTAGTACCTATATTGTGCCTGGCTGTGCCAGATGCCCTGGGGTAAACAGACAAGAGTTGGGTCAGGTTACTGGAGGAGAAATGTATACTTACTGGCCAGAATCCAACAGATTCAGGTCTATAACACAGAAAGGTTCAGAGTGCTGTAAGAACAAGGGAGAAAAGAGAAAGTAATTGAATCCCATGAAGTGGGGTGGGCATGGGCATGGCTAGTTGGATCAAGTTGGCTGTCTGACCAAAGAGCAGTACACTTCGTAATGCCTTAAAGGTGGTTTGGCCGGAAATTCCATGGAAAAAAGATTATGATTTGGGAACTAGAGCAAATCAAGCAGCTGGCACTGGAAAATTGAATCTGAAAGAATGAAAAGGGAGGTTGAGAGCGAGTATTGAAACTCTCACTGCTGAGGCCTCCACAGTAGCTTAAGATCCAGTCCCATCCTCTATGAGGCCAGATCATCCTAAGCTTCTGTCTCTTCAACTGCCATATTTCATTTCATATTGCTTCATACATGAAACCCCCATTAATTGAGCTGGCCTGAATGGATCACAGCTGCTTTTAAAAAATGATCTAAGTGAAGCATTGCTCTTAAAGAACCACTTTAGGAGATATAATTCACATGCCATACAGTTCATCCATTTAAAGTACACAACTCAATGGTTTGTAGTATATGTGCAACCATTACCACAGTCAACTTTACAACATTTTCATCATCTCAAAAAGAAATGCTGTACCTATATTAGCAGTCACTGCTCCTTCTAGCCTCTCTCCAACTTCTGGCAACCACTAATCAACTTTCTGTGTCTGTGGATTTGCCTATTATGAATATTTCATATAATTGGGACTATACGATATGTGGTCCTGTGTGACTGGCTTCTTTTACTTCATGCAATGTTTTCAAGATGCATCCATGTTGTATGTATATGCACTTCATTTCTTGGTATTGTGGAGTCAATTTCCACTGTATGGATTCATCAGTTGCTAGATATTTGGGTAGTTTCCATCATTTCGCTATTATGAATAATGCTGCTATAAACATTCATGAACAAGTTTTTTGGTGAATGTCGGGTTTCATCTTTTTAGCATGTATATAGAAGTGGAATTGCTGAATCATATGGTATGTTTAGCTATGTGGAGAACTGCTGAACTGTTTTCCAAAATGTTGCACCATTTTACGTTTACCCTAGCAGTGTATGTAGGTTCTAATTTCTCCACTACCTACCTCCTCAATGCTTGTTATCATCTGACCTTTTTATTATAGCATCCCAGTAGATGTTAAGTGGTATCTCATTTTTTTTAAGAATTGTCACCTGAAGACATGTTATTGATTTTAGGGAGAGGGGAAGGGAGAGGGAGAGAGAAGAAAAGAAACACTGATTTAAGAGAGAAATATTGATGGGTTGCCTCTGGAACGCACCCCAGCCAGGACTAAATCCAAAACCCAGGCATGTGCCCTGACCAGGAATTGAACATTTTGGTTTATGGACAGCACTCCAACCAAGTGGGCCACACTGACCAGGGCTCACTGTGGTTTTGATATGTGTTCCCCCATTGTATAATGATTTTGAGAGCCTTTTCATACGCTTATCAGCCATTTGTATATCTTCTTTGGGGAAATGTCTATTAGTTTGTTCATTTTTAAAATCAGGTTGTCTCTTTATTATTAAGTTTTAAAAGTTGTTTATATGTACTAGATACAAATCCTCTGTGGTTTGCAGATATTTCTCCCATATTGGGGGTTGTTTTCCCACTGTTTTGATAGGTGTCCTTTAAAGCATAAAAGTGTTTTTCACTTTCAGGAAATCCATTTATCTATTTTTAATTGTGTTTCTTGTGTTTTGTTGTCATATATGAGAATCTGTTGCTAAATTTGAGGTCATGCAATTTTATCCCCCATCTTGTCTTCTAAAAGTTTTATAGCTTGGACTTCCGGCGAAGATGGAGGTGTAGGTAGACACATTGTGCCTCCTTGCACAACCAAAATAAGGACAACAAAAATTTAGAAACAAAAAACAACCAGTACTGACAGAAAACTGAATTGTATGGAAGTCCAACAACCAGGGAGTTAAAGAAGAAACATTCATCCAGATGGGTAGGAGGGGCAGAGTTGGGTAACTGGGCTGAGAGTGGTCGAGGCAAAAAAAAAAGGGGGGGGGGCTGGTGGACCCTGGGCACACAAAGCAGTGGCAGGCGGACCCAGCAAGGCGGTAGATTGTGGAGGGGCCAGGTGCACAAGGTGGCTGGCAGACTTGACGGTCCCACATTTGTGTGCAGATAAACCAGGCAAAACTGGGGAGCGAGACAGACCATACAACTCAGGGTCCCAGTGTGGGAAATAAAGCCTCAAAACACTAATTGAAAACACCTGTGGAGGTTGAGGTGCTGGGAGAAACTCCCAGCCTCACAGGAGAGTTTGTTGGAGAGACCCACATGGTCCTAGAACTTACAAAAACCCACCCACACGGCAATCAGCACCAGAAAGGACCAATTTGCTTGGGGGAAGTAGGGAAAGTGACTGAAATCCAGCAGAGAGTGGTGCAAGCACCATTGTTCCCTCTCGGACCTCTGCCCCACAAATAGTGTCACTACCCAGCGACTGGGTTGCCCTGCCCTAGTGAACACCTAAGGCTCCACCCCTCACTACATAACAGGTGTGTCAAGACAAAAAAATGGCCAAATGAAAGAACAGATCAAAGCTCCAGAACAAATACAACTCAGTGACAAAGAGATAGACAACCTGTCAGATGCACATGAAAACACTGGTTGTCAGGATGATCACAGAACTGGTTGAATTTGGTTGGAAATAAGATGAAAAAATGAAGGCTATGCTAAGCGAAATAAAGAAAAATGTACAGGGAACCAATAGTGATGGGAAAGAAACTGGGGCTCAAATCAGTGAAGTGGACCACAAGGAAGAAAACAACATCCAATCAGAAAAGAATGAAGAAACAAGAATTCAAAAAAAATTGAGGAGAGGCTTAGGAACCTCCAGGACATCTTTAAATGTTCCAACATCTGAATTATAGGGGTACCAGAAGGAGATGAGGAAGAGCAACAAGTGGAAAAGATATTTGAACAAATAATAAAGGAGAACTTCCCCAATCTGGCAAAGGAAATAGACTTCCAGGAAGTCCAGAAAGTTCAGAGAGTCCCAAAGAAGGTGGACCCAAAGAGGAACACACCAAGGCGCATCATAATTACATTAGCCAAGATTAAAATGAAGGAGAAAATCCTAGAAGCAGCAAGAGATAAGGGGACAGTCACCTGCAAAGGAGTTCCCATCAGACTGTCAGCTGATTTCTCAAAAGAGACCTTCCAGGCAAGAAGGAGCTGGAAGGAAGTATTCCAAGTCATGAAATCCAAAGACCTACATCCAAAACTGCTCTACTCAGCAAAGCTTTCCTTTAGAATGGAAGGGCAGATAAAGTGATTTTCAGAGAAGGTCAAGTTCAAGGAGTTCATCATCACCAAGCCCTTATAATATGAAATGTTAGAGGGACTTATTTAAGAAAAAGAAGATAAAAAACGTGTACAGTACAATGACAGCAAACTCACAATTATTAACAGCCACACCTAAAACAAAAAGAAAAACAAAGTAAGCAAACACCTAGATCAGGAGCAGAACCATAGAAATGGAGATCATATGGAGGGTTAGTAACAGGGGAGTGGGAGGAGGAAAAGGGGGGAGAAGGTACAGAGAATAAGTAGCATATATATGGTGGGTAGAAAATAGACAGGGTGAGGGTAATAGTATGGGAAATGCAGAAGCCAAAGAACTTGTAAGTATGACACATGGACATGAACTAAAGAAGGGAATGGAGGTGGAAGGGGGTGTGCAGGGCAGAGGGGAGTGAAGGGGGGCAATGGGACAAGTGTAATGGCATAATCAATAAAATATATTAAAACAAACAAAAAAGTTTTATAGCTTTAGTTCTTACATTTAGGTCTTTGGTGCATTTTCAGTTAATTTTTGTATATGGTATAAGTGTTGAATTTCTCTCTTTTTGTTTTTTTTTTTTTTGGCATGTAGTTATCCAGTTGTCATGGTGTCATTTGTTGAAAATACTATTTTTCCCAATTAAATGGTCTTGGCACCTTTGTTGAAAGCCAGTTGACCATAGAAAACATGGGTCCATACCTGGACTCTCAGTTATATTACATCGATCCACGTGTCTATCCTTATGCCAGTACCACATGGTCTTGGTTACTGTAGCTTTGTAGTAAGTTTTGAAATCAGAAAGTGAGTCCTTTAACTTTGTTCTTTTACCAGATTATTTCGGCTACACTGAGACCTTTGTATTTCCAGTTGAACGTTAGGATTAGCTTGCCAATTTATGCAAACAAAGCAGCAGGGATTTTGACAGGGATTGTGTTGAATCTGTACATCAATTTGAGGAGTACTGCCATCTTAACAATATCAACTCTTCTAATCCATGAACACAAGATGTTTTTACATGTATTTAGATTGTCCTTAATTTTTTCAACAAGGTTTTGTAATTTTTACCATATGTGTAAGTTTTACAGTTTTTTGTTAAATGTCTTCCTAAATATTTTACTCTTTTTTATGCTATTATAAATACAACCATTTTTATTTTCAGATTGTTTGCGGCAAGTACATATAAATACAATGCGTTTTTGTATATTGATCTTGTATCATGCAGCCTTACTGAATTTTTGTTAGTTCTAATAGGTATTCAGTGGATTCCTTAAGATTTTCTATGTACAAGATCTTGTGATCTGTAAATAAAGACGATTTTATTCCTTCTTTCCAATTTGGATGCCTTTTGTTGCTTTCTGCCTAATCGCCAAAGCTGTAACCTTAGTACCATATTGCATAGAAGTGACAAGAACACACATCTTTGTCTTGTTCTTGATTTTATGGATTTTGGTTTGGATCTTTCTTAGATAACTGTTATACAGCTGAGAAAGTTCCTTTCTATTCCTGTTTTGTTGAGAGTTTATGTCAAGAAAGGGTGTTGGATTTTGTCAGTGCTTTTTTCTGTGTCTATTGAGGGGCTTGTGATTTTTAATTTTATTCTGATGATATGTTGTATTGACAATTTTCAGATTCTAAGCCATTCTTGATTTTCTTCCTTTTTGTTTTAATCCTCACCAGAAGACATTTTTTCCCATTGCTTTTTAGAGAGAGAGGGAGGAGGAGAAAGAACCATCAATGCAAGAGAGAAATATCGATCGGTTTCCTCCCAAGTGCACCCATACCAGGGATTGAATCTGCAACCTGGGTATGTGCCCTGACCATGGATCAAATCCATAACCTTTTGGTTACAGAATGATGCACCAACAAACTGAGCCACATGGGCCAGGACATTGCTTTTCTAAGATAATTTCACTTAGTCAAGGTGTATAAACCATTTGTATGTTGTTAAATTTGGTTTGCTGGTGTTTTGTTTCAGGCCTAGCAAATGGTTTATCCTGGAGAATGTTCCATATGCTTTCAGAAAAAAAATATATATTCTGTTGTTGTTGGGTGGAACATTCTATAGATGTCTGTTTTCTAGTGTTGTGTGGAGTTTGCATTTGTATTCACATGAGATGTTAGGCTGCAGTTTTCTTGTAATATCTGTTTTTGATATCAGGGTAAGAGTGGCCTCAAAAATGAATGGGGAACTACTGTCTCTTCTATTTTTTTGGAAGAGTTTGTAAAGAATTGCTATTAATTCTTTCTTTTTTGAATGTTTGGTACAATTCAGTGAATCTATCTGTGCTAAGACTTTTTGTAGATTTTTTTTCAATTACTAAAACAATCTCTTTACTTGTGACACACACACTTTTGTTGTCTACTTCTTGTTTAATTAGTTTTGGCAATTTGTGTCTTCCTGGCAATTTTCCCACTTCATCTAAATTGTCTCATTTATTGACACACAATTGTACATAGTATTCCTTTATAATTCTTTTTATTTTTGTAAGATATGTAGTAATGTGCTCTCTTTCATTTATGATTTAGTAATTTGAGATGTCTACATTTTTGGTTAATATATCTATATGTTTGTCAATTTTATTAATTTTTTTAGAAAGAAAAAAGAATCTCTCACCCTTCGCAACAGCATGGGTGGAAGTGGAAAGCATTATGCTAAGTGAAATAAGCCAGGCAGTGAGGGACAAATACAGTATGATCTCACCTATAAGTGGAACCTAATCAACAAAACAAACAAGCAAGGAAAATACAACCATAGACATTGAAAGTAAGAACAATCTGACAGTGACCAGAGGGAACTGGGGTGGGAATAGCGAGGGAAAGAAGGGTAAGGATCATCAAGGAACATGTATGAAGGACCTATGGGCAAGTCAGAGGGAGGTAGGATTGAAAGTGGGAGGTGGGTGTCAGTGGGGTGGGGGAGAGTAGTGGGAGGAAATGGAAACAATTGTACTTGAACAACAATTGTACTTGAACAACAATAAAAAAAGTGCAGAAAAAACAGAGCCAGCTTTTAGCTTTGTTAATTTTCTCTACTATTTTCTACTTCAATTTCATTGATTTCTACTTTAGTCTTATTTCTTTCCTTCTATTTGCTTTGCATTTAATTTGCTCCTTTTTCCAATGTCTTAAAGTAAAAAATAAGGTTATTGATTCGAAGTCTTTCCTCTTTTTAACATAAGCATTTAAAGTTATAAATTCCTCTCTAAACACTGGTTTGGCCACCTCTCATATAAGTTTTGGTATGCTTTGCCTTCATTTGCATGGATCTCAAAGAATTTTCTCATTTTTCTTTTGATTTTTCTTTGATTAATTGGTTTTTCAAAGAGTTTGTGGTTTAATTTCCATATCTTTGTGGATTTCCCAAATTTCTTTCTACTTTTGCTTTCCAAATTTATTCCATTGTAGTAAGAGAACATAATTTATTTTTATCCTTTTATTAAGGTTTTTTTATGGCTTAACATATAGTCTATTTTGGAAATTGCTCTATGTGTACTTGAGAAGAATGTATATTCTTAGAAATAAAACATGGAAGATATAGGCCCTGGCTGGTGTAGCTCAGTGGATTGAGCGCGGGCCTGTGAACCAGATGATCGCGGTTCAATTCCCAGTCAGGGCACATGCTTGGGTTGCAGGCCAGTTTCCGGCAGGGGCCAGTTCCCTGCAGGGGATGCGCAAGAAGCAACCATACATTGATGTTTCTTTCCTCTCTCCTTCCCTTCCCCTCTAAAAAGATAAATAAATAAAATATTTAAAAAAAAACAAAAAAAATAAAATTAAAAAAAAAACATGGAAGATATAAATCAGTGGAATGACATTTAAATTGCTTAAAGAAAAGTAATGTCAAACAAGAATTCTATACCTGACAAAAATGTTCTCCAAAAATGAAGGAATTTGTTATCATTAGGCTTATCCTACAAGAAATGCAAAAGGCATTCATTCAGGCTGAAATAAGAGGACACTAGATAGTAAGTCAAAGCTGTACAAAGAAATAAAGAACAAAGGTAAAAATAGCTACATAGATACATGTAAAAGCCAATATTAGTGTACTTCTAGCTTATAACTCCTCTTTTTTCTATATAATTTAAAAGAGAAACATAAAAGAATAACTATAAATCTATGTTAATAGGTATACAATGTATAAAGATATGATCTGTAAAAATAACTTAAGGAGGGTGGGGTGAAGCTGTACACGTACAAAGTTTGTGTACACTAATAAAGCCAAGTTGGTATTTATTCAAACTAGATTGGTATAAATTTAAGATGGTAATTCTATTTCTTCTCGAATCAATTTTGGTAGTTTATGTGTGTCTATATATTTCTTTCATCTAAGTTATCTAATTTGTTGGTGTAAAACTTTCATAGTATATTCTTATAATCTTTTTTAAAAATATTTTATTTATTTATTTTTTTAGAGAGAGGGGAAGGGAAGGAGAAAGAGTGGGAGAGAAACATCAATGTGTAGTTGCCTCTCACGTATCCCCTACTGGGGACCTGGCCTGCAACCCAGGCATGTGCCCTGACTGGGAATTGAACCGGTAATCCTTTGCTTCACAGGCCCATGCTCAATCCACTGAGCTACACCAGCCAGGGCCCTTATAATCTTTTTTATTAGTGTAAGGTGAAGTAGTAATGTTCCCCTTTCATTTCTGATTTTGGAAATTTGGTTCTTTTTTGTGTCTAACTAAAGATTTGTCAGATTTGTAGACCTTTTCAAAAAACCAACTTTTGATTTTATTGGATGTTTCTATTATGTTCTTATCCTCTGTTTATCTCAGTTGTAAGCTTTATTATTTCTTTCTTTCTGATAGTTAGGGTCTAATTTGCTCTTTTTTCACTTCCTTAAGGTATAAAGTTGTTTAAGAGCTTTCCTTTTTTAATGTAAGCATTCACAAATATAAAATTCCCTCTGAGCACTGCTTCATTTCATTCATGAGTTTTGGTATGCTGTGTTTTCATTTTCACTTGTCTCAAAGTATTTTCTAATTCTCCTTGTGATTTTTCTTTCACTAATTGGGTGCTTAAAGTGTGTTGTTTATTTTCCACATATTTGGAATTTTCCAGTTCTCCTTCTATTATTGATTTTTAGTTTCATTTCATTGTGTTAAAAAATATCCTTGCATTATTTCAATATTTTTAAATTTATTGAAACTTGCTTTATGGCCTAACATATGGTCTATTACGGAGAATGCTGCACTTGAAAAATGTGTGCATTCTGCTGATGTTGGGTAGAGGATTCTGTATATGTATGTTAGGTCTAGTCATTGCATAATGTTGTTTAAGTTCTTTATCTCCATATTGATGTGTCTGGTTGTTCTATTCATTATTAAAAGTGGGACGTGAGGTCTCCAACTATTATTGTAGAATTGTTTATTCCTCAGTTTAATTGTTAATTCTTGCTTCCTATATTTAGGGATATGTTGTTGGGTGCATATACAAAGGTATGTTCATAATTGTTATATATTATATGAAATCTGAATAGAACAATAGCAGGAGGTTGAATCAGTAATGAAGAAAAAACAGCTTAAGACCAAATGGTTTAACTGATTAATTCTACTAAGTATTGGAAAATAAATTAACATCAATTCTTCGTATAATCTTCCCAAAGAAGATAGAGAACACTTCCTCACTCATTATATGAGGCCAGAATTATCCTAAGATTAAAGATAAACAAATAAATTACATTAAAAGAAAACCAGAGATCAATATCACTTCTAAGTATAAATGCAAAAATTCTCAACACAATACAAGAAAACCAAATCCATCAGCATATTAAAAGTATATGCCAAGATCAAGGCTGATTTATCCAGGGGATTCAAGGATCTTTCAGTGTATAAAAATCAATCAATGTAATATATCATATTAATGGAATGAGAAAAATCCACACGATCATCTCAATTGATGCTGAAAAATAACTTGACAAAAATCTAACCCCTTTTAATAATTAAAAAACACTTTAATGAACTAGGAATAGAAAGGAGCTTCCTCAACATGATAAAGAACATTGATTAAAAAACACCCAACTCACAACTATCAACAACTGAACCTAAAATAAGGTAAAAACAAACTAAGCAAACAACTAGAACAGGAACAGGAACAGAATCACAGAAATGGAGATCACATGGAGGGTTATCAGTAGGGAGGGGGTGGGGGAGAATGGGGGGAAATGTACAGGGACTAAGAAGCCTAAGAGGTAGGTACAAAATAGACAGGGGGAGGTTAAGAATAGTATAGGAAATGGAGAAGCCAAAGAACTTATATGTATGACCCATGGACATGAACTAAGGGTGGAGAATGCTGGTGGGGGGTACCAGGTAGAGGAGGATAAAGGGGAGAAAAAATGGGACAACTGTAATAGCATAATCAATAAAATATATGTAAAAATATTAGACAAAAGTAAAACAAAAAATAAATTTAAAAAATCAGCTAATGTCATATTGAATAGTGGAAGATTTAAAAATTTACTACAAAGCTATAGTAATCAAAGCAAAGTGGTATTGGCATAAGTATAGACATATAGATGGATGGAATAGAATTTAAATTCCAGAAATAAACCTATGTATCTATGGTCAATCAATTTTTGACAAGGGTGTCAAGACACTTCAATGAAGGAGGAATAGCCTTCAAAAAATGGTGTTGGGGGCCAAGATGGAGTTGTAGGCAGAAACACTTCACTTCCTCACATAGTGAAATGAAGGATAACAACCAACTTAAAAACAAAGACCAACCAGAACTGCCAGAGAATCATTTGCATGGAAATCCAACAACCAAGGAGTTAAAGAAACACTCATTCAGACTGGGAGGAGGGGTGGAGAGGGGCAGTGCGGGTGGTGAGGACACACGTCAAGGCAAGGCATTGGACCACGTGGACAATCCCATATTTACATGCGGATAAGCCAGGAGAAATAGTGGGAGAGTGAGACAGTCTGGGAAACCCAGGATTTCAGTGCATGGAACTAGACTCAAAACCCCTGGCTGTAAAACAGCTGTGGGGGTTACAGTGGCGGAGAAAACTCCCAGCCCCACAGGAGAGTTTGTTGGAGAGATCCACAGGGTCCTAGAATGTACACAAACCCACCCACCTGTGAATCAGCACCTGAAAGGGCACAATCTGCTTGTGGGAAGTGAGGCAAGTGACAGAAAATGGGACAGGAACCAAGCAAGTGGCATTATTCCCTCTCTGACCCCTCCCCCCCCAGACAGTGCCGTAACAGAGTGAAAACAGTTGCCTCACCCTGGTGAACACCTAAGGCTCCACCTCTTATGATGTAACAGGTATGCCCCCCTTACCACCTAAGAGGTGTGCTGAGACAAAGAAATATGGCCCAAATGAAAGAACAGATCAAAACTCCAGAAAAAGAACTAAGTGAAGAAGAGACAGACAACCTATCTGATGCAAAGTTCAAATAACTGGTAATCAGGATGCTCACAGAATTGATTGAGCTTGGTTGCAAAACGAAAGAAGAAATGAAGTTTACACAAAGTGAAATAAAGGAAAATATATAGGAAACCAACAGTGAAGAGAAGGAAACCAGAACTCAAATTAATGATTTGGAACAAAAGGAAGAAATAAACATCCAAGTGGAACAGAATGAAGAAACAAGAATTCAAAAAAATGAGGAGAGGCTTAGGAACCTCTGGGACAACTTTTTTCATGCTTCCCTGCTTTTCCACATTTTACTGCCTCTGCTTAGCATTCTCCTCTTTCTCATCTTCTTTGCCCTAATGAATCCAATCATTTTTGTACTCTGAGAACGTCACCTCCCCCAAGAAGCCTTCCCTGCTACCCCACAGGAAGAGCTTCCCTCTTTCCTCTGTGCTCTCTCAGCGGTTTGTACCTCTCTTTGCTATGGCATAGATCACACGGGGTTTACCTCAACGTGTCTGCTTCCTCCAGCAGACAGTGCATTCCTTGATGGCAGTGACCAGCTTTTATTCATGTTTGTAATCCCAGGGTTTAGCCTGATTATTGAATCAACAGCATTTTAGATGTTTAAAAAAGTAAATTTTACTGGGGAACTAGGGAAAAACAAAGTCTCAGAAAGCAAGTATGGGTGATTGTATTATAGCATCATCATATTATGGAGAAAACACTGTTAATGGTTTGGTAATTACTCAAAATGCTAAACAGAGAGTTACCATTATGACCCATAAGGTCCTCTCCTAGGTACATACCCAAGAGAAGTGAAAATACATGTCCACATAAAAACTGGTACACGAATGTTCATAGCCTCATTATGCATGATAGCCAAAAATGGAAATAACTCAAGTGTCTGTCAACTGAAGAATGGATAAACAAAATGTGTATCCATACAATGAGATATTATTTGCCATGAAAAGGAATGAAATACTGATACATGCTACAACATGGATGAACCTTGAAATCATGCTAAGTGAAGCCAGACACAAAAGGCCAGATACTGTGTGACTTCATTTTTATGAAATGCTCAGAATGGGCAAATCTATAGAGACAGAGAATAGATTAATGGTTACTTAGGGCAGGAGGTAAGGTGGGAAGAGGTTATGGGAGTAACTGTTACTGGGTACATAGTTTCTTTTGAGGGTGATAAAATGCTCTAAAATTAGAGAGCAATGACGGTTGCACAGCTTTAGAGATATGCTTAAAAACATTGTACAGTTTAAAGCCCTGGCTGGTGTAGCTCAGTGGATTGAGCGCAGGCCTGCGAACCAGAGGACTGCAGTTCGATTCGAAGTCAGGGCACCTGCCTGGGTTGCAGGCCAGTTCCCGGAAGGGGGCACATGATACATTGTGTGTCCCCGGCAGAGGCAACCATACATTGATATTTCTCTCCCTCTCTCCTTCTCTTCCCCTTCAAAGATGAATAAATAAAATATTTAAAAAAAACACATTGTACACTTGAAAAGGGTGAAGTTTTTGGTAGTGAAATTATATCTCAACAAAGCTGTTTAAACAAAAGAACGAAATCAATCCTGGAAAGAAATGTGCCAAAAGGTTAACAAGTAGTTGTAAACTTTAAGACGGGGGATTTTGTGAGCATGATTGTTATTCTTCTTTCGTACTGCAAAGTGCCTTCCATGTATTCTGCGATGAACAAGTGTTATTAAAAACAGGCACTTCATGTTTTAAAATATTGAGGATGAGAGAAGGGAGAATTAACATATTTTGAGTACCTACGAAGTAGCTGGTAGGCTAATCCCCACAACATTCCTGTAAGGTTGCTATTTTACTTCAATTTCACGAGTGTGACAGGGAAACAATGAGACATGAGGATTCCATCTTTCCCTATTCTTTCCCCCCTTTTAAGGAGCTTCCTGGGTTTTCTGGTTAATTTGGGGACTTGTGGTTTATTGATCTGTTGATGACTAAAGGAAAACTGAAAGAAGCCTTGAAAGGCTAGACTGAGTTACGGTAAAATGAGAAAAAAGTAATCAGAGAAAGCAAAGAAATGCTCTGGGGAAAGATCAGAGGACAACAGAGTAAGAGGTAGCAAATGCTGAATGGAGATTTAACCTTGTGTGGAGAAGGGTGGACTGGAGTCCAGATGCCTGGCTTCTTTTATCATTTTGATCTCAGCTCAGACCTGGACTCTTTAAAGGCCCCTGATGCTCACCTCTGAGAGAATCCCAGACACCTCTATTCTACCTGTTTACATCGCAGTACTTCACATTATCCTCTCCATAGTACTGATAGTGCCTGAAAGTGCCCCAGCTCCTCTCACTGAGCTGCACGAGGATTTCCAGAGCCAGGGCCTCCTCTGCCTTGTTCACTGCTCTACTGCAGGAGTGAAAACCAGGTCTGATAACACAGTAGTACTCAGACAATGAGAACCGGGCTGCTATTGTCATTTATGGGCTCCTCTCCTCTCACTATCTCTACTTTTTCAAATGCAATTCATCCTTCAAACTCTTGCTGAAGACCCAGCAATTCCCAGAACTCTTCCTCTTGACTGGAAGTGTACTCCTGACCTTGACACAGAAGCCCTCAACTACTCCCACACCTGTCTCATAAGCTCTTTGATATCCATTTCTTATGTATTGCAATAACAAATTTTAGTGCACTTTTTGTGTGTGTGCATGCATGCCAGAAAGTCAGCACATAATGAAAATGGTCACTTTATGCTGTGATAACTGTTATGAAGAAAATAAAACAAAGCAATGGCCTAGAGAATGGCTATAGTTGGAGAAAATGGCACTAATTTAGTCTGGATGGTGGGATAAGGTTCTCTGAGGAGCTGACAAATGAGCTGAGACCTGACTAATGAGATATGGATAGCTGTCTGTCTCTCCCACAATGCCTTGCATATCATATGTATTTTCCGACTGACTGACCATGCAGTCTCAGGGGTGGAAAGTTCTGTATGAAGGACCCAGTTCAGGTCCAATCCTACAGAAGTTTCCTCTCCTGGAAATAGGCTACTGCCCTGAAGTAGGACAGTGTGCCACAAGGTTCCCACAGTTTGTCACTGAAATGGGTTATCTTAAGGTTAGTTGCAAAACCAGCATTTTCTGGGCAGCTGTAGGGTGCCAGACACTTTCACATCTAGTGTCTTACTTAACTCTTACCCAGTGGTGCTATTATTATTATTCCCATTCGAAAGATGAGGGAAATTCAGAATTTATGTGACTTGCTCAAGACCACACTGCCAGTAAATGTGTAGTAAATGTGGCTGACTCCAAAGCTGGTGCATCTTGCTACCATCCCTTGCTTCTTTAATTCTGAAGTTTAAACCATCCTGTTCAAGCTTGGAGATTCTGAAACTCAGGACTGGCTTGATTCCATTGGACCTTTCTCACTGCACACAACAATTTAGCCTTCTCCACACACTGACCCTATAGAGACATGAAGTTTGGCTGTCTTTATTTTTCATAATCATAACATGAAGACTGAGCTCTTCTATGGCCCCAGACACCCCTGGTTGCACATTCTGAAGCCCCACGCAGGCTCCCTTCTCCAAATCTGGGCCTCCCTCATAATGCCTCTGTGTGTGTGTGTGTGTGAGGGAAGTAGGCTGATGCTGTTCACTAGTCTGGTCAGCAGGCTAAGAGATCATTTCAATCCCCTGTATTGAGAGCTCTTCCCCCCTGCCTCAGCCTCCAAATCTGCTGAACCTATTCTACTGCCCCTTTTACTTTCTTCAGTGGGTCGACACGAGGTATCTTATACCGAGCCCCAAAAGGACCCCGTTAATATCCTATGCCTCCTCCTTCCTTCAACCTCCTTCTGAGTCACAGGGCCTGGGCCTGGGCCTGCTACCCTAGATATGGAAACCAGAAAGCAGGAGCCTGGGACTTCATTGGGAGTCTCTGAGCCTATTGTGAGGGGCACACGCCCTCATGTGTTCGCCTGAAGTCATTACTGCTTAGGGCCCTTCTGGTAGAGTCTCCGTTCTGCACAGGCCAATCAAAGATCTAGCCTTTGCCTATGCCATTGCCTCATTGGCATTTTAGTCAGCCTAGGTCTTGCCAAAGGCCATCTGCTCTCACTCCAAATGTAATGCCTCCTGGTCATCTCTCACTTTCTCTCTCTCTCTCTCCCTCCCCCATTTCTCTCTCAAACTGCAACTACACAACAATAATGATAGCTACTATATGCTAAGTATGTAGTATCGCGGGATTTATGTACATTAGCTCAACGTGTCTGCACAGCACCCTCGTAGGTGTTATTTTCTTGGCACATAGTAGGAATAAATGAACGATTTCTCCCAGTTCATCATAGGGGAAACAAAAGCTCTGGGAAGTCACACAAAAAATAAAGGGCAGAGACAGAATTGAAACCCAAGCCTATTTAAACTCAGAGTCCAGGCTCCCGACAGTCATACCAAGACATTTCTAACACTACCACAGCACCTGGAGTCCCCATCCTCAGACCTGTCTGAGGGGAAACCTGAAGGCTGTGGTTAGAAATACTGAATTTTAAGTCAGACAGCTAGTAAACAGGCCCTTCCCCCTCCCCACTGTGTGAGTGTGGGCAACTTGCTTAACCTTTCTGTACTGCAGCTTCCTCATTGGCAAATGGGGGTAATAATAGTAATAACTCAGAGGGTTGGGCCACTTTAATGAGATAATGTACGTAAAGGGCTTAGCATGGAGCTTGGTACGTAGTATTAATGGTATTAATCACTCAATAAATATTTGTGATGATGATGGTGTCTGAGGCAAACACAACATGACTACCCCTTTCTAGCATCTTTTCTGCACTTTGCTCTTTGTCTCATTTATGCCATCCCTTTGTCCCCTGTACTGTGCTAAATAGTGGCCACCAAAAATATAGGCCCATGCCCTGGAATAATACTTGGAAACAATTAATATTATCTTATTTGGGAGAAGGACTTATCCTTGCAGATGCAATTAAGTTAATGATCTTGAGATGAGGAGATCATTCTGGATTATCTGAGTGCATTCTAAATTCAATGGCAAATAATCTCATAAGATAGATGCAGAGGGAGATTTGAGTATCAGTGTTTTAGCAATGTTAACTTTATACCATAATATTTAAGTTGTGGAATATCAAGGGGAAGAGTAAACATCATTAAAGAACTATACCCCCTCCTCTGGAGAAGGGGCCATTATGCTTTGGATTGTAAACAGGTAGTTGTATTGTGTTGGCAAAATTATGACGTTATTATTTTCTTTATTTGGAGATTAAGTATGATTTAAAGAGATGGATATAGGTAGTGAGTTGAAAAGAGGTGGACCTGTGGTAGTTAATTTGACTGGGCCATAGGGTGCCAGATATTTGGTCAAATATTATTCTGGGAAGGTGTTTCTGAATGAGATTAACATTTAAATCTGTAGACTGAGGAAAGCAGATTGCCCTCCGTCATGTAGGTAGGCCTTATCGAATCACTTGAAAGCCCAAATAGAATAGAAAGCTGATCCTTCAATCTTACTTGATCTTACCCCAAGTAAGTGAGAATTTTCCAGCCTGGCAGCCTTTAAACTAGAACATCAACTATTCCTGCCTGAAGGTCTTTGAACGGGGCATCAGTTCTCCCTGGTTCTATAGCAGCCTCTGAACCTCCAGACTTGAACTGAAACATTGGCTATGTAGATTTTGGACTTGCCAGCTGTCATAATGGCACAAGCCAAAAAGCCTATTTGTATGTATACTATTGGTTTTGGTTTTCTGGAGAGCCTTGACTAATACAAGGAGAGGATACTTTTCAATCTACTCTACGAAGTAAATATTACTCTGATACCAAAACCAGACAAAGATGCCATGAAGAAATAAAACTACAAATCAAACCATATTCAGTAACATGTGAATGAAAAGGGTTAAGCACTATGAACAAGTGGGATTTAGCCATGGAATACAATGCATATTTAACATTTAATATTAATGAAGAGCAAAACGTGCATGCTTTTTTTTCAGTAGACACAAAAGAAGCATTTGGTAAAAAATCCATCATCCTTTTGTGATAAGTAATGCCCCCCAAACTCAAAAAACTAGGATGAGAAACTTCTTCAACCAGATAAAAGGCATCTACCAAAAACCCCACAGCTAAAATCTTACTTAATGATGAAAGAGTGAGTTTTTTCTCTACGTTTAGTAGCAAGACAAGGATACCCACACTTACTACTTCTATTCAGCATTTTACTTGCAGCCCTAGCCAGAGGAATATGGCAACAAAAATAAATAAGCAGCATAGAGATGACAAAAGAGGAAGTAAATACCTCTACTTCCAGATGATGTAATCATATGCATGGAGAAACCTAATGAATCCATTAAAAGCCTAAAATTAACAAATGAGTTAATGAAAGTTTGGGATAGAAGACCAATGTACAAAAATAATATTTTTACACACTAGCAATGAACAATTTAAAATGAAATTAAGAAGACAATCTTATTTATGAGCCTATCAAAAAGAATAAAATATTTAGGAATAAAGTTAACCAAAAAAGTGAAAGCTTTGTACTCTGAAAACTACAAAATATTTATTAACAGAAACTAAAGAAGACCTAAATATACAGAAAGTTATACTCTGCATTCACAAAATAGAATAATTCATATTTTAAATCTAATGTCCGAATTGATCTGTATATTCAATGCAATTCCCATCAAAATTCAACCTACCTTTTGGAGGAATATTTAACAAATAGATCCTAAAATTCATATGGAGTGCAAGGAACCCCAAATAAGCAAAATGATCTTTAAAGAGAGAAACAAAGTTACAAGACTCACATTTTCCAATTTCAAAACTTACTACAAAGCCATAGTAATCTGCATACTATCATACAGACATAAGGATCAACATATTGATCAATAGAATGTGTTTGAAAGGCCAGAAATAAACCTTCACCTTTATAGTCAATTGATATTCAGCAAAGGTGTCAAGACAATTCAATGGGCAAGAAAGGTTTTTTTTTTCCTCAACAAAGGTGCTAGAATGCATGTATATGGACATGCAAATAAGTAAGTAAATAAATAAAGTTGGTCCCTTACCACATACCACATGCTAAAATTAACTCCAAATGGATCAAAGATATAACTTTAAGAGCTAAAACTATAAATCTCTTAGAAGTAATATAGGAGTACATCTTTGAGACTATGGGTTAGCCAGTGGTTTCTTAGATGTGACACCAAAAGCACAAGCAACAAAAGAAAAAAATGATACATTCGACTTCATTAAAATCAAGACTATTTAGTGCTTTAAAGAAGACTTCAGGACCTCCGCCAAGATGGAGGCGTAGGTGGAAACACTGTGCCTTCTCCCACAACCAAGTTTGAATACAACAAAGGTTTAGTAAACAGACACAGCCAAAGAACAGAAAATTGAACTATATGGAAGTCCAACTACAACGAATTGTTCAACCAGGACTGGTAAGAGGGGAGGAGCCAGTAGCGGAGTGGAGACAGGCAAGAAAGATCCCCTGACCCCAGGCACCCAGGCAGCCCCGCGTTGGGCTAACCCAGTGAGGGCTCCGGGTGGCGGGCTGGCTGTGGTCACACATTCGTGCACAGATAAACCAGCAGGGGAGTGAGCAGTGAGACGGACCCCCGCAGGCCCCAGTGGTGAACCCAGTGGCAGGATGACCACGGTCGCACATTAGCGCACAGTGGGATGGACTGCGCTGCCCGAGGTGGCGGCGGGAGGCAGCGGAGGGGGCCGCCATTGCTTTCCTTTGGCCCCGCCCCCACATACAGCGTCACAACCCAGCGACTGAGTTGCCCCGCCCTGGTGAACACCTAGGGCTCTGCTCCTCATACGTAATAGGCACGAACAGTCCAAAATATGGCTCAAGAAGAACTCAAAGCCCCAGAGCCGATAACTCTAAGTGACCGAGAAATAGCAAACCTCTCAGATGCACAGTTCAAGACACTGGTAATCAGGATACTCACAGAACTGGTTGATTATAGTCATAAAATAGAGGAACATATGAAGGCTAAACTAATTGAAATGAAGGGAAATGCACAGGAAACCAATAGTAATAGAAAGGAAACTGGGACTCAAATCAAGGGGGTGGACCAGAAGGAAGGAAGAAATGACCAAACAGGAAAAAGTGAAGTTACAAGAATTCAAAAAAATGAGGAGAGGCTTAGGAACCTCCAGGACATCTTTAAATGTTCCAACATCCGAATTATAGGGGTACCAGAAGGGGAAAAGAAACAGCCATGAGTGGAAAATTTATTTGAACAAATAATAAAGGAGAACTTCCCCAGTCTGGCAAAGGAAATAGACTTCCAGGAAATCCAGGAAGCTCAGAGAGTCTCAAAGAAGTTGGACCCAAGAAGGAACACACCAAGGCACATCATACTTACGTTAGCCAAAATTAAAATGAAGGAGAGAATCCTAGAAGCAGCCAGAGATATGGGGGAAGTCACCTACAAAGGAGTGCCCATCAGACTGTCAGTGGATTTCTCAAAAGAGACCTTCCAGGCAAGAAGGGGCTGGAAGGAAGTATTCCAAGTCATGAAATCCAAAGACCTACATTCAAGACTGCTCTATCCAGCAAAGCTTTCATTCAGAATGGAAGGGCAGATAAAGTGCTTCTCAGATAAGATCAAATTCAAGGAGTTCATCATCACTAAGCCCTTATTATATGAAATGTTAAAGGGACTTATCTAAGAAAAAGAAGATGAAAAATATGAACAGTGAAAGGACAGCAAACTCACAGTTATTAACAACCACACCTAAAACAAAAGCAAACCAAGAGGACAGCTAGATCAGGAGCAGAACCATAGAAATGAAGAACACATGGAGGGTTAGCAACAGGGGAGTGGGAGGAGAAGGTACAGAGAATAAGTAGCATAGATGGTAGGTAAAAAATAGATAGGGGGAGAGGGCAAGAATAGTATGGGAAATACAGAATCTAAAGAAGTTGAGATACATGGTCATAAACTAAACGGGAGGAAGGGTGGGGAAAGGGGTGTGCAGGGTGGAGGGGAATGAAGGGGGGAATAGAACAAACTGTAATGGCATAATCAATAAAATATATTTTTTTCTTATTTTTATTTTTATTTAATTCTTGTTCAAGCACAGCTCTCTGTCTTATATAGAATATATTTTTTTTTAAAAAAGAAGACTTCAAGAAAGTAAAATTAGGGGACTGGGTCTCACCTATGCTAAACGATACAGGTGTCTCTGCTGCCACATCAGTCCATCTGGGACGATGCAGGGAGGCCCCAGAAGCCAGGAAATGGACTCAGTGGCTTTTGAGGATGTGGCTGTAAACTTCATCCTGGAGGAGTGTGTTTTACTGGATCCTTCTCAAAAGAAATTACAGAGATGTGATGCAGGAACCCTTCAGGAGTCTGGCCTCAAGAAAATCAGTATGATAGAGAGATTCTGTGAATGAGAAATGGGTAGTGAAAGTGGAGAAAGTTTTAGCCTTATTCCAAATGTCAATGTGATAAAGAAAACTCCTGCAGTTAAAGCCATGGGAATACAGAGTGTGTGGAAAATTCACGTGCATCATGTATCCTAAAATAAGCATACCAGGTGCCTGAGTATCAGACTTAGGGAGAGAAATCACATAAGTATAATGTTTGTGGGAGAGCCTTCAGTTTATTTTCAGTGTTTTGAAAAAGATGAAGGAAATCACAATGGAGAGAAAATCTATAAATGTGAGGAATGTAGGAAAACCTTCATATGGCTCTAAACCATACAGAGACATGATAATGCATACTGCATATGGTCTTTATAAAGGTAAGGTGTGTGGGAAAACTTTTAGTTCTTCAACATCAAATATGAGAAATAACCCACACAAGGAGAGTAGCCCTATCAATGTGAAAAATGCAGCCAAGCATTCAGGTCCCTGAAGATGTGAAAGCACTCACAATCCAGAGAAACCCCATGAATGTAAGAAGTGTGAAAAAGCCTTCAGATATTCCAGTTCCCCACAAATATATGAAAGGACTCACACTGGAGAAAAACCCTATGAATGTAAAATGTGGAGAAGTCTTCATGTGTAACAAAGTGTTTTGAAATCACAAGATGAGAGTCCATGCTACAAAGAAACCATATAACTGTAAAGAAACTGGAAAAACCTTCAGCCATTCTTATTTCTTTTAAAAAAATTTAAAAGATTTTATTTATTTATCTTTAGAGGGGAAGGGAAGGAGAGAGGGAGAGAAATATCAATGTATGGTTGCCTCTTGTGCGTCCCCTGCCGGGAGTTGGCCTGCAACCCAGGCATATGCCCTGACTGGGAATCGAACCGTGATCCGTTGGTTTGCAGGCTCACGCTCAATCCACTGAGCTATGCCAGCCAGGGAATCTTTTTAAAATTTTTAATTTATTGATTTGAGAGAGAGGGAGAGAAACATTGATCTTTCTATCCCTTTATGCACTTATTGGTTGATTCTTGTATGTGCCCTGACCGTCTTTTTATTTATTTATATTTATATTTATATTTTTTATTTAATCATTGTCCAAGTACAGTTTTCTGTCTTTTACTCCCATCCCAGCCCACCCACCCAGTGCTCCCCACCTTCTAAATTATTTATTTATTTTTTGTTTGCTGTTTTAATATCTTGCTGCTATTATTATTATTATTATTATTATTATTATTCTATTACAGTTGTCCCAATTTCCCCCCATTGCTCTGGGCATTTTTAAAAGCAGATATTACCAGTCATCCACTTTGGCCACAAAGCCCTTAATAAAATGCACATGGAAAATCCAGCCTGAAATCTGTAAGCTCTGCTCCTTACAGAATGTGCCTGGGAAACTGAATAGGGTGTCTGCTTTTTGGGGTTGTCAACTCCAAGGCAGGGTCTTGTTAGAACCCTAGAGCTATTCCTTTCCAGCTCCAGCAGGTATTTTTCCGCACAAAAGACTCCTAAGAATAGAGACTGAAAGACAGACTCTTGAGTGAGTGGCTTACTTGGGGAAGGGGAGGGGGGGAGTGAGATGCCTCAGTTTCCTTTAGGGCCACTAGGCTAGAGAAAGGCAAAATAGCTCAGGGACACCACAGACAAGAGTAAGTCTCAAGTGGATGGGCCCTCAGACTCAATGGTACTTGGCAGCATGGGACTGCTTACTAACTGGGCGTGGCATAGAGTGAGGGCAAGTAACTCAGGTATCTCCCATTCCTTTGAGCTTCAGATTGCAGCACCTGCCAGGATCCCAGGGGAGGCTCAGCAGCATTTGTGAACTGAACTGACCCATGTTGATTGCTGGGAGACTCTGGGTATTCTAGTGGTAGCAATCTCTGATGGACTCTCCCTCTATGGTTCTGGATTCTTAAATTTTTCAGGTGCCCATTGTCCGTAGGAGTTGCCTACTCGGCCATAGCCTCCTTGTGTGATGGGACCTGGGGTTACTGCACATCTGGGCCGGGCAATCTGTCCTTCTGTCAAATGAGCAAACTAGAGAAGAATGGTCTGCAGACGAGGAGGAAGGATGCAGAGCTAGTCCATCTATGCAATGGGGCATACAGTCTTCACTATGGCCCACAACATGCCATGTTGTGGCATGGGACTGAGTTATAGTTATCCCTGTGCTCCCTCCAGGGTAATGGCAGTGTCTGGCACATAGTGGATGGAGGTAGGTACCTGGTGCATAGGGAGGTTGAGGCATGGAGGTCATGCAATTTTGGTCAAAAACTGCTGAACACTCAGTGTGGTGTGGGCAGGTGTGCTCGTAAATCACCCACCATGAAATGGGCAAAGGTGTTGAAAGAGTCTTAAAAAAAAAAAAACTCACCGAAGTCAAACACAGCCTCTCACAACAACGCTATTTGGTGAACTGATACAGATGGGTTCCTACAGCACTTACCCAGTGGGGGAAGCCTGTACTACCAGGGGCCCGCCCTCCAGAAGATAATCACATTTTGGGGGGTCACCCCTTGTACAAAAATAATAAAAATGTAAATAACGATCACCAACAGTAGAGTCAGGATGCTCTGGATAGATTGCTTTTCCAGTACTTGGAGGGAGGGTGGAGAGGAGGTGGAGGGGGTGTTCCTGGTTTAGCTCAGCCCAGGCCAGCACTCAAAGCTGGCAGTATCTCCCGCCACTCACTGGATTGTTGGTGTTCAGGCTCAGTGTTGGGCCAGCTTTTGGGATGCAAATATTGAGCTAGCCACTAGGGGTCGACAGAGATTGAGGAATAGGGAGGCTAAGAGGGCCAGATTTCTTTGGGGACTTTACCCCTTTGATTCAGCAACCTGCCCAATACCTCACTTATTCACCTTTGAAATCCCACCTCCTCCCCCCCCCCGTCTTTAGAGCCCTAATCCCCTAATTCAGAAGGCTTCGGAGCTTTCTGCCTTCCCCATTCTGGCCCAGGTCATTGATCCAAGGAGGAAAATTCCCTCGCTGTCCACACCCCTTCCCCCACCCCTCGTTGCTGAGGCCAGGGCAGTCAGCAGTTCTGCTTTGTGTCCTGGAAGGGGGACTGGGAAGGAAAAGCAAGTCAGGCCAAGAAGACTTCTATTCCTCCAGTGGGGCTGGTTTCCTCCTGAGGAATATGCCAGGTGGTTTGTCAATTGAAGCCTCACCCCAACCTTGGCTTGGGCAGCTGTGGGGAGGGGGAGGTCTGGCGGGGATAGGATTGGGGGAAGCTTGCGGGGAAGACTAGAGAAAAGGGCTTAGAAAGAAACTGGGCCCTCATTGGGAGGTACCATAGCCCAGGCACTGAAGCTTTCCTTACTGAGAGTGAGACGGAGTCTCCAAACTACGGTGGACTAAGTGGTGAACAGCCCAGGGAGGTTTCCACAGCAGTGATCCTGGATGGGTTAATTCAGGGGCAGCTGAAGGGCGGTGGGCCCGAGCACCATGCATCTGCTATGGTTATCTGGCCAGCTGAATCCAGCCCCCAGGAGGCCTGAGTTTATCAGTCGAGAAAGCCCAGAGCATGGTTCTTTAGCCTTCCTGATAGAGTAGAGCTAGCTCATAGGCTAGTGAAGGTCAGAGCTAGCAGGGATGCAGAGATGATGAAGCAGCTGCCCCTTCCCTCTGCTCCTTGGGTTGTCCAAATATTTGCCCTGTTTGGGGTGTTTCTCTAGGGGAAATTTATTCCTTGTGTTTATAGGGACTGACATGACCAGAGTGTTCACTAAGGAGCCAGGAGCAGGAGTAGGCAAAGATGCCATTTCTCCAGCCAGCATCATCCTTCCCTGGGCCTACTGTCCCTGTAAAATGGGGCACTAGGATGGGGTAAGTGACAGGTGGGGACAGCTGCTGCTCCCCTCCCCTAGATTCCTGAGCCTCTGACAGTGATGGATGGCCCAGCCCCTATTTGCACACTCCCCAGGTAACTGGAGTGTGGAGGCAACAGGTGGGCTGGGCTGCAGTGCTGCAAGATTTCCCCCAGCAGGCTGTCCTGTGCTGGGGTGGGGAGCAGAGGCCAGGAGGAACCACCACAGGAAGATGAGCCCAGATCAGTAACATACAGGAGGGCACGGATGCCGGAAATAAGGCCTCTAAGGAACCTAGGGTCACAACCACCTGTTATGCCCCACTGAGCCACACCATTGCTCTCAGATGCCCCGTTCTAGGCTCATTTCAGGGCCAGATGGCAGGCCATTTGCATATATGGGTCCTGAGGGGTTTGGAACAAACTTTGAGGAGTCCAGAGTAGGGTAAAGGAGGGGACAAAGAGAGAAGGAGGGAAGGGAAAGGCCCATCTTAGGAAGAGAGGGGCTCTTCGTATCCCTGCTGTCTTCCAGTAAACAGCCTGAGCCAAGCCAGGCTGACACATGGAAGATCAAAGTGAACAGTGCAAACACCCACAAACCAGGCATGAAGCTCGGGCAGGGACCAGACAGGGGCTGGGAGTTGAGAGTCTGGTTGAACCTTAAGCCTCTGGGACAACCCCCTCCTTCCCCAGCCACTGGGACTTGTCCTGACTGCAGTAAAACGAGCCTTGCAGGGTGTATCCCCCTGGGGCTGGATCTGACCTAGCCCTGAGGTGTGGCGAAGCCAGGATCGGGGAGAAGGAAGAGTGGGAGGGCTCTGGCCCCACCCTGAGCTTGCCCTGGGCCTGACCCAGAGATACAGTGAGTTGGGAAAAGCAAGTATTTGTGGGGAATTGGGGAACAGCCTGGGCCAACACAGACCCCAGCTGGTCTAAGCTGGGGTCGGGTGGGGCCAGAGGGAAGAACAGGAGACAAGAGAGTGTAGGGAATAAGCCAGCTTGGCAAAACAGGGCATTGCAGGCCAAGGTTGGCAGGGCAGGAGATGCAGCCAGATTGAACCTAGAGCCCATTTTCTCATTTCTGCAACAGGCCCATCAATACCAACCTCAAGGCTGCTATGAGAATTAAAGGAGGACAATAGAGCACCCAAGGCGATACTACAGCACCTGCTACAATGGCGAGTATACAGTAGGTGTTCAAGAAACGGAAGCCTCCCTCTTCCTGTAGGGAGTGGCTGTGTGTACCTGTGAGGAGGGTACAGGCAGAGGCAGTGGCTCTTCGGGGAGACAGGCAGGAGGCCTGGGGCAGGCTGAAGATGACTGTAGCTAGGAGACAGGGCTGCTAGCCTTGTAGGGTGGGATCTCTGCTCTTTGACCCTTTGTGTGCCGGGCCCAGCCCTTGGCACACACTTCTTGCCAGGGCCCTGGGATATCAGCATGGAATCAGGAGTCAAAGCTCATGACATATAGGCAAATGGCCCAGGTCTGAGTCCTGAGTTTCCCACTGCTTGGCTGTGTAATCTTGGGTGAGTTAGTCCACTCCTCTTATCAGAATGCAAGGCAGACAAGGAGAGGTCAAAGACAGGGCCCCAGAAATCAAGGGTGTATGTTCATGCATGTATGTGTGACAGTGACATAAAAAAACGTGCATTCCATGATGGCAGGAACCAGGCCTGCTACCTGGTGTGGCATGACTGGGTATGTGAGAAAGACCAAGAGTTCATGTATGAATGTGGACATGTGTAAGAACATCAGAGGGCCTGAAAAATATGCACGTGGCCCACAAAGCATGTGTGAGCAGGTGAGGATGTGTGTGACTGGGAAGGAGCGTGTCTCTGTGGGAGGCTCTGTAGAGGAATAATAGTTTCCATCTAGTAAGTGCTGTGGTGGGCCAGGCATGATGCTAAGGCCTTTACGTGCATTATCTCATTCACCCCTCACCACAGCCCTGTGAAGGAGGCATGAACTCCAGGTTATAAGTGAGTTAATGAAAGCACACAGAGGTGAAGTGAAATCTGTGGCTCAGAAGTTTATACTCCCTGCGTCCCACAGGTGTGGGAAGCTGAGCTCAGGGCGTGGTGCCTGAGACCACCCTCAGTGGCCAGTTGTTCTGCATCCCTGTGCTCATGGGCCCCGATGTACTGATTTCTGTCTGCTTGGAGCTCCTCCAAGGGGAGGCTTGATAGGGTTCCTCTGCAGGTCACAGGCCAGGCCCAGGTCAGAGGCTAGCACAGGTTCAGTGCTCAGAAAACACTGGAGAACTTGAAAGCCAAGGGACCGTGGGCTTGCACAAGAGAAGGCCCACCTTCCACACAGATCCTGACTTCCTCTCTGGTTCCCTTGGGGAGTGATTTTTCCATACCTCAGGGGCCTGAATCACTACATCTGAGGCCCTACGAGGGTGAGGCAGGGGGTGGAAACTCAGAGTCATCAACCTTGGCTGTGGCAGGGCGTAGTTCTAGCCCTGGTACTGAGGCCCCTTGTAGCAGGGGTCGACAGGTTGGAACAGGAAGTCTGTGCCATGACCAGGGGTGAGCAGTGTTCTTTCCTCTGCTGCCCTCCCCACCCAGGATTAGGCATTGGCACCCTCGGAAATTGCTTCTGTCTTCCCTGGTTTTCCCAGCCTAGCAGCAGAGCCTCATCTCCCTCATCCCACGCCTGGTCTGGGGTTTGCCTCCCTCCCAAGGGGCACTTGGAAGGTGGAAAGTGGACTCCGAGGCTGGTTCTGGAGTTTGCGGTGGGGATTTTAGCCAGGACCTTGGGGATGTGGCCAGGGACACAGATGAACTTTCCTAGGCCTAGTAACCTCTTGGAGAACTGTGAGTGAAGAGTAGGGTCCTGGCCATCCTGAAGGCTGCTGCTTTCCAGGCACAAACCAGCTTTTAACCTGGAATGAATTAAGTTGGCATGTAAGCCAGAAGGGTCTGGAAAGGTAGCAAGTCAGTATGGTAGAGGGGAATGGGCATGGGCTCTAAAGACAGATAAGCCTGGGTTCAAATCCTGCTCCCACCACCAAGCAACTATGTGACCTTAGATGAGTCACTTCTCCTCCCTAAGCCTTAGCTTCCCTCTTATGTAAAATAGGGCTAGTGGAATTCATCTCAAAGGACTGGCAAAAGAAATGCATCTAACAGAGTTCTTGGCACGCAGTCAGTACCCAGTAAGTGGCAGGCTGTTTTGATGTCCTACCATGTGCCTGGGAGGATCCTAGTCTCCAAGCTGGAGTTTGGTGTGCCCTTGCATCTTGTTCTCATCTCCCCTTGCTCACTGCAATAAGGGGCCCGGCTAGGATCTGAGAGACTCTACAGAGCTCCTTCCTCCCTATCTACCCAGATCTCTCTCACTCTGGAGGCGGTGTCCTTGAGAGTAGGAGGGGCCCAGCTTCTCCTTTTATATTTTTGGCCCAATGGGGGTCCACTCTACAGTCAAAGACATCATCAGATAATACAGTGAGAGACTCAGTAGCTCAGCCTCCTACTTACATGACACAAAAGCATGAAACTGTATAAATGGTAGAGCACTTCCGTACCTCAAATGGTTCCTCAGTTATCTCCATAAAGGAAGGCGAGTTCTTATCCCCGGCAGACCCAAACCCAACCCCAAACCCAGAATTTTCTCCCGCGCTTTCTCTTCTTTCCCATATTGGGGCTCGGTTTTTGCCAAGGCCACCACGTCTGTTCCAGGTCTTGTGTTCAAGCGCGTGTGCCAGGCTTGTGTGTGCCACGCTCCTGCTCAGTGAGAGCACGGTTTGCCCCATGCGCCCCCGGTGCTTTAAAAGACCAGCAGGGGGAGACATTAGCACGTGAGTGCTTCTGTTAGGGTCCGACCGGGGCGAGCGGGTCGGACCTGGAGGGTCTGAGCTATGGGATGGAGCCAAAGTTTTAAGCAAGGAAGCGAGGAGGGGCGGGGAGAATGGGCCAGGGCTGAGAGACAAAGACCCAGATGGCGAGGCCGGGAGGGGCCGGAGTCCAGTGTCTGAGGATAGGAACGCCCGCTTTTGCTTTTTCAAAAGGAGCCTGCCCTGCGCCCTCTCCTCTTTGCCCTCGAGGTGTCTTCTTTATCGAGGTGCCCTCTTTTCCCCTCTGGCCTATCCCGAGGCCTTGCTTGTGCCTGCAGACAGGACAGGACTCTAAATCTGGGCTCTCCCCCAAATCAGAAATTCCGGAGGCCTGGTCCCTAGGGGTGAAAAACTCAACTTTCCCCGGGATCCCGTATTCAACTCCTCTGAATCTTCAACACCCAGCGCTATCCGTTTTCAATGTGTTCAGGGCTCTAGGTCCAAGTGCAAGTGGACACAGTATTTCGAGGGCGAAAGGAAGAATGGCCGCCGGAGCCTTACGGGAGACTGGCCCGGGAGCAAGCAGGCTCTCCTTGTCACAAAGCTGAGCACAGAGCAGGACTTCAGGGCTCGCGAAGTACTACTTTCCTGGGATAATTGTAACGGGGCTTGTGTGGCCCAGGTCAGTGGGTCGGAGTGTTGATCAGGCGCTTAGGGAGGAGAAGAGGCCGACAGCTCTAGAGGAGCGCCAACTTCCCACGGGGTGAGCGCTCTGGGAACAGGACTAGGCAGGACCCACCCCTAACCGCAGGAGCCGCACACTCAGATTGGTGCCATCGAGAGCTCGGCGTCCTTAAGAGCTCCCTGAAGCCCCTCCCCGTTCCTGTTCTGGGGGCGTGGTATGGGGCAAGGACCCCGTAACGGAGCTTGCTATTGGCTAAGAGGAGTAGGATTGGCCTTGCGTTCGCCTGAGCAAGGGAGTAGACAGCTCAGCGGCGGACGGCGGAGGGAGTCTATGCGCGCTGAACAGCAGCGGGAAGTGTGTGAGGCTCGCACCCGCCGCAGACCCTCGGGCGCAATCGCCGGGGAGCTAGGACTCGGCGATCGGGCTGCCTGGCCACCCTGCCAAGGCTTCAGAGGCGTAAACTGATGGGCCTGGCTCGCTCGGCCGCATCTCCCCGCTCTTCTAAGTGCACTGAGCCGGGCCCGCGCTGAAGTAGAAGCTGTCGGGGGGCGCGGAGCCCGGAGTCCCAGTGTGGCCTGGAGGAACGGAACCCGTGTCAGGGCGACCCAGGCGGGAGCCCCCGGACCGCGCTCCAATTGTAGGGAGACTCCTACTTCTTCCGAGGGGCGCCGATCCCGGGACGGTCGAGGCGTCGGGGTGGCCACCGAATCCCGAGTGGGAGGACCTCGTCTGGGAAAGGGTGCTCAGTCCCCAACAGTCTCGGGGAGCAGAGCGGAATCGGGTGGGAGCACCCGGGGGCGCAGAGCCCCCGTCGCGCCTGGTGCGGCGGAGAGGTCAGGGGAGCGAGCCCTCGCAGGCCGTAGCCCATGCCCGGGTTGGGGGCGGCTGCCCAGTGAGTCCTCCTGGCCGGCCGGGCGGAGAAGAGCGACACCGAAGCCGGCGGGAGGGGAGCACTTCAAGGCCGGCGGTCGCGGAGGATGGGAGCCTGAGCGGCTCGGAGCGCAGCGCGGCACGGGAAGGCGAGGCGAGCTTTGCTGAGGAGGCGCCAGGGGATCACGAACTGCAGCCTGCCCCCGGGAAGATGGCCCGGCCTGGGCAGCGTTGGCTCGGCAAGTGGCTTGTGGCGATGGTCGTGTTGGCGCTGTGCCGGCTTGCCACGCCGCTGGCCAAGAACCTGGAGCCCGTGTCCTGGAGCTCCCTCAACCCCAAGTGAGTAACTTATCTGCTGTGGTCCCTGGGGGTGGGAGGCACTCTTTCGGGGTGAGGCCGCGCGCCCCCGAGTGCGAGTGTGGAGGTGTTCAGAAAAGGAGCGGCGCCCCATTTTGTCTCTGCCTTTTTCGAGCGTGTTTTCCTGCGGGCGGGCGGGGCAGGGTGCGGCGGGGTGGGGTGGGGGCACTTGGCTGGGTTGTGACCCCGTGGCTTGTAGGCCCTCTCCTCACCACGTCCAGATCAAGTGGAGATGGTCGTGCCAGACGGAGCTGGGAGTCCGGGCGCTCCGGAGCGCACTAGAGAGCTGGGGGGTGGTGGTGGTGGTGGTGGTGGTGGTGGTGAGAAGGCAAGCCCCTTCTGGGGCCCCTGGGAACGTGGTGGTTTTCACCCAGAGCTACTGGGAGGGGGTCGAGCTTGACCTGGACGAGGGATGAGGCCGGAACATAGGTTCCTCATTTGTTTAGCTGTGAAGGGACCGTGGCGCGGGACCCCGCGCTTGGGCGGATGGCAGCGCCCCTATATCCATTCCGGCTTCTCCTGTTTTCATTTCTCTTTCTTCCCTGTTTGCCTCTCTAGCTTTTCGTTTTGCTGTCTCTTCTAGGCCCCCCTGTTCTCCCTGCCGGGCCTTGGGAGGGCGGGCGCCGCTTCCAGGCTCACAAAGGCGGCGGGTGGAGAGGGGCGGAGTGGAAGAGGGGTTTGCGGGGGGGCGGGGGGGTTCGATCCAGCGCGCCCGTCGGGGGTCCAGTGGAGCCTGTGGCAGAGATTCGAGGGCGTCCGGGAGGAGAGTGCTGCTCAGCCTGGGAAGGAGGTGGGTGGGAAGTGAGGGGTTTGAAGGATTTCTGCCTAGGCGGTCCATTGGCCCTCATCCTATGTCTCTCGGATTGGGGAGCTGTGCGTAGTTTTCCCCAAGGGGTTGGGGAGGCAGCTATATAAAGGAGATCCTTTCTTTTTTCCCTCCTCCTTCCCCTTCACAATCACTGCCCCCCCCAACACACACACACCCTTCAGGGCGGTGGCTCACTGGTTTCTGGGCTGTTAGTGGGGAGTTGATGGGGCTGTGTGGTGACCTCTGGACCTCTTTCCCTTTTGGCATCCAGGACTCAGGTTGGAACCCAGGGTCAAAATTGCTCTTCCTTCCTGTTTTCTTGAGGTCCCCACAGTGTGCAGATATTGTCCACTTAATGGGAAAGTGGGGGGCCTTGGCCTGTCCTGTCTGCGCTCTCCCATTCCTGTCCACTCTCCTGGGCTCCCCGCTAACTTGTCGGGCTTCTGCCTGCTTCAGCCTGTTAGGTCCTAGGGACGTGCCCCTCTCGGCCCTGGAGTGGGAGAAGACAGCCTCTTTAATTCTCTTCCTCTTGGGTTAAGGTAGGGTCCTATTTACTGGTTGGTGAGGTAGCTAAACTAGGGTCAAGGGAGAGGGCTCTGTTTTGGTACAAGAAAGGGATTAGCAAGACTTTCTCCCCTACCCAAAGCCAAATCGGGCACAGCGCTCTCCTAACAGTAGGGATTCAAAATGGTCTGGGGGGCCCCCGGGCCGCTGAGCCCAGGCAGAAGGGTTATGAAGTGCCCAGTTCTCCCCTGTAAGGGCGGAGGCTGGAAATGCCCCCTCTTGAGCTGGGAGAGCTGGAAGCCGCCTGGGGTAGCCCATCATAGGGGCTCATGGGAGTGACCTAATTGCTCTCTCGGGTCTCTAACCAGAGATAGCAGGCGGCTCCACAGCTGGAAGGGAGCCCTCCTGCAGAGTTGGGGGGGGGTGGAGCTGGGAGAAACAAGATCTCACTGAGCTTCCTCCTTTTTGTGTTTTGAGCCTTTAAGTGCCCTGGACTGGTTTACAGGTTTTTGAGGTCTGACACCACTGTACCCACTTCAGGCCGAGTGCAGGCATCCTGTGGGGTGGGGGTGATGGCTGAGAACTCAGTTGGACCTGCGTGAATTCCATCCTATAATTGAGTAGATTCTGGGAATGGTTGGGGACTGGTCTTGTATCCCCAGCACTGCACTGCCCCCACTCCCCATTCCATCTCAGGGGTCTGGAATGCAGCCGTCATTTGGGGGGAGCAAGAAGACAGGAGGGAGGCACTGCCCTCCACTCGCCTGGAGCTCTGGGGGCTGCTTCTACCACCGCACCCAATCTTCAGGCTGCCACAGCCTTTCAAATAAACAGTCTCACTTTGCTGCTCTGTCGGTGTCCCTCTGTGCCTCTGGCCCAAGTTCTCCCTCTCCAGTCCGTGTCAGTTGGCTGTCTCTGTCCTCTGATCCGTGCTCCCCTCTCTAGCCAGTCTCACCAGGTCTCCCTTTCTCACACTCCCTCTCACTCTTAGTCACTCTCTGCCTCTTTTTCTCAAGTCCTTTTGTTTCTCGCACATGCCCGTGCTCTCCCTCACAGGCTCGTTTTCTCTTCCCTCCCCTCTTCCTCCTGGCTTTTGGTCTGTCTCCTCGGCCCTGTCAGGAGCTGGCAACCACCCTCCCCAAAGTCTCCCAGCGCTTATAAAACCTGTTTAATTGCTTCCTCGTTGGGAAAAAATCAAAATAAAGAAGCGGTGAGGCTGGAGGTATGTTTCCAGGTTCCGGGGCGCACCGGAGATCTGACCAGCAAAGGGGATCGGGAAGGGCCGACTCAAGACTCCCAGTCTCTTTCCTACATTGGCACTGGGGCATCCCAGTGTGGTTAAACCCTGGGTGGCAAGAGTTTCTGCCTCGTTGGCCCCCGAGGTGGCCAATGAGGCAGAAGCTCTTGCCACCTCTTGTCAGCTTTGTCTGATGGGCACAGTGTGGGGAGGTGGGTTTGGTCCCACTAGATGTTGGGAAGAACCAGAGTGTGTGCTTGCACTTGGGTGGGGGGCTGTTACACAGGTCCCAGGGCAGTCCCCCTCCCCCAGCCTCTTCCCCTGAGAGCTTGGGGCAGCCGGCAAACCTCACACTTGAGTCCTCAGCCAAGTCCAGCTGCTGCAGTTCAGTCTCTCAGTCCCGTTCTGACCCCTTCTTGCCCCCCACTCAGGTTCCCCCACCTCCAGGGAATGGGAATGTGCCTGAGATCACATTACACCTTCTCTACAAGGGGGTGGGGTGGGGGTTCAGCTTGGCGTCCAGGACCCTTGACTCCATCTAACATGGGTGGGGGCAGCTGCAGACCCCAACCCAGGCTTGCCTGTGCTAAGCCAAAGTGTTGTCCCCAGCCCCCTCACAGCTGTTCCAGCTCACAGTCCTGGGGAGGCCAGCTTATGGGGCCCCTTTCCGGGGCGGCTTGGGACCTGACCTCCTTCCTCTACTCTGTGGCTGATTGGCCACAGGTGGGGGCCTGAGAACGATGGGAACCCAGCAGCTCATTGAGTTCCCTGTTCCTCTCCCTCCCCACCTCCACCCCGTGCAGCCAGGCCAGGGCCAGAAGGGCCTGTAAGGCTGGGGGCTGAATCAAGGATTCCCTTTCTCCCCTCAGGCTCTCCACTGCCTCACAAGTTCAGTGGGTGATGATGGGCGGGCCCTGGATACTACTGTGCCTTGTGGTTTATCTGGGTTTGGGACTATAGAAAGGGTGGGCCAGCCAGGAGGCTGCTGGTTGCCAGGAGAATGCCAGGTTTGGGGGAAGGGTCCACCCTGTGATATTAGGGGAGCTGAGGTGGGGATGCTCGCCAGCTACATTTGGGGGCCCTTGCCCCACAGCAGCCCCTTCTGGGTGTGTTGGTATTTTGGGTGGGGGTGCTAGCAGTCAGCACTGTAAGCTTCTTACTTCTAAATAGTACTGTACTTGGTGTGCTGACAGGCAGCGCCTTGCTATTCAGAAGTGTCCTCATATGTGAGCTCATCGGATGTTCCAAACAGCCCTGGGAAGTTGGAATCACCCTTATTTCCCAGATGAGGAGGCATATACCCAGGAAAGGGAAATGACTGGTCTGCTACAGTCAGTCAGCACATAGGGGTAGAACTGTGCTGTGTGCCATTCTGTCCACACCATTTTGCTGCCTTAGATTCTAGGAGAGATGGTATTTCAAAGTGGAATTTGGGAAGAGACACGGGCTCCCTGCCCCTGGATTCCCCTCTCACCTTACAGGTGTGCGTGCATCTGTCCTTGTGACTCAGGCCCTGCCTGCGTGGGATGAGCAGTGCTCTGACTTCCTCATTTGACTTTGCTGGGCCTACCTCTGAAGATAGCCTGAACCAGAGGCAGCCAACTTGCTCTCTGGCACCCTCCCTCCTGAGCTCTGAACAGCGCCTTTGCTTCCTCTCTGGGCCAGGAATCTTCCTCTCAGGGACCCCACAGAAAGCAAACGCTGAGGGGGGGGGGTTAAGTCTCTAGTGGACCCTATAGCATTGGTCAGGTGGGGCAGACAGGAGGGCATAGTCCAGTGTGGGTGGGGAGGGTGACTTCCTGTGGGACTCTCCTGGTTTCCCTGCCTCCGACAGTGCTGTGTGTGTGTGTGTGTGTGTGTGTGTGCCAGGACCCAGCTGCTGTTCCTGCCCACCCACGCCTGGGCGGGCACTGCTGGGACACGCCAGGCCTGCTTCAGCCGCCTCAGGGGCTGGGTGGAGCTGGGGGAGTGAAAGAGGAGCCTTTAATTTGGGGGCTCCCCACCCTTGCTGGGATGAGAGCAGACTTGAGCTCTGGCTTGGGGTCTGTCCTCCACTGATTCTATCACGCTGGGGGCAGGGGGTGGGATGTAGGTATGGTGGTGCTGGGGTCACCCAGTCAAGGCTGTGGCTAGAGTCTTGTATCAGCCTTGGACTAGCATGGCCTGGGACCAGGCTCTGTCTTCGGCCACTGTCTGACCACAGGTTCTAAGAGCCTGAGGTAAGGATGAGGAGAAAGGAAGTATAGATCTGGTCAGACACAGGCAGCTTTCTGAGTACAACCCCACACTGTAAGCTATCCCCACTGGAGATTGTGCCTGTATGGGCCGACAGGCGCTCAGCTGGACAAAAGAAGCACAGGGGGCAGTTTGCCCCTGACCAGTCCAGGGCCTTGAAAGCTACTGCCCAGACCCTTCAGGCTTCTTCTATTCCAGGATTCCTTTTTCTGAGCTCAGTAGGAAAGCTGTGGGAGACTTGGACTAGGATGCAGGGGAGAAGGCAGGCCCCAAAGCAGGAGCTGGACTGCTCAGGCAGCCTCTCCTAAGTCCTTTTACTCCCTGGGGTGGCTCACTCGGGTCCTGGGGCTATCAGATGCTAAGAGGTAAAGGCCTCGGGGGTAACCATGACGACCTGCTGCAGGCTTCCTGCTGGGCCATGTCAATCCCCTTAGTTTCCAGAAAAGGGCATTGTCTGGGGGTGGCCCCAGGCGGGGAAGCTTGACTTGATAATGGGCGCAGTAGTAGCTTTTGAAAAGTGGAGGATAGAGAGTTTAACTTGAGGACAATCTCTTCCTCCTCCTCTTCTGCCCCTACTCCTGACCTGGTGAGTATGAGATGAGACCTACAGGGCCCCTCTATATAATATGACTAGTGTTGTGCTTGGCTTCATGGCCTCACTCTCTCACTGGCTACACAGGCAGCCCTAATGGCCCCTTGCCCCCTTCTTGGGCTTCTCTCATAGGGCAAAAAACACTTTTTCCAGTGATGGGGAAGGTGCTGATAAGGCACAATGATGGGGGTAAGAGTCAGGGAACACAAGTCTCCTCTCCCTTCTGCACTTGAGAGAAAGGTAAGTTTCCCTTCGCCAGCTGCTATGCAAATGTATTGATGAATATTTATGAACTCTGCTCACTGAGGTTGAAGAGAGTCTGAGGGGTGTCGGGGGCAATAGTCCTCTTTTCTACCCCCACTTCCACCTACCACAGAGACATCCGTTCCCCCCATGTCTTGGGTTCCAGGTAACCCTGAGTAGCTGGAAGCCCTGCTTTCCAGTTCCAGGGCTCTATATCCTCAGTGGGGATGGGAGAATGCTCAGAGCAGACGGGACACCCTGGTGAGTAAGCCAGGACCAGGTGGTTAGAAAGCTGAGCTGGCCTGTACTCTTTTGCATGCCCTCTATGTTCCTGCTGTGACCCCCAGGGAGGGTCTTGTTGAGGTGCAGCTGTGCAAACTGTTCTTAGCCTCCCTAGGGGTGAACATCTTGGGTGAATGTTGTCCCCTTGGGTTTGTCTGTGAGTGCCTCCCTTCCATGGAAACGCTCATCTGATCACTCATACTTTCGCATGGGAAGCCCAGACTCAGTGGGTCTCAAAGCTTCCTCTTGGCTCTAAGGTATTAGAAGTTGTCTAATCCTGCTGTCTGGATAGAACCAGTGTGAGGATCGGAAAGTGAAAAATACCTTGGGAATTATAGGGGCTTTGGTGAAACTTCTTTGCTCTTCATAATGCGCAGGGTGAGGTCGTTCCCTCTGAAATGTTTATGTATACCCCATCCCATGCCTGCTCCCTTTCTGGTCCTCTGGGGTGCAGTAAAGTTAGGTACCAAGGGGGAGACCTCGATGTGGTTCTTACAGTCCCTTGGGGCTGCCTCTCTTCATGTCCTTCATCTGCTTGGCCTAGTTGCCCTACTCTGCTCCTTGGTTGTCATTTCCCTCCTTTGGGCAAGGACACCGAGCTCCCTGTTGGCCCTCATACCTTGAAGTCTCCACTGTGGAACGCATAACCTGAGGAAGTGGAACTACGCTCTTCCACTGTCGGCTTCATTCTTGTGAAGTACTGCCTCCAGCCCTTCATTGTCCTTCCCACTAGAAGGTCTGTCCCCAGGGAGACGAAGCCCACAGTATGTGTTGTGACTCTCAGAGCCTGGCTCACGCTGAGCTTTTCCACCTCTTCTTCTACCAGTCACTGACCTGGGCTTTGTGTCCCAGCCAGTGCTGCTCACTCTTTTTTAATTAATCAATCGTCCATTTATTTTTACTTTTTTGTTGACTGTATCAGGGTGACATTAGCTTCAGATGTACAACCTGGTAATACATCATGCGTATGTCGTATTGTGAGTTCACCCTCCCCACAAATCAATGCTGTTCACTCTTGCTGTGTGTTGTCTTCTTATTCATCACCCAGGATTCCCTTTCCTCCTGCTTTTTCTGTCAACCCATCTCTGACATTGTGTTCCTTCCACTCTCTGCCTCCAGCCCTTGCTGTTTGAACTCCCCTCCACGCACATAAGCTACAAATAGCCTGGTACTGTCTATAGCTAGAGTGTTGGCCATTTACTTTTCTGACCTACATCAGGCAGTAAGGTCCTTAAAGATGGGGCCACATCTTTTCTTCTTATCTACCCCACCCAAGAAACAAGACTGGTGTCAGTCTCTAGCTGCCTGCCTCTTGTAGTCAAACATGTTGAGGGCCTACTGTGTGCTAGGTGCTCTGCGTGTGCCATTGCATCTCTCCTCTACATCCCTAGGGAGGAGGGCTCTTACCTCCCTCAGTTTATGAGGGAGGAAACAGAAGCTCAGGGAAAATGGGCAGCACGTTCAAGGCTATAGAACTAGTAAGGGTCTTGTCTGTCTGATTCCAAAGTCTGTCTTCTTTCTCTTATACAGTACTGCCTCGCTCCCAGCCCCAGCTCGACCAGGCTCAGAGGTGGCCAAGAGAGCATGACTTTTTTACTGTGTGCTCGGGCAAGGACAGAGAGATGTGAATGGGTGGCCCTGGGCAGCTGCCCTGCCCCTGCCATTCCCCAGTGCCTGGTTTTCTGGAGTAGAAGACAAACCCAGATCAGATGGCAGTTGCCCATCTCTCAGGATCTGGAGCAGAGGCGGTGTGGAGGTGGGGGGATGAAAACACAGATGAGGGAGGTTCCTGGGGCCCTGTGTTATATGATCTTTTGTCACTGCTTTGACCCCCTTTTTTGTTCTTAGGAGGGACACTGGTTAAGTTTGGGGATTTGGACTCTTGCATGCTGTGGTGAGATATGTCCAGATAGGATACCGGGCAGTATGAGTGGGGAGTGGGCAGATCTGTATGGAGCAGCACCCAGCCAGAGACTGTGTCCATCACCCCTGGGCTCCAGGAGATGCTTGTTTCTATCTCCTCATCATGCCAAAGATTAGGAAGGCTGGGGGAGAAAGTATGGGTCTCAGGTAGGTTGAGCTCTCCTGGCTATTGGCTGGGAGCAGCAGCTAAGGCATGTGTGGGCTTGTGTGTGTGTGTGCGCATGCGCATATGCACATGTGTGCAGAGGAGGTGCTAGCAGTGGCTGTGAAGGAATGTGAGTGTGATGGCAGTGGGAGGAGGATTGGGCTGCCACCTCCAGGCAGCATAGGCCTGACACCTTGGTACCCAGCCCATCAGCCACGTCAACCCCCTGCGGAAATGCCACATTAGGACAAAGGGCTCCCCCAGCTAGGCAGTGCCCCACCCTGCCAAGCAGTCAAAGCCTGGCAGCCTTGCCCATGGGCCACCCCCTCCACACCCTGCTGGCAGTGTGGTTCTCTCTCCCCACCCCCAGTCCCAGCATGGAGGAATGGCAGAATTCCTGTTTTGCCGTTTTCACTCAGGAGGCCTAGCCCGGCCCACATTGTCTGCTTCCCCAGCTCAGGAGATAGCCTGAAAACCCCAACCGTGAGGCTGACCCCCTCTTTCCTTCTGGGCAGGTTCCTGAGTGGGAAGGGCCTGGTGATCTACCCAAAGATTGGAGACAAGCTGGACATCATCTGTCCCCGAGCAGAAGCAGGGCGGCCCTACGAGTACTACAAGCTATACCTGGTTCGGCCTGAGCAGGCGGCTGCCTGCAGCACTGTGCTTGACCCCAATGTGCTGGTCACCTGCAATCGGCCAGAGAAGGAAATCCGCTTCACCATCAAGTTCCAGGAGTTCAGCCCCAACTACATGGGCCTGGAGTTTAAGAAGCACCATGATTACTATATTACCTGTGAGTCCCTGCTCATTGTGGGGTTCTGTCCTATCCTGTAGCAGCGGCGGCTTCTAAGTAGTACAGTGAGACTGCATACAGTTAGGGCCGTCTGATCTGATCCACTTTGAAGATGGGAATGTGCCCCTCCCAGCCTGGCCTTGGAATTCTGGCCCGATATTCACCAAGGGCCTACTGCCAGCTCGCCTTGGCTCTAGGAGTTGAGTGGGAGAGGACTCCAATTTGTGGTACTCTCTCTCTCTCTCTTATTTTCTTTGCCCACCTAAGATCTAATCTTCGGAATAGCAGAGTTGGCAGAGCCGTTCAGGATCAGCCAGCTATTCGGTCTCTCTCTTCATGAGAACTGCCACCCCAAGAAGGGAAGGGACTTTTTGCCCTAGATCACACAGAGAGTTAGGGACAGGATTGGGACTCCAACCCAGTTCTCTTGACCCAAATCTGGGATTCCTTTTCATCTTTGTAGGAGCCTCCCTCAAGATGTCAGTTCTTGCTTTGCATCTGAGCAACATCGCCCAATGAGAAGATACACTTTAGTGTCCACTGAGAAAGAATGGCCAGGGCCTGGTTATGACCTGCGCCCTTGGGGATAGGCTAGTTCCTGGAAAGGCTGGACAGGGCTGGCTGCTCAGTTCCTGTGGGCGAGAGAGGTAGAAAGGGTCACAGGTGGATGGGGCCTGCTTGCCACTCTCCACCTCCCAGTTCTGTCTTGATGGAGGCTGAGGCAGCACTAGGGTTTCTGGGTAATACTGGCATGCCTTTCTCTCCTCCTGATGGTGCTGGCCTCTTGCTGCAGCTACATCCAATGGGAGCCTGGAGGGACTGGAGAACCGGGAGGGAGGTGTGTGTCGCACTCGCACCATGAAGATTGTCATGAAGGTCGGACAAGGTGAGTGCCTGGTCTGAGGGCCCCTGGTTAGGCCTTTGCAGCAGCTGTCCCTGACTGGGTGTGGGTGTGTTGGGAGGCGGGGAGAGGCAGTCATGTTAGAGTAGCTGACGTCTGATATACAGGCCATACTTGGCCCATCTGGGATGACTGAGGCCCCCATGCTGATGTGGTCCCTTCCCCTTACCTGTCCTGTCCCCTCCTACAGACCCCAATGCTGTGACACCTGAGCATCTGACTACTAGCCGGCCCAGCAATGAGGCAGACAACAATATCAACATGGCCACACAGGCCTCCGGCGGTCGGAGCTCCCTGGGTGACTCTGACGGCAAGCATGGTGAGTACACGGGGGTCTTTTGGAGCACAGATCTGTTGCCCGCTGGCCTTTCAGGCCCTGTCTCTGGAGAAAGGCAGGAAGGGGCCCAGCCTGAAATCTGCCACGTGCCCCTGACTGTTCCTCCCCTCTCTTCACTTCCTCAGAGACTGTGAACCAGGAGGACAAGAGTGGCTCCGTGGGGAGTGGAGGCAGCAGCGGGGACCCCGACAGCTTCTTCAACTCCAAGGTGGCACTGTTTGCGGCTGTGGGTGCCGGCTGTGTCATCTTCCTACTCATCATCATCTTCCTGACGGTTCTGCTACTAAAGCTGCGCAAGCGGCACCGCAAGCACACGCAGCAGCGGGCGCCGGCCCTCTCGCTCAGCACCCTGGCTAGTCCCAAGGGGGGCAGTGGCACGGCGGGCACTGAGCCCAGCGACATCATCATCCCCTTACGGACTACAGAGAACAACTACTGTCCCCACTATGAGAAGGTGAGTGGGGACTACGGGCACCCCGTCTACATCGTCCAGGAGATGCCGCCCCAAAGCCCAGCGAACATCTACTACAAGGTCTGAGAGCCCGGCGCGGCCTCGGGCCCTGAGGGACAGTCGGCTGGGACTGCACCTTTCCTTTCTCCCCATGCCCTTCCCCTTGCCAGCTGTGCCCACCTTTGTATTTAGTTTTGTAGTTTCTTGGCTTTTATAATCCCCCTTTTGCCCTGCCCCTGGGCTTCGGAGGGGGTGCTTGTGCCCCCAGCCCCCATGCTCTTGTGCCTTCCCCCTCTGGCCAGGCCTCTGGGCTCTGTGGGGGCGCCCCTTCTTGGAGGGCAGGGTTGGACGCTGATGGACAGCAGGCAGGGGGATGCCCCTGGTCCTGTCTCCCTCGCCCCCTTTTCCCCTTCCCAGGACTACTTGTCCACTATCATCACTGTTTTTAATGTTTTTGTGTTCAATTTTTAGCTGTCGACTCATTTTCATCTGTTTTTTTTTTTTGGAAGAAAAATGGAAAAGGCAGCCCCTCCCCAGGCTTTCCGAGCCTGGCTCAGCCCAGTATAAGGGGCTGGGGGCAGGAAGCATAGGATGGCATTTCTTTTAGAAACCCCTTGTTATGGGGGCGGGAGAGACAGGCCAGGGCTGCTCTTGCCCCTGAGCGAAGATGACAGCACCATTGGGCAAGGTGTCTCACCCTCCCCTTCCGACCCTTCTGCTACAAAGCTGATCTTGGCAATGGGGTAGTGGCTGCCACCCTTCCACCAAAAAAAAAATTCCTTCCTTGTGGGATTCTTGGGCATCTCCTGCCTCCCTCACTCTCACGGTAATTAACGTCTTAATTGGCTGTTGCCTGGGGAACAGGAGAGCTGCTGCAGGCAGATGACCTCATGGGGGGTGGAGGGAGGTGAGGTGCCCAGGTGGCTATTTGCCCTGCAAAGCTGGGAGTGCTCCCTTTCCTCCTTCCTCCCGCCCTGTTCTCTCCTCACCTTTGGCCCCCTTTGGCCCCTTTGGCCCAGTGGGGAGACAGAGGCCCAGGGCAGAGACCTAAGCGGGTATAAGGCCAGGTGTCCTGCTCCTTTTCTGGGCTCTAGCACAGGTGGGTGCTCCCCCAACCCAGCTCTCATTGGCCCCCCAAAATCTTGGGCTGGGGCCTGGAAATAGGAAGAGGCTACCCAGAGCTGGGCCAACATGCCGTGCACTTTGACCCCGGCTCCTTGCCAGCACGGCTGCTAACAGACTGCCACCTGAGTGTGCCTTGCAGGCGCTCCAGAGTGGCCATGGAAGGAGCTGGGCCTTACACCATCCACCCCCACACTGCCTCCTGGCCAGCTGCCTACCCCAGTGCCAGGTGGGAGAGAGAGGGAGCAGGACAGCCAGCCCCTTCCAGGTGGCAGTCGGAAGGGTTTTTTTGTTTTTGTTTCTGTTGCCATTTGTGTAAATACTAGTCTTTTTTGGAAAAAAAATAATGTAAAGATGTTTTGTATAAACTCTGAATTATTTTCTTGTTGCTTTTTTCTTAGAAAAAAATGAGAACTAAAAAAAAATTAACCACATGGAGAAATGGGTGTAAAATGGTGTCGTGATGTTGGGGAATGAAGTGTGAGAGTATGAGTGAGTATGAGAGAGAAGGGGAGAGAGGGGGAGAGAGAGAGAGAGAGAGAGACTGAGAGACTGAGAGATTGATTTTTCTGTGTCTAAAACAGAAGATGGAAAGAGGGTGGCCATCCTGGTAGAGCAAGGTGTTTCAGCTGTCCTGTGCCACATCCTGCTCTGCTGCCAAGTTTCTCTGTCCTCTTACTCTTCTGGAGCCTCTGATCACTTTCTCCTCTCTGTCCTGTCACCTCAGTGGCATAGGGTTAGGGTTATCTGCCCAGTCGGCACTAGGCTCAACTGGAGAGGGTGGATGGGGGAGGGGTTGTTCCCATGGGGACCTGGGTGTGTCCACAAGTACTGCCACCACCTGGTTGGGACTAGATCTGGGACCTGCTGGCAGGCCCAGCCCTGCCCTGTCTCAGAGCTCCTGGAGGTAGATAGAAATAACTTCCCAAGAGCTGGCTCTCAGCTGTAGCCCACTGGGTCCTGGGATTGCTTCAGGCTGTCCAGTTCACTTGTTCACTTGTCAGCCAGAAGAATCTTCTATCCCCTGTCTTCAGAGCTGGGCCACAATGGAACCCTCACCATGGAATACTTGAGGGCTTCTGACTGGCAGCCCTGAGTGCCGGGTCTACCTCCCACAGGCTGGAGGTCCGACAGTGTGTTGAGGACCCTGAAGAGAGTTTGGCCTCAGCTGCAAGGCAGAGACTCCGACTGGCAGAGCCTGGGCCTTCCCACTCCAGCCTGGAGCAGCCTGTAGGTCTTGCGGTGGTGGTGGTGAAGGGGGAGACTCCCAGTGGAGATGGCTAAGACAGATGTCAGGAGAGGAACACAAGTGAGATATCAGCAGCTAAAAATGGGTAAGAAGGCAGTGGAGGAAAGGAGGAGGAGGAAGGAAGGGGAGGGTTAGTTCGAGATCCAGAGCAGGAAGCCTGCCTCAGTGAACCAGCCAAGGAGCAGGCTGGGCTGCAAGGGAAGTGGGAAGCGCATGGAGAACGAAGGCGGAGAAGAGCCACAGAGCCACGGGATCTGCAGGGGGAGGGAAGGGAGGCTGCCCTGGAGCAGGGCTGGGCCCGGCTGGGGTGCTCCGGGAGCCAGCTGGGGCAGAGGCTGTTTATTTGGTTTCTCATTAACCAAAGGAAGTGCCTGGATCAGATGGGGCCTCTGTTGCTTGACTGCCTGCCCAGAGTGGGGCCCGTCCTGGGCCGGGGGTCTCCAACCAGGGCTGCTTCAGGCCAGATTGATGACTCTCACTGAGGTGGAGCCTGACTCGGGTTGGGTGAGCCCTTCCCACACTTTTCTAAGTGTCCTTGGGTGGTCCTCAGGATACCAGCTGCCCTCACCCTACTGGTGGGTTGGGGGTTGGAGTTCCTGGGGGGCCTCCAGGAACTGTGGGAATGTGAAGTAAAATCTGTGGGAGAGGGCAAAGGAAAGCACGGTGCAGTCTCTCCAACGGCCCAGAAGGTTTGTGATGGGCTGTTTCCACCTGGCCTGGCCCAGGTGCCATGGCTGGCACTGGTCTGAGCTGAGCGCCTGTGCTGTGTTGGTCACCTACAGTGGTGCTCAGTCACCCTCTGTGGCAAGGTATCCTTCTCCTGGACAGCACCTGCCACTTAAAAAAATACTTTTACACACATTATGTCGGTGAGTTTCCCAAACTGCCCTATGAGGGAGGAAGGGGAGGAATTATTTGCCTCATATTTGAGAGGAGGCAACTGAGATCCCATGAGGGACAATAAGTTGCCCCCAAACACACATCGAGTGACTGGGAGCACTAGGGTTCAAGGTCAAGCCTTAGTACACCCTGAGAAAACAGGTTCTTTGAGGGTGATGCCCCTTTGCCCCACTAACCTGTTCCTTGCCTTGTGTAGGGTGAGCCTGAGCAAAGGTGCTCCCTTGAGGATCTTGAAGAACAAGAGCCCTCCCCTCATTCCCTTGCCATCTGTATGGGTCATGGAGGGACCAAGCTCAGCTGGCTGGAGCCAGGAGGTATGAGCCTCCTGTGGTAGGGCTCCAGAGCTGCCCCACCCTCAGCTCTCCTTCCTGTCCCAGCTGAGCCCAAGCGCCAGGTGAGTCAGGAATAGAGGATGCTTCCCAGGTGAGGGTGGGGCTGCCTGGCTTCCTCCGCAGGCTGAGCCCAGGTCACCAATAAAACTAAGGTGGGTAGGTACAACCAGGCCTCAGTTTTCCTGAACGAACAGGCCTTGTGAAGCCAGAAGGCCAGCTCTGACTTATTGCTTCTAGGAGGCCTCTGTGAGGCACCAGAGATGTGGATGGCCTGGCACCCTCTAAGCAGGGGCATGAAGGTGGGCTGAAGAATGCAAGAGACCCAGTCCCAACTGGGACCATCCTAGGTAGGGCTCTGTGACCACCTGGCATCAATCACTCAGAAATCCGGCCCGCCCACTTGCTTGCCTGGCCTCCTGTCCTGCCTGGGCATGTCACAGTCCCACTGACACCCCAGCTGAGTCAGCCCCAGACTGCCTGTGGACCCTCCTTGCCCATCTGCTGCTGGCCTCCTGTACAGCTGGCCATTGGATCTGGGGGGGCTGGGGCCCCAGCTGGTGCTTGTTAGGTTGGCTCCCCCTTTGGGAGGCTGCTGAGGGGGAGACCAGCCCCCACCCAAGACAGGGGTCACAGAGCCCAAACTGAAAGTAATTTAAGGGCATGGGGGAGACAGTAATTATAGGTTCTGTTTCCAATGGTTAATTATCCAGCTGGCAAAGAGAAAGGAAAGAGGGAAAGCTGGGGGTGGGGGGAGTAAGGAATGTGTGAAGGGATATGGGAGGGCGGGAGAGCTTGCCACGGGCCCTTTGATAGAGGGGAAAGAGCCCCAGGCTGTTGTGTTGTGAGGCTGGGGGCTGAGGACCTTTCCCAGCTCTGATATGACCCTTTTTGACCAGGGGAAGACAGGTTCCTGCCTCATTGGGCCTCAGTTTCCCTGTCTGCATGTGAGGAATGACACTAGATGTGTGCCTTCGTTTGTTCAGCAAATATTTACTGAGCACCTACTCTATGCCAGTCAGTGCTCTGGCCACTGGGGTACAGTGATGAATGGGATAGACAAGGTTCCTGCTCCCAGGGACCTCCCATTCTAGAAAGGCCTGTAAGTGCCTGGTTAGCTCTTAAAGGTGCATGTGTGTCGATGTGCAGTGGGAATGTGAGAAGAAGAATGGAGGATACACAGATTAAAAACTTGGGTTCTACAGTTAGCCTTTCATGCATTCATTCATCCAACTTTTAAAAACAAATTTCGAATGCCTGGCACATAGTAAGCGCCAATAAATGGTAGCTGTTGCTTCTCTTATGAGGTGTGGTGTGGGCAGCTTGGCTCTGCAGCTAGGCTTCTTGGGTATCCTTGCTTTGAGAGTAGATCTAAGGCCTGGCTGTTCCCTTCATCACTGACCAAAGCTAGCCTTTTGCCAAATTCCCAAAATATTTTTATCAGAGGTTATCCTGAGGCTCCAATGCCAGCCTACCTCCCCAGCCCCCATCCCAGGTACCTGGGCCAGGTTGGGCAAATGTACCCATGATAACTACTTCCCCAAGCTAAAGCCAAAGAGGGAGGTGTGTTGCCTCAGTCCTTGCCTACCACTGTGATCCCCTGGACTAGTCTCTCCCAGCCTCCCCAGACACTGCGGGTGAGGAGCTGACTACTAAGAGAGGAGTGCCTGACCCTCTCTGACCAGAGCCCATAGGGAGAGGCTCTGGGGCGAGGGGCGGTGGGGGGGGGATCCCTTCATTCCAGGCTCCCAGCAGAAGCCAGGGAGATCCTGGAATCCATGCTGCAGCAGGGACTCCATGCTGGCTGGATTCTGCTACAGAGTCATTGCTGTTTTGTGGGACTTGCTGGTGGCCTCCCTAGCTTCCCTCATGCCTGCTCAGTAGAACCTGAGAGGTTAGAGGCCAGGAAATGGTAGAGATAGGACTTTCCTGAGAGCTCCTTTCCAGACCAAACCCCTCCTGGGGAAACTGAGGCCTAGACCTGGGAAGGGACTTACTGAGGGACACAGAGGGAGTGCTGGCAGAGCCAGGCCTCAGAGGCCACAGCTGTACACTGTTGCTTTGTTCTCCCAGAATCCCCAGGAGTTTGTGTGTGTGAGTGAACCAAACAAACGTATATATACACAGTATTTATATTGACAAACTCTGTAAGTTTACACAACGCAATTACCAAAACCATACATTATAACCCTGGGGAAAACATGGTCCTGGGAGGTTTAGGGCTGGTCGGAGCAGTTGAAAATGCACTCACAGTTTGCTCCTCTCCCTGGGATCCCCTCTCCTGTGCCACCTCCTACAGCTGTTAAGCTGAGTGATCATCAGGCACAATAGTTTCAAGGCTTCTGTAAGAGCCAGACCTGCTGGTTAGAGGACCAGACCCAGAATTGGCATCTCAAGACCAGGCGGGGCATTAAAGGTAGTGTGATTTCTCCTTCCCTGGGAGTCTGGTGTGGCGGGCAGTCCGGCCTCCAGTGCACACCTCAGGGCTGCCCTCCACCCCCCACTTCCAGGCAGCCAGGCCTTTCTGGCCAGCCTGACAGTTAGCTGTCCTTGCCCTGTCTTCAGCCCCCCTGCACACACTAATAGCCATGGCAGTAACATGCTTTCACATGCAAATTGCTATGGAATTCTCAGCCCCTGCCGGTGCCCCAGCCCCCACGGCCTCCCCCTGGGCAGATTCAGAGAGGAGAATGGAATCTTTCAAGCTGTTAGGGCGTTTAGAGACCTTCTAGTCCAGCCCCCTGGTTGGATGGATGGGAAAACTGAGGCCCAGAGAAGGGAAGAAGGAACTGCCCATAGTCACACAGAGAGTTCACTGGGACTGGCCCTCACCCAGGTTTTCTGACTTCCAGCCCATTGCCTCTTCAAGCCATCACAGGCTCCCAAGACCCCTGCCCCCACCCTATATCCCGCTTGTTTACTGTGGACTTTGGGATCCCTCCCTCTGGCACAGACACTCATTCCAGGCACCCCTCAGCGGGGCCTAGGAGTGTGGAATCCAGGGAAGAAAAGGCCAGAGGTGTCCATGTCTTAGGGGCATTGCCAAGGGAAGGGGTCCATTCTCCTTTGAAACAGACAGCAAGCAGGATTTGCTCACTTCTGTCTGTGCACACCCTGCACCCCAGTCCCCTGATCCTGGCCAAACCACTCTGCCCCCCTTCCCCCACAGCAGGCCTGCCAAGCCATGCCAAGCCTTCTCGTGGGCCCTAGTCCCGTCACATCTTTCCAGCTTTATAGATCACCACTCTGCTAGAGTTGGCACCAGCAAAGCCTGGGCCCTGGGAGGCCCCGGGAACCCAGGTTCCAGCTGGGGTATGGAAAATCTCCCTTCCCTTCAGTTCAGCTGAGAGAAGATTGGTATTTTCTGAAATGAACTTTATAGGGAAATGAAAATAAACACTGAAGGGGAAAAAGAGACTAGTTTGCAGAGCACAGGTGTCTGCTCCCAGCTCAGCCAAGGTCCTGACACAGATGGGCCCAAGCAAGACACTTGTGGGTTATCTTTTAGTTTGGCCTCTGAAACAGCCCTTGAGTCTGCCCGTTTCTGATGACCCCCAACCCCACCACCCTGATTCAAGCCCCTTTCATCTCTTACCTACGCTACGGCAACAATCTCCTAACCGGTACCTCTGCTTCCATCCTGTCCCTTCTCTTGCAAAACAGCATCCAAAGGGATCTTTCCTAAATCCACATGTGATCTTATCCATCTATATGTATCTTTCAGATTTATTAATCATCCCTGAACCCTTCATTCAGCATGTCTGTCAGGGCCCTGGGTGATCTGGCCCCTGTCCATCTCTTAAGCTTCTCACCTCTACCCCTCCACACCACATTCACAGCACTACAACACAAACCTACCTACTGGCCACTAACCAGGACAGGCACCCTTAAGCCTCTGAGCCTTTCTATAGGCACTTCCATCAGCCAGAAAGTTCCCTGGAGTCTGGCCTGAGAAACTGCTCTTGATCCTGCATGGATACTTCTGACCCCGCCCCCCGCCCCCCAATCCAGGCAAAGTTATTCTCTCAGCTTTCACAGTGCTTCTGCTCACACTATGTGACATGTGTCTGTTTTCCCCACTTGACTGCGAGCTGCTGGAGGGCAGGAACTGCGTCTAATTTATCTCTGTGTCTCACCTAGAGTAGGGCTGGCACAGACCTTAGCACAGAGGCAATGTCAATAAACCTTTGAAACGTTTGTCAAATTGAAAGGGCTTGGCTGGGCTGGGGCAGTCATTCCAGGGTTCTGTCCCTGCCCTTTACCTGCTCCCATTACTATCCAGCCAATCTGGAGAGTTAACATCTTATCATATTACCCTACAATAACAGCAGACTTTTATTGAGTATTTAATATGGGCCCAGTACTATGCTCAGCATTTCCCATGCATTATTCCATTGACACCTCCTGTCCCAGTGAGGTCCCAGGGAGGTCCTTATCTGAGGCAGGACCATGATCAGCCCTGTCTTACAGATGAGGAAATAGAGGTGCAGAGAGGGAAAGTACCTTGTCCAAGGACACATCGCTAAGAAGTTGTAGAGCAAGGATTTGAACACCGGAAGCCTAATCTAGAGTCCAACTGCTTAGGTACTTTGCTACCCTTGTGAAGCCAGCTGGTGGTGCCAGCATGGGGTGAGAGGGAGGTTGGACCTGGTGCCTGCCCCCTTGATGTCAGCTATGTGGCTTCAGAAGCCATCTTGTGTGTACTTAAGAACCCAGGCTCTGGAGTCAGGCTGCTAGGATTGCCATTCCAGCTTTCCCACTATCCAGCTATGAATTCTTGGACAAGTTACTGAAACCCCTCTATGCTTCTATTTCTTCCTCCATAAGATAGGGCTGAGAGTAACACCCATCTCAGGAGACTGCAATGAGGATTAAGTGAATGCACACGTGGCAAGCCCTGGAGGAAGTGTCCTGTCATGTATTAGCCTTTGAGCTCTGAGGCAGCCTTTGCTTCCTGTCACCCAGTTGTACTCCAGGTACACCAAGTCTATTCCAGCTTGGTCTGCACATGGCCACTTGAATCAGAGGCTCAGCAACCAGATATTCAGTGGCCTCAGCCTCAACTTGAGTTGCTACAGCCCCAAGGATAGTCCAGCAACACTGGGTCCCAACCCCAGAGCTTGGCTAGTCTGTGCTTGGCTCCTGAAGGCCCAAGGGGACGAACATCCAGTCCACTGTGCCCCCATGGGAGCTTGGAGTCAGGGTCAGTTGGCCTTCATTTGAGACCTGACTCTGCCACTACTACTTGAATAAGTCATCTCTTTTCTCAAGGCTGGAGTTTCTTCTTCATCTGTCAGGCATGGACTGATGTAAGCAAAACTGTTTTGTAAACAGCAGCAAGTGTAAGACAACACATGTTGATGGAAAAGGGCCACCACTTCCTATCAGAATGTGTATGCCTTCAGGTCAGTGAACCTGGTGCTCAGTGAGGAGTTGATGAATAAGTAAGTGTCTCTTTCACTCAGAATCTCTGTCTGTCCCCAGCCAGGTTCCAGCAGCCAGAGGTCCAATTCCAGTGCAGGAATCCTCACCTTGGTTAGTGAGTGGTCTCTAGTGCTTCTGGGATTCAAAAAGCTGGTGTAGCCCCATCCAGTAGAAGTCCATTAGCCAAAACCTGAAACCAGGAGACTATTTTATTCACATCGTCAGTAGGGTCATCGAACCTTCCAGGTATGGTTGGAAAGACAGACGCTACACTAAATGGCTCCTTTGTACTCTTGTTAAGTTGGTGAAGTTTAAGCTAGCATGACATTTCCAGGGGCCACTTAGATCATAATATATATCAAAAGCCTAAAAAGATGCAGACCTTCTGACCTAGCAAGGTCCTATACTGACAGGTTGAGGAGTGTGGAGAGGAGGTTGGTAGCAAAGCTGGCCCCGGGGACCAGAATTGGACCTGGGGGTGGGGGTGGGGTGCCAGGATAAGTGGCTATGAATAGGGCTAGAGACTGGGGGTTCTGTGTAAGGGATTTTTAAAATCACAATCATTACTTAAAAATTGCAGAAATTTTGATTCACCTTCTCTGGGAAGTTTTTACAATGAGCACACACACAACTCCAGTAACAATGAAAATGTGTTGAGGTACAGTATGTTCACTGTCTTTTTTTCGAGAAATCTTCCCAGTTCTCCATCTGAGCTCTGCATGTGTCCCTAGACTCTAGCATGCTAGACGGCAATGGCCAGGTTCTTTCTTCACTTCTCAGCAACTCAGTTTCTTCGTCTGTAATATGGGTTGCTGATACTACCCATGGTGTTGAGTTGTTGAGAGGAGGCCACGAGATAATAATACTTGTCGAGTCCTTGGTACAGGGCCTGGAATGTCATAACCACTCAATCAATGTCAGTATTACAATTATCTCCATGGCAGACAGTTGCATGTTTGCCTCTATCACTAGACCATGACTCTTTCAAGGGTAAGGACTATGCTATACATTTTTTTTCTCACTGAATCTCTAGGGCCTGGTCCAGATCTGGGAACATAGTAGGTGCTGAATGTATTTGGTGAAAGAAAGGGAAACATGTAGTCCAATGCTCTCAACATGGAGAAGAGGCAGCTGAGGCCCAGGAGAGGGCAAGTGAAGAGTTGGGCCTAGAACTCAGGCTTTCTGTCCTCACACTGTGGCCCTTGGGGATTTGAGGGTGAGGGTGGGGATTCTGGGCAACCTTGTAGATTCCTTGAGCTGAACCACCTTGGCTCTCTCCTTGCTTTGGGTCTGGGATCCCTGTGATCCGAAGGTCTCTGGGGCTGGGGCAGTTGTGCTGACCCCCCCCCCCGATTCCTGCCCTTGTTCCCTCAATCTCAGGCTCTAGCCTGGCCGAGCCAAACAGGAAGATTCATTAACCATCTAAATATACAGAGCCCAGGGGCCATGTGCAGCCTGCAACAGAGCTGGGGTCCCAGCAGGGCCAGAGCCTGAGGCAGTGGTGCTGGAGAGGGTTGTCTGGGAGGGGGCCTGGTAAGGGGAAGCCCCAGGAACAGCTCATGTGATGATTGATGGGGAGGTGAGTGAAGCCAGGCCAGCGCCAGGCCCTCAGAGCTCCCAGTCTCTAGTCCCATTCATACCCACCTATCCCTGCACCCCACCCCCACCCCCAGGTCCAACTCTGGTCCCCAGGCCAGCTTTGCTACCAGCCCCCTCTCCACACTCCTCAACCTCTCAGTCGAAGACCCTGAGCCTCAGAAGGATGGAGCCTAAGAGGTGGGCGACCAGGAGTGGGGGTGGGTTTCCCCAGGCTCCTGCCTGCTTATTATTGTAAGGGCTATTTCTCTAATCAAAACTCCCCAATTACCCAAGGGCCCCTCTGATTAATATTCCATGATAACAGGAACAGGTCACATCTGGCTGCAGGAGCTGGAATTCGACACTCCAGGAGCCCCATGATTGGTCTGCAGGAAGAATAATAAACTTCCTTTCTCCTGCCCCCCTTTCCCTTCCTTCCCATTCAGAGGCTCCCCTTTTCTTCTACCTCCCATCCCTCAGCCCCTGCCTGTCCCTCTCCACCTCCATCCAAGCTCTCTGCTTTGCCCTCTGCCCTCTGTGGAGGTGGAAACCACCTCTCCAGTTCTGGTCAGTCCTCTGGCCATCACTAGCCGCTGCTTTGCTAGGCTGGCTTGTTGGCCAGGAAGCATTATATGCTGGGGTGCAGCAAACTGAACAAAGTGGGCAATCTTGGAGTGATTTGGGGTGCTCTGGATATAACATCTCACCAAATCCTCATTATCATCCTCCAATGAGGACCTGGTGTCATCCTTGTTTATTGAGAGGGGCACAGTGCCTCTGAGATGCCTCAGGACTTGCCCAGAGTCATATAGGTTTTTAATGACAGAGCTGATATTTCAATGTCAGAGCTCTCTGTTGCCAAGACTCCTTTTCCCACTGTACTCCACCCTGATCTGATGAGGATGCTTCCCCCCCCCCCCACGAATGCTCAGATTAAGATGGGATCCACCAATAGTGCCTAGAGTTAGACCCCTGGGCTTTCTTGGACTAGGGATAGGTTTTTAGGTAAGAATGAATGGAGACCTTTTAATTGAATCCCACAGGTCAGGAAAGAGAAAAGACTTGTCCACATTCATGTGGGAAGTGACATGTAAATATGGAACTTAGATGGGAGCCCTATCCGTTTGCCAGCATGAGGATGGCTGCAAGTGAGAGCTTTCCCATCACACCTGCATGCCAGGGACTGTCAGATGCCACAGTCCTTTTTTGACCCGACTCTCACAACCCCAGACTCTCCAGACAGGGACAGCTGTTTCTGTTTGTTCACTCGTCACCAGGGAGCCTGGGCAGAAAGTAGTCTCTGCTTGGAGTGGGGTGGGGGCAGCAAGGGAAGGGGTTGTGGTCAGTGCTGGAGGCCATAAAGCCTTTGTCCTAAGCCAGTCCCTCCCTAGGGTTCATGGCCTTCTGGCAGCTGCTCCCTCCTTTCCCACCATGGTTCTCAGTAGCCAGGAAAGAGGGGCAGGCACTTGGGTGTCAGGAGTACAACCCTCCCTTAGTCTCTCTTCCCCCTCCCAGTGTTGGGGCACAAACTTCCTCGGTGCCTGAGGATCAGGAGAGCAGTTTGATATTGCTGAAGAGCAGCAGGGCAGTGAAGTGTGTCCCCACCCTTCCCTGTCTTTCCTGGCACTTTCCTGTACCTCTCACCTGGCTCCCACCTCCCCTGTTGTGCTATTTGGAAACGCCCTCCCTGATTCATAGTTGGGTAAATGAAGGGCCCTGGATGAGAAGACTGACTAAGACTTTCACTCACTCAGTCATCTCTGGCTCCCATTGGCTCTTCCCATCCCCTCCATCTCCTGGCTAGGCCAGTCCTGGCTAAAACATGGGGCTGCTCAGTCCTTGTGGCCTGACCCTTAGTGGCATCTGAGACCTACTGTGCTTTTGGGGGAGCTATGAGGCTTCTGGGACACGATTATGTCAAGGTTAGCAGAGGCCCAGACAGGCCTGTGAGACCTTGAGCCCTGCCTGGAGGGCAGAGGCCCAAGTCTCATCCCCTGTCTGTATTTTCCCTGCTAATGCTCTCATTTCCCTGGCCCCACAGCTTCTCCTCAAAGCCTACCTCTGTCTCTTCCCAATCCCAGCCTACCTTCAAGTTGCCCCCGATTCAGCTCCTATATGATAAAGCTAGGCTAGCCTTTTAAAATTTTTTTTTTATCAATTTTTCGGGAGAGGGAGAGAGAGAGAGAGAGAGAGAGAGAGAGAGAGAGAGATTTGTTCCACTTATTTATGCTTTCATTGGTTGATTGCTGTGCGTGCCCTGTCTGGGGGTCAAACTCACAATCTTGGCATCCCAGTGGACAATGCTATAACCAACTGAGTACCTGGCCAGGTTAGGTTAGCCTTCTTAACTCCAGATCCAGATGAGATACTTAGCTTTTCTGTGTCTCAGTTTTCTCTTCTGTAAAGTGGGGATAAAACCAAACCTATCTAATGGGTTAGATAGGTTTGGTGCAGGCTCTAGGACTGCCTGCACCAAACCTATCATGAGAATGAACTGAGAGTATGAGGTAAAGCACTTGGAACCATGCCTGGAGGAGAGGGAACGCACCTGCTAATAATGAAAAAGGCTGACACCAGGTGGATGGCTACTCCGCACCAGGAACGGTTCTAATACTTCCTATGTGATAGTTCATTGAATCACTACAACAGTTTTATGGTAAGTATAACTGCTATCATTCCCATTTCTCAGATGAGCACACTGAGGCACAGCATTATTGTGCAACTTGCCGAAGTTCACATTGTTAGTAACCGGCAGAGGGAGCATTTGAACCCACATAGTTTGACTTGGAGGTTGGCCTCTTCACCACTTTGCCAGCTAACCTCCCTAGGCAAACAGTCAATGACACCCCAGTATCTATAGGATAAAGTCCTACATTCCTTGAACTGTTACTCAAGGCTGTCCCATTCCCCTCCTCCTCACACTACAAATCACCTTGACAATTCAGTGACTGCTTCCAGAACACCAAGGATACTTACCTGCTTCCAAGCCCTGGCTTAGGCAGTTTCCTCCACTTAGAATGATATTCTCCCCTCCCCCCTGCAAAAAGTCCCTGTGCACAGACAAACCTCACCTCTCCAGGTGTTTATTTTTAACCCATTTCCAAAGCTGATGAGTTCAAAGTAAGCACCCAAGTAAGTGGGGTTTTTTGTGTGTATGTGAGTTGGTTTTGTGAGAGAGGTTTAGAGGGACATTTCAGGTGATACCACTGTAATGAAGCTTTGTGGGGCCTGAGAGGTGCCCAGGCCAATGGTCCTTAACCATGTCAGCCCGTAAGATCATCCTTTTGAATTATTTGTCCCAACTCCTCTCTTCCCCTGCCCTCAATACCAAGGCTTTGAAAGACGTCTATCAAACACTCTGCATTTAAAAAAGATATAAAGCAGGGTTAATAGGGAAGGCTGGTCTACTACAAAATCAGATACCACATTTGAGAGGCCTATAGATTTTGCCTTCTCCTGTCTCACTTCCTCAGAACTTGAGTTCAATGACTCGATGTGACTCCTGGGCAAACTGGATGCTGAGGCTGGACCCCCTGCATGTAAGTATAGAAATATCAGTATTTTTTCTCCACTGTTGATATGGTTTTATTGTCATGCTCTAGGACTGCCTGCAACAGACAATTGATCCTGATGCCCAATTATTGTCAGAAAGCAGGCCTTAAGATCAACTACCCGAAAATCCAAATCATCAGTGTTGGCAGACAGCCTCCAGCATTCAATTGGTTTCTCTCCAACAATTTAATACAGCACATCAAATCATTTAGTTACCTGGGGGTGCAATTTGCAACTAATTCATCTTGGAGGGTTCACCAGGAAGCTATACTGCCTAAATTAGATGTTCTAGGGGTGTTTTATTGAAAGTTTTTAAATGGCCACAGTGGCAATTGGTAACGCCTGCTTTGAAAGCGTTCCAGGCAAATGGTTGCAGGCCTGGCTCCATGGAGGAGAACTTAGCACACTGGAGGGAGTTCCAAACTGTTTTCAGGGGAACACTGCCCTCATCTCTGGGCACCCCTCCAGGCCTCCCTGTGAAAATTTGTACCTAGGCCCTCTTGATCCATCTAAGCTTTTCTCTCTGCCTAGCTCCCAGGCCAAGCATGGGTCTCTGCCCTGCATCAGTGACCCACAACTAAGACACTCTGGAATCTTCCTCCAGGTAACTCAGCTTCGAAGCCCCTGAAGCCACAGTCTTATTAGTAGCTCAGTTTCAAGAATTGATAGTTGTAGCAGACCATCTGAAGAACAGACTGTCCAGCCTACCTCCTGGAGTCTTATATTATTCTTAGCTTAAGACAGCTCATCAGAGATGTGGATAATTGGAGTGTATCACTGTAGCCTTTCCTGAAGCAGGAGAGTACAGTAGTTATGAATCTGGTTCTGGTAACAGAAAGACCTGGGTTTGCCTGTACCCTACCACTTTCTCCCTGTGTGTCCTTGGGCTAGTGATTTCACTTGACTCTCAGTTTCCTCTCCTGTAAAATGGGGATAATAACAGTGCACACCTCCTGAGTTTATCTGGGGGGGGATTCCATGCTTGGCACATAGTAAAGGGTGACTATTACTATTTATTGTTATTCTTGGAGAATTGCCTCAGATCCTTGTAGGAGGTGGAGGGAACATCGTGAGAAAGTCTACCTGGTACTCGCTGACTGCAGGGATGTTGGGGAGGAAGATGGAGGGTGGCTTCTCCCGGGTTCCTTTGCGAAGGGTCAAGGCAAAGATGTGATTTTGTTTCTGACTAGGGAAAGCCATGCTTCTCTGCATACTTGATTTATTTTTATGTTACAGGTGTTGTGGAGTTTATAATCGATGATGTTTCCCTCTTTTATGTGGCTACCAGGGCAGCTGAGAGCCAAATGCAGGCTCCAGCAAGAGTATAGAACTTTATAGAAGGCATTTTGTATGTATGTGTGTGTCACTCTTACTTCTGGCTTTATTGTTTTTCTAATCTTATTTTTTCTTTATCTTGATTTCTCTCAAGTACATATGTTACCATTTTATGTTTTACAGCATTTGTTCAGTTGTCCCAAATCCTTTGATAAATAATTTGTGGTATAAATGACTGTTACAAGAGCCACCAGTGAATGTTTACTGTTATCAGTGCTTACCACAAATTCACTTCTTTAATCTCACAATGACCCTATGAGAAAAAGACTGTTATTATCAGCTCTCTTTCATAGATAAAAAATGGGGTTCAGAAAGGTAAAGTTACTCATGCCAGGTCACACGGCTGGGTAGATCTAGGAAGGAACTCAGACCCACGTTGCCTGAGTCCAGAGCTGCCCCTCACTCTGCCTCATGCCTCAGATAGGTGAAAGGTAGGTACACAGGAAGGTACATAGGGGATATGTGTACATAGACGACAAATGAGATAAATAGATATAGGCAGGTATAATAGGCATAGGTGACAGACAGTGAGATGAAAGATATGATTGGTTTTTCTGTAAGATTACCAAGGTTGCCTCATCGAGGTGATATAATTCTAGCCCAAGGCAAAAAGAACTTGATCTCTTAGCCTGAACAATCTTACCATAAGGAAATGCTCATTCTCCCTTAGGGCTTTTGAAAATTGAGATATGCAGGCTGTTCATTAATGCCTTTGTGAAGCCCTGTTCATCGGGCGTGTGTCCATTGTGTGGCTACTATTTGGCTGGACACCGGGGTATGGAGATAACTAAGAACAATGGTTTCCCACCTCCAGGGGCTCCTGATTCACTGAGACAGAAGGGATTCCAGCGCAGATGCTGGAATCCAGGCATCTTCAGGGTGTTTGGAAAGCACAGAGGTAGCCATGGGTGGGGAGCAAGAGGTCAGTGAGAGTCAAGAAATGCTTGAAGTCATCATGTCATTGAGAAATGCTTCTAAGAGGAGGAGTTGAGCAAAGGATAGAGGATGATTAAGAGTTTGCTAGGTGGCAAGGGTGCCAGAGGGCAGACAGAACCATGTGAGCAAAGGCACAAAGGCAAAGAAGACCAGGACACTTAGAAGCTGCAAGTAATCTTGTTCTGGCTAGAGGGCAGGGGATGTGTTAGGTGGCCTAAGAGATGGAGTCTAAGGGGTAAGGTGGCCACATCTCAAAAGGCCAAGGTGTTTGTAGTTCATCGCATGGCTGATGGGGAGTCCTGGAATGGTTCGAGACAAGGGAGGGACTTGGTCAGGTTGGCATTTTGGAAAGTCATCCACTTAGTCAGAGCAGTGTGGAGGGTGGAGGCAAGGAGACCAGCTAAAAGGCAGTTTTTATGGCCCTGTTCTGAGTTCCTAGCATATGCGTTGTTCTTGTTAAGTACCAGGTGCTGCTGTAGGCACCGGAAATATCACAATACCCAGTATGGACAAAGCTCCCAGCCTCAGAGAGACACAATAAACAATAATGGAAATATATTTTATGTCAGGAGGTGGTAAGAGCTTCAGAAAAAGAGAAGATGGAGCACAAGGAGAATCAGGATTGTGGGGTAGGGCTGGCTCAAAACCTTATGGAGGAGGGAATGGTTTAAGCCAAAACATGAAAACAAAAAGCAGAAGTTATATGGGGACTTTTCCAGTGTCTGAATCCTCTGGGCTTTCACAGCTCAGGTCACGGGACTTAGAATCTGACAGTCTTGGGCTCAAGTCTGGGCATATTGGGCAGCAAGCCACCTCTGGGAGCCTGCATTTCCTCCTGTGCTCCCTATATCTCCCTCCTGGCTATGGTGAGTAGATGGACTCCACACACTTTGTAGTCTGACAGCAGGGCCCAGAGGCAAAGGGGTGGGCACAAATCTTCTCTCTGCCACCCCTTCCCAGGCCCCTGGCAGCCCCAGGGCTCTTTGCACCCAAGAAGTGAGAAGAGACAGGCATGGGACAGTTGCTGACAGTCTCTTGCTCAGGGAGGGGAACAGCTCCTCTGAGCTCCAATAAAAATGAAACTGGGCCATGGGCTGGGCCTGTGGCATTGTGGCTGTTGCCTCTGCCATGCACCACTGGGCATGAACCCACCATGTGTCAGAGCTGGAAGAAAGCCGTGACCAACAATCAGCTCAGCCCCTATGGGACAGATGGGGATGCTGAGGGCCAGGGAGGGCAAGGGACTCACCTGCAGGCACACAGCAAATGAGTCAGAAACACCTGCTACTGGGGGCCAGGTCTTCAGCCTCCCAACGGAGTCATGATTGAGCCCAGAGGCTGTTTTGACCCAAGCAAATTTGTTGATAGCTAGGACTGCCCTGGCATTTTGTTTTGTTTCCTATTGAGGCTTCATTTGGAAGCCTAAACCCCACTGCTGAAATTATAATAATAGCTAACATGTAGCATTCTTCCAAGAGATTTTCATTCATCATCAAAAGAGTTTGAATCTCTCAGCAACCCTATGCAGTGTTATTACTTCTTTTTTTTTTTTTTTTTTTTTGGATGGGGAAATTGAAGCACAGAGAGGTGAAGTGACTTGTCCAAGGTCACACTTTAGGAAGTGGGAGAGCTGGTCGATTTGGGCAGTTTTGTTCTTGAGTTTGTATTTATTTAGCCACTAGGTGTGAGATGTGTGTGCACAATGACTGTGTGTGTACCTGATCGTTATATATGTAAATATGACGCAGTGTGTGTTAGGAAGGCTCGCTGCCTGACTGTGGATTGTTCTCTCCTGCTCTGCATAGGGGCTCCCTGGTGGACAGAGCAAGCTCTCTAGGAGATCTTTCTGGCAGGCCCTGAGGGAACTGGGGGGTGCCTGTAGCTCAGAGTAGTTGTGACTTAGCAACACACCGAGTAAGAACATGCACACATACCATGGTAAATGCGAACCCCCTTGCATGTGGTTCACCAACTGTGGTCTCAGGACCAGCAGCAACAGCATCATTTGGGAACTTGTCAGAAATGCAAACTCCTTGGCTCCACCCCAGTCTGACTGAATCACAGACTGGGGTGGGGCCCAGCAATCTGTGTTTTAACAAGCCCTCCAGGTGATCCTGATGCCTACTCAAGCTCAAGCATTAGTTTCAGACGGGAGGGGCCCAAAGCGTGCTGGGGTGCATGCTTCCTTATACATGTACACACGTGCTCAGGGTGCAGAGCTTTACAGTTTCCAAAGGGCCATCTCACCCACAGCCTCCTCTGATCCTCTCAACAATGGGGATCCCGCCCACTTCCTAGGTGAGTAAACTGACATCCAGGGAGGTGAGGTCATGCTGCAGCCAGTCCCCTACAGATGCCAAGCACTTTAGTCTCCCCAGTATCCTGTGCCTGTCTCGGATCCTCCCACCTCTGTCCCTGGGCTGCTTCAGGACTCCCATACCAATAGCTCCCCTCAGATGAAAGAGAGGACATGGACAGGATGGTTGTCCTAGGCTTTCTGCCCACCTCACCCCACCCTCTCTCCCTCATTTCAGTAGCACCTGTAGAACAAGTTTCAACTTCCTCAAGTGAGTTCACCTGGCAAGGAAGGACATGGTCTCCATGAAAGTAGAAGTGGCTTCAGGGACCCAAATGCTGTGTTCTAAAAGGCAGCTAGACATGGACCCAGGGGCAGCAGAAAGCTTGGGCCCAGAGCCCCTTCTCTGTTCTTTCTGCTGGATGTGGCGGCTCTAACTGGGGTTGGCTCAGGAGGGTGAAAGGTGGGGCTTCCAGCTGACACCTGTCTAGGCCCATCTCTCACTCCGACTGCACTCCTGCTCTGGGGGCTCTGGCAGGGAAGTGAGGGACCAATCTGGCCTGCCAGAGGGGCTGAAAGTGACAGGACAGGACCAGGGAGAGTGGGGATATCTGGGTTCATGAAAGTAAGGTCCACACACACCCAGGAAACCAAAAAAATAGGTATAGACCTGGAGCATGTTGACAAAAATCTGGCCCGGTCATTCTCAGCCTGGGATTTGTGAGAGAGAGAGAGAGAGTGTGTGTGTGTGTGTGTTGCAGGAGGGGGAGGTATCCTGCTGATATATTCTCAAGGGTCACAAGTTCTTTGAGAATTGAACTTTTATGTTCTTATTTTGATGGTAATCTGAACACAATTTTTCTTATGCTTATAAAAGCAGTTATAATTCACAACTGGAAGATGTTTTCATAGCCTGTGTTCAATTCTGAAGATGGAAGACATGCAGATCTGGGGGTGGGGGTCATAGTTGTCCAAAGACATCTTTTCAGGGGCTGATCCTGCTGGGATTTTTGTGCTAGAAAGGGAATATCTGTGTATTCCTCCCAAGGTTGAGAGGCACTGATCTAGTCCAGCTCCATGTTTCTATTGAAGACACTGAGGCCTGGAGAGGGCCAGGCCCTCGCTCAAAGTCTTCCAGCAAGTCAGAAGCAGACCTAAGACTGGAGGGGTGGGCTAAGGCAGCCTGGCTCTGAGTTGTTCCTGCCACATTCTACAGGGGCCATGGCTCAGGCTCGGGCAGGGGTAGTTGCCATGGCAGAAGTGTGCGCCATTATCGATTTGCCTGTCCTCTTTCTGTTGTTTGGGAGCACATGCCAGTTAGAGGGTGAATTGTGGTGGGGGGCACTCAGAGCTTCCTGCCAGGGTGATTACCCATTTCAATTGCGTGAAAGACATATGGATGGATGAGGTGCAGCCCCTGCCTCCCCCCACTCCTGCACTGACCGGGAAGGCAGACGCTAAAATGATGATGCCTCACAAGTCTCCAAAGCAAACTTGTCCATCCATAGTGACAATGGACATTTATTGAACATTTACTATATGCCAGGCACTTTACATGTAAGGTGTCAAGATGCCATTGAGGAATGTGTGGCCCCATTTTGGAGACAGAGAAAATGCTGTGTTCAAAAGATCAGTAAACTGCTTCTAGGTGGCAGAGCCAGGCACACTGATTCCTGAGCACACTTTCTGAACACTCATGTATCATGTGGTCCTTGAAATAGCCCTGGAAAGGAGCCTGGATGGGTCATTTCCCCCCATTTCCCAGGAGACATAACTGTGGCTCAGAGAGGGGATGGGGCAGCTACATCACAAGGTATGAAGCTAGAAACTATTCTGTCTTCTTCTATCTGATGAAAGTCTACTCAGTAGCCCATAACTGCCACATGGAAGACAGACTGTGAGATCTTCAAGGATTTGGAATTATGTCAGAAACAAACGTGTCAAAAATTGGTGACAACTGCAAATTAGTTGAAATTATAAATGGGTTGAAAAATAAATATTTCCAGTCAGTGGTTTCCCATGTAATAGTAATTTCCAGGCAATAGGGGGAATTTTGTTGCAATTTTTTAGCATGTTTGCTTGTTTTCTGGTTTTTTCCCCATTTTTATTTTGGGGGAGGATAATTTGGGAATCCATTTTCATTTCATTCTTCCCACTCTGATTGTTCAGCGGTGCTTTCCGAAACTTTGAACTCTTACCTCAGGTTCTAAGTGAATTTCAACCTCAGTTGAAACTGGAATGTTTTCATCTGCTGGTTCCAGCTTCCACAAGTTTGGTGACCTAGGATGAATATACAACCTTTAAATGCAATACAATGTGCTTTTCAAGTGCTTTGCATTTACATTTTCACATGAATGTTTTTGCCACTGATGCCAACTTTATCTTTAGCCCACATTCTCACCAATTCCAGTGTGTACCCCTTTTCAGTGTAAAGCAGCTTTTTCTTGGCACCTTTTCAGCTGGGCCATGGTAGTTATTTGCTCCCATCAGGAATACTGCTTGCTGTCAGAATGTAAGTGCCATGCAATTTCCAGGACAGGGACTGGCTTAGACCGAACTTTGTTGATGTGATGGTGCTTGAAAGAATTGGTGAGGAAAATGCCAGTGGGCATGTTGTCCTCACACACAGCACAGTGGGTGGGGTGTGAGGTGAGGGAGGCATTGGAAGTCATTGAGGAGAATCAGGGTGTATGGTTCCTTGCAGCCTGTGTATTGCTGCCTCCGTGTTGGCTATGTGGTCCAAACCTTGGTGCTTCTGACACTGGGTGTCTCTCAAAAACTGTTTTGAGCCCCTCTCCTTGGTGGCAGTGCTGTGGATTCCAGGCCCAGAGTAGTTACTTTACTGGTCCTGCATGCATCAACCCTTCCACCAAAATGAAATGATGTCTCCAAGTGCAGCTGACCAGGAAGAACAGGAGTTTAAATGAATTAGAGATAACAAACAACCCACGAATAAAAAAAACAAACTCCTTCCCACAACATGAATAATGCACTAAAATTGCTTAAAGCTGTTGAAAAATTTGCTAAAATATCTCATGCTGCATCAAAATGACCAACACCTGGGAGCGCTGGGGTGGGGGGGCGGTGGGCAGGGCTGGGAATATAAGACAGAAAACTGTATTTGAACAATAATTAAAGAAATCTAAACAAAAAAAATGACCAACACCTGGAAAACCAATGACAAGAATGTGAATTTTTGTCTAGTTTATCATTTAGAAGGAACTTTGTTTTTATGATTTCACTTGGATTCAGACCTGATGAATTGGAACAAAAGTACTCATCTCTTTGTCCATAAAGGTGCATAGAGCACCAGTGGGTCCATGGTTGGTTAGAATGCAGCTGGGCCTCCTATATCCTTTTCCATACACCTGCCCCATAATATCAACCTTGAACTAGATCCTCTGGCTTCAGAATTCAGAAAAGAGATGCACATGGGCCAACTGAGATCAAATCAACCCAATAGCCATTATGAATGCAAAGTATATTTCTCCTTTTATTGTGTTTTTCGGTATTTTCTAAATTTCCTGCAACCACCATGTATACCTATTGTGATCAGCAAAAATAAATCCCACAATGAAAGCACATACTCTAAATGCAGAACCAAACCACGTACCTATCACTGTGATGGTGCCTGTCCTGGGCTGTCTGGTCCCACGAGAGGCTTACTGTCTCAGCTAATGACTGGACTCCTCCTGCTCCTCCTGCCCCTCCCCTTTTCACACTGGCTGTATCTGCCAAGAGAGCCAGGGAAAGCGGTGGGGGGCTCAATCTTCATCACCAGAGGAATGAAGTCATTAGTCTAAGGGGATACATAGTAAATTGAGACTAGGTTGGAATAAGACAGCAACATTTAAAACAGCAGGGACAATTATTAAGTACATGTTTTGTGAATGCCAACTATGTGCCAGCTGTGTGGGGTGCTCAAGAGGGCAGAATTCTACCCTTTGAGAGACAGTGTGATACATGGGCATAAGCTTAGGTACTTGATCCAAAAAGAATGAGTTCAGATCTGGCTCCATAGTATACTGGCCCTGTGACCTTGAACCTCAACCATTAAACTCTTGAAGACTCAGCCTCCTCATCTGTGAGACGTGGACACGGATGATTGCACCATCACCATAAATATGCTCCCAGGGCCTACTAACTGCCAGAAATGTATGTGCACTTGACATGCACAATCTTATTGCATCTTTCTAGCAAGCTTAACAAGGCAGGTACTCTTATTCCCATTTGATACACAGGAAAACTGAGGCCCAGAGGGGTTAAAGCTCAGCATTCCACAGCAAGAAAACAGTGAGGTCAGAGTTTGATGTCAAGCAAGCTGACTTCAGAGCCTTTGCTCTTTATCACTCTGTTTTATTGCCTCCTATCAGTGACCTGGTACCACGAGTCAGGGGGGCATCTGTACATCAAATGGCTAGCCTGACACACAGTAAGTAGATGCTCAACACAACCCAGCTGGACAAGGTATAGAGTGGATAGAAAAAGGGGGGGGACTATTTCCTGCACAGGAAAGTAATTTTCATCTCAAAGAAGAAGGACCCTTTTGGCAAGATTTTTTTTTCCTTTTTCCTTGACCTTCAGGCAGGCCTAGAGCCTCCCCTCCTCTTGCCCAACCTGAGAAGCTGCTTAGTTGTGGAGGAAGACTCCCCCCACTAGGCCATAGGTCATCTCATGCTCACCTTTCTCTCAGGGAGTGCAACCCAGATCCTTTGTGGCTTTCCCCAGAGAGAAGACTGGAGTTTCCCTCAAGAAGAAGCCCTACTTCCCAGCATCCACAGGCCCAGTGTGGATTGTGCTAAGAACAAGTGAGAAAAGAAGAGGACATTGGGGCCATCAGAGCTGTGGGGAGGGGGTAGGCAGCCCTTTTCCCTGCCCCCTCCCTACAGTCTGTCTGGGCCACTCTGTCTCCCCCACCTCAGCAAAGCATTAAAAATTGAAAGCTCCTTTGAAGAGAAAACAGTTTAATAAAAGCTCCATCCATTTTTCATGAGAGGATCAGGAGAAGGATGGTGAAGAGAGGAGAGGCAGAGTAGGAGACACAAGCAGGAGTGGGCAGGCAATGAAGGGCTTGCGAGATCCCTGGTGGGGTCTCAGCAGAGCAGGGGCCAGGAAGGGCTGCCTACCCCTTTGAACGGGACATTGAACAAGCAGATATATCCCTGCCCTCTAAGACCACCGAACGTTGCGCCTTATTAGCTGTCCTTTCCCGTGACTTCACATGTCCTGCTTCCTCTGTAGTCCTGTCAGGCAGGTGGCGGCCCTAGTGTTGGCAATTTACCTTGGCAGCTCGACAAGCCAGGAAGCCAGGAGACACAGATCCAGACTTCCACTCATCGTGTGACCTGGGCCAAGTCACTCCCTGCCAGGTTCTCCATTTGCCCATTTGTACCAGGACTGGTTGCCTTAAGATGGGATCCTGCTTCGTGGACTATTGTGGCCTCTGGATACATGCTAAGATCTAAGACTGAAAACTCTTGGGGACTTTTTTCCTTGGTCAATGACTGAGGGTGGCCTTAAGTAATTGATGGCATCCCTTTAAGCTCAGTTTCCTCAACTGTAAGAAGGGCATAATAAAACCACCTTGCCCATAAGATCTTTGGGAGCATGAACTGTGGGTGCTCATCTATACAAAAGCTCTGGCAAGGAGCCTGTGGGCCTAGAGAGCAGCATGAGGCCAGCACGCTGTGGTTAGTGGTGGCATCCCTAACAATATTTCCGGTCCCAGGGTCAGTCTTAGCTGTCCTGCACATTGAGATATGGGTGTGAGTTAAGGTGGTAGGCAGGGGGATTGATGTTTGAAGGTGCTGGTCTGAGTCTTGAGGAAATCTGGTGAGGGAGGGAGGAAGAGAGTTCACATTAGATATGTGTTCCACTTTTCCTGGTCACCTGAGTCCAATGTAGGGAGGTTCCCATAGGCTCCAGGGCAAAGCAGAATGGTATAGTGCCCCACTACACTTCCCCCTTCCTAGTCATCCCTCATGTGAATGCCAGAGCTGGAGAACAACTGCTGGCATTGACCTTGGTGGGTAAAGCCTGGCAGGACAAGGAAATAAAGGGATACAGCTGAGGGCCAGTGGTCACAGGCTCAAGCCCTCTTTCCCCTTCTCAAGTACTTTCTCCCTGAACATCCATGTACTCTGCTCAGAGGAAGGAGTGGCCATCCTCTTCCCAAGTTCAACCAATCCATTCCCCCAGGGACCACACTCCAGTCATTTTCTCCCCTCTGCTGGCTCCCTTCCCTTGGCCTGCAAATACATTCCTTTTTTTTTTCCATCTGAAAAATCTCCTCCACGCTTTCACCCCCTCGAGCTCCTGTCCTCCTGCTCACTTACCTTCTCACAGCCCATTGTCTGTGCTCGCCATCTCCTGGCCTGACCTGCCTCACGCTCCACTCTCAATGCACAATGTCTGGGTGACTAAAGGTCGTATCCTTCCTGCCTGGGCCTTGACCACACCCACTTGGCAGTTCTGACTTGGCTGCCCAGGCTTTCCTGGCGGTGCTCCTTCCTGGGTTTCTTCAGAACAGCATTCCCAGGGTCCTCCTTTCCCTCTGCAGGTCTCTCTCAGGCTTCTTCATGGCTTCCCTTGGATCCCCTCTTTTCTTCTAATATCCCACCTTGGCAAACTCAGCCGGTGCTGTGGTGTCCACTTTCTCTCCCAGTGGAGAAGAGTGTGCATGTCAGGCTGGATCAAGCAGGGGAGGCCTCTCCTCAGTCAGGAGACATAAGGCTGAGGCCAGAGGCTGAGGCCACTGGCTGTGGTCAGTCACTGTATGTTAGTTTTCAAGGTCCCGCCTCTTCTCTCTCATCACCACCCTGCCTGACTCAATTCTTCGGTCTTCTCAGTACTTACTACATTCTAAGAGCTTGGTCCTATGGATGGCTCAACAAGGAGGGGGTCGGTGGGATTGGAGGTGAGCCAGCAAAGGGAAGAACAGCAAGGACAGGGTGGGAGAGGCTGGCAGGGCCCGAGCAGGCAGGGCCCTGTGGGCCATGGGGGTGGGGTGTGGTTATTCTGAGCCAGATGAGAGGCCAGTGGGGGGTTGTAAGCAAAAGAGTGACTTGATCTGATTTGCATTTTTCAAAGACTCACTCAGCTGTCCATGTTGAACATAGTCTGGAGGTGAGGGGAGATCTGTTAGGATAAGCGAGGGGGTGGGAATCCAGGATGGAGGAGGGGGGCTGCTGAGGAGCGGATGGATTCAAATATATTTTGGGGATAGCGTAGCTGGACTTGCTGATGGATTATACGTAGGAGGTGAGACAAAGAAAATATTCCAAGGTAACTAATTCCCAGGTTTAGGGCTGGAGAAACTGGGTAGGCAGTGACATCATTTACTCAGCTGGGGAGCGCTGGGGGAGAAAGGTATAGGGGGGACTTAAGAACTAGGCTTTAGCAGTGTTAACTTCAAGATCCTATTAGACATCCAAGTACAGGTGTCATGTAGGCAGTTGTTTGGAGCTCAGGGGAACAGTCAGGGCAAGACATAAACATGGAAGAGATAAGTTTTTACTTCAGGTGCTTGAACTTGCTCTTCCCTCTGCTCAACATTCTGCCCTCATTTATGTCTTAGCTCAAACATCCCCTCAGCCTAAAGTCATCTCCCACCTCTGACCCCAGGCATGCTCTATCCCACACTCCTGGGGTATTTACTTCTCAGCACTCACCACTAGCTGAACTGATCTTGTTCATCTACTTATTTTGACATGCTTCTCCACTACACTAAACTGTAAGTTCCATGAAGGTATGGGCTGTTTAATTTTCTTCACTACTGTGTCCCTAGGGCCTAGAACAGTGCCTAACACATAGTAGATGCTCACTAAATATTTGTGAACTGAATGACTAAGCACTTTACAAGGTATCAGCTCCCTTCATCCTAATGACAACCTTGTAAAAGTGGTAGCTGTGATGCCAGTTTTCCGAATATGGAACTGAGGCTTAGGGAGCTTGCTGAATGCTTACTACAGTCCAGAACCACACAGTAGGAGGTGGTGTACCTGGGACACAATTCTAGGTCTATTTGGCTCCAAAGCTTATGTGTCAACCACTCCCTTGTGCCAGAAAGTGCCTTCAAAAGGAGGCTTGGGTTGGAGTCCACTCCTGCTACATCTTTGTTCTGAGATCATGGGCACGTTTGTAAGCAGTCCTGCCCCTCAATTTTATTCTCTCTAAGCTGAGCCTAATAATCACCCCTTACTTACAGAATTTTTCTGAGGATTACATGTGGGAATTCCTGCTAAAGCGCTTTGTCCACTCTATCAGTTCGAACATATATAAGGGATTAATAACCTCTTAGGGCTTCAGTCTCCTTATCTGAATTATGGGCGGAGGTGGGGGGTGTAGATCTTGTAGAGGGGATTACAGGATCTCTGAATGTCTTTCCAGCACTGACATTCCAAGAATCATTGGTCTCCAACATTTGTAGAAATGCATTGAGTTTATATGTTCCAACTATGAGTGTTGTAAACACAGGGGTCTTGACTTTGACCATCGACACTTCAGCTCTATAGATGTGGGAGGCCTCTTTGAAGCTTGAGGGAGGTAAATTGAGGACAAATCAAAGGAAGTCCTTCCTCACCCCAACTTAATGAGCTTATGGCTTTCATTACACATAAGAGTGGGCCAGGCAGGAAACAGGAATGGCTTTGGATGGAATGATAAATGCCAGAGACGTGGATGGCTCTGAGCAGGAGCTGGCAGGGCTGACCTCTAAGGTCAATGGGATGGAAGTGGCCCCTTAGGGCCCAATCAAAGACCAGCCCTCGGCTTCCAGAGCTGAAGTTCTCGATGGTGGGAGTTGGGGGTGGAGAGGTCACCAAAACCATCTACCTGTACTGCCTCCATTAAACTCCCTTAGCTCAGCCCCTGGCTGCATGGTGGGTACAGAAGGGGCGGGAATTGCAGGAGAGGCAGTGGGATGCAGAGATTCCGGCTCCCAACCTCCACCCACCTTCTCAGGAAGGCTTAAGCTGGCTGTGCCAACACTCACCAGCTGCTGTGGGGAATGCCTCGCACATGATTTCCCTTTCCTTCTGCCTCACCCCACCTGCACCTGATGACATCAGCTGGAAGGAAGGACTTCGTCCCTTCCATATACCACAGGGCAGGAGGAAATTGGTAGCTTTGGGAAGTGGGTAAGGTTTGGCTCTGGCATTCTCCTCTCAACCCTATCAAAGCTCTTCTATTTCTACAATTCCTGTCTTCCTTCTTCCAAAAGCCAGTCCTGTAGGGTCTTGCTCTCAGCTGGCTGTCAACTAAGGTGTTAGCTGTCAACTAAGGTGTTAGCTGTCAACTAAGGTGTTAACTGATATCTAAGGTGTTAGCTGATAACTAAGGTGTTAGCTGACAACTAAGGTGTTAGTTGATAAGGCTTAACACCCCCCAAGGGGTATGTGCATTTTAATGGGGGATTGTTGAAAAGGACTGGCTTCAAGACTCAAATGATATATGCTATATGGGTGGAATTTCAGGCAATGGTGTTGATTCTGGGTAGAGGTGTGGGCAGTCCCCTCTAAATCATATCACTTAGGTAATCACTTCTTCATAAGGTCACATATGCACATGCACACATCTCTATCACTCTTGCAAAAAAGGTTCTGAATTGTGTGTATATAGGTCTACAGTTTTATGATGTGCAGTAATAACAACAACAAACATCACACTATGACAAGCGCAACAGCTTTACGAGATAGGTATCATTATTATCCCGATTTTATAATTGAGGAATCAGAGGCTCAGGGAGGGAACATAACATGCCACCAGGCAACACAGCTAGTTGGAGCCAAGTTGTGCAGACAGGCAGGTTGCTCTTCATCCGGGCTTTTTATGCCCATACCCAGTGCTCCTCACCTGATACCTGGTGGGCTGTGTTCACTGTAGTGAGAGCGTATCTTAGACTTTGAGGGACTGTGCTTATTTGCAGGCGTACACCCCAAGTAGTTAAATCCTCAAACATAGGTTGAGGACAGGCTTCTTGGAACAGAGAGAATGTGCACCCTCTCTGCCTGGAAGGTCGGCATGAGTCAGCCACTATGGGGACACTGTGCAGAGGTACATGTATGTATGTAGCCTGAGCACACTAGTCACATGAGACAGTCCTACAGTCCTTTCTGCCCCACATCCAGGCCCTACTTTGTAAGTCACCCTGCTGCCCTTTGGAATTGCCCTACTCTGGAGGCTGGGCTCTATCAGAGTCTACTCCTGAATCACAAGAATGAGCCTCTGGCTGGCCAGAATGGAAAATGAATCCAACACTGAAATGAGGGCAGATGGAAGAATTAGATTGGGAGTGAGCAAAGGACATGTGTATATGGAAGGTGGCATGGGGTGAGTCTTTGTAGGACTCCTGCCGAGTGGAAATGGAACAATAGGAGCAAAGGTGGGAAGGTGGTGTGTGTGTTCCTCCCCTTAGAAAAGGACAATGTTGGAAGTGAGGTTTGCAAAGGGGATGAAGGGCCATAGGTCTTCCTGTAGGCACTTGGATGAACCTTTGAACAAAAGTTGCCCCGACTGCAGTGTGAACAGGATGTGGTAGAGGAGGCCAGGCCAGAGGCTGCAGTAGCCTGGGCTGGGCATGACTGTGGGGAAGCTGGGAAGGGCATAAGGAAAAGACTATGGAGTTAATATTGCTATGTCCATGGGGGTGGATATGGGGTCTGGAGGAACCTGTGGCCCAGTGTTCAGGCTCTGGCCCTGGCTGGGGAATAACCACCAGTGGGTGTTGGAGTCTGAGCTGGGGATGAAGATTTTGAAAAATAGCTTATACTTTTTTGCTGCTTTTTTCTTATTACAAAAGCAATACATGCTTATTAAGAAACTATGGTAAATGTGAACAAGTGCAAAAAAAAAAAGATGACTATAATGATTTGCAATATCCCTGCCAGAGATAATGTGTTAGTATTTTGAAGTATTTCCTCCTTCTGTTCTTTTTTTCCACTACATATTTACTAGTTTAGTTTTATAAACTGGTCTTCAAAGTCTATTATAAACATTTTCTGACACTAAACTGAATCTCTGACTTCTTTTAGTTACAAAGTATTCAATACTATGGGTAAACTAGAATTTATATACTCAAGTCCCTGTTGTTAGACATTCAAGTTGTATTTTTAAATATCCCCATTGTAATGATTGTTCTAATGAATAGCTTTGTGGGCAGTGAGACAGAGATTCAGAGGCTGTCAGCCCTATCCATCTCAGCCCCTTCCCCTTCTGAGCTTTTCAGCTGAGTTGAGGCAGTGATAGTCTGGGCTTGGGTGTCTGGAACTCTGCCAGGGACAGGCTGTGGGATCTTGGACAAAATACTTTCTCTCCCTTTGGCCTCAACTTCTCCACCTGTGCAGTGGAGAAGACTGGACTTGGTGAAGGTCTTTGGTTTTCCTTGGCAATGTAAGCACTGTCTTCACTGAGTGTTTTCTTTGCTTCTGTTCTCTTTAGCATCTTACTCTGGTCCTCATCCCCTTCCCTCCCTGGGCTCTCTATTTACCTTCCTCATTTCCTCACTTAAAAAAAACCAGTAGCTATAGACTTTTAAAAAAGATTTTATTTATTTATCTTTAGCGGGGAAGGGAAAGAGAGAAGGAGAGAAACATCAATGTATGGTTGCCTCTTATGCGTCCCCTCCTGGGAACTGGCCTGCAACCCAGGCATGTGGCCTGACTGGGAATTGAACCGCGATCCTTTGGTTCACAGGCCCACGCTCAATCCACTGAGCTACACCAGCTAGGGCCGGTTCCTCACTTTTGCCCAGCCCTCCTCTGGTCCACTTCTCCTTGGCTCTCCTACTGCATCGGTGAGTTGCTGCCATTTTCCCAGCTGGCCGGCTGGCCCAACTTCTCTATCCCACACTAGCCCTGCATGACAGAGGTAGGGAGCTCCAGAAGAGACCCGCCATGGTTGCCAGGGCCATTGGGGCAGCTGCCCCAGTGGATACAGTGAACCTAGGCTTTCCTGGAGCTGATTGTCAAGTAACTGGGTGAGCAGGGAAGACACTCTTGAAATGGAAACTGGAAGTCCAGGAAAGGGCACAGAAGGCTAAGGATTTCTTGAACGTATTCCAAAGAGGTCATCTTTCCTGAGAGGTGATGGCACCATTCAGGAAAGACTCATTGGATCAGGTTTCTGGGTCCAAGTTCATGGCCAGGATCTCTGGACAGGTTCTAGAGGTCTGGGTATCATTTTAAAAATTAATAGAAAATGGTGTGGGTGTGTGTTTCCACAGTCCAGTTCATTCATCAAGATGCTCAAGAGACACACGACTTCAGAGAAAGATTAAACAGGCCTGTTGTGGAGGTTTTCTGTCCCTCCCCTTGTCTTCAAATAGGATCCATTCCCCAGCCCCCAACGCAGACATGCACAAGTCCAGATACTGGGAATTTATTCCAGTGGTGTCACATCACTGGGAAGACGACATTAGTGTCAATTAGGGTTGTACTCCTCACACATTGCTTTCAGGATTCAGTGTCATTCTTTCTAGCAGCCACTATCCAGTCCCGTCTGCCCCTTTCAAAGTTGTCTGTGATGAACGGAAGTTGCTCAGCCAGGAGGCCAGACTGGGGGCATGAGCATGGAAGGTAGCAAGGGCTGGAGCATCTGCTGCCCAGGGACTCTGAAAGTGCCTGAGGTTTTGAGAGTATGGAGCAGTGCAGAGCTGGATTGGAGAGGATTAGATAATTGACCTCATAATTGACCTAATTAGTGGTGGCTACATGGAGAGCCCTTGGGGATGCTGGGCCCACAGGTGGCACAAAGGCCAGGCAGAGTCACATAGTGGCTGCAAGAGCCAAAGCCTGGGCATTTTCCAGCAATGGTGGAGGGAGGGCAGTAGAGGGTGAGGGTCAGAACTTGGGGATACCAAGCAGAGGGGTAGTGGTAATGGGGGTCACTGAAAGGACAGGGAGAGGAGCAGGAAAGACCTTGAAAACAGAGGGATAGCAGCTATAGGGCCTATTGGGGGAGAGTTGAGATCTGGGGACACCAAGGTGAGAGGAGGAGGGATTGGGGAGATCCCTTCCCCAGTGAGGGGAGGGGACAAGACCTGGGGATATATGGGAAAGGGTCAGAGGGCAGAGAGACAGAGGTCAGGGATGTGGAGAAGAAAAGGGAGTTATTAGAGTTACAGGACCAGCAGCTGAGAGAAACTTGGGAGGAGAGGGCAGGGCTGGGGCTCTCTGGAAGTCAGTGGGCCAGAGATGGAACCAAAGCACCTGACCCCAGTGCCCACATCTGAGCAATGTGCGTGTGCACATGTGCATTTTTGTGAATGGTCATTCTAATGCCATTTGGGGCTGTGAGGGACCTAATGGCCTATTTCTGGGAGACTGGAGGGTTGGGTAGCATTAGAAATGAGGACTGGAACTCCTGGATCCCAAAGTAAGCTTTGGGAAGAACTTGGCCCTTGGGGTTTTCTTCCCAGGGTGCATTCTTAAAACAAATGTTCATTGTGTGCCTACTAGATGCCAGAAAATGTTTTAGGAGCTGGGATACATCAGCGATTAGATCTGACAAAGATTCCATGGAGCTTACATTCTAGTGAGAGGAGACAGACAAATAATAAACACAATAACTGAGTAAATCATGCAGTGCGTTAGAACAACATGGTAAGTGCTATGGAGAATAAAAGGACCAGAGTATGGAGGAGAGGGAGTGCCAGGGTGGGGTGGGCAGTGATCTGCAATTTTAAATAGAGTGCTCTCTGGTGGGCCTCATTGAAAATGTGACAGGAAGCATATGAGTGAGAACATGAAGGAGTGGGAGTGAGCTATGAATTTATCTGGGGGAGAGCCCTCCAGGTATAAGGAATAGCAGGTGCAAAGGCCCTGAAATAGGAGACTGCCTGGTTGCTAGGGAACAGCATGGTGTCCTGTGTGGCTGTGGGTCAATGAGCAAGGGGGAGAGGGGTCAGAGAAGGAATGGCAGGGGTGGGGATGGCATATCTTGTGATGAGGTAAGAAAAGGACAATGGCTTTTCCTCTAAATGAGATGGGAATCTCTCCAGAGCTTGTGGCAGAGGGATGACAGGATCTGACCTAGTCTGAATGAGCCACTCTAACCTGTGTGTGGAGACAAGGCTTTGGCTGGGTCAAGGGGGGAAAGGCAGAGAGTGGTAAGGAGGTTCTGTAGCAATCTTGGTGAGACATGAAAGGGGCTCAGCTAGGATGGCAGTGGAGAAGCAAGCAGAAGGGCCCATGATTGTCAGCCTCCCATGCTTACCTGCCCTCACAAGGGTTAGTTTGGGGCAAGTGAAGGGTTCTGTCAAAGAAGATAATAGAATCCAGGCCTAGGAGTTCCTGCTTATCAGAAATTTGGCACATTTGATGGAGGTATCCATCTAGGGGTGCTCTGTGGGAAGCTGCTGGCACACAGGGCTTGTTCCTTAGCACTTGGAGGACAAGTAATTTACAGAAAAATTATATCCCTAGTTCCCATCCCTGGGAATCTGAAAGTGTTCTTGACAAGACCAACACACACACAGATACACCAGCTAATGAAGAGCCTGTCCCCAGCCACAATGTCTGCTAGGAGCAGAGGGGCAGTAAGAAAAAGGGATTTTTGGAGACAGCCCAGGAGAATACAGGAAGACTTTCTGGAAGAGGTGGCTTTGGACTCACCTACTCACACATAGGCACACACAAGAGCACACAAACGTTCATAGCAAAAGTGACCATCATTGGATATGCACACAACCCGACACACACACACACGGGGGTGTGTGCACATGCACACTAATGGATGGCTCACACTGTCATATACACATGCAGAGCCTTCACCATGGGCCATAGCCCACTCCTGGCCTCATCTTCTAGAAGCCTCTGCCTCTTCCCATCCACACCCCAACCAGGCCACTTTATTTAAACAGAATGCCTTGTCCTGCTTCTGCACATGTGATCACTCCCTCTACCTGCAGTGATTTTCTTTTCTCCTTCAACAATACATGGGCCCTTGCCACACCACAGTGCACATGGAACTGCCACTGCTTGTGTGCTCCTCTCTCTTGTCCCCTGAACTGCAGCTCCCTGGGGCCTTGTCAGTCTTCTTCACCACCAATTGTGGAATGAATGCAGAACTTTAAGGAGGAGAGGAGAGGGTCTGAGGTGGGTTGAGGGGACGACAGACCCAAGTTAAGGTGACCAGAGCAGCCTGGGACTGTTCTCAAAGAGCTGGCATTTCTCTCTCCAGGCCTGAAGGAGCTGCTTGGGGCTGGGGGTGAGGTAGATGGGAGGTGACAAGGAGAAGGAGCTGATTAAGCTGGGGATTAATTGAAGGACTTGGCGGCCTGGCAGCACGTGTGCTTGGGGCAGCGGCTCTAATGGCTTAATGAGATTACAGTCCTCAGCACATGATCTGTCCCCACAGTGCCCAGCTCACCCTCAAAAGTTTACCTATTCCAGAGCACTCCAGGATGGAGTCCAGACCAGTGCTCAGGACCCACTCTATAGCCTGGCATCTGGAACCTACACAGTGGAGACCCCCCTGTCCATTTTAGCCAGGCACTGAATGAGCTGATTTGAAGGGCACCAATTTGCACTTGAGACAAAAAGGGCTTCAAAGCTGTTCCACAATTTCTTAGCTGTGTGACCTCAGGTAAAGTATCTGATTTCTCTGAGCCTCAGTGTTCATACTTGCGAAAGGAGATAGTAATGCCTCCCTTGAAGCCCTGATGTACTGATTAAACAAGATGTAAGTGAAAGTACTTTGCAAGTGTTTCTCATTGCTGGTCAACCCTCCTCTCCCGCTGGAACTGTCCAGCTAAGGCCAGAGGTGAAGAAGACAGAATAATAACAGTCAGCATAATAACAGAAGACAGAATAATAACAGTCAGCAGCTATCCCAACAACCAACCTGTCTGTGGCACTATAAAGTCAAGACAGCACTTTCCCATCCAAAACTTTATTGGATACCTAGGATATCCCTATGCGGCAGCCAATGGACAATTCACAGCCTCCATGTGAAAGATAAAGAAGAAAGCAAGGCCGGAAGAGAGATGATTTGCCTTTCAGTGGCCAGAGCTGTGCCCACAAAGGAAATCCTGCCCACACATATCCTGGTAGGATGGACAGGAACCAAATAAGTGGGGGGGCCTCCAGCCTGAGCTCCTGAACGAGACAGCCTAGGGGTGGGAGTACTCAGCCTGGCCACCTCTCCTTCCATGCCATGAAGAGCTGGGCTAAGGCCCTGAGTTCAGTGAAGATAAGCACATCCAATCTGGGGGAGCCCCATGGTTCTGAGGCCTGGACCTCTCACCCCAGGGCTAGGGCTCATGGGGGTACTGGAGATATGCTCCATGCAGGCCTTCCTATGGGAAAGCCTGTGGCTGTCCCAGAGTGGCCAGACCCACCAGGGCACAGATGCAGGTGCTGCTTTGGGAGTGGGCTGGCTTCCAGCCTCCCTTCTTCTTGCCCCCAGTAGTTTATTAGGAGTAATTTGTTAAGCTGTTCCAACTTGTCAGTAGTCATTTCAATGTCTCTGCCTCCTGCTTGCTTTCTGAGGTGGGGTCCAAAATTTTCAGGAGCTGAGGGACAGGCTGGAGATGGGGCAAGTCACCAGAGAAGCAGAGCTCTGGCAGAAGTGGGTATCCAGGCTTCTTTCCACCGGAAGCCTTACTTCCACAGGGTACTATGTCTAAGGGTAAGAGAGGTGGGATTGTGGGTCCCTTGCCCTCACACCCTTGCCCCATTCAGCTTTGCTCTAGTCTCAGGGAAAAGAGAGGGGCTGAGGGAGAAATTGCTGGCTGGGATGGGTCAGGCAGTCAGGGTGGCCTCTGGTGGATAGAGGTGGGAATTGGGCATGCAAAGAGGTGGAGATGTCTGGTGGGGTGTTGCTTAGGCTGTTATGTGGCCCCAGGTGAGATGGCAGGAACTTTCTGTGAGAAGCAAACTAGAGAGGGTCACATTGTGCCAGGCACTGAGCTGTAGGCTTCACTGGAATGAACTCATTTTATCCTTATAACTTTATCGTTTTACAGCTGGGGAAACTGGGGCTCAGAGAAGTAAAGTGACTCACCCAAAGTCACTCAGCTAGAAAGTGAAAGGGCAGAATTGGAACATAGATCTGGACAAGATCTTCAAAGTCCCTAGGACTGATTGAGATGAAAAAGAAACAAGAAGCTCAGCTAGGTAGGCGAGAGACTCACTTACTTGCTCAGCAGGACCTGGGCCTTGGTTTCCTGCCTCTACTAGAAGAAGGAGCTGGATTTGAGGATCCTGGAGGACGCTGCCAGCTCTGGTGGTCAAGAGTTTCCCAGATGAGTCTTTTATTCTTTGCCATGGCCACTCTGCCAGCCAGGCAGGGCTGGGGGGCAGAGGGCAAGCCTGAAGAGATTGAGCCACTCTTCCCTCACAGGGTGAGGGAGCCAGACCCATAGTACCCGACCAGGTGTGGCTTTGAGCAAGACTTGGCAAGAGGAGGCAGGTCTGAGGCAAGCTTTGGCTCTTAATCACTGCTCCCCTCCCTCCTGCACACCCTGCCACCCTCCGAAGAGCTGGGCGCCATGGGGGGCTGGGAATGGGAAGGGCCTGCCTGCCACATCCCCTCACCCTGGCCCTGCCCTGTGGACTCTGGGGGAAGCTCATTAGCTGGAGGGGCGCCCTGGCCCTCCCCTCACAGCTTGTCACACAATTAGCCACCCTCTCTGTACAAGTTGCTGTGTAATTATTGGGTCTTGGCGGCTTTGGGGCCATGTAATTAGCCTGCCCCAGCCTCCAACCAACTCTCAGGGTCATTAGTGGGCCCACTGGGGGTGGGCAGGCGGGCAAAGCATCTGCATGACAATGCACACATTGTGGCAACTCTGCCTGCACCCAGGGCAGAGGGGGCAGATGGTGCCACTGTGTGGCCCAGCTCCTGGGCACATCTGCCCCCACCCTAACTGCCTGCTCAGAGGCACCTCCAAACCTAGCCAGTCAGTCATAGGTTACAAACCCTTGCCCATTCTGTCTTTTTTGTGAGTCTCACCACAACCCTGGAGATAGGTACTCTGCTTAGCTCCACTTCACAGATGAGGCAACTGAGGCTTAAAGAAGGGTGGGATTCCTATAAGATCCTCTAGCACACAGATGGGGGAACCAGGGCTGGAACTCAGATCTGCCTCACTCATTCACTTTCTGTATGCAGTCAGCTTGGGAACAGACTGGGTCCTCAGGGCAAGTGTCTGTTGCTGAGCCAGTGGTTGCCCTGAGAAGTCTTGCTCATCCCAGGGGCCTCTGGGGTGGTCTCTGAGAGGCCTCTGCCAAACTTCTCCTGGGCTACCCCAGTCTCTTCCCTGAACTTCCTTCAGAAGTTCTGAAATTCTCCCCCAAGTCAGTAATATGGGTGACTTGCATATGCATTTGGACTTCCAAGGGAAGAGCTGCCAAGACTCACTTGGTACCTTTGATTGTCCAGAAATGACTCTCTATCTGTAACCAGTGGCATCCTTGGAGGGCCCTGTCCCCCATCCTCTCCCAGTCAGCTTCTCCTGCTTGAAAGGTCTTTTCCCATCTCTCACCCTAACCCACCATCTTAGAGCCTGGGCTGGCGGCTCTCCATGGAGACCCTCTGTCTCATCAGAGCTGGTGGGAAGGGATATGGCAAGGATGCCTGGATGCTTAAGTCACCGTGCCTCCTTTGCACAGGTCTCAAAGGACATTTACCATGGGACCTTGTCTAGTTAATAACTCCTCACTCTGGTCTGTTAGAACTGGACCATGTTGAGCGGGCTCCTTAACCTCATCGAACCACCCAGGAGCTATTGGAAAGACTAAATGACATAACTTTGGCAAGTGCCTGGCTCTGCTAGTATGGGGCACCAAGTGACACAGTGAGTAAGTTCCCTTCCCAGTTCCCAGCAGCTATTGGCCTCAGAAACCAATCCCACCTTCTATTTCTCCCAGGGCCCTGAATAAAGTCCCCACAGAGCCCCAGTGTTCTGCACCTTGCCCCCTCCCTTGCTGCCTGGCCCTGGCGACCCCCAGCCACCTTCCAGCTCCCCCTGAGCCCTCTCCCCATTTTGAAGGCTGCATTATCCTGGCAGCAGGGAAATTAGTTGTTCCCTTGAAACCCCCTGCCCCACCCTCCCTGCCCCCCTTCCCAGGGCTGGTGACAAGTCTGTGGGACTTAATTGGCTGGCATGAAAGGCAGCACTGACATTAATTGGCTACATTTGGCAGGCAGGCCCCCAGCCTCCCCCTCCTTTCTCCAAACCCCCACCGCTTCCCAGGAACCTTATCAATCCCACCACAGGGACCAAGAGCTTCGAGGCCCCTGCCAATTAGGCACTTTTTGCTCCTTTTCTTCCCCTGATGGGGTTTCCTTAGAATTTATGACACTCTGTAGGGCTAAGGGTGAGGGGGTGGGAAGCAGGGGATGGGAAGGCTGGGGGAGGCCCATTCCTATGGAGGACAGGCTGGGGGAGGGGAGGGGGGTTGGATGTGAAAAGGACACTTGGGATTAGGCCCTGAAGCTGAAGGGGAGGGGGTCTGTGATGCAGGATATAGGGCCTGGGGGAAGGGGGAGGAGGGCTTTGGCCAGGCCAAGAAGACTGATTTAATAGGCACTGGTGCACACTTGGAGGAAGGTTTGAGAAAGTTTGAGCAATCCAGGAACATGGCTAGAGGACAGAGCTAGAAGGCCGAAGACCTGGCTCTTCTTTCCTGTAATCCCTGTGCACCCTCGGGCTACTCATTGGCTCTTGCTATAGCATGAAGGAATGGGGCAAGATCCATGGTCCCCGTACCTAGCCAGTGTCCGTGAAGAGAACAGGCAGAAAGGCATCTGAGAATCAGCTGCAGCACTTTAGAAAACCTGTCTTGGGTTGGGGCTGTTGTGACCACAGGAGCTCACTGAGTCATGGCTGACCAGAAGTTTCGACTGACAGCCCAAGATGTCTATGACTATACAATAAAACTAGGGAGACAAATCGTCACTCCACCAATTTTGTGTGCTTGGGAGGATAAATCTTTCAAAGCCTGAAGAACCTAGTGAAGGAGGTTTCTAGTGTTGCTAACGGGAACCCATCATGTTGGACGGCCTGGCACAGGTGTGGGAAAAGGCAAGGACTGGGAGCTACCTCTTGTCACCCTCTGAAACCTACCTTGCAGCCAGCACTGCTGCCCTGGTGGGCAACAGGAAACCTTCCACTGATGCAGGGCTCCTGAGTCTATCTGAGGATAGATGGGGTTTTTTAGAAAAGGAAAGCCTCAGGCACTTCAGATCTATACTAGCATTTTGGTGTTGACTAGCAGATCAGAGACTATTCTCACAGGCCTGTGTTGCTCGTTGCCTTCAAGTTGGCTTATTAGTCTCTTCCCCATTCTTTAAAAACATGCCTGCTTCCATTTCTATTCCTCCCCTCTCTTTCAGGCCACACATGACCCTCTTATTCTTCTTAGTTTTGGAATCAGCTCTTTCAACATTGAACTGTCCCCCAATCTTTTCCCTGGCTTCTCTGAACTCTGCATGCCTAGTGCCCAGAGTCCCCACCCCTGCCAACCCCTTCCTCCTGATGGCAGCCAGCTGTAAGCAGACCACTCACTTCGCCCAAGGGCATCCAAGTATCTCCCCTGCCCAGCTAGGTCCTTCTTGTGGGCCAAGATTAGGTCCAGAGCAGCCACTGGCCTCAGCCCCCCTGCTAGGCCAATGGTTACCAAGGGCCACCAAGGATGGGGCAGCCATTCCCCTTCTAGCAGCAGGAGCCTGAGGCCTAGAGCAGACTGCAGAGAGAACACTCAATCGCAACACCCTACTGCTGCTCTGTTTTAATAAGGGCTGACTTTCGAGTAAAATAAGAGGTAAAAATAGGCTTGTGTCCCCAAGATTTTCAGGGTGATGGCAACCCTTGAAACCCTTTTCCAGGTCACTTGAGACTCATTCTGGATTTTGTGTGATGGTCTCATTGCTCCCCTTGCATGGCTTGGCAGGACTGGGCAGGAGCCCTGAGGGATCTTGGCAGGCTACCTTCAGACACATCTTGAACACAACTCACCTCTCACATGTGCCCCTTTTTCTCCTTGAACAGATGTTTCCCTTTGCCCAAACTCATCTCTGCTTCTACTAAGATGGTAGTATTACCACCATTTAGGAGAGGTGCATAGAATACTGTTCCAAGCAGTAGTCTAAGCACCTTGTTCATATTACTTCATTTAGTTCTCACAATGGCTCTATAAGGTAGGAACTATTGTTATTCCTGTTTTAGAGACAGAGATACCAAGGCCAAGAAAGGAGAGGGAATTTGTCCTAGGTCCTTCAGCTAAGAAAAGGTGGAATGAGATTTTACATGCAGGTCTATGTGACTTGGAACCCTGGACCTTGGCCTCTGAGAGGGCTAGGTTGCTCTTCATAATGCTGGTGAGCAAAGGCTGCGGAGGTGGTTGTATGCCAATTGGGGCACCTATGGGGGACATGTGCCCTTCCTTTGTTCCTTGATCCCATGACACTGATGCCCCTCCAGGACCTTGGACACTCTTTATTTCTTGTAGGAGGTGTTGTATCCCATCTAAAACCCTGTGTTCCCTTGGATGATGACTTGTATTCTATCTAAGAAAGTTGGATCTTCTTTGCAGGTCCTGGGGGGAAGTGTGGGGAGAGCTAGCAGAACACACACTTGGCCACAATCGTTAGGCCCCAAAGCTCAGGGACAAAGACTTCAGTGGCCACCAGGGTTGGGTTTTAAGACCTTTAGAAGACTTAAGCTCTGAACAGACTGCACAGCCCCTGCCCCCCACTGGCCATATATAATTAAAATTAAAAACAATACTAACCCATAAAATACGTGTAAGGAAGTCCAACAAAGTTTTGATTTTTCCCAAGATACTACTTGGATGCTTGAAAAAATATATCAAATTCTTTCAAAAATTTTTGCTCTCTCTCTTGTGTGCTCACATGGATATGCGTGTGCTGCTTGCTGTTAGTGCCTTCAATGCAGGCTGCCTGCCAGTCCAGGGATCCAGCCCTTCTGCCTTCACTGTGGTCGTCTCCTTGCTGGCAAAGTACTAGATTCTCACCTCCTCTCTGACATTGCCTTTTTGCTGCACTCCTTGCTCCTGAGACCTGTCCTCCCCTCCTGGGTCCCTTTATCTCTGCTAACCTACCATCCTGGTGTTTGGGAAGGACTACTCATGAGCTAAGTGTCAACTACTCCTGTTAGTCTTGCTACCAAAGTGTGGTCTGTGGAGCAGCAGCTGAATCACTTGGGAGGTTGTTAGAAATACATAATCCCAGGCCCTACCTGGGCCCTTTCCATCAGAATTGGCAGCTGCTTAACTTCCCCAGTGTGCATGTATCCGTGTGCATGTGACAGTTGCAGCTCTGAGGCAATGGTTCTCAAGGTGTGCTACCCAGATCAGCAGCACCAGCACCCCTGGAAAGTGTTACAAATCCAAAATCTTAGGCCCACCCCAGTCCTACAGAATCAGAAACTCTGGTGTGGGGACCAGCAATCTGTGTTTTAACAAGTCCTCCAGGTGATTCTGATAAACTCTAGAGTTTGAGAAGCACTGTTGCTCTAAGATGCACAAAGCAAGAAGCCCTTGCAGAAAAATCTCAGACCACTGCATTTCCCTAACCTCCCTCCAGGGAGGGTTTGGAAGGGAATCCTGCACTGTCCTGGTGATTAGTTGGGCATCTGGGAAGTGGTGCTGGATGTGTGGGAGATTTTACAAGGCTGTCACTTATTCAGCACCCACTACATGCTATGGATGGCCAAACAGGATCATAGACATTTTTTCATCTAATTTATACACCATCCTGAATGGCCAGACAGAATCATAGACAGTTTTTCATGTAATTTATATACCATCCTGTGGGCTAAGACCTAGTCCACCACTCCCTTTAAAGATGAGGAATCTGAGGCTCAGAGAGGTCAAGTGAGAAATGGAAGGCTCTGCCCCAGTAGTTCAGGATGAAAATCTAATGCCTTTGCCATAGAACCTGTGCTGCCCAGACTGCAGTGCTGTAGAATACTGGGTGCTAAATCTATGCCAGGCACCATTCTAACTGCTTTACCAATAAGTCATTGAATTCCACACACCCCATTTTACAGATAAGGAAATTGAGGCACAGACACATTAACTTACCTGCCCAAGTTCTCACAGCTAGTAAGTAGGTAGACCTGGCATTCCAACACAGGCAGGATGGTGCCAGAGGCCTCGCCTAAAAAGCAGAGTTAATTTGTTGTCCCTTCAGAAGCCAAGTACAGGTCAGGCAATGGGAACAAAAGAGGGAGTTTGCTGGCCCTGACAAGTTTATTGAGGTGGTTTATGTTTGATTTCCCCAATTTACAGCTCAGCTGTTTCACTGACATCCCTTCCCTCCCAGGCAGTATCAGCCTGGAGCTGCAGGCCCCTTGCCTGCTCACACCAGTGCTTCTCCCACTGCATTCTTTATGCTTTTTAGGGTCCCTATAGCAATCACCCAGCTGGCGCTAGTCCTCTGGACTTCCTGCCCCATGTCCAGTTGGCCATCCTGAGGCCTCCAAACAGCCCAAAATGCAAGAAATGGCAATCACACAGGTTCTGGAGTCCCTAGGCTTTTAGCTGGCAGTCGGATACCTCCTCTTGGATCCTCTCCATGCTTTGCTCTCCCCAGAGTTCTGGTTTCTCACCTGTTTTTCCACTGCACCTCTAGATGGCAAGAAGCAGCAGAGTCCTAGCTTGGCACAGATCCTTGGCTCCCAGGTCCCTGCAGTGACGCATGGGGAGACGGACTGCACAGGCAGACAAGATGATGGGTCCACTGTTGTTCATCAGAGTGTCTCGGACCGTGGCCCTCTTCCCAGGGTTAATGAGGTGCTCCCAGCTGACAAGTCTGCTGTGACTGATGATTTACAAAGACTTTTCAGAGAATTCTCTTGGTTAATCATCACAACTGTCTTGTGAGAAAACATTCTTTCACTGGTTTTTCAGATGAGGAAACAGAAGGGGTTCAGAGAGCAAAGCAACCAGATGGAACTCACACAGTCTAGCTTACACGGTCCTATGCCACTATGGTGCTTGATCAATGTCACCAAAAACCTGACCTCAGTTCTGTTCAAGAAGATATTTGGGCCAACTTCTTGATGAACAAAATGGAGTGGCTGGTCTAGCTAAAGAGTATCCAGAAAAAGGCAGCATGCTTGCCATGCTTTGTGCTGGTCAGCCTCAGAGACTCGGGCAGACCTCCTCTCTGCTGTCTCTTCCATCCCACTTGGCTGGGAAGGGGGTGGATCAGCTGTTGTGGTCACACTCCAAGAGGTCAGTCTCATCTCCCTGATGGCCCCCTTCCCTGACTCCTGGTCCTGTCACCTGTGGTTACTGCTCCAAGGACAAAGGCCTCTGTCAGTTGCCACCAAGTCCCTTATTCTTCTCTCCCAGGCCTGATATTACCGTGCCACTAGCCTGAGGGTTCCCCATGGGAACTTGTTCTTTTGGAAACAAGGCCACCAGCCTCCATCTTTTCTCCAAAAACATCTTCCTTTTATGCTCAGATCAGAACTGAAACCTGGTATCTACCTTTAGCAACTCTCCTATGAATGCCCTGCCTTGATCTTCACCTACATTGGCTTTTAGGAGCAGTAGGGAGATTGGAGTGGTCCAAGTGTGAAACTGCTATTTATGACCCAAGGATCATTCTGTCTACTTCCAATTCCCACTCTTCCATAGAAAGTAATGCTATCTGATTATAAGCCCCTGTTCCCTTTCTCAGCCCCACTGGCCACACTGGGCCTTGCTTTCTTCCTCACTGGCTTCAGCATCCTTCTGAATGTCCCTGTAGCCTGACTCCCAGCCATCTGAAGCTTCTCACCGGGCATGTTCACATCTCAGCTTTGGTATTACTTGGGAAGACTTCAGCTCAAATATTTCCAGTGCTCAGCTCATGTACTCTCAACCCCTCAGATGACTGTCTCCTTCATTCCTCCTGGATCTGATCTTGGTTCCAGTGCTTGGCACTGGGCTGTTATATAATCATTTGTTGGATAAATGAACAAAAAGTGAATTGCGACCCCTCCTCCTGAGCATTTCAGCCCATCATTTCCATCCCCTACCCCATTCTCTCAGCCATCCATCCTCTTCAGGCCTCCCTCACCTCCCTATTTTATTTGCTCTAGACCAGTGATTTTCAACCAGTGTGCAGCAGCATATTGATGTGCCACAAAAATTTGTCAAACATGCAATATGTGACTATTTAGCCAGGGACACTGACCTCTTCTACCTTAGATTGTCAAATGAAAAAAAAATGACAACAGCCAACATAATAATAGCTGTCCAGTGTGAATGAATCAAAATTATATCTTTTTCCAAGATTGGCCAAAAATATATATTTTTGGTGTGCCATAGAATTTTAATAATTATTTTGTGTGCCATCATATGAAAAATAATAAAAATTGCTGCTTTAGACCCTGGTGCCAGCCATGACCTTCATGACTTGAAGCCATTCAAGCTTTGCACACCTTCTGCTGGTTCTGCCTTCAGCTGTGCCCAGCGCTGGCCAGTAACTGGCTCCTGTCACTTACAAGTTTGCTAGCCTGAGCAAGAGGCCCTTGCAGATGCTGATGGTCCATCATCTTTAACTCATCCCGTAGGGACTGTTCCCATCTTCTACTTTTCTTACATTCCAGCCTCAAGGCTACACCCCTCCTAATACTTGGCTTTCGGTTTTGCTAAGATAAAGGCTGTCTATTTGAGACTCTCTCTGAATGTCCTTCCTCCCAGTCTCTCTCTCCTTCGTCACTCCCTCCCTTTCTTCCTCCATTTCCCTTTTGTCTCCTAGGAAGACATGTCTATCCTCCTCTCCATACCTAACCTCTAACTCCATCAATTATTCTCTTTCTCTGGTATCACCATCTCTCCCCCTCCTATGAGTGTTATTTCCTCCCTAGCCTACAAGGATTTTCAGCTCTCCCCTATCTTTCAAAGAAACCCTCCCTTGACCCTGCCTCCCTCTTAAGCGATCATCCTCTCTCTTGCCTTCCTTTCTCAGTGAAACTTCTTGGAAGATTCATCTACTCATACTGTCTCTGCCACCTCACCTCCCACTCTCTCCTCAGTCTACTGCATTCTGTCCTCTCTCCCTCTCACCTGAAATTGCTCATTTAAACATTACCAATGACTTCCTTATCACCAAATTGAGCAGCTTTCCCCCATTCTCACATCTGAGCCTATTACATGTCCCTTCCTGCTTGTCCTTCTTTTTCACTTGGCTTTGGGGACATCTAATGGCTCCAGGTCTCTTCCATCTTATGGCTCCATTCCTCCCCTTCCTTGCCATACATAGGTCAGTTTTGCAGAAGCATTCGCCTTTGGTCTTCTTCTGTCTCTATGCTCTCTCCAGAGCAGTACCATCCCACTCTCCTGCTTTCAGTTATTCTGATTACATCCTGTTATGAATCATTAGCCCTGATTATTCACTCAGCTCTGGACTCAAGCCCCAATGTACCTACTGGGCATGTTCATTTTGTGTCAGACATTTTATATCTGGAGCTCAATGTATCAAGCTGAAGTCACTATCTTTCCTCCCAAACTGGTCCTTTCTCTTATTGTCCAGTTTCATAAATGGTACAACTATCCACTCAGTTAATAAAGTTAGAAACCAGGAGTCAGCCTCCTTCCTTATCACCCCCACACACATCCAATCCATCACCAAGTCTTAAATCTACTTCTTTAATATCTCTCTAATTTGTTGCCTTCTCTCCAGCCCCATTTTCTGTTTTCCTTCATTTATCCATTTATTCAGTGGTTATTGAATTCTTTTTGTTAGTGTTTGTACAAAACTCTGGAGAATCCGTAGTGAATAAGATGTTCAAGCTATCTACCCTTGTGATACTTGCATTCGAGTGAGGGAAACAGTGAAGAAACAAACAGACGCATAAAGAGATATGAAGGGAGTAAATAGTAGCTGTGATAGAGAATAAAGGCAGACCTGTTTTAGATATGTTTTTCAAAGAAGGCTTTTTAAAGTGGCGATACTTAAGTTAAGGCCTAGAGGCTGACAGAGAGCCAGCAATGTGAGGAGCTGAGGACTGAACTTCCCAGGCAGAGGGAACAATACCTGTAAAGATCCTGAGGCCAGAAAGAGGTCTAGTGCTCTAAAGAGCAGATGCGATGTCAGTGTGCCTGAAGTGGAGAGAACAAGGAAGCCAGTGGGACAAGATATGGTCAGAGAGTGAGGCAGGAACCACAGCTTGGGGACAATTGTAAGCCAGAAGAAGAAGCTTGCGATTTATACCAAGCACAATTCAAAACCAATGCCAGGTTTTAAGTTAGGGAGAGGAAAACTCTGATATGCATTTTGAAAATTACTCTGGCTACTGTGAAGAGACTAGACTGTAGCAGGGTGAGAGGGGAAGCAGGAGAGTGAAGAGGAAGCCTATGCAGTTGTCCATGGGAGAGAAGATGGATGGCGGGGCAGATGAAGAGACACGGTTAGAAGAGACATGCTCCATGTAAAAAACAGAACCTGCCAGTTGATTTCATGTGGGGAGAGAGGAGAAGGAAATAATCAAGGAGGACTTCTGGGGTTTTGGCCTGAGCAACTAGTGAATGTTGCCATTTACTGAGATAGGAAGACTTAGTGGGGGCAGATTTTAGAATGAGTTCAGACCATTCCTTTGAACATATTGGATTTGGATTGCTCATTAAGCATTCAAGTGAAGCTATCAAGTAGGTGGTTAGTTAAATGAGGCTGCAGATCAGAGAGGGTTGGGATGCACATGGACATTTGGGACTTACGGACATATAAATGGTACTTTATATCATAGGAATGGATATGCTCACCTAGGGAAAGATTGCAGGAAATAGGAGGAGAGAGCCCAGGATGGGGCTCTGAGGAATTTCAGTATTTAGAGGTTGGATAGAGGAGGAGAGAACAGAGGGGCAAGTAAGGTAGTGTAAAAGCCAGGAGAGTGTGTTCTTACAGGGTTGACAGAAGAGGCTTTTTACAGAAGGAAAATGTTGATTAACACTGGGCAGGTCTGATGAGAAGTCAGGTCAGATAGAAACTGCTGATGGAGCCAGCCTGTGTGGAGCACCTGCTGTGGAGCACCTGCTGTGTGCCGAGCCCTGTGCCAAGGTGCTTACATGTATCATTTACCCTATTCAATCCTCACATCAACTCTACGATGTAGGCACTATTATTAGTACCTCCACTATACATATTAGGTAATTGAGTCTCAGAGAGGTTAAGTATCTTTCTCAAGGTCACACAGTGGGCTAGTGGTAGACCCAGGGCTCAAATCCAGGCAGGCTAGCTCCAGAAGCCCTGTCTTAACCACTACACTGGTCTGCCTCTCATATTAGCTCCTAGAAGTGTCTGCTGGATTTGGCAATCTGGTAGTTGTTGGTAATCTTTTTAAAAAATATATATTTTATTGATTATGCTATTACACTTGTCCCATTTCCCCTACTTCATTCCCCTCCCCCTGCACACCCCTCCCACCCACACCCCCCCTTCATGTCCATGTGTCATAAGTTCTTTAGCTTCTACCTTTCCTGTACTATTCTTGCCTTCCCCCTGTTTATTCTCTAACTACCATCTATATTATTTATTCTCTGTACCTTTTCTTCCTCTCTCCTCCCACTCCCCTGTTGCTAACCTTCCATGTGATCTCCATTTCTGTGGTTCCACTCCTGATCTAGCTGTCCATTTAGTTGGCTTTTGTTTTAGGTGTGGTTGTTAATAACTGTGAGTTTGCTGTCTTTTTACTGTTCATATTTTTTATCTTCTTTTTCTTAGATGAGTCCCTTTAACATTTCAAATACTAAGGGCTTGGTGATGACGAACTCCTTGAACTTGACCTTATCTGAGAAGCACTTTACCTGCCCTTCCATTCTAAATGAAAGCTTTGCTGGGTAGAGTAATGTTGGATGTTGGTCTTTGCCTTTAATGACTTGGAATACTTCTTTCCAGCCCCTTCTTGCCCTTTTGAGAAATCCGCTGACAGTCTGATGGGCACTCCTTTGTAGGTAGCTGCCTCCTTATCTCTTGCTGCTTCTAGAATTCTCTCCTTCATTTTAATCTTGGCTAATGTAATTACGATGTGCCTTGGTGTGTTCCTTCTTGGGTCCAACTTCTTTGGGACTCTGTGAGCTTCCTGGACTTCCTGGAAGTCTATTTCCTTTGCCAGATTGGGGAAGTTCTCCTTTATAATTCGTTCAAGTAAGTTTTCCACTCGTGGCTGTTCCTCTTCCCCTTCTGGTAGCCCTATAATTTGGATGTTGGAACATTTAAAGATGTCCTGGAGGTTCCTAAGCCTCTCCTCATTTTTTGAATTCTTGTTTCTTCCTTCTTTTCTGTTTGGTTGTTTCTTCCTTCTGGTCCACTCCATTGATTTGAGTCCCAGTTTCTTTCCCATCGCTATTGGTTCCCTGTGCATTTTCCTTCATTTCACTTAGTGTAGCCTTCATTCTTTCATTTAATTTGTGACCAAAGTCAACCAATTTCTGTGAGCATCCTGATCACCAGTTCTTTGAACTGTGTGTCTGATAGGTTGGCTATCTCTCAGTCGCTTAGATGTATTGGTTCTGAGGCTTTGATCTTTTCTTTTGTTTGAGCCATTTTTGGGGGGGGGGATCAGGTCGCACTTGTTACATATGAGGGGCATACATAGCCTTAGGTGTTCAGCAGGGTGGGACAACTCACATTGCTCAGTTTTGATGCTGTATGTGGGGGCAGGGTCAGAGAGGGAGCCATGGAGCTTGCTCTGCGCTCTCTCAGATTTCTGTCCCCTCTGCCACTTCCCACAAGCAAATTGGGCCCTTCGGATACTGGTTCCCAGGTGGGTGGGCTTGTGTACATTCTAGGACCCTGTGGGTCTCTTCAACAAACTCTCAGGTTGGGCTGGGAGTCTCTTCTGACACCTCAACCCCCACAAGTGTTTGTAATCGGTGCTTTTAGGTTTTATTTCCCAGCACTGGAACCCTGGGTTGCGCGGTCTGTCTTGCTGCCCATTTTTGCCTGGTTTATCTGAGCGCGAATGTGTGACCGCAGTCAGCCAGCTGCCTTGCACCCTTACTGGGTCTGCTTGTTGTCACCCTGCACCTGGAATCTGCCAACTTCCACCTGTGTGCCTGGGTTGGTCCAGCAGCCACCGCTTTTTCCTGCCACAGCCCCTCTCCTCCAGCAGCTGACTCCGCCCCTCTTACTGGTCTGGATGAATGGTTGTCAGACTTCGGTACAGTTCAATTTTCTCTCAGTTCTGGTTGGTTTTTTTGTTTGTTTGTTTCTAAATTTTTGTTGTCCTTAATTTTGCTTCTGTGAGGAGGCACAGTGTATCTACCTACCCCTCCATCTTGGCCAGAAGTCTGCTGTTGGTAATCTTGACAAGAGTGATTTTAGTGGAGGAATAAGGGGAAAAGCTAGAATGTAGTGGTTGACAGATGAATGGAAGGTGAAAAAGCAGAGATGGAGTGTAGATGGCTCTTTGGAGAATTTTGCCTGTGAAGGAAAGCATCAAAATGGGGCCATACCTGGAGGGAGATGTGGTTTGAAAGGAAGCTTTGTGTTTAAAAATTTTTCTTGTCCTCTTTTCTCCCTTTCCCTTCAGTCCATTTCACTCCTTCTTTCCACTTTTCTTTTTCTTTCTTTCTCTTTCTTTCTTTCTTTCTTTCTTTCTTTCTTTCTTTCTTTCTTTCTTTCTTTCTTTCTTTCTTTCTTTCTTTCTTTCTTTCTTTCTTTTTTTGGTAAGAAAGAAGATACTGGCCCTGGCTGGTATGGCTCAGTGGATTAAGCACTGGCCTGCAAACCAGAGAGTCTCGAGTTCTGTTCCTGGTTGGGGCATGTGCCTGGGTTGCTTGCCAGGTTCCCAGTAGGGGGCACATATGAGGCAACCACACATGGATGTTTCTCTCCCTCTCTTTCTCCCTCCCTTCACTTCTCTCTAAAAATAAATAAATAAAATCTCTGAAAAAAAGAAAAAAATGAAGAAAGAACATACTGAACTTGTGTCTTTGTGAAAGGGAATGAGTCACAGAGTAGAAGGAGCTACCTTCCCTGAAAAAGCCCTGGGAAGGTGAGAATGGTGAACTCTTGAGTGCAGTTTGAAGGGCTGGTCTGAGATGGGAGAAAGGCTTCAGTCTCCATTGTGATGGGCTGCAGGGCAGAAATCATGGGATCATGTGATTTGTGGGGATAAAAAGAAGTTTCAATCTGTTGTTCTTCAGGCACTTGTTTCCTCAATGCATGATGAGGTGAGGTTATCAATGGTGAGGGGTGGGAATTGGGGAAAAAACAGAACTGAATCATATTGCCATCAACAACCCCTAAGCTATTATAAGAGTCCCTAGCAGGCCTCCCTGCTTCTATGTTTTCCTCCGTCCTCCACATGTAAGGTAGCTTACTCTTCCCAAAGATCAGAAAGGTTAAGCCCTTCTCCCAAACCTTCAATGTCTTTACCCCTGTCTTCTTCTTCACCCTGAAGGCTTTCTCCATGGCCCAGCCTTGGCCTGTCAAAGCCTTTTCAAGAGCACTCTAAGTGGATACAACCTTTCCATACATATGGAACTGATCACTTCCCATCCTTTGTGAGTAACAGATCTGCATGCCTGGGCCCTCGCCTTTTGAGAGGACAGACTTGACCATATTTACCTCTGAGCTCTTTCCATTTGAACACAGAGCCAGGCACATGGACCTGAAAGTTGGGAGACCAGGTGTCTAGTCTCTTTCATATCCTGCATCTCAGTTCCCATCTTTGTAACGTGAGTGGATGGGACCTGTTGGTTTCTCATGCCTCAGGTTCTGGTGCTAGATGCCTCTACCATCCATGAATATGCCTGACCTTCAGGAAAGCCCCTGACATTGCCAGCATGTAACCTAAGTTTAAAAGCCTCTGGGTGAAGAGGGTTGGCTTTCGACCTATGTGTCAACCTCTGCCTGAATCAGCCCTGCCAGCTAATAATAATAACAGCCAGCATTTCTGGAGCACTTACTATGGACCATGCCAAGATCTTTGCAAGCATTTTCTCTTTCAGTCCTTACAACTGTGGAGGTTAGATTTGACAGATAAAGAAAGTGAGGTTTGATGAGGTGAGGTAATCAGCCCAGTGCAAAACACAGTGAAGTGGCAGTAAGTCCAAGTAAGTTTGGACTGTAATTCAGGCCTGTCTGCTCACAGAGCTTCTGTTCTTAACCACTTTGCTGGATGCTGACCTTTCACAGCAGTCTCAACTTTGGCTGCACATTAGACTTATTTGGGGGAGGGTGCTTAAAAATTATGGATGGCTGGATCCTGCCCACAGAGATCCTGACTCAATTGGTTTGGGGTATGGCTTGGTACATAGGGATTTTTCAAAGCTCCTTAGGTGATTCCACTGTGTAGCTAGGATTGAGACCACTGATCTAGAGGCCCAGCTCTCAGGTCTAAAGCTAATCTTTATCTGGGCTATCTCAGCCCCACTGGGTTTTTGAGATAGACGTGGAAGTGGAGTTCAGGGTTGAGTCATAGTGGGGGGTAGTGGTTGATGGGAAAGCTATCTGGAAATTTTCTTATTATATAGGGTGCAGTGCCTGAAACTGGGAGAGAATCCTGGGCCAAACTTGGTTCTGTTGTGACTTTCTTGGCACTCTTAGCCGTACATGGGTCCAAAGCACACTACATGTCCAGTACACCATATGTCTTCCTCACATAGTTGACTCTTTGTACAAAGCCCACTCCTCACTCAAACCTTGAATGCTAAATGCTATCTTCTTTATGCTTAGACCCTGGCTAGAATATCATTGTCAATGTGGAGTATTGAGAATCCTACCACTCTGCTACCAACAGACGGTCACCCACCTTCTGGCCCATTGCTACTGAACCGGTACCAACACTGAGCTGGTACCAACACTGAGCCTGACCAAGGTCAGGGGCCACACCCCATTGGACCAAGCTTCCTGCTCTGGATTGAGGGTTTTGGCCTCAGTTTCCCAGGGTCTGGCTGCCTCATTCCCTGCCAATTCTGATGGATGAGATCACAGTATGCCTTATACACAAGCCCGCCCAAGTTATGTCATGATGAGGTCAAGCAACCTCTTTCCAGGAGAATGGGGTGCTGTTTTGAGGGCAGTGCCAGTCTGAGGCAGTGCTGTGCCCCCCAGAAACTGGCCTCTGCCTGTCTGCATGCCAGGGTGGGTACTCCTGAGGTGGAGAGGGCCTGGTCAGGGGAGGAAGGCTGTGAGTTGCCGGGTGGGCCAGGTGGGTGTGGAGGAATTCTCTGTCCAGCTGCACATCTTTATTCATAATGCTTGATTGTTCCTGGCTAGGGAGCTGATCATGCTGTGTGTGTTGGGGGCTGGGGGGAGCCCCAGGCAGGCGGTGGGCTCACTCTGCTCCCTTCTTCTGTAACTGCAGTGGGAGTGGGGGTGGCCATGAGCCCGGGGCTCTCAGGCTGCTCACAGCTGGTCCCGATTTGCGGACAATGGGAACTCAGCTCACAGTGCATCCCATCCGAGCCCCAGCTCAGTCTGGGACTGCTAGAAGGTTTGCACAGGAATGTGGGGTGGAAAGGCTCAGAGGGCACACTGCAGAAGAGGCTGCAAGAAAAAGCTGTGCCAGACAGAGGAGTGAAGAAATTCAGGGAAGAGAGGCCAGTATGAGTATGTTGCTGACCTCGCTGAGCTGGTCAGGGCCTTTGCAGTGACCTCCACATATGCATTTTGGAGCCCTTGCAGCCTCACTGCTGGGGCAGAGTGTACCAGCTGACATCCCTGTGCAGCAGGGAGTCAGCCAAGGGCATGCAGAGTCCCTGGCAAATATGGGACTGACAGCCAGACCTCTGGACCTCAGGCCATGCCCCTCCTTCTCCTAGATCCAATGGCTCCCTGTGTTGAAGCCCCAGTGCCTGGGCCAACCTGAGCCCTGTGAACCTGTCCACTTCCAGTGGATTCACTCCACTTCTTATACCCTGCCAGACACAGGGGCACCTAGGCTGCTCTGAAGGGATTGGGTCTGGTCTGGGCCAGGTAGGGTAGGGGTACTGTGGAGAAATGGAGGCAGGGGGATAATAATACCCTGACATGTTCTCACCACCAGAAAACAATGTTGACTCTGTGTGGTGATGGATGTGAACTAAACTTATTGTGGTGATCATTTTACAACATGTATAGTATATAAATCGTTATGGTATATACCAAAAACTAATACGACAGATATGTCAATTATATCTCAATTAAAAATAGCTCAATAAATTGAGCATGTAGTATGTGCCAGGTACAATGCTAAGTGCTTTGTACACATGATCTCATGTTACCCCCACAGGTACCCTACATAGTAGGTATGTCATGAACCCCGTTTTACAGAGGAGGAGATCAAGGCTCAGAAAGGATAGGTAACTTTCTCACGGTCTCATGACCAGTGATCTTCCCCGCAGAGTTTTGAATCCAGGATTGTCTGGCTCCCAGATGAATGTTCTTGCCACTAAGCTGTTTTTATGAATGCTGCGAGTTAAGAGACCTTTTGAAAGGATGTCTTAATCCATGCCTCTGAACACAAGCAGGAGTGTAAATGCCAGCCCCAAAGGCACAGATTGAACCTAAATCTTCCAAAGGGTTGGCAGGAGCTTGGAAAAGACCCCTGTCTCTGGGTGGGAAGAAGTTCTATCCTGCCTAGAGTGGCAGCCCCTGCCATGGGGCAGGTGGGTGGGCAGGAGGTGCAGGTTACATCTCATAGAAGGCAAGACTGAGCTCAGCCAGGAGGGATGGAGCAGATGTTCCAAACCTTGGTCTTCCCATCATTCACCCTGACTCGGCTAAAGTGGTGTGAAAGGTGAGCTTGGCACTGAGCTGGACTCCTGCCTTGGGAGATGTGAGTTACTAAGAGACCAAAAATTCTGAGAGAGAGAGAGAGAGAGAGAGAGAGAAGGAGGGAGTTTGTTAGGGATACTTGGGACCTTTGTGGAGGCCTCTCCGCCCTGGGCAGCTTTGTCTGTCACCCAAGCAACAGTCCATTAAAGCACCCTGGGGTGGGGCTGGGGGCAAAGCACAGGCCAACAGTGGTAGGAGGCAAGGGAGCCCTGCAGACCCCCAGCCCCGGTGCAGTGCTATCCTAGCTTTGAGAACAGCTTAGCCAGGTCTGACTTAGGAGGGCACAGGCCAGAGGCAGAAGCTTGTGTTGGGTGGGGAGCTCCTGGAGCAGAGTGGTCTCTGTGCCCATGCACTCCATGGGGCTCTTTGAAAAGAGGGCTCCTTATTCTTCCCATCAACCTTGTAGATTGGGGCCTGAGAAGTATCCTCTTGTGACAAATGTCAAAATATATGCCGTGAGAGGGGATTACTTGAGGCCACAGTGCTCCTGAATTGCCAAGACCAGATTGGAAGCTAGGTTGTGACTGGCCTTAGCCTGGCAGCCCTGGGCCACTGAAAGGAAAGCCAGGTTCCCATGCCTCCATCTGACCTGGCCTGGTTAAGCCAAGGCAGTGCTGAACACTGGGAAGGGGGCTGTGGGATGTGAGGAGAGAGATCCCTGTGTGTTTGCATGTCTCGCTGTGGGCGTGTGTGTGCCTGTGTGTTTCTGTGTTTCTGTGTGTGTCTCCTGGGCGGCTGTTCTGCTTCCTCAGCAAGCCTTCCCTGCCCCCTCCACTTCGTTTCTCTTTCTTCTTCTCCTTACTCCTCATTGTCGTCTTCTCTTTTTTAATGAGACTTAATTAGCGTCGAGTTCCTCCTCCAGCTCCCTCTCCGCCCCCTCCCCGCCCCTGCCCTCCCCTCCCGCCTCTCCCTCCTTCTCGAGGTACAGGCCAAGCGATCTGACAAATGCACTTGAGAACAAAGCGCCAGGCTAATTCGGGGCCTGCTCAGGAAGCAGGAGCTGAGCTGAGATAATGGGTCTGAAATAGCCCAGCATGATTATGCTTCCTCAGCCTGTGGCCAGGCGGGTGCAGGCTCAGGCGGGCAGGCGGGCAGGCGGGTGGCGGGTGGACGGGCAGGCGCCTGATGCCTCTGGCCTCAGTCCTTTGTGGGACTAGGCCCAGTCCTATTGCCTTTCTTAAAAGCCCCCCAGATGCCCTGGGTGGTGATGGCCGTGCTTCAGCACCCAAGTTAGTCCTCTTCTGGCTTCTGAGGAGCCACTATCCCTCCCAGGGCCTTCAGACCCCAACAGGCACAACCCTGGGTCAGCCAGGACCACACACTCAACCACAGCCACCAGCAGACAGATTCGTGACGAAGCTGCATCAAGAATGCCAGAGGCCAGCCCCACTTTCTGTTTCAGTTTGCCTTGCTTGGTCATGCTGTCCAATCCCAGCTTGGAGGGTGGGAAGTGGAGAGGCAATTCAGAGCAGGGCTTGGGCCTCCCAGTCAGGGCCCTCTAGGGGCTTGAGGACTGAAGGGAGATGGAGCCCTCTAACATGGCCGGAAGAAAGAGGTAGCTGGGTTTGTTCTGGCATTGCAAATAAGACAGGACATTGGTATGGTGCTCACCACAGGGGTGGGTTAGATGTCACTTGAATATCCTCTGTCTTGGCTTCCTGGAGCTTGTCCAGAGCTGGAAGCAGACTGAGGGAAGAACAGTCAGGAGGATGGGCAAGCATGAGCAGTAACTGCCCTTCACGGGCCAGTGTCCCACTCCATCTCTCTGCCCTTGTTGCCATACCTGTGTCCTGATCCAGACACAGCCTGGGGCCCTACAATGACAACAGTCATGGACCTCTGCTCTCCAGCCCAATTGTCAAGTTCACTGCCTTCCTCAGACCCAGTTCATAGTGACGTGTCCATTTCATTTCATTTTATTCATCTACCCACTATGCATTTCTTTTTTAAAAATATTTTATTTATTTATTTATCTTTAGAGGAGAAGGGGAGAGGGAGAGAAACATCAATGTATGGTTGCCTTTTGTGTGTCCCCTGCTGGGAGTTGTCCTGCAGGGAACTGGCCTGCAACCCAGGCATGTGCCCTGACTGGGAATCGAACCGCGATCCTCTGGTTCACAGGCCTGTGCTCAATCCACTAAGCTACACCAGCCAGGGCCCCACTATGCATTTCTTAAGCTCCTTCTGGTACCAGGCTCAGTGCCAGGCCCTGGGGACTCACAGGCAAATCAGACAGAGGCCCTGCTCTCAGGGCCCTTAGTCTGGTGGGAGTGACAGACAAAACCGAGAGATATAGTGCAGTGTGATCTGTGTGGTGACAGTTGGAATCCAAGAAGCTATGGGAGCTGAGAGAACATCAAGGTGGGAGGTCAGGGAAGGCTTCATAGAGGAGATGGCATCTGAACTAGTCTTGAAAAGATGCATAGGGTTCTGCCAGGGTAAAGACAGACTGAGCTAGAGATTTGCTTCCTTCAAGGCACAAGGGAGGAGCTGGTATGTGAAAGTGCTGAAGAAATGTGTTCTCTGTTCTAATGATTATTTACAACCTTGGGATCCTGGGGCTAGAAAGAGGCAGAAGAATGGGAACTGCCTTGCTAGGGAATGGGCCCCATTTCCACACAGACCTGGTGGACCATTGCCTGGCGCTCCAACCCTGGAGACTGTGACTGATCTCTCTCTCTCTCCCTTCATCAGCTCTCAGCCCTGACCACACCAATGGAATCTCCAGTCCTGTTCTCCAAACAACTCTGGGCCTTCCATCTTTGGTTTTCACTTTGCACTTCATTGCTGAGCCCACTGTGCCAGCCTGCCCTCAGCCCTGCATCCCCTCCCTAACCGCTGGAATCCCAGGGTGGCCTTGCCACCTGCACCTTTGCTCCAGAGGTGGCCGGCTGTGGAGGGAGCAGATCACCTTCCTTTGGTGACTTTTAGGACTTGTTATAACCTTCTTGGCTTTTCCTACAGTAAGGTCTCTAAAGAAGCCCAGTCCAGGCTTTCTGAGTATGTGTTAGAAGGCTCAGGCTGTCTCCCAGAGCTGCCCTGTACATAGTTGTCCAGGTTTTGAACTGCAAAAGGGCATCTGGCTGAGGGTGTGAGTGGTGATTGACATCCACCCTACCTTCTGTTTGCACTGGTGCAGGGTGCGTCTGCCTATAGGGGGTGCACTTTTCTAATTAGCACAAAGGTGCTGAATGAGTGGGAGGGGCCCTGGCTCACCTCCCCTGAGTCTCATCCTGGTGACAGAGCCCTGGGGGAAGGGGACTAGAGGTGATGAACTCCAAAAGGCCCGCCCAGCTGAGAAACCTACGTTTGTGAGCTGCAACAAATATCTGGTGAGTGGAGCCAGCTCTGGGACAGAGGCCATTCCGGGCTGTGCAAAGGGACTGTGTGAGGATTACTGAGAGGAAATGAAAATTGGGGATGGCCCTCAGGGGAATTGCCTGCAGATGGTGTCAGAGAGAAGGCTGCCTCTGGGGGTGGGGGAGCCGCAGGGAGGTGCGGGAAGGAGAGGGCTATCTCCACTGTCCCCAGAAGCTATGCAGGCAGTCACATTTAAGGCTCAGGGCCCAGTCAGCCCACCTGGCTTTCTGACCCCAAGCCGTCTCCTGGCTCTCCTGACACCTTTGGAGCTGAGGGGGCACATTTCTGTTGAGGGACCTCAAGGACCAGGGCTAGGAGGACAGGGTGGAGGGAGTTATCAATCAGGACACGGTCTTACTGCCTGGTGGTACATTTCACAGCATGTGAAAGGACTTGTTCTTCCAAACATGTCACTATAAATTCTCTCAGCCACATAGCAAGGTATTGGGTTGGCCAAAAAGTCCATTTAGTTTTCTCTGTAAAATAAAAGTCACATTTTTCATTGTCACCAACAACTTTAATGATTTGGATATTTGGGGTATGTAGGCTATCTCTCGCTATTAGGTTGTAGTAGGTAGAGGCCAGGGGTGCTGCGAAACATCTTCCAATGCATAAGGCAGCCCCACAGCAAAGAATTATTTGGCCAGAATGTCAACAGTACAAGAAACTTCACAAACCACTTTTGACATTTGATCAGTCACAGCACTCTCCATATACTGCACAAATCTTTGTGTTTCAGTTGAGTTTTTACCTTTCTTGAAATAAGGCATAATATGTCAAAACCATTGCTTATTTCCCTTGATCTTCAATATCAAAATTGGCATACAAAAATTTACCAATTTCGATAAGTTTTTTAAAAATGCCTGCCCCTGTGAGAACTGTTACAATACAGTCTAACAACATTGTTTCGAATGCAGTTAAAGACAACTAAGCACTACTAGAGCCATCATATGGAAGAAAATGAAACAAATTTTTCGGTTAACTAAATTGTGTTCTTCCCATATAGTAAGTATGGACACTGAGGTTCAGGGAGACAGGCAGTAGTGACCTGCCTGAGGTCACTCAGTGGTAAGTTGCATAACCTGTGTTTGAGCCCTACTCTGTTGGGCTCCAAAGCCCATTTCACCCACTGCTGCCCAAGACAGGAGCTGAGGGCCCAGTGTTACCTGTTAATGGTCTCAAAAACTCAAAGATTCTGTCTTGGAATGATTAGCTGTATTTTCCAGATAAAGAAAACTGAAGTCACATAAGGCTATTAAGTGGCAGAGTTGTGAATGGTGGTCTTGGAGTGGGGCAGGGAGAGGGGAGTGTTTTCAGAGAAACAGAGAATGCCTGTGCATGTACATGTGCGTGTTGGTGTTGGGCAAAGGGCCAGGATGCATCATGGGGCATCCAGGCTTGCTGGGCAGAGGCACGGGGATGAGAAGGCTCATGTGAATGTGGCTTTGGGATGGATGGGGAAGGGAGTGGGAGAATGTGGGTTTGGTGATGTGGCTATGAAAGATCATACCATGGAGAAGGGCAGGCTCCACTTATTGAAATTTGTGCTGTGCCTGAGCTAAAAAATAGCTCTTTCTTCTTTCTCGGGGAGACTGGGCTTTCTCTCCCCAGCTTGGCCACTTCCTGTCTCCTGCCCTCTATGGAGGTTCTGCCTGCTCCCAGGCCCCCAGCTGGAGCCCCCAACCTGGCTCCCTAATTTCAGTGTGGCAGGCAATGTGCTCACATGCCCAATTGCTTCTTCCAGCACACACAGGTAATTCATCTCAGCTTTCCTTCTAAGCCCCCACCCCCAGATGTGCAGCCTTCTCAGCAGCCAGAGGACAGCTTACCCTACCCACACAGGCAACCAGCTGTAGCCCCTCATTTCCCGGGGAAGAGAGAACTAATAAAGGACAGTCTATGAGCCACAGCCCACCCCCCATTCTTTGTTGCTGCAGATGCCCCATAAAGCTGAGGGGAGAGATATAAAGAGTGCAAGTGTGAGTGGAGATAGAGTTTCCATCTCAGGAGAGGAATGAAATGTGGGGATGTGTGGATAGGGCTGGGACAAGAGTGGGCCAAGGCTGGGGTTTGAGCAGAGATGGAAATCCCTATTCATCACCACTTCGGCCCCTATGCCACCTCCCAAGGAAGGAGGAAGTATAATATGGCTCTGAAACGAAAGGCAGCCAACATGCCAAAGACAGTAGGCCTGGTATAGGCAGCCTTTCTACCTTTCCTTCCCTTCCCTTCCCTTCCCTTCCCTTCCCTTCCCTTCCCTTCCCTTCCCTTCCCTTCCCTTCCCTTCCCTTCCCTTCAAGTCCAACAGGAGAGTCTGGAGTATCTGGGACCCAGGCCTCTAAGCCTAGCTCCAGGCTGACCCACAGTGGCCTCAGTCTGCTCCTTACTTTTCTTTCCAGGCTTCAGTCTCCCCAACTGTAATAGACTCCACCAGACACCTTGCAAGTCTGTGAGGTAAGGCAGGTTGTGCTCTGTGGGACACATGGGAAGCCCTTTATTCCTTACCTCTGAGGCCTGGTACAGCACTCAGGAGAAGGTAGGGTCTCGCAGGAGTGTGTGCCAGGTGCTTTGGGATATGTAGAGTCTGAACTCTGCTGAAGGTATGTCCTCCCCCATTCTGCTCAGGAGAAGGAGGTGGGTACATCTTAGGCTATGAAACTCTCCTCTCTACTTATGGGGTTCTTGGTGTAACATTCATTCACTGATCCAATCCAGCAATTATTTACTGAGTATGTGCTTTGTGCTAGCCACTGCTGCAGGCACTGGGCATCAAGCAGTAAACAAATGTGAGAATCCTTACCCACATGGAGCTGGCATTGTAGTTGAGAGACAGATGATGAGCAGACAACTGCTCTTCTATAAACCAGAATTTGGGGGATGAGGGTAGAAAGCAGGGTTGGGGCTCTGGGTCATGCCAGGACTCCTCTGAGAAGTAGTGCCATTACTCTGAGAGGAACCTGTGTCCTCCCACAGCAGCTTTTCTTTTTTGGCCACCATGAGGCCAGTTGGGCTGGGTTCAGAATTGAAGGGTAAGGTGCAATGACCAATCCCTCATGTCTGATCCTGGGATTGGAACACTTTCCTCTCCTGTACACTGAGCTCAACCTGTTTGGGATGGATCCACCATTCAGTCCTGGGAGAGCAGCCTGAGCTGGCTCTGGTGGAGGCTCTGTGGCTGACACCAACCTTCCTGGTGGCAAAGGGCCTGAGCTGCTGGGGCCCTCTGCTGCCTGTGGAGCAGGGCAGAAAAAAAAAACACTAGGTAGGGGGTTGGATGTCTAGGCTCTGTCCCCTCTCTGCCATCTACTCCTTAGCAGAAGTGGGTATAAGCTTAATCACCACTTACCACAATTATCACAAAGGTAGCAAATGTGATGTGTCTGAAAGATACTTTGTAAAAAATAAAGCCCTCATCCGATATTACAGTTTATTCCTGTCCACCTTTGCATTTCCCTGGGTTCTGGCTCAATGTGGGACCTCAGTATTTGTTGACAAAGCCTTTGCATTAGAGAGCACCTCCCTGCTCCTTTGCCTGTTATGCCCATGGTTCCGGGAGCAGAGTAGGGGCGGGACAGTCCTAAATGGTTGACCTTTGCTCAAAAGTTTTTAACTCTTGCTCTAGATCTATCAGTGACTGGCTATATATCCTGGTCCAAGTCCTGTGACTTCTTGCAACTCAGGGCTCTTGTCTGAAGCAGGAAGAAGAATCTCCTGCTCTGCCTACCAGAAATTTTTAGTGATGATCAACTCATATGCCATCAGAGCCATTGGCTAGTTGTAAAGTGGGGAGATAATAATGACACCAATTCCCAGGCCCACAAGACTGATGGGGTGCCAGGACTGGTTTTCTAACCCAGCAGCCCAGAGGTTTCATTGGGATAGTTATTCCCAGAGTGAGTCATGAAGGGCCTGACATCGGGGAGAACTTCCCAAGCACGTGATCCCATCAGCACCCATCCCTGACCCCACTCAGTCTGGCCCAGATGCCCCTGCTCACTCTAGGGAGGGGTGAGGTAATGAGGTAATAGTCATCTCCAGTCCACATGGAGCAACACAGAGAGAGAGAGAGACAGAGAGACAGAGAGACAGAGAACACGATCCAGAGACAGAGGGGGAGGAAATCCCAGCAACTGAGAGAGAAAGAAAAGTGGGAGAAAGAGAAACAGTGTGAGAGAGACATAGAGGCAGAGGATACCCAGACAGAGAGACGGAGGGAATCAGTGCGTGTGAGAGAGAGACCGAGACAGGGAGACTGAACAATAGATGAAGGTAAAAGAAAGATCTGTGGGAGACCGATATTGTGTGGGAAAGAGAGAAAGATAGACTGAGAGACAGGGAGAGAGATGAAGACAATTGGGAGAGAACCCGCAAGATATCCATGAGATGGGGAGAGAGGGCAAGTGTGAGTGTAGCTATACACTAGAGACAGAAGTAAATGCAGATACCTTCCCTTCTGTTACCTCCCAACAGGGGAAAGGGGTGGAGGGCCAGGGTGGGTACAGGCTGAGGGTCGGGGAGAAGCAGGTTAGGCAGGGCAGGGCTAAGCTCCTTGGGGTAGGGGAGATAGGTGTGATGAGGTCAGCACCCCAGGATCCCAGATTCTCTCATCCAAGAGAAGCTCCTGGGACTTGTCCCAGCGCCCCCCCCCCCCGTGTTGGGCTTTTTCCGTTTGGGGGCCTCAGTAGGCCTTTCTGTACAATGGATGCATGTGGGGAGGATTAGGGCACAAAGATTGCATTTAATTATCTTTTCCCAGCTGTAATGTTCTAGGATTTATCTAAGGAAATGCAGGAGAAAGCGAGATCCCTCAACCTACAGAAACCTGCCGGCAAAGAATTTTGTCTCCATATGAATACAATTTTTTTTTCTGTAGAGAAGACTAAGCTGTCAGATTCCCAGTCTCCAGAGGGAAACACAACTGGATATCCAAGCATGTGGGGAGTATAAAAAAGCTATGAAGGAGGACTGATTTGTCCTGGGCAGAGGGAAGTTCCATCAGGTAGAGGAGAGCTTAACTGGCCAAGATAATTTTGAAACCACTGCCAGGCTGCTTACAGGAGTTTTGAGAGTTTCTGGGTAGGCACTGGGTACTCCAAACGCTGTGCTGCCCCCAGGCAAATGGGGGCCTGGCCACTGTGGGGCACAGTCTTGCCCCTGCCCTAGAACTTGAGAGCTTCATCAACAAGGTAAAGGGAGATAGTAAGGGCTTGTGTTAACTCCAGGACTGCGCCAGCTGGAGAAGGGTAACAGACCCCACTAGTTCCATCGTGGGGCTGGAGTGCAAACCCACAGAGATTACACAGCCATGTCCCTAGTTTCAGGGACCTGCAATTTGGCAACCAAGATGACAGAACATCTGCTTGGCTAGTAGTTTGGAGGAGAAGTGAGGTTTTCCCCATGCAGGCCCTTTTCGACATGCTCATGGTTTCCTTCTCCCCACGTTATCTTGAAGGCCTGCCCTACACTTCCATTTCTGCTCCCACTCCTACAGTGCATGAGGAGACAGGGCTGGGTGGGGTAAGGAAGCCTGCTGGGCTGGTAGGCTTTGCCCAGCCCAAGAGCTTCCTCCTTCCCAATTCCTAGCAGAGGGGGAAGACCTGCTCACAGCACTCTCATTTTCCACATTGATAAAGTGAGGCCCCAAAGAGGCCCCAAAGGGGACACATCCTCCCCTTTGGGAGGATGCTTAAAAAGTATTTCTGGTTGAGACTGAGGGCCACACCTGGCTCTTGCTTTCATCCTGACGGCTGTGTCTGAGGGTAAGGATTCCAGTTTCTCCACCTTTGTTCTTGATCTCCCTTGAGGGACCAAAAGAAAAGATAAGTTGGCTCTACAGCAGAGAAAAAGAAATGTGATATCACAATACTTACCCCAGAGGTGAGGTGTTTGAGACTCAGAGAGCCTGGGTGACTTGTCCACAGTCACACTGCTAGTGCAGGCACAACCATCATACTCAGGTTATCAGGCTCCAAATCATCTGCTGATTTGCTTGGCTGGTTTATTTCTTTATGTCTTCCTCACCTTAGGGGAGGAGAGAGGAATAATAAAAGTAATGCATACTTGCTGCAGAATGTTTGAATACCACAGAAGAGTATTACCAAGAAAATATCACCTGTAATCCCACTAGAAATCCCACCTGTAATCCCACAGGAAAACCACTCTTAACCTTTTGGTATCTTTCTTTCTAGTCACCCCCGCCCCCGCCACATACACAATTCTCCTTTATATATAAGAGCATACTGGATGTTGTTGTTTTTTTTTTTTTTAGAATTGTGGTAAAAATTACATAGCATGAGATGTACCCTCTTGGCAAAATTTTAGGCGTACAGTGTTGTTGATATATAGACGCAATGTTGTACAGCAGAGCTCTAGAATTTTCCTGTCTTATATGACTGAAACTCTGCACCTCCTTCCCTCAGGCCCTGGCAACCACCATTATACTTTGTTTCTAAGGGTTTGGTTATTTTATTTTAGATTCCTCATATAAGTGGAATCATGCAGTATTTGTCTTTCTGTGACTGACTTATTTCGCTTAGTATAATGTCCTCCAGCTTTATCCCTGTTATTGCAAATGGCAGGCTATCCTTTTTTTAAAGACTGAGTAATATTCCATTATGAGTGTGTATGTACATCACATTTTCCTTATCCATCCATCCATCGATGAATACTTAGGTAGTTTCTATCTCTTGATTATTGTAAGTAATGCATGGGGCTACAGATATCTCTTCAAAATTCTGACTTAAATTCTGAATATATACCTAGAAGTGAGATTGCTGGGTCATATGCTAGTTCTTTTCTAATTTTTGGAGGAAACTCCATACTGTTTTCCATACTGATTACATCATTTTATAATCTCAGCAACAATGTACAGGGTTTCTTTTTCTCCACATCCTCACCAGCAATTGTTATAATGGCCATTCTGACAGCTGTGAGGTGATATCTCATTGTGGTTTTGATTTGCATTTCCCTGATGATTACTGATGTTGAGCATCTTTTCGTGTACCTGTTGAAATTTTGTATGTCTTCTTTTAGCCATTGTTTTGTACCCTGAGTTTCCCATGTATCACTGAACCATAAGTATTTCCCCATATCATTGAATATTATTTACAGTGCTCCTTACTTCACCCTGAAGGCAAGGACCTGAGGTTGGAGAGCCTTGAGGTCCTCCCAGACTTCTGCCAGTGCCTGGTGCACAAGCAGGTCCACAGCCTGGCAGGGGAAGAGATGGGAATAAATCCAGGAGAGGCCCTGGAGCAATAATGGCTAACAGTGTAAACTTTTGGCAGCAGACAACCCTAGGTTCTAGTCCAGATTTTGCCACTTCCAGGCTGCCTGGCCTTGGGCCAGTCAATTTCTCTCTGAGCCCTGGCTTCCCCATCTGTAATATGGGGATAATAGTGAAATCTATTTCATGGCCATTCTGTGTAGCCTCACTGAACATATTAAGAGTTAGTGAGCATGCCAAGACTTAAGACACGGGGATTCTCATGAACATCAGCTGTTATTATTATTACGGGAATGTCAGGAGGCTTGAGCAAGTTCTTTCCCTTCTCTCTGGCCTCAGTTTATTGATCTTTACTATGGGGTATTGTACTGGATGTCCCCTTTCAGCTCCAATTGTCTTGAGGTCTCTATGAGTAGAGGTGGAAAGAGGGTATATGCTAGCCAAGGAGGAGATGGGTACTTCTAGGACCTCCTTGTCTGTGTGGGCCTCAGTTCTTTCTTCCAGCAGATCCCTCTCTCCTGGGACTGATGCCCAGACAGGCTCTCACATTGCCCTGGCTTGGTGGGGCCTCTGGTGAAATTCGGGCTATGCTGGGCTGCACCGCTACAGTGAGCCCTTCTGTGGGCCTGGGTTGCATCCATCAACACCCTGGAGAATGTAAGCGTTTGATTTTGGCACCTTTTGGGAGTCACAGGGAGGGGAAAGTGTGTTCCCTAGAGGCTGAGATTAGGCAACACTGGGCTCATCTTGTTCTGGCTCAGAAGCAACTACTCAATTTGGCTTTATAGAGACAGAGACAGCCTCTAATACGGGGTTTCCGTTAGTCCTTGAGACTGGCTCTCTTCCTGCCTGCACGAGGGACCCAACCATGGGAAGACCTTCTGAAAAGATTGAATCTAATTCCTCACATTGTAAAGATGGAGACACTGAGGTCAGGAGGGGAGAGGTTTGGTGTGCATTGCTTATCTCTTCCACATTACTATGTGGAAAGTAAAGATCAGTTCTGTTCTAGCTTCTTTGGAGAATATGGATTCTGGGACATAGGTTAGATAAGCTGATGAACTTTCCAGTAAAGCATTAACCTCATCTAATCTGACAGTGTCAGACCAGAAAGGAACAATGAAAGGTTGGAAAACTATTTTTTTAGCCACATAAACTACACAGCATGTGACCTCAGTGGGGAACCCAACCCCTACATCCTCTCCCAGTAGCCCCTGAAGACACACGTGCAAAGAACCCTGCAGCTGAACTCAAAAAAAAAAAAAAAGGAGTGGCCAGCTCGAGGTTCAATGAGGAGGCAGGATTTGCCCATTTTGGTGTCACACTGCTCTTCAGTCAGTTGTCTTTGGCCTGCTCCCTGTTCTTATGCAAGCTCTCTGGGTACCAAGGGGCAACAGACCAGGGGAAACAGAGTACTAGAGCAGTTGGGAGAGCCACAGCCCTGGGTCCTTAGAGATGTGTCTACCTGTCTCCTGATCTAACCCCAGGAACAGCATCCTGAGACCTCTCTAAGCAGCTCCTATGGGCCCAGGAGTTGTCCAGACAACGGTGCCCATAGGACACATTGGAAGGGGAAGGTCAGTCCATCCAGCCCTAGCCTCTGCAGTCTATAGCCCCTTCTGAAGTCCAAGCAGGTGGCAGTGGGAACTGCTGCCACGAGAAGCCAAAGCTGGTGGGGGTGGGGTTACAGGGCCAGTCAAGAAGCTTTTTATCCCTCACTCAACTTCATTCTACTGCCATTTTTCATAATTCCTGCTTGGAGGCCAAGAGTGGCCAGTCCCTCTGTCTACATGAAATCAAAGGAAAAAGAGATAGTAAGGTCCAAGCATTGACCTATTATGTGCCAGGTATTAGGGTAGGTGATTCTCTTACAAGATCGAATTCACTCCTCAACTAACACCATGAGGCAGGCATGATTGTTTCCATTTTATAGCAGAAGCAAAGCCTAGAGAGATGGCTGTCTTAGAGCCTTATAGCAAATAAGAGTCTGGGTTGGGATGGAGCCTAGCTAGGCTGGCTCCACCCCAGAGCCCTTGCTCTTTCTGTTACTCCTATGAGCCTCTCAGGGAGATTTACAAAGCTCCTGGACATTGGGATAGGGCTGGGAAATGAGGACCAAGGTTGGGTACCCACCCCTGTCTGGGGCCTCTGGCATGCTGGGTTCCCTTTGAGCCCCTCCTCCCCCTTCTCCCTCTCAGTTCTCAGACCTGGCAAGCAGCATAGAGGACAGGGGGCTAGGAGGGGCTGAATGGGGCTGGGGAAAAGGAGAAGTAGGGCTGGAGAATGCAAGAGCTGTCCCCAGTCCCAGAAACTCCCTGATTGGCCCCCTGCCAGTGGGGCGGCTTCAGAGAGACCTTCTGGGAATAGAAAGAAATTCATTAGCGGATGTGCAAGTCCCAAACCGATTAGCGATTTATACTCTGGGCTCAAACAGCAGGTGGTTTAGGTTTATTATCTGACTTAGCCCAAAGGCCACCCAGTTCTACCCCTCCCTCCTTCTTTTCCTTCTTCCTGCAACCCATTGTCAGGAATAGATCCTCAGCTTGACTTGTCCTAGGCCCTTACTTTAATCCCCACAGCCAGTTCCCAGGAAGGTCTGTGCTGGGGATGGTGGTGGTGAGAACTGCCGGGTGGCAGGGTGCTGGGATTACCTCCTGAATGGCATGAAATTTCTACTCTGAGCTTTTTCCATTCAGGAACCAAAGAGGACTTAACATCCACTTTAGAGCAGAGCAGGAGGAAAGAGAGTGGGGTACTATAACATGAAAGATGGAGGCTAGATATCAAGGGGAACTTCCAGGGTGCACAAGCTTTGATTGCTAGGCTGAGAAAAATACACTGCTTGGTTGCGGGAAAGACATTGGGATGGAAATGACACGGGCTGGGCCTGTGGCCAATGGGAACTTCCCCCACAGAAAAAGATGCCACTTAAAAGTGTTATTAAACCCTCAGGACTTTTAAAACAGAGAATAAGGTAACTATGAACACCCTTTAAAGCGATATTGAGAATTCCCAAGGGAGCTCTATGTCTTTCTCACTCCCCTTTACCTTGGGATGGGGATGTGTGGCTCCCCCCACCCCCCACCCCATACTTACTTCCCTGCATTTTGTCTGTGATCATGGCCACCACCCCCTTCTTTATCCTTCAGCCCTAGTGTCCCCCTCCCCACCTTGGGCTCTGAGCCAAGGGATCAACATTGATTTCTGAGCTTCTCTGCAGTGAAGACAGGGTGGGCCTGGGTCTGTCTATCTCAGCTAGGTTCTGCCCCTTGGGCGGCTTCTCTAGAGAAAGAATGGTGGCCTTGAGGTTCTACCTCTAATCAGCTGCCTTAGTGCTGAACTGGGAACATTCCTAGGTGCCATTAGCTCTAGACTAGTAGATAGGAAATGAGGTGAATTGACTCCCCTCCATCCTGGGGTTCCCCCAATCTCCAATTCTGAGCTCTGGGCTTACACATACAGGTGGAAAAGTCACTCAGCCAAACTTTACCCAACTCTGAATGTTACTTCCCCAACACCTTGGGCTTCCAGGTCAGGGCAGGAGACTGCAGCCTGGATTGCTGCTTCTGTAGGTTCTACCTTCAGGAAGTTCTTCCTCATGTCTGACCTTAAGCTTTCTTCCTGTAACTAACATTTTTTTTCCTGGTTTTGTCAAGGGAATCATGAGGCAAAGCTTTCTCATTTAATATGACACTGTGAGTGGACCTTAGAAGACTAGGAAGCACGGACTGCACCAGGAATCCTGAAGGGGCTCTGAGTCTGCTGGAGTGGGAACTGAGGGGCTGGCCCCTTCTTCCTGGTGGCTTTTGAGGTTCCTGCTCCAGTCCCATGAAAGAGGCATAGCACGACAGTACGAAAGGATTTGGTGCAGCTACTTTCTAGCTGTGTGACCTTGAATGGAGCCATTCCTAGAGCCCTGGCCATTCCCTCTGGGTTCAGGGTCTTAGCACTGATGTCTCTCTTGGTACCATTAGTTCTGCCTGTTAGTCAATTATTCAACCAAATGCTGTGTGCCCATCCCAGAGTGAGGCACTGCTGGGGGTAGGGGCAGCACTGACAGGAATGTGACCAAAGAGGCCAGGCCCTACCCTTCGGAGGCTCCCAGCCCAGCAGCCCTTCCAGGCCTCACCTCCTCTTCGATAAACAACCTGGGCTGGGTACTTCCAACCCAGCTGAATCGAGTAATTAAAATCTCTCCTCTTCCCCTGACAGATGACCTCCAAGGTCCGTTCCAGCCCTATGATTCTATGATTCCAGCTGGGGGTATCCAATTAACCCTTGTCATGCTTGGCTGGGCTTTGTGAGCTGTGGAGTGGGAAGGGGTGGGGGTGCACACACCAGGATGGTCCACCTCATCCCTCCCCTCCCCTCCCCCCATCCCTGCCCCCTCCATGTCAGGGAGGTGCTTATGAAGCCTGGACCTGGAGTCAGAGTGTCTTGAGTAAGGACAGGGTTAGCGGTTGATGTGGTCTGGGGTGCTGCCTCTCTCCAGCCTGGGCCTGAGGGTGAGTGGTAGAGAAGCTACGGCTTTGCAATGGCCCAGGCACAATGTGTTCCCAAAGGAAGGCCTTAGAGGGCTTGGCTGAGGTAGGGAGAAGTGGGGGCTTTGGGAGCAAGATCACTGGCCGTTAAGCAGGCCATCCAGAAGCCTAGCATCTTGGGTCATGTCTCCCACATCCAGTGCCAGGGCAAGGTAAGGCGGCCTACTCCTAGTGGTACATTCTGCCCATTTTCCAGGGTGTGAGTTTTGGGTGAGGTCTGGACTCCCTTCAGGATGATGGAGAGCCATAGATGTGGCGATTGTCAGAGCTGATGTGGGCCTTAGAGACTGCCATAAACAGGCACCTTATGGGCCACTTAAGACCCTCAAAGTATTTTCTTTGGCTCACACAGTGCCTACATTAAAAAGGAATTAGCTGCCATCATTTAACATTCAGGAGATTTTTACATAAAAATCCAGATTTATAACTTTTACAAAATCCCAAGATCTAGTAACACCAGGCCCTCATTTTCACAAGGCAACAACTGGAGCTGAGTCCAGGCTGTCCTCTCAGCCAGGGCACACACTCTGCTTCTCTGCGTAACCCCCTACTACTTGAGTTTGCTTTTCATGGTGACAAATGGGAAAATCTAGGTCCAGAGAGAAAGGAGGCCACTTGCCCAAGGTCACTTAGTCACAGTGGAGGAGGACCCAGGGTTTTTGAGTGCTGGCCAGCCCCACACCCTTTCCTGTGCACCGTACTCCTGAGAGCTCTGCAGAAGCTGCAGGGCCCTCTGCCACTGCTCTCCCCTCTATTCCCAATGCCTAGTGGCTGCAGTGGCCAGGCTTTGTCTGATCACCTCCTGCACAACCCCTTTAGTTCCTCGGGCCCCAGGCCCGGCCCAGGCCCCCTTCGGGTGAGAGCAGAGGCGCTGCGGGGTCTCCATAGCTCGGCCCCATCTCCCGCAGCTCTGAACAAGAATCTCATTAAGTGCAGGGGGTGGCAGCCGCCGGGCCTGGGGCGGCCTGACCACAGAGCTGGCTTCCTTCTGCAAACAGCCGGCTGGGGCTGAGGCTGGGGCTGGGGATGGGCCTTGCGGCCGTGCATGTGTGCATGTGGAGTGGGCACTGAGGCTGCCCCATCCAGCCCACCCCACAGACTCTAAGGCTGCTCTTACTTCCTCCCCTCACCCACCCCTCCAGTCACCCCAGCCCTGTTCCTGTCTCTCCACTGCTCTTCATGCATCCATCCCTCTATTTGTCTATTTCTTCAGCTTCTTCCCCCACCCCCTCTCACCCTGGCTCTGTTTCTGTCTCTTTCTGTCTCGGTTTTGTCATCATCTCTCAGTCAGCCCCCTATTCTTTTTCCGGGTCTGCTTCCCTCTGTTTCCATCCTGCAGCATCACCATCTTGCTTCTCCAGAGGGGTGCCCTGTTAGCTTAGCTCTTGCCTCTCACCCTCCACCTCTGAGCTCCCCCCTTCTCTTTTCCTCAGTCTCTCCAGCTGCTGGCTCTTCCTCACTTTGAGTCACCATGTAGCTCCCTCACTTGGGCTTTCAAGCCTGCTCAGAATCTGTGTTTCTGAGCCTGCCCCAGGATGCTTCTGGGGAGGTTTGCTGTGCTGGATAAACATGGCCCCAGCAGCAGGACGTGAGGAATTCTGCTGACGGCGCTTTCCTCGGGGGCTGAGGAGGGGCAGTGTGAGCTGGAGGCAGGCAGGGGCCCCAAGGAGACAGCAGTGTCCTTTCCATGCCCGTGTGCCTACCTTCTGAGCTTTCTAGCCAGCTCAGAGTGTCTCCCCTGCTGGAAAAAAGGAACAGGCCTTGAGGGACTGCTCACCCCAGGCCTAGCCCACTCATCAACAACCCCCATCACACATGCTATGCATACACTTCCCTCCAGTATGTACGGCCTGAAGCCAACTAAATGGAATTCAGTGCCGTGTTTGTCCTGGCCTGGCCTGCCGAGGCTCCAGGACAGGGGCTTTGGGGAGGGAAAACAATCCCAGAAGCCTCTGAAGCAAGGTAGTAGATGCAAGAACTCCTTTGAGGTTACAGCAGCCATCCTTCTAGACAACAGCCTACCCTTTGCAATTAATCGTTCTGCATTTAAATATTTACCCTTAGAGGAAAAGTCTAACACTCCCCATCCTGATTCTTAGGCCTTATCCCACTGTCTGTGTGAGTGTTCCTACATCAAAATGAAATTCCTTGTCCTGAGACTTGGATGAAGTGGGGGAGTCCCACTGATGTGTTTGGCATGTGGGACACGAGCTGTGTATGGTGTGGGTGGGGCTGATACCCAAAGTAGAGACAGGATCATTAAGTTTGGGGAGGGTGACAAGAGCAGAGGATGAGACATGATGCAGGGACCTCAGAGGAGAGGTTCATACAATGGTCTGCAGAAAGACAGTGAGATGGCAGAGGGGATGGAGAGGAGAAAGCCCAATGGCGCAGGAGAAGCTGTGCACACAGATGCCGAGGAAGGGGATGTAGAAAGAGTTGAATGACGTGAGTGCAGGAGGTTTCCTGAAGAGTGAGGGCAGATCTGGGAAAAGAGACTTTCAGACTGAAGAATGCAAATGCTGTGTAGTTATGTGGAGAAGTGAGAGGGTCTTCAGGGGGGGAACAGCAGGGCCTGCTTCCAGGAACAAACACTCATCTAACACCTACTCTTATCATGGCCAAGTCATTTGGGTTTGTTCAGAACTGTCCAGATTTTAGCACTGGAAGTCTCACATCCTGAGAAACCTCTGAGTCCCAGGTAAACCAGGATAGTTGGTCACCCTACCTATTTCCCGCCCATCCACCCACCTATCAGGCAGTGTGTGCAGGATGGCTCGTGTCAATCTTACAACAACTCTGGGAGAAGTGGTGGTAGAGTGTATTAGTCCCATTTTATAGATGAGAAAATGGAAGCTAAGAAAAGTGAAATAACTTGCTTTAATGTTACACAGTAAGTGGCAAGTTTGAAGCCAAGGTCTATTGGGTCAATGCATTGAGTTGTTTTATCCTAGACTAGAAGACCTTCGGGGACAAACTTAGTAACCCCCCACCTCACTCCCTATGCACATTCAACCTCACTGGAGGTTCAAAGTCTTGGCATGAGGCAGTGTCATTTGGACCTACTTCCTGAGTCTACTGAGCTGGGGCAAGAAGTGGGGGTGGGCTAGAAGAAGGGAAACTTGGTCCCCTCCAGCCCAAGACTGACCAGGGCTTCCCCATGAACTGCCACCTATTGATTTGTTAGCTTCCCCCCAAGCTGGGGACAGGACCAGCTGCTGGGGGTGGCGGAAGCTGGGGGAAGTGCTGAGGCAGGGAGGTTGTCTCCAGGGCCTTGCTGGGTTCCTGGGCTCCAGGTGGTGGGTCTGGGGAGGGCTGGCCCAACATCTGACAGCAAGCTGGGGGCTGGGCCCCAGGAGTCCCACACTGCTGGTCAGCGCCTCCGGTGTGCTGGGGTGTGAGGAAGCGGCCACAGAGCAAACAAACAGAGCCTGTGAGGACAGGAAGCAATTACGGACCACCCGGCCTAGGCTGCTCACAGTAGAGGGAGGGCAGGCTGAGGCAGGGATAGGTCACCAGTTAGGTGTGGCCTGGGGCAAGGCCAGGAAAGTTGGATAAAGAGGTTCTAGACTGGTGGGATTCTGGGGAGGCCACAGCAGGTGTCCCCCTGCCTTTGAGGGACATCTCTCCTCCTTAGAAATAACTTCAGAGAAGGGACTACCTTGGTGAACATGGGGTGCTGGTTTCTGGTCAGAAGGCCTTGGTCCAGCTGTGAAACTCACATGCTGTGTTTTAGGTCTGTCCCTTCTGCTCACTGAGCCTTGGTTTTCCCATCTGTATAGTGAGGTGGTTACAATAAATGATCTTCAACAGACCCTGTGGTTTTACTACTCCATAATGCCCTACAATTTCTGAGAGCTAAGGATTTCTTAACTAATAAGGATTTATTGAGTGCCAGCTGTATGCAGATGTTGGGGCTAAGTGGTAGGGTTGGGGAAAGAAAGAAGGTTAAGACCTAGGTTCTATCTTCAAGGAATAATATTATCTTAAAAATAATATGTATCAAATATGTTTACATAGGCTAGGAAGTGTATTGAAATCATCTCACTAAATTTCTTCCCAAATCCTCTGAAGTAGATACTATTATTATTCCCATGTTAGAGATGAGGAAACTGAGACTAAGGAAACTTAAGTGACTTGTCTAAAATTGTATAGCCAGACTTTCACCTAGAGCAGTCTTACGGCAAGGCCAGTGCTCAGAACCTTGATACTAAGTTCCTTTACTGCAGGTGATAAACCAGTACCTGGCTGCATTCTGTGTAATGTGCTTTTCTATTCGTTAGCTCATTTGAGCTTCACAACAGCCCTGTGGCCCTGGTGATATTATGCCCGCCTTACAGATGATTGGATTGTAGCTCCAAGGAGGGAAAAGTTCACTGCCTTCCTTCTGTTGCCCCATGTGTGCTGGGTTTGCATAAACTCTCCTGTGCCCCCCTCCCCGGCCCCGGCTCGAAGGGAAAACCAGCAGCACTCCTGTACTACATGGGAAGTGTCCCATTTTTTTTTTCACTCTGTAGGGATTGCATGATGGGAAGGCAGCATTTGATCCTGTGCTCCTGCCTGGGAGTTTGCACTCTCCCCTTTACTCCCCTCTCCAAGGGTTTATTGAACACCTATGACACTCCAGGTGTTGTGCTGGGGGGTTCTGCACAACAGTCCCTTCATCTCACAGCTACTGCATGAAGTAAATTTGAACCCTGATTTTAATTATTTAATTTATTTATTTTTAAATTTTAATTTTATTTAATTCTTGTTCAAGTACAGTTTTCTGTCTTGTGTTCCCAGCCCTGCCCCCCCCAGTGCTCCCCACCTCCCTCCCATTTCCACCCCCACCTTAGTTATTGTCCATGTGTCCTTTATACTTGTTCAGGTGAGTCCATCCCTTTTTCCCCTGTGATTCTCTCCCCTCTCCCCTCTGGACCCTGTCAGCTCGTTCCGAATTTGAGTGTCATTTGAACCCTGATTTTTAGATGAGAATACTGAGGCCTGCCTCCCTGCCAGGACCCAGTGCAGGGGCTGCAGGGAGAGGATTTGGGGGCTTGTGTTTGCAGTTCTATCCCTTTCCTACGACCCCCTCAGTGAACTGCTTGGCCAAGGACAGATCTTCTCAACTCCTGGGAATGAGACTGTGTCCAGCCTCTCTCACAGCCCCTTTCCTCTCTCTCTCCAGGTCCAGCCATGCTTTGTGACTTGCACAGAGCCATGAAGCTGAGTGCATTGGGGTCTTGTGAAGCAAGTGCTCTTGTGCTGCTGGGAGGCCTGAGCTCAGAGGTACTGTAGGGAGCTCTGTTACCCAAGTGACCTCATTTACTCCTCACTGCAATCCATGGAGGTAGATTTAGTATTATCATCATTGTTCCCATTTTCCAGATAAGGAAATAGAGGCACAGAGAGTTAAATGAATTGCCCGCAGCCATCATCTGATAAGTGTTGGAGTCAGGGTTCACACCCAGGCTAGCTGGTGCAGAGGCCCTCTGCTGAGCTAATGTGTGAAGACCCTTAAGTACCATCCTTAAAGATCATGGCCTTGATCTTGAGGCCAGAGGAAGCGATTGACAGCCTTAGCCTGGGAGGTACATAATCTGCTTTGCCTATAAGAACAATCTGTCTGGCAGTGGTGAGGAGGGGACTTGGAAGGACAGATGAGAGGCAGGGTCACAAGTGAGAATGCTGGGGTAGCTGGAATCTCAGGAATAGATGATGGTAGCCTGACTTAGGGCAGTGGCAGTGGCAGTGGCCATAAAAGGGCAGAGATGGGGATGTTTGGGATGTGAAGGCAGAGCCACTGCTCTGTGAAAGGACACCCGGAGTGCTTCTTCTGCTCCTTTTGCCAAGCCGTGTGCCCCATGAGCACCTGCCCTCAAGAAGGTATACCCATTTCTAAATAGAGGAAAATGCAACATATGTATATGTGTGTGTTTGTGAGAGAGAAAGGGGAAGAGGGAGGGAGAGAGATAGGATAGGTAGGTCTAGAGATAGACAGCAAACCATTGACAGTGGATCTGCTGGGGAGAGACACAGATGAGGAGAATATAACTGTTTGCCGTGTACTCTTAGGCAGCATGTGCATTTTCTTACAATGAACGTGTTTAGTTTTTAAAAGTAATAGAAGTATTCTTAAAAGGAATAAAACCTTAATGCTCAGGCTTGGTGTGACTATCAATTGAGATAATGGACAGCACTTTGCAAATTGAGGGGTTGGGGTAACTGCTTAGTGATCTTCCCACGGCTGTTGTGAACAAGGCAAAGGCAAAGTGTCCCAGGGTGCATCATTCCCAGGCACAGAGTCCTAGCTGGGGGAAACCTGGGAACTAGGTGGTCAAATTCAGCTGCCCTGGACTCCTCAGTGTTCCCCTGATCCCATCAGCCCCCTGGGGCCAGGCAGAGTTTGCACAAAAGGGAACTTTTGTGGTAGGCCTTTGCTGGGGCCCTGGAGTCAGTGACAAATTGAATGGGATAATAAGTTAATTAAAGCTGTTCCATATGTGAGGCTTTGCAGGGCACAGGAAAGAGGCTTGGCCACGGAGTCACACAGGGTACCTGGACTCCTGAGGAACCTTAGGTTACTCCCTCCACTTCATTGGGCCTCAGTTTCGCCATTCCTACAATAAGGAGACTGGCAGACCTGGTCTCTTAGGGCTGTGCCAGCACTAACGTTCCAGGAGTCTCTAATTAAAACTGTCCCCTGTGTATTAATCTTCTTGTCAAGTTTTAATTAATGGCTGATGAAGCTAGAGCAGGCACCAGCTGCCACCCCCCCTGCTGGGAGGCAGGGGACACCCACAGGATGCTTGACCTGATAATCACTGCTAAGTGGCCTCTATCTTCATCTTTGTGCCCCAGGCCTCCTCTCATAGCCCAGTGCTTTTTCCACTATACTACACCACCTAAGGTTTGAGGGCTGGTGTGTATATGTGCCTGTGTGTTTATTTGATGATGGTAAAGGGTATAGCCTTCATCTCAGCTCTGCTATTAACTGCCTCTGTGGTCTTGGTTTGTAACTTAACCTCTCTGATCTTCAGTTTCCCCTTCCATTAAATGGAGATAGTATTTGGCTGCAAGTAACAGAAAAAAAAAACCCACTCAAAGTGTCTTATACATTAAGCACATTTATTATTCCACAAAATTTAAAGAAGAGTACCTCAATGGTTGGTTCATTCAGCATTAAGCATTCTAGTTCTTTCCATCTTTCTTCTGCACCATTCTCAGCTCTTGGCCTTTGTCCTTAGGTCAGCTGCTTATGGTCAACAGGTGGCTGCATCAGCTCCAAGTATCACACTGTAATTCAACAAAATCCAGACAGGAAGAAGCGACAATCTTGCCTTATGTCCCCTTTCAAAGTCAAGGCAGAGTTCCCCAGAATTCCTTATCAGCTTTCTGATTGGCCAGAAGCGAGTCACATGCCCAGGCTGAGCCTGACCACATGGCAAGGAGGTTGGATATGTCATGACTGGTTTATATGAGTCTTCTCAACCATGACTATACATCAGAATTTCCTGGAATGGCCAGACTACATTCCCAGAGCAATTCAATCTCTGAAGATGGGACCTGGTTGCCAGTATATTTTAAAAGTTCTCCCAGTGAGCAAGTGAGTTATATATGCTTAGATCAACCTCTGTACCTTGGCCTCCTATATGCTGGGTTTGACAGAAAAGAGGAAGTGGTGGTGATTAGCTGTTAGATACCCAATATCCAGGCAAACCCTTTGTCTGCTATTAGCACTGGGAGAGGGGTTTGAACCCATACAAGCATGTGTCCTCCAGAAATTGCCTTCTAGGATGTGCTCCACCTTTAGAATATAAGGTGGTCCTAAAGCAGTTACTTGCAAACCTGACCACATGTCAGATTATCTTGAGGTGCTTGCTAAAAATAAAGACTCCTGCCTAGTTAATGGCTGTGGAATCAGAATTGTGTAAAATAGAGCCCAAGAATTCAGATGTGGGCAGGCATGTGCATACACAAAAGCATACATTTGCTAATTCCACTGGTGATTCTTCGGCACTTATCCATAAAGTAGTGTTCGGGGATGACTGCTCCACATATGTCCCTGGGCCTCAAGTGGTCCCTGAAAGTCCACCATTAGGGTTACTTTTCTAATCATTCCTAGTCCTGGCCCACACAAGAACACATATTACATTATGGGTTTTTGAGGAGAGGTAGCTGGGAAGTCACTGGGAGCTCTTGACTTCCATTTCATTTTTCTTAACACGAGGATCATTGTACTTACTTACTTCACTGTTATTGCAAAGGGCTCAGGAGACAGCAGAAAGTAGTGGTTCAACCTGAACAAGCTGAAGGGATGCTGTTGAAATACCCGTGAACTGGGAGACTGGAGGCATGTTCTGTCCTGTCATTGGGTCACCATGGCCCGGCCCTGCAAACCCCCAAACCCCTGTTTTATAATTTGTGAAATGTGGAGGGCTGCATGATAGAGGGTTTTTTCTAAATTCTTAATGACAACAAAAAAGAACCCCTTCTGTAGTAATAATGTAGTAGTATAGCAAGTTGCCTTGCCATGTCCTGAGGGATAGGACAAAAGTTCTCTGTGTCTGGCAAGATGAGGGCAGAAGGAAAAGAAAGAAAGGCCTGGGAGGTATTCAGAGGGAGTCTGGGGAAGCCAGCAATGAATGAGGAATTTGAGTTTTTGATTTGGGCCTATGGGATCCCTAGCATTGTTCAGTGGCCTCTCCAATGCCCCTGCTCCAGAAGAGGAATGCTCAGGGACAGGCTATTAGACACCTAAGCATTGAGGGGTTTGCAAAGTCTGTGGGTCCCAGCCTGGTCCCCAGGTTCCTGTTCCCGTTTAGGCCCCGGATTTCCCATTTTCCTATTTCCCTTTGCTCTGCATCTGGCTCCAGGTCAAGTGTGGATTTCCTTTCAACCAGCAGGTCTGAGAGTGTCCATCTGTGGAGCCGGAGCTGGAGCCAGAGGCCGTCTAACAAGGAGCTCATCCATCAGCTGAGCCCAGGGTGGAGCTGAGAAAGAGGACCACAGGGTCAGGCCACCCAGGGTGTAGAGTGGGGAGGGGCCTTTCTGGATCTGCCAAGGAGGTTTGTTCTGACTGAGATGGTTTGAGGAGTTGGGAGATCAAAGATGAGGACTAAGGAATTCTGGGTCTAGTCCTCTGAGTACCACTAACTCTTTGTGTGACCTTGAGCATAACCTTGCCTCTTGCTGGGCCTTAATCTCCTCATCTGTAGCATAAAAGGGTTGAATTAGGATCACAGCGCCATGGACTCTTAAGGTTGGAAGTACCCTTAATGGCCATCTAGTCCCAGCTCCCACCCAGACCTTGAGTCCCCTCCACAGCGTCCTGCAAAGTGATTGCCTAAACTCTGCTTGTATACCTCCAGTGACAGGAAGCTCACTTCCTCCAATGGTATCTTGTTTTATCTCAGCATAGCCATCTGTTAGACAGTCTTTCTTTGGCTTCCTTCAGTGGGTCCTACCTTTGTCTCCTGCGTCCACACAGATCATTTTCCCTGTGATAGCCCCTACTAGGTCTGATTGCAGAGTTCAAGTTCCTCTGAATTTACTCTTCCCCAGGCTGAACAGCTCTGAGTGTTGTCATAGAGCCTCACCTGTGATCCTTTAATGTGTGGGGCCTATAACTGGACACAACCTTCCAGGTAGGGCCTTAGAAAGAATGCAGAGGGCCACAAGGCCACCTTGGTCCTTCCACATGTAATGGTTCTTGCAGTTGAACCTGAGGTCCCCTTGGCTTTATCACCTGTGGGTTCTCCCCTGGCCTGTAAGCTCTGTGAAGATAGGGTGCTTTTCTAATTCCTTTAAAAAAAAGATTTTAATTGTTTATTTTTAGAGAGAAGGGAAGGGAGGGAGAAACAGAACAAGAGAAATACCAATATGAGAGAGAAACATTAATCAGTTGCCTCTTGAATGTGCCCTAACTGGGCACCAGGCCAACACAGACTGACTTGGAATTGAACTGGCGACCTTTTATATAGTGAGACAATGCTCGACCCACTGAAGCAAGCTATGCTGTTCAGGGCCTGATTCCTTTTTGTTACCCCAGGACCCCAGCCCAGGACCTTGCCTAGAGTTGACATTGCAACTTATATGCTGAGGTAGCTGAGAACGAGGGGCGTATTGGGAATGTTTGCATACATATGTGGGCCTACAGCTTGAATTGGAAGAATGAGCTGGGCCCTGGAAGGGCCTAAATTATCCAAATATTTTCAGGAGCCTCCTCCCACCCCTGCACCAGCTATACTGGCCCACAGTGAGGTTCCAGGGCATGAGTCTGGTGGTACTGGTGTTCATCAATGCCCAAGCCCAAGGGAGGCTGGTATCTGTGTCTGTGACCCCCTAGACACCAACCAGGGCTTTTGGGAACCACATGTCTCTCACAGCTCTGCGTATAGCTCACCAGTGTTGGGTATGTCTGTGTGTGGCTGCTGGAGGTATCCCCCCAAGTGTCTAAGAGGCAGGAGGAAGTGGCTGTCTCCCATCCGCTGGCAGAGGTAACCTGGGGATCTGTCTGAGGCAGTAGGAAATGACTGTGCCCTGTCAGTCGGCAGGGGTTTTCCTGGCTGGCTGAAGAGGACCAGAGCAGCAACTGAGCCCTATCACTTGGACAGGGGTATTCCCAGCTGTATTCATGAGGAGAGGGAAGCAGCTGCCCTGGCCTGCACCTGGGGTATCCTGGCCATTCCCACTCTGATGTGGTCCATCTCTATGCATGTGTGTCCTCTTGCCACTCAGCTGTCATTAGCCCTAGTCACCACAAGGGAAGTTGGCCCTGCCAGAACTCAAGGTCATGGGAAGGACACTTCAATTATTCCACTATCATGTGTCTGGGTCCCAATGGAGTGGGCAGCCACTGGCTTCAGGGCTGGCTAGAGGGAATGTGTGCCAGGGAAAGGCAGGGCAGAGGAAAGGAAGGAGAAGGAGGGCCACAAAGGGCACCCATGGGCCATCTTGAGCACAGAGAGCCGGCATAGACCTCTCCACACACAAAGCCACAGAGGGGGCACTTCTGGAGCCAATTTATGCACTACTGAAGTGGCAAAAGTGTGCGTGGGTTTGGGAGTCAGAGACTTGGGTTCTAGTCCTGGTTCTGCTGCTTCCTGGCTGCCTGGCCATTTTCTCTGCTGTGGAATGGGGATGTAGTGAAAAGTACCAGGTCAGGCTCATGGTGCATACCCAGAAAATGGAAGACTCCTCTCACCATAACCTCTCTCTGAGGCTACCCAAGTGAGGCAGATGGTGGCAGGCAGGAGTGGGAACAGGAAGTGCACTGGGGGACCTCTGGCAGGCTTGCCCTGAGCCCAGCCCAGAGTCTCTTTTCTCTTGGCTCCTTCCCCTTGGCAGAGAAAGCTAGTTGTCATACAAGATAGGAAAGGGCCACAGGGGCAGGGACTAGAGTCCCTCTGTATGACTCCATGGCTAGCTCAGGGGATTCTCAGCATTCTCCACCCATGGGATCTTTCTAGAAGCCCAGCCAGGATCTGAAGACCCACCAACTTCATAGCTTAAAAGACTCTTCTTCTATTCCCTCCCCATGGAGAGGGAAGGTGTTGATGCAGATAAAGAAACTGAGGCTTTATTTAGTGACTTGTCCAAGGTCCCACAGCTGCAGGACTGACATAGGATTCAAACCCACCAGACAATAACCACTGTTCTTTTAATCTTCTTTATCATCACCTTCCTTCCTCCCATCCCAGCCCAGCATCCCAGGCCCTTGTCACGACAGACTGACTACTCAGGATTTCCAAAACACTCCCTGCATTTTCCTGTTTCTGCGTTTTTCCTCACCAGGCTCCTTTGGCCTGGAATGTTCACCCCACCCTGAAGTGCCCCACTCCTCCCACTTCCACACCTTATGGTCTCCTGGGCCCCTGGAAGTCCTTTTTATCCTTCAAAGCTGTGATGATTCCTCTGATTTTTGAAAGCTGAAGGACTTCCTCTGCTCCCAGAGGGCTTTGCGGAACTCTAGCTTTATGTTGCTAGAACAAGAGATCTTGGGGATGTTTGAGTAGAACCCTTTCTGTGCCCTGAGAAGGAGCTGGGGAGAGCCAGAGAGAGGATGGTGCTCCAGTACTCTCCTGCTTTCTCCCTAACTGTTTCACCAGTGTTTCAGTCTCTATCCTGTTGGATATCCTTAGGGCTTTAGATTCTCCTTCTGCTCCTTTCCCCTCCTCTATGTCTCCACCCCTCTCCTCTTCTTTCCTCCTTTTTCTCCCTAGGGGAGCTTATCTATGATGAGGCCTTAAGGACAGGATTTCTGATAGCATTCATGTCATTGTTACCAGGATGTCCCCTACCCACCTCAAATTCCAATGAGTCCCAACCAGATCCATTAGCTGCTATTCTCTCAAGCCCCACCCTTTTTCCTGTGCCCGCTTTCATAGTGGATGACATCATTACTTCCTCACCAGCATCCTGGAAGCATCCTCCCTACCTTTCTCCTGCCATAAGTCACAACCAGTCAGCCACCAAGTCGTGCCTATTTTACCTGTTTCACAAGCTGAATCCACCTGCTTCTCTCCATCTCCATGGTTTCCACCTCAGTCCAAGTCTCATATCATCTGTCACTTGTGTTTGCTGCCTGCCCCCTGCCTGCTTCCACTCTGCCTCCAACTGCCAGCCTGTTTACTCACAACATAGTCAGAAGGAATGTTGCAGAAAGCAAATCAGTCCTCATCATTGCCATGATCAGAAACCTTAGGGATTGAGAATAAATTCAAGAGCCTGGAGGATTTTATCTCACTCCCCTCCTCCCCTGCCATGTTAAATATGCCAGGCCATCTTCTGCCCCTGAGTTTTGCCCAGGCTGCCCCTTCTGCCTGAACACTTGTCCTTTCACCCTTCACCTGGCCAACTCCACCTCAGTCTCTGGGCCTCATCACTCTACATGTGTCCTTTAAGGTTTGGCTGAGGTGTCACCTCTTCCTGGAAGCCTTCCCAGACTTCTGTTCCCCTCAAGTCTGGGTTAGATGTGCCCTTATTCTCACCTGTGGGCTCTGATCCCTGTCCACCATTCCCCCTGCCACCCTGTAGATCTATCAGTGTGGCTAAACATGGACTGTAAATGCTTGGGTACTTGTTTATTTCTCCCATGAGACCAAGGGCTGGCAAACAACAGTCTACAGGAAAAGTGTGGCCACAGCTTGTTTTTGTAAATAAAGTTTTATTGGAGCAATGCCATGCCTATTCACTTACATATCATCTATGGCTGCTCTCACACTTCAACAGCCAATTTGAGTAGCTGTGACAGACTCCAAAGCCCCAAATAAGTACTCTGGGTCCTTTACAGAAAAGGTTGCTAAGCTCTGCTCCAAACCATGTGCCCCATGACAGCATGGACAATTTCTGTCTGGTTCATTGTTGGGCCCTCAGAACCCAACATGATGGCCAATGGTTGGCAGGTGACAGAAACATTTGTCAAATTGTGCTTGAAGTATATCTGGTCACAGAATAAGACTGAGGTCCACCCAGGGTCCTTGGATCCCCAAGTCAGCTCTGACCTTTGATTTCTCAGTTCTTTGATTTCTCAGTTTTGTGTCCCCAGGTGACAAAAATTAGGTTGAATTCCCTATGTGTTCCCAGCTTTCCCAAGAACAGGGCCAGACCCAGAGGACAGAGGGGTCATATTGCTGTTGACCACCTGAAGGGCTCAGGGGAGGACAGCAGGGCCCTGCTTTGAAGGGGGCTTCTCTCCTGTGGAAAGTGTGCACTCTTACATTGAGGCTGTGCCTGACACTAAAGCAGAAGTTCTCAATCAGGGGCAGTTTTGTCCCCAGGGCATATTTGGCAATGCCTGGAGCCATTCTTAGGTGTTATGGAGGAGGGGCCAGAAGGTAGTGGCACCTAGTGGGTAGTATCCAGGGATACTGCTCAACACACTACTAATGCTCCCCTTTGCCCATAATGAGGATTATATGGCCAAAAATGTTCATAATGCTGAGGTTGAGAAATTCTGCCCTAAAGCCAGGGGTGAGAAGCACCTGATGCCTGGGCTTCAGTCTAGATCAGTGAAGACAGAACCTGTGCACTGGGGCCCAAGCATTGACGTTGTATAATCTCCCAGGTGTTCCTAATGTGAAGCCAGTGCTGAGAACCTCCAGGCTTGAGCTTACTTTCTGGGAAAAGTTTCCAAGGATGAGCTCGCATTTGACCCTACTGCTAGGCCCTGAGCCTGCTGGTCTTTCTGCCAAATCTGCCTGTGGCCCTCATGGGGTATCTGTGAGCACTAGAGGGGCCAGCACAGCCCCTCTTCTCCCACTTCCCTCCCCTGCCCACTTCTGCAGGAGGAGGGGTGCTAGTGCTGCAGGGGGGCTGGGGAGCACAGCTGGGATTCCAATCACCTCTGACCACAAAAATTCATATCAAGCCATCTTTCCCCCTCCTCCCTCTTCCAAACTGGGCTGCAGAGAGAAACACCCCCTTCCCAAAAGCAACCCAGAGGCCCTAAGCTGATGTAAAGAAGGGCTCAGTAGTATAGATGTTGGTGCAGACGGGTGGGAGTCCTTAGCTTCCTGAGCTGGTCTTAGTTTGGGGGATGTGTATAAAGCTCTCTGCTCCTCTTCAATCTGATCAGATTCTGGGCCCAAAGCACGCTATCTGGGTAGAACTAGGAAGGCACTGGTAGAGTGATGGAAGGTGTGTTTCCCTGTCATGGGATGAACTTTTACATCTCCCTTGAAAACACAACCCTGCAGGTGCTGACTCAGCCTGGCTACCCATATGCCACCTCTCTAAGGTGAAGCTGGGTATCCATCCCAGAGAGAGGAGCCTTCCCATGCCAGGAGAGCCCCCCACCAGCCTCCAGTCCTCTCCTAGGCTATGCAAGCCCCCTCCCATCCTAGGCAGTTCTAGTCGACGCTGCTTAGCCACCAAGTACTGGGAGGAGGGGAGGTCTGTGAGAGCAGGTTCAGGCTTCCATTGAACTCCCTGACCAGAAAAACTTCTCTAGTCCAAGGGATGGTGGAATTCAAAATTTGAGAGGTCACAGTTCAGGCAGGGGCTGACAGTTAACCTGCAAGGAAGCCAGTAAGCTAGGCCAGACCTGGGCTTTAGGGCAGATTCCTGAGGCCTACACTGGGCAGCTATTGTCAGAGGAACAGAGTGGAGGCACACACAGAATGTAATGAAGAGGCAGATCCATGCCACATGGAGTTAACCCTGGTGGGAGAGGGTGCTATCTACAAATGACAGACAAGGCTCCTGTGGGCACCTGAGCAAGATGCTAACAACCCAGCTTTGGTGAGGGAGAAGGAATGAGGCTGAAAAAGAGCAGGTACGTGACATTGGAGTCAAACCTTGAAGCATAAGGGAGAACTTTCAAGAGACAGATGAGAGGGATAAAGTGGGAGGACACAGTGGAGATAAGTGCCCCTGAGGTCTGCTGTGTGTGGAGAGAACACATGGTGTAAGAAGGCCAAGGATGAAGCTGAGATGGGGACAGTCATGTTTAGAAAGGGAGGGTCTGTGTGACCCCCTGGAGGACAAACCTGACTTTATCCTGAAAGCTATGGGGAGCTATGGATGAAAACGCAACAAAGTAATGACACGATCAAATTTGACCTGTATAATGTTTCTTCCCCTTGTGTTTGGAGGCTGGATGGGGTCATGGGAGGACCCAAGGCCTGAAGATGAGGAGCTGGAGCAATGGTCCATGTGTAGGCCCATGTGGTTGATGACAGAAGGAATAAGGGGTGGCAAAGTGATTGTGGAATTATACCACTTGAACGTCAGCCTGAGGAAGACTGGGCGCTCTTTCAGAAACTCACATTACAGCTTTCACTCACTTGCTTACAATATTCTAATGGTTCCTGATGGCTTCTAGGGTAAAGTCTAAGCTCCTCTCAGAGGCCTACTGGGCCCAGGTGCCCTGGTACCTAGCAATTTCTTCAACCTCTTTTCCTACCACACAGGCCCCCACCTCCAAATTCTTAGCTTCAGCTCTGCAGTGTCATTCAGTTGCTCAGCAGCTGCATGTTCTTTCTCACTTCTCCCTTTGTCTCATGACCTTCTTTACCTGGATTAATCCAGTTCTCACTTTGCTAGCCCTCTCCTCACCCTAACCCAGCAACCCGAGTAGGCTCTGGCCTACTCACCCTTCAGATATCACCTTTCTGGGAGTTCCCCCATGATTTCTACTACTCTGATGGACTCCCTTGGCCCTTTGGATTGGCCCCATCTTGACCCATAGTAGCCCATTTGGTGATATTCTGTAAGCCAGGGGATGGTAAGGATCATGTCTAACTTGTTCACCACTGTGATCCAGCTCTGTGCATAGGGCTGGTGCATGTTTAATAAATGTCAAAGAAAGCAAAGGAGAGGGACACATCCAAAATGATGCTCTACTGATGGATGGTGAAAATAGTCCTAGAGAGGATCGATTTTATTTGGGGAAAAGTGGGGAAAGATGAGTTTAGTTGAGACCCAGTTGAGCTGGAGGTTCTAAAAGTCACCCCAGAAGACATGTCAAGTAAGCTGTCAATTCTGTGGGCTAGGAGTTCAAGGACCAGTTTGGGCTGGACCACTCTGCCGAGAGGTGAGAGCTAAAGCTGTGGGAATGAATTTGAACTTGATGTTTTTGATTCCTAAGCAAGCGACCAGCCAAGAACCAGTCTATTTTGAAACACTGGTGGCCAAGAACGTGACAGGAAGAGGTAGAGGGAGGGGGCTGGAGGTGGTGCCCTCCCTCTGTGGGGTTGAGGGGGATCCCTGCTCTGGAACTGCCCCAGCTGTCACACAGCTCTGCAAGGAGAGGGCCCTGGCTTGGGGGCCTGGGTTGGGAAGAGAGCTAGAGAGAATAAAGTTCCTTCTGACCTCTCTGCACCCATCCCTGCACCAGGTGCCCCCAATAATTCCTCAGTCTGGTCCTCTGGCTGAAGCCTGTGCAACCCAGTTTGCTGTGAGGCTTCCATCTCCATAGACTCACTGACACCCCCTTCCCTACTGCCTCTTCTCTGCCTAGCTGGCCTCTGTAACTCAATGCTCCTTCTCCTTCCTTAGCTGGGCCCAGGAACCCTGCCAAGCATTGTGCTTCCTGGCCTGGGGATGACTCAGGCTTCCCTCCCCAGCACTACCCCACCCCCAGCCCCTGAGCCATGCCGTGGGCTGAGCACAGAGAGGAACTGAGGGATCGCCTGAGTCCAGAGTGCTGGGGAGGTGGGTCCAGGGCCCTGTTCCTTATACCAACCAGGTGGCATCCACAGGGGCTGGGGCACTACAGACCAGGTGTCAGGGCTGGGGCTGACTCGGAGCTCTCCTGGCAGGCTAACATCAGCAGTCCAACATGATAATACCCCAGGAACCAATAAGCCAATGCTTACCTGTTAAATTGCAAGTTCAAACCCTGTTTTCACCAAGCCACACCTTGTCACTTAAAGCCTTACAGTTTTCCTCTGAAAATGAAGGGGTCACTCAAATGTTTTAGGAACCACAGTCCCGACATAATATCTTGGTGTCACCTCTTCCTTGCTGAGTGAACTTGGGAAAGTAAATCACTCTCTCTGAGCCTCAGTTTGCTCATCTCTACAATGGGGGATAAAAATAATATCCTCCTCTCAGGGTTGTTGGGAGGATTAAATAGAGGAACATGTGGAAAGTGCTCTGTAAACAGTCAAGGGCTGTGACAGGAGTGGTGTTATATTTATCTACATGGCTGGGATGGAAAAGAAGAAACAGGTGGTTCTCTGCTTTTCTGTCATCAGGGGCACATTCCCCAGTTCTTTCCACTTGACACGATGGGATTCCTTGAGGCGTCAGCCCATGGAAGGTCAGGGCTTAGAACCATGGTTGCATATTTTGCTGAAGGACCTTCAGCAGACGCCTTGACTTTTCTAAGCCTCACTGAGCTGTATTCAGAAGGGCAAAGAAAGGGAGAATTTGTCTTCTCTCTTCTCCCCTCCCAACCCCTCTCTCTCTCTGGCTGGTGTGATGATCAAAGGAGTTTACATAGAGGTGAGGCCCCAAAGTCCATTGCCCTTCCCAGATGTTCTTGGAGTGGGTACAGAAGAAATGTGGGCATGTGGAGGGCAGGGCCAGGGCTGGCCTATGTGTGTGTGATCAAAGGCACGGGGTGGGGTGAGGCAGGGGGTGGGGGATGAGTTCTTGGCATTGCTGAGGGTTTAGTGCATTCTCTTGGTTGCCTGGATGTCTTGGTATTCCCCCCACCCAGTATTTATCACAGGCCTATAGCCCCCAGTCTGGCCTGATATGAGTGAAGAACAAGCTGCTCATATGGCCACTGGTGGGTAGGTGGGTGAATCACCTGCCTGGCCAGCTATCTGAGCCCCGCCTCCTGATTGCCACCTTACCTAGCTGTTCTGTGGACCTACAGCCACCAGCTATCCAGACTCACTCATAGAGGACTATACTGCTGGCAAGCTGCTCATGGCCCAACTGTGTGAGGCATCCCACTGTCCATTGCCAGGTGCTCGGCAGCCTCTAGCGTGTGTGAGGAGTGGCTAGTGCTGTTGGTGGGTCTGAGCCTCTCAGTCTCTTGGCTCAGAGCATCAGCTCCTGTGTGCAAGTGTGGGTGTGGAGCAGTCTGGGTTCTATACTCAGCTGGGAGAGGTGGAGATCAGCTCTGTAGCCCCATGGCATCCTCCAAGGAAACAAAGATGGCTGCAGAAAGAGGGGGTTTGTTTCAAGAGAAGAGGGGCACAAATGTAGGCCCTCCTTGACCCACTCCAGAACCCTGGGGCCTCTGAAGTCTAACTCAGCCAGGAAACCACCTTTTGAACAATGAATGAGCCAGACTGTCCCCAGCCTTACTTCTCATCCGTGGTGGGAGTCCTGGGGGAGACGCCTTTGAACCATTGTTCCAAGGGACATCTCACCAGAGTCAGGTCTAGGCCAGGTCAGGCTCCTGAGCCCCTACCCCCTGGGAGGAGGCACATGATGTCCCAGAGAAGCGGCTCCTCTGGCTTCTGTTCTTACTGGGCAGGCAGCCACTCAGGATACCATGGCTCAGTGGGATAGGGGTTGGAGTAGACGGTGCTTTTTTATTTCTCTCAGAAGGGTTTCTGAGGTGTAAACTGAGGAAGGGAGCAGGCACTTTGCCCATGATCATGACAGAGTTTGAATGGCACCACCAAATGGAAGGGGCCCCAAAGTATACTTAGTTACCCTCTAGATTTTTGGCTCTCTGGGGGCAGGGACTTTGTTTTGTTCTGAGCTGTATTCTCAGTGCCAAGAACAATGCCTGGCACATAGGAAGTGCTCCAGAACAATGTCACTGTACGAACCCCTCCGCTTTCCCAGCTCATGCTCCATGCCCATGATCTAAGCCTGCTGATGTTCAGAATGCTCTGCATTCACAGACAAGCCCAGGTTCCAGTTTCATCACTTTCTGGCTAGGTGACCTCAGGATTTAGTTTCCTTATCTGTAAAATAGAGATAGCTATTCCCACTTTTGAGTTGCTGGGGCTATTTTTGATAGTTTTGGGAGCTTTCTTGGCACATAGTAGATGCTCCTTAAATGTTGGTTTTCTCACACTTTCTTTTCACTGAGTCTTATCTTGTACAGGCTAAACAACCCAACAGCTTCATACATCCCTTATTATCTCATTTGATCCCTACAACAGGCCCTGTCAGGTATGGTTCTATCTATATCTCTAGCTGATAGATATGAAAACTGAGGCACAAAGAGAGAGATTCTGGTCCCACAATAAGTGCTAGAGGCAGGACTTGAATGCCATTCTGTCTGTCTCCTAGCTTATTTTGCTAATGGCACACTTACTCAATACCATTCATAATATCTTACATCTGAATTTCTAGCTGTGTGACCTCAGGCCTCTTAATACATCTCTATGAGCCTCATTTTATTCAGCTGCCCAATGGAAATAAGTTACCCTGACTCCCCAGCATTGGCCTTGATGACAACCCAGGGTGGTTGGCTATATCAGGCCTTCTTTGCCTCCCCCCTGATTCTCTCCAAGTGACTAACAGATGACATGCTGCTCACTGCCATCCTCTTGAGACATTCCTGTCAAGGCACTTGGAAATCCAGCCCATTCACTCTCTTTCCAGGAAACATATTTGAATGCAAGTGAGTGAGAGGGACATTATTAGAGGTATAACATTGGGTCAACTCTAGTTTATTAAAACAGCAGTAAATCATTTTTAAAACTATTATTAGCAACAAATGACCTTTGACACACTGTGCAACTGATTGTGACACACCAATGGGTCATGACTTCTTGGGGATAAGGGTTGATGTTTCCGATAGGTCTTTTGCAAGCAATGATTAGTACTGTTATAATAGTGACCATTGTTCCTATCCTGAGGGGCCACATAGTACAAAAGTACAGGAGCCAAACTGCTGGGGTTCAAATACTGGCTCTGCCGCTTCCCAGCTGTATGACACGGAGCAAGTAGCTTAACTTTTCTGTGTCTCAATTTCCCCATCTATCAAATGAGGATCATAATAGTAGTACCTACTTCCCAAGGTTGTATGAGGATCAAATTAGTTAATGAAAATATAGTTTTTAGCACAGTGCTTAGTTCAAGCATCACCACGCTACAACCTGCAGACCATGTCTGGTGTGTTTTTGTAAATGAAGTTTTATTGGGACACAGTGAGCTTAATTTATTTGACTATCATATCTGGCTGCTTTTGTGCTACAACAGCAGATTTGAGCAGTTGCAACCAAAACTGTACTTTCTGGTCCTCTACAGAAAATAGCTAACATCCTCTGTGTTAGTTCATAGGGGAAGTAAGGGCTCAATACATGTGAACTGTTATTATTTCATTTCATTTCATTCTTCTAAAAGGCCATTCATTGTAAACATGGAGGCACAAGTCCAGAGATGAAGAAATGACTCATCCAAGGCAACACAGCTAGGATGGTATAGGATTGGGCATGGTACCCAGGATCCTTGACTCTTGGCCTAGGGAAATTTTTAATACATGACTTTAACCAGGGATTTCTCCATACTTTGGGTCCTTGGGCTCAAAGTTTTTCCTTCAGGATATGGAATAAGCTGGCTTAGCTCCATGTTAAAGGATGCCAGCTGCCAAGCCCAGGGACTCTCTTCCCTCTTTGTGTCAGAGGTTCTGCCAGGTCAGCTGGCACAGGGCAGTTTCTTCACCCCATGCAGGCCTGTCAGGACCCTTCTCTGGCTTCCTATCCTTGGGTCCATTGCCCTGGTAGACCATGCTGGGGTGGCAGCCTTGCTGGGTGATTAATGTTTCTGTCCCATGCTCAGGACTCTTATCTGCTTGCTGGCTTTGCCCTTGTTCTTATAATGGGCTGGTTTAGGCCATTTACATTTCCTTTGCTCTGCTCTCCTGTCCAATAGCAAGTATGACATAATTACGTTGCTCTCCCTTATCGTTAATCCTCTCAAGCTGCCTAGTTATCTTTAATTTCCTGTCCATTTCCCTTACTGGGGAGCTAAGTGGAGCTAAGTCAGGCAAAAAGTGGTGGAATAGCGTGGGAAAGCTCAGAGATGCTCACCCAGGGCCCCTGGGGCCCAGAGAGGCAGCCTAGGATCCAGAGCCTATGAAGGCTTGTGGAACACACTACTTCCCAGTCTGGGCTTCCTCTGTAAACAAGTAGTAGTCATTTGAAGAGGCAGAGAAGGAACCTCTGAGATCCCTTTTGCCCACCCAGCTTGGGCAATCTGGGAGTCTTCAGACCTAATTTTAGTGGGCTTTGTAACCCCCAGCCTCTCAACTTTCTCTCAGTACCTATACCAAATACTATTCTGTCCCCACTGTCTTCCTCAGGTCTCATAGCTCCAGGACTTGTAAGCACAGGACTAATTCTAGCTAGAGTGAGTGTATGTGCACACATTTATGTACAAACTCATGTATGTTTCTGTGACCATAGACTCCCTTTGACATTGGGTCTGGCATATGGTATACATTCAAGACATGATCATTCTCTTCCTCCCTTGGGTGGCCATAGTGCCTAACACTGGGCAGAACTAGTGGGTAAGCACACACTAGATAATCAGTTAGTGTTTGTCAGAAGACTAGACTGACTAGATATGTTCTTTCTGGGAGTCTGTACCATATGTGTGTGTGTGTGTGTGTGTGTGTGTGTGTAGTATGTGAAATGTGTGCACTTTGGGTATGTAGTGTGTGCTCAGTGATCATGTGTACTATATATGCGTGGAAAGTGGATATGAATGTGCATGGTGTGCTGCAATGTGTGTTTACATGGGAGTGGATACAGGCAGGAAAGTGAAATAGAGTTCAAGGCACAAACTTTGAACCAGACTGACCTGAATTATTTTTTAAGATTTTTTAAAATTTTATTTTTAGAGAGAGGGGACAGGAGGGAGAAAGAGAGGAACAGAAACATTGCCTCTCACATGCCTCCAACTAGGGACCTAGCCCATAACCCAGGCATGTGCCCCGACTGGGAATCAAACCAGTAACCCTTTCATCCATGGGATAACACCCAACCCACTGAGCCAAACCTCTCAGGGCTGACATGGGTTTGCATCCCAGCTGTGTACTTATCTTGGTCCTTGAATTGATCTAAATTCCAGTTTTGTCACCTGTAAAAAGAGAGGGTGTATAAATGTCAAACTCACAGGGATGTAGAGAGTGTAAAATGTGCTAATGTAGGCAAACCTCCTAGCACATGACCTGGCACATGGTGAGGGCACAATAGATGATAATTGTTGATAATGATGATGATGACAATTAGTATGTGGTGAGCTTGGCTGTCTGGGTCTTGTGTGCCATGTAGGGAGTAAGAGGATGTGCATGTGCATGCCAGTATGGGGTAGAGTGTGTGAAGGAAGACCCGATGGGAGAAACTGGAGGTGTTGGGTAGACCCTGGGGATACCCTGCTGGAAGGGAAGTCCAGAGAGCAGGAGCAAAGGCCATGTGCATGCACACAGGAAGCTGAGGGAAGCCTAGACCTGGGTGTAAGGATCTGATGACTTAATGAACCTGTTCCCCTCTCAGCAGCAGGTTTAATGAGATGAAAGTGGGCAGAAGACAATTTAGATGGAGAATCAGGAACCAGCTCCCGACAGAGTAGCCTATTAACTTAGGAAACAGTCTCTCCCAGGACCCTGTGGTTCTTACCCAAGGCATTCCAAATCCTTACCTGCCCAAGAGAGGGGAGAACAAAGCTGGGGAGGTGGGAAAATGAGAGAAGGGAGACAGGAAACATATAGTGGAGGCAGGCTTGGGAGGAGACTGGGAAAGATGTCAAGTTTGGAGGGAATACTGGAATAAGTGGTTGGAAGAGGACTTGGGGTTTTGAGGGGGAGTGAGAGAACCGGGACCTCAGAGGGGAGGGAATGGAAGGGGAAAGCAGTGGCACTGAGAAAGACACCCCCATCTCTGTCTGGGCCTGGTGGCATCTTCTTTAGAGCAGGTGTTGCAGTGTCTCAGTGAATCCCTGGGGCTAGTTCTAGAGCTATTCCATGCTCCAATGACTAAGGTCATTGTTACAAAAATAGAAGGTGATCAAAACTCTAGGATAATCCAGGGACATTTGAATATAGGAGGAGATGCTTCTTAACTACAGACTGAATCTAGGAACCAGGCAACAAACAGCTCCCTAGCTCCCCTTCATGGCATTTTCAACCTATCCCTGTTTTAACCTATCCCATTTTCAACCTAGCCCTCTCTTTTGGCTTCTGTCTCTCAGGGCATCATGTAGCCTAGCTTGGCCCTTAGTCACTTCTGAGGATTGGCTGAGGCTGATCTGTCATGCACTCTGGGAGCTGGTGGCTGGCTACCCTTATCTACTACTGTAGGTCTGAAATCCTGTCCTGCCTCCCTGCACTATCCAGGACAGACCTGCATCCCTGAATGGGGAGACTTCTTTTGCCACGGTTGATAGGGACATTTGTGGACCTCCAAATTCTCACACTGTTGGTCTTTGCCTTCATTCTCTTTAATTTCTGCCTGAGTACCTATCAATTGTCTGTAGGCCCTTGAAGTCAAGGACTACAACAATACATTTCATTAATGATAAAAATGGTCATGCTGATCATAACATTACTACCAATAAAAATAGTGACAGTCTCAATGGTGGTAATGCAGGTGACTATGGTGAAGAAGGTAATGCTGTAGATGACAATACAGGTGATGATAATAGAGGTGATGATGGTGATGGCACATGTGGTAATGGCAGTGGTAATGCACTTAGTAATGGTGACAGAGGTGGTGATGATGAAGGTGATGATGATGGTGGAGGTAATGATGATTATGCTACACATAGAAATGATGGCAAGGAAGAGGATGAGGGTGATAATGGTTGAGGTAGTAATAGTAGTGACAATGATGGAAATGGAGATATTGATGTAGAGGTTGTGAAGTTGATGATGATGGTAGATGTGGTACTTGTGATATTAGAGGTAGGAATGGCCATGAGTGATGGAGGTGTCATTGATATTGAGAGTAATGGTGTAGGCAGTGGTGGTGATAGTGGTATTCAAGGTAATGGTGAAGATGGTAATGTTAGTTGTTGTGATGACAATAACAATGGTAATAGGGATGGAAATGGTGGTGGCTGTGATAATGGTGATGGTGATGAAGATGGAAGCAATTGACAATGGTGATGGTGTTGATAATTATGATAGCCAAGAGTCTGATAGCTGTACTCACTAAATCTATTATTTTCTATTTTATTCCTGATTTTTCATGTAATACCATCCATCTTAGCTTTACCTTCCCTTCTATCCTTCACCCTTTCTGGGAGATTAGAAAATTAGGCAACCAATAAAGATACTGTGCAGCTGCTGGTTTCCAGAAGAGTAGCTGGGTCCCCTGGTCTCGTTGTTGTTGGGAGAGTCAGAATTCAAGCAGTGACTTTACCATTTCCACTAAAATCAAAACAGCAAAGTCTTGGCACCAGGGACTAAAGTTAGGGATTATGAAGAACATCCTAATGGTGGGGAATGCAGTGCTATGCTGTGGAGTTACCTGAGGAAGGCTATGGAATGTCCTACCTTTGAGGTAGCATGGCACAGATTAAGAGAGAGAGAGAGAGAGATCTTATTGACCTGCATGAATTATGCCTAAAGACAGGAGGTGGACATGATTATCTCAGGGCTAACTTTAGGACTCTGACTGTTTGCCTTGCTAGGCAGGGAAAGGAGGTGGATTTGTCTACTGAAACTTGGAGTTCTGTCTTAGAAGCTAATGGTGAGGGCATGAGAAGAGTTGGTTTGGGAAGGGAAGAGGCAATGCAGTCTGGTGGTTTAGAGAAATGTTGGCATTCTTGTCCAGATTCCTTGTGGTTCTGAGTGGGAGGTGACCCAGGATGTGGGACTCTGTCACACTGCCTCCAGCCCTGCATCTGCAAAGAGGCCGCCCTTCAGGGCCCTGGCTCCCATCCCCCAGCCAGGCTTGTGGTAAGAGGGAGGGAGAGGAAGAAGAGAGGGAGGCACACTGCTTACAGTTCCTGGGAGGAATCTGCTTTCTCCCACAGACTTTTGGAGCTCTTGTCTCCCCCGGAAGTTCTCCTTTGCCCTCCCTTTTCTCAATTTTTTGATTTGTGAAGGCCATCAGGGACAGGCTTCCTGTACCAACTGGCACATTTCCTGTACCAAGGCAAGGGTAACATACCAAGAGAAGGGAGGCACAGAATGCAAGTAGCATAGGCTTTAGAATCAGAACCAGAGCCAAGTTCTAACTTTATTATTTACTCACCGTGACTTTAGGCCTGCAGGGTGCCACTCTCTGTAAAATGAGGGCCTACCTCACAGAATTAAATTAGGTAATGTTTGTAAGGTACCTAATATACTACTTGGTGCCTAGTAGATGTCTAAGAAGCACTAGTCTACTCCACCCACCCTACGTCCCACCACCCCTTTCAGAAAGGGAGTAAGTAGTCACAGTCTAGTCCCCTTACCAGGCCCCTTGGGCAAAGACCTCTCCCATCTCACTGTGCCATCTGAGCCTGCTCCCTGCATTCTCCATGAGATCAGGAAAGTCTGCATAATGTTAAAGGGGCAAGCACCTTGTCTAGCCTTGGTGCTAGGTTTAGAGTCAGAAGACTGACTCTTTGTGGTATGACCTTGGTCATTGCTTAGCTTCTCTGGGCCTCAGTTTTCTCATCTGAAAATAGGGATAATAATCCCTGCTCTGCCAGCCTTGCAGGGTTATTGTGAGGCTCAAATGAGATCATACTTTGGGAAGTGAAAACTGCTAAACTTGTGGGTGTTTTTAGCTTTGTCTGGGAGGGAGGAGAGGATTAGTCTCTGGAGACTACGCTAATGCCCTAACTCAGGGGGATTTTCCCCTTGAGGAGACCAGAGGCAAAGTATTCAGGGGTTCAGAGGTCACTGAGGATATAGAATTGGAACCAAGCCATGAAGCCATCCATGTTCAGCTTGGGTGGAATGGGACGGGAGGCGGTCACTTGTGTCCTTTGGCATAAGTCACGTGTAAATATGTCAATTATGGCATTTGAGTCAACCACCTGGGGACTTTTGAGCCAGATGACAACCCCAAAAGGCCAAAGGCCTTCCTCCATTTCTTTCTCTCATTTTCTGCTTCTACTGAGTTCAGAACTTGACTTTACTAGTGTCTGAAGCTGGCCAATCCTTCTCCACCTGCCACAGGAAACTGTGGGCTATGCCTTTCTACGTGACCTGAAATCAGAGTAGAATTTTCACTGAGTTGGGAGTTCTGATGGGGCACAGAATTTTATGGCACCCTCTGTCTACATGATCGTAGGTCTAGTGTGTGTGTCCTGAAAGCCTTCCCCAATAGTTTTATTCTTTCTCCCACATGTCCTTTCTACCCTTGTTTTCTTCATCAATCACTCACTCTTCTTTCTCATAGGAATGATCAACTTCTTCACACTGAACTTTCATCAGTGGGTCCTCTTCTTCTACACCAATATCTAATCTACCCCACTTCTGGGCAACAATGATGCCTGTGCCTGCCACATACCCTAGACTGACTATACAGCCTCAGAGTGCATTTTCTTATCCTTTATTTCCTGTATATCCCCACCCCAGCTGCTCATTTTTCTTTGAAAGCCTCATTTCCAAGCCCCCATGCTAGCCTCTGGCTCTAGCTCCTCCTGCATCCTTTCACAATCCCTGCCTCCTTCATTTTCCTGAGGATGGGCCAGAGTTACTTGGAGACCCTCCTTCTACCCTTTTTCCCCCTCTGCTCATCTTCTTGTCTTTCTACCACAGCACCTCCTCTTACCTTGTGGCTCAACTCCTATCTCCCATTCCTGCTGCTGATGCATTCTTGTGCCCCTCCCACCACAAGCAGCCTGAACTCCAGATACCCACTCATCAAGTCAGCTTGGGCCTTGTCTGGCCCCCACCCACAAAGCTCAGTCCACTTGGCCCCTCACTGTGGGTGTCCCACCACAGCCAGCTGCTGCCTGCAGTTCATTTGTGGGGACCATTCCAGCCACCCCTGGAACTGAAGTTCAAACACGGACCTCCTAGCATGTGTTTGATCAGCTGAGGCCAAATCCACAGCCTTTTGGAAATGGTGCCCACCAGCTCTCCTGTGCTCTGGAGCCAGGGTCCTAAGGCAGATCTGGAATGGCCCAGTGTGCAGCACATGGGGAGGGGAGGAAAGTCAAGGAAAGGAGAACTCTTCTTTTTCTCTCTTTCTGTGTGTGTATGTGTGTGTGGTTCGCAGAAAGGTGGTGATGTATGTGTTGTGTCACTGTGTCAGAAACTGTTGGGTGCCACTGAGGTATTTGATGGGCTGCCACTGTGCTGTGTGAGTGCCACGCACTTACTCTGCATGTTGTGTGCCAGAGGTTGGAGGACTGCCATACTTTGGGGGTAGTGTATGTGTTTAGTGTTACTCTGTCTTGTGTGCTCATGTTGTGGCGGTGATGCATGTTGTGTAAATGGTTTGGGGTGTGATGGATGCTATGATGGATGTGTTATCTCACTGAGGTGGGGATTATATAGGGGATGCATCACACTTGACTGTGAGTGTGGCATGCATGTGCTTGGAAAATTTGGTGTCATGGTACTGGTGTATAGTGGGGACATACTGTGTGTCACTAAGTGTATGTGTCTGCTGGGAGGCTGTGATCTATATGGCATGAGTTTCATAACCCCCAAACTCAGTTCCCAGTGCCTATAGCCCAGACCCAGGAGTCTCCAGTTTCAGGTGAATCAGGGCCAAATTCTTGTATAAGTTGTCCTGCTTCCCACCCCACCCCTGCCCTGCAGGAGAGGTCATCCTTTAGTTCCTGTGGTTTAAAATCCAAACAATCAGTTGAAGTTCCCTGAATACTCAGCTTATAATGATCAGAGTTGGAAGAGGTAGAGGAGAAGCAGCGGGAAGAGAAGGATGGGGAGGGGAAAGAGGAGGAAGAGAAAGATAAACAAGAGAGAGAAGGTGAAGCAAGGAGAGCCAATTGAAGGGCTTGCCCAAACCCCAGGGGTACACTATTCTAGGCCCTGGAGATGCAGTAAATCCAAGTGAGGTCAGCAATGCTAAGGCCAAGTTCATGTGGCCGTAGGAGAGTCAATCAGGTGCACCTGGTCTTAACGTGGGAGCAGAAACACCTTTGAGAGGAAAAGATGTTTGAGCTGATGTCTGAAGGTGTAATGTATGTGAAATCTCCTCTGGGTTTGTGATTCCAGCACTTGGAAACTTTCCCACCTACTTTCTTGGTCACTCAGGCTTAAACTGAGGGTGTTATCTTTGGATTATTATTCCATAGCCAATCAAATTGGCAACCATTGCAAGGGTTCATGCATTTAATCATTTAATCAACAAATAGTCATTGTGCCTGGAATCTTCTAGGTACAGTGCCAGGCCCTGGGAAGCCATGAGCAAGCAGGCAGGACTAGGTTCCTGCTCTAGTGAATCCTATCTTATCATCAGTGTTCTCCCTCAACTGATTTAGATGAGGCCTGTGCTCTTCCCCCCAGCCCAGGCTCACCCCTTCAGCCCGCCATCCTCACTGAAGCCAAGGGAGCTCAAAAAAGCTGTGTTCATTCAACAAAATTCACCGTGGGACTACTGTGTGCCAGGCACAGTTTTGGACACTTGGAATATATCAGCGAACAAAACAAAGATCCCTCACGGAACTACCTGACAGTGTGGCAGGAGGAGATGAACAGTGAACAAGAATGTAAGGAGTAAATTGTATAGTATGTTAGAAGGTGGTGCATGTTTTAGGAAAACAAAAGAGAAAAGTAGCAGGGGTTTGGGATGCTAGAGTGCAGGGCAGGATGCAGAATTACTCAAGGTGGTCAGGGCTGGCCTCATTGAAATGTTGGAAAGGGGAGAATCGAGCCAAGACTTTAAGGAAGTGAGAGAACTAGCCATGCAGATATCTGAGGGAAGAGCATTCTGGGCAGAGGGAAAAGCCAGTACAAAGACCACGAGGTGGGAGCATGCCTGGTGTGGTTGGAGAATAGCCTGGAGACCACTGTGGCTGAAGTCCAGTGAGCTAAGGGGGAGTAGCTGGAGATCTTGGGGGATTGAATTGCAGGAGGGTTCTGAAGCCAGTGTAGAGACAATAGCTTTTACTCTGAGTGAGATGGGGAGCTGTGGGAGGATCTTGACCTATGTTGTAACAGGATATCTCAGGCTTCTCAGTGGAGAAATCTGTAGGGGGCAAGGGCAGAGTCAGGGAACCAAAGTGGGAAGCTACTACAATGATCTAGGCAAGTTCAAATGGATCAAATAGGAGAGGATCTTGGGTGGGTTTTTTTTTTTCTTTTCTCAAGAAAACTGGGCAGGTAGGCAGGGCCAGGGAGGTGTCATTACTGCTGGCAAGCAGAGGAATGGCTACAGAAAGGCTGGCCAGGCAAGTAGTCCTCCACTGGCTAGGAACCATCCACAGGGGCAGAGGAAGCCCTGAGATGCTGTCTGGAGCCCTTTCTGCTCAGGCCAAGTCTCTAGTCCCATCTGAGCCTCTGAATTCAGCCAGTAGCCCTGAGGCAGGTGAAGGCTGACTGTGCACATTCATCAGTAGAGCATATGGAGCCTTTGCTAATCTGCTGACTTATATTCCTCTGCTACAATCCTTTGCGGTAGATATTCATATTACGAATTGCTGCCACTTGCATGGTGCTTACTATAATGCTGACACTTATTCTCAGAGCTTTATGTGCATCAAGACATTTGATTCTCACGACGACCATCCTATAAGGTAGATATTGTTATCATCCTCCTTACACATGTGATGAAACTGAGGGACAGAGAGGTTAAATAACTTGCTTGAGGGCACTGTTAGTTGTTCAAAGACAAGGCTGGAATGGAAACTGAGGCATTTGGGCTCTATACTTTGTGCTCTTAGCCCATATGCTGATAAGAAAACTAAACTCAGAGATGGGAGTGACTTCCCAAGGTCACACAGCAAATTTATGGTGAAGCACATATTGGTGCCAACGCACCTGACTCACAGCCCAGCGATTCCTCTGATGGGCATCACATTTCTTCAGCTTTCCACCCTAACCCTCCAAGCTCACACAGACTCTGAAGGTCGACTATTGTCTTTAGACTTCATCTTTATTTTTTGCAATATTCTTTTGCCTCCTCCCCTCTCCCACCTGCCTGTTTCCAAGCAGAATCTTAGAGCTTTCTCACCAGCCATGCCCTGAATGGCAGAGGCCAGGAAAGGAGGCTGAGCTACCGCCAAGTGTGTGGCATTTGCTGGAGGCATTTTTCCGCTCAGTGAGTGTCTTCATCCCCCAAACACTGAAGGAGAGATGTGAGGGAGGAGTGCTATGGGCTGGGCTGGAACAATCCCTCCCAAGCCTCCCTAGAAGGTACACACATGTCTGTGGGTGTTTATGCATGTGTGCGCCTATGTTTTCACATACATGTCTGGCTGGATGAGGGTATTGGGGCACAGTGTGTGCAGGAACTCTTGTGAGTGTCTTCCTGGGTGTGTGAGTATTTATTGATGTCTGTGTGTGTGTAACCACAGCTGGATGGGAGAATATGTGTGAATGTGTGTACCTGGGCATGGGTATAATAAGAGTGGGAGTTGTGTGTGCATGCGCATGCATGTGAGGATGGGTGTGTGGTGTTCTGGAGCATGGGGCTAACCACTGGGCCCTTCTACTGATCTGGCTGGCCTCAGCCTGCCCTGCCTCCTCAGCCACACCTGTTGGCCCAGTTCTGCAGCCCACATCAGAGATCACCTGGTTCTCAGCTTTATTTTCAACCTCTTTGTCACTCCCTGCCTGGCTTTTGGCCTCTCCCTCAAGGCCTCCAGGCCCTGTGTAGGGGAAGCACAGACTACTGTGATGGATGAAAACACACACTAGCTCAGTCCCCCAAGAACCAGCATGATGGTGTTCCTGGGGGCCTGGGCTCAGGCATAGGCTGCTACCATCAGAATTATATAAGTTATTCATGTTGAATTGCTCTGATAACTTCCACTCTCCCCACGGCACAGATGGGGACTGTGTCTGTTGAAATGCAATCAGGCAACAGAAACCACCCTAGGTTTTTCAACAGAGGGGATTTCATCCAGGGATTTAATCCAGGTAGCGCAGACTCGGGAGTGAGACAGCCCGGCGTCAGGTCCTGGCTCTGCTGTTTGCTTACAACTTAGCCTCACTGTGCTTCAGTGTCGTCATCTCTAAGCTAGAGGTGATAATAGCAGTATATACCTCACAGGTTCAAGGGGAGCGTTAAAGAGCCAACACATGTAAAAGTGTTTAGAGCAGTGCCTGGCACATAATAAGTCCTGTATAAGTGTGGGTTGTTATTAGTAGCTGTAAGTTATTAGTGGCTGTGGAACAGAGATAAAATTTCTGGGTTTTTAGGATCTATCCCACCTTAGGCAGGCACATTTCACTCTCTGGAGCTCCATGTGTCCCAGCATTTGGTAAGGAAATCCTTCCACACTGCCATGATAGTTGCAGAAATAGGCAGTAGACAGCATCTTGCCTCTTGGTTCTGAAACAGGGCCCCTCATCCTCTTTTGTCCAGAGTGATCTTCACATTCAGCTTACTGGTGCACATGCACATCTGGATGCACACCAGAGGCTCCGCCCTTTTCAGGCATGGCCCCAAACCTGTAATCCCAGCCCCTTGGAACATCCCCGAACACCTGCACAGCTCATGATTCACAAAGGACTCACCAGCCATTAGCTCATTTGGCAGGCATGACAATTCTGGGAGATCAAGATTTCAAACCTCTTTGTTCCCTGTACAGACAGAAGCTGAGTCTCAGAGAGGTTGAGCAATTTTCCTGGAGGCACACAGGTAGTACGTGGCACAGCCAGGGCATGAACTCATATCTGTGTGACTCCAGGCCCACATTCATAACCACTCCAGCGATGGCCCCTGAAGTTCTGTGGACTTATCTGTGTCCCCCTCAGGGATATAAACCCCCTGAGAGCTCTGTGTCTCTCTTCCCAGCAGTGCCTGGCGCAGAACTGAGTGCCTAGTGGGAGGTAGCCCACAGGCCAAATCCAGCATAGCGATATGTGTTGTTTAGATTGAAGAATGTCTAGGGAGTTTAAGATTAGTCACCATGATTGAAAGAGCAATTTTATATAAAAATCCAGAGTTCCTCTTGAAAAATTCAGGAGCCCTGACAACCTTGTGCTTGCATTCCAACATGGTAACAACCAACTGTATTCCAACTGCTGCTCTTGGAGGTGGGGCATGTAGTTACCATTTCACCCAGGCTCAGTACTTTCTGTTGTCACCCCAGCTGGCAACCCCCCACCTACTTGTCCCATAGCTTCCTGCCACTCATTCTATATCTTCACCTACATCCCCTGGTTGGCCTGAAATAACATCAGGGCTGGTGCCTCATGAGGCAGAGTGTGAACCCAAGGGAAGCCATGGGGCCGAAGGAGCTGTCTACCCACATGAGCTTCCCATTAGCTCTGTAGCCATTTATTCTTAGGCCTTCCACCCAGGCCTCTCTCTCTCCACACCATGTAGCAAGGGAAGCAAACCTTTATTTATGTTGCTCATAAATAAAGGGCTCTGGGTGGCAGAGAATGGGGCATTTCTTCTGGCCAGAGTGAAATCAGGGAAAGCTTCCAGGAAGAGGCTGCATTTGTAACTCAAAGGATGGGCAGGCTTTGGATGAATGGAGATGGAAATAGGAGGAAGACTGGAATTTGCAGCAAGAGCAACAAAGACAGGGACGTGTCCATGTCTGGGTTGTATAGTGGTTGAGTGTGACTGGATCTCAGGGTGATGGAGGGATACAGGGAGGGGTGACGGGGATGAACATTTGCTGACTCCTCATCTCTGGAGACTCCTAGTGCCTGTCTGGTACTCTGTGAGGGACACGCATACAGGAACTTGGTTAGTTCTTACAGCAATCCTATGAACCCAGACTACAAGTGAACTGAGATTCAAAGGTTAGACCATTTGCCCAAAGCCACACAGCTAGTAGAAGAGCTGGAATCCTCACCCCAAACCCAGGTCTGCCTCAGTATTGGGAGAAAGAGGGCTGAAAGCCAATAGAACACTTTGAGCAGACAGGTGGTTGGCTCTGTCTTGTCTTCTGGACTGCAGTCAGGTGGTCCATGGGATATGGAAGGGGAATCTCAGTGTCCTCTGCCTCCTTCTTCCCCTATAGCTTACCCTTTGTAAGTCCTTTGACCCCCCACCTCCCCAATAGCTCTCCATTCCCACTGCCTTGCCCCACACCTCTCATCTGGACCACAGCAGAGTCTCCTACATGGTCTCCCTTCTCCTATTGTCCCTCCCTTCCCACCAGCTCTCTACTGTGGCCAGAGGGAACTTCCAAAAGGTCAGAGCTGATTATGTCCCATGACCCCACTCACACCCACTCGTTTGCTGGGAACTCTCCAAATAGCTCCCAGTCATTTTCTCCCTCTGTCTTGATTGTCACTTCACTCCTTCACCCTTTCAGTGCTGGCATATTCCTTGTATTCTTTCAGACTCAATTCACATGTTGCTTCCTCTTGGAAGTTTGCCCTGACTACTCTCCTCTTTTTTTAAAGATTTTATTTATTTATCTTTAGAGAGGAAGGGAAGGAGAGAAATATCAATGTATGGTTGCTTCTGGTGAGTCCCTTGCTGGTAACCAGCCTGCAACCCAGGCATGTGCCCTGACTGGGAATCGAACCGTGATCGTGTGGTTCGCAGGCTCGCGCTCAATCCACTGAGCTACACCAGCCAGGGCATGACTACTCTCCTCTTTATTTGAGTTAGGTGGCCCTCCCCGGGCCTCCCAGACACTCCTGGGCTCACTTCCACCATGGCCCTTTCCCATGTACCCTGTAATAAAACCACCTTCCTTCGAGGTCTCCTACAAGCCTGGACATTCCTCCCAGGTAGGACAGAGGGCCAGTAGAATGCAGTGGTTAAGAGCCACTGGGATCAAATTACCTGGCTTGGAACCCTGGTCCTACCAGTTAGTAGATGTGTGCACTTGAGTACATCCCTTTGCCACTCTATGCCATGGTTTTCTTTTGTAAAATGTGGATTATCATAGCACCAACCTGCCAGAGGCCTTTTGTCAGAAAGAAAGAGGAGAGTCCATATAAACCACTTACAACAGTGCCAAGCTTACAGCAAGTGCTCAATAAACACAGCTATTATTACTCATTTCTCCATCCCCAGGGCCTGGCACAGACTAGGTGTTTGGTGACTGAAATGGAGACCTGGAGTAGCCTGGGTCAGAGGAGATGGGCCTTCTTGGAGGGTGACTTAGCTGGAAGATGAGCCCCTCCGTAAGTGGCCAGGAAGGGCTTGGGAGCAGACGTGGCCCCCAGGGAGTAACTTCAGAACTAATGGCTGCTACATGTGGCAGCTCCTATCTGGTCTGGTCACCAGCCTCCCCCATCAATGTGGTTCAAATAGTCAGCTGACACCTCATTAGCCTAAGTCCAGGCCCAATTCTGCTGCCATGCAGTGAGAGAGCAAGCTGCTGGGGGGCCAGAGGCTTGTTAGGGCCAGGCCTTCACCAGGGCCAGAGGGCCCACAACATGATACCGGCTCAGGGCCCAGTCCATGTGTTTCCAATCAGCAATTAGTCTTTAATTAATGGGGCTGCAAAATGATTGTTTTCCCGTCTGAATGGCGGCGTGGGCAGGGAGCCGGCAGGAACGGCCATCTGGGGAGTGTTAAGCTGGAGTTACAAGAGGAGACATAAAGAAAGGAACCAAACACCCCAATTTGGGCCCGAATCATGGCCCTGGGCAAGCTGCATGGCGCCCAGCCCAGTGGTAAATGAAAGCCAGGCCTGGGCTCCTGGTGGCACCTGCTCTTGCCTAAGCTCCAATACCGCGGTGGCTCTGAGGATGGCCAGAAGGATATCCTCTGGGGCCTCACTTTCCCCAAGGGCACCACGAGGAGTTTCCTAGTGGTGCTCTGACACACTTGCCCAAATTATATATGACTTAGTGAGAAAACTTGTCCTTGGATCATGCTCTCTGACATCCCAGCCAGGCCTCATCTCTAAAATGGTGATTATCATTTTTATTACTTCCTAGGCTGCTTGGGATAGAAAACAGTTCTATAAACTGTGAAGTGCTGTGCTGTGTTCCTAGAACTTGGGGCTGGGAAGTCATCCATCACCTCCGGGGTTTCTTGTTCTTGAGTACCTCTGAGCCTGGTTCTCATACCCTCTACTCATGCCAACTGGTAGGAGGAGAGCTACTGAGGATGGAAGCTACTGTAAGTACCAAGTGGCTGCTCAGATTGTCTACTGCATTATGTCACCAAGCCTTCACTGTAGCCCTCCAAAGTAGGGAATTTTATTGCCCCCAGTTTACAGAAGAAGAAGCTATGTTATTGAACTGCTTACTATCTGGAAATTGAGCCCAAGGAGGCCCTGCTATGGAGCCCATGGTCTTAACTACTAACCAAGGGGCAGCTTCTCTTTATTTTGGGAGGCCCCATTCTTGGACAACAGTTTGACATAAGCACCATCCCCTAACATCTAGAACCACAGGCAAAGGTCATTAGCTGTGGCTGAACCATTAGTGATAAACATATTCAGTGCTTCCATGGTGTGGATGAGTAGACTAAGATCTGGGGGTGATGGGTGATACAGAAATATATCCAGAATCATATTATATGTTCCTGGCAGTCCTGGGCTTGGGACTCAGTTTACTGACTTCTACTTCAAAATCTTATCCCCTTGGTCTTCTCTCTTTCCCCTATCCCTGCCATCCTGGTAAGTCTACCTCCTAGATATGCCTTTGGTTTATCAGCATGTCTCCATCCCTTCTGTGCCTGCCAGGGTCGAGTCTTCTCCTCCCCCACCCATACCTGGTGCTGCTTCTTTAGCTCCCTCACTGGTTTCCAGATGAATCTTTCAAATGTACACCTTGGGTCCTATTGCACACTTGCTCAGAAACCTTCAATGACTCCCTGTGGACTGCTGAATGAAGTACAAAGTCCTTAGCCTGCCATCCTGGTCCTCCTACATAAAGCTGCAATCCACTTTTCCAGCTTTAACTCCATTTCCCTGTTTATAAATCGTATGCCTCAGCCAAAATGGACTCATCAAAGATTGGTTTCCTGTTCTGAAGGATTGTTCTGAAGATTAAATTCATAAAGTTGGACCAGTGCCTGACACAGAGCAAGGGCCATATCAGAGTTGTTAAATAGATTCAAAAATAAGTATGCAGACCTGCCATATCTATGCCCAACTCCAGGCTTCTTTCTGCTCACTGGTTTTCCTGCAGTTCACTCTCTGCATTGCCAAACCCCACCCAGCCTTCAAGGCCTTAAACAGTCCCATGTTACTTCCTCAAGGAAGACTTTCTTGATCTCTTCTGCCTTGGAATCCCACCAGCAATTTCATTATCCTTTCCAATGTCTGCCTAATCAGTATTTTATAACCAGTGAGTGTGTGCATATGTTCCTGAGTAGCCTTAGAGTTTCTCAAGGGGAGGTGGTGTGGTGCAGAGAAAAGAGCACAGTATGGGCATCAGGCTGACTTGAGTTTAAACGCCAGTCCTGTGTGACCTTGGACCATGCCTCTTTAAGCTGTGGTTTCTGTAGCAGTAAAGTAGTCCTTACCTGACAGGGGGGTTAAGGAGACTTTGGCACAAGAGGCCGAAGACTCTCTGGCACACTGTGGGAGCTCTCACTTCTTACCTTTTTGCGCAGAGGAGCTAGAGAGAAACCTTGGTGTTTATGAGCTAAGGCTTGGCAACTTCTGACCTGGGAGATATTTAATCAGTGGCTTGACCTTTTCCTGTATCCTGAGGCCCAGGTAGTAGTGTCCTTTTCCAGTTCTTCACTGGTTCCACCTCCAGCACTTACATCAGTGACCTGATCTGGTCAAAACAACATCCACTACACGATTGTGGTTTGATTCCCAGTCAGGACACATGCCTGGGTTGCAGGCCAGTTCCCAGCAGGGGACTCACGAGAGGCAATCATACATTGATATTTCTCTCCTTCTCTCCTTCCCTTCCCCTCTAAAGATAAATATATAAAATCTTCAAAAAATAAAAATAAAAAATAAAATAAAATTCTCCCATACCTGTTAAAAAACAAAACAAAACAAAACATTCAGATGCCCTTGTGTTTCTCAACATGAAATTTGTCATTTACTGAGGAGGGATGGCCATTCTGAGTCAGTGCCTTCTGGCAGTTTCCTTCCAATCACCTTCATAGAAATCAGAGGGCAGGGGACCCTGGGAATTCTAGCCTATTTGCCAGCTCCTCATGACCTTGCCCAGGCTGCATCCTCAGTCAGACTGTGGGCTGGTTCTGCTTTCATTCTCTACATTAAGGGAGCTTAACAATGACCCCATAGTTGGCCTTCCTTTCTGAGGACTCCCCAGGAGGGCAGATTGGGGCAGCAGAGCTTGCCTAGGAAAGCAAGAGGCCCAGTAGTGTCACACTACCAGTGACAGGCTGGGAATCCCAAGACCAGTCCTTTTCCCTTTTTGGATTAGTAAAATGATACAGTCTAGGCCTACATTTTAGAGATGAGGCTTGGCTGGGATGTCAGGAAGCATGACCTTGACTTATCTCCCTGTTTCCACTCTTTCCCACCTCAGTCTATTCTCAATGCAGAAGCCAGTGGGATCCTATTAAAACATACACCACATCATGCCATGTCTCTATTCAAAAGCATCCCTTTGCTTCTCAACAACCATAGTAAAATGCCAAAGGCCTTGAAATGATCTATAAGAAAACACATCGTGGGTTTTGAAACTTGGCTGCATAATGGAGCTATTTAGGGACTTTAAAAAGTACTGATACCTGGGTCTCATGGCCAGAGGCTCTGGTTTGATTGGTTTGGGATGCAGCCTGGTGCTGGGGATTTTAAAAAGCTCCCTCAATGAGTCTAGGTAACAACCAATGCCCATGTGATCTGCTTTCACCACCACCCTTACCTCTCTGAATTAATTTCCTAATCTCCCCCTATTCCCTCTGCTCCAGTCACTGTCTTTACTGTTCTGCTAAAACCCAGGCACACTCCCACCTGAGAGCCTTTGCACTTACTGTTCCCACTGCCTGGGATACTTTTCCTCCAGCCGGCTTTCCAGAACCCTCACTTTATTCAGAGTCCTGCTCAGATGTTGCTTCCTCAGAGAGGCCTTCCCTGCTCACCCAAGCTAAAAGAGTACCTCCCATCACCATCATTACACTCTGACCATTGTCCTGTTTCATTTTTCTTATATCACCCATCACTATCAGCCATATTATTTATCTATTTATGTATGTATGTATGTTTTAATCTTTTGTCTGTCTTTCTCCACAAGGCTATCAACTCCATGAGGGATAGCACTTTGTTTTGTTCATTGCTATATCACCAGAATCTACAGCAGTGCCTGACACATAGTAGATGTTTCACAAAGGTGTCTTGGATACATGAAGGAATCAAGGTAATGGAAAAGCAAGTTTGGGAAGTAGGGCCATATAGAGTGAAATTTCCAGGTCAGATCTTTTCTAGCTATGTAATCTTGGACAAATCATTAGAACTCTCTGATCATCAGTTTCTAAGCTGTTAAAGAAGCCTAGGGATGTCCACTTTATAGGGATATTGTACAGACTGATTGTAGAACAACCATGAAAAAGAACAAAGTTGGTTCCTTGAAACTTCCCAATTTCAAAACTTGCTGAAAAAGCTACATTAAACCAAGTCTGAATTATACTAGCATAAAGGTAGACATATGAATGAAGAGAAAAGGATTGAGAATCTATAAATAAACCCATACATTTATGTTTAATTTATTTTCAACAAGGGGGTCAAGACCATTCAATTGGAAAAGAACAGTCTTCCATATAAAAAATGAATTTGAACCTCTACCTCACACCATATGCAAAAAATAGCTCAAAATAGGTCAAATACCTAAACATAAGAGCTAAACAATAAAACACATAAAAGAAAACACAGGGGTAAAAATTTTGACCTTGGATTACACAATGATTTCTTGGCTACAACACCAAAAGTACAAGCAACAAAACAAGTAGAACAAAAACCAGACAAATTGGACTTCATCCAAATGCAGACTTTTGTGCTTCAAAGAATACTGTCCCCCAAATAAAAAGACAACCCACAGAATAAGAGAAAAATATTTGCAAATTGTATATCTGATAAGAGACTAGCAGTATATAAGAGCATTTAAAAATTAACAGTAAAAAACAGAATACAATTTTAAAATGGGCAAATGGTTGGAATATCAATATCTCTAAAGAAGATATATAGATGAGCAACAAGCTCATGAAAAGATGCTCAATATCATTAGTCATTAGTGAAATGCAATTCAAAGCAATGATACCACTTCATACTCACTAGAGTGGCAAAAATCAAAATGTCAGATAATAAGAAATGTTGATGAGGATAGGAAGAAATCTGAACCCTTGCACTTTGCTGGTGGGAATGTAAAATGATTCAGCCTCTTTGGAAAACAGCTTGGCCATTTCTCGAAATGTTAAACATAAGTTACCATACAACCCAACAATTCCACTCCTAGTATAGATACCCATGGAAATTAGAAACATATGTTCACACAAAAACTTGTCCATGAATTTCCTTAGCAGAATTATTCATAATAGCTAAAAGTGGAAGAAGTTTGTATGTCCATCAACTGATGAATGAATAGAAGAAATATGATATATACATACAAAGGAATATTATTCGGTCATAAAAATGCACTTAATACTAATATGAACTGGAACATGGATGAACCTTGAAAATATTATGCTAACTGAAAGAAGCCAATCAAGAGGACCAAAAATTGTATGATTTCATTTATATAAGTGTCCAGAATAGACACATTCATAGAGACAGAAAGTAGATTAGTGATTGCCAGAGGCTGAGATATTTGGAAGGAAATGTGGAGTGACTACTAATTGGTACTGAATTTTATTTGAGGGTAATGAAAATGTTCTGGAGTTAGGTGGTAATGAGTTTTGTGAAACACTGTGAATATACTAAAGTATTGAATTATATACTTTGTAGGGTGAATACTATGGTATATGAATTATAGCTGAATAAAAATGCATAAGGGGAAAAAAGAGAGTACAGAGGGGTTCCATGTATCCTCTAGCCAGTATTCCCCAATAGCTTCACTTTGCATAATTATAGTAGAATATGAAATCCAGAAAACTGACACTGGTATAATGTATTCATATTGATCTATGCTGTTTGATCAATGTAGATTTCTGTAGCCACCACCACAATCAAGACACAGAACTGTTCCATCACCACAAAGATCTCCATCATGTTACCTTTTTAGTCATACCCATCCCCCTTTACCCAACCATCCCTAACCCCAGGCAACTACTAATCTATTCTCTAACATTGTAATTTTGTCATTTCAAGAATGTTATATGATTGGAATCATACAGCATGGAATTTTTGGGATTGGACTTATCACAGTATAATTCTCTGGAAATTTATCCATGCATGGTGATCAAGAGTTTGTTTCTTTTGAATGTTGAGTAATATTTCATGGTATGAATGTACCAGTTTGTTTAACCACTTACCTATTTGGAATCATCTTGGTTGTTTTTAGTTTTTGACTATTACAAATAATGCTACTTTGAACCACACACAGGTTTTTGTGTGGACAACTGTTCATTTTTCTGGGATCAATACCCAGGAGTGCAACTGATGGGTTGTATGGTAAATGTGTGATTGGTTTTTTAAGAAAAACCACCATACTATTATCCAGAGTGGCTATACCATTATACACTCCTACCAGCAATGTATAAGATTTAGTTTATCTTTATTCTTGTTACCATTTGGCATTGCCACTAGTTTTTTTGTCATTCTAATAGGTGTGGAGTGGTATTTCATCATGTTCTTAATTTATATTTCTTAATGCTTACTGATGTTTGATATCTTTTCATATGCTTATTTGCCATCCATATACATATATATCTTCTTCAGTGAAATGTCTCTTTATGTCTTTTGCCCATGTTCTAATTGGATTATTTGATTTTTGCTATTCAGTTTTGAAACTTCTCTGTACATTCTAGATTTGAGTCCTTTGTTAGATACATGGTTTTCAAATATTTTCTCCCACAATATAACTTGTCTATTAATCCTCTTTACAGTACTTTTGTAGAGTAAAGGGTTTTACTTTTTAAAAATATTTTATTTATTTATTTTTAGAGAGAGGGGACGAGAAGGAGAAAGAGTGGGAAAGAGACATCAGTATGTGGTTGCTTCACGTGTCCCCTACTGGGGACCTGGCCTGCAACACAGGCATGTGCCCTGACTGGGAATCGAACCGGCGACCCTTTGCTTCACAGACCCATGCTCAATCCTCTGAGCTATGCCAGCCAGGGTGGGTTTTAATTTTGAAGAATTTCAAATTACCCTTTTTTTTTTCTGTAATGGATTACGCTTTTCATGTTGTGTCTAAGAGCTGTTCACCAAGCCTTTAGTACTGCAGATTATCTCCTTTTTTAAGGTTTTGTAGTTATACATTTTAAATTTAAATCTCTGGTTCATTTTGAGTTCATTTTTGTGTAAGGTGTGAGGTTTAGGTCAAGACTCATCTTTTTGCTTATGAATGTCTAATTACTCCAGCACCATTTGTTGAAAAGGCTATTTTCCTCCATTGAATTGCTTTGCATCTTCGCCAAAAATCAGCTGGGTATATTTGTGGACCTGTTTCTGGGGTCTGTATTTTGTTTCATTGATCTACATGTCTGTTCCTCTACCAATGCCACGCAGTCTTGATTACTGTCCCTATGTAAGTTTTAAAACCAGGTAGAGTGACTCCTCCCACTATATTTTTGTTTTTCAAAATTGTTTTAGCTATTCTAGTTACTTGGTCTTTCCACATGTGCTTTAAAATAAATGTTTGTATGTCTATAAAAATCTTTCTGGTATTTTGATATGAATTGCATTAAACCTGTATTTAAATTTGGAAAGAATTGACATCTTTACTATGTTGAGTCCTCCAATCTGTGGAAAACACTGTGCCTCTCCATTTATCTAGATCTTTGCTTCCTTTCATCATCATCTTGTAGTTTTCAACATACAAGTCCTGTAGTACATGTCTTGTTAGATTTACACTTAGGTAGTTCAATTGTAAGTGGCACTATATTTTTAGTTTCCCTATCCACATATTTATAAATAGTATGTAGAAATACAGTTGGATTTTTTTAGGTTCCTTAATATTTTCTATGTCAACCATCATATCACCTGCAAGTAGGGACAGTTTTATTTCTTCCTTTCTGATTGGCATGCTTTTTATTTCCTTTCCTCGCATTATTGTGGAGGCAAGAACTTCTAGTATTATGCTGAGTGAGAGTGGTGAGAGTCTCACCACTTTGTTTGCGATGTTACGAAGAAAATATTAGTCTTTCACCATCAAGTAAGATGTTAGCTGTAGGTTTTTGGTAGATATTCTTTATCAAGTTGAGGACATTCCCTATATTATTAGTTATTTGAGAGTTGTTATGAACGGGTGTTGAATTTCACCTATTGCTTTTTCTGTATCGAGGGATATGACTGTGATTTTTTTCTTTTTGCCTGTTAATACAATGGATTATAATGATTAATTTTCAAATTTTGAACCAGTCTTGCCTCCCTGGAATAAACCCCACTTGGTATAGTTATATAATTGTTTTTAAATATTGCTGAATTCAATTTGCTAATATTTTGTTAAAGATTTTGTTTTTATGTTCCTTAAAGACATTGGTTTATAGTTCTCTTTTCTACCTTGGTCTGGTTTGGGTATCAAGGCAATACTGGCCTTGTAAAATGAATGGGTTATGAGTCTTCTATTTTCAGGAGGACACTATATAGAATTGGTGTTATTTTTTTCTTAAATGTGTGGCACAATGTGGTGAAGCCATTTTGGTCTACAAATTTCTTTGGGGGAAAGTTTTTAATTATGAATTCAATTTATTTGATAGTTATAGGGCTAATCAAATTATGTTATATTGTGTGAATTATTGAAGTTTGTGCTTTTCTAGAAATGGGTCCATTTCATCTGAGTTGTCAAACTTATGAGTTTAAAGGTGTTCATAGTATTTCCTTTCCATCCTTTTGATGAGTTTAGGGTTTGTCATACTATCTCATTTTATCCCTGATATGGTGTGATTTGTATCTTTTTTCTTTTTATCGTAAGTCTTGTTAGAGATTAGTCAATTTTATTGATCTCTTTAAAGAATCAGCTTTTTGTCACACTGGTATTTTCTATTTTTAAAAATATATTTTATTGATTGTGTTATTACAGTTGTCCCATTTCCCCACTTCATTCCCCTCCACCCTGCATACCCTCTCCCTCCCACATTCTCCCCCTTTAGTTCATGTCCATGTGCCATAACTTCTTTAGTTTCTACATTTCCCATACTATTCTTGCCCTCCCCCTGTCTATTTTCTGCCTGCCATCTATGCTATTTATTCTTTGTACCTTTCCCCCCTGCCTCCTCCTCCCACTCCCCTGTTGCTAACCCTCCATGTGATCTCCATTTCTGTGGTTCTGTTCCTGTTCTAGTTGTTTCCTTTGTTTTTATTTTAGGTGTAGTTGTTAGTAATTGTGAGCTTGCTGTCATTTTACTGTTCATATTTTTGATCATCTTTTTCTTAGATAAGTCCATTTAATATTTCATATAATAAGGGCTTGGTGATGATGAACTCCTTGAACTTGACCTTGTCTGAGAAGCACTTTATCTGTCCTTCCATTCCAAATGATAGCTTTGCTGGATAGAGTCGTCTTGAATATAGGCCCTTGCCTTTTATGACTTGGAATACTTCTTTCCAGCCCCTTCTTGCCTGGAAGGTCTCTTTGGAGAAATCAGCTGACAGTCTGATGGGAACTCCTTTGTAGGTGACTGTCCCCTTATCTCTTGCTGCTTCTAGGATTCTCTCCTTCATTTTCGTCTTGGCTAATGTAATGATGATGTGCCTTGGTGTGTTCCTTCTTGGGTCCAACTTCTTTGGGACTCTCTGAGCTTCCTTGATTTCCTGGAAGTCTATTTCCTTTGCCAGACTGAGGAAGTTCTCCTTTATTTTTTCAAATAAGTTTTCCACCTGTTGCTCTTCCTCTTCCCCTTCTGGTACCCCTATAATTCAGATGTTGGAACATTTAAAGATGTCCTGGAGGTTCCTAAGCCTCTCCTCATTTTTTTTGAATTCTTGTTTTTTTCATTCTGTTCTGCTCGAATGTTTATTTCTTCCTTCTGGTCCACTTCATTGATTTGAGTCCCACTTTCCTTCCCATCACTACTGGTTCCCTGTGTATTTTCCTTTATTTCACTTAGTTTAGCCTTCATTTGTTCCTCTAATTTGTGACTAAAGTCAACCAGTTCTGTGAGCATCCTGATCACCAGTATTTTGAACTGTGCATCTGGTAGGTTGGCTATCTCTTTGTTGCTTAGAAGTGTTGGCTCTGGGGCTTTGAGCTGTTCTTCTGCTTGAGCCATAATGTTTTGGTCTGTTCACACCTATTACTTATTGGGGGTGGGGGGTGGGAGAGCCTTAGGTGTTCACCAGGGTGGGGAAACCCAAGCAGCTGGGTTGTGACACTGTATATGGGGGTGGGGTCTGACATGGGAAAAAATGGCGCTTTGCTCCACTCTCTGTTGTACCTCAGTCCCTTCCCCTGCTTCCCCAGGCACACTGGGCCTTTCTGGTTCTGATTTCCATGTGGGTGGGCGTGTGTGCGTTCTAGGACCCTGTGAGTTTCTCCAACAAACTTTCCTGTGAGGGTGGGAGTCTCTCCCTGTGCCTCAATACCCACAAGTGTTTTTGATCAGTGTTTTGAGGCTTTATTTCCCAGCGCTAGGACCCTGGGTTGCACAATCTGTCTTGTTCCCCAGTTATCTGCCCCTGAATGTGGGACCACTGCCTGGTCAGCCAGCCAACTTGCACATGGTGCCCCACTTCTCAATCGCCGCCTCGCTGGGTCTGCCCATTGCCACCCCATGTCCAGGGTCTGCCAGCTGCCGCCTGGGTGCTCAGGGTATGCCCAGTGCCACCTTGCGCACCCAGGGTGGCTTGCATGCCCGGTGTCACCGCTTCCTGTGCTATGACCCCTCTCTGCTTGGCCAGCCAACTCCACCCACCTACCAGTCTGAATGAATGTGTCTATTTTAACTCCTTGGTTGTTGGACTTCCATACAGTTCAATTTTCTTTCAGTTTTGGTTGTTACTTTGTTTCTGAATTGTTTTCCTTATTTTGGTTGTTCAAGGAGGCACAGTGTGTCTACCTATGCTTCCATCTTGGCCAGAAGTCTCATATTCTCAATTTTTAATTTCATTATTTTCTGCTTTTATTGTCTCCTCTTTTTCTACTTGCTTTTGGGTTTACTTTGCTCTTTCCCCCCTAATTTCTTAATAGAGTTTTGATTATTGATTCAATATTTTTCTCTTTTCTAATGTAAGCTTTTAGTGCTATAAAGTTTCCTCAGCACTGCTTTAGTTGAATTACAGATTTTGATATGTTGTATTTTCATTTTCATCCAGTACAATGTTTTAGACATACGTAACCTATCACCATCTACTGGTACGAACATTTTATCACTTCAGTTGAACAGTACACACTCTATCTTTTTTATGTCCCTCTACATACTCCCAATTATAATGTAATTGTGTTAAATATTTCTTCTACCTACACTGAGAACTACATCAAATACTGTTATAATTCTTTGTTTTTTTTAAATAATTTTTATTTTAGCTCTCAAACATACTTTAGACAATTCAAGAGGAAAAGGAAAGACGATTATATTTACCAATATTTTACTCTCTCATTTATTCTTCTTTCCTGATATTCCAATATTTCTTCTCTTATCATTTCTTTTAGTGTAGGCTGGTTAGCAGAAAATTCTGTTCATTTTTCTTCATCTGAGACTAGCTTGGTGTACCCTTTTTTCCTGCAGTATACTTCTGCTAGATGTAGAACTCTGGATTGACAGTTCTTTTCTTTCACCTCCTGAAAATATTGCACCACTTCCTCTGCCTCTTATGATTTCTGAAGAGAAATTCACCGTCATTTGAGTTGTTTCCCCCATAAGTAATATGTCATTTCCTTTTTCTTGCTTTCAAGATTTTTTTCCCTTTCTCTTTAGTTTCCAGAAGTTTGACCAGATGTGTCTTGGTGTGGATTTTTTGTTTATTTGTTTTTTCCTATTTGAGATTTGCTCAGCTTGTTGAATCAGTAAGTTTTATATCTTTTGCCAAATTTGGGAGAGTTTTGGCCATTATTTCTTTGAGTAAATTTTTTAGCCCCACCTGCATTCTCTTCTCCTTTGTGACATATGATTCCAATGACATAAATATTGGATCTTTTTTTAATAGGTCCCTGAACTCCTCTCCTTTTCTTCAGTGTATTTTCTCCCTGTTGTTCAGATTGAGTAATTTCTATTGCTCTGTCTTTACGTTTCTATTCTTTCCTCTGTTCTCTCTATTGTTTATAAGCCCATCCACTGAATTTTTCATTTCACTTTTATTTTTCCACTCAGAAATTTTGGTTTGTTTCTTTTTTATATCCTCTAATTCTTTGCTAAGACTTTCTATTTTTAATTTGTTTCAAGTATGTTTGTAATTCCTCACTGGATGACTTTTATGATGACTGTTTTCAAACTATTGTCAGAGAATTTTAATGTCTGTGTCAACTTGTTTTTGGCACTCACTGATTTTTTTCTCATTCAAGTTGAGGTTTCCTGGGTGTTTGTATGTCACATGATATTTTATTGAGAAGTGGACATTTTGTGTATTATCCTAGGAAACTCTGGATCTTATTTAAATCTTCTGTGTTAGGAGGAGTTGCCTAACACTGCACCAGCAGAGGAAGATACTACCTCCTTACTGCCAGGTTGGGTGAAAGTCCAGGTTTCCTACTCTGCCTTCTCTGATACCATCCCAATCAGGGAAGAAGGAACAGGATTGGGGCACCTCATTACAGCCTAGAAGTCTAGGCTTATCATTCAACCTTTACTGTTGTGGGTGGGGGTGGAGTCACAGTTTTTACTGTAGTATGTTAGATTGGGGTAGAATAGTTATTGTCTAAATGTTTTCCGTCTTGCTATACTGCCCCTTCTCTGGTCCTTTGGCTAAAAGAGAGCAGACTTTTGTTGGAGGTGGGGTTTATTTGTTTGTTTTTGGCTGTTCCCATTGTTATTTTTGTTTGCTGGCTTCTCTAGCACCCAAGGAACTCACCGCCATATTGTTTCTTGGATCTTGAGTTCCTTAGATGGTCTGTATTCTCCCCACCTATTATATAATCTTTATATGTCTGTGGTATATATGATGCCCATAGTTTTCAGCTGTATTTAGCATGAGAAATAAGAAGAAATGTGCCTACTTCCCTCATCTGGAAGTAGAACCTCTCTGTTACCTTTCCCATTTAAGAAAGGCCACAGGGAAAACCATAAATCTGCTCTAGTTGGTTTTTACAAAAGAAAAGAGGAAGAGACAGGAAATGAATTACAGTCCTCAACTCTTTAAATGTAATTAGTGAGTGACAAATAGCTTGTAACACTCAGAGTGTCTTGAACATGAGATTGAGAAGGGCTGGACTCTAGTTATCAAAAAGGGGGATGCTGGGACAGTGATTTCATTTCAATGCCTGCAGAAATCAACTCCCTTCTGCCTTGTAAAGTTGCTCTCAGCCTCTCCCCTTACCCATGCCTACGCTATTTCTGGTCGGGGACAGTCTTAGGGATGTAACCACAGAAACTGGGGACCTGGCCTTCTCTGTCCTGTAAGTATGAGCACAGGGGACAGGCAAGGAGGTCCAGTCCCAGGGCATCCTTCCAGGCCTTGCCCCTGAGACTGCTGCCTATGGACGCCCACCCACAGAGGTTTCAGCCCTTAGGATCATCCCTCCTTTCTATCTATAGCCTGTCTTTTTATTCTCAGCTTCCCTTCAAGACCTGCCCCCCTCAACACACACACTACTCAACTACTCACTCCCTAATAGCTCAGGGAAGCACATTCCACACTCCTTGGAGCTGAGGCCAGTGAAGCGGTGGCAGCTATTCAAGAATGCAGGTTGTGTGTGTGTGTGTGTGTGTGTGTGTGTGTGTGTGTCTGCCTGCCTGGTTGGCCTGGAGCAGGGGTTGGCGGCGGGGAGGGTTGGGTGGGATCTCCCTAAGGGACAGTTTTAAGGGCTGTTGGGAGACAATGCTCAAAATTGGGCAGCTAAGGCCAAAGAGAGGACAGCATCATGTGGTATCTGTACCCTTAGAGGCTTTGGTCTGAAGTAGGAGTGTAAATATTTATTCTCTGGCTATCAGTCCTGGGATTGCTGAGGCCACCACAGTCCCTTTTTTGAAAATGTCCAGAAAATGCTTTTGTAACCAACCTTACCATAGGGCTTGCTTATGACCAGGCCCTCATTGTGACCAGCTCTTTGCCTGTAGCCTTAGTTTTCCCACTTGCAAAATGGGAATGACATTCTAAAAGCCTTCATGTTCTAGTTTCAGGGGCTTCTTTGGAGGCCCTGTTGATTCTATGCTGGCACATCCCCAAATCCCAAATGGTTTGATGGTTCTTTGACTGGATAGATAACCATTGTTGTGACTATACAGAAAAGCTAGCCATTGTTGGTTTGTTAAATGCAGATTTGAATCTGCCATAGAAAATACACTATGAAAAAAAACAATCCCAAACACCTCACCACACATTTTTGTATGCCTTAAATTTTGGACCTGCCCACGGACCACTTAAAAGCCCCACAGACCACCACTGATATTTCCTGGACCACCCCTGAAGAACCCCTGTCCCAAAGGAGGTCTGTGAAAGAACCTTAAAGACTGAGGGACATGTCTTAGAGAGAGAATTGTCCCGGACAAGGAAGTGACTCAGGATGGCAAGAAGGAAAACTCTGGTGGGAGGTAGTGCAACACCCTTCAGACCTGCTCGGATAACCCTTCTGGGAAATGGCCTGGGTAGCCCTAAGTGTAGGTCAGATTCTGGGTAGGAGAAGGCAGCAACAGAGATACGGGCACCAAGCTAGCTTGTTCAAGGGTTGGATCTTTAAAAGGAGGGAACCTCTAGTGAAGAGTCTTAGCCACCCCCTAACTCCTGCCATGTTCCTGTGGGATAAACAGATGCCCAAAATTCAGAGGCATGGAGAGAACCCAGAAAAGATCTGAGTGCAGGAATTCCCTACTTTTGAAGGAAAGCCCAGGTTCCCTATGTGGGTAACATTAATTAATTAATTAATTAATTAATGTATTCATCCATCCATTCACTCATTCACCAATAATTCATCCACCTACTATGTGAAAGGCCCTGGGCTAGATGCCAGGGATAAAGCTGTGAGCTAAACAGGGTCCACCTTCAAGGTACTGCCAATCTAGTGAGGAAGATAGGAAAAAATTACAATACAGTTTGGCTGGAGAGCTGTGGGAGCTCTGTGGACAGACCCCACCCCAGCTGTGGAGTCATGGAGGCTTCCTGGAGGAGGTGACATCTAAAGTGGGAACTGAAAAGTGATATGGCATTATCCAGGGGAAGACAGGGCTAGAAAGAAACAGTGGTCCCAGCAGAGGGTCAGTGTGTATAAGTTCCGTAGGCCACAGCAAGCATGGCTACCTCTTGGGTATTATTTATTGGCTCAGCTCCTAGGCCTAGGACTGGTAGGATTTGTCATGCTCTTGTCTCAGACCTTTGGGTTTCCTTGTGCCAAAGACGTCAGGGACCCTACCCCACACCCCTGATTGAACATGATCCTTCAGTAGGATAAAGCAGCGCTGGGCTCAGGGACATGTGGGTGCAGGTGGAAAGGGGCAGAGTCTCAGAAAAAGCAGGGCAAAAGCATCCAGGAAACCAACCATGATGACCCTTGCCTGGGGATGATGTGGGCTGAGAAACTGGTTCAAAGGATGTGACAGTGCCTGCCTTGGCCAGTGCATGCTCCTGGCATGGTGCTTTACAGTGTGTGAGGACTGCTTCCACTGCCATTGTCTGGAGGCCTGTGGTCATACTAGAGAGTGCACCTAGACCAGGACTTAGCACAACTGGACATTCAGGGAACAAGATGGACAATGACTTGCTTTATATTCCTCAGAGGTAAGTGGTGGGGCAAGCCTTGCCCTAGGTACACCTCAGCCTTTTACCAGAAGCCATGTTTTATATACTGAAGTTGCTCAGGTGTGGGAACCGGGCATGCTGAGCTCAGGAGGCTACAAGGAAGAATACTGTGACTGCCTCTGGAAGCTGCAGGGAAGTGCCTCCAACTCCCTCATAGCAAACCTGGGAGAGGGAGGCCTGGAGAGCAAAGAGATCTTACCCAGGGTCAGGCTGCCAACCCAGAACTGAGGCTGGGAGTGAGTGCTCCAGCTTCTCTCTGATTCAGTGGCCAGCTGTGGACTGTGGGTGGGTAGCGATAGCAGACCCTGGCTGGGCAGCAGGGTGAAAGAGAGCTTCATCTGAACTTCTGGCTTGGCCAGCCCACCACTATGTGACCTGTAGTCTCAGTTTTCTATTCTGAAAAATGGTGATAATAAATAGAGCTCACATCCTAGGATGGGAAGGTCCAAATAAGACAAACAGGAGCTAGGTCAAGGAAGAGAGTGGTGGGAGGGAGGCTGGCCAGGACCTTGAGAGCTGGGCCTGGCAGGTATGATCACTCCTCACAGAGCTCCCTCTCTGTCTTCTGATCTCCTCCTCAGAGAAAGGCAGCCACAGCTGCCCTCCAGGCCTTGTTAGCAGCTCTCTTTAGATTCAGACCTGTCCCTAATTTTTCTGACTGGCCCCCAGCTCCAGGAATGAGAACACCATTCACTGCATATTTCACTGTTCCCCACTCAGGGGCTAGGGTACCTACCAGAAGCCTCTGAGTCATCAGGGCCTCCTGCAGGTATCGGACCACTCTCATCAACTCTAAGCTTCCATTATCTCTCAACACCTGAGCCAGTACCCCTGCCCTCAGAGACTTGCTCTTTCAGGGAATCTTTCTCTGGCCTTCTGGGATGGGCTTGTCTCCCTACATTTTAGTTTCTGCTCTACAAACAGGGATGTTCCTCCCTGCATCTTCTGTGGTTTCCCTCTCATCTCAGTGGCTGCCAGAGATGTCAACAGTTACGAGTGATTAACTGAACAGCTATCATCCATTTACAGAGACTCCACAGTGGACCAGGCATGGAGCTGAACATTACATATTCACCATCTGGGCTGATCCCTACAAGATTACCATGAGGAGGGACACTGGAGTGGCAGTTGTGGATATAGATTCTGGAGCCAGATATTTAGTCTCAGCCTCAACCACTTCCTAGCTGGGTGTGCTTGGGCATAGTGACGTCACATCTCTGTGCCTCAGTGTCCCTATCTGCACCGTGGAATACTAGTGGTAAGTACCTCAGAGGGTGGTTGGGCAGCTTAATCCAAGTCAAGCAATCCGGTGAATACTCTGCAGAGCTATTTATTTTTGCCATTTCATAGACAGGGAAACACTGGTTCAAAAAGGGGCTGGATGGGCTAGAGTGTGGACCAGAGCTCCCAGGAGTTTTTGCTGCACTGCACTGAGGCCAGGGTGAGAGTTGGCATTAACTTATCACCCTGGAGAAATGGATGTCACCTTCCTGGCCTGTTGCTAGAGGTGATGCCCTGATCTGAACAAAAGCAGGTGGGCCTCATTCTGACCAGCCCCTTCCCCTTGTCATCTTTTCCCTAGTGCCCACCAGAGGTCTTATTCTCTTAAGAAAAGAATAATTCAGAATGGGTGCCAATGGCCAATATGAAATTCCACCTCATCTTCAAGACCTCCATTTGTCCATTCACCCAGCCTTGCCCTTGCTGAGTCCACCTTGCCCTCCCCTTTTAAAACAATATGACTTAGTAGTCTGTTACCCTGCTTGGGAGACAGCTCTCAGACACATGTAATTCCAGCCCTCTCCCCTGTCCCATTGGCTGGAACCATTTTACCTCCACCATGTTTTGGAGACCAGTGACACCCTCTCCTTTATTCCTTCTTATATTCTCTAGGTCTGAAATATCTTCTCAATTCTTCATAGTAAAGTTCTTCCTCCCCTCTTCTAAACTCTCCTGGGTAAAACTCAGGTAACCCAGAGGACCTAGGGGTCAGAAGATGGGATGATTTCAAGGGCATCAGTATTGACTGGCAGGAAACTGCTCCCACAGTCAAAAACTACCCCACCAAGGGATCAGTTGGCATTTGGCCCTTGCCCTCTATTTCAGGGGTGGCTTGTCTCAGAATGTGAGCTCCCTGAAAATTGGGGCTCAGCTGGCTCCTGGGAGACTCTCACAGGAACAATGCTGCTGTTGTGTATGGAAACAGTGGCAATCTGGTCCCAGCTGCTGGGAATGAGAGGGCCCAGTCTCTGCGTCCTTGGGTGACTTAGGTGTGTGCCAGGTGGTGGTCAGGGGCACAGAGTTTGTTTGACACTTCAAATCATTTATCAGTCAAAGTCATCAGAAAGTATGATGGCATATCTTCCCACTATAGGAAGAGTTTTAGACAGGAAGTCAGGCAGACCTGTTTGAGATCCACACCACAGCTTATTTGATCATGTTTTTGGGGATTTATGAGATCATGTGTGCAAACCACTGTGCCTGGCACATACTACATAATCAATATGTTAGGGTATTATTATCCCCCTGCCTCCATTTCTCCATAGTACCCCCACCCTACCTGGCCCAGACCAGACCCAATCCCTTCAGAGCAGTCCAGGTGCCCCTGTGTCTGGCAGGGCAGAGGAAGTAGAGCGAGTCCTGCTGAGAGGGAGCTGGGCCAGGACTCCAGGTGTCTTTGTCACCCTGGGCTCTCTGGCTCATGCTCTCTGGCAGGCCCAGGAGGACGGGCAGGTTCACAGGGCTCAGGTTGGCCCAGGCACTGGGGCTTCAACACAGGGAGCCATTGGCTCTAGGAGCAGGAGGGGTATGGCCTGGGGTCTGGAGGCCTGGCTGTCAGTCCCTGATTTGCCAGGGACTCTGCATGCCCTTGGTGGAGTCATTAGTCACATCTATAATGTGAAAGTGGGCCTGGAGGTGGCTGTACCAATGATCTTTGAGGTACCTCCCAGCTTGACCACTTCATGGGTACATCAAAGTAGAAAGTAGGTAGCTGGGGGAGCAGAAATCTCCAGATTTGATACTCTAGCAGGGCACAGTACAGCCAGATCACAGCTCTGGGCTCTCTGGGCATCTCTAGGATGAGTTACCACAGCGACTTTGCAGGTGGGGCAAGTATGGAGCAGTAAAGCATCCTCTTGGCTGCCATATCAGAGTGGGAACAAGAGGAAACCAGTGACAAATCATTCTCTTGTGTCTCCTTCCAGAACAGCTTCCCTTTGGCAGGACTGAGAGTCAACAAAGAAGGGTCAGGGTGGCCCCAGGCCTGTGCAGTCTGCCAGGGCCAGGCAGTGCCCATGGGGACCCTGGCAAGGCTAGGAACATTCTGGGAAGCTTCTCAGGCCCATTGCCTCTGCCATTGTCCTTCTTTCAGATCCAGCCTGGACTGTAAGAGCAAGCCACACTGGGGTCCACCCATGGTCTCTAGGCCAGGCCTGCCTTGAGCCAGTATAAACAGGTCCCGGCCCTTGCCCTCTCTCCCTTGGATTACCCCTCCAGCCAGGGCCAGAAACTAGCTTTTTCTGACATTTCTTGGCCTGACTGATGATGCCAATACAGGGCTATGATCACAGATCTGGCCTACTAGTCTATTGTCTGATTACCTTGCTTTCTCTGGGCCTGAGTTTCCTCATCAATAACCTGATGGAGGGTTGTCCTGGTAAATTACATGCGGCCTTCCAATTGTGAAATTCTAGGATTTGAAGATGATACTCTAGGTTCTGGCTTTCTTTGCTCAGGTTCCAGGAAAATTCTGCTCCTGGTAGTGACTGTCTCACCTCTGGACTTCCCAGCTGAGCATTCTGCTGCCCGCTCTGGCCTCCCTGGCCTAGAAAGAAGCTCTCTTCAATCATGTAAATTGAAACCTTATCTCATCTTTCCTGGATCCTCCTCCACTTCTGGGGGAGTGTGGACCACTTAAGTGTCTGTGCATGTGCGCCCACACATATCTCTATACATATTCATATCTGCAGGTAGAGGGGGAAAGTCACTTCCTTACACGTCTCCTCCCACAAGGTTTACCTGAAGCAGCTGGAAACACATTCCTGTGACTGAAATCCACAACCACAAGGCTGATTCTACCTGGGACTTAGCCTTTCTTATTCTCAGTTTCCCCATCTGTAAAAATCCCCACTTCATAAGGTTTTCTGAAGCTTCATTCATTCATTTAGCAAATATGTACAGAACATTTTCTATGGGACAGGCACAGTTCTAACTGCTGGAATGAAATGAGATAATAATGTAAAGTGCTAATTCCCATACCAGCTTGGGGCAAGTGCCCAGTCAATGGGGACTTTTCTCTCTTCATCCGCACAGTAAGATCCAACATCTGTGCATCACCTACTACATGCAACGCACTGCCATAACATTTCTGTTCTTATATTCCTTACAACAGCTCTTTGACACAGGCATTTTCATGATCACCTCCATATTACAGATGAGAAACTGAGGCCCAGAAGAGGAAAGTTATTGGTCCAAAGTTACACGGCTCATAAATGGCAGTCCAGAGCAAACTCCCTTCTTTTGCCCACTCTAGTGCACCGCCTCTCTGACCAAAGCTCACAGCTTTTTCTGCAAGTAGGGCCAAGCTCACAGCTCCATAGGCACAAGAGAAATGTGTATGTGCATACACACACACATTACATACACACGTTTATGCTACAGACATCAATGCTCAAGGTCAGTGGCCCAGGCTGAGTGCCAGCCCCACAAACATAAAAGGGCACACCCTCCTCATATTTGCCATGCTTATTCTCCACTGGAGCCCATATGCCCGTCCCCTACTCTGCATGGCTCTGGCTCAGCCCTGCTGGACACACAGCAAGCATGTGCATGCCCACAAACACAGCCTTATACATAGACCCCTCCTCTGCTTTTATGACCATGAAAGGGGGAAAAAAGAGAAACAATTTTATCTGTAACTGAGGCTGTGCAGTGGGTTCAACTGAGGTAGGCAAGGTCAGCAGACAGGGAGAGGGGGAGCTGAGGGGAATTGCCTTGGCCAGAGACAAAGGGCAGGGGGAGGGAGCCGGCAGCAGCAGGAGGAGCAGCCGGATAAGTTGGAAGGGGAACCCAGTACCTTGATAAACCATGCAAGGTCGGAGAGGGGGATGCAGCAATTGGACTTGCAAGGACTTTCTCAAGCCATAAATTTTCACTGGCTGCCTGAAGCCTGGAGCCTGGAGGCCAGAGGCCGGAAACTTGAGCAAGTCCTAAGAAAGCCAATCTCAGGAGCATCAGGGTCAGGGCCCAGGCCCTGGATAGAATAGGCGGGAGGGAGAGGGGGTGTCCAACCCTCCGGCTCCAGCCCTGTGCTCCTGCTCCAGTGTCTGTTTCTACGTGACCCTGTACTGCCAGCTCTCAGTGTGGCTCCATGCCTGTTTGCAGATATGGCTGCTCAGAGGTCTGTGTCTATATGTGTGTTGTGCATGTACAGTGCACAGCAGAGTGCTTGAAGAACACAGGCTTCAGACTCAGGTGGAATGAATATCCAAGCCTGACTCCACAGCTTAACACTGGGCACATTAGTCATCTTCTCTTCCCTCATCTGTAAATGGAGGTCAGTGTAGCCTCCTCCTAGGGTTGTAAAGATGAACTGATATAATGATTGTGACAGGCTGAGTTGTAGGGCCTCACATATAGCAAATGCTCAGTAACTTTGAGGCTTAGTATCATGTTCGACCTACCAACCCAAGAGCACCCCTCCAATTCAGGCCAAAGGGCTATGAGTCCTCAACTCCAAATGGATGTAGTCACAACCCCCAGACTCCCTGCTATGATGTCTTCATCAGCGAGCACTCAGACACCCAAGAACCCACCAAGTGCCCAGTTTATAGCCCAGGAGCTCACCTAGGGTAGCAGATGCACAGGATGCATATGAACACAACCGCAAAAAGTGCCCACATGTCCACACGTGCCTTCACATACCTGCGCACACATGTACACTCATATACTGTGCACCTGTGTGGTGCATGCATGTTTTCATGCATGATTGCATGGGTGCAAGTTCCCATACATGCTTTTTGGAACACATGCATTAGCTGGAACAGACATTTGTAATTATGATCTTAAACAAATTGCTACCCCTTTCTGGGCCTCACTTTTCTTCCTTGTAGAACAGGAATCCTATTGATCCTTGCTTTAGCCACTTGCCAAGGACCTTGAGTGAATCAAATTAAATAATGCCTATGGAAGTGTGAGGTAACCTAGAAAGTGCTATACAAACATTACCATTAGTCTTGTCAATTCTGCCTCCAAAATAACTCCCAAATCAATTTCCCTGGTCCCCATTCTGCAGCCATCACTCTAGCCCAAGCTACCATCAGGCCTCATCTAGACCTCTGCAATGGCCTCCTCTCTGGGTGTTGTTTCCCCTCTTGCCACCCAACAGACCACTGCCCACACTTCCAGGGTGTACTTTTAACAGCAAATCACTGACAAGACCCCTCCCCCACTTAAACCCTTGGGTGGTTTCCATTGCTTCTAATTTCCCCCTATTGCAGGAGGTTTTCAGCCTAGAGTCAGGCTCTGCAGCCAGACTATCTGGGTTTATGCCTCTTCACCCACTGTGGCTATACACCCTTATCTTGGGAAAGTCAGTTTACTTCTCTGAGCCTCAGCATCCTCATCTGAGAATAATAGACCTTACTCTTAGGGTAGCTGAGAACATCAAATGAACTGGCACCTGTGAAACACTGTTAGTACACTGGCTTGATTCCAGAACTTTTCTTAGTCTGGCCTCTGCTGACTTTTCCAGCTTTGGCTTGAATAGCACCTCTGCTAGGATGCCACCTCTGAATGCCAGCCTAGGACAGGCCTCTCTGCTATAGGCCCAGGGCACTCTGGGCTTGCTCTAGTACAAGTCTTATCCAGCTGTAACTTCTTGTTTAGTGTCTGTCTCCCTCACCACCAGGAAGCTCCATGAGGACAGGGCTGTGGTTATTTCTGCCCACAGATCCTGGTATATAGTGCATGTCCCTTGAATCCTTGAAGAGTGGATGAATATTGTAACACATGTTTTGTACCCTCGGGAGAGAAAAAGCTTACAGTGAAGGAGCTGCGGATGGATGAAGCTGAGTCCTGGGACCTGTGCCCAGTGATGGCCACATGCAAAAGGATTCCAAGAGTTTAGTGGGGAGACAGCAAAGGCCCCGTGATCCTCATTTTGGCTCAGGACTCAGATTTTGGACTAAAAGTGAGTCGTCAGACTTGACCATGGTTGAGCCTGGCTTAGGGGCCAAAAAGACCAGAAAAAGAAGGTAGGAATAGAACTCATATTTCTTGAACATGGACTTAGTGCCAGGAAGGCAACTGTGCATGTTTGTTTTTCTCATGCCATCCTTTGGAGTCTGTGGGCCACTGAGACTCATGCTGTGCCAGATGGTCAGCCCAGGGTCTGGCACTGTACCACACTACCCAAAGCAGGACTGGCTCCACTTCCCAATTACTCACCTCAGGGGAAGGTCAGGGCCAGATATGGAAGACCAGAGGCTCAAGGAAACCCAAACCAATAATAGTTGAGAGAGAGATTAACATGGGGGTACAGATCACACAGAGAGAGAAGCAGAGCACAGAGAAGAAAGACAGATGGGAGTGGAATAAGAAGGGGTAGGGGTAGGGGAATGAGATGAAGACAGAAAGAAGAAAGTGAGAGGAAAGGAGTCAAGTATGTGCACATGGGTGGTGCCCTTGGTCCCCTCTGGCCCCTTCTCTGCTTGTGCCCACACTGGTGATAAGACGGTGAAGCTGAACAAATACTCCGAAGCAAGCTCCCACCAAGCCATGGGCCAGTCAGCCTGCATGCAGAGCAAAATAAGAGGGCCAGGAATCTGAGGCCTGGAGCCAGCCATTTCCTTTTTGGTCCCAGGCCTGGTAAGGCAGGGCTGTGGGCACTGGCTAGAGGCCACCCCAGGGGCAGGCGCTAGTGCTCTGCTGCCCAGGGAAGGCCTCCATGCCTTTATCCTTTTTGAAGCCTGGCACAGGGCTGTCCCATTCCTCAGGAGAGTAGGAGGTATTGCTCCTAAGATCCTATCTCCATGGCTTTCAAAGTGCTCAGCGGCTCCTCTGAGCATTTTGTGGCTTCTTTTTCATGCACATATTTCCTGGGTCCCTGCTCTGGGCCACACACCAATTCAGACCCTCCATACACATGGCTTCATTTCATTATCAGAACCACTCAAGGTGGCTTCAGTGGCTTTATTCTAGGGTTGAGGAAGTGACATGCAGAACAAAAGTGACTTTTCCACGGTCAGAAATCTACGAAGCAGGAGGGACTTCTGTCAAAATCTGTCTGGTCACTGAGCTAGTGGCTCTAATCCATGATCTCCTGGAGGAGAAAGGGTAAGGAAACAGAGGCCCCATGCCTGGACCTCATGGGATGTCCAACAGGGAGCGTCATAGCTAGAAGTGGCCTGAAGGGCAACCAGCTTCTAACCTAGTCCCTCAGATAAAAAATAACAAAAATGGTGTCTGAGAGGGGAAAAGGCTTCACTTGGGGAAGAGGGCCAGAAAGTCTGGGAAGTGACAAGACAGAGTAGAAGATATGAATAACTCAGATGGGATCTCCGCAGAGTGTGTTTAGGGGTGCCAGAAAGACTTTCAACATTTGAATCCCCCAAATGTTGGCACTCAAGCCTCACTTTGATGTTTTTTGGTGGCACTAACAGGACCACACATTGGATTTGGGATTGTTCTAGAAGATCCCTGCTGCATTGCTGCCACTTTGACCCTGAAACCCTGCCAGTTCTAGAGCCTGGGGGTGAAGGGGAAGCAGGTGCATTTTTCACGGACAGTTCAGGCTCAAGGTGGTTCTTAAAGCTTTGTGCAAGAGCAGTGTCTCCTAGGGGAGCAAGAAGAACGGGGATTGAGGCAGTGCCACTCTTAGAAGGGACAGAGGGCTGTCTGAGTATGCCTCAGTCCTCTCAGTCCACCTCAGCCAGCAGTATGGTCCAGTGGATTGGTCCCAAGTTGGTGGCCTGATTTGGGCAACCCCTGTCTGCCTCCCTGGGACTTGTGAGAGCTGGGCCTCCTGGGAGCTTTCCTTTGAACTCCACTAATAAGGTCCCTGCCAACCAGCCAGATGTCCCTAGCCCACTTCCCACACCCCACTGAGTTGGGGAAAGCAATGGGCAGGAGGGCCAGTGAGGGACCCCAGGGCTTGCCCGCTAGGCATCTCGAGTCTCCCAGGGCCTGTGGAGACTAAGCTGGCACTGTAGCCACTCTGCTTCAGAGCAGAGCCCAACCAGGAGATTTTCCCGGTCAGGCCAGTCCCAGCTCACTCTGACTCCACACAGGCCCGAGGAGGTGACAACCCTATCGACCAGCTCCTCCTGGCCCCCCATTTACATCTTGATTACATTCCTTGGGAAACCGTCCAGGCCACATTCCGCCTGGCAGGCTGCTGGGAAGACCCACAGAGTACTATGGCAACGCCGGAGGGGCCAGGCCTGCCGGCCAGCTGAGCAACAACCACTAGGCTGGGGAAACTCCCTTCTAGGGCCAGTCTGGATTCCTCAACCCCGCCAACTCCAGCTAGCCCCCACTCATCCAGTATGCTCTCACCCCAGCCCTCCTTACCCCCACCCCCAGCTCCAGCCAAACCCACATGGGGCCTCGAACTCTGCAGGGCTCAACAGAGTGCCAAGTTCAATGTCCAGCTCCCCTCCCCCAAAGCCTCAGACAGGGCTGCTGTATTCCTCCAAATTCACTTCTCTAGGCACAAATACTCAGGCCCCAGGTGTGGGACGGGGAAGTGGAGGGAGTGGGGTCTGGGACAGCCTTGGTGCTGGTCTCTCCTGAGCTGTTCACCAAGTGTGCTGGGTTGCAGATGGAGCTTACAAGCTTGCTTCATTATTGTTTCCCTTTTCAAAAGCATAGTTCTTAATTAGGACCTCAGCAAGTCAAAGAGGGTAAGAAACATTTGATGAGTTCCTCAGACTATTGGCATCTTTATACCATAGTAGAAAATACTTCATTTTGGGGGCAGTAACCCTAGAAGCATTTCAGTAGATCCTGCTGAGCTCCTCAGAAAACCAGGTAAAGTTTTCTCCTCCAGCAACACCCTCCCTAGGAGAAGCAATGCATCCTTTGGATTTCCTCCTACCTCTCTCTGGCTGCCACTGTCCCTTAGGAAAGGCCAGGGTTGGAAAGGAGGGAAGAGGAGGCCTCCCTCTCCAGCACCTCACTCATCTCCCTGTTTGAGGGCAGAGGATGGGCAGTAATATAGCTCACATACCCCAAATCTTCTGTCCATTCTCCTCCCCTCTCCCTTCCACTACTCTCCCCTCTCCCCTTTTCCTTCCTTCCTTCCTTCCTTCCTTCCTTCCTTCCTTCCTTCCTTCCTTCCTTCCTTCCTTCCTTCCTTTTCTTCCTTCCTTCCCTTTCCTCCCTCATTCCCTTACTATTTTGTTAGGTAAAGGAGACCTTGTTCTGCTTACAGGCAATTGAACCTGACAGTCCCACCCACTCTATTCCCACTTGTGCCTCAGAAGGCCAGAGGAGTCTTGGAGCCTGCAAGGAATGGAGCTTGAAAACCACTGACCTTGTAGGTTCTGGCATTCTATGAACAGATGCCTCTGCCTCCTCCTGAATATGTTCCCCCTTTCTTCATCACCATCTCTTTCTTTTTCCTCTCTTTCTCCTTCTCTCTCCTTTCCTCCCTCCTTGCCTCTCTCAGTGCTCATGGACCTACATGGCAAAGTACTGCCTGGGCCCAGTCTGGCACTGCTTTCTCTGCCTGGGGCAAGTGGGCAGGAGCCTCATTCCAACACTGGGCAGTAATTTTGGGTCCCTGGCTTGGCCAGACACTGCCTGCCAGTCATGTGAGCAGAGGCCCTGGAGCCAGGCATTCCTGCCCTGCCCTTTAAACTGTAATCAAGGTGGGGGCGGTGGCACCAACTCCAAAGGGTAGTTGGAGACTTTTTGTTGTTGTCTGGAAGGACTAGGGAAGGTCAAGAATGATATCAGGTGCAGACACATCCTTGGATAGAAAAATACTCCCCTCCTGCTGTAGCTGTGGTCCAGACAATTGAGGGAGCCATGGGTTAGGATCCTGCTTAGAGGCCAGAGCCCTCTAGAGTGTCATCCTGCCATAGAACTCTCCAGAAAGAACTCACAAAAGGTCCTCATTCAGCCGCAGGCAGGGGAAGCAAGGGCCGTTAAAGGCTAGGTGCCAAGGTCTGAGCCTAAAGCCTACCATGGCTTCTCTGGTTACTGCCAGCCTCCAGTCACTGGGGCTGCTGCTTTGAGGGGCTACTATGTGCCAGACACTGTGTCAGGTACTGGCAGTACAGCTGCAAACACATAGACACCAATCCCTGCCCTCATGGAACTGATTTCCTTGTCAGGAGAGACAGATGATAAACAAAAGCCTTAAGGAGAATATGCAGAAAGCACAAAGGTCAATGGGGAAAAGGAAAGCAGGGAAGGGCTATGGAGCATGGTGGTGAAGGAAGAGAATGATTTTAACAAAGGTGGACAGGGGTTTTACTGAGAAGGTGCAACTTCAGTGAAGGACTAAAGATGTCTGAGGGTAGAACATTTCAGGCAGAGGGAAGTGCAAATGCACAGGCCCTGAGGTCGGGTGGGGAGTGGCATATATTGGTGTGTTTGAGGGTCTGAAGGTCTGGCTGAACACAGCAATGAGGAGATTAGGGGCATATTCTAAGCACTTTAGCTTTTTGTTTTGAGTGAGATGGGAGTCAGAGTAGGATTTGGAGGAAGGAGAGGGGCATGGTTGGACCAAACCCTGTTGAGACATCCTTTGGGATGCTGAGATGAGAACAGCTTGCCCGGGGGGGGGGGTGCGGTGGCAAGGGGAAACCAGGAGACAAGGAGGGGGCTCCTGAAGTGATCCAACTGAGGAATGGTGGTGGCATAGCTTCTGGATATCCTTTGAAAGTAGAGCCACCGGGACTAGAAGTGGGAGGGGGAGAGCATGAGAAAAAGCCCTCTGTGTGCCAGACCCTGAATCGAGGTCAGGATCCATAGACCTAGGTTAACTGGGGCCTGACTCTCTAGGAGTTCATAGTCCAGTGGGCTCTGTACATCCCAGTGGCTGTCCACTGAGCTGCACAGGCATGTGGGTAGGTTCTGGTCCTGAAATGCTAAAGGGACATAGAGAAACTGATCTACCAGTCCTAGTAAATAAACCAAAATGTCATCAAAGACTCCTGATGAGCCCTGATGGGTATGGCTGAGTGGGGTGTGGGCATTGACCCTCAAAGTGAATGGTCCCCAGTTTGATTCCCAGTCAGGGCACATACCTGTGTTGTGGGTTTGGTCCCTGGTTGGGGCTCATATGAGAGTTTCTCATATGAGAAACCTGATCAATGTTTCTCTCCCTCTCTTTCTCCCTCCCTTCTCCTCTTTCAAAAAAAGAGGAGTCCTTATGAATCTCAGATGAAAGCAAAAGAGGTAGTGTGCCTGGACTGTGGAGAGCAGCCTGGTTGCTGCCACAAAAAATCATCCACTCCTCTCAAGGCTGGAGGGAAACCAGAGGTCTTTGAAGCAAGTCCCCTGTGGGTCTTCCTCCTGGAGCAGTGCCTTAACCACTCCCTTACTTGCTGTGTCAGTCAACAAACATGGATTAGCCACCCCCTAAGCTATGCTGGGCCAGCCCTAGCTGGCCAGCCCACTCTCACATCCTATGGGGCTTATAAAGCTTCCCAGATAGAAATGCGAGAGGGAAGGTTGCCAGAGTAGGTCAGCTAGACCCTGTGAGTCAGGTTCAGGGGCCTGGGACTTGGGGTGACACTAAGGGCAGGGCTAATTTCCCATAAAACCCATTTCCCAGAGTGGCACCTCCCTTTGTCCTGCCACCCCTGGGGGTCTGAACCACCCCCACTGGCCCAGTTCTCTGGAGGGCAGGGCTGCAGGGTACAGGCCTTATGCCGAGCCAAGTTAGGGCTCATGAACTTCAAGGAGGACAACTGAGCAGAAGCCAAGGCCTCTTATCCCTGGAGAGAAAGGGGTCAAAGTCTCTTGGTTGATGTCTCATGCAGGACCTTAGCTCTGTATTCCTCAGTCTACAGGCGTATGGAGGCCTCATGAGTCATTCACCCTTTAATGTACTAGTACAGGGTAGAGAGAACCCATGGAGCACTGAACACTACCCTCCATAATCATTCCCCTTCACATAATTGTGCCAGAAAGTGTATTGGTTGTTCCAGATTCCAGAAGGCTTGGTAACAGTGATGGCAACAACAGCAATAATAACTATGGTTTATCAAGTCTTTCTGTACACAAGCACTGTGTTGGGCACTTAGCATGTATCATCTTATGTAAATCCCACAGCAAGCCAATAAGCTATATACTATTAATTTGCCCATTTTAGGTAGTTCAGGCTCAGAAAAGTTGAGTTCCCTGTCTAGTACACACAGCTAGGAAGAAGCAGAGCTGGGATTCAAACCAATCCAGCAATACATGCCCATTCTGGTTAAGGAGGATATAACTGTGAGCCCAGAGTCACAAAGCCAAGGTCCCTTGGCTGCTCTGGGGGGGGGAAGGGAAGAGAAGATGGAAGCCCCTCTTACAGAGACTTCCCTCCCCCTCTTCCCCTATCCTATCTCACCCTGCCTTCCCTCCTCCCCGTTTTTCTCCTCCCTCTTTACTGAATACATGGTTGTTATGGAGACTGGGGCAAGGGGCCCTCCATCTGCCAGATCTAGAGATGCAGGGCCTGGGGTTGGGGGATCTGGGAGGGGAAGTGTTTTGGCTTGAAGATCTAGAGTAGAGTGGGGGATTGTGGAGGAGGGGTGTCCTATGGAAGGAGGATCATGCTACAGACTTGGGAAAAGCCCCCCAAAGCTGCAGTGAGGGTCTGACCTGGCTCCAAACCACTGTGGTCTGGCTCCTTCTTGTTAGCAAGGAATGATGAATTCGAAAGATTACTGGAAGGATTGGGGGAAACAATGTATTTCCTCACCCACACTCAGGGAAGGTTTGAGGAGTGGGAATGTCTCCCTAAAGTCCCCAAGCCCCATTCCTCAAAATTCCTCACCAAAGCCTTATGGGTATAGGTACTATCACTGGATCTGTTTTTAAAATGAAGAAACAGGCATAGGGAATTTTCAGAGCTTGCCCAAAGTCACACAGTAAGTGGCAGAGACCAGATATGAATGAAGGTATTTTGTTCTACAGTCACCCAGTTAATCTCCTGCTCTGGGGCTGATGGGTGGCTCCCTCAGAGGACCTAGCTGAGGTATTTCCTGAGATCCTCCTCTGGGGGACAGAGGAGCAGAGAAGGGATCCAGGAAGCCCAGCTCTGCTGCTCACTATCCACATGTGGAATTTTGGGCAGGCCATTTCATCCTTGCGAGCCTCAGTGTCCTCATCTATAAAATGGGGCACTAGAATGACTCCAGCACATTGGGATATGGAAGCACCTCTTCCTTGTTCCCCAGTAATAACCTACACTGAGCCCCACATTGTTGGGCTTCAACTTGGCCTGACTGTGGGAGTCACTTCATGAGTCCCCCTGAGACCTCCTGGTGAAGGCAGTTCTACTGTGGCCAGCACCACAGGTTGGCTCTACCGGGAGAGTTGAGCCTAGCAAGGGTGGACCTGGGGTCTGGTCCTGATCTCTACCCTGTTTCTGGGCTCTGGTTGGTAACAGTGCCCCAGTTCCAACCTTGTCCGCCCCTGCTCTGGTCCCTAGCTGCTCTCTCTAGTGCCTCAATGACCTGCCCAGTCCCCTGGGGCCCTGAGGACTGGGCTCTGCCTTGCCTCTTTGCTTGTCCCCTCAAAGATTCAAGTCCAGCCTCCCTCCTATGGTCCTGCTGCCACCTCCTCACCTGCCTCCTAGACTGCTTAGCATCGCCTGCCCCTGGACTATTTGCCAGTCTCTGTGTTTTCCTTTGGATATCCTGTGGGACCACAGACCCCACAGCTCCCTACAGCTCCTCCACTGCTGACTGTGGCCACAACCTTTCTGAGGATCTGTTGTGTAGAGGAAGGACTGTCAAGTGGGTAAGGCAAAAAGCAAATAAGCAAAAAGAAGCCCCTGCTTCCTATGCCCAAGAGCAAGTGCTTGGCACTTAGAGGTGCTTAGAAAAGCATTCTGCCCACTGCTGGTATTCCCTCCAGTCTCCTCTCCTGGGCAGCCCTGGGGGTGGGAGGTGTGTCGGAGGAGTGCTGGGAGGCTGCTTCTCTGCCCTGGAGACATGATCTAGTTTGTGCCTGGCTCCAGGAGGTAGAGGTCAAACCTCAGCCATGCTGAACAGAAGAGAGGAGAGAAGAGGGAGGAGGAGGAAGTGCGATGGGTCTGGCAGTGGAGAAGCTGGGGCCAGGGCAGGCCGAGGAGGGAGGGGAGCTGGGCCAGGGTTATTTCTGTACAATAATACAGAGGCAGAGGGCCAAGCTGACAGGACAGTGATTAGTCTTTGGGGAGCAAAGGCGAAGACTCTGCCGGAGAGCCTGGGGCTGGAGGAGCTGGCTGGGGGCCCAGTCCGGTGGGCTGGAGCAATGATTTCAGAGGCCCGGAATCTGAGGCGAGCTGGGCCCATGGACTAGGGAGCAAGGAAGGTGGAAGCAGGGAGAGGGAAGCTGACCATCCCCCACCCTACCTCTAGCACAGGAGGCTGGGCAGGGTGTGAGCTGGCCTGCTCTGCCTCTGTCTGCCACCATGGGATTATATGGCTGTGGCGGGGGGGGGCGGGGGGGGTGCGCAGTTTCTGCAAAGCATACTTCCTAGGCTCTGGCCTGGCCTGCAGGGGATTGGTGTGGGGGGAGATTGCGTGAGAAAGCCAGAAACACAAGGCTCAGGAACCTCAGGGGAAGAGGAAAGCTTGCTTTGTCTTTCCCATGGGATTTCCAGTCATGAGGTCTAGGAGAGGGATTGTGAGAGGTCAGGGAGTGGGAAAGGTGGGAAACTCATTTTTGGGAAGCACTGTGGACTCCTTGCTGTGACTGTTACTATGCATTACCACCGTGACACCTCCTGCTAACTGGGTGAGGTAGGCATCATCACACTTGGTTTACACAGACGAAGCTGAGGCTCAGAGAGGTGAAGTAATTGCTGTAACATTACACAGCTAGAAAGCAGTAAAGTAATATTCAAACCCTGGACCATCACCCTTTAAAGCTCTGGTTTTGGAGGCAGTAGGCTCTAGTCTGCCAGTACTGGCTTTGAATCTCCCACCTGTTCCTTGCCAGCGGCATGACCTTGGGCAAGTTGCTTCACCTCAGTTTCTTCATTTGTGAAGCGGAGCTAATAAGAGTATGTAACTCCTAAGACTGTTGTGAGGATTAGAGGAGTTAATATGTGGGAAGGGTCTCAAACAGCCTGTGGTGCACAAGAAGGAGTACGGTATGAAGATTTACCACTTTCCTCTGTGGCTTCCTTTAGTGGATGGAGTGTGGGAGAGGCAAGGGAGTTGTGTGGGGGAAACACAAGGCAGAGAGTCATTCCAGTCCCTTTAGAACTGGAGTCGTCCCACCTTTGGACAATAGTATTAGGACTCTTCCAACAGAGAGCCCTTGTGACCCAGCAATTCCACTTCTGGGAATTCATCTGAAGGAAATAATGGGTCAAGAGAGCAAACATGTATATACTGGGATGTTCCTTTCCAGGCTGTTCTATACAGTGAAAAACAGAGGCCTGCTTAAATGAATTATGGCATATTCATACACAGCAGCCATGAAAAACAATGATGTCACTCTTTAGGTATTGATATGGAAAGAGATTCCTGATACAGTTGTTAAGGGAGTCAAAGTGGTTTGCCACACTGCAGGTAGGCAGGGTTTGGGAGATGAAGTGTTGGATGGTCAGGCATGGGGAGGGGAACTCATTCCTATTTATGGGGCTCTTGAAATTGATTGACTCTGAGCATTTGTTACTTTTATAATCAGAAGAAAACCAACAATAAAAAACCCTCCAGCTGGAAAGTGACTGTCTGCATGAGTCTTCAGGGCCTCTGGCTGAGGGGGTTCCCTGGCATGAGTGACCTTTCAGCTCAGGAGCCAGACCAGTGTTCCACCCTAACCCTGTTCTCCCTGCCAGGAAGTGAGTCAGGGGGCAAGGGTAACAAAAGAGCCTGGTGTAATCAGACAAACAAAGTTTAAAGCCACTGGGCAATGTGACCTTCCTCATTCATTCATTCATTCATTCATTCATTTACTTATTCCACAAACATTTATTAAGGTCCTCCTATGTGTCTGGACTAAGTAATGAGAACAGAGCAGTGAACAAAATAGACAAAAGTCCTTGCACTCAGGGAGCTTATAGTTTAATGAAGGCAGACAGAGAATAAAGAAGATAGATAATACAGAGAGTGTATTGGATGGCAATAAGCACTCCCAAGAAAAATAAAACAACAGATGAGAAGAGTGAAAGTGGGGGTGCAATGGTGCAATTTAAAATAAAGTGGTCAGGGGAGGCCTCTCTGCAAAAATTCCATTTAGGTAAACACCTCAAGAAGGTGAGCCCTGGCTGGTGTAGCTCAGTGGATTGAGTGCGGGCCTGCGAACCACACGATCGCGGTTCGATTCCCAGTCAGGGCACATGCTTGGGTTGCAGGCCAGTTTCCGGCAGGGTCCAGTTCCCTGCAGGGGATGCATCAGAAGCAACCATACATTGATGTTTCCTTCCTCTCTCCTTCCCTTCCCCTCTAAAGAGGAATAAATAAAAAAATATTAAAAAAAAAAGAAGGTGAAACCATGAGAAGAGTTCCAGGAAGAGAATTCCAGGCAAGGGAACATCAAGTGAGATAGCCGTGGGTCAGAGGGTGTTGGGTATGTTGAAGTATAGAAAAGAGGCCACACAGTGTCAGCAAAGGGGAAGGGGGCAGAGATGCATTCGAAGAAAAAATGAACATGAAAGCAGGTAGGACCTCCTCAGCCTTGGTGAGGCTTCAGGTTTTACTGAATGAAATGCAATCCAGTGCAGGGTTTGGAACGGAGTAGTGAGGAATACGTTTATAGGATCACTCTGGCTGCTGTCACACAAATAGGTTGAAGGGGAAAGTGTCAAGGAGGAAAGCTGGTGGACTTAGGATATTGCTATGGCAGTAATCCTGGCCAGAGGTGATGGGGGCTCAGACTAGACTGGCAGTAGAAGTTGTGAGGAATAGTCAGTGAGCACCATAGTCCCTTTCTACTCTAACATTTTAGGTTCAGATTCCCCACCAAATCTCAAATGAGCTGTGGCAAACTTTTCTTTTTAGTGAAAATAAGGCATACAGGTATTGTAGTATAGAAATATCCTTCTTAGCTCCTCTGAGCCCCAACCTGCTCCCAGGGCCCCACCTGACCATCCAGCTTGTCAGCTCCAGAAGAGCAGGGTCCTTTGTCTCTTTGTTTCACTGCTATACCTCCAGTGCTTATAACAGTGTCTGGGGCTTACTTGGCACTGAATGAATGAATGAATGAATGAATGAATGAATGAATGAACAAAGAGTGTTGGGGAAGCCTAGAGGAGGGAGCAAGGAATTCAGCCAGATAGTGGGAAGAGGAGAAGGTCAGTGATGGGTGGGCACAACTGATATATCTACTCAGCCAGATCCCTGGACAGTACTCGCAGGCTGCAGAACATGGGTGCAGGTACAGATGGGCCATTTTCCTCACAGCTTCAATGACTGAATGAGTGTAAATGTTTGCCATCTCATAATTCAGTGGGTGTGGAGGGGAGGATGAGAAGTGGCTGCCCTACCTTCCTGCTTGGGCAAGAGGCTCCAATCTCATGAGTAGGGAAGCAAGTCTAACAAAATAGAGTTAGGATCCTGACTGAGGGGAAAAATTTAGGGAAAAACAAAAGCAACAATTTGTAACCCACCTCTCTGTCCTCCACTCTCACCACCCCTGCCCTCCTGGAACAATCCTTCTACCTCCCCCAGGAGCCTCATTCTCATTCAACAATCTGCCTTCATAACCTCTCTGTCTTCCCTCCTGCTGAGCATTTTCCAGACTCCACAAGCCCTCTTATTTCTTTGAAATCCTCACTCCATTCAGTGGGAACTACCTTTAACTTGGAAACTACCCCTAATCACTTTTCTTGGTAACAACCTTACTTTCTACAAACACCATCACCCTCACTTCTGTTATAGAAGCCTCCCTATCCCTACAACTTGAGAGAAGGGCAGATTGGCCCCCACCACACCACAGGCACACCAGTTTTCCTCTCTGTTATCTACTGATATACCATAGTCATTATTAATATTATCAGGGGCAGCTCTTACAAAGAGTATTAAGCATATTGCCAATAAGAGAAGTAACAAATTATATCTCACTATTGTTTTATTTTACACTTTCCTGTTGATTGGTCAATCAGGATTTCTACTTAAATATGACAGATTGAATAAATACATTTAGTACTATTTCCTCCCCAGGTCCCACTAAATTGACAGTAAAGGGATTTTGAAAAAAAACCCCATAAAGTTAAAGGACTAAAAGGGTAACAGAGGAGACAGACAGTTGCAACAGAATGCTGGGAGCTGGCAAGCAGATCGAAGAGGACCAGGGAGAGAGGAACCCCAAGGTGGCAGTGGGGGAAGTGCAGAAGCAGACCAATTTATTCTATAAAAACCTCAGAAATGTTCAGGGATGAGGTTCACCAGATACCTCTGGAAGTGGGGGTATATTTGAGCTGAAAACCAGTGGATTGATTAAAAGTCTGAATAAGAAAAACCATACTTCAAAATGCCTTCTTCCATATTGGAAGAATACCAGAGGTTTACTCTGAAGAGAGGCTGGATGTAGAGATGCAAGCCTCAGCTGAAGGCAGGGGTGCATCCCAGGAACAAGAGGTACAAGGTGATAATCTACATACCGAGCGGCAAGGCCTCCCGCATCCATTCCTCGCTCAGCTCTAAGAACACTGGCAGCCATGATACTATATCATTTCCCTTCCCCTGCAAAAGATTGGAGGCTTCCTCTCTGGGGAGTCTCATATGTGGATATTGCCTAAAAAGCCCAGAGAACTCAATTGGGATCAGTTGAAAACCCCTATACTCTGCACTCTGCACACAGGATTCCAATACACTTTTTAATTCCTTACTCTTAAAAATAAGTTGACAACCAAGGATCACCAGACATTTGAGAAAATCCTTTAACTTAAAAGACAGAGACCAAAACAAACAGAAAAAAATGAATTAGAGAAAATAGACAAAGTGCAGAGAACATAAGAAAACTAAACATAAACAACCATGATGTCTTAGTGGCTTGCAACAACAAAGGGTTATCTTTTGCTCATGTCGTATATTACCTGCATGTCAATTAAAGTTCTGCCCTATGTTTTCTTCATTGCAGAATCTGAGCTGAAGAAGGAGCTACTATCTGGGATATCAGCAGGCTCATTAGCACAGGGAGAAAATAAGATGGTGGAATCACACAGTGACTCCCAAAGCTTCTGCTCAGAAGTGGAACATGTCATTTCCACTATCATTGCATTGACCAAAACAAGTCACATGTCCAAATCTGATTCAACACTGCAAAAATTGTAATTCAACTGCATGGTCGGGCCCAATAGACAAAGGTAGCAAATCTTTTGGCAATACCAGAACCTACCAAAATCCATGAAACAAAAACAAGAAGCAGTCAAAGAAGAAAAAAGAAAGTTTAAAAATTATCAATATGGGAACATAAAACATCAAATAAACAAGCAGGGAAATAAAGCTGACAGCAAGTAGACAAAAACATAAAAGAATGAAAACAGAGAAAATCAGAATGCTCCAAAAGGCCAGATATCTGAATAAAGGGAGTGCCAGAAAGAAAGAAGAGAGACAACAGAGAATAAGAAACTGTTAATAAAATAGTTCAATTGCATTTCTCAGAGTGGAAAAATATACATTTCTGAATTGAGAGAGTACATCAGGTATCCAGCACAATAAATTTGAAAAAACCAATAACAAGTCATATCTTTGTAAAATTTTAGTACACTTGACAAATAGATTCTAAAAGTTTCTGGAAAGAAAAAAATAGGTGCATACAAAGTCTCAAGGATTAGAACAGCATAAAAGTCCTATACTGTGCAAGGGAAGCTAGAAAATAATGAATTAATATCTTCAATTAAAATTTTTTATTTATTTGTTTTTAGAGAGGGGAAGGGAGGGGGGAAAGAGAGGCAGAGAAACATCAATGTGTGGTTGCCTCTCATGTGCCCCATACTGGGGACCTGGCCCACAACCCAGACATGTGCCCTGACTGGGAATTGAGCCAGTGACCCTTTGCTTCACAGTCTGGTGCTCAATCCACTGAGCCACACCAGCCAGGGCAATATCTTCAAATTTTTTAGGGAAAAATAATTTTCAACTTAAAATTTTATACTTGAACTGTCAATTAAATGTGAGACTAAAACAAAGACATGTTGAGACTAACAAGTTGTCAAACATACAGTCTGCATGCACACCTTCTCAGGAAGCTACTGGAGGATCTGATCCAATACAAGGAAGACTAAATTGAGGCAGATCTGGAACTGAGGAGATGGGGAAGCTAACATAAGAGGAAGGCGGAGGTGATCCTCAGGATGGTGAAACAGGGAAATCCCTGAATAACAGGCAGCCAAACAGCAACCCCAGTGCCCAAGCAGGCCAGCTGGAATGGATCACGGAGGATTCCAGGGGAGGTACTTCCAAGGATAAGATGTTTGGACAGATTGAGATGAGATTTACTGTTCTGGCAGATAGTTTGCTGATGAGTTAGTCACAGGTACAGAGAAAACCAATCAGACACATGCAAAAATTGAGACAATTATTAATTCTAGGAAACACAAAAGTTATTCAAGGAAGAGCATGTACTCATATGAAACCTCAGGGTTCACATTTATATTAATGTCAACACTGACTATTGAGAGAGCTGTAGCAGATTGATGGGAAGGGAAGTGTTTGTGTAGAGTCAGGTGGATGAGAAGAGATCAAAATACTTGTCTTCTAGAATGGGAAGGCAATAGATTAGATCTAAACCCGAACAATCAAGACATAGCACTACAAAATTTACAAGTATGGACAGAAATATTTTTCAACTAAAAGGGATGAAAATATTTACCTCTAAGGAGTGGGAATTGGGTGTAGAAAGTACTAGGGCAGGGACTTCCTGTTTTTGTTGTTACTTATATATTTGAGCATTGAAGTAAAGAAAGAAATTTGTTTAAGTCTGGTTTTGTTATAAACCTTCCAAACTACGTACATCAATAAAATCCTTTTTATATTTTATTTACCTAATTAATGGTAAGGCTGAATATCTTTTAACATGTCTATTGGTCATGTTAAAAGATAGAGGAACTATATTTGTGGTTCCTCTTCTGTAAATTTCTTGGTCATATATCCTTTGCCTACTTTTCTTTTGGGTGGTTTGCCTTTGAAAGCAGTCATGTCTAGCAGTTCCTTATAAATTATAGATTCATATATTATTTTTTTCAACAAACATTTATTGAACAAGGACTGGTGCTGGGGATACGGCAAGCACTAAGACAAGCCAAATCCTTGCTCTCAGAAAGCACACATCCTGGACAGACAGAGGACAAGTGAACCAGCACACATACACACTGCTTTCTGATAAGCATTAAATGCTCTGAGCAAAAGGGAAGAGGGTGACAAGATGGATAGTGAAAAGTGGGGCATGGTTTCTTTGGATTGGTTAGTCTGAGAAGGCCTCTCTGAGGAGATGAAATTTGAATCATTCAGGCTTCATGAGGATTTAGGGACAGACATAGCATTTCAGACACCAGGAAGAGCAATCGTAGATGTCCTATTGGAAAAAAAGGGTGGGGGTTGGAGGGTGATAGAGAAACAGAAGGAAAACCCCCATGGATAAAAGTTGCTAATCATTTCTTTCAGTCTGCCACTTGTGTCTTAACTTTGTTAATGGTGCCTATTGTCATAAAGATATTTCAGAATTTTGATGCCAGCAAATCTACCAATCTTTTCATTTAGAGCTATTGCTTTTTGTGGTTTCTTTAAGAGAATATTTTTCCCATATCGGTATTATAACCATACTTTTCAATATTTGTATAATAGTAATAGCTTCATACTTTATATTTTAGATTTTATGCTTTTAATTTATCTGTCATCTAATTTTTCAGTGGTGGGAAAAAAAAGATCTATTTTTTTTCTAAAAGGAACCATTTGCTTCAATATCATTTATTGAATGGACCATTATTTCCTTACTGATTAGAAAGGCCACCTTCATTAAATACCAGATTACCACATACCCATGGACATATTTCTGGTCTCTATTCAGTTGCTTTGTTTGGCATCTCTATCCCTGTGCTAGGTCTGATTATTAGGCCATTAATCCTGCCTCAGGCCAAAATGGCTATTCAGGGCTTTTGTCCATTTTGATTGCTGAGTTCATGATACACCCATTGTTATGGATTCTGAACAGGAGTTCTAGCAAACACCTTTTATTCTGAAAAAATGTATGAAATATTTTGTTATATGATAAAACAAGACTAAGTCCTCCTTTGCATTGTTCTTCCCTTTCAAAATTGTTTTAGCTCCCCATGCACATTTTGTCCTGCACATGAATTTTCTAATTTGTCAAGTTCTGTGAACATTCCTGCTGGGTAATTTGACTGTGATAAAATTAAATTTATAGATTAGCTTGGGAAGAATTGATATTGTTACAATATTGAGTTTTCCCACCCAGGAACATGTATGTTTCTCTATTTTTTAGGTCTCTTTCAGTGTTCTTCAGTAACATATTCTAGTCCTCTTTTCATATGTCTGGCATACTTCTTGTTTGGGTTTTCATTAGATATTTTCTAGTTTTGTTGTTTTTGTGAAAATAGCCCATTTATCAATGTTATTTCTAATTGGTTGTTGCTGTTTTCCATTGATTCCTTTTTAAATCAACTTCATTTTAGAACAGTTTTAGACATACAGGAAAATTCCAAAGATAGTAGAGTTTTCATATACCCCACACCTCATTTTCCCTATTTCTAACAACATGTAACAAATGACTATGGTACCTTTGTTACAATTAATGAACCAATAGTAATACATTATTATTAACTGAAGTCCATAATTTATTCCCTATTCCTTAGTTTTCCCCTAATCTCCTTTTCCTGTTCCAGGAACCCATCCAGGATACCGCACTTCATTTAGTTGTCATGCCCCTTAGGCTTCTCTTGGCTGTGACAGTTTCTCAGACTTCCCCTGTTTTATTGATGACCTTGATAGTTTTGAGAAGTGCTGGTTGGGTATTTTGTAGAATGTCCCTCAATTGGGATCTCTCTGCTGGTTTTCTCATGATTAGGTCAGGGTTATGGGCTTTGGGGAGGAAACCTACAGAGGTGAAGTACCATTTTTATTCAACATGTGAAAGGAATAATCAAGAGGATATCATTGTTGATGTTAACTATGGTCACCTGGCTGAGGTGTGTTTATCCACTAAAAAGTTACTTCCCCCCCTGTCTATACTGTACCCTTCAGGGGAAATGACTGTGGTCAGTCCACACTCACAGATTAGGGAGTTATGCACCACTTCCTTGAAGACAGAGTACATAAAATTTTTGTAATTCTTGTGCACAGGAGATCTCTCTCCTCTCCATTTGTTGATCTATTCAGTCATTATTTCCTATCAGTATGGACTCATGGATATATATTTTATATTTTGAGTTATAATCCAACACTACTTTATTTGTTTTATTGCCCAGGTTTCTATTTTGGCCATTGGGTGCCCTTTCAGTTGGCTTCTCCACTCCTTTGAGCCCCCTCCCACCCCTACTCCACACCTCAACAGTGTGTGTTAGGTTTCTTTTAGTACTTCCTTACTTTATGATACTATGAGATGTCCCAGGTTTATCATGTATAATTCTTGTCCCAACCCTAAAATCAGCCATTTATTCAAGGGTCCCTGGTTCCTTTTATTGGAGAATGGTACTAGAAACTAAGATCTAGGCACTAAGTGTGCTCATTGCTTCTGGAGTGTCACTGCTTCTAGGCCCTCTCAGCTGACAGAACAAAGAAATACTTGTATGTATACTAGCCCACATGTATACACACATCTATAAATATTTCTATGTGTAACCACCTAGATCTATATATCAAGCTAAAACATGAGTTCACGTTGTTGTCTTCAATTCTAATCTGTTACCTCATGGACGATTCTAGCCCCCCTCTTTTGCTTATCAGTAAACTCTCACTCCAATAGTGAGAAATCTTGTTTCCACCATCTGCTAGCATTCCCAGAATTGTTCAATTCCAATATACATTGAGAGTAGTATCAAAATTGTTAGCTCATATCCCTGTGGGAAATAACTTTATCAAGTACAGTATAGTGCTTATGTGCAGTTTCTTTTACCTTTAGTCTTACAGACTAATGATGATTTTCAAGGTTACTGTGGTCAATATCCTTTCTCCTCATTGTCTTTCAGTGAGATTATTTCATACATTTGCAATTCACTTAAATTCTTTTGTTACATTCTACATTTCATTCTGGGATCCCCATCTCCCAAATTAGTTTTAAAAATTTTGTATATATTAAGGTTCCCTCTTTGTGCTATAAAGTTCTATGGGTTTTGAAAAATACAGAATTATATATCCATCATGACATTCCATGAACATATTTTCACCACCTGAAAATACTTTGTACTTCACCTCTTCAACCTTTACCTTCTTCTTGAGCCTCTGGCAACCCCTGATCTTTTTACCCTAAGATCATCACTTTAGCTTTGCCTTTTTCAGAATGTTGTATAATTAGAATCATATAGTACATAGCATTTTCAGACTGGCTCCTTTCACTTAGCCTTCTGCATTTAGGATCCACTCCTGTCTTTCTGTGGCTTGATAGCTCTTTTCTTTTTAGCTCTAAATAGTATTCCATTGGCTGGATGTACCAGTTTGTTTATTCATTGACCTAGTGAAGGACTTCTTTGTTGTCTCCAGTTTGGGGCAATTATGAATAAAGCTGCTACAAACATTTGTGTGCAAGTTTTGTGTCAGCATAAGTTTTCAAGTCAGTTCAGTTAATACCTAGAAGTGCAATCACTGGATTATATGTTAATACAATGTTTAGTTTTGTAAGAAACTGCCAAATTGTCTTCTGAAGTTGCTGTATCATTTTGCATTCCCAGCAGCAATGACTGAGAGTTCTTATTGTTCCACATCCTTACCAGCAATTGGTATTGTCAGTTTTTGGATTTTAGCCATTCTAATAAGTGTGCAGTGTTGTTTTAATTTGCAATTCCTTATAGATAAATGATGTTGAATATATTTTTATATAATTATTTGCCATCTATATATCTTTTTTAATGAGGGTTTCTGTTCAAATCTTTCACCCATTTGTAATTGGTTTGTTTTCTTATTTTTGCATTTTGAGTTCCTTGTATATTTTGTATACAAATTCTTTATCCAATATGTATTTTGCAAATACATTTTCCTAATCTGTGGCTTACCTTTTGATTTCTCTAAGAATGTCTTTCACAGAGTACATGTTTTTAGTTTTAGGAAAGTATAACATGCTAATTTTTTCTTTCATGAATCATGCTTTTTTGTCTTGTATGTAAAAACATAACAAACCAAAGGATACAGACTTTCTCATATGTTTTCTTCTAGAAGCTGTATAGTTTTATGTTTCATATTTAAATCTATGATCTACTTTAGTTTTTGTGAAAGGTGCAAGGTCTGCATTTAGGGTTTTTTTAATTGAGATAAAATTGGTGTATAACAGTTATAAATTTCAGGTATACAACATTAAAATTTCATATCTATATACACTATAGTGTGCTCACCACCAAAAGTCTAGTTTCCATTCCATCACAACACATCTGACCAGTTTTGTCCATTTCTCAGTCCTTCCATCCCCTTCTCCCCTGATAACCACCAATCTGTTGTACATATCTATGTGTTTGTTTTTTTATTTGTTTTATTGGTTCATTTCTTTTTTATTTCAGATATGAGTGAAATCATATGATTTTTGTCCTCTTCTGTCTGATTTACTTCACTTAGCATAACACCCTCAACTTCCACCTAAGTTGTTGCAAATGACAGGATTTCGTCTTTGTATGGCCAAGTAGTATTTCATTTTATATATATTTATCTAGTCATTGGTAGAGAGATTGAAGTGTTCCATTTTTATGTATTCTTCTGAAGAATATGAAAACACTAATTCAAAAAGATATGTGCACCCCTATGTTCATTGTTGTTGCTTTCTTTCTCTTGTCTTGTTTTTTGCATATGGGTATCCAATTATTGCAGCACTATTTATTGAAAAGACTATCCTTTCTCCATTGATTTGCCTTTGCTCCTTTGTCAAAAATCAATTGACTATATTTTCATGAGTCTATTTCCCAGGTTCCCATTAGGTTCCTTTAACCTATGTGTCTATTCTTTTACCAATACCATGCTGTGTTCATTACTATAACTTATTACTTACTATCTTCATTACTATAGTCAGTATTGTAATTGGGCTGTATGAGTTCTCCAACATTGTTCTTTAGTATTATTATGTTGAAAATTGTAGGTCTTTGCCTTTCCATATAAACTTTAAAATCAGATTGTTGATACAAAAATAACTTGCTGGGGTTTTGACTAAGGTTGTGTTAAATCTATAGATCAAGTTGGGAAGAATTGCCATCTTAACAATATTGAATCTTCCAATCAATGAACACAGTAACTTTACATTTCATTTAGACCTTTGACTTCTTTCATCAGTTTTGTAGTTTTCCACATATAGATCCTGTACATATTTGTTAGACTTATATTTAAGTATTTTATTTCTTTTTGGTGCTATTGCAAGTGGTATTTTTAACCTTAAATTCCAATTGTTGCCCTGGCTGGTGTAGCTCAGGGGATTGAGCTTGGGCCTGCAAACCGCATGATCACGGTTCGATTCCCAGTCAGGGCACATGCCTGGGTTGCAGGCCAGTTCACAGCAGGGGACTCACAAGAGGCAACCATACATTGATGTTTCTCTCCTTCTCTCCTTCCTTTCCTCTCTAAAGATAAATAAATAAAATCTTCAAAAAATACTTAAAAAGTCTACAGTTTATTTCTAAAAATTTTTTTTAAAAGCTAAAAAAATTCCAATAATTTATTATTGATATATAGAAAAGCAGTTGACATTTGTATATTAACTTTGTATCCTACAAATTTACTATACTCATTTATCAACTTAACAGGTTTTTGGGCAATTCTTTGGGAATGTTTACATCGATAATCATGTCATCTTTGAACAAAGGCAGTTTTATTTTTTCTTTTTACTCTCTACATTTCTTGTTTCCTTTCCATGTGTTATTGCTCTAAGACTTGCAGCATAATGTTGAATAAGAGCAGTAAGAGAGGACATCCTTGCCTTGTTCCCAATCTTAAGAGGAAAGCATCTAATTTCACATTAAATATGATGTGAGTTGAAGTTTACCTCTATTCTTGATTTACTGACAGTTTTTTTAAACATCATGAATTGGTGTTGGATTTTGTCAAATGTTTTTTCTTCATCAGTTGATCTGATCATGTGTGTTTTTTTCTTAAATTTTTTAAAATTTAATTCTTGTTCAAGTACAGTTTTGTCTTATATTCCTAGCCCTGCCCCCCCAGTGCTCCCCACCTCTATTCCATTTTGGCCCCCCACCTTAGTTATTGTCCATGTGTCCTTTACACTTGTTCAATTTTTCTTAAATTTTTTGATGTGATACATTACATTGATTTTTCAATTTTGAACTGGCCTCATGTACTTGAAATGAATCCTATTAGAATTCTTTTTATTTAATCCAACTTGCTAATATTTAGGCTTTTTGAATCTGTGTTCATGAGAAATACTGATTTGTAGTTTTCTTTTCTTGTAATGTCTTTATACAGTTTTGGTCCCAGGTAGTGCTGGCCTCATAGAATGAGCATGAAATGTACACTCTACTTCTATTTTCTGGAAGAGATTGTAGAAAATCAGTATAATTTCCTTAAATGTTTCATAGAATTAACCAGCAAAACCATCTGGGCATGACACTTTTTTGGAAAGTTATATATTACAGAGTCAGTGTATTTAGTAGATATAAGTTTTTCAGATTAACTCTCCATATGTATATATTAGTAATTTATATTTTCAAGGAATCAGTCTTTTTCATTCAAGTTATCAAATTCATACACATGGATTTATTCATAGTATTTCTTTATTATACTTTTAATGTCCAATCTTTCATTTCTGGTATTTGTAATTTTGTGTCTTTTGTCTTTTTTCCATATTAGACTGGCTAGATACTTAGCAATTTTATCAATATTTTTACAAAACTGTTTTTTTGCTTTGTTATTATCTCTATTGTTTTCCTATTTATTTTCATTAATTTTTTGCTCTAATTTTAATTATTTTTTCTTCCACTTTCTTTAGGCTTAAATTGCTCTTCTTTTTTCTAGTGTCCTAAAGTAGAAACTTAAATTATAGATTTTAGACTTTTGTTTATTCCTAATATATGCATTTAATACTATACATTTCCCTCTAATCAATGATTTTGCTGCATTCCACAAATTTTGATAAGTTGTATTTTCATTTCAATTTTGTTAAAAAAATATTTCACTTCCCCGGAGACTTCTTCTGTAACCTATGCATGTTATTTAGAAATGTGTTGTTTAATTTCCAAGTATTTGAGGATTGTCTATTGATAATTAATCTTGATTTTTAAAATTTGGTAAAGTTGAAGTTTTACTTGTTGTAATAATTTTTCATTTGCTTCTCTTAGATTTTCTAGGTAAACTATAATATCACTGCCAATGATGATGATTTCTATCTTATTTTCCAATATACTTGTTAATTTATATTTCTTACCATATTACTTTGGCCATGATCTTCAGTACAATGTTGAAAGAAAATGGTGATTCTGGGTACCCTTGTCTTGTTCTTGACTTTTATAAGACAGTCTTCTAATAATTAATCACTATGTGCAATGTTTACCGTAAACTTTTGTTTTCTTCTTTACTGTATGTTTTGGGAGTTTTGTTTCATTTTAATGAGAAATGAGTAGTCAATTTTATAACTTTTTAAAGAACATCTGTTAAAATAATGATACAATTATTACCCTTTCATATGACAATTCAGTGAATTACTTGATAGATATTTCTAATATTGATCAGCATAGCAAGGTGAATTCAAATCCCAACTCCTCTACCACTTACTACTTGTGGATTTATATAACTTCTACCTTCCTCAGATTTCAAAGCAGTGGAGTTACCTCAAGAAGCCGTTACGCAGAATATTGATATATAGAACCTAAAACAGATCTTAGTACATAATAAATACTAAACACTTTTTAAGATTATTGCTTTCTTGAAGGTAAATTCTGTAATGGTTAAGATTCACCTAATGCACTATTAAATTTTATTTGCTAAATGTTTCTTTATGGCTTTTTCATTGCTGTGATTAACTTGTAACATTCTTTACATATCCTGTTTTTGTCCACCTTCAGTATCAGGGTTATGCTAACTGCCTAGAGTGAGTTGGATTGCTGTTTATCTTTCTCTGTGCTCAGAAAGAGTTTGCATAATAAAGAAAATCATCTGGGCCTGTTGTCTATATCTGTATTCATTATATATTATTATATAACAAGTTACTCCAAAATTTAGTGGCTTAAAACAACAGACTTATTATTTCATAGCTTCTGTAGATCAAGAAACCAGACATGGCTTAGCTAGAGACCTCTGGCTCAGGGTCTCTCATGACCTGCAGTTAAGGTGTTGACTGAGGCTGTAGTCATCTCAAAACTGTACATATGTAGGATCTACTTCCGAGCTCAGTCATGTGGCTGTTGGTAGGATTAAGTTACTTGTGGGTTGTTGGATTAAGGACTTCAGTTCCTCTCTGGATATTGGCCAGAGGACTCCCTCACATCCTTGACATGTGAACCTCTCCATAGGGCAGCTCACAACATAGCAGCTTGCTTCAAGGCCAGAAGGGAGAACCAGAGAGTGCCAGGATGATAGAAGTAACTTAATATTTTTGTAACCTAATCTTGGAAGTGGCACTCCATCACTTTTGCCACAATTCTATTCACTAAAAGCAAGTTGCAAGGTCCAGCCCACACTGAAGGAGAGAAGATTAGACCAGGGGCTGAATGTAAAGATGCAGGAGTTATTGTGGGCCATTTTAGAAGCTGTCTACCACAATTTTTACTGGTATATCTTTGACTACCTTTCCCTGCCAAGTCCTTCTATGGTTATTGGTCTAACCAGTATTATACTATTCCTCAGACAATTTTAGTAATTTATTCTTTCCTAGCAAGTAAATCCACCTAGGTTTTCAATTTTACTTGTAAAATAAAATAATCTTCTCTAGAGCTGAAGTTCATTCCTATTATTATTTATGTCTTTTCTCTCTTTTTCTTTTTTTTAAAAATATGTCATTGGTATAGTCTGTTACTTTTTTCTTTTTTTTTAAAGATTTTATTTATTTATTTATCTTTAGAAGGGAAGGAGAGAGGGAGAGAAACATCAATGTATGGTTGCCTTTCATGCGTCCCCTGTTGGGAGTTGGCCTGTAGGGAACTGACCTGCAACCCAGGCATGTGCCCTGACTGGGAATCGAACCGCGATCCTCTGGTTCGCAGGCCAGAGCTCAATCCACCGAGCTACACCAGCCAGGGCGCTTTTCTCTCTTTTTCTTTATCAGAAAGAACATTTATCAATTTCATTGGTCCTTTTAAAAAAATCAGTGTTTTTTTGTATTTTTTTCATTGATTTCTACTTTTATCTTTAATTCCTTTTTTTACTTTTGTTTCACTTTTGTGTGCTTTCCCTAGCTCTTAAACACTTAATTTAATCATCCAATTTTTCTGTTTTTTAATAGCTAGATTTAAGGCCCCACATTGTCCTCTGAGTACTGCTTTGGCTATACCCTGCAGGTTTTGATATATAGCTATCTTATTTTTTTCATTTTGCATTACTTTGTGGTTTCTAATCTGATATTGTATTTGACTAGATTAGAAGTGTTTTTCCCCTCTTGCTTCCAATGGCATATATTTCAAACCACTGTTTTGTTGGTAAATGTAATTTTTCATCCTCGTGTTTAATATGTGACCTTAAATGATTTTTATTATTTGGAATTTGTTGAGATATCCCTTGTGGGTTAGTACATCATCCATTTTTGTAAGTATTCACTGTGAATTTGAAAAATGTATGCACTTTCTGTATATTAGTACAAACATACACGTTCAAGTTTGCTAATTGTATCATTTAAATCCTATATGTCCGTATTTAGTCGGTATGTTAGTAAGTTACCACCTGATGTGACAATTTCTGCAAAAGGTCTGTTTTTACACTCCAATTGTGAATATGCTGAACTCTATTTTAAGTCTATGTTGTAAAGGCTTATGATCACAACTGTGTAATGGCTTGTGCCTATTATCAAGGAAATATCTTTTATTTTTTTTAATGGTTTGGCTTTGAATTCTGCTTTGTCTGGCATTGATATTGCTATATTCATATTCTTTTAATTGGCATTTGTGTATATTTTTCAATATTTTTATTGTCAACCTTTTTCTGTTACTTTGTTTTACGTATGTATTATAGTTTTAAAAGCATTTATTATATTTCTAAGCTTGTAAGGCTTACCTGTACCTTATTAATACATGTACTAAAACTTATACATTCTTTGTCAACAGTTAGCATTAATCTGATCTCTATTCTCCCCCCAAACAAGGCAGGAAACTTAGTATGCATTTTCTTAGCTCTGCTCCCTCTTCACCATATCTTGACCATGCTGTCAACCCAACCACTGTGCTGATATCCTTTTTTTTTTTAACAGATTGGCTAATTTCTTTGCTCATTGCTTCTTACATCCCACTTGTTGTGCTCAAATTCATTGTGTTCCTTATTGCAATATTGTTTATTTCAGAGAGGGTTTATGACTGATAACATTTCGGAGTACTGGAATGTGTGAAAATGCCTCATTCCACCTTTCTTAGGGTCTCTTGGTACTGGGCACCAAGTGTAGTCCAAAATGGTAATGAATTTTTAAATATAAATAGTATCTATCATTTCTAGAGGTGCAGGGTATGAAAGGAAGTCTGTTAGCTATATTCAGTCCTCCATTTTACTCTCCCCATGCTTTTTTCTTTTTTTAAATTTTTTAAAAATTATTTATTTACTTACTTTCAGAGAGAGGGGAAGGGAGGGAGAAGGAGAGGGAGAGAAACATCCATGTGGGGTCACCTCTTATGTGGCCCCCACTGGGGACCCAGCTCTGTGCCCTGGGCATGTGCCCTGACTGGGAATCCAGGCATGTGCCCTGAATGGGAATCAAACTGGCGACCCTTTGGTTTGCAGCCCATGCTCAATTCACTGAGCTACACCAGCCAGGGTCCATGCTTTTTTTTCTCAATCCAGGCCTCACTAATATTTGTGTGTGCCAGGCCTGGGAAAGCTATCCTTATATCATTCCTTTCTTTGATCCCCTGTCCCCATCAGGAAAAATTGTCAATTATTAGGAATATGATTGGACTAATAAAGGGGTCAAATCACTATGCATCCTACCTCAGGATAAGGGAATGGACTGCTCATCTTTCTTTTTCATCCATGGGGATAATGCCATATGCTAGCATAGGGACAGTTTTAATCAGCCATTATTCTTGTTTATCATTTTTTCCCATGAAGCCAGTAGGAGTGAGCTAAGTTCTGAGATTCAGGTTTGGCCTTGTAATAGAAAGAGGTCCCTCAGGACTCTAGGCTAGGCTGTACAACCCTATTCAGCATACCAGAGCTTGCCCTGAAGTTTGAAGCCTAACGCCCAGCTGACATGGAAGTGCTACTTTGCTTTCCTTTGCCATTGTTCTCTGTAGATATATGTCTCATGGGAACCTTGTGGAGAGAGCTTGCTTTGATCTGGGGCAATATTCTGCTATTCAAAGGTCCCTTGGGTCACAATAGGACACTAATATGTCCAACTGTAGCTTCATGGTAATATTATTTTTGCAGTTCCACTTTGAAGATATAAAGAGGCAAAAACTTAATATGCCTTCAGTGAAGAAGACATGGTTGTTAATTTCAATGTGCCAAAGCCTTAGGGCTACTACATAAGTTTGTAGAAGTAATGGACTACATGGCTCCAGGGTGCTACCTTCTCATCATAAACTATATGGATGGCACCCCTGTAATTGTGCACCACAACCCTATATGGTGTCCCTGCCCACCCCTGCTCCAGTTGCTTAGGAGGATGTTTGCCAATGCCTTTGCCCTTAGGAAATGGCCCTGTAAATTTCTGCTGTCTTAATGTTCCAAGTTTTGTCTTATCTTGTTATGGTGTCTTATCCCATACTCCTTGGATTAGACCTATCAGCTCTTTGACACTGGCTTCGGTTACATTTGAGGTTTAGAAAGCAAACATGTCCTAGATTATATAGATGGGAAATAGAGAAATCAGTGTTCAAAGCCAGGACCCTCTGACATGAAAGCCTACACACTGTCTTCAGGCAAGGGTTGGAGAAATGCAGCTGGCGAAATGGCTGAGGTTTTATTCTATCTAGCCCACGGATGTCATGGTTATCCCAGACTCCTCTATTTGTTCATCACATTTTTCTATGTCTCCACTGAGCAGTCACTTAAAGCCTCTCTCAACTCTACCATTGGTGACATAGGATATCTCCAATCTCTTTTCTGTTAGTGAAGTCTCTTTTGGTTGCAGATGGAAGGAATCCAACTAAAACTGGTCTAAGCCAAAAGGGTATCTTGTTAGTTCACAAAAATAAGAAGTGCCAGGGTGGTCTGGTCAGGCAATGCTAGATCCCAGGCTTAAAGAAAGTCAATCTATGTTTTGGATGCCCATTTCTCTCAGTAGGCATCCTTTTCAGGCAGATGCTTTCCACAGAGCTCCTGAAAGTCTAGGCTTATGTCTTCTGGCTGCTTAATCCCCAATGTCTCTCTCTTCATATTTTAATCTAAATTCCAGGGAGGACTGGTATTGGCCCAGCTGAGGTCACATGACTCTGCATAAGCCAATTACTCTGTGCAGTGTAATGGAATGTTCTGATTGGCCTGGGTCACCTGGCAACCCTTGAAACTGACTCACATGGATACACAGTGTTGGAGTGGTTTCCCAAGAAAATTTCAGTACTGTGGTTAGAAGAAAAGGAATAGAGGTCGAGTAGATGAAAACAATGGTCTCCTGCATTTCTGATTTTACATATGAGAAAACTGAGACCCAGAGAAGGGTAGGGACTAGCTTATGATTATATGGCGTGTGTGTCAAGTACTTTTAACTGACTTTTGCAGGCCGAGATTTAAGAGAAGCTGCTTACTACATTTTTCCCAACATCACAGATGCTAGGATATCTCTGGTGGCGATTTTGAAGTTTTCAAGGTCAGGAGAAGTTGTTGGTCTAACAGGATTACAAATGTGTGCTATGAAAAAAAACCTAAAAAAACCTAAAACACTGTGTAATGGAAATCAAGGCACTGAAATCCTAGTCATAGCTCTGCCACTAAATTACTGAGTGAGTTTGGGCAAGCCCATTTCTCACTCTAGGCCTCAGTTTCCCCATCTGTAATCTGAGAGGGTTGGGTTGAATGGTCTGAAAGCACACTATAAATTGATGCTTTTGTTCTACTCTTGGAGAGGGAGGGAGAGAAGGAGTCCCTCTTCTCCATCTGGAACCATGTGGAATTTCTGCAGTGGAGACATTTAACCTGACTTTAATTTGAGTTGAAACGTCTGATATTTCTGATAGTAATAACATGCCCTGGATAGAGCGGATGGGTGGGGGAGCAAGGGCCCCTGAAAAGAACACCAAAAAGCCCTCTCTGTTCCTTCTCTTGAAGCACAGCCCCCAGCAGGCAGGGCAGGGGGGAGGGGTCCTAGCACCAGGGCTCAGGGAAGTGGGTGTTCCTGAGATGCTGGGTCAAAGGAATCCATCCTGGGCTGGCAGGCAGCCATGCTGGCTGCATGGCGGGCTTTCGGCACCTCCTTCTCCCTTCAGCCTGCCCCATCCTGCCCTGCCAGGCCTGTTGACTGGCTTCAGGCTGGGCCAGGAGCAGTGAAACTCTAGGGTGAGGGCCAGATAGTAGGTAGTGCATGAGGTGCCACTTGAGAGGTCAGACACATGCCCTGGTAGAGCAGAGAAGGGAAGTGGTGTGAGCGTGTGTGTGTGTAAGGGTGGGGTGGGGGCAGTGCTGGTGGGACAATAGCTTCTACCAGGTGTGCTGGTCTCTCTCTAGACATCCACCTGCCCCCCCCTCCCGCCAGCTGGGTTCATCTTTCCATACAAACATCTCCTCTTGAAGACTCCCTCAGTTGCCACCCCATCCTCTCCTGCTGCGATACAGATGTTTCATCTTAACCCTCCCTCTGTCACAAAGTAGTCCCTGGCCCCGAGAGGTGCAGTGAGTGGGGTCACTCATTCATCTGGGGATGCAGCTAAAATTTCTCAACTCTTTTCACTACTAGGTCAAGTGAACAGTATATTAGACAGAGAAAGTGGAAGTCCTCCCTTGTGTCTAATTTTGTGTGCTCATACTGTATTTATTCTCCTCTGGAGATAGCAAACTGCTGGTCACTAGCCACTATATAAATAGTGCCTGGAGTTTGTGAATAAGTGACGCCCCTCCTCCAGGTTTCCCATCTCATCTCCAGCCTGTTTTCCTGCCTTAATGATCCTTCTGTGATGGGGTGATGAGTGGGCACTGGAGAACCCATGCTGACCGACTAGCCCAGAACAGGCAGCCCTCCAATTACCCACAGCGCTCAGATGAGGAGCAGGCGGGGGTGGGGTGGCGAGAGAGGGTTTTCTTCCCCCCTTTAAATATATATATTTAAGCAAGGAAACAGATTTCACTTTCAATCTTCTTTCCAAGGGATTGTTATAAACAAAAGCAGGTCTGGGGCAGGAGTAGGAGGGGGAAGAGAGGAAAATGATTTGGGAGATTAAGGAGGCGGCCACGACAGCGTCCCCTTTTAAACCTCAATAAGGTTGTTTTTCTTGGTCGTTTTTTCCTCCTTCCCTCTCCAGCCAGCGTTACTTAAAAGGAACATTATGTTATCACAAATCAGATTTCCAAACATCATCTCCAGGTCACTGTGAACAGCTCAGCAATTTGGCTACAGATTCTTGGAGAAGACGTCCCCTTTAACCTCAAACTCAGGAGGGAGCTGCCCCCATCACAAATGCTAGGGAAGCCCTCCTGGCTGGGAGAGGAGAGAGGCAGGGCTTGGGGGGCACTGAGAGGGGGTTCTTGTGCCTTCAGGGAGGAAGGTATACAGGGAACACCTCTCCACCCCACCTCCAGATGCCTTGAGGAAATAGCTGGGGACCCTCAATGCCTGATGGAGGACATCCTTGGCTCTGCTGGGTGGGGGTAATGTGGGTTTCATTTTTCCTCTGCCATAAACTTGGGGCTTATCGATGCCATGGAGCTGCCAGGGGAGATTAGAGTCAAGTCTGGCGCCCTAGTTCCAATGCACAGTGGGAGACCACAAGTATTCCAGCCAGGACAGTGTGAGCCAGGGTGAGATAAGGGTGAGGCTGACAGTGTGAGGCAGATGAAGGGCTTCTAGAAGAGTGATGCTACCTCTGTGGTCTGTTCCCTCTAGCCATGCAAAAGGCCAGCCTTTGCCCTCAACCCTACTTTCCCTCTCTGAGTCTAGGGCAGCAGTTGAGGGGAAGAGGAAAGAGAAAGCAGGCTAGGAGTTGTCTAAGGTGTCTAGACCTGGGTTGGAACCGCAGCAGGAAGGATTTGATGATAGACACAAAAGATTTCAAAACAGTAAAGACTGGAAACCAGTAGAGCAATTTTTCTCACAAAGAATTGAAGTGAAGCAGTGAACTGCAAGGAGCTGGTGATCTTGGCATCTAACCAAATGGAAACAGCTGAGTGACAATAATTGGGATTGGGGTTCCTGCATGTTCTGCATGTTCTGGAGGACACTGCCATAGAGCTGAATCAAGCACAAAAAGTTAAATTCCTGGTCCTCAAGTCAAAACATTCTATCAGCGACCCTACTTCCATGAACACGTGTGTACTTCCCAATATCCCTGGGATGCAAGAATTAGGACCTCCATTCCTAATTGAGGAAAAACAGAGATTCAAAGAAGAAGTGGCTTGTAAAGACCACATAAGGAGTTAGCTCAGGAGTTGAAATTAGCCCTGGGATCTCCTGACATTCACTACAGGATCTTTTCTTTGCCTGGCCTTTGTCCCAAAGACTTCCTAAAAGGAGCAGGTGACAAAGCAAGCCTAGGAGTGGACTCTCAGCTTTGAACGGGGTAGAGGTGGTGAAATAGTCCAAAAGATAAAGAATGGCCCCGACAGTGTGGAACCCAAAGAAAGAGTTCCACTGGCAATGCCCAAACTCAAAGAAGTGGTAGAAAGGCCTGCTCGACATGGCAGGGAGGGCCATGCCATGCTGATATGTCAGAGATGGCTGTAAACAGGGACACCCAGGGGCTGGGGGTCTTTTGGTGGCAGTCCTGTGCCTGGAGAGTCAGTGAGGTGAGTTTAGCTGGTTCAGGTGGCAAGGCCCATGATACCCCTATAGTCACTTTATGACCTTGGGGGTGGAGGAACCAAAGGGACTCCTTGGAATCAATGTAGGAGTCACAGCCAACCAAGAGTTTTTTCCTCCTGAGCATTGCAGTATCCTGCCCTAAACAGTGCCTAAGGGACACATGCAGTACAGGGAAAGGAATAGCAGCTCACACCTACCATGAGTCGGGCTCTCATGCATCACTATCCCATCCATTCCTGCCAATAGTCCTGTGAGGTGGAGACTGCATTCTCCATTTTGTGATAGAAAAGTCAGGTTTTCATTGTAAAGTGGAGGAAGGGACTTGCCCACAACTCATCAATAATATAGCACAGACGTTGAATTTGAACTCAGCTCTGTCTGACCAAGACTCATGCTATTTCTGTCTAGCCATGGCCTCAGAGGTGTAGTCTGAGATCCCTCAGGGGTCAGGGTGGGAGGTGCCCAGCAGAAGCCCCAGGGAACCCTCATTTTGATCTTCCAGTTTCCCCAATCTGAGGCTCCTCAGATTCTCTAACCTCAGGAGTGAACCTGAGGTACTGGGCAGGCCAGACACCAGCAGCTTAGGAGGGCTGGGGGTCTAATTGGAGACAGCCTTTTGCTACTCCTCCATCTTCAGACTTCTCCCTCCTCCTAGGCTCCTTTGCTCTTTCTCCAGAGCTCTCAGACTTAGCACCTAGGGAAAGCTCTGTCCCAGGGGAGGGGGCACTGGAAGGGCATTCTGCTTTGTTCCTTATGCCACTGATCCCCCAGACACTTGGCCTGGCCACCCTTCCACCATATTTCTTTGGGAATAGGGTTGCAGGCAGCCGTAGGTAGAGTGGCGCCCAACCTATCACCCCCACAACCAGGCCGCTTAGCCATCAGCACTGAGCATACAGAGGCCTCTCCCTTGCTCGCTTTATTTATCTTGGCCCAAGGACGACACGCCCGGATCTGAGGGGAGGATGGAGAGGCCATTTCCAATATTTCCTCCCGGCCTCTTCATGCCCCTGAGATGCCCCTTAGTACCCAGGAGGACAGGGACAGAGGTCAATGATCTGAAAACAATAGCTTTAAAGTGGGAAGGGGGGGTTGGGCTGGTGAGAGGGAGGAAGGACTAGAGCCCAAAGACCTGTGGTGGGCCGGCAGGTACTGTAAACCATCCTCAGAGTGTGGCCATGAGGACTGGCAGGGAAAATTGAAGATTCAGACCTCAGACCCGCAGCTGAGCTTGCCCCAGGCCCAGCCTCAGCCAGTGATAGGTAAATGTGGGGAGGGGCAGGCTGGCCTCCTCTCAGGACCAGGACTGCACAACCCTACAGAATTGCCAGCCCTGGAACTGGTTCTAAGTGTCCTCTGTCTAGGCCCGTAGGAGGAGGGGGTTTGCAGAAAGCTCCAGGCTTGTGTTTCAAGAGCCCATTTGCCTCAGCAGAGCAGCCCCACCACGGAGCTCTCAGCCATCCCCCTCTCCAGCTTGTTTGCACTGCTGGAATCCCTGTCTCCAGTTATCATGTCCCCCGCCACACCCAGCTCTGTCCTTCAGCCAAGCCACACACATGGAACTGCTTTCATCTCCCTCCTCTGATGGGCCTGCCCTTTCCCAAGGGCTCAGGGACTTCACTCCTCTGGATTCCCTCCAATTTGTCTCCATTACCCCCATGTTCAGGGACAGTCAGCTGCACAGTGGCCTCAGAGGAGAGGCGGGAGGCGTGGGGCTGCAGCAGGCTGGCCTGCTCCCCGGGGCCCACTAACATCGGGGAGGGGAGGACATTTCCTGTATCTCTCTGCCTCCCTCTTTCCTTTGGGCTCTGCAGGGGCCTGAGGTAGTGGTGGTGGGGGGATGGGGTCACCTCAGTTCAGTAGGCAGATTTCTCTGAGCAGCCTTGATACGGGAGACCAAAGGGGTCTGACTTGGTTCCTGCCCACAAGGGTCTGGTAGTAAAGAGGTCATATTACTAATAATAGTAGTAATAACACCATGACAACACTTACCCTGTGGTGGGCACTTCCCTTAGCACTGCACAGAGATTAATCATTTCCTCCTCACAAGCCCTATGAGGCAGCAACTGTAACTATCTCCATTTGACAGGTGAAGAAACTGAGGCTCAAAGAGGTTATGGGAACTAAGGAATATCAGCTGGGGCTACAGTCCCAGGGCCTGTGCTCTCCACTGCTACACTAAACCTGGCCCAAAAACTCAGCAAATGTTTAGAGGAGAGACAGATATTTTCAACAGGGTGGCTCCAGGAAGGCTTCCTGGAGGAGGCAGCATTTTCAAAGAGCCTTGCAGGGAACTTGGACAGGCAGAGAGGTGGGAGGTCATGCCAGGTGAAGGTAATAATAGGAACAATGACCCGGGAACAGCACATTGTAAATCAGGTTCAGGGAAAGCAAGGAGCTCAGCATGGCAAAGACTGAGGAAAAATGGTAGCCTTGGGAGACAAGACTGGGGAAATGATGGGTCCTCTTGGTGGTAAGGTTCAAGGAGGGGCAGAACTGCATCAGACACTGGTTTGAAATCTCACTGGGGTTGCAGGTAAAGAATATGCCAATTGTTGAGCAGGAGGTTACCCTGTTCTGTTTTGTGGTGACAGCAGTGGAGAATGTCAGGAAAAGATAATATATGGACAGGAATTGGTTCCCAAATGGATGTGAGTTATAAGGGAGAGTGAGGAGACCACCGAAGATCAGGACACTGTGGAGGGGGAGCAACTAGGTCAGTGGACCATTTGCTTCAGGACATGGGGAGTCAGAAACCTGTGGGGCATCCAGCAATATCCCTACTAAAGGGAATAAGAGGAGCCCTGCATGGCTCCAGTGTAGAGCCCATGACTTCAAAGGGTAAGAGACGGAGCTGGGAAAGGCTGGAGCCCTGAGTACCAATTTTACTAGTTAGGACCTGACTCTATAACCAATGGGGAGTCCTTCAAGGGTTTTTATACAGGGGAGTGATGCAATCAGATTTGCATTTTAGAAAGGTCGCTCTGGCAATATTATTGATGTTATCAATATCAAGGATGGGTATCAGGGAGACGCTGCTTAGGAAGCAGGCCTGAGGAGGGATAGTGGGTATGGAAAGAGGGGACAAATGTGAGATATTGCGATGGTAGAAAGGGTGGGACCTGGAGAAAGAAAGCAAGGCCAAGAAAAAAAAAAGAGTAAGTGACACAGCTGCCACATGGGAAGAAGCAAGTGAGAGTGGGGCCAGCCAGAGGGAGACAGGTGCCCACCAAGGGTGAGGCAGAAAGAAGTGGAGTGGCTGGCAGCCAGGGAAAGAAGTGAGAATGGGGCCTGTTGCTTCCTCTGCACTTGTTTGCTCCCCTGGAGGGCCTGGCCACAGGCCTTTGTTTGAGGACAGAAGAAATGCTTCCAAAGGCAGCACCTCCCTTCTGCCACAGGTTATAAATCTCCAGGGCCAGACGCCCGACACACACACCTGCCACAGGCCTGGGCTTGGCAGCTGGGCCACCAGGGTAGGGGCCAGCACTTCCCAGGGATGGGAGGCTTTCCAGGCTCTGTTTCCAAAGGAATTCCCAGCTGGTGAATCACCAACAAGGAGGAGGAGCCCATGCATCCCTGAGCAGGACTCAGCATCTACAAGGTGGGGGTTGGGGGGCATGTTGTAAGGTGAGAGGCCAGCAAAGGGGACAGATGGAGGGAGGGGTTCACAAAGAGGAGCCAAGCCTAGCAGGGGAGCAAGGCAAGGAATGGGTGCACAGGAGGGTGGGGACCAGGGATCTGGAACCAAAAAGGCTCCCTTGGGTCTCAAACCTCTGATGTGACATGGGCTTGCCCCAGGGGCTAAGGTGGCCAGAGTCACAGGGAGACACTGGTGTCAGGGACAGTCATTGTGAGGCCAAAGGAAGGGCCAGCACTTCCCCTGTGCAAACAGTGCAGACTGAAATCAGCTCAAAGCTGGAAGGACTTTGGCAAATGTATCCCAATGTGTGACAGCTGGGAAAGCAGGGAGCTCAGAGATGGGGAGCGACTGGCCAACTCCACATAGCCAGGAAGTGGTAGAGCTGGGATATCACCCAAGCCTTTAGCACCTGGTCCTAGACTTCCTGGCACTACCTTTTGTCTTCTAGCAATAGGAGATGACAATAGAGATGAAGATAACTTGGGACTCCCTCTGCCCTCATGTGGAGAGAAATTTCTCCCCTGTAACTTGCTGAGGACAAAGAGGTCAGAGGGCAGACTGCAGCAGTAGTAATTGGCAGGTCAAATGGAGTGGTAATCTTGGAAGAACTGAACATGGGAAACTTGGGGCAAGCATAGACAGAGGCAGAGAGGTGATTCTGAGAGGGTAGAACGAAAGCATTGGGAGCCATTGAGAGAAACTGGGCACCAAACTAAACAATGACAGGATGTCTGACTGTAGGTTGAATGGCTGTTGAGGGTGGCTATTAGAGAAGTGAGGAGGAGAGGATGGGGAATGGGGACAGGGAGGACAAGGTTCTAGGAGTTCTCAGAAGAGAGAGACACTTGTTTTAAGTGGTAGCTGTAAAGAGACCATGTGAGGCTGGGTCTACAGGGAGCTTGGTTTAATCTGAACTCCAGAAAACTGACCAGAGATAAAGGTAAAAAACAAAAACCAAAAATCTCTGGCTTTGTCTGAGGTGGGTGAGGTGGGAGAGAGACACTGGGTGACCACACCCTGGGGATTGTCTTTAGGGAAAAGGTTTTTGAGATGGAAGTTTGGAATTGGGCTGGATGGACAGGTGGCAGCATCTCCACATTTTCTTTGGCTTTGACAGACTGTGGGGGCCACAGACTAGGGTTAGCTGTCCACACCCTCTTCAGTGCATGGATAGAAAATTGGCATGCATGTTGCATGTGTGCACCCTCTTGGTTACATGTACTCTTGGGAAGCCCTGTGTGCTCTCTGCATAGGAAGACACCTCTGGGCTCAGTATCAGAGGCTACAATATCTTCAGGGCACCCCTAGGCTGGAGTCCCAGCTGCCTGGTCTGGACCAAACTACACAGGCCTCTCATTGACCTGGCATCCTGGACCCCATTTCTGCCATTCATGCTATACTGGGAGCAGAGGGGGGTTCTTACTTACCCCCAAAATAGCCCTGGCTAAAGAGGACTCCAGCTTCCTCTGCTGTCCCCTCCCAGTGGCCCCCACCCAGGGGAGTTCTGTCCATTCTGCTGGCTCTCAGAGCAAGCTTCATGCTACAGCACCAATAGCCACCCAGACCATGTTGTGGCCTTTTTCTCTTTTGCCCTGGATTTGGCTTCAGGCCTCTGAAGTAAGCCTGCCAGACTCTTCCACTGCCCAGAGCAGTTCTTAAGCAGTTCCTTAGGAGCTCCTAGTTCTTAAGCATTTTCTACCCTCTCTACAAAAGTCCCCCTTTCTGATGCCCCAGTGCACACAGTAGGCACTGATATGAGCTTGTTGATGGTGGAACAGACACAGAAATAAAATTGAGTATCTCCTGATTCCCCAGCCATTGAATGGTGGCAGCCAAAGTATTTTAAAGGTGCCATGAGGTGGCCAGATCACCTGACCTTGGTACATATGCCATCCCTGAGGGTGGTAGTGGTTAGGACTGACCCAGAGGATGATGGTGTGGGGCAGATGGGGGTGGGAGGGCCACAGAACATCTTGTCATCTTCTGGTCACTGGTAGGAGCAAAGACAGACTCCTTAACTCTGCTGCTTTGTTTTCAGGCTGCCAAGCCTATCCCAAGATTGTACTCAGAGTTACAGGTGACCACAAGGCAGTTAGTCATACTGTTTGAAGAAGTATCTAGGGTGTTTTCAAAGAGATAACAATATGGCCTTTGTCTTTTTCCTCCTTCTCTCTTTTTCTCCTCACTTTTCCTGTCCTCTAATTCTTAATGTGGCAATTTTCTGAACCTCCTCCAAAAAGGGGAAAAAAGAGGCTACCAACTAGGCTGAAGAGGGGATTGGGGCAAATCGGTCTGTCCTGTGAACTAGCTGCCCTGCGGTGCCTAGGATCAAGGCAGAGGCAGTAGACAAGACTCCTTCTGCCTCCCTAGAAGAAAAGTTTACATAGCTGATCCTATCTTAGGTGCAGTGGAAGTTAACTATCTATTTCCTGGTGAGGCTCCAAGGGCAGATGAACACTGTGCTGGTTTGTGCACGTACGTGCCTATGCAGAAGCCGAGGGATAGGGTCACAGGCACCCCAGGTCACCTGTCAGACCTGAGTTGGGCCATGGGCCTTTTGCTGAAATCTTCAAATACTTGGGTCCTTTCTCAGTACTCTAAGCCAGGGAAAGTTCTTCAGAGACAGCATCCCAGCCCATCCACATCCCCTCATTTTGAAAGTGGGAGAAAACTTTCTATCAGTCAAATATTTCTGTACTGACAAAGTCCTCCAAAGGTATCCATCCCCCCAGCTTCCGGACTAGAAAACTTTTCTCCCAACCTAGTAGCCAGCCCCCTCCTGCCGTGCTCATGCATTCTGGTCTCAAGAAAAGAAGAGAAGCACTGTAAGGCCTATGCTCCAGTGGCATTGGCCTTGGACTACTGCCTCAGCCATCTTCCCAGAAGGTTTGGGAACCCTGAGTGCTGACTTCTGAGCACTAGACTGGGGACCCTCTAGGGAAAGTGAATAAGAAGCCACATGGTATATCTACAGGGCATCTGGGGGCCCAGGGCCCCTCTGCTGCCGAGGATTAGTTCGGAGTAGGGCCTTTAAGGCTCCAGGGAACTTCCCCGGCCTTTCTGGCAGCCTGCCTGCATCTCAATTTCTAAGCAGAGCTCGGGTCCTGGCCTCAGGAGCAGCCTGAGTTCCAACCCTGGGCCTTCTGAGATCCTCAGAGTAGAGCAGCCCCAATCAGCCTTTGGCTGCCTCGCTTCCTGCAGGTGGAAAAATCATCCTATTTATCCCCAAATGGATTTGTCTACTCCAACAACAAACAGACACAGAAATATACATGGAGTCACAAGGCACATGTGTAAAAGACAGATCTATGGACACACAGAATCAGTCTTTCTGGCCCTGGCTCCCCTCTGCTTGCTCTCTGGCTTTCCTTCACTCTGTGTCTCTATCTCTGTCTCTGTCTCTCACTACCCCCTTTTCTAACTCTTTTCTCTCACTCACCCTTTCCCAAGGCTCTCTCCTGCTTGCACTATAGCATTTATCAAAGTGACCTGACCTCATGTTGTAAAAATATACAGCGTGGAACGAAATCCACCTTAAACTCTCTTCTAAATATATTAAAATAATAGGAATTCTCATCTGCCTGATTGAATTTGCTGCTTGATATTAGAAGCATGCCAGGCCCTGCTGGGCTGAGTCTGGGGCAGGGAGGGGCCGGGATTCCCTGCCTGAATCCTCCATTCTGGCCAACAGCTCCACCTCCTTGGGTGGGTGGGGCCATGGTGAAGGAGTGAGGCTGCATTCTGGCCAAGAAGCCTTGGAAGGCCACATCAGCCAACAGCCACTGAGCAAGTGCAGACAAACACCATGGCTCCTCTGGCGCACACAGTACCTCATCTTGTCTGGAAGCCACAAGCCTCTGCTACACTCTGGTCAGCATGAGGGCTCACAAGCCATCCTGTAGTTAGCCCCAAGTTTTGTCAGCACACACCTACGTGGCCCACAGGACCAGAGTTCCTTGAGGTCAGGGATCATGTCTTGTTGTTGTTGTTGTTGTTCTAAAACTGCCTGGTACAAATAAGAGATCAGGGAAACATTTGTTTCATGACCAAATTTGTTCATTTCATTTTTTCATTTAACCTATATTTATTGAACCTTTAGCGTTGGATTGGCCAAAAATTCCACTACATTTTTTTCTGTAAGATGGCTCTAGTAGTGCTTAGTTGTCCTTAATTTCATTAGAAACAAGTGTCTTACATTATATTGTGATAGCTGTCATATCAGTGTGCATTTAAAAAAAACTTATCAAAATTGGTGAATTATGCCCTGGTTGGTATGGCTCAGTGGATTGAGTGATGGCCTGAGAACCAAAGGGTCACAAGTTCGATTCCCAGCCAGGGCATATGCCTGGATTATGGGTTAGGTCCCCAGTAGGGGGCATGTGGGGGACAACCACACACTGATGTTTCCCTCCCTCTTGCTCCTTCCTATCTCCTCTCTCAAAAATAAATAGATAAATAAATAAATAAATAAAATCTTTTAAAACTTGGTGAATTTTTGTGTAGCTATTTTAATATTGAAGATGGAAGGAAACAAGCAATATTTTCAGCATATTATGCTTTATTATTTCAAGAAAGGTAAAAATGCAACTGAAACACCAAAAAAATATTTGTGCAGTGTCCAGAGAAGTTGCTGTAACTTATCAAATGTATCAAAGTGGTTTGTGAAGTTTTGGTACTATTGGCATTTTGGCCAAATGATTCTTTGCTGTGGGGCTGTATTATGCATTGGAACGTGTTTTAGCAGCACCCCAGCCTCTACCCTCTAGAAGCCACTAGCAGGAGATAGATGACATATTCAAAGTATCCAAATCAATAAAGTTATTGGTGAAAAAGAAAGTGTCTTTTATTTTATGGAAAAAAAAACATACTAGGCTTTTTGGCCAACCCAATACATGCCCAGCACCGATAACCACTCAGAATCATAGTGAACTGGCCCACTCATAGCCAAGTACAGAAGGTAGCAAGTGCCCTGGATCAGACATTTCCCATCCTCCCACTCCCTAGCACAGCAACAACAGGACTGGCTAAATTTTAGACTCCATGCTGCAGACTACAGCTTCTGCCTCATCTTGGCTTGCTCTGGACTTGGATATGAGGATGCTGGCTCCTTTAGAAGACACTGGGCAAGCAGAGAAGGGGAAAAGGCCAGGGGCCTGGCTGGCAGTGAGGGGAGCTTCCAAGTGGGCCAAGTTTGGTGCCAGAGTACAGGGAGTGAGTCAACACTGGGCCCTGAGGTTCCAAGAGGAAATATTCATTGCACAGTGATCAGACTGGGAATGCCACTGCAGAGTCTGTTATAGGTGGATTTGGTGTCTGGGAGAAGAGTAAGCATCATCTAAGGAAGGGCCCCAGGGTGCAATATAGTTGGTACAAGTCAGCTTGTGCTGGTAAAGGTTTAATAAGTTGCTCACTGGAAGGGAAAGGGGCCCTGATTTGCAGTATTTGCCAACTACCATGGTGTGAATCCTCACAATGTCTGAATTCAAGGTATCAACATGACATCGTGAAACATGGATCTGGAAAGAGACAGGTACCAGCAATGCCTGTGAGCCACTGTGAGCCTTGCCCTGTCAACATCAGGAGTTTAGTTCTTAGAGAGGTACTGGCCAGAGGCTGCATAGAGTGAAAGAGCTGGGCTGGGGACAAAGGGATGCACGCTGGGGAAATTTCTAACACCTGGGACAACCTGGGGGCCCTGCCAGTGGATGGGGCCAGGAAGAGGGTAAAGGTGAATGACAGGAGATGGAGAACTGGAGGCAAGTGGTGACTGAGGTTGTGTCAGTCATATGGCCTCTACCAGGACGGGCTTGGAGATCTGGTGGCTGATGTGATGTCTGCAGAGGCAGGAGAAAGTGCTGATATGTTTGATCCTTAAAGTCAGAGCACACCTTTATGTAGTACTTCCACTGTGTCAAGCCCTGTATGAGCATTTCACGTGTATCCATTCATTTGATCATCAAAACCACGTACTGAAGTAGGTTATTATTATTATTCCAAGTTTATAGAAAAAGAATGAGACACAGACAGGTTAAGTAATTCTCCCATGTCCCATAGCAGTCTGGCTCCAGTCTATTCTCAACCATTACATTGTACTGCCTCTAACAGTACTTCTCTAATGGAATCTTCTGGAAGTAGACATCTTCCCTGGGCTCATAATACCCAACAGAGTTCTCTGGCCTGATCTACTGATCCTTACATGCTTCCTCTCATCCATTTCCCTACATCTTACTTGCCAAACAGGGTACTTGTTCCTGGCCTCTCTGGGCCTATAGCCATTCACACCCCAGCAGACTCAGTTCTCACCTTTATTCTTTTTATGATGGGACTTAGAATGATGGTATCTGTGCACTGAGATGACAGTTGGCAAAGCACAGGTGGCCTTTGCAAGAGGGAGGGAACTTTTTCTGGGAGGAGGCAAAGGGAGGAGAAAGAGGAGAGAGAAATTAAGGAGAACAGAGGGAGGGGGTGGCACCTTTAGGCTTACACTTGGCAGAAACTGGTCTCTGAGCCTTTCTGTGACCCCTGCACACACTCTGGGATCCTTGAGGTGTGGCTTGCTGAAGTGTAAACAGGAAGAGAGGATATGGGCTCTGTGGGTGGCTGTGGAATTAGTTCTCACAGTGTGTGCGCACATGCGCACACACACAGACCTCCTCACACACCCACATTCAAAAGAATGATTGTAGCTGAGTGGGACCATGCAGGCACATTTATGAGATCTGTGACTATGCGTGTGAAAATGGTTGACATCCTTGACTCCTGGAATTTCCCCAGACCTCTGGAAAAGCCCCAACATAAAGCCTTGACAAGGACTCCAGGGAATCTCGCAGAGGGTGCTGAGAGGACTAGACGAGCTCTAAGAGGGGCTTTCCTCCAGGATGAGGTCAGCAGCCCTCCTTTTTTCCCTACTAGATACAAATCCTCAGCGGCCTACAAGTGCTTGGAGAACAGTGAGGCATTTCCTTTGAGCCTTACTCTGCGAAGGGAAGAGATGGAACACGGAGGAAAGCTTATGAGGAAGCATGTGGGTGGGTACCTGCCCTGGCCTGCCCTGGGCTATTGCTCAGAGCATTCCCAGTGTCCAGTCTCTCTTTCAAGTGTATCATGTATAAGAAATAGCAAGGCCTCTGTAGCCTAGTGAGATATATGTATTAATTCCTTCCCAAGCAAGTTCCCACTTGGGGACCTGGGGCCAACCCTCCCCCCACCCCGGACCCTTACACATCACCGATCCTCAGTCTCCTCCTTCATAAAACAGGAATTTCACCTGCCCTACAGGGTGGAGGAAAGGAGACCATGTGTGTGAGTGCATCTGGCACAGCCCTGGGTGGGCTCACTCCCTCTTTCCCCTTCTCTGTAGTTGGACACTGAGAGCAACCTCCTCTCAAGTCAAGAATGTGGGGGTCCAAAAGCTCACTTTCTCAGGGCAAAAAGGGTCAAGAAAGGCCCTGTACCCCTGCCTGAGCCTTCACTGGACTCTCTCTGATTTATTTACCTATCAACAAATGAATGACAGGCCCTGGCCCCAGTGGCTGAGTAATAGCCCCCCTCATTTACACCCACTGCCTCAGGATAACCCAACATCTGTTGTCCACACACCTAGAAAGCTCTCTATGAACACACATAACCCAATTTCTGATATTTTGGCAGTACAAAGATTTTAAAAGATACACCCAGAATTTCACACCATGGAAAGCTTAAGCTATTTCATCTTATGAGTCTAGATGCTATATACATACATTGAATCAGGGCTTCATTGCAAAGGCCAATTTGGGGTCACAGGTACTCTCCTACTCCTTATTCCTCCTCCAAACCACTGATACCAGGGGCATTTTGTCCTGTAGCTTACATTGGATTTGATGATTTTATAAAAAGCTGGGGTGGGGGTCAGATGGCTGATCAGGAACACTAGGAGGTCCTCAATGTAGCTAAGGATGCAGCGACCACAGCTATACCTAAAACAGAGTGTTGGGCAGTCTCAGGGCCAAACCAGGAGGTGATTGGGAGGTCTCAGTGGAAATAATCCCAATGAGCCCCAGGGTCCTGGGCCCTGCCTCTGCCACTCGCCATTTGTATGACAGATGGCAAGGTACTTAAGCTCTTTAGGCCTTGATTTCTCTAACTTGAGGGTCTGGGCTGTTGTGTGTATCAAATGAGCTGATGCACATGAAGCACTTTATAGATAGTGAATACCACATACATATGAGACAAAGCCAGGAAAGGGGTGTTACTGAGGTCCCATTCTGGGCTATCTTGGTGCAGGGTACACAGTTACACACATTAGCTTCCTCACTGCACTGAGAGCTCCTTGGGACTGGGGCTGGGTTTCCTGTTCCTCTTTGAGCTGCTCAGCCACCTAACAACTGGGTGTGGGAGAATACAGGCACTTGGGCAGTGCTTTGTAACTAAATAGGCTATCTTACTGGTGTTCCCACAACAGGGCAATGAGATACTTATTGTTGCCATCCCCCATTTTACAGAGAGCAAAGGAGGGTGAATGCATTTGCTAGAGGTCACACAAGCAATAGTAGCCAAAAAGGGACTGTCTTTGCGACACAAGTCCTTTCACCTTCCATTGTACTCCTCACTGTATGTCATAGCTCATCATCTCTGATGTTTCTCTTCCTGTCTGCTGATTGGGAAGACCTCTGGATCAAATGGAGAGCCCAGCAGTTGGACAATGGCAAGAGGCATGGGCAACCAAAGTTTCAGCCGTGCTTGCTTGAGCTAAATATCAGCCATGGTTTGAGCTGGATCCCAGCTGTCCTGTTGTCCACAAGTGGCCTTGACTGTCCAAACCTGCTAGTAGTGGGCAGGACAGCCTCTGGCAAGCATGCATGGTGGGGAACCAGGGGACAGTGACTGCTGAGTGTGTGAAAGAGTAATTGCTGAGAATATCAGAGAGAGGTCCTTTTGACCTTTCTTGATTACCCACTATATCTGAAGAGACTTATGCTAAAAAAGTTCTTCCTTGTGTCTATCCTAAGTTCTTGTTGTTATCTAAGACCATTCTTTCTAGTTTTGTTGGCCTCTGAGCTTTTTCACAAATAACTTTTCACTGTCCTTTAGATAATATCCCTTCAGGAACACTAGCCAGAAATGTTCCTCTACTCAAGACAAAAAGAGGACACTTTGCCATTAGTTCTACCCAAGGAAATCAGTAAGAGAGGCTCAGACTCATTGCCTAAAGGGCCTGGATTCCGTCTCTGACTGCCAGTTGCTACCTGTATAATTTTGGATGTGTTACTTAATCAATCTGTGCCTCACTTCCCCTCATGTAAAGTGGTGCTAAAAACCCCTTTCTCAGCACATGAAAAAGAGTTGGTGCTTCACACACAGAACTGTAGTCTAGTGATACTAGCCTACTATCTTTTTAAAAATATTTTATTTATTTATTTTTAGAGAGAGGGGAAGGGAAGGAGAAAGTGTGGGAGAGAAACATCAATGTGTGGTTGCCTCTCATGTGCCCCCCACTGGGGACTTGGCCTGCAACCCAGGCATGTGCCCTGATTGAGAATCAAACCAGCAACCCTCTGCTTCACAGGCCCCTGCTCAATCCACTGAGCTACACCAGCCAGGGACTATTATCTTTTTTTAAAGATTTTAATTTTTATTGTATTTTTTCATTACCATTTATCCCTCTTATATCCCTCCCCTGCAGCAATCACCACACTGTTGTCCATGTGCATGAGTCTTTTTTCTTTTTGCTTGATCTCTCCACCCCCTAATATCTCCCAACACACATAGCTGTCATCCTGCTCTCCATTTATCAGTCTGTCTCTATTCATTGAAGTGTTATTTACAATTATTAAGATATGGAAACAACCCAAGTGTCCATCAGTAGATGAGTGGATAAAACAACTATGAGACAGTTACACAATGGAATACTACTCAGCCATAAAAAAGAAAAATGTTACCCTTTTCGACAGCATGGATGGACTTGGAGAACATTGTGCTAAGTGAAATAAGCCAGTCAGAAAATGTCAATTACTGTAAGATTTCATTTATATGTGGAATCAAATGAACAAACTGAACAGCTTATTATCTTGATAGCACTGTTCATTTGTTCACATCCTCCCCAGGCTAGCCCCCTTGCCTGAGGTTTGGATTATGCACCTCCAAGTCCAGCTCTGAGCTCCAGGCCTCAGCTTGTGCCTGCCTAGTCTGGGGAGGCCCACCTTAGCTGAGGAGTTGCCCTCACCTGCTCCAGACTCCTTTGGCCCTTCCAGCTTCACGCTCATTCCCAGTGGCCAGCCTGCCTTCTACAGCTCAACTGCTGCTCTCAGAATTCAAGGGCCTTCCCATCCTCTGTTTTTCTAAAAGCATCTGGGATTTCTGTTCAGCCTGCATCCCCCAGAGTACTCATCATCTGGGCTTCCAATGTTCAGAAGCCATATCACTCCCTCTAGCTCTTATTGACATTTGCATTGCCAAAGGCTGATTTCCATTATAATTATTCTTGTCTAGCCAGGCGAGGGGAGAGATTTGGGAGAGAACTTCTGGCCATCTGCAGGAGCTGGCAATCACATCTCCCTGGGCCTCATTCTAGTAGTACTAGGTTTTTTTTCTTTTTCTCGCTTTCTTAGACTGATCTCACATAGCCACAGCCTTCTTCTCTTTCTAGCCTCTTCCCCAGATAGGCAGTTTTATCTGGGCCTGGTCATGGCCTATTGCTTCTTGGACCCTTCACCAAGCTCTTTAATCTACAGGACTAACTTCACTGAATAGCCCTTCCCCTGCTCCTCCATGCCATTCCTGACTTCAGTCAAGTGAGATATTAATAATGTGACATTATGCCCATCAATATAGCAACACTTAAAAAAATAGTAGTCAATGCCAGTGAAGCTGCAGTAAGATGGGCAGTCTCTTATACTGTTGGTGGAAGTATCAATTGGTACAGCCTCTTTGGTGGGCAATTTGAAAATATCAAGACCTGTAAAAACATATCTATACTTTGAAGCAATAATTACCCTTAGAGGAATATGTACTGAAGATATTTTTGTAGATTTGTATTAAAATGTGTGTAAAAGCTATTCATACAAAACAGTAATAAGGTAAATGTCCAACATTAGAAAATGGAATAAATAGAATTATATACAATCTGTAAGAATGTTTTCTGAAGGATATCTAATAATGTGGGAAATACTCATTATAATGCTAGGTTAAAATCTGCAAAATACCAATTCATATATATGGTATAATTCTGATTATTGTTTTACAAATTATAAATATTCAAATAAAAAGAACAGAAAGAAATCAAGCAATTGTTAACAGTGGCTGACTCTGGCTAGTGGGATTGCAGTAGATTATAAAAATAAAAGATAACACTTGCATAGAATTTCTGATGGGCCAGGAACTTTCCCTAGCACTTTACATAGATTCACTCCTTATATCTAACTACCTTACAGGATAAACACTGTATAATCCCCATTTTACACATGAGAAGACTGAATTACAGAGAGATTAAAGTGACCTACCCAAGGTCACACGGGTAATAATTCTCTTCTTTGCACTTGCCATTATTTTCTGGATTCTCCACTGTGAGTACATTTGGCTTTTATAATCAGAGCAAAAATGCACAGCGATTGTAAGAAACATCAAAGCACACTGCTGAGTCACAGAGGCTTCTCTGCTCAGCTGGAGACAGCTTTACTGCACAGCCTTAACATTGGGGTACTCCATGTCTTGAGAATGGGACTCTGGTCCTTCTGGTCTTCTCTTGGTCAGCCTGTATAGCCAAGGCACCCCATTCAGGGCCTGCTCCTGTCCCCCAACTTCCCAGTGAGCCTCCTAGCTAATGGTTTACCTCCCTACTTTCTGGCCTTGGCCCTTTGCATGGGAGGCTTATGTTACCTGCTCCTTTGCAGACATACACCCCTATGGTCCATCTCTGCAACCTGGTAAAGGCTGATGATGGTCTGGCTTCACCTGTCAGCCCTGTCTCAGGGACATAGCAAAGGGTTGGGGGGAGCAGATGGAAACATTTTTTCTCAAGCATCTGTCTCTGGGGGTTCCACAAATATGCTGGGTTTTTCCATTGTAACAAAGAGGTGACGGCATATATGGAGAAAGGTGAAGCTCCTTACAAAGGTCCTGAGAGCTTTGTACTCTGGAGACACCATGGTCCTATCTTATACTGGCCTCCCTCAGCCTCCTGCTGCCATGACTTGCTACACAGGTCCCCTGCACACTATGGGAGTCCAAGGGTCAGTGCCCAGCTTCTCTGAAGGGAAGGAGTGGCTACCACTCCTGCTCTTCTTCCCATGCCCTCTCCAAACCCTGGACATGGTCTTAAATGTGGCTGTGGAACAGAACAGGGAGGCTGGCTCACAGAATACGGAGAGCAGGCTAGTATAGGCATGTCTGCTTGTTACTTTCCAGAGAGGGAACACAAAATGGAGTTGTTTGGAAAAAACAAATAGAAAGAGACCTGAAATCTAGTCCTATCACTGGCTGTGAGACCTAAGCAAGACCCTGTCCTGCTCTGGGCCCCAGAATCCTTTGCTGGAAAATGGAAAACACAAGGACCCTTGTCCCTGGGCTTTCCTGGGGAGACACCTCCGCTACGAGGGCACAGAATTTTGTATTATATAAAACAGCATGGAATGGAGCTCTGGTTAGGGAGCCAAGAGGCTTGCTTTCACCCTCTGCAAAGCTCCATTCCTTCATCTGTGTGACCTTGGGGCTCACAGGCCTTGAACAAGCTGACAAAACCAATGAGCCCATTTCCTAGAAAAGTACACAAGCACACCAAATGTTGCACATAATTTAAGGAAGCACTTTAACGTCATGGGTCCCTCGCAGGGGCCACCTCCAGGCTAAGAAACCTGACCTGTGTGAATGGCTAACCCATACACTAGCTTGCCAGTGCTCATACACATGCAGTGACAGGCAACTCACTCCCCTCTAAGCTACTGGTCTGCCTTTGCAGAACTCTGCTTTTCCTTCTGCTCTGCTGAAATTTGCCTCCCTGAAGCATTTCTTGGAAGCTTCCCTGCCCAAGGGACCTGAGAAAAGCCTGGGCCAGGTGTGCGTAGCTCAGAGTTATCTGGACAGAAGGGAGGGGGATCCTCTACCCCAGGCCAGGCCAGCTCCTTTGCTGCTGTTGCTCCCAGGGGTGGATGCTGTATTTTCTGCCTCATAAAGTTGTCCTTCAACATACTCTGGAGCCAGCGTGTGGCCAGGTCCCTGGCAGCCAGCTGGTGTGTTCTGTGTCTCCAGAGAAAGGAGGCAGCTGGGAGCCCCCAATAAGTGCCCTTTCTTCAGGTTGCAACGCTCTCAAAATCAGTGTTTAAAGCTCCATACCACCCACAACTCCAAACCTTCTCTGTTGTCTCCTCAGCATGGTATAATGTCCCCTATGTCAGCTCAGGAGCCAACCAGGGATCCTGTGAGTAACTACCTCACAGGCAGACGCAAGGAGTGTTAAATGAGGTAATAGCTGTAAAACCTGGAATTTAACAGATGAATGTTCGCTTCCTCCTTCTGCCCCTCCCCAGGGCATTCCACTTTCAGTGAAGAATGTTAGTGGGAAGCAATTAGAACAGGTATGTATGCAGCATTTACTATGGATCATGTTCTGGGCACTTAAGATGTTGACAAGAACCCAATCTATACATTGACTCAGTTCACCAATTCCCACAACTGGCACAAAACAAAGAGTGATTAGAACCCGGGTTTGGCTTCTCAAGCCTGCATCTGGCTCTGCATCACAATGCTACCCTGGGAGGGTAGATGATCCTGTCCATGCAAAGCAGCCTTTTGTTTAAAGTTCTTAAGGGCCACCATTCTGATTGTGTCAGGGAAAGAAGGAGCAAATCTCCTTCCCTGGAGTCCCTTAGCTCCCAACTCCTCCCCAAGATGTGTTTGAAGTGACTTCACTCCTCCCACCTTCCGGTCTTCTATGTGTGTGAGACTTGCTGAGGAGAGGAACTGGGCCTGATTTCTGGGGCCTGCTGGGCAGTTACTGGATACTGAGTATACAAGAGGCCCCCTTCTGGCTTCGCCTGGAGGAACTGCATGGCCTGAGCATTCAGGTAGGGAAGAGATGCCTATGAAAGGAGAAGCTTGTTCAGCTCTGATGAACATTAAGATACTTCTTGGGTAGCCAGGTGAGGCCTTTGGTTGCCTGGGCTGAGGGTAGGAACAGGGCAGAGTACCAGAGGAGGCTGGGAAGAAAGGTGACCCTGAGCTGAAGGAGGGCTTGCCTGAGGCCCCTGGGCCTTTGGGCTTCCAGGGAGCTGGGGCTCCTGTGTCTGGATGAACTGCCCTCACTCAGAGTCAGCCCAGAGCCTGACCAGAGCCTCACTCTGCCCCAGGGAGTGCATTCCTGTGCCCGGGATGGCAGAGCCAATAGGCCACAGGGCTGAGAAGAGGAGAAGGACAGAAGTGACCTGGGGACTGTTACTGAAGGAAGGCAATTTCTTGGTCCTTTGGTGTTCAACCCAAGAGGATGTCCCTGTCCAGTCCTCATGTCTGGCAGTGGAGCCTAAGATCTTCCTCAGCCCACCCAGGGCCACTCTCCAGTGTGAGTGTGGGGTATGTATGTTGTATGTGTCTATCTGTATATGTGTGTGGTGACACAGAACCCCAGTGACCATCTGTGTATATGGATATGCGCATATGTATATACTCATGTAAGTACACAGAGGTGGGAGCCTTGTGTGTGTGTGTGTGTGTGTGTGTGTGTGTGTGTGTGTGTGTGTCTTTCTGCATGTTTCTTAAACAGTGAAGAGAGGAGGAAGAAAGACAAAAGCCCTAAATGACTCTGGCTTTTGGAGGAGCCAGCCCGGTGTGGCGGTTGCAGGGAGCAGAGTGGGCCGGCCAGGGGCCTGATTGGAACCAGACTTGGCAAGGAGGGGCTGTCAATGTTTTTTTGCTGCCTGTCCTGAGAAATTTATGTCACACCCACTCCATCATCCTGGCGGGGGCAGCCTCTCTCAGCTGCCTGTGGTTCTGAGCCTTCCAATGCAATGAGCAACCCCTATGGGGGTCCCCTGAGCCTCTTCCAGACCCAGGCTTGAGCAGACCCCATCCCATAATGGCCTGAAGCTGACAGGGATGAGCCATGAGTGGGTGAAGAGGAGGAGGAAAGAACTTGACCCCCAAATGGCCTTCCTTTCTACAGAGCCTGGATGGGGGAGCAGGCATTATGAAGGTATAAGGAGGAAGGGAAGGCAGAAAAGGGACTGTGTTCTATTGGAATATCTTCACTGCCTACTTCTTCTCTTAATGGGTGGTAAGGACCAAGGACAAACAGAAAAGAACAAGATGATCCCTAAAGGGGGCTTCAGAAATCATTTGAGATACAGGTGAAATCTGGAGCCCAGAGAAAGGGAAGGGACTTGCCCAAGGTCACACATTGAGAAAGCCAATGAGAGTCTCTGTCCATCTTGCTCTGTGTAGCCTTTCTCTCCACTTCCCAGCTGGAGAGCCTTCTGAACCTAGAATTAGGCCCTGTCTTTTTCTGATTATGTTGCTCCATTCTTAAAATCTTTTCTTGGGTCCCTTTTGTTCTTATAATATAGGCAAGACTCCTGGCCATGAATTAGAGGGTCTGTCCCAGGCTTCCCCTTGCCTGACTGTTCACATCCTATAACCAAGCTCCCTCCTGCCACTGGGCCTTTGCATATGCTGTCCTCTCTACCTGAGTTGACTTTCTCTCCCTTTTCTCTTATTTGACTCCTACTTCTATTTGATCACTCAGCTTGAGTGCCTCTCCTCAGGAAAACCTCTGTATCTTCCTGGCTAGAACACATTTCCTAATTTTTCACTCTTGTGATCCCATGGACCTCTCCTCCACAGCACTTCTCACTATTGCAATTTTGCATTTGTTATGTACTTTGTAATTCATGGCTATCTTCCCTACCATACTCAAAACTCCATGAGGACAGGGACCATACATAGCTGCTTTTGCTCATTGATGCTGTCCTAATGTTCAGCATAGACATGGCAAATAACCAACAGTGACAAGGAAATCAGGAAGCAATATTTGAGGCTTACCATGTGCCAGGCACTCTTCTAACTGCTTTACTTCAAGCAACACATTTAGTTTTCACAAACTCTGTGGGGTACTTAATATTGTTAAAAAGAAAACTACGGGCCCCAAATGGAGTCACTTGTGCCAAAGCCTGCAACCCCCGAAGCTAGACCTGATACCTGACCTAACTGCAGTTTCAACCTTCTCCAGGAATGTAATCTTCATCAGTGAGTCCGGAATTTTCAGGTCACTACCGATAAGGTAACCTGTTGTGTGTGTCTTCTCCACATCCCACAGGCAGCTAAGGCAAGCTGCCTGCGAAAAGCCTCCGCCTGAGGAAAGATAACCTTGCCTGAAACAATCCTTTCTTTTCTTTTGTTAATAACGTTCTTGTCCTGCCCAGTTTCTGCCTAACACCTTTCATTTTGTGCAGTCCCACGGAGTGCTATTTTACTTGCTAGATACTCAAGTTCACTTGGTTGAATTTTTGTTTTTTAACACTATCATTATCCCTACTGTATAGATGGTGAAACTGGATCATAGAAAAGTAAAATCACTAGACAAAGGTCACACGGTGAGTAGTGAAGCTAAGATTTGAACCCAGGCAGTCTGTGTTCTTAACCCATTTGGGGATGGCCCCTGCTCCACAATTCCTATCACCCACCCATAATCACTTCTACCCCACGTTCCCTCTCCTGGCCTCCCCTATGCACACTGCGCACATCTGTCTGCTCTCTTGGATGATGTCAGAAGGTTCTACAGCTGAGTGATGCCTTTGAGTTTAGAGAGGCACTTTTCCATCTCTGAACACTGGCTCTGGTCATTATATCTCAGCCACAGCACACCAACCTGCTCTCACCTGCTCAAGCTCAATCATCTCCAGGTTGTGTGCCAAGTCAATTTACCTCCCAAGCCTCAGTTTCCTCTTCTGTGAAATAGTTATTTCCAGTACTACAAGGTAGGGCTATGAGGATTCAGTGTTTGTCTGTGCAGTTAGTAACTGCGAAGCATAAGACTGATATTAATTATTATTTGTTGCATTATTAATAAGTTTAAATGTAAATGAAAATTCTTTTTTCATGGCTTCCAACTCTAGAACCTAGTGGAGACAGAGACTAACACATGGTACTAATGACAAGTGTTCATTGTGTCCCCTTCTTGACCTTGGTCTGCCACCCGGCTTCTCCTGCTCTCCCTGCCTGCCTTCTAACCCCCTACCACACTCAGGACAGGCTTTGGGCTGGTTATGAACCCCCAGCCCTGTGTGGGGGAGTGGACAAAGCTCTGTCCCCCTACTGCTTCACCTCTCTGACAGCCCCCAAGGGCCTTGGTGTTTCTCTGACAGACCAAGGTAAGGGAACACAGGGCCCCCTCCAGCCCCTGGGGCCCACAGTCTCTGCCCCATCCCCATCATGGCATCTGAACAGAGTTGAGTCTATGGCTGTTAGTGGGGGGTGGCTGTGGGATGGGGGCCACAGAGAAAAGAGGGTTACAAAAGCTGCGCCTTGCTTTTCCAGTGGCCTCCTGGGGGCCAATGAATGCACAGAGCCACAGTCAGGGGGTGTAGGGGTGGGCAGCCAACATGTTTTCATTTTGCTCTGTTTGTTTTCTGTTTAGATCTACTGCTCAGTTCTGGTTTGGGCCTCTGAGGGCTGATGGGGTTTGGCAGGTACAGATTTCTGGGGCCACCCATCTCTGCCTCATGTGGGCTCAGCTCCTGCCAGTGGTGCGGGAGCAGGAGGGTCTGCCTGCTTCCTTCCTTCCAGCCCCTTCTATTTTCTCTTTCTCTTTCCCCCGTTCCTTCTTTCTCTTTCTGTATGTCTCTATTTTCTCTCTTTCTCCCTTTCTTCCCCTCTCTGTTTCTCTCGTCACTCTCAGAGTTTGTTTCTGTCTCTTTCCTGCCTCCCTGTGCCTCTTCCATTCAGTAATTCTTTCTGTCTTGCCATCTTTCTCCCTTTTCTCTCTATTTCACCTATTCTCTTCCTCAAAAGAAGAGGAAGAAATGAACTCCTGGGGCATATGGAGGTCTGAGTTCTGGCCCAGGCTTCTTCCTTAACTCTCTCTGAGTAATCTTTAATTGATCCTTTCATATCTCTGGACCTCAGTTTTCCCATCTGCACAATGAAGGCTCTAATTTATATGACCTCTGAGCTCTAAGCTAGAATATCTTGAGAATATTTATTCCTCACAGTGGGTAAGACGGAGGGGTGTATCAGCTAGGCTCTTCAGGGAGCATGGTCCTGAAATGCAGTCTAGACTTGAGGAGAGAGGATAGTAAGTAGAGTGTCTCCTTGAGCAGTGAGGGCTTATGGGAAAAGAGAGAGATGGAGCAAGTCCTCACCTCACTGGTGCCAAGACATGATCCAGAGAACACCAGGAACAGAGCTGAGGCCTGCGGCCTAGAAAGGTAACAGTGCTGCTCCAGCAATGGTGGACAAGAGGACTAGAGCACAGAACACCCAGTCTTATTTCTTGACCTTCTGTCTGGTTTCCACATAGCCCTGCTTCAGGCCAGAGATCACATGACCCCTATCTTTGAGCGCAGCTCTCTTTTCATTATGGCATTTGTCTGCTACCCTCTAGTGACTCAAAGGTAAAGGAGTCCAGGTTATGGTGTACCACACATCTCTGCATTGCTTTCTCTATTGGTGCCACAGACACCTCAATTCTAGTGGCAACCAGACCAAACTCATCCCCCATACCCCTTGCTTCTCCAGGGTCTTATTCCTCAGTGAATGCACAGCCATCCTCCCAGGTGGCTTGGTTTGAGGGCCTTAGCCAGGGGTCCTGCTTCCCCATCAGCTCTCAGATCTCATCCATTTCAGTAATGGGGTTCTATCTCCATGTGCTGCTCCTGCCCTCCCTACTGCTGCTGTCACTGCTGCAACCACCAGTGTCCACCTGGACTCCTGGCACATCCTACTTTTTCTCTCATCTGTGTCACAATCTCCAATTCAACCTCCACAGGAATGCTCACACAACTGCAATTTCTACATTTCAGGGTAACTTCAAGGTTTGGGCTATTACAAATAGGGCTGTTCTAAGCATTGGTGTGGTAACATAATTTCTTCTGGTAACATAATTTCTGGGTCATAGGGGAAGGAAGCCCATGCTCAGCTTGGGCAGATACTGCCTCACAGCTGTCCAGAATGCTTGTACCAATGTATACCCCCACCATCAATGCGAGAGACTTTCAGCTGCTCCTCATCTTCACTAGTACTGCTCATTTCCATTTTCTTTCATTCTACTCATTCTGGTGAATATAGGGTGGCTCCTTATTACAGTTTTAATTTTAATTTTCCTTTTGACTAATTAAGTTGAACACTTTTTCATATGTTGATTGGCTACCTCAATATTCTTTATTTTGTGAAGTGTCTGTCAAAGTCTTTTGCACATTTTTTATTGGGTCATCTAATATATTTCGTATCAGGAGTCTTTTGTCAAAGATATCTATTGCAAATATTTTCTCCCATTCTGTGGGTTGTCTTTTAATGAACAAAAATTCTTTATTTTTATATAGTCCAAATTATCAACTTTTTTCTTCATGGATACTGTTTTCCCATCTTATTAAAAAAAATCTTTCTCTGCTCCAATGGTTCAAAGTTGTTCCTCTACATTTTCTTCTGAAAGCTTTATTGTTTTCCATTTCACATTTATATCTGCAATCCATCTGGAACTGATTTCTGTGTGTGATGTGAGGTAGGGGTCAAGATAAATTTTTTCCCACATGGCTATCAAAGTGACCCAGCACTATTTATTTTTCTAAAAAGTTTTCAGTGTACTACAGTGTCATTTTTGTCATAAATTGGGTGATTATATACGTGTGGGTTTGTTTTTGAATTTTCTATTCTTTTCATTTGTCAGTTTCTATACTCTTGTGCCAATACCACAATATCTTAATTACTATAGCTTTCTAGGTCTTTTTTAAAAAATATATTTTATTGATTATGCCATTACAGTTGTTCTAATTCCCACTTCATTCCCCTCCACCCTGCACACCCCCTCCCCCACCATTCCCCACCTTTAGTTTGTGTCCACGTGTCTCAAGTTCTTTAGATTCTGTATTTACCCTACTATTCTTGCCCTCCCCCTATCTATTTTCTACCTACCCTCTATGCTACTTATTCTCTGTACCTTCTCCCCCCTTCTCCTCCTCCCACTCCCCTGTTGCTAACCCTCCATGTGTTCTTCATTTCTATGGTTCTGCTCCTGATCTAGCTGTCCTCTTAGTTTGCTTTTGTTTTAGGTGTGGTTGTTAATAACTGTGAGGTTGCTGTCCTTTCACTGCTCATATTTTTATCTTCTTTTTCTTAGATAAGTCCCTTTAACATTTCATATAATAAGGGCTTGGTGATGACAAACTCCTTGAACTTGACCTTCTCTGAGAAGCACTTTATCTGTCCTTCCATTCTAAATGAAAGCTTTGCTGGATAGAGCAATCTTGGTTGTAGGTCTTTGGATTTCATGACTTGGAATACTTCTTTCCAGTCCCTTCTTTCCTGTAAGGTCTCTTTTGAGAAATCAGCTGACAGTCTGATGGGAACTCCTTTGTAGGTGACTGTCCCCTTATCTCTTGCTGCTTCTAGGATTCTCTCCTTCATTTTAATCTTGGCTAATGTACTTATGATGTGCCTTGGTGTGTTCCTTCTTGGGTCCAACTTCTTTGGGACTCTCTGAGCTTCCTGGATTTCCTGGAAGTCTATTTCCTTTGCCAGACTGGGGAAGTTCTCCTTTATTATTTGTTCAAATAAGTTTTCCACATGTTGCTCTTCCTCTTCCGCTTTTGGTACCCCTGTAATTCGGATGTTGGAACGTTTAAAGATGTCCTGGAGGTTCCTAAGCCTCTCCTCATTTTTTTGAATTCTTGTTTCTTCCTTCTTTTCTGTTTGGTTGTTTCTTCCTTCCTTCTGGTCCATTCCATTGATTTAAGTCCTAGTTTCCTTCTCATCACTATTGGTTCCCTGTGCATTTTCCTTCATTTCACTTAGTGTAGCCTTCATTCTTTCATCTAATTTGTGACCAAAATCAACCAGTTCTGTGAGCATCCTGATCACCAGTGTTTTTAACTGTGCATCTGATAGGTTGGCTATCTCTTTGTTGCTTAGAAGTGTTGGCTCTGGGGCTTTGATCTGTTCTTCTTGAGCCATAATGTTTTGGTCTGGTCACACCTGTTATGTATGGGGGGCAGAGCCTTAGGTGTTCACCAGGGCAGGGCGAACTAGTCTCTGGGTTGTGACACTGTATGTGGGGGCAGGGTCAGAGAGGGACAATGGTGTCTATTCTGCTCTCTCTCAGATTTTGTCCCCTCTGCTGCTTCCTGCAAGCAAACTAGGTCCTTCTGGTGCTGGTTCCTAGGTATGTGGGCTTGTGCATTGTCCAGGATCCTCTGGGTCTCTCCAACGAACTCTCTGTGAGCCTGGGAGCCTCTCCCGGCACCTCAACCCCAAAAGTTTTTCCAGTCGGCGCTTTTAGGCTTTAACTCCCATCACTGGGGCCTAGTTTGCGTGGTCTGCCCCACTGCTCGCTCTTTTGCCTGGTTTATCTGAGTGTGAATGTGTGACCACGGTCAGCCAGCTGCCCTGTGCTCTCACTGGGTCCATCCGTTGCCATCCCACGCCTGGGATCTGCCAACCGTCGCCTAAATGCCTGGGTCATGCCGGCCGCTTTTTCCTGTGTGACCCTGCTCCGCCAGCTGCCGACTCCGCCCCTCTTACTAGTCTGGCTGAATGGTTCATTGTTGTTGGACTTCCGTACAGTTCAATATTCTGTGTTTTGGTTGTGTTTTTGTTTCTAAAACTTTGTCGTCTTTAAACTTGGTTGTGCAAGGAGGCATAGTGTTTCCACCTATGCCTCCATCTTGGCCAGAAGTCCGCTTTCTAGATCTTGATATCTGTTAGTGAGAGTCCTCCAGCTGTGTTCTTCTTCAAGATTAAATGGGCTATTCTTGGCCCTTTTCATTCCCATCTGAGTTTTAGAACAAATTTGTCAGTTTCCACCATGTAAAAACACTGGGGGTTTTAAATGAGATCACATTGGCTCTGTAGATTAATTTGGGGAGAATTGACATCTTTATAATATTGAGTTTTTTAATCCACAAATATGCTTTGTTAATTTCTTTGTCTTTTTTGATTTCCCTCCTTAATAGTTTTTTTGTTTGTTTGTTTTCAGTGTGGAGGATTTTCACATCTTTCATTAGATTTATCCTTATGCATTTGATGTTTATGCTATTACAAATAATAGGGTTCTAAAACTTACTTTCTTTATTTTTTCTGGTATATAGAAATGTAATTAATTTTTCCATTTTGATCTTATATCCAGTGACCTTTCTAAAGTCACTTATTAATCCTAATAGTTTGTCTATAGATTATTCTGGACTTTCTATGTACCTGATCATGTCATAGGCAAATAATCACAATTTTACTTTTTTCAAATCTTTTTTTTTCATTTTTAATGTATTTTATTGATTATGCTATTACAGTTTTTGCATTCCCCCCCTCATTTTAGTTCAGGTCCATGGGTCATACATATAAATTCTTTGGCTTCTACATTTCCTATACTATTCTTAACCTCCCCCCGCCCCACCCCGTGTATTTTCTACCTACCATTTATGCTACTTATTCCCTGTACCTTTCCCCCCTTTCTCTCCCTCTCACTTCCTTGCTGATAATCCTCCATGTGATCTCCATTTCTGTGATTCTGTTCTTATTCTATTGTTTGCTTAGTTTGTTTTTGTTTTTCAGGTGCGGTTGTTAATATCTGTGAGTTTGCTGTCTTTTTACTATTCATATTTTTATCTTCTTTTTCTTAGATAAGTTGCTTTAACATTTCATAGAATAAGGGCTTGGTGATGATGAACTCCTTTACCTTGACCTTATCTGGGAAGCACTTTATCTGCCCTTTCATTCTAAGTGGTAGCTTTGCTGGATAAAGCAACCTTGGATGTAGGTCCTTGCCTTTCATGACTTGGAATACTTCTTTCCAGCCCCTTCTTGCCTGCAAGGTTTCTTTTGAGAAATCAGCTGATAGTCTAATGGGAACTCCTTTGTAGGTAGCTGTCTCCTTTTCTCTAGCTGCTTTTAATATTCTCTCCTTATCTTTAATATTGGCTAATGTAATTATTATGTGCCTTGGCATGTGCTTCCTTGGGTCCAACACTCTTTGGGATTCTCTGAGCTTCCTGGACTTCCTGAAAGTCTATTTGCTTTGCCAGACTAGGGAAGTTCTCCTTCATTGTTTTTTCAAATAAGTTTTCAATTTCTTGTTCTTCCTCTTCTCCTGGCACCCCTAGGATTCAGATTTTGGAATATTTAAAATTGTCCTGGAGGTTCCTAAGCCCCTCCTCATTTTTTTACTTCTTATTTCTTCATTCTGTTCTGGTGGAATGCTTATTTCTTCCTTTTGTTCCAAACCGTAGATCTGAGTCCCAGTTTCTTTCCTGTCACTGTTTGTTCCCTGTACATTTTCCCTTATTTCACTTTGCATAGCCTTCACTTCCTCCTCTATCTTGCGACCAAACTCAACCAATTCTGTGAGCATCCTGATTACCAGTGTTTTGAACTGTGCATCTGATGGGTTGGTTTATCTCTTCATCTCTTAGTTGTATTTTTTCTGGAGCTTTGATCTGTTTTTTCATTTTGGCATTTTTTTTTGTCTTGGCATGCCTGTTATGTATTAAGGTGCAGAGCCTTAGGTGTTTCCCAGGGCAGGGCAACCCATGAGGCTTAGCCCTGATGCTGTATGTGGGGGAGGGGTCCAAGAGGGAAGAGTGCTGCTTGCTGGGCTCTGGGCCAGCTTTCACTTACTTCCCCAGGTACCCACAGTCATATTGGGTCCTTCTGGTGCTGATTCCCAGGTGGGTGGGTTTGCGTACATTCTAGGACCCTGTGGGTTTGTCCAACGAACTGTCCTGTGAGGCTGGGAGTCTCTCCTGCCAGCACAATCCCTACAGGTATTTTTTTTAACCATTTGGAATCCTCTTTCTTAAAAAAATATATTTACTTAATTGTTCAAGTACAGTTTTCTGTCTTTTACTCCCATCTCAGCCCCCCCCCCGTGCTCCCCACCTCCCTCCCATTTCCGCCGCCTTTAGTTTTTGTCCCTGCATCCTTTATACTTGTTCCTGTCCCACAGGTTTTTTTAGTCAGAAGTTTTGAGGCTTTATTTCCTCATGCTGGGACCCTGGGTTGCCCGGTCTGTCTCACTTCCCAGTTGCTCCTCCTGGTTTATCTGCACGCAAATGTGGGACCACCTGGTCCACCAGCTGCCACCTCACCTGGTCCTCCAGCTGCTGCCTTGCCACAAGTCCGCTCCACCTGGCTGCCCATCTCCACCCTTCCTACTGATCTGTATGAATGTTTCTTCTCTAACTCCTTAGCTGTCGGACTTCCACACAGTTCAATTTTCTGGCAGTTCTGGGTGTTTTTTGTTTTTAAATTTGTTGTTGCCCTTCTTTTGGTTGTGCAAGGAGGCACAGTGTGTCTACCTACACCTCCATCTTGGCTGGAAGTAAAATCTTTGATTTCTTTTACAGACCTGATTATACTGAGTAGGACCTTCAGTATAACATTGAATATAAATGGTGAGAGTGGACATTCGTGTCTTATATCCAGTCTCGGTGTATGAAAACTTTCAATATTTCACTATTAAGGATGTTGTTTGCTAAAAGTTTCTTATAGATGCCCATCATCAGGTTGATAAAAAGTCTCTCCTATTCCTAGCGTGCTGAGAGTTTTATCATGAATGGGTGTTGACTTTTGTAAAATGCTTGTTGTGCATCTATCATGATTTTTCTCCATTTTCAAGTTAGGTGAGTTACAATGGGTTTTTTTTCTCGTGTTAAATTACCCTTGAATTCCCAGATTAAAAGTCTCTTAGTCATGATGAATTATTTTTTAAGATATTATAAAATTCCATTTGCTGATTTTTGAAATTAAACTTATTTTTTTCATTTTGTAGATTCACATGCAGTTGTAAGAAATAACACAGGAAGGTTCTCTGTACCCTTTGCCCAGTTTTTCCCAATGGAAACATCTTGCAAAAATATGGTACATTTTCACAACTAGGATATTGACATTGATACTGTCAAGACACAGAACATCCCCACAAGGATCCCTCCTGTTGCCCTTTCATAGCCACACCCACTTCCCTTCCATCCCACATCCTCCTAAGCCCCTGGCAACCACTAGTCTGTTCTCCATTTGCATAATTTTGTCATTTCAAGAATGTTATATAATAGATTCATACAATATGTAACCATATGGGATTGGCTTTTTCACTGAGCATAATTCTGTGGAGATTCATCCAAGCTGTTGTATGTGTCAGTAGTTTGTTCCTTTTTGTTACTGAGTAGTATTCTATGGTATGAATGTACCACAGTTTGTTTAACCATTCACCAGTTGAAGAACATCTGGGCTGTTCTCAGTTTGGGGCTATCTTGAAGAAATCTGCTTAAACATTCATGTAGAAATTTTTGTGTGAATGTTAGTTTTAAATTCTCTGATAGAAATGTCTAACAGTTCAATTGCTCTGTCATACAGTACTTGCATGTTTAGTTTTATAGGAAACTGCCAAACTATTTTTCAGAGTGACTATGCCATTTTAAAATCCCACCACCAATGTATGAGGGATCCAGTTTCTCTGTACCCCTGCTAACATTTGGTATTGTCACATTTTTTTAATTTTAACCATTGGGTGGCTATATAGTGATATCTCGTTGTGTTTTTAATTTGCATTAATTTGCATTAATGTTGTTGACTAACTTTTCATGTGCTTATTTGCCATCTGTGTATCCTTTTTGGTGAAATGTCTCCTCATGTCTTCTGCTCATTTTCTAATTGAATTATTTGTTTTGTTTTCTTTTGTTTTACTTTCCTCTTGAGTCTTAAGAGCTCTTTGTATATTTTAGTTACAATGCCTGTGTCAAATACATAGTCTAAAAATATTTTCTCCCACTTTGTAGTTTGTCTTTTCATCCATTTTTTAAGTATGTATTTTTATTTTTCAATTGCAGTTGAAATTCAATATAGCATTAGTTTCAGGTGTACAACATAGTGAGTAGAGATTTATATATATTACAAAGGGATCACCCCAATAAGCCTAGTACCCATCTGATGTCATACATGGTTATAGTCAATATTATTGACTATATACTCTATGCTGTACTTTACATCTCTGCGAATGTTTTTACAACTGGCAGTTTGTACTTCTTAATCCCTTCCCCTTTTTCACCTATTCACCCAATCTCCCACCCATCTGGCAACCATCAAAATGTTTCCTGTAACTATGAGTTTGTTTCTGTTTTGTTTGTTCATTTATTTTGTGTTTTAGATCCCTTATATAAGTGAAATCATATGGTATTTGTCTTTCTCTGATTTATTTCACTTAGCATAATACACTCTAGGCCCATACATGCTGTTGCAGATGACAAGATTTCATTCTTCTTATGGCTGAGTAATATTCCCCTGTACATATGGACCACTTCTGTAACCACTCATCTATTGATGGACATTTAGGTTGCTTCCATATCTTGGCTATTGCAAATAATACTGCAACAAATATAGGAATGCATATGTCTTTTCAAATTAATGTTTTGGGTTTCTTTGGATAAAAACCCAGAAGTGGAATTTCTGGGTCCATCTTTGTCTTTTGTTACAGCCTTTGTTTTAAAGTCTATTTTGTCTGATATAAGTATTGTCACCCCAGCTTTTTAAAAATTTCCATTTGCGTGAAATATTTTTCCATCCCTTTACTTTCAGTCTGTGTGTGTCTTTTGATCTAAAGTGGATCTCCTATAGGCAGTATATGTGAGTCTTATTTTTCTTAGCCATTCAGCCACCCTGTGCCTTTTGATTGGAGCATTTAATTAATTTACATTTAAAGTAATTATTGATAGGTATATAATTATTGCCATTTTATTATTTATATTTTTTATCTCTTCTTTCATCTTCTTAAAGAAGTTCCTTTAACATTTCTTATAATACTGGTTTTTAGTGATGAATTCCTTTAGGTTTTGGTTGTCTGGGAATTTTCATCCATTTGCATCAAATAGTGAAAGTATTTAATTCAATGAAGTCCAATTTATCTTTTGTTTTAATGAATAATGTTTTTGGTGTCATAACTAAGAATTCTTCACTAATATTTGAATCTTTAAGATTTTTTCACATTTTCTTCTTTTGCATACTTTCTTGTAAATGGTCTATACTTTTATGTGATGGTCTATACTTAAATGTAAGATTGATTCATGGAGTTAATTTTTATGTAAGGTGTGAAGTTTAAGCTGAGGTTTGTCTTTTTGCCTATGAATGTCTAGTTGCTCCAGCACCATTTACTAAAAAGACTGTCTTTCCTTTATTCAGATGCTTTTGCACCTTTGTCAAAAATAAATCGGATGTATTTGGTGTGGATTTATTCCTCAGTTCTCTATTTCCTTCCATTGACCTATATATCTGTCCTGCCAATATCACACAGTCTTGATATGGTAGCTATAGAATGACTTAAAGTCAGGTATAGTGATAAGTGATTCCTCACACTCTATTGTTCTTTTTCAAAAATCATTTTAGCTATTCCAGTTCCTTTGCTTTTTCACCAAAATTTTAAACTAATTTTCTTTATATGTGCAAAGAAAGGTTTGTGGAAATTTGATAGAAATTACATTACACCTATATATCAATTTGGAGAGAACTGACATTTTTACTATGTTGAGTTCTCCAATCCATGAAGACCAGGGTATGGCTCACCTTTTTTTTTTTATCAGCATTTTTTTTCAACACACTAATCCTACATGTTTCACTGCATTTACACCTAATTATTTGTTTTTTATTTTAAGAGAGATTGTAAGTGTCATTCTATTTAAAATTTTGGTGTTCACATGTTCATTGCTAGTACATAGAAATGCAATTAATTTTGTATGTTTATCTTGTATACTGTGACCTTGATGAACTTATTTATAAGTTCTGGGAGGGTTTTTTGGTAGATATCCTGAAATTTTCTAAGAAGAGGTCCCCCCAAAACTCTAGAATTTATTTAAAAATTGTATATTTATTCTTACATGTTTAAACTTCAGTTACTTTCAAAGTACTCCCCTTTGGTGCAATACGCCCATCAAAACCTTTTCCCCACTGCTCAAAACAGCTTTGAACTTGTCAGTTTTGTTGCTTTATAGTGCTTCTGCCATTTTTTCTTTCACCTCTTCCACATAGGCAAATCGTTTCCCTTTGAGGACTTTTTTCATTCTGGGAAATAAAAAAAAGTCACTCAGGGTGAGATCCGATGAATAGGGAGGGTGGGGCATGGGAATTATGCTGTTTTTGGTCAAAAACTGGTGAACACTCAATGCAGTGTGGACTGGTGCACCCATCATGAACTGGGCAAAGGCATTGAAAGAGTCTTCAAAAACTTCACTGCAGCTGAACACAGCCTCTCACAACAATGCCAGCTGGTACAATGATACAGATGGGTTCTTAGAACACTCACCTAGCAGAGGAAGCCTGTACTACAAGGGGCCCATCCTCCAGAAGATAATTCTGATGTTTTGGGGTCCCCCCTCAGATGTAAACAATTATGTCAACTGCAAATGAGAATCATTTTATTTCTTTCATTTCAGTCTGCATGTCTTTTCTTTTTTCTTTTACTTTATTCTCCATTTTCATTTATTTTCTTATTGCTCTGACTAGAACTTCCATCACTATTTTTGAATAAGAGTGATGAGAGTGGACGTCCTTGCCTTTTGCCCAATCTAAGGTGAAAGCATTATGTCTTTCACCATCAAGTATAATGTCAGCTGTACAATTTCATAGATGGTCTTTTACATATGAAAGGGATTTAGCAGAATGTTTTCTATATCAATTGAAAAATGTATTGGTTTTTGGTGGATTACATCAACTAATTTCCAAGCATTGAACTAGGCTTACATTCCTAGAATGAACCCCACTTGGTTGTCTGTATAATTTTCTATATGTTACTGAATTATATTTGTTAATGTTTTGTTGAGAATTGTTCTTCATATTTTCATAAGGGATATTGGACTGTGGGTTTTTTGTTGTTGTTGTTTACTATATTTGTCCAGTTTTGGTGTTAGAGTAATACTGGCTTTATAAAATGAGTTGGAAAGTTCCCCCTCCCTTCCTTTTACTGAAAGCAGTTATATAGAATTTGTGTTCATTATTCTTTAAACTTTTAGTAGAATTCTCCAGTAAAGCCATGTGGATGTATATATTTCTTCTGGGGTACTGTTTTAAATACAATGCAATTTATTTGGTAGTTATAGGACTATCCCAATTATCTGTTTCATATTGAATGAGTTGTGGTAGTTTGTGGTAGAATGAGTTCCTTTTCAAGGAATTGATCCATTTCATTTTAAGTTGACAAGTTTATGTGTGTAGAGTTGTTTATAGTATTATCTTATTGTTCTTTTAATGATTGTTTTATTCCTGATATTGGTAATGTGTGTCTTTTCTCTTGTTTTCTTTGTCAGTCTTACTAGAGCTTTATCAATTTTATTGATCTTTTCAAAGAACCAGGTCTTTTGTTTCATTGATTTTCACCCTTGAAATCCTGACATACACCTCAGTTAGTCATAAAGAATTATTCTTGTAATAAATTTTTAAATTATACTTTCTAATATTTTTATTCTGGGGTTTTCATCCATGTTTACAAGAGAGATTGACCTGAAATGTTCCTTTCTTATAAGGTAGCTTTGGTACCAAGATTTGTCTGGTTACTTGGTTAGCCTCATAAAAAGAGTTTGGAATGTTTCCTTCTTTTTCTATTCTCTGGAAGGGTTTGTGTAATATTGATGTTATTAGGTGCATAAAGTTTTATTCACTAATGTATGTTTGGGGACAAATAGTTTCATTTCTGCACATGGAGCTAGGTGGAGCAGGGTAACATATTCTTGATCCCCTACAATCTGCCAGACACCATGCTAGGAATTTTACATTCATTATCTCATTGTTTCCTTATAAAACTCTCATTGGACAAGAATTTTTATACTTGTCTCTGAGCTCAGGAAACAGATTCATTGACTTGCCTAAGATCATACAGATGTGGGATTCAAAATTAAATCTTATTTGTTGACCTACTACTAGAGTCCAAGCACTGTGCTCTGAGATGGTCATCCAGTATAACACCAAATCCTTCCAGCAGCACCAGAGACATTGTACTCATGTATTTTATTGTGGAGTTGAGAAAACTGAAGTGCAGAGAAGTTGATGAACTTGTCCAGAGCTAAACATCTAAGATATGGCCAAGTTGGGCTCCAGGGTTGTATTTTGTCATTCTTCAGCCAGAGGAGTGTTCTTTGTGCTGTGGCCAGAATGTTCCTCTTGTGGCAATGAGCACATTCTTGTGTGTTAGTGACTGCCATCATTGTTAGCAGCTCATGGGAAGGGAGGGGTCACTATGGCCAGGACAGCCATTAGCTCCCAGTTCCAGGTGCAACAATGAATCACAGCTGAAGACAGAGCTTGGGAGTTAAGCTGCTGGGCAGCTGGAAGAAAAGGGCTCAGGAAACTTGGCCCTGAGGCTGGGAGACTGGAAGGTGTGTTGGCAGACCACCACACACACACATACCAGGAGATGAGCTGACAGGTAAGAAGGTGAATGGGGGCTGGAGTCTGGTGAGTCAAAATTCCACCCCTCTATCATGAAAACCATTTTGCTGGGCTAAACCTGGTTGTACTAAATTTCTTTTGTCCCTAGAAGTCCCAGGCCTGAGCTACTACTAACTCCTAAAAAAGAAGAATGATACCTTGAGGCCCTAGTCCCCAGCCAGAGGTATGGGTGTTGAGTCTAGGATTAATAGTATGGCAGAGCAGAGAAGGTTTTTATTTTTTTTTAATTTTTATTTTTTTTAAATTTTTTTTAAAAATATATTTTATTGATTATACCATTACAGTTGTCCTATTCCCCCCCTTCATTCCCCTCCACCCGCATCCTCCCTCCCCCACCAGTCTCCCCCCCTTAGTTTATAACCACGTGTCTCAAGTTCTTTGGATTCTATATTTCCCCCACTATTCTCACCCTCCCCCTATCTATTTTCTACCTACCATCTATGCTATTTTCTGTGCCTTCTCCCCCTCCCACCGCCCTGTTTCTAACCCTCCATGTGTTCTTCATTTCTATGGTTCCACTCCTGATCTAGCTGTCCTCTTGGTTTGCTTTTGTTTTCGGTGTGGTTGTTAATAACTGTGTGTTTGCTGTCCTTTCACTGTTCATATTTTTCATCTTCTTTTTCTTATATAAGTCCCTTTAGCATTTCATATAATAAGGGCTTGGTGATGATGAACTCCTTGAACTTGACCTTATCTGAGAAGCACTTTATCTGTCCTTCCATTCTAAATGAAAGTTTTGCTGGATAAAGCAATCTTGGCTGTAGGTCTTTGGATTTCATGACTTGGAATACTTCTTTCCAGCCCCTTCTTGCCTGTAAGGTCTCTTTTGAGAAATCCGCTGACAGTCTGATGGGTACTCCTTTGTAGGTGACTGTCCCCTTATCCCTTGCTGCTTCTAGGATTCTCTCCTTCATTTTGGTCTTGGCTAATGTAATTATGATGTGCCTTGGTGTGTTCCTTCTTGGGTCCAACTTCTTTGGGACTCTCTGAGCTTCCTGGATTTCCTGGAAGTCTATTTCCTTTGCCAGACTGGGGAAGTTCTCCTTTATTATTTGTTCAAATAAGTTTTCCACTCGTGGCTGTTTCTTTCCCCCTTCTGGTACCCCTATAATTCGGATGTTGGAACGTTTAAAGATGTCCTGGAGGTTCCTAAGCCTCTCCTCATTTTTTTGAATTCTCATTTCTTCATTCCTTTCTGGTGGGATGTTTTGTTCTTCCTTCTGGTCCATTCCATTGATTTGAGTCCCCGTTTCCTTTCCATCACTATTGGTTTCCTGTGCATCTCCCTTCATTTCAATTAGTTTAGCCTTCATATATTCCTCTAATTTGTGACTTTGTTCCTCTAATTTGTGACTATAATCTACCAGTTCTGTGAGCATCCTGATAAATAGTGTCTTGAATTGTGCTTCTGAGAGGCTGGCAATTTCTTGGTCGCTGAGAGTTATTGGCTATTGGACTTTGAGTTCTTCTTGCGCCATCTTTCGGGTTGTTCGTGCCTGTTCCATAGCAGGATCAGAGCCCTAAAGTGTTCACTAGAACAGGGCAACTAAGTCGCTGGGTTGTGACGTTGTATGTGGGGGTGGGGTCAAAGAGGGACAATGGCTCTCACTTGTATTGCAGGGCAACTAAGTCGCTGGGTTGTGACGCTGTATGTGGGGGCGGGGTCAAAGAGGGACTATGGCATCCTGTCTGACGCCTGCCACCACGGCCCTCACCGGTGCCGCAGTTGCTGCCGTCACCGGGCCCACGCGTTTCGTCCCACTGCACTCGAGTGTGCCACCGCCGTCAGCCCTCGTCCCCTGGGGCCTGCGTGGTCTGTCTCACTGTGCGCGAATATGTGCCCGCGGTCTGCCCCGCACTCCAACTGGTTCCCGTCTGCCTGCGCGCCTGCTGGCTCCGCCCCTCTTACCTTCCCGTTGAACGGTTAGATGTAGTCGGACTTCCGTATAATTCAATTTTCTGTCCTTTGGTTGTGTCTTTGTTTCTCCAAACCTTTGTTGTATTCAAACTTGGTTGTGGGAGAAGGCACAGTGTTTCCACCTATGCCTCCATCTTGGTGGAAGTCTTTTTTTTAATTTTTTTATTCACTTATCTTTAGAGGAGAGGAGGAGAGAGGGAGAGAAACATCAATGTATGGTTGCCTTTCGTGCATCCCCTGCTGGGAGTTGGCCTGTAGGGAACTGGCCTGCAACTCAGGCATGTGCCCTGACTGGGAATCGAACCGCGATCTCTTAGTTCATAGGCCCGTGCTCAATCCACTGAGCTACACCAGCCAGGGCTTTTATTTTTATTTTTATTTTTTTATTTTTTTTCAGAGAAGGTTTTTATAGATCACTTGGTCCAATCACCCCATTTTCTAGGGAGAAACCAAGGCTCAGAGAAATGAGGATGAAGTGATCTATTTGTCCAAGGCCATACAACCATCAACAGCCACATGGAGGTGAACTTGAGCCCAGACTGAAGTGTACAGGGTGTGGGATGAGTGAGGGGATATGTGTATGTTTGGACTGAGCTTCTTTCTGTACAGCATGGACTGCAAGAGCCAACTGCCCCACATATTAACCTGTGACTCTAGAAGAAATTACTTGAATACTCTGGGCCTCAGTTTCTTCAACTGTATCTCATCATAGTAACTACCTAGTAGTATTGTGCAAATAAGTATACACACATATGTATATGAGACAGTTAGGAAGCAGTACATTGCTGTTCTTGTTATTACTGGAGGTACTTGGGTGGGGCAGAAGTAACAGTGGCTCAACAGTCAACTTGCCTGGGTTCCAATCTAGACTGGCACACTAACTGGCTTCGGGCAAGTCCCTTCCCTCTCTGTGCCTCAGCAGCCTTATCTGCAATATGTGTAATGTGCAAATAAATGAGAGCAGCTTTCTCCTAAGGCTGTTGAGAATTCAGTGCCACCACATAGACAGATCACACAGGTCACAGAAGACCTTGAAAAAAAGGTGGCTATTGTAACTGCTGTCCAGAGAAATCAGAGAGCCAACCTCCAGGGTTGGAGGTTGGGCCCTTCGGCCCCTTAGGCCCCACTCCTTTACAACCACAGGCTGGCCCCACACTTCTCCCCACTGGAGCTGGGCAGGAATTCTAATCTTCCAAGTTTCAGGCCTTGTAGCCTCTTTGCTCCTGCCCCCTGACTGGGTCCCTAACTTGACAACTTCTTTTTTTCTCACAGCGTGGAGGGCTGTAGTAGCAACTCCGAGGTGGCTTGGAGGGCTGTGCCAGCTGAAGGCCTCATGCCCTGACTGATGGCCATTAGAAGTGGAGAGATAGGGCCTGGCTACAGACCATCTCCCTCCACTCTAGCATGGACCATGTGCCCCAAAGCATCCCTCCATCCAACCCTGTTCTGAGGCTTAGTGAAACTGGAGCAGCCAGTTGAAACAAGAATCAGAGACTCATGGGCCTCCTAGTAGAGACCACATTCTCTGTCCCCATGCACTTTAGTTTAAGGGAGGGGGAATGTAGACCTAAGAAGCAAAGAATGTGACCAAGGTGGCAAGGATTCCCATTCCACAGAGTAAGAAGCTGGGACTCAGGAATGTCAAATGCAGAGTTAGGCTCACAATCCAAACCTCCTAAATGCTATCTTTTCTGGAACCCAAGTATGTTAGAGATGGTAGAGATCTTTCGGGAGACATTTAAGTCTAATCTCACTTTGCAAATAGATAACACTGAGGCCTAGAGAGGTAAAGGAACTTTCCAGAGGTCCAAAAGGAGTCAGTGGCAAAGGTGGACCCAAACCTAGGGCTCCAGATGCTTTGGCCAGCTACAGAGTGGCAGTATGCCCAAAGGCTTGGGGCCGGCAGCACACTACTGGGCTTTTAGCACCCACTCAGTCAGACTGTTGTCTTCCACTCCCTGTAGCCCGGAGGACCCTCTGACCTACCTCACTGGCACTCTGTGGAAAACATTTTCATACAGCCAAGCCCAAACAGGACCAAGAAACCTAAGATTCAGGCTGTGTGTCCCCTTTCTGGGCCTCTGCTTCTCCAAGTTTCAAATGGTATATGTGAAGTGTGGGGTAAGGGAGGACTTATTGAGAGTGCTGGGAAAATTCAGATGCCCGGGCCCTACCCCAAACCTGTGAAATCTGCATCTCTGGGGGTAGACGTAGGCTTGGGTGGTTGAATACCCAAGGGAATTTAAATGGGCAGTGGGGTCTCAGAGATTTCTGTGAACCCCTGGACCTGACTTTTGCTGAGATCAACACAGGGTGCCTTGGGCAGAGTGGAGGGGTGGCCCCAATGGCTTTCCATCTGCAGCCCCTACACTGAGCATGTCAGCCCAAACTATGGGTCATTTTCCCAGGGTTAGAAAATTGCTTTTGGGGTTTCCAGCACCATCTGCATTCCTTCTGGGACACTGCTTCTGTGGTAGGAGTCTGTTTGCCCATACCCCTCTGCCTCTTCTCTCCCTGATCCTCTAACCACCCTCCTCTGTCTGGCTGACTCCTTATGGCAGAGAAATGGTGCAGGCTCTAGAATCAAAGCAGGCTGGTGGTGAATTCTGTGCTTCACCAGGAGTGGTTTTGTAGCCTTGAGCAGATCAGTTTACCTCTCTTAAGGCTCTGCGTTCTCACTTCTGAAATGGCAATGGGAGTAGTACTTAGCTCACAGCACTGTTGTGTACATTAGCTGAGCCAATGTATCTAGTGTGCTCAGATGATCAACCCAGCAGCCGGCACCAGGAAGCACTCTGAAGATGGTGACTCCCTTCCCGTGGTGTGATGCTTAGCCCCAGGGGCAGCCCAGATCCTGCCTCCCTCAGATGAATCTCAGGCAAACTACCTTGCTCTCATTTGAAAGATTCAACATCCTGTATTAGAACCCCATTCTAAGAAAGAGGAATGAAAAATTTACTCTCTGCATTTGGCACTTTCTAGTTCATGAGGTGTGTCCACTTGCACTTGCTTATATTGCCTTCCCAGCAAGTCCATGAGAGAGGAATTACAATCTTATGGTACAGGTGACAAAGCTGGATCTCTGAGAGGTTCAGTCATTTGCCCACAGTCACTTAGTTTAGAATTGATAGTGCTCATATTCAAACCTAGAGCCATCTGGCTCTGGAGCCTAAGCTGCATGCACTGGATCTTCACCATCTTGGTAAGATCAGGGAAGATACCATTCTACTGGTCACAGACTGTACTAGCATCAAGCCACCTCAGCATGGGTACAAGTACCCACTGAAGGGGCTTGTGGGCTGGAGGAGCCAGACACACACACACACACGAGGGAGCAATGACAGTTATCATTACAATGCCTGGTTGGCTGGCAAGGTTAAAGCAGACTCTCTATAGAAACCACCATAAAAAGAGGTTGGAAAGTTGATATTTGCTGAGAAGGATATTAATGGAAATATAAATGAGCTCTCCATAACCTGAGCAAACTGACAGCTTCTAGGTTTTTAAAGATTTTATTATTTTTTTCTTTTTTAAATTTTATTATTGTTCAGTTACACTTGACCCACCTTTTTTCCCATTGTCCACCCCTACCCCATCCCCCCACTCTGAAAGTCAATCCCTCTGCATCTTTCATGCCCATGGAATAGAGTTCTCTATTCATGTTCCTTTGCTTGCTTAAAGATTTTATTTATTTTTAGACAGAAGAGGAGGGAGGGAGAAAAAGGAGATAAACACTGATGTGAGAGAAACATCAATTGGTAGCCTCTCACACACCCCCCAACCAAGGAGGGAACCCACAACCCAGGCAACTATCTGAGAGGGAACTGATACTGTGATCTTTCATTTTATGGGATGATGCCCAACCCACTGAGCCATACTGGTCAAGACCTTGACAACTTCTTATACACACACACAATGATAAAACTAAAAATGACCAGCTTTTCCTCGTGTGTAGCTTTAAAACATATTCTTGTCTATCATCTCACTTCCCCTCACCACGTATTCATTCAACAAACATTTGGTGGGCACCTACTATGTGCCAAGCACTATTCTTGGTGTTTGACCTACATAAATGAGCAGAATAAATAGACAAAGATCTCTGTCTTTTTGGAGCCCATAAACTGGTGAGAAGAGGCAAAAAGTAAACAACATAAATAAAATAAATCAGGCCTGGCTGGTGTAGCTCAGTGGATTGAGCGCGGGCCTGCGAACCACACGATCACGGTTCAATTCCCAGTCAGGGCACATGCCTGGGTTGCAGGCCAGCTCTCAGCAGGGGACTCGGGAAAGGCAACCATACATTGATGTTTCTCTCCTTCCCTTCCTCTCTAAAGACAAATAAATAAAATCTTCAAAAAATAAAATAAAATAAATCATATGGTTATTGATGAAAAGTGCTATGGAGCAAAAAAATAAAACAGGAGGAAAAACAGTCAGGGTGTCTGAGGGTGAAGTTGCAAGTTTATCTATCCAGGAAGATCACACTGAGAAGGTAACACGTGAGAAATCTCTGAAAGAGATAAGAACAGAAGCAAACCATACAGTTACCTACAGAAAGACCATTGCAGGCAAAGACAACTGTCTGTGCAAAGAATCTGAATTGGCTGTGTGTTGGAAAGTTTTGAGGAACTACAAAGAGGACAGTGTGGCTAGATTTGCATTTAGTAAAGAGGAGAAGAGCAGGGCATAGTGACAGAAGGTTAACGAGGGACCACATCTCAGAAAGGAGCTCCTTCATAGCTTCTTACTTTTGTTTTATTCCCTACCTAGCACTTTCTAAAGACTATGTGTTGACTCCCATGACCTTTGTCTCCTTCACTAGACTGTCATCTCCCTGAGGGCAAGGGCAGGAGCACACAGACTTGGCCCACTCCTGTATATCAGTGCCTGCTTCTAAGACAGGCACTCACTGTTAGTGTGTGTGGCAGGGTACTAAGTGACTTATTCTCATTTAATACCTACAGCAAGCCTGTGAAATAGATGTTGCTATTATCCCCATTTTACAAATGTAGAAACTGAGGCTCAAAGAGGTCATGAGGTTTGCACATAGTAGAGCCAGGGTTCTAACATGTGTCTGTTTGACCATCCCATACCCTTTATAATCTCTCTCTCTCCCCCTCTTCCCTCCTCTCTCTCTCTCTCTCTCATACGCATACACACACAGAGACACACACAGTATGTGCTCTGAAAAAACTTTTTCAATGAATAAAAGATTGAAAATGTTACAAAATTAGACTGGAACTCAGGTCCATCAGATGCAAATCCATAGTTAACCTCCACCTCTTAAGAGGTGTCCTGTACCATTTTTGATATGAGAATGTGCAAAAAACATAATCTTTGGAGCCAAGCAAGTTTAGGTTCGAATTCCTGTCCCATTAGTGATTATACGACCTCAAGCAAGTTCATTCACATCTGTGAACCTCTGTTCACTCATCATCATAAAATGAAAATGATAGTCACTCGTAATTCTCAGGGTTGCTCTCAGAAGTGTGACTTTGGACAAGTGTCTGAATTCATTTCTTTCTCCTATATTTTCTAACTTAGAGACATTCTGTAATTAATCTCTATCTATCCTGCTGCAGCTTGTTTCACCCTTTCAACCTGTCCCTCTGTCTATCCATCTATTCATCAGTCCATACACCCATCTATTCATTCATCCACACACCCATACTGATGAAGCCCCCGGCTGTGCACCAGGCACTTTGACAATCCATGAGCTCTAGAAGAAAGTAGGATGCTAACAGAGCTTGCAGTGTGTTTCAAATAGCAGTTGAGGTCTCTGTTATGTCCTATGTTACTGCTGGTATTGAAGGGATGGTGAGGGCAGCAGCATGTACCCTTTGAGAGCTGAAATTGTGTTGGCTCCCCTCTTGATCCCAGTACCTCATACACAGACACTTAATATTTGCTGATCTCCTTCTGAGCTGTGAAACCTGCATGGAGAAGGACCTTGTATATAGTTTGACCTTGAGCCTGTTGCCATATAGTTTCAAGCAAGGGTGTTACAGATCAGATTTGCTTTATAGAATGAGCTCTCTGATCCCTGGTGTCTGCAGTGTTGGAAGAGACAAAACAAAAGAGGAGGAAGTCAATGAGGAAGCTATCACACTAGCAGCTGTGAGAGATGATGAGCAATTGACCTCAGTGGCTTTAGTAGGAATAGAGACAAGTGGAGGGTTCACAAGGTATTTAAGAGGTAGACTCACTTTTTTGTGATGATTGAATGGATACAGAGGTGAGGGAGAGAGGTAGAAGGATGTAATAGATGGCTCCCAATTTTCTGTTTTGGACAACTGGGGAGCTAGCTGGATGACTCCAGGTGCCTTACCATGTAGGCCTAGGACAGGGGAATGAGAGAGTACCCAGTGGCTTTGACCTTCTTGGAGCAGCTTGCTTGGCATTTGCCTGCATTGTCAATAAGTATTTTTTTCTTTCATTGGGCTGATATCTCCTCAATTCTTTCCTGCTCAGCCACAGAGGTAATAGCATGTTGACAGGTGTCAGCTGCAAAGACAACTGACAGTTAAAGCCTTGGTAACCTAGGCTTTAACTTCTCACTTTGAACAGTCTTCTCTCCCCTCTTTCTCTCTCCCTACCTTTCTTCCTTATCTCTGTTCCCTTCTCTGTCTTCCTCTACCTCTCTTTATTTCTCTCCCTGACCCTCTCCTCTCTGTGTTAGACACTCTCACACACACCCTGACAGAGATTTCCTACACAGACTTGGGAGGATGCCTGAGTATGTATGTGTGCCTATCTCTGTGTGTACACACAGAAATGGGGTATGAAAAGGAATTCGAGCCTTAAGTGTGAACTTTAAAAAATGTTTTGGTCTCAGACCAAACTCTTGGTTAAGGGGCCCATAGAAACAAGCTGTCTGAAGTCACTGGGAAAGGAGTTCATCCATTCATTCAGCAGCCACTCCTAGGGGCCTCCTCTTTGCCTGGTCTGTGTTGGGACAGTCTGTAAAAATCATAGAAGTTAGTTGGGCATGCAGCCACACCCTCGAATTGCCAAGATGTGACCAAAGAAGTCACTATGAGAGCTCTGAGGAAGATGTCACCAATTGCCTGTCTGGATGGCAAGCTCAGCATGGCTTCACACAGAACGTACCCTAGAGATAGGCTTCAAAGAGTGAAGAGAAGTTTATTATTCTGATAAGAGAGTAGGGATACTCTAGGCAGAAGGAACGACAGCATAGGCAGAGACCTGGAAGCATTAGGGAAAATGGCAAGTAGTTCATTGAGACCAAGTGATAGACTAGAAGTGGGAGAGTGGTGGGAGATGGAAGGTAAGGAAGGTTGGGCCTTGAATGTCACATGAGTGACTTTGCCTAATTTTTAAAAGATTTTATTTATTTTTAGAGAGGGGGAAGGGAGGGAGAAAGAGAGGGAGAGAAATGTCAATGTGTGGTTGCCTCTCATGCGCTCCCAACTGGGGACCCAGCCCATAACCCAGGCATGTACCCTGACTGGGAATCAACTGCTGACCATTTGATTTGCAGGCCAGCGCTCAATTCACTGAGCCACACCAGCCAGGACTTTGTTTTAAATTTTTTATTTATTTCTATTTTTAGAGAGAGGGAAAGGGAGGGAGAAAGAGAAAGAGAGAAGCATCAATGTGTGGTTACGTCTCTGTACCCCACTGGGGACCTGGCCTGCAACCCAGGCATGTGCCCTGACTCATGCCTAGGAATCAAACCAGTGACCATTTAGTTCACAGGCTGGCATTCAATCCACTGAGCCACACCAGCCAGGGCCACATAAGCAACTTTGAATGGTGAACAATTAATTAGAGCACCTATCTTGGAGGGCACATTGGCAGCTTCCATCAAAATTTCAGATGTCCAAATGTTTTGACACAGCATTCTATCTCATTGTCTGCCCTGGAGAAACACTTGGCACATGACTATGCACAGGGATTACAACACTTTGATAATATTAAATAAAATGTGCAATAGTATGAATAGCTACCAATAGGGAACTGGTTAAATAAGGTTTTGATGCATCCCTGTGAAGGAATATCATGAAGCAGTTATAATAAATGAAGTAAATCTGTTGAGGCCAGAACAAGTGTAAATAACATTTTAAAATACCAACCGAGGATATGTTTGTATTGATTTTAGAGAGAGAGAGGAAGAGAGAAAGTGGAGGATACAGAAGCATCAATATGTGTGAGAGAGAGAGAGAGAAAGAGAAAGAAACATTGATGTGAAAAACATCTATCGGTTGTCACAAATGGGAATCAAACCCACAACCTTTTTGGTGTGCAGGACAACACTCCACCCAATGAATCACCCAGCCAGGGTTAACTAACATTTTTTAAATTGCAGCAAAATAGCTTGGTATGTAGACATATATTTCCTATGTCTGTCAGCTGAGAGAGCGTAGAAGCAATGGCACCTCAGTAGCAGTGAGCACATCTAGTGACCAGATCTTGGTTTCTAATACCACCTTCCAATAGAGGGAGCCAGTACTCAGTGAAGAAATAATTGAATCAGACCTGGGACAGGCACAGTCCAGGATATTCCTAGACCATCTTGGTGTGACATAGAATAGGGAAGTGCTCAGAAAAGCACAGGATTAAAAAAAAAACCCTCAGGAGCCAAGCTGAAAGAGATCCTAATAGCCAAAATGGGAATAATTTGGTCAGAAAATAGTGATAAAGTTTGATATATATATATATATATATATATATATATATATATATATATATACACACACACACACTTAATTTTAGGATAGTGTTAGATTTACAAAAGTGGTGCAAAGTTAATGTAGAAAGTTCCCATACACATAACATCAAGTTTCTTCTTTTGTTAACACCTCAGATGACTAGTATATTTGTTAAAATTAACAGATGGACCACTATTGAAATATTATTATTAACTAAGGTCCATACTTGATTCAGGTTTCCTCTTTTTTTTACTTAATAACCTGATCTATTCCAATGTCATATTTCAGACACTATATTACATTTAGTTGTCATGTTTCCTTAGGCTTCTCTTGTCTATGGCAGCTCTTCAGACTTCCCTTGCTATTGATGACTTTGACAGTTTTGATGAGTATTGGTTGGAAGAATGTCCCTCGATTTGGATTTGAGAAATCATGATGATTCTCTCATGGTTAAAGTGGGGAATGGGTGTGTGGGGGTGAATATCACAGACGTGAAATACCCTTCTAAACACATGTCACTTGTGCACACTATCTGTTGACTGATGGTGTTAACTGGAACCACCTCAATGAGGTAGTACTTGTCAAGCATCTCCATGTTACTTTCTCCCTACTTCCACACTGTCATCTTTGGAAGGAAGGTACTATGTACAACCCATACTTAAGGAATGGGGAGTTGCACCTTACCCTCTTGAGGTAGAAGATAATATTGGATTTTAACCAACAGAATAAAGTAAATATCCATTGGCCCATAGTAACACAAATAAATAATAGAATACATATATAAAAGGAGGATATGGCTCATTTTCTTCATTATAGTAGAATTCCAATTAGTCGATGTAGAAAGAAAGAGGAAAATAGAACATGACTTTTAGGGAGGCATCACAGTAATAAATGTTGATCCACTAGTGGATGCTACAATTACCAGACAAAAATAGAACATCTGACAAGAAACAGAACGTATATAGTCCTAAAGTATCTTCTCAATATACTTGAACTATATAGCAAAGGGAACTATGGTAACTCTATAGTTGGGAAACACTGCAAATATTAATTGAGGTAAACATCACCAGTAACAAGACATAGCAGCTTCACAAATTTGTTGACATGATCAGCTGTGAAGGACTCAACATCATTTCTGTGACATTTTAGCCTAAAATGCATAATCTTGCTCTGCTCATAAGAAAATGTCAGGCAATGCCCCAACTGGTGTGGCTCATTTGGTTGGGCATCAACCCACAAAGTAAAAGGGTCACTGGTTCGATTTCCAGTTGGAGCACATGCCTGGGTTCCAGGTTCCGTTCCCAGTTGGGGTGTGTGAGAGGTAACCGATCAATGTTTTTTTTTTCTTCACATCAATATTTCTCTCCCTCTCTACCTCCCTCCTTCCCGCTCTCTCTAATACTAAATAAATAAAAATTGTTTAAAAGTCAGACAAACAGAAATTGAGAGGCAGTCTATAAAATGGATGACTAGTACTCTTCAAAAAGATCACGAAAGACAAGGACAGACTGAGGACTTGTCCCAAGTTGGGGGAGACTAAGAAAATGGGACAATGCAATGTAAAGTAGGATCCTGGACATTAGTGGGGAAACTGGTGAGATTCAAATAAGATCTGTAGTTTAGTTCATGTATGATACTAAGGTTAATTTCTCGGTTTTAATCATTGTACTAAGGTTATGTAAGATGTTAATATTAGGGGAAGCTGGGTGAGGGATGTACAGGTGCTCCCTGTTCTAATTTTTGCGACTTTTCTGTGTCTAAAATTAGTTCAAAATAAAAGGCTGAAAAAGTGGCAGCATAATAGATGGAGGGCAGATATCTGGAAGGCCTCTGGTGGCAGAAACATGAGATGTTTTAGTCGATTTTTGAAAGGTGCTTGTCTCAGGCAGTTGAAAAGAGCCAGGGAAAAGGACTGAGAGTTGACACCTTGAGTGCTCAGAGATCCTGAGAATGCTATGGCATTCTTGGATCTGGGGTTGGGGGATCACCTCTCCTCAGAGCCATCTCCCTCCACCCTTAAAGATTTGTTCAACATAGTGGCTTAAGGTCACCTGGGCTGTGTCTCCAGAGCAGACCTTAGGCCCTGTTGTCACCAGCTGGGACTGCAAGTCCCCCTTTTCCCTCTCCAGCTTAGTGCTGGGAGAGACAGCCTAGTGCACACCCCACTCTGCTCCCCGGGATTCCCACCCTGGAGGGCGGGGTCCTGAGGTGAGGCTGACGCAGTTGGGGGAAAGCTTGGCAGGCAGGCCAGTGGCAGAGCTGGTGCTCCAGGGGGAGGGCGGCTCAGACAGTGGTTAGCTTCGGAGTGGAGCTTAGCAGCGGGAAGGGGGAAAAGGAGGGGGGTCTCCTTCTCAAGGGTCCCTTTCATGTTGAAATCAGCCAGCATGAATGCTGGCGGCCCAGGAGCCCAGCCGGGGGAAATGTGAGAGCCCCCTTATCTCCCCTCTTGTCACAGCACCGTCTGCGGTTCCCAGCCGGCCAGCGAGGATGCATTAGGAGAAGTGTTGGTGGGGGTGGGAGTGTTTCCCTCGAGACCTTGGGCTGGGCCCACTCTGTTAGGGCGGGAGAAGGGGGGAGCTGGGGAAAGCAGGTTCCAGACCTTCCTGGTGCTGGAGATTGGGGTGGACTAGAGTACCCTGAATCTTGGAGCAAGGAGAGGCTGTAGACTTGTCAGGAATAGGAAAAAAAGCCCCCAGCCTCATCTCCATACAGTACCCTGTCACACACCCTGGGTGTACAGACTCTGCCCACACACCTGCTCAAACAAGGTCTCACTTCCTCTGGGAAGAGTCCTCAAGTCATTGTGCTGCTTCTCCACTTGGACTCAGTTCACATTTCACATTTCTGGGCAGAAGCTCTGGGGCATTTGACCAGGATGGCTGTAACCCCACCTTCCCTGGGCCACTCTCAGCCCAGGAGTGACCCCTGCTGTCCAGACAACCTGGGAGAACAAGGCCTGAACATACCAGCTTCCCAGGTCACTTGCACTGGATGGCCCTTCCAGCCTCCTTGCACCCCTACAATCTTGTGTTTCGCCAAGACAGACTATGAGTTCTTTGTGAATCATACTGTAGGAGAGATGGGGTGAACCCCAACATATGGATCATGGGAGCATCATTAGCCCCCACCACTGGAGCTTTCAGCAGCCAATGTTTTCCCAGACAACATTTGCCTTGGAGCATGTTGGGGCACAGGACAATTCCTGTCCCCTCACACGCTCCCACTGCTCAGGATGTCATACCTCCTCCCCATAACCCTGTTGGACCAGAGCTGAAGTTATCCCAGAAGCATCTACTGCCAGAGAGAGGAAAGGGCAAAGAAGCCAGGGGCCCTGAGGAGGTGTGGGCACATGGAAAGCAGAACAAGGCAAGGTCAAGAGTGTGAGGGGCCCCAGAGACAGCCTCATGCAGTGAGGGGAAGGGAGCTACAGGCCTCTGTGTTTGGCCTCCAGTTCTGCCAGCACCTGCTGCATGACCTTGGGCTAGTCTCTGTCTCCCCAAATGTCAAATGGGAAGAATCTTTACTGAACATGGATGCCCCACCCTATTGCCTTCATTTTCTTCACATATGCATCCCTATCAAAGACCCTCTGTTGCCTCCACTAGAACACCATCTCCACCAAGTTAGGGGGCTTTGTCTCTATCATAACTGGACCCTGAACTCCACAACAGGGACAAGGTAGTCTCTGGGGCCTGCTCAGCTATGGCCACCCTCATCCATTTGTTGCAAGTGTAATTCTAGGTTCCACCCAGAGAGAAGGGAGGTGACAGATGCTTTACAGAGGAGAGTTTTCTCCTGGACCTGCATAACAGCAGACCATGGAATGGGCCCGGGGTGACAAAGGCTACCTGAGAAAGAGGACACAGGCCTAAGATGACTGCCAGTGCACAAGACCCATTTCAGGCTGCTTCAGACTAACATGGGGAGAGGTTATGAAGTGCAGGGACTAAGATTTATTCCTCTAGGCATCCTGAGAGCCAAACTCAGGACATAGTAGGGCAAAGGGTCTCAGACACTGTTTGCTGGCTGAAGATAATTAATTGCTCACCACTTTGCATGTGTCTTGGTGCTATCTTGGTTTTGCCTCTGGACCATCCCGATACCTTCCTAACAGGAAGGCTGCATGCTATGCATCACCCATGCCACCCTCACAACAATGAAGTAGGTGCTAAATTATTATCCCCACTCTACAAAGGAGGAGACAGAGACTCAGATGGGTTTAGTGACCTGCCCTACATCACACAACCAGGAAATTACAGAGCCAGGATTTGAGCCCAGAGCTGTGCTCTCCTCTTCACCTTGCTGCCTTTGATAAAAGGTGCTCAGGGTTCAATCTGAACTGCTCTAATACAGTCCAGCACTTCTCCAAATTTTTGCTACCTTATTACATCCTTACTCCCAGCCTCTTTGATGAGGAAGACAAGCACCATTATCCCATTTTATAGACCAGAGAGGGCCCTGTAGTCACCCAGCCAATGAATGGCCTCAATGTGACCTGGGCCCAAGTCAACCTCATGGTAGAACCTTACCCTTTGCCTTTGACCAGGCTGGAGTCTAAGCTCTTGGACCCCACTTGCTGGCCCAAATCTGTTACCCTCCCATCCTGCATTCAGTATCACTAATGTCATGAGCACTGCAGGGACCCAGCCCCGAGCAGAGCTGACTGTTTTTGTCCTGTCTATGAGGCCCTTTCAGAGGCTCCTGTTGGGCCTCCAGTGAGGAGGCTGGTGACAGTGGGAGGATGGGCAGAGAAGGCAAGCTTTAGGGCCCCACAGAGTATCTAAAAAGTTTTCTGACCAAAGCCTGTGTCTTGACTTTTGCTCAGAAGCAAGCCTCATGTGGACCCTCAGTAAATATTCATTGAGTTGAATATTTACTGAGTGTCCACACTATGCCTGGCATTTCAGCAAGTGCTTTCTTAAAGAAGCAGTTGTTACTCATCAAGCACTTGCTTTATAGCAAGCAGTGATTATGCACAATTTATTTGAATCTTCACAGAGCCATGCAAGGGATATTATGAACATCATCCCCATTCTGTGTGAACATCCCCCCTATTCTGAAGATGGGCAGAGTGAGGGTCAGAGATTCTAAGCCACATACCTAAGGTCTCCCAGGCAGAATGTGCCAGGGCTGGAAATAGAATTCAGGCCTGCCAGACTAAAAATGCTATGTTTTCAATTCTCATGCCATCTCTCAGAAGGGGAGTGGCCTGCTTGGGAAGCAAGAATGAGAAGGAGAGCCCTGGCAAGTGCCCAGCTCACTCTCTGGGTGTGCAGGGGCCTTGGGGAGATGGCAGTAGTTCCCTCCAGCACCCATTCCAGGCTTTTAAGCATGAGATCCCTGAGTTTGGTTGGGGTGGGGCTTGCTGGGCAGGGTAATCCCCATCTGAGTGCACAGCAGGGTTCTGCTCCCTCTACTGAGCTGATGGGCCCCAGGCAGATGGATGGCACACAAAGTGCTTAGAGGGAACAAAAAGGGCAGGATTAGAGAGGAGGGACTTTTAGAGAAATTCTGGGTAGAAAATAACTAGGAATGCTTTCAAAGAAAAGAATGAAGTCTTTGGCTTTGTGAATCAGGAGTAACTTGGAGGATGCAAGCGCCTTGCTCAGCAGAATGCCGGCAGACAATGGGAGCTGGGCCTCTGCTCTTTGTCGTGCAGCTTTCAGACATGATCTCTCTGCCTTTTTCCTCTCCCTGCCATCTTTTCTTCCTTGAAGAGATGGGACTTAGTATCCCACTTCACAGAGAATGAAACTAAGGCTTTTAAAATGGGACCCGGGAGAGCCAAAGGCACATAGTTAGGAAGCAGGCAGATCTGGGCTGTGAATAATACATGTCAAAATGGTTTGGGGGAACATGCTCCAAAATGCCCCAAAGAAGGAGAGGGAGAAAAGCCCCAGTTGGTGGCAGGAGAAAGATCCTTGAGCCCAGAGCTATGTGCCTGGTCTACTGTAGCTCAGCCTCTGGAATCCCCTGGGCCACAGTAGTCTCTTCCCAGAAGTGCTAGGACTAGAAGGGAGGTGGAGGATATCAGGGCCAAACACAAGTCTCTAGACCTCCTATGCTTAGGTTCCCATCTGCAACATCCATGGTGGGTGGGGTTTCACTAGGCAGAGACCGGAGACAGCATTCCACTCCAAGTACCTAGCATGAGCCAAGGTATGGGGGCTGGAGAAGCTGTGGCAGATGCAGGGCAGAAGGTGAGATTTGTGTAGCCAGAGCAAGGCTATGGAGAATGATGGCAGGAAAGGTGGGAAGCTGTCTGAGTCTCCAGATGAAAACATCTCCAAGACCCTCTAGTCCCAATCCTCCCTGAGGCTAGAATCCCCTGTACAAAGATCTGGGCCACACAGTAAATGTCCACTTCACTTTCTCCTGAGCAACTTAGCAGGATTTCTTACAGGAAGCCAGAAGAGTCTTTACAGCCATCTAGCCTGGTGTCTTCATTTGCAGATGGAGAAACTGAGGTCCAGAAAGGGAAATTGACTCGTGCAAGGGCACACAGCCAGTCAGTGGTAACCCTGGAGCAGGCTTTTCATGGACACTCAGTAAGTGTCCATTGGATGGAAGCTTGCTTCTGACCAATAGTCTAGACAGAATGTGGTCAGAGAACCCTATAGACATGCTGTCACCCTCTCTCCTCCAGTTTCTAGAGCCTCTCCTCAACACTTAGAACAGTGCCTAAGGAAGGCACAGAGCAGGAGCTCAGTGAGCATTTGTCAAATGAGTAAAAGATTGGGTCAGCAAATGCTGGGGACTTGAGGGCGGCCACAAGGGCACTCAGCCCAGAGAGTGTGTGGGAGCTGGAATCCGGCCCATGCTGCATTCGCCAACCCATGTGTCCTGGTGCAGGGCTGCAGATGCCCTTTTGGCTAATTTGTACTAAGACATTGTATAGGCTTGTGACTGTGCTGGGGACGTTGGATGGAGGCAAGGAGTTAGTCTCCTTAGTAGCCTGCTCTGTTTCCTCCAAACAGATATACCCTTGCCCATGGCCCACCCACCCCATGTCCTGACTAAACCCAAACAGGTAGGTGTCTTGCCCTCCTGCTGCTGAGCTATCAGTTAAGGTAGGCTACCACATCTCACTGCTGACTTGTACTAAGTTTCTAGTCAGCTAACCCCAACTCCTTTGCTACTTGTTCCCTGTTCAATTCCTCATGGCATACCAGTCTCTGTGGGAGCTTTTTCCTTATGCACTCATACACCCCTGAATTGTGTGTGCTGAGTAGCTGCTGCATTACTGGAACCTTAAATAGTGACAGGGTGGACCTTTTACAGATGGGGAAACTGAGGCTTAGAGAGGTTAAGTAACTTGGCCAAGGTCACCCAGCAATTACATCCCAATGTGGATTTAAACTGATATCTGTCAACTCTGACACTGATACTTTGCCCATCGCTCCCCTGCAGGGCTCTCCCTCCAGGTGCCTGATGGCAGACCCTGCCTGTCCTCTTTGATACAAGGTATCTCTGTCAAGTTGACATCAGAATGTCTGGCCATGTGCTATAGATGCCAACTGTATAACTGCAGGCAGGAGCTCCCACCTGGCTTCTTTCTAGGGGACAGATGGACTTTAGTTGCACCCACTGACCCTGCCACTTAGAGCTATGGCAGGACCTCTGAGAGCTTCTCTCCAGTCTGTTTACCTTCCAACCTGCTCAGGGTGCGGACAGAGGCTGAAAAGTATGCTCAGGAGCCAGGGCCTGAGTGTACGAATTCCTCTCTCTAATCAGGAAAGGCTTAACTCGGAGGTAGGGTAAGGGGCACCTGCAAATTCCACCCCTCCCCAGAGGGACTAGCAGCTCTAGTTCTGCCCCACGCTTGGCTTGGAGATGCAGATGGGCAGATGGGAAGAAGGTTTGCTGGCGCCCTATTTCTGGAAGACCCCAGAGCCGTGTTGTGCTGCGGCTGCCTGCCTGGGGGCCTGGTCTGACAGTGATACTGCCTGGTTAAGGGGGCAAAAAAGAGGCTATTCCACAGAAAATGGGACCCCACATGCCAGCATCCAGCTAATCTGTGTCAGGGCAGGCCAGAGAATGCTAAAGAAAGCTGTGATTAGTATGGAGTCTCAACTGTTCAAAGTCTTGGGGAAGGAAGAATCCTTCCATAGTGAAAGACAAAGATGGAGAGAGAAAGACCATGGCAGACAGACAAGGAGACAGAACAAAGACAATGCTAACCAATGAACAAGCAAGGAAGATGATGGGAGTCAAGACAGACCCAGCTCTGTCACCAACTTACAGTGGGCCCTGTGAACAATCAGTCCCTCTTTTCAGGACTATAATCCCATTTGTCAGGCTGTGGGGTACAGGGGTAAGACTGGCCTAGGCACCTTCCAAGGGCCCACCAGTATCATGAGAGAGAAATTGACCTTCCTAGGCTGGCTCTGGCAGTGGGCATTTCTGAAACTCACAGTAATGAAAATCAGTGCAAACCAAATTTTGGAAATTCCAAGTGTGTCTGTGGTAGGAGATGAGGGGGACAGAGCTGCAGAACTGTCTGTCTATGACTCAAAGCCTCTTGAGGGAAAGATCACACATTCTCAGATGCAAGACTACTCCCCCAACCACCCCAGCTGCCCACCCAGTATGATCTCCACGGAGTCCCAGCCCCTGACACTGCTGCCACCATCACTGTTGCTGCACCACAACCCACTTCCTAATGACCCTCCTGGGAGAATGGGGGATGAAACTACAGCCAAAAGAGCCTTGCTAGCTTGTCCAAGGATACCCAGAAATCTTTATGCTGATCCTGATGTCCTCACCACAAATGGGGAGAGGAGAAGGATGGGAGGGGCACAGTGCTTGCCCCTTCCCAAACATCATCCCCCTTAATATCAGAGCCACCCTTCAGGGGAAGGAATTAGGGTGCCTGAAACCAGTGCTTAGAGGGGTACCTTTGCTAGCTAAAGTCCAGTAGGTGGTAGAGCTCAGATCCAGAATTCAGGTGCTAGGTTCGGGTCACTGCTTGTGGGTGTCATCATGGCTGAAGCAGGAGATCTCCCTGACTTTTGGGCCTTGTCACTCTAACTGGCATTTCATCATCCCACAAAAGCCTGGCCCTGAGTCAGGGGTTCCAGCTGCAACCCAAACAAGCTTATGGGACTGAATTGGACAGAAGGAAGTGTGGCCCAGAGAAAACTTGGGGGAAAATTGTGGGGTGATCTGCAATGAAGGTTATGCATCCCTGTGTCTGTGTCTCCTCCCCTGTCCCTAATAGGGGTGGCTGGCATTGTCCCAGCCTTGATCTCAGGTGAACTGAGTCACCTTGAGTGACCCAGAGCCCTGCCTCTTGAGCTTCAATTTTATCCACTGAAGGGAGAGTGGAGTTGTTGCTCAGCTCCCAGGAGCTACTAACCAGGTCCAGGTACAGAGCTGAGCAGGTCTCACACACACAGAGTTGGAGGTAGAGAGGCTCTAAGAGGCAGGAGGACAGATCCAGCAGAGAGACAAAGAGAAAACTGGAGACAAAATGAAGACAGATCAGAGCCAGGGCAACAGTGAGAACCAGAGGGCAACAGAGAGAAACAGAGGAAGAAAAGCATAGAAAAAGGCAGGGACAGAGAGAGACTGGAGAGAGACACAGAATCAGAAAGACAGTGAGAGAGGAAGAGATAGGCCAAGGGCCTAGAGGCAGAAAGACAGAGAAATGGAGACAGAAACAATGACAGGGACTGAGGGAAGCTGGGATAGAGACAAGGAGAAAATCAAACTAAGTCAGAGGCACAGAAGGGGGAAAATGGCAGAGAGCCTTGAGGAGGCAGTGATGGGGGCCTGAGCTATCCGAGCCAGTACCCTGTACCCTGTCCAGACAGGGTAGCCAGGATGGCAGGCTCACATCCCACACTCTGCTCCCTCTTCCCTACCCTAGCCTTTTCCATTCTGGGCACACAAGAAAAACTGGGGCCTCTACTTGTCTGGCAAACTGGGGAAAGGGGGTCTTGGATCACCTCAGGCCTCCCTGGACCCTCCTGAGGGCAGAGCTAATTCACATCAGCTGGGAGGCAGGACCTCAGAGCCCTGTTTTGGCCCTCCCCCTTTGTCTTCGAGTTCCTGTTTCCCCAGTGTCTCAACAACACAGCATGTCTGATCCACTAGCCACACTTAAAAGCCACAGGGCAATAGGCCCAAGGCCATTGTGGGGCCCACCAGCCAGTATGGTCCATGTGCAGTTGATCACTCTTCCTCCCTCTCCTCCTGGATTTATTTCTACACCCACCTCCCTCACCCTCTGCTCTGTCTTCACTCCTGAAAAGTGCTCCATACTGACTTGCCATCTCCTTCCGGCCACCACCTGTCCATCAGTCCCAAATTCCAGTCTCTCCCTCCCAAGTAGGCCCCCAGAGGCCAGGCTGCTGGCCAAGATTTCAAAGGTTCCATGGTTGCCACCTACCTAAGCCCAGGAAGAGAGCACTAGGGCCCTCAGGAATACTTCTCCCTGCCAGGCAAGCCCTGCCTGATCAGGCTGGTCTGGGTGAGATCGAGCTCTGTGTTGCAGGCCTGGATCAAGCAAGAGCCAGCATGTGGATGCCTCCCTCCCAGCCATCACACTTCCCACGTTTCAACTCGCATTCTCAGAGCCCTCATGGTCTGCATCTTCACCTCTAGGCCCTGCAAGGAATGGCAATGCCTACTCAGCCCCTAGCTCCAGCCCAGTCCTCTGTCAGCTGGCTAGGTTGATGAGACCCCATAGGGATTGGAGGTTTCAGGCTCCAGGCTAAAGAGTGTATATGTGTGCACATGCATGTGTGTGCAAGTGTATGTATGCATGTGGGTGGGTGTGTAACCTGTGTCCTAGCAGTAATACACTCCCAGAGAGCCATGGCCTTTCCACTGGGGCTAGGAAAGCAGGTGACAGGCTCTGCTCTCAGAGGGCCTGAGGATGAAACTTGACCTGGTGAGGTGGAGCAGATACTTCAGACCCAGAAGCAAGAATCCTCTATCTCAGCCAGGATGCCTCTTTGCCTGGGAGTTGTAGGATGAGAGAAGAGGTCTGAAGCCTATTTATCCACTGCCTGGGGGGAAGACAGAGCAGGACATTCTTGGTGGCATGGGGAAGGGGGGTATATGCCTTTCTTTTCTCCACTTCATGCTCTGCCCTGAAGAAGCTGGTGTGGTGACCCTTTCTGAAGGTTGTGTTATTCAAGAGACATGGAAGGGATACAGGTCCCAGAGGGTGTAGAGGGGCCTGGTAGTGATCCATGCCAGCCTCTCCTCATGCTTTTGGACCTCCCAGTCCATAGCCAGGCCCTTAGCTGGCATCCTTTCCCCAATTTGAGCTGTTACCTAGGCCCCAAATGAGGCCTCAGGTATTCTGGTCATCCAGCCTAAGGAAAAACAATATTCCCATGCTCTCTACCCATTTCATAACTTGGAATATTGAGGTCAGTCAGTAGGAATAGCTGGGTCAGATTTCCTTTGGCAGAACTAGGGCCCCCAGAGGCCCCAAGTGACCAAAACCTGTTGCTAAATAACACCAAAATCTGTTCCTAAGTGTTGCCACCAGGGGAGATGACCCTCCAGTGCCACCTCATGACCCACTGGGCCTGGCTATCTGAAGGACTGCACGTTGTCTTTGTATTCTGTTTGCCCACAGGGGTGCCCAGGCAGCACCTGCCACACAGACCATCCACTTGATTTCTTTCAGAGAGGCAGCATGATATTGAAAAAAGAACATTAAACTTCGTCACCCCTGGGTTTAACTTAAGATCTGTCATCTCCTAGCTGTGTGGCATTAAACTTCTCTGAGCCTCCACTGTCTCATCAACTGAAATGAGGGTAATCTCCACTGTCTGCTTACCCTACCTACCTTGCAAACCCCAAGTCAAAGGGTGGTCATTCACTTGGCCATTCAGAAAAGACTGATCAAGTCCTGGCTGTTGGCTCGGTTGGAGCATCGTCTCTTACACTAAAAAGCTTGCAGGTTTAATCCTCAGACATACTTAGGTTGTAGGTTGGATTCCCAATCAGGGCATGTATGGGAGGCAACCAATTGATGTTTCATTCTCTCTCTCTTTCTCTCTCCCTCTCTCTCTCTCTCTCTCTCTTTCTCCCTGCCCCCCTTTTCTCTCTTCATCTCTCTCTGTCTCTTTCTCCCTCTCCCTTCCTCTCTCTAAACAAACTGATAAATATACCCTTGGGTAAGAATTAAAATTTTTTGTTTTAAAGGCTGATCAAGTACTTACCATGGGCCAGACACTGTTCTGGGGCCTTGGGGTGCTGCTGCTGTGAACAAAGGAGACAAAATCTTAGCCTTTGAAGCACATTCTTTCTAGAAGCTGGCAGTCAATACACAACAAATAGCTTCTGTACCATCAAGCAGTGATGAGTCCTGTAAAGATAAAGCCAGATGAGGAGACAGGGAGTGAGAGCAGTGGGATCCTGGCTCAGTCAGCCCATCTTCCTGTCCTCCAGAGTCCATGTGGCTACTTGCTTGTGAATGGTCCAGCTGGGCAGGCAGAGCAGGACACTGGGTCTGAAAACTGAGTGGCCTGGTTCATTTCTGTCTCAGCATCCTGGCCCCAATTCAGCCCAGATCCCCAGTCTCTGTTGCTTCTCTGGCTCCAGTTCACAACTGTGCAGAAAGTTGTTCCTGCTTTCAATCCTGCCAATCTACTCAGCCACATCCTGGGGTCAGCCTGGGAAACCCCTCAGGACTGGCTCCCCATATGTGCTTCCATGTCCCCATCCCCATCTCTTATTCTAGGTCCTATTGGAGCTGTGACTGTCTTCCACCCATGAGCTACAAGGCAGCAACTCAAAAGCAGCTCGGGCTTCACTGAAGTGGCACTAATGCCATCTTCTGTGACTTTCCCTGAGAGGACCGAAGAATGAAATCAGTTTAGATTCTCAGACCCCCTCCAGAGGTCAGCCCCTCCCACCAGCCTCCATGCCAGGGTGCAAGGACACTGTGGCTTGTGGAGGATGGAGCACCCACACGGGAGCAGAAAGACAGTGGGGGTGTCACCAGGCTGGGGGGAGGTTGAGGTGGCAGAGCAGAGGGGTTTCTCCATGAGGTCCTGCACCTCTCAGGGCTTCACCTTGGCATGTTTGAGGGCTGGGGGCTTGTTAGTAGCTCTTGTTACCCCTTCTAAATGTGTTTACTTTTGTTTTTATGTTTTGATAACTTAACATTGGTGGCACTACTAGTGCACATTTAAAATTATTGAGAATTTTTATTGTAAAATATAATCAAGCTCATTATGAGAAATTTAAAAGATACAGAAAGTATTAGGAAGACAAATATACATTGCCCATCACCCAGTATCCAGATAGAATCCATTTGCAGTTTGGTTTATTCCCTGCCATCATTTTTGTTTTTCTATGTAGAACCCTCTGTAGTTCTACTAATACCTACACACATACACTTTAATATACTTGAGACCATGGATAATCAAATAGCTAAGGATTATTTTATTTTATTTTATTATTTTTTTTGCTAAGGATTATTTTATGTCTGATCTCTGCCAGGCCTTGTCCTCTATACTTTGCCTGCATTCACAGGATTTTTCTTCCCAATAATCGTTAAAGGTAGATACTATTATTAACCCCATTTTCCTTCTGAGGAAACCAGGGTAAAGGGAGGTTGAATATCCAACCTCAGCAAGTTGAATGTAGTAAGTTGAAGAGTTTGAAAATGAACCCAGATAGTCTTGACTTCCAGAATCTATGCGTTTAATAATGATACTATACGGCTTTAACATTTTTAAATTACAAAATATATGTATAAAAGAATATATGCAATATTCATACCCAATTTAAGGGAGAGGAGTAAAGTGAGTATGTGCAATATCATCTCCCAGCTTATGAAATACAGCATCACTGTTCATGCCTTTTTCGCAAGCTATCAGGCGCATGTCCCCACATCACCCCCAACTCTTGGATAATATGGTTCTTTAGGCAGTAATGAGGCTTCCTCCTCCTTGGCCTCCAAAACCCCTGAGAGCTTTGCCTGCCAACAATTCATAGGAAACCACAGGGGTACTCATCTCTCTGCCCCTTCTGGGACAGGTCTCAGGACACATGGTGGCTGGCTGCCTGGGACTGGTAGACACCAGGCAGCCCAGCAGGTGTCTGCTTATCCTGGCATCAGGTTCTGTCTCAGAACCTGCAGGCCTGCTTTTTCTCTGATGCCCATCAGTCTGTCATAGGGGAAGTGTAGGGGGAAAGAAGGAGGTTTGAGCTCACCGAACCCCTGAGGTGGGGTCTGAGGCCTGCAAAGTGCTGGGAGAGCACAGGCCAGCTCTCCTTTCCAACTCAGCTAAGGAGCCCAATGTGATGGGTGGGGGCTATCTCATTCAAACCTGAGAGGTAGGCACTAAGTACTCCTTCATTTTTGTCTTCTCCTCCAACATGTTTTTGGATACCTACTACATACCAAACACAGTACTGTGTTCTGGGGACACAGAGGCAGAGGAGACAGACACATTTTCTGCTTTCATGGAAGGTTTAATCTAGTGGGGGGACAGACGTTCAATGGCTAGTATTGAAATAATGATTTAATTATGGTCGACATGAGGACTTTGAAAAGGTGTACACCTGCTAAGAGGGTATACAAGGTCTGTCTACAAAGTATTCAGTCATGTACTATGAAAAATACTGACATTTATTGAAGAAGATACAAGATACAGTAAACCTTGTACATAAGAGTCCCCTTCAAAGTAGTCACCGTGGGACCTCACACAGTTCTCCCAATCGCCATCAGCTGCTCCATCATATTTTCCTGAATCTCATCAATGATCTGAAATCTCTTTTCTTTCAAAGATCATTTTCATTTGGGGGAAACCCAGAAGTCACAGGGCACCAAATCTGGGCTAATGGGGGGCTGAGTCACCTGGGTGATCCAATCTTTTGCCAAACAACTCTGCATGAGACACGATGCACGAGCAGGCATGTTGTAGTGATGGAGCTGCCAATCACCATTTGCCCATATCTGTGGCCTTCTGAATCATCCAAATAGTTTCTGTGGAGGAACATTCAAGCTCAACACAAGATTTGGTGCAGGTTCATTGCTCTACTCACTCACTCACTTTGAATGCGATGGCCACACAGTACACACGCTCATTCAACAGCATCTACCACCTGCACTCTGACTAGTACAGTAACGTCATCATTGTTCACATCTGCGTATTCCAGTCCACTCCTAAGCTGTTAGGTTACATTGATGTTGCACAAACTATTTTGGTCATACTAACAATGACTGAACTTTTTCTGGACTGACCTTTGTATGACAGGTTCTGACCTAGCCTGGGGGTCAGGCCTGGATAGGCAGAGCCCTTAAGAACTTGGCCAGCCTCCTCTCCTGTAGGTTGTGAGGGGTAGGAAGGGCAGGCAGGGCTCCTATCCAGAATCTGCTGGCTGGTGGCCTTTGGCTTGGAGCCAAGTAAATTGGGTAGATTTTCCCTCTTCTTCCTTTTCCTAAAGTCACTCCGGGAGGAAAACTTGGCCCTACTCCCTTGCTGACTCCAACACCAAGTAGCAGATACTCAATGAGCATGCTGTGCAGTTGGCAAGAGCTGCTCCAGTTGAACACCACCTTTTTAATTATATTTGCCCACACGAGGCTCTCCTGTTGGTCCCACCTATGGGCCTTGAGCCTCACTGTAAGCTTCTGCCCTTCCTGGGGGCCTCTCCCCCCCATTCTGTATGCACATAAGTGCCCAGGCCCTGGAGAGAAGAGACTAATCTTCCCTCTATTTCAGGAGACACTGGGGAAAGAGAGGCTGGAAGGCCAGGTGTGCAGTGCCAAGCATGACTCACCTTTGGGGCCTCACATAGCAGAATGAGGCATCTCTCTCCTCTTTTCCATCCATTTATCATGCATGGAAAGTGCTGAAGCAACATAGTATAGTGATTGAGAACACAGAATCCTGTGCCAGGTAGCAAGGGTTTGAATCCTAGCTGTGACGCTTACTAGTAGTGTAGCCTTGGGCAAGTTACCTGGGCTAGGCCTTATTGTCCCATCTATAAAATGGGGGTGACCATACTAGTAGCTATGTCATCAGATTCTCATAAAGACTAAATGGACAAATGTTTGCAGAGTGCTTAGAATAGCACTTACCCTAAATAGTGGAAATAAAGATGAGTTCTTTGTAGCTTTGCTGTTTCCAAGAGGCTGAAGTCAGAGTCAAGTGTTGCTCTGCACCCTGCCTTGGGCATCCCAAGCAAACATATTGCCCAGAGTGTGGAGGCTGAGAATAGTTTATTTCTTTGCTCTGTCAGAGATTCATAGAATCTACAGCTGTTGCAGCTGGAAAAAACCCTCAGAGACCATCCAAGTCAGCTGCTCCCCGCTCCCTAATGAATGAGAAACTAAGGGACAGGGAGGAGGCAGAGACAGTGACAAAGAAGGGGCTGTGACCTCGGTCTTTTAGTCACAGTTTAGTCTAGGTTGGTGGCTAAGCATTCACTCTTGGATTCAAATCTGGGCTTTGGCTCTTAATGGCATGTGATGGCTCTGTGACCTCAAGCAAGGTACTTACCCATGGGAACCTCGGTTTAATGGTCTGTAAAGTGGGAATGATAATATGTGCCTCATAGTGTTGCTGAGAGAAAGAACTGGAATAATGCATGTACAATGCTCAACATGGGAGTTGGCACAGAGTAACACATATTAGCAGCCATTCCTACATCAAAGGTCTTTCACTACATCAGGCTGCTGGTACCAGTGCCCAGGTGGCACTCACTGAGCAGGCTAGGCCAACCCCAGGGCTCACCAGCCAACTCTATGCCCATTTGGCTGGCCTATTCTTCCCCTCTAGTCTCAGACCCTCTGTGCCTGCTGTGAAGGCAGCGTGACTGGCTGAAAATGGCAATGACTTGTCAGGAGTCTGGCCTACAGACAAGGAAATGCCAGGTGGTGGTGTGAAGGTACCACTCAACCTCCCTGCCTAAGGGGGACAGCACAGTGTTCTCTGTGTTCTTCATTAGGCCGAGCCCGGTGGGAGACCTATCTCCCTTGGAGGTCGTTTCTGGGATTCCTCTGAGCCAGTGTTTTTCCCTTCAGATGCTGGCTCACAGGCAAGGTGGGGTCGGAGCTGTCTGATAGAAGGACTGGCACAGAATGCCTGCTCCAGCTGTTCTCTGGCCTGGCTGCACATCAGAATTCTTGTGTGAAGAGCTTTGAGAATGCCCATGCCTGGGCTCCATCCCCCAGACTCTGTTTTATTGATTGGTCCTGGGTGCTAGGCATAAACATTGAGTTGAAACTCCAAGTGATTCTAATAAGAGCACCAGACACTGTATAAGGTACTGCAGGGGATTCTGAGATGCTTGGGCTCATGTTCCTGGCCTCCAGAGACACCCAAGCTACTGCAGAGTTAGGACAAGTAAGAAAATAGCAACAAGTCAGTGGGGTGTGCCCTCCGAAAGGGATGTAAAAGTCTGCCCCAGACTGCTTCACAAACAATGTAGCATTTGAAATTGAATCATCATACACCAACATTCAGGGACTATTTGTTGAGCACCTACTATGTATCACTGACAGTTACAGGTATGGGAGATATGGCAGTGACCAAAAGAAATTCCATGTCTTCCTGAAGCTTTCATTCTAGTAAGGATGTCCAGCGGAAGATTCATGACAACGTGATGGGCATGGAAGCAGGTGAAAGATATTCCAGGGAGATGGAGCATCATGAGCAGACAAGCAGGAAAGAAGAGAGCTTATTTTAACAATGGTGGATGATGTAGCCAGAGCCTTGGCATCAAACGCAGAAGTGGCAAAAGATGAGAAACAAGATCTGGGTAGGACTCAGATGATGAGACGGGGTATTTGTGTAACAGTGGAAAATTGTAACAGTGGGGAATTCTAACCCACCCCACCATTCTTTTGATATTGAGTCTCTAAGTGTGGACTCTGAGTAATATGTAGCTTGTAGATGAACAGCATGTTTGTATACATCCCAGGAACCAGATTCAAAAGATACAGAGCCTGACCTTTAGGCATCCAGGCTCTGGGAGGTTTGCTGACCTTCAAGTATGGAGCCAAGATGATGTAAATCCAGGATGATGTAAATCCAGGATGACTAAACCAGGATGACGCACACCAGGCTATCACTTCCCTTATCAGAATGGTCTGTGCTAGTCTGCACATAGAGAACTTTGCAATCCCCTCCCTTGATCTCTTTGTTCTGTTCCCTTCCCTCTCCTTTAAAAATTTCTGCCTGCACTGAGAGGGGGAGATGGGCTTTGTGACGTGAGTCCCCCATCTTCCAGGTGGCCTGAAAAGAAACCACTGCCCTTACATCAGCACCTGCTTCTGAAGTACTGGCTTTCATAGTGACAGGCAGCCCGACCTGTGTTTGGTTATACTTGGAAGCCCTATGAAACAGTAGGAATTATTCCTGAAGACAACAGGGAGCCATGTCAGGATTGTGAGCAGAGGAATGACTTTCTCAGATTTGTGTTCTGGGGGCATTGTGGAACAAGCTTGGCCACTGGCCCATCCTAGGTGGTTCTTTCTCCTGATTCTATCTCAGTCAAGGTCCTAAAGTGTTGATTCCACCTTGAGGGAGGACTAACATGAGACAAGGGTTAGAGGAAAGGAGCAGTAGGCATAGTAGCCACCTTTTGGGAGCACTCTTCCGAGCATTGTACAGATAAGTATTTATTTAATCCCCACCACACCCACTTGGGTAGGCATGATTCTTACCCCTATTTTATAGATGGTGAACCTAAGACTTGAAGAAGTGAATCCATTTCCAAAGGCAACATAGCTGGCAAGTTGCAGAATCAGGATTTGATCCCAGGCAGTTTACACTTATAAGTGCAATGCTATACTAAATACCTGTTAACTTTAGAACTCACAGTCTTGAGGGGGTGCCATAGAGGCATTGTCACAATGCCTGTGCTTCTAAGAGGGCAAGGGGCATTTAACCTCACTTTGACCTTGGGGTTTTTCACATTTGAGGAGAAAGACTCCCATTGGTGTAAGACTGTACCTGACCTGTTGGTAGTTGCAGGCTCTGATTACCCTGATGGTCTTGCACAGCTCCTTATTCTGGCAGGCCTCTCCTCAAACCCGTTTGGGGAAATTTGGAGAAATGCAAGAAAGTCATATGGTTTTCCCATACCAAGCACAGCTCCAGTCAAAAAGGATGGTATTTAATAGATAACTGAAAGCTGGATAAAGAAATGAACAAATGAATGAATGAGTCATGCATTGAGCTGAACCCCTGCAGCAGCTCCTTGGAAGTAATAGAGCATAGTGGCTAGGCATGAGTTTTTGTGTCACCAAGGTCTTGGTTCAAATCTTGGCTTGACCAATAACCAGCTGGGTAACCCCAGGACTCTTTGAAATGTTGAGATAAGAAAATCAAAGCTAGGACAGTCCCTGGCAGACAGTGAGTGCTTAATAACTGGTAGTTCTTATTGAACCTTTGGGAAGCCCCTCTGAAAACTTAATAAACATTCTGGACTGTCACCCCAGAGTAACCCAGCAAGATGCACAATTTTCCATGTAAGATCAGGAGTTTAGGGAACCTTTAAAGGCTAGACCCAATATTTAAGAGTCTGACTGCACATGCCCTCACAGGAATAATGTTGGGGGTAGGGTTGTCTTTACTTCCCCCTCCACTTACACCTCCCCAGGCAGGATCTGCATGTTGGGAAGATAAGTTTGAGGATGATTCAGAGAAATTTGGAACAAGAGGGACGGTCCCTCATGGTCCCTTGTCATCTTGAACCAGTCTGGCTCTTCCACCCTCTCTCTCTCCATCCCAAGGTCAGTGACTGGGTTCGTGAGGCTAGACAAGCTACTGGATTTAAGCCAGTTTGGACTGGGGGTGGAAAGAGGAAAGCAGGAGTTAGGAGAAAGTAAGAAACACCAGCTATTGAATGGGCCACTCAGTCAAGCACAGGCTGGCACCTCCGAAGCCATCTTGTCCTTTACCTGGTACATAAGACTACAGGTATCAGTGGAGACATCAGTGTCACCTGCAGATGAGAAAGCAGGCTCAGAGAGGGGAAAATGATCCCCTCAATCTGGAAGTGGCTGAATCGAGAATGGAACTCCAGCTTGTCTCACTCCAATGCCTTTATTCTCTCCTCCCCACTATCTTGCCTCAAGGAAAGGCATCGCTCCCAGGCTATCTGAGCTCAGCCTTGCCCTGCTAGTGGGCATCTGTGAGTGAGGGGCCTCAGACCCAGGCCTGAGCACCCACCTCCTGCCCCATTCAGTTCTCAGGCAAGCTGCGCTGGGAGCAGCAGCCACCCATCCGGAGGGGGCGGTGAAGCCACAGCTGAGTTTATTAAGAGCAAAAGATGACTCCAGCTGCACAGGAAACTAAGTAACCCTGATTATGTGTTTATTCTTTCCCTTCCCTGCCTCCTGCTCCCACCCTCCCACCTCCTTCTCCTCTTTCTTCCTGCCCCCTCCCTGTTTGCCTTCCCACCTTCTATCTTCTGTCAAATGTGCCTACTGAGAGCTGACCTCCACCCTCACCTCTTCTTTCTCTAGTGCTACCCCTAGCCCAGCCAGCTTACTGTAGATTGCTCTTATCCCCCACCTCTGAAGGCAGAGGGCTGCTCAAGCAGCAACTAGGCAGCCTGGGTCCCCTCCTTCTGGTAGGGAGCCACCAGCTAGAGGTGGTAGCCTTAGAGATCAGCTTATCCAATTCTACTCTCTGTTTTTTTTAAATATTTTATTTATTTATTTTTACACAGAGGGGGAGGAAGGGAGAAAGAGAGGGGAAGAAACATCATTGCCTGTCATGTGTCCTCTACTGGGGACTGGGCCCGCAACCCAGGCATGTGCCCTGACTGGGAATTGAACCAGTGACCCTTTGGTTCACAAGCTGGCACTCAATCCATTGAGCCACATGAGACAGGGCCTACTCTCTCTTTTTTTATAGGTAGGGGAACTGAGGTCTGCAGAGGGGGAAGGACTGTTGGTCAAACAGTTATAACAAAGCTGAAGTAGAATCCCAGATGCCCAAAGCAAGTTTCCAGGGTTCATCAGTGACATAATGCTGGAGGAGGTGCTAGGGACTTAGAGCAACTTGGGCCATGCCTCAACCAATAAAATTCAGGATGAATTGACACCCAGCCAACTCCCTCTGTAGGTCTATAACCCTAGAGCTACCGGCTCTTTGAGACCACAGAACACACTAAAGTCATCTAACCCAATCCCTTGTGACTCAGAGAGGGAAACAGAGGAACAGTGCCAGGAAGCTCTTTCATCCTGAGCCACAGAGCCCTGTGGCAGACCTGGAGACACTCCAATAGGGATAAGGAATAGGAGGAAGAAGAAGGATTCATGCTGGACATTACTACCTGCCAGCAGGCTTTGTAGGCTAATAGAAATGGGCAAACAAAAGTGGTGAGGACATCTCCTTTCCCAAAGTTCTCAAAAAGAGGAGAGCCCTGCCAAGGCTCCTCAAGATCTTAGTCACTTAGAAGCAGCTTATCTGTGGCATGTGGGTGGGATGCCTCCTTTGGGGAGGAGCCTAAGGATGGAGGTGGCAGGAGAAAGGGCCTTTGCTCAGTTGGAAAAAAGTCTCCATTAACCCAACTTGACACATCAGTATTAGCTTTTCCTACGCTAAATTACACAAGGATAAACTTGGGGCTGGGAGAGAAACCACACTGATTAGCGTCAGCTCCAGACCCACTGCACCATGACCAGGGGTGGGGGCAGGCATTTGCGATGTGGTTTTTTACCTTCTTATTTCTTCCTTGGACTTTTTATCCCCCTGCCTTTCTGTGGAGTGTCAGGAAGAGAGAGTGGACTTAGCACACTATCTACTGAGCCAACATAAAACATTTGCAAGCTTGAAATGGGGGTGGCAAGAGTGGGGGGGGGAGATTTCCCTATGCCCTGGAATTGGGTGACTAAAGGAGTAGGGAAGAGAAGAGAAACCATCATTCAAGACTTTAGTGTGGAATAAAATTAAATTGTGACTCTAATAAAACTGACTGGATCTCACTTCATTGCCATAGTCCATTCCTAGTTACTAGTTACTGGGTCCTGGGGTTTCTGAAAGGCCACATGCCAAGGGCAGAGGGACAAGGAGTGATGGGAGACTGGAAGCCATAGCTGGGGTTTTGCAGTAAGGATGGGGGTAGGGGACCAGCCTCACCAAGTACTGCATGTGGGCCAGGACTTTGCCAGGCACATTGCTCTGCTTTCTCATCAAAACCCCATAACACCAATCTGTAGTTGGGGTTATTAGTCCCATTTTGCAGACAAGGAAACTGCAGCTGAGAGAGGTTGAACAACAATGCCAAGGGCTACACAGCTAAGCCCAACTTGGACCCAGGTCTCTTGGACCCACTTCCTCAGGCTTCTGCCACAGTCCATGACATCTGACAAGTATCTTTGGAAGGGAATTGATGAGAAACAAGACGCAATGGAGGAATCCCTTTCTTTTCATGGATCACTAATTTAGTTCTGGCCTTGCCTGATCTGAATGATACAGCCCCTCAGTCCCCACCCCATCTGCTCATTTGCTGATCCATCTCAGCCCCTAGGAAACACACTGTTCCTCATGATGGATATGGGGGCAGATGAGAGCAGACCTCAGTCTCTCCTTAACCCTTGGCCCAGGAAGGAACAAGCTTCTGATTCAGACACGGGAGCAAACTCAAAGTGCAGGCACAGCCTAGTGGTTCAGACAGTCTAGTTCAGAGATTAATTAGAGCTTAACAAAGTATTACTGCTGAGATGTCAGGCAAGTCTTCGAATGCCCCTTTTCATTCATTTCCCGTCATCTAAAATTGAGATAATCACAGCACCTACACTATAGGAAAGTTATGAGGACTACATGGGTTAATAATTGCAAAGTACTTAGAACAGGGTCTGGCTCGGGGAAAGCTCTGTGTAGATATTAGTGCTCATATTACTCAGTGTCATAAGGAACTACTGCATTGCCACCAATGACAAATAAGAACTGCCCAATAGGAAGCTCCAGGAACCTATTGTAATTATTCAACAGGGATTGGGATTACCCAGGAGCAGGGCTTGGGGTGCCCGCTATAATGATTCAATAGGGCAATTGTTTCAGGCAGTTCTTGCAAAGCTCTACTTTACCAATCACTGAGAACAGTTGGGAGTTATCAGGTTGAACCATATGAAATTGCCAATGCTTGGCCAATTTGATGTGGAAAAATGGCAATTTCATTTGGTTTAACCCAATAGCAGAGTTCATTTTGGGAGGGGAAAGGGCTAGCTCATTTCACACCCATTTCTTACCTCCTTAGCTGAGGGAGGTTGCTAAGCATATTTGACCCATTTCTATAAAGAGTAAATATTTTCTACTCGTTGCTTCTCAAGTGCCTGAAGACTGTACTTTCTTGAAAGTTGCAACATTCCTCCTGGAACCAATTTTATACTATTAGAGTGCTTGATATTTAAAGCCAAGTGGGATTTTAGGAAAAAACATTTTATTTTTGGATGTCTGAAGATGAGTGGTGAGTAATCAAGGATATTGATGGCATTCTGGAGGTGCTGAAAGGCAGGGGTCGCTAGAGATGGTGTCTGCGACCCTGGGACACTGCTAAGCCTTGTGGAAACTGAATAGAAGGTTAGGTGGCAGGGTCCCTGCCAGCTCTGCCTCTTGATGGCCTCCAAGATTTGTGAAGAATGGCTCAAGGAAGAAACATTGTGCATGTGTGGCATGTGCCCTCCTCTTTCATCTACCTTGCTGCTCTTTCTAGTGGTGTTGATGGGGTGCTATGGTCCCTCTAAACCTCTGTTTCTCCTTTCTAAGCCCCATGAAGTCAGGGGCCACATTTGTCTTGTCATCATTGAATCCTTACCACTTACCACATTGCTGGGTGCAAAGTAAGCCCTCAATAAATGTTTTCTGAATGAATTAATTAGCAAACAAATGAAGCAAGTGGATTCTGCCTTGCCTAGCAATCATAGTTTCCAGGGGGAAACAATGAGAACTTATGAAAATCCTTTCCAAGAACTTGAATTGCTTGAGGAACAAATGCCTGGGTTGTCCATGGGTGTTGTCTGGGACTGTGGTCAAGGTTCCCAACACCACTGAAACCTGAGCTTTCAAAAGTGAGAAAAGCCACAGAAGAAGAGGAGGCCAAGAGGGTAGGACATGGCCACTTTCAGTTGAAAAAGAAAAAAGGTTAGTATGGGTCAATAGCTCCACTGAGGGGTCAGAAAAATAGGGTTTACATACAGCAAGATTTAAATCAGGCTTTCCATGCACTGTGGGGACATGAGACACAGTGCACATGTCCTTCTCTGAATATCTTTAAAAGCAAAAGGCCTCTACTCTCATCCAATCACCCCCAACCACTCACAGGCAGTGAGGCCTTGGGCTCATTACTTCTACTCTCTGGGCCTCAGTTTCCCTATCTATAGCTGTAGCAGGGACAGTGGTAGACCCCATGGTCTCTATAGCTCCTTTCAGGTTTTAAAGTCAGGAATTCTGTCTGGAGGCTAGGCAATGCTGGCATAACTTCAGAATGATGCAGACAGCGATAAAAGTGATGGGATCTCAGGAGATAGAGAATCCTACAGGGAAGCCCCTCCCCTGGCCCTCCACCTCCTGCCCTTTCTACTGCTGCAACCACAACCTCCCTTGTTCTCCCCTGTTTCTCCTCCCTAAACCCCCGCAGCTCTGTCTGGAGGCCCCATTCTCTGACCAGCTTTGTTTGCTTTTAATAAAGTTAATCGCACTCCTAATTTGTATGTAATGAAAAGATAAAAGGGATACATGGGGGCGAACCTTCCACTGGAGTAGAAGCAGTCCAGTTCCAGGGCTGCTAACCACCTCCAATCACACCACTGTCTTGTCTGATCCAGAGTCTGAGCAGGGGTTGCTCCTTGGCCCCAGCCTGGCCCTGTTGTTTCTGCAGCTCCCCCAGAGAAGCGTCCTGGGGACTGCTTGCTCTGCCCTCCTCCTTGCCTGTGGTAGAATGTGAAGGTTCCATGCCCCCAAGTCCTGAAAGCATCCCAGAGCCCACCTTTGTGGTCTTCTCCATCCTCCCCAAGCCAGCCAGCTCCTTAAATGCAAGGGTTGGCTCATGGCTCAGCATCCATCAAGTAGTAGCAACACTCAGTTCATCATTCTTGACTATGTGCCCACCTGATCTCTTGGAATGCCTTGGATTCCTTAATGAGAAAGAAGGGAATATACTTAGGGAGGGTAATTTGATCTTATTCAACTCTGGGTCTACACTTCAGCCATCACTCACTCCCTGACATGCCTATTCTTTCACAGGTCCCATTCAACTGGCTGGCCATCTCAAACCCTGGTTCTCATCCTAGGCTTGCCACCAGGATGTAACCTTGAGATCACTCCTTTCATTTCTTTGGGCCTCTTCCCTGTGGGTGGTGGATGGAGAGATGTCTCATAAGAGGAATGGTGCCTACGTCCTAGCATGCTGAAGAAGCTTGGGGAAAAACTGTTCCTGGTCCCTAGGGCGGTTGCTCCTGCACCCACCCATCCCAGAGGAGACTCCCATGGAAATTGTCCCTTGCAGTAATGGTTTGGGACAATGATGTTCAGTGGCAGATGGAGCAGGAACCCTAGCCTCCCCACAAGAACTGCTTAGTGAAACAATTTACTGAGGACTGTGTCAGAGGTTAGAGCCAGAAGCAGTCCCCTCCATCTCCAGCCCTTGTCTCAGAGGCCTGTGTCCCAAGCCTCTGATTGTCCACAGCAGAGAGACAGAGGTGAGACTGATGGGGCTTGGGGATGGCTTAATGCATTGGGAAGAAGTGGGGCTGTAGAACAAGAAGCCCTTCCTCTGCCCTCCCAGGGCCAGGTCAGGCGGGCGCAGGCTGGGCTCCAGACCCAGAAGGGGGTATGGAGAGAGCAGCCCCACTGGAGGGGGGTCCCAGCATGGCACGCCTCAGCAGCAATCTGGAAGCTATTGTGCTCGTGCGTTTCTGCGATCCAACGCGAATGCCATGCCCAGTTCATTTCCTCTAAGGAAACACAACCTCAGGGGATAATTAGAGCTTCTTTGCGTACACAATCCCATATTGTTTATCCAACACAAATTAAAAAACGTGGGCCCTGAGAACATGGAGCGAGAGATAAAGGAGACCTCCTCCTCCACCCCCCTTCTCCTTCTCCTTCCCAGCTGGATCTCATTACCCTGCCAGGCCAGGCCAAGCCCTAGCCCCAGTGACTCCCCCACCCCGCTGGCTCCTGCTCCTCATACAGCTCTTATGTGCCCCCAGACCCAGTCTGTCAAACTCAGGGTCTGGGATCCTTCTTAGCCTTCCCTCAAGTCTATCTCCCTATTGCCCTGTTGTGAAAGGTGGTTCTGGGGTAAGCTTCTCTGGTCAAAGAGTACTTGACAAAGAGTGACCATTTGTCCATGTGTCCCTTCAAGAATCCTCCCACTGAGGAACGTGGGAAATGCCATGCCACAAACACTACTCAGCACCCAGGAGCAGAGGCAAAGCCCAATCCTTGGGGGGTTCTGGGAAGGAAGCGCTGGCTGTCTACGCCCTGGCCTTGGCCCCAGGTCCCTTCCACTGCCCAGATGCACCCTACCCAGACAACAGGGAGCCCAGTCAGCTTGGCCTGGGGGCCTCTCCACAAAGCCCAGCCCCTCTTTCCCCAGGCCTCAGCCCAACAAAGGAGGATTCTCAGCCGGGGCGGTTCAGGGCGGGAGGAAGGAGGGTTGTGGGTGGAAAATAGCTTCAGAACCCAAGGTTGGCCATCTCCATGAAAGCCCTATTATTGCTCGGGTTGCTAAACGTCTTGCTCAGCATGGCCAATTCAGCTCCCCTCACTTCCCTGTCTCCCCCTAGGAATAGCTCCACATTCCAATGCTGCACAGCCAGCCTTTCTCAACATGGGAGGCAGACGGGAGGCATAGTGGGCAGGGAGGGGCTGAAGAGAAGGGAAAGCCATAGAGGGAGAACTCACCTTCCCCAAGCCTTGCTGGTTACAGAGTAAAGATGGCTCCATGGAAGCCAGAGCATCATCAACTCTGACCTCCTGGTTTCACTTGTATCACAGCCTGCTTCCCAGAAGGGCATTGTTCCAGGAGGGGCTGCCTGGCTTCCCTAGGGTGTAGGAAGGTGGCCCTCTATCCACTATCTGCTAAACAATATGGCTTCTCTGCCTCCCAGGACCCTGGGCTGACAAAAACAGACCCCACTGCTCTGTGCCCCTGACTCCTCACACTACAATCATGGAGAATGCAAGGATGGAAGGATGGACTAACTCTCTCCTGGGGCCAGGCCCTCCCACCCTCCTGTAGGCACAGAATGGAGTAGGCACAGAATAGAGTTGGCCAGTTGGACAAGGAGGGAGTTTGACTTGAGGTAAAATTCTCTCTGGTTGAAGTGAAGAGGAAGTTGTGTGAGCTGAGAACACATTCCCCGTCTGGTCTGTCCTTTCAGCTCTCCTGGTAGTTTTTTTTTTCTTTTGGTTTGTCTCTGAGCTGGAAAGAACATGTGCTTGGCAGATTTTTTATTAACTCTGTAGCACTCTCTCTCTCTCCCGCTTGCTCGTTCTCTCTCTCTCTCTCTCCCTCTCTCCTTTTCGCTTGCTTGACAGAATTTAGATTAGACAAAACATGAGCTCATTTCTGCCTGAGAAAAAAAGAACAGCACCCATTCTCCCCTCCCCCACCTTCTCCTCCTCTTCCTAGCCTTACCCACCTCTGCTCAGTGGGAGGGGAAAGGCCTACAGAGACAACCTCTCTAAGTATGATGCCCCCAAACTGTACCAGCAACCAGCTTTGGAGGGTACACAGTCCCACAGTCTTGCAATCACAGGTCCTCTGCCTAGAGTCTGGGTGGCAAGAGGAAATACCTGGGATCCTGAGGGGTAGATAAGAAAGGTGCACCCTTCTGGGATTGGCAAGGCCCCTGGCAGCATCTGAATTTAGCAACAGGGTACCAGACCCTAACCCTACCTTGCCCTCCCCTCCCTCACCTTCCTCATTCCCCATAACCAGGCCACCTAGCCAGTTCTTTACCTCTGAACACTTGTTGGGTGCCCTCCTAAACCACTGACCAAATCAAGGAAGCCCTTTATTTCTCCTTCCACAGATATGGTCTGGCAGCTTGGGAGGCCCATCTGAGGTAGAAATCCCAGCTTTATCATTCACTTGCTGGGCTTTAGTTTACCCATTCCTCAGTGAACCTCAGCTTCTTATGTGTGAGACAGGGATAGTAAGATCTACATTATAACTGTCTTGGGGTTTAAGAGACATTTAAATCAATGTTGAGCTCCTGAAATTGATGAAAACAAGTAGCTGAATCTCTACATTGTCAATGTGCAATAAGTGGCCCCCTCCCTACCTTTCCCCTTCCTCCCCCACTTCCTCCTTCTCTCTCTCTCTCTCTCTCTCTCTCTCTCTCTCTTTATCTCATTCTCTGCTCACTCTTTCCTCCCCCCAACATATACAGGGGTGGAAGGGCAGCAGAAAGGACTGTGTTCAGATATAAGAAAGAACTTCCCAGGACTGAAGTGGTTATTATGCAAAGAAATGCCCACTGGAATCTGTAGATTCACCTTCCAGTCTATTACAGAGGAAGCAGGAAGACAGCTGGCACCCTGCCCTGGAGGGTTGGGAGTAGTTGAATGACCCCGGACTGTGGAAGGGCAGAGCCCCAGGTCTGCTTACACGCTTTTCAGACCTCCAGTTCCTTATCTATACAATGGAAGGAAGGATTCCTCTCCTCTCAAAGCTGTCCTGAGGTATCTTCGTGAGCTTCTGTGGGCTGCCCAGATAAGTCGCCCTTGTCATTCCATAGCGCTGGGGAGGATGGCAAGTGGGAGTCTCTGGTACTGCTCTATAAGCTGAGGCTGCTGGGTGCTTAGGGACCCTTGAGGTCATCCTGGCAGGCAACAGTCCAGCCCAGTTGGAGATGTCACAGCCCAGATTCCAGGACTGGTGGGCCCCTTTGAATCAGTGAACCCCCTACCCTTTACAGCCACACCTCCCAAATACCTTCCAACCTGCCCACCCACCCTCAAGCTGTCCCTTAGCCAAAAAGGGCAGTATTACTCCTCTAATCTGCTATTATAAATAAATCCCTCTCTTCTCTTAAACATTTTCATCGCCTCCCTCCAAACCCACTCCAATCCGTCCACTTCTGCTGCACCTTCTCCCACTATCATCCCCTTCTCATCCTCTGGCTGCAGATGGGCCCCCATGCAGCCTGCAGGGGCTGTGGTATTTGTGTCCCAGGTGAAAGTGTGAGCCCCAGTGCTCAATGAGTCTGGCCCCTTGACATTTGGTACCTTGGAGACAGCCAAGGGAAGCAGAAGCATGTGAGGCTTGGAATCCCAGTGCTGCTGCTGCGTACTTTCTCGGTAGCCTGAGGAAAGCCCCACACTTTTCTCAGCCTCACTCTCCTCCATCTGTAAAAGAGTGTCTGACAGGGCTCTAGTGAGAAAGCAAGTGCTCTGCCAAGGGCTGGGCACATTTAATTCACTCTCTTCACTGCTGAGGAGGGCAGCTCTCTGGAGCCAGCTGTCCCCTAGGCCTTCTCAGCTGGTCTTCTCACCTGGAACCTGCCCTCACAGCCCTGAAGCTCCCTGGTGGCCAGGCATAGGGCCTCACAGCTCACCTGGGCCACAAATGAGCTCAAACCCCCAAACTAAACTGCCGTTAGCTTTTGGGGGGAATGATAGTCTGCTCCTGCAACAGGAAGAAAGGAAGTGAGATTTGAGACCGAATACCAGCAATGAAGAGAGTGGCCCTGAGTAATACATGGTAGGGCTAAAAACTTCACTTCATGTCCTAGATTCTGTCCAGAGAAGGCAACCCCTCTGTTGGCCCATCTGTGCCTCAGAGTGGATAAGGCAGGGTTGAGAGGATACCCTCTTTAAAGCACCTGCTTTGATAGGTCCTGCAATCTTCTTTTTTTTAAAAAAATATTTTTATTTTATTTATAATGACATTGACCTCCTAATGGCATATGTGCCTGCTGAGCACAGTACAGCCTCAAGTTTTGTTTTATTTTGTTTTTTGTTGTTTGTTTGTTTGTTGTAATTTTTAGAGAGAGGAGAAAGACAGGGAGAGAAACATCGTGAGAGGGAAATATTGACCACATCAAGTGGTTGCCTCTTGCATGCCTCCATTCAGGGGCCCAAACCTGCAACTGAGGCATGTACCCTGACTGGGAATAAAACTGTCAACCGTCCGCTTTGTGGGATGACTCTCAACCAACTGAGCCATGCCAGTTAGGGCAGCCTTGAAATTTTCTTAACAGCCCTGTGAGGCCTGCTGGGATTACCTTTTTTTTGCCAAATGGGAAAACTGGGGGACATAGAAGCTGAAAAAAACATGCCTAACTGAGTGCCTATGTCATGTGTAGCACCTGTGAATAGAACCACAGTGAACAAGGCTGACATGTTTTTCACCTGCGTGAAGCCTGATGTCCAGACAGTGGCAGAAGCAGATTTTGAACCCTGGTCTGTCGGATGCCAATGCCTGCACTTATAATCAAGACACTAAGATGCTTCATGTTTCAAACAGAGAACTTATAAACCACTCTAGTTGTATGACAAAGGAGGCTGACAGTGCCTAAGAGGCTTCTCAGCACCAGTCCCAGCCCTGTAGGAGATGATGATCTAGGAGAGAAGAAAATCTTTTTGCCACATGGCAAGTATAGGGATGGGGTTGCTGGGTTAATTAATCCTGGCCCCCAGCAGACGGGGCAAGGATTAATGGACTGGAACTTCTAAGTTGGCTCTTGAAGGATACCTAGGAGTTAACCAAGCTGGCAAGGGAAGAAATGGCATCCTAGAGAGAAGAACACATCTTGAGTAAGTACCAGAGCTAGACCCAGTAAGTACTAGACCCAGGCATGTGGGACCTCCATCTTGTCCCCCACTCCCTTAGGGAGACAGCAGTTTGAAGAGCCTGGGTTGTTATCTCTGTTCTTCTCTTTCTAAGATGTGTGGCCTTAGAAAAGGACCTACCTTCTCTGAGCCTCAACTCCTTGATCTGAGTGCTAGGTACCTAGTTAGTGTGGAATGCTAAGTAGCTACTGGTATTGTTATCATTATCCTCATTAAAACTCTCATCTCAAAATGGACTGGGCTGCAGGGTGCCTCACATCAAACTGTTCCTGCCCTATCCCTGCCCAGTTCTGCTTGCCCTTTCCCCCAGTTTTCCCACTTGCTATTACTGCACCCCACTTCCAGCTCCTGCTCCTTCCCTGACCCCTACCCCCTGTCACCCAGTTTCTGTAACAGACTGGCTTAGCTCTGGATAAAGTCCAAAAGGTAGGGACCTAGTGGCCTCCTGGCAGATTTCAGGGCAAGTAGCACCCTTCTTGTCTGTCTGCACCATTTTGAGCCCGAGGATGACAGGAAGGGAGTAATTTGGGAAAAGAAAGATAGAGCAGGAAGATTTTCTTCCTGTCTCAGTCTGTGTGGCTTCAGGTGTCCAGACTGCATGCTCAGGGCTGAGGTCTGTCTCCATTTGCTGTGTCCACTTCAGAGGCAGGGCATAGGGGAGGAAGAGTTACTTCAAATGAGATGGTGGGTGCAGGAATCACCCCTTGATCACTCTCCACCCTAGACCTCTCCCATTGACACCCAAAGGCAGTGCCTCCTTACCAGCATGGGGTTAACCTTCCCTGAGTTCTCTATACTGCTGAGGCCTGGCTTTCCCCAGGCTTCTCCCCAGGCCAGGGAGACTGGGAGGGGATTGTGAGGAAGGTTGTTTGGGGGGTGAGGGGCAGAAGTCCAGCCTGGTTCTGATTTCCCTCACTAGGGCTGAGAACCAGAGCCTGGTCTGTCTTCAATCCGCCCCTCCTTCCCCCATGCAACACTTCTCTGCTTTCGGGAGCGGCCCATAACCGCAAACACATTTGCTAATGCAGCTAGCCTGCCCGCCCCGGGACAGCTGGCTGGGCCCTGTGCCTGGGGCCAGGCCAGGCAAAGGGCAGGGGGCCTGGCTGGGAAAGGGGCCTGAAGCTCCTCCTCCTCCTCTGCTAAGCTGCCTGCACAGCCTTGGTCACTGCCTCTCTGTTTCCATCACTCCTCTCCACTGACTCCTTCAAGGGCTGAGACGGATGTCAAAGAAACTGAGGCCACAAGAGGGAAGGGCTACATTGCTGGCTGCATGCTGTTCAGACCAAGGAGAGGCAGCTAGACACACTCTTAGGCCAAGAGATCACCTTACCTTGCTGGACTAAGAGGTTTCTGGGCCTGAGCCCTCTCACATAGTCTCTCCCTCAGATGAGCCACCTATAAGAATGGAAAATCTAGGGCCCAGTGGAACTTGGGAATTTATGGGTTTCTCAGGAAGGCAAGAGCAGAAGGAGGATGGGACTCCTCTGCCATTATGGAACTTGGGTAATCACTTCACTTCTCTGAGCCTCAGTTTCTCTAACTTGTCCTATCTCACAGGCTTATGATATGGGAATGAATAGGCAAGTGTCTCATAAACTGTAAAATGCAGTGCTCACAAGAATGATTGTTCTGCCAGACCGCATGCTCTGTGAGGGCAGGAACCATCCCTGAGCTCCCTCTGTACCCCCCTGACCCCAGCCCTGAGGGCCATTCTGGGTGGATGGCTAAAGAGATTGGCCTGGGGACTGAGAGATACAAGTCAATCCTAAGTCCTGTGTCAGCTCAGGTTCCTGCAGCCTCTGAGAACCAAGACTGAGTCCTGTGGTCCCTAAACTTCAGCACTGGAGCTGTGACTGGAGCCTACCCCCAACCAGCCGTCAATCACAAGGCTCCAGCCTCACTCAGCTGCCCCCATCCACCCTCCCTCCTCCTCCTCCCTTCACACACAAGGCAAGCCGCTCAGCTTCCCCCTGCCAAGACACCCCCGCCCAGACCCACAGCCCCTCTGCAAAGACAAGGCCCTTTCTCTGCCACGTTCCTGGAGGCTTTTCCACTTAACAGGGCCTTGAAATCCATTTGCCGCAGACTGTGAACTTCCTCTTCATGCTCCTGCCCGCTGGCCCTCTTCTAGGCTGACCCCCCTACCCCCATCCCCACCCTGGCGTCCGCCAGCCCATGGCCCAGCAGCTGTCACCCTAATCTCCCCCTCCCCAGGCCTCTGAGGCCAAGCAGGGGACACCTGGAGGAGGTACTTGGGGGCCCAAGAAGCAGCAACAGCCTGGGCTAAGACTTGGAGCTGAGAGCTTGCTCCCTAGGAGTTTCCTAAGCTCCAGACGAGACACAAAAGCCTGCTTCCCCTTCTCCCAACTCACTAGAAAAAAAGCCCACCTCCTTCAAGACTCTGGAGCCATTAGGGTATTCCTTCCCAGATAAAGCCTTCATTTCCCATGGCCTGTGCTTCTATTGGTGGAGATGCAGGACAGCAGCCTGGTAAACCATCAAACATAGCTGGGAATGTAGGCAGTCAGGCTTCTAGCCCTACCTCAGCCAGATCTGTGACCTGGGGCCAGTCTGGTCCCTCCCTGGTCCTCTTATTTCCTCCCCAATCCACTCAGGCCTAATCTCCTCTCATTGCCTGAATGAAATTCTGCCCTCTGCTTCCCCCAGGATGGTCAGTTTCAGGTCCCTGTGCCCCTCCTCTTGGAGTCCAAAAAGGCTTTCATGTTCTGCCACAAAGTCACTTTCCAACTCAAGTACCTGTGAAGCTACAGAAATAGCAAGCAGGCACCATCCCCAGAGCACCTACCATAGTCAGGTATTTCACACCTTCTAACTCATTGTGCTGTTAATGTCTCCATATTGCAGGCTGAAGAAACTGAGGCTCAGAAGGGAGAAGTGACTGGTCCCAAGGTTGGGAAATGGTGGAGTTCTGACTTGAACCTGGGTGTCTGGACCCTTCCATCTGTATTCTCTCCTTGTCTGCCTCTCCATGCCTGTGCCTGCACACCTACATACCCTGCAATAAGGAGGACCCATTAACCCATACTGGCTTTGCAGTGCCTATTTGTGAAGCTTCAGATTGTAGTCAGACTTCCAAATGGTGAGATCTGTGCTGACACACGTGTAGCTTGTGACCCATTGTGACCCGAGGGCCCATCTCAGCTCTTTTTCCCTAAAATTATATTGTTCTAAAGCTAAAGCCAGAGTGAAGAAAAGTCTGACCATGGCCCAAGGTCACAGCACTTGGAAGGAAGGACAGCTTGTGGACCTCAAGTCACCTGGTAGCTACCTTGTTAACTACTCCCAATAAGTCTTTTGGCCAGCAATCATCTTGGCCTTTTTACAGATTGGGAAACTAAGGCACAGAGAGGGGAAGTAAATTGCCAGAGACCACACATGGGAAGGTGACACAGTATTTTTTCCACCCCAACTCACCCACCTCAGTCTAGCTTGTCCCCAGTGGGGAAAAGGTGGCATCTGCAGGAAGATGGAAGTGAGGGAAGTGACACTCTTGTCTGTGTCACTCAGACAAGAGTGACACAGCACAGAGGACCTGCATGGCAGGGGTAGAGTTACAGTCCTCTCAGATGAGGTTTGCTCTCACCCTTGTAGCCTGGATCTCACCCTTGCACTGGCTCTGAGCTTTGCCTGTCTCTCTCCCATCTGTCTTTCCCAAAATTCCCCACCCTGGTTCTCAACAATGAATCTGTATGTAACCTGGACTGAATTACCACCCATTACTCAGCCAGCCTCATTCTAATTTCTAGCGTTAATGCAATCGATGGAGGGGAAACAGGCTGCCATCAGCCACCTGTTGCTCTCACCTTGCACCAACTTCCCAGTGTTATACCACCCCAAGCCTCTCCTTTGCATGTGGATGGGCCCACATAACATTTATACATGTACTTGACAAAACAAAGCAGGTCGTCTACCCACATGGGAAGACTTCCACAAAACTCAATTAAATGAAGACATGTATGTGCATATTTGTTCTTTCAGTGAACATGTATGTGGTACCAAGGATTTGCCAAGCACTCCTTCAGGGGCCTAGAGGTACAGCAGTGGACAACCCAAAATCCCTGTATTCATGGACCTTAGAGTCTAGCGACAGAAGAGGTGGACAGTAACCAAGTAAAGCATACAGTAACAACACAGTCCCAGAGTGGGACAGGAACTATGAAAACAATAAGCCAAACTTGTGTAATTGTGGTGTAGGTTGAGTAGTCAGGAAAAGACTCTATGAGGAGGTAATGCTTGGACTAAGACCTGATTGCAAGAAGGACTCAGCCTTGTGAAGAACTGAGTGAAGGATCGAGGGACAAGGAACAGAAAGCATAAAGGTGCTAAAGTCAAATTGAATGTGATGGAGAAAAGGGCTATAAGCTGAGGTTTGGGAGATAGAAAGGGATGAAGTTATGTAAGGCCTTATAGGTCATGGTAAGGACTTTGAGTTTTACCCTAAGTGTGGTGAGAAGCCATTATAGGGTTTTAGGCATGTTTAAGGACATGACTGAATGGTGTTTTTGAATGGTGACTCTGGCTGCTACCAGGAGAGTGTATTGTTGCGGAACAAGAGTAGAAGCATCAGTCCAGATGAGAGATGATGGTAGCCTAGGCTACACTGGTGGCCACAGACAGAAGAGGATATCAAGTAGGTAGTTACATATGCCAGTCTAGACTTCAGTGGAGATGACAAGCTCTTCCCAATAACCACAAATGGGTGGTTCCCCTCTATCTCCATTTGGGCATCTAGGTGGGCATCTTAAATATGGCTACAAAAGTATCCTTGATATCCCACCAATCCAGGCTGTTAGTTGCATAAGCATGGGATTCAGGATTAGAGACACAAACCTAGGGGAGTCGTAGGCATATAAATGGTATTGAAACCCATAGAGCTCCATGAGATCATCTACTGAGAAAGTGCAGGTAGAGAAGAAGAGAGTGCTCAACACTATGTTCCAACACGTACTGGAGGAGCTTGCAAAGAATCAGAGAAGAAGCAATCAATGAAATGAGACGAAAGCCAGCAAGCATGAGAGTGTGGCTCTAGGACAGAGGAGTCAGCAGCAGCAGATGCTCTGAGAGGTCCAGGGAGGCAAGGCAGATCACTAGGTTTGGCAACGTGAAGTCATTGGTGACCCTGAGAAGAGCAATTTCAGAACAGATGGAAGTCGATGAGAATAGCATGAGAGGTGAGAATGGGCTGTGAGGAAGCTGTAACGTTAAGTGTAGAAATCATTTCAGGGAGGTTTCATGGTGAAGAAAACAGAAGAGATGGGGTGGAAGCAGGGTCAATAGATTGGAGGCCTAAGTGAGGACAGAGCATTGTTGGAGTCAGGGTGCTAGAGAGAATAAGAAGGAAGAATAAAGGGTGGGGTCAAGGGGTGGGTTGATTGAAATCAAGATTTTGAAAGTGATGCAGTTAATAGGATGGCCAGATTAAGGGAATGGCCATGGCAGTGGAAGACTGAAATGGCATGGAGTTTCAGGCTGTTGGATGTGAGGTACTCCAGGAACAGAGAAGCCAGGTGCTGGGTGTGTCACCTTTGTTCATGAAAAAATTATCAAAAACATTGCCAGAATTAGGAAGTGGTGAGGAGGCAGTCAGCCACCTACTGACACCTCAGCAAATAGAGAGCACCTGCAATGAAGGTCAAAAGATGACAATCTCAAGGAGGGATAGGGGATGAGGTAGTCTTGAAGGAGCCATTGTTTTGGAAAAAGGAAGGAAAACAAATTGTCTGGAAGGAGCCATTGGAAACCAGGAAGACATCCTCTCTACCTCCCTGCCTAGAGGTATGTGGGAGAAAAATAGAAGCCCCTCTTGAGGAAGTTGTGTCTTTATGGCATAAGAATGAAGGAAACAGTGCTAAGGCATTGAGGGTGTGGGGAGGGAAAGAGTTGCTGATGGTACCAGAAAGCAGTGTACGGATTTCAGGAGCTTGGAAAAAAATGTAAGGTGAGGCCCAAGTATAGGCAACGTATAGAGCAATTTAAGGATTAGAGTTGGAAGGATGGTGGAAGGCCAAGGAGGTCTGGGCTTCAGTGGTGATCAAGATAAACAGGGACATGAGTCCTACTAGGATAGATCAGGGTTTCTTACAGAAAGTGTGGCCATCAGTTCAAGCCAGGAACCTGGGGTAGCCTGAGTGACTGACTTGTGCTGCTGGCTGGAGGTGGGGAGGCCAAAGGAGAACTAGGACCTTTGAGGCATCCAAGGAAGCTCTGTAGGCTTCCCATCTAACCTGCAGGGGGCAGTGTCTGTGCTAAGAGAGAAGAGGTGAAACCCAAAACAAGCAACATGTATGGAACCAGGTGCCCATGACTACATACCATCAGCTACACACATACATGCATGCATAGACTAGCCCCCACACAAAGCACGGGCACGTAAACAAAATACTACATATATGCAAGCATGGCATGTGCAGGCATGCACACTTTGACATGCACGCACCATGCATACAAATAATGCACACAGGCCCAACACACCACACATGCCTATATTTCACCATACCATCATGTACATACTCATACGTGCCTGCATGTATGTACACGCACACATGCACACATGCACATACACACCAGAGACTGGGCTTTCTTAAGTCTTGCCAAGCCACAGACAGCAGAAAATCAAGCTGAAGTTGAACAATCCAACCCAGAAAAGGGGGAGGAGATGAAGGGCGTGAGAATGAGGTGTATGTTGGGGGAGTCAAGCAGGGGGGAGCAAGGGAGCCAAGTGCTGAAGAAAAAAATCGAGACCATTTGAAAAAGGGAAAGCTCAGACAGAGCAGGAATGCAGGCTGTAATTAGAATCGCTTCAACTGTCTCTAGATTTGAGAAGGATAGGCAAACTGGTTGCACGTGCAGCATGGTGATCCCTAGCCTAGATAATGTCGGGTAAGCATCTGAGCATGTGCATGGACATGCATGCACGCCAGGGAGCCTACAAGGGCTGCAGAAAATGCACTTGACCACACAGCATTGGGCCCTGGGCAAGCTGACGTATGGTGTTCCCCTACTTGCCCCTGCAGCCACCTGCCTTCAGGCTGGACCCCTCACCCTGTTCAGGGCACCCCCCCACACACATACACACACGAGGCTCAGAGGGGTTAGGACTTATCCCGGGCCACACAGCTAGCCAAGTTGGGCCTAGTGGGTGACTATGGCAAAGACACTGGATGAGGAGACAGTATCCCTGAGTTCAAGTCCCAAGTCAGCCACTGACTGGCTGCCTGTGATCAGGGCCACATTCCCTCTCTTTCTTAGGACCTCTGGAGCCTAAAGGAAGGTCTTGGGGTTCTTCCAATCTGGCCCTTAGCAATCACCCAGAACTGTTGGTTCAGAGCAGCTGGAAGCAGGCCAGGGAAAGAGATTGTGGGGTGCCGACAACAAGAAGAGGTGGGCAGGGAGAGAGGTGAATGTCTCTCGCTCTCCTGGCTCCAGGCAGAGGCTACACTAAGGGAAAACCTTCACCAACTGGCCTGGCCAGATGCCAAGGACACCCTGGACTGGAGCAGGCCCCAGAGCGGAGGCCCAGGCGGCTGCAAACAATCCCTCATATTCCCTGTGGCCTTCCCCTTCCCTTCTTGTCACCTCCCACCTCCAGGCTTGCTGGGAGGGCCTTGGGGGCAGCTGCTGTCGTCACTAAAAATAGCTCAGCCAGCTTTCGGTGTGAAGGACCCCTCTTAGTTGTGCGATCCCAGAGGCCTGGCAGGTGGCAGTTGGTGTCTGCAGCCCCTCTGAGCCTGAGAGATCAGGTTCTCCTATTCAAGTGTGAGCTCCAGGTGCAGCCCACATCTCAGGATCCCCACGCACTGCCCTCTTTGTTCCCCAGCACCCCACGTACTCCTCTTTACAAGTTCAGACAGTGGGTGCCTTGGGTCCTGGTGCTCAGAGAATAATAATAATAATGGCAATAATGTTAGTAATAGTTAACATGTATCAAACATTTATTATATGTCAGGCCCCCTGCAAAGGGCTTTGCATGTCTAACTCATTTATTCTCAGCACAGCTCTTTCAGATAGGCAATATTATCCCCATTGTGCAGGTGAACAAATGAGGCAACAGCGGCTTAAGTAAATTACTCAGTTACACAGCTAGTAAGTGATAGAATGGTGATGATTTGTATTCTTTTAATTGCAGATTCCTTCAGGGGGAGAAACATACTGGTAACACTAAGAATAAGAGTCAATATTTACTCATCCTCCTGCGCACTGGGCTTCCCTGACTTCTTCAAAGCTGGCTCTATATTGCCTCAAAGCTACAGGGATACAGGATGGGTAGGTCCTTGGTTTACCCCTCTCTGGCTGTGTGGCTCTGAGCGAGTGCCTTCTCCTTTCTGAGCCTGTATGTCCCCCTCTGTGAGACAGAGGTAATGGTGACAGCTGGCTCTTGCAGAAGGCGGGAGGGCTGTCAGAGACAATGTGTGAAAAAGAACTTGACTCCCGTGGAGGAATGCACATTGCCCTCAGGCTCCCTTCTTAAAGACTCCTGGGGGCTGCTTTGTCCTGGCCTCTCCAGAGGCTGGATAGAGAACCCTTGGGTCCTGCATCCGAGCCATTCTCTCCACAAGGCCCTGTTGGCACAGTACCCCCAGGCCTCCAAGCTTTCCAGAGGCTATGAAACCATGTGAGCCTCAAGAAAATTTATTGGCTCTAAAATATGAAAAGAAAACAGCAGAATTGGAATTAATAAATGTTCTATTATGTGTCTACAAAACATAATATAATATTGACCTCATTAATTGTTAAATTTAGCATTCCTAAAAAATTCATTACATTTGAAAACAATTTGTTGGTTAGGTTTCCTCACTTTGCAAGAATTCCCAAGTATGCACAGTGATTACCGAGAAATCATAGCCAATTGGGAATGAAACGAGTTACTCATAGGCAAATTATTTCAAAAGCGGAATTATAAAAATCCTTTGAAAATTTTATAGCAAAAATTACATTTAATATGGGATGTGGGTGCATTTTCACTTATTTGATATGCTGTGGGATAAAGCCGCTAAAAGGGAGAGTGCCTAGGGCCTGAGAAGGTCTGGGAAGGGCTCTGGCGGAGAGTGGAAGGGGAGTGAGGGCCCTGCTAGGGAATGAATAAAGGCACCTCTGTGACAAGAGCAATATGGGGGAGAAAGTCTATGGACCATGGTGCGCACCCACTCCTCTGGTTGTTCCCCTCTCAAACAAAACAAAACAAAACAAAACAAAACAAAACAAAACAAAACAAAAAACCTCCCAGACCACATGCATGTAGGCGCTGGCAGAATGGCCCTAGTGGAGTAGCCCTTTCATGTACTGCCCTCGGCTCTTATCAAAGGCCCTTTCAAGAAACAGGCATGCCTGTGTGCCTTTCATAATCAAGAAGAGAAATAAACATTATCTGACGAAAAGCGAGAAGAAAACAGCCATGTGTAAACGGTGTCTGTTGGGTTGTCAAGCCGTTGCCCAGGACATTGTCCACTGGGCTGCTTGGTGCCCCCGGGCAAGGGCCCACACTACACATTGCTGTCCCAGTTTAGCACCAACATCAACTTGGGGTCCCTGGAGGGCCTGTTGGTTTCCTTCTTTCTGATACCAGCAGCAGCAGAGAGCTCTGCTTCTGGTGGGCTCACCATGGGGGGCCACGCAGCACAGGCAGGGAGTGGAAGGCACACAGGCACCACTTACATCTACGTGACCTGAGGCAGGTCCCTTCCCACTGAGCCCTCTGTGCAACACGGCATAAGTCACAGGGTTAGTGTAAGGACACACTGCGATCATGAATGTCAAGTGGAAGAATAGGCCTCCAAGCAGTTAAGAACTCAGGATTGAGAGTGGGTTTGCTCTCAACTGCTGAGATTGGATGACTCAGACCCCTACCTCAGGATGGCTGCCTGACTGCTCTGCATGATCTCTGGTACCTGGTCTCTGTGCTGAACACATGCCAGCAACCTGACGAGGTCAAGCCTCTTCCTTGTCAAATCTGCACACCCAGGAATCACTGAGGAGCTCAGGGGCTGCTGGCAGAGACTCCGCTGTGACCCCCAGCTCTCCAGAAGCTAAGATGCCTCAGCCTCACCTGCTCTAGATGTTTTTCCTTCTCTAGCTACCTACCTGGCCTGGTTTCTGCTCGCTCTTTCTCACTTCTTTCCTGCAGAAACCCAGTGAGGATAGTTTTACCGAGCACTTTCTGTCCTATTTATTGCTGTAGCCAATGCAAGGGTGAACAAGCACAAGCCTGGTGGCATTATGCCAGCTCATCAATGGCAGACCAACACTTGGTCTGAACCACCATCTGCAGCTGGGCCATCCCCTCTCCAGGCCAAACACCTTGCTGTCAGCTCAGAAGCTTGGCCCACTCTTTTGAATTTCCCCATCCTCTGCCCCACAGGTCCCTGTCTCCTTCTGCCCTCTCTGCTTTGTGCCCTTGCCACACTTTGTATGTGGCTCCACTGCATTTCTCAGTGACTCTTGGTGTCTTGGACCAGCATTTCTGGGTTCTGGAGCCTGTAGCACTTAGATGGCAAAGAAAGATGCTATCTGGTTTTACCTCTGAGTCTTTGTGGCTCTGCACTGGGTTTGGCACAGGTGTATCAGTTGAACAAGAGGGTACTCAGCACCGGTAGAGGGAGCAAAGGGAGAAGTAAGAAAGATTCTTCCTCTAGGATTGGTCCTTCCAGCTCTGTCCACTGGGACTCAGAAGATTTGGGCTAAAGTCCTTGACCATTTTTACAATAACTGTGTGACCTTCCCTTTCCCGTGAGCCCCACTTTTATCATCAGAAAAATGAGGTTATTGCTCCCTTCCCTGCCTCCTGGAAAGGGCTGTTGTAGAGATTAAATGAGGGAACAGTTGGGAAAGTCCACAAGAACTTGAGAGCTTCTGGACCGGTGCCTGAGGCCCTGTACTCTGCCTGTTCTGGGAGTTCCTCTGTTCATTTTCATGATGAGACTGTAAAGCCTTGAAAATAAGCAGGGAGGCCAACTGTACCCACTAACACCCTGCCTGCTAGACCAGTTAGTTGCAGAGGAAACAAGTTTGCTTCTTATCACACAATGACTCACATTTGCACCATGTGGACCAGCTCACAGAATTTGGAGGGCTTTCTAGGCCCTCTCATTCCTTTAATTTCTGCTCTCAATCTACCTTCCAGGCACCCTGAGCTCCACTGGACAGTTAAGAATATGATTAATCATAACAGCAGCTAGTACTTATCAAGGGCTTACCATAGCTCTCAGTGTTGTGCATTTACTAACTTGCTTAATTCTCACGACACAAACAGGTACCATTATTTTCCTCATTTTTGCAGATGTGAAAACTGAAAGTCAAAGAGGTAAAGTCACTTGCCCAAGATCTCAGGACTAGTACATAGCAAAGGTGTGGCTTGCCCTAGGTAGTCTAGCTCTAGAGTCTGAAAGTTGAACTACTTTCTAACTACCTGTTAGACAAGACATTGAGACACTGACAGAGAAAGTAACTGACCTGAAGTCATATATGCACTGAGTTAGTGGCATTGCCTGGATCCTCTAACTCAGATCATTAGCACCTTCTATAACATGGACTTTTCCATTAAACAGTGTTATGGCACATAAATGAACCCTTAGTACACTGTCTATAAGGAAGGATGGGGGGCTATGTGAAGGAAGTCAATGTTAGGTATTTCTTATGTTTACAATTCAGCAAACACTTATCCTTGCCCTCAAAGAGACACTCATTAGAATATTCCACTACAAGAACAGAGGTAATCCAGGAACTAACAATGGCTCTGCAAACAAAGGAAGGAGCCCTTCATCTTGCCACTTGGGCTGGCCCTGGGACATTGCAGAGCTGGAGACGTGGGAGTGAGGGGCATTGAGAACAAGGGCATTACCTGAGCGGGTTGGGGAAGCACTACCTTGGGAAAAGGCCTGGTGTGTTCTGGGAACAGTTAGGAGTCCAAAGTAACTGTAAGACTTCATGGAGGAGAAGTAGGGCCAAATGGCCAAAGAACTTAAATATCAAGCTAAGAATTGTGACTTGATTTTTGCAGGTGACAGGCAATCCATTCTCTGTGACCATGACAGATCACAACTATGGAGTCATTCAAGGATGGACTTGGAGAGTCATGGTATGTCCCAGTTAGAAAGGATACCTAGAGCTCAAGAGGGGCCAATGACTTGGGCAAGATCACCCAGTGACTTTGCATGCCTCAGGCCTTAATTTAGGTTGAACAGAACCTTAGGAATCTGTGTAAATAGGGGTGGGAGGAAGGACCCCAGGAGCAGGGTCCCAGGGAGAAGAGAGGAAAGGAGCCTGATTTTTGGCAGCCCCACATCCTAGCCTCAGGCTGTCAGGTGTGGCTTTGAGTAGGGGGCTCCCTACAGGAGAAGCCACTTCCCCAGAATCCTAGGCCAGGGCCCATGTCCCAAAGCCAGGCCATGGGTCTCTTTCCCCTCAGTGGGAAGCGTTTGTCATGGGAATGGAGGGTCTGGCTGGGCAAGCATCCTGTGTTAAGAGAAGCCAGGCCTAGCTCAGAGAGGGCAGTCATCCCCAGCTTGCCAGGAAGCCAATTAGAGCTGGGACAGGGTGGGGTCCTGAAGGCCTCTGCCCTGGTCCTCCATCTCCACCTGGAAATCATTAGGTTAGCTCAGAGGATCCCTGTGGAGAGAGCTAGACTTATGGGATGGATCAAGGTGAAGGAGAGGCTGGCAGAGAGGATCCCTGTGTCCAGACCTCACACCGAGGGCCCCACATGGCTGCCAACTCTCTTGGGTATGTCAAAAAGACATTTCAAAGGCATGGCCAGCCCCTTATCAAGCCACATGTGTCTTTTCTCCCCATGTGGTAGGCCTTACGTCCAACTCTCTTGGGGAAGTATAGAGCTATGAGCTTGGGGAGAAGGGCTGCTTCTTAGAGCAATGGGCTGAATAATCAAACACAAATCTGCTAGGAGAGTGCTAACCTCTAGGGCTGGGAATATGAGATATAGGAATCCTGGGGTGAGGGGAGCATGTACAGGTGCTGAGACCATGTATCTTCTTCCCCCAGCCTCCACACTCAACTGCCAGTTTCCCAAAGCCTCAATGTCCTCATCTGTAAAATGGGATAATGCTTTCCTCGCAGGCCTTTTGTGAAGCTGAAACAAAAGACTGAATATAAAACTCTCAGCACAGTCCCAAGGACAAAGTAAGTACCCAGTTCATGCTGGGCTAGCTGACTCCCTTTTTGTCTCTACAGAGGGGTCACAGCAAAACAGGGAAAAATCCACTAGCCCATGATACTCCTATAGAGTAGAATTTAGACATCCCATATCATCTGGCTCCCACCTCCTCCACCCTACTCACACAGCAGTGAAGGTCCAGAGAGGTTAAGTGACTTTTCTAAGACCACACAGCCCATCGGTAGTTGGTAGAGGCGGGACTACAACCCAGATTGTCTGCATCATAAAACAATGGAATACTGCTTGTCCTCCAGCCTTGGCTCAATCCAGCAGCAATGCCCTATGATTTTCAGCACCCCTATTGCTCAACAGGATGCAACCATGAAGATGCCAGAGGTGTCCCAGCAAGGCTGAGGCTGCAGATGATGGATCCTTTCATTTTGCTCCACTCTGAAGCAAAGAGATGGAGAGAGAGAGAGAGAAAGAGAGAGAGAGAGAGACTTTATTGGACTACCATATCACATTGCAAGCTCCTATCTCATTTGCTGTTCACTAGTCTCTGGCCCCCCTTCCCTGGCTCTTTCACGGCCGGATCTGCATGGTTTGCATTATTCTCCTTCCCGCCCACCCCCTCCCCGGATATCTTGGTTCCATATTTTCCACACTGAGGCTCGGTTTACTCCTGGCTGGGATCCGGGCCTGCACCTGGGTTCTAAGAGAAAGCTCTGTGGGTGGGGGCAGAGGGTGAGTGCACTGAGTGGCAGAGTGCCACTGCTCATCCTGCCTCTCTCTCTGCTGAGGGAACAGGGTGCCACAACATTGTTCCTACCCTCTGCCTTTCACCATTGCCCCTGAGACAGCAGCAATTCTCCGAGTGAATGCCACAGGTACCTGCTCCTGCATCACTGGATGCTGGTTGCAAGTGAGGATTCCTGGGCCCCACCCAGGCTGACTGAATCAGAATCTCTGGGGCATGGCCTAAGAATCTACATTATGACTCGTGTTTCATTCATAAATATCCTGCCTGATTCTTTGCCTTTAATTCTTCATTGGTGAGTGGCTCATTTTGATAACTGCGCTTGGTCACTCCTATACCAAGTGCATTTAATGAATGTTCACTCACCGCCCCCAACAGTTTTTTTTTTGGTTTTTCTCCTAGCTCCCTGGCTATTCTGTTTCCTTTGCTGACTCCTCTGTCTCTTCAATTTCTTGGATAGTGGAAGGCCCAAGCTCAGTCATTTCTTCTATTTGTTTCCCACCACCCAGTCTCCCTGCATGAGCTCATCTTCTCTCAACTCCAGCTCCTATCTGTGCACTGATAGTCTCCACCCCAGGCTTCCAGCCCAGCCCTCTCCCCCGAGCCCAGCCCCATCCCAGTTTGAATATCCTGCAGGCCCCTCAAAATCAACAGGACGCATACTGAGCTCATCTTCTTCACACACCCAGTTAACTTTTTGAAGCACACATCTGATTATGTCACTCAAAAGCCTTCTGGGAACTCTTTTTGGCCTATAAGTGCACACTGTGTAACCACAACACACAACACAGGGCCAGGCCCCAAGTTACCTCTCCAGCCTGCTCTCTCTCCCTACTCCTCTCCCCAGCCCCTTACTTCTGGCTGCCCTCCTCCAGATTGGTTGAATGACTCACAATTCTAAAAATGCACCAGGTGCCTCTCACCTCTGGCCCCTGTATGTGTTACTCCCACTTCCTGAGATAGAGAGGCATGGTGAGAGGGGTGCAGAGGGAACATCTGCTTTCAAACACTGGTCTGGGGGGATGCTGCTGAGATTCTTAGTGTCCTTAGCAAGCCCATGGGGACTCAAGATGCAATCACATTCACCTAGCACCATTCCCCTAACAATGGCATTGTTGGAACACCCTTCTCCTCTAACCTGACCAAGCCTAAGCCTACTATTTTTCTAGCACTTCCTCCTCTAGGAGCCTCTCCTTACACTGCCAGTCTGGATTATTAATAGGATAATGATCATAGATAAGCCTCTAATAATAGAGCCTGGCTCATAATAGACGCTCAATACATATTCATTAAGAATGATTGAGTGAATGTGTTCCTCTAATTTTCCTCTGTTGATGTGTAATGATCAACAGTATCACATCTGTCTCCCACCCAAAGTATGAGCTCCCCAAAGGCAGTGGCAGCATCTTCTCCACCTGTGCATCTCCAGCATCCAAAAAACTCGAGTAGGTGCTCAACAAATGTTTGATGAGTAAGCTTATGGAAACTCCGTCATACCTTGGCACTGCACTGGGTTCTGCAGAAGGGAGAAAAGATTAGGAAGTGGTATTGTGGTCCCTGCTGCAGGGACCCTGGGAATATCAGCAGGTGTGCCAAGGCTAGAAGAATGGGCAAATCTTTTGCTCTTTGGAGTGCAGTGAGGAGGAAGGGCAGTAGATTTTTTAGCAGAGCTTTGTTGGATGTGGCCATCTTCAAGTCTTTCTCTTTCATTATAAAAATTAAGACTTTATGGCCTACTAAAGTAAGTGCTTCTCATTCAGCATCTTGGTTAATCAAGATAACCATCCTAACAATAAATATTATCACCCTTGGTTGACCAATGACCAAGGGAATGCTCAAAAGAGATAGCAAGGTGGCCCAGGTCATTCACGTAGTGAGTAGCAAAAGTGCAACTTGGTCTCAGATGTCCCTAACCTCAGAATTCAAATGTTTAAAATCACATTTTCTTGCTTCCATGACCATGCACTCTGTAGGGTATGGCAAAGATGCTCTCTTCTAAAAACCACCCTCATCCTGTCACATGGAGATGTTGTTGTTAGTTAAACATAGAAAAATCCAGGCTTTCTGCGTTGCTGCAGGTCTACAAATGAGAGGCTGCCAAGTGGGAGGAGTCACTTACTAGCTGTGTGTCACTGACTTGGATGCTTTACCTCTCTGGGCTTCAGTTCCTTCAACTGTAAAATACTGATGATAATTCATAGAGTTGTTATAAAGATTAAGATATAAAGCACTTTGAATAGTGTCTAGAATATAATAAATGTTCAATAAATATGTTCTTGTCAGGTACCCTTCTTACCCCAAAATGAAATGACTATATATGTAGCTTTTTATTTTATTTATCCTGTGGGACAGGATTTTGTCAGGTGAAGAATGGCAGTCTGGGAGGAGGGGGAGTGAGTGCAAAAGCATGGGGTGTGGAATGAATGATATGTGTTTGGGAAGTTCAGAGAGAACCAGTGCAGCCAGAGGTGTAATGGGAGCTGGGTCACTAGGGCCTAGAAGACTCCCTTGACATGGCAGAACTGGGAAGAAATCCCAGGCCTCCATGAGGCTTCTGCCCAAACTGCCGGTGGTTGTACAGCAGAGTTCTCAACCCTCATCTCCTCTGGCAGAACCCCCACCTGGGCAGCTGGGAGAGGGACAGGGACAGGCTCTACCCAGGGACCAGGGTCTGTGCTGTCCAGACAGCTGTCTACCCAGGCCCCAGGCTCCAGGCCTGATTTCCACTCAGGCATCTGAAGCATTCTCTCCTCCTCAGAGAAGGGAAGAGGGGGAGGGACTGCAGAAGCAGGGTCCTCTTAGCATCTGCAGGCGCCACCTCGGGGTGAGCTTGCCTCTGAAAGCCCAGGGTGGGGATTGCAGGGTGAAAGGGCCAAGGCAGCCTGCCAGGGTGGGCTCTCCTCCTCAGCTGAGGTCTAATGGGAGTTGACAAGAGCAGCTGTGGGCCTTTGATCTGCCCTTCAGGTATGTGTCCCAGCTTGGGATGGGGAAGCTGGAATGAGGAATGTTGATGGGGGCGGAGATAAGAAAGGATCAGTCCAACCAGGCAGAAAGAGTCTGAGGTCACCAGGCCAGGGTTCAGAGCAAGAAGAAAAACTGAGCTAGAAAAAGGCCTGCACAGCTCCTAGATGAATGGCCACACAGCCCCTTCATTCCCCACTAAGGCCTTGAAAGCTAGAGAGGCTCTTCTGGCCTCGAACTTGGCCAGGCCCTTCTTGCATGGGTGGGGTTCGGATTGCCATGTGGTCTTCATTTCAGGTCTGCACACAGTCACTCCACCCTGCTGCACCTGGCCAGACATGAGGTGGGCTGGGCTCAGACTGGAGTGAGCCTCAGCAGGTGAACTGGGGTGGGGGCCTCCTGGAACTGCCAGCCCTGAGATCAGAGGCCCAGCTTGGGCCCACTGGATATTTTTCCAGCTGGCCGCAGCCCAGTAGACACCTGCTTGGCGTGGCTCAGACAGATTCACAAACCTTTCAGTTGAAGGTTCTCAGGCCCCCACATCTTCCTTGACAGCACCCTTCCACGTGGTCAACCAGCATTTTCTCAAAGATTTCCAGGGACAGGATTGACCACATATTCAGGCACTATATTGACAACACTTTGTCACTCAGCACTCCAGCCCCACTTTGGGCTCACTCTGTCTACCTTGACTTCTGCCTCTTTAAATGAAATCCCTAGACGCTGACCCAAAGAAGATTTGGTCCTGAGTCCCACAGAAGACTGGTGCAAGGGCTAGAGAAGAGCCTGAGTGAGGTTCCTTGAGTCTCCAAGCAGACCCGGGGGGATGTGAACCCAGGTCTCCCAAAGGGGCAGCCAGACATTATCACAATGAAGACATGGAAGTGCAGGAACACAAGGAAATTCCCCTGGCACTTAGCTCTTTGCAGTCCAGAGGACTGTTGTCATTCCTGGTCCATTTCTTGAGTGTCAAAGTCTTAAGGCTAGCAGGACCCTTGAAGGTCTTCTCATTGCATTCCCACCAGCTTTTCTGCCAAGAATTTCTCCTTGCACACCTCTAGCCCCAGTACCTTTTCCTATTTGGACTGTTCTGGCTGTTAAAAAGTGATTCCCTATTAATAGTCTGAATCCACTTCCTTGGACCTTCCCCCTTGGATCTACTCTGCTTCATAAACTTCCATAGATGGGGAGGCAACTTGGGGTGGTGGAAAAAGTACAGGGATCTATGTTCTGCCCTCAAATTTTTGCCTGGCCTTTGGATGGTCCTTTCCCCTCAAGGAGTGACCTGATGAATTCTCTCCAGATCAAAGATTTTTTGTAAATTTTCTGTTCTATGATAGCTTTTCAGATTTCTGAAGATAGAGACCATGCTTCCCACTCTGCCCCAGTTTTCCCTTTTCATGGACAAAGAGTTACAGTTCCTTCAAAGGATCCTCCTAGCAAGGATGGGTACTCCTGTCCCCTCCCCAGCCAGCTAATTCTCAGTGAGGAGGGAGGGGCAGAAATTCTAAGCACCTTTCTTCAATCACTCAGAAGTGTCTGCTATGAGGAAGCAGGAGAGAGGCCAATGTTTGACTCCCATCTTCTCAGTCTCTGCCCTGTCTTCCCCTTGACCTTGCAGGTGCGCAGTTGCTCCCTAATCCTAGCATCCCAAGCAGCAGGACCCAAAATGGCCACTGACACATTTCCCGAGACTTAGCATCCTCCTGACTCCCTCTCACCTACTTTGCCAGTTTCTGAACTTCGCAGAGTGACAAGGCACTCTCAAGGAAGCAAGCCCATTCCTAGACACTTTTTGTAAAGCACCCTGCTCCGTGAGCATGGTGGCCTTGATGCCTTCTGTTTTGTTTGCCTGGCTTTAGAATCTACCTGCCTCTGGAGCCCCCTCACCTCAGAGGCCAGGCCTAAAGAGCTCTGACAAATGCTGGTTTGGAGAAAACAGGATCTGCCTCCATTTAGAAAGTAGTATGAGCTGGCCACTTCGAGCTCTCAAGGGCCACTACAGCATCAGAGGTGGGGCTGGACTCTGCAGTGATCCTGGGCCAAAGCCTGAGGCCTGGTCCAGAACCTCAGAGCTCTGGGACCTTGGCAAGCCCTCCAGGAGATGACAGCATCAGTGGGAGCTTGCAAGTGACTGGGACACACCAGCCTCCTCCCGGCAGCCCCTTTCCTCGTCCTCTTTAGGCTGCTGAGGAACTGGAAGGTTGGCCTTTCCTTGGGGTAGTTACCTGCTTCCTCCCAGCCTGAGCTCTAGGTTGCAGAGGAGGTGGAGGAGTGTGGGAAGAGCCTGGGGAGCACAAGCTAACCTTGGCCTAGAAGAATGTGCAGAACACAGAGACCGACAGAACCCTTTTCCTAGCCAAGAGCCCAGTGATAAGGGAAGGGGAGGGGGCAGCTGGAGGCCAGCAGTGGGAGGGACAGAAGGAGAGTTCAGAGAATGTGCTGTGTCAGCCTTGTGCTCAGCACTGAACTAACAACTCCCTCCCTTATCCTCCCCTCCCCCTCTCCCTCCCCCCTCCCTTTCTTCCTTCTTCCTTTCCTTCCCATTCTAGGTCTCCATTGCCTTTTCTTTCTTTGTTTCTTTCTCTCTTTGTCTCTGACTCCTTCTGCCAGCCTCTGCTCACTCTCTGCCTGCCTCTCTCTCAGCTCCAAGTGCATGTTGCCCTCTCTCTACTTGTCTTCCTGTGCCTTACTGTCTTTTGGTTTGCCTTTCCTTTCTCTAATCTCTGTCCATCTCTCTGTGTCCCTGAGTGTATCTTCCTCAATCTCCTGTCTTTTTCTCTGTTGCTCTTTCTTTCTCTCTATTTTTCTCTCTGTCTCTCTCCCCACCTATCTCTACATTTCTCCGTCTCTGTGTTGCCCCCATTCCCTGCCACCTCTCACTTTATCCCCAATGTGTGGCTCCCAAGAGGCTTTCAGCAGCTGCCAGTGTGAACCCTGCCCCCCCCCCCCCCCCCCCCGCACTGGCCAGCTGTGTTCCTGAAAGGGGCCAGGCTCAGCATAGAGAAGGAGGAAGACAGGGAAGGAGGAGGGTGCCAGGTAAGGTTTGCCCAGGGAAGACTGGGAAAGGAAAGAAGCAACCTTTTGTAGCATCTCTGATGATATGCTACCAAGTGCTTTGACAAAAGTCTTTTCTTTATTCTGCGATGGAAAAATTCTTGTATCCCCATTTCCTGCATAAGGATGAGAGCACTTAGTCTCAGAGAGGGAAGTGACTTCTCGAAGATTACACAGTGTGTCAGTGGCAGAGATGTGGGATTGGAACCCAGTACTTTCTGCCTTCATTGCCTATAGGGAAAGGGCCTGCTCTTTGGCTGCCCTGAGGTCACCCTCTCCAAGCCCTAGTCTGCTTCTACCTTCATTCTCTTTCTCTGGGTTAATGAGCTGAGGCTCTCCTAGTAAAGGACTAATTTTGAAAACCTCCTGGAAAGCAGGGCTACTGAAGTTTGAGGTATCACAGTGAAACTACCCTGACCTGGCCCTCAGGAGAGAAACCCCCAGGACCCCTTGGGGAGACCTGGCTGAGAAGACAACATTTGTTGGTAATGGTCCTTCAAGCTGGAAGGCTTCTTGTATTTGTCCTAGTCTAGCCCTTCTCGTTGCACAGATGGGGACACCGCAGCTCAGAGAAGGGGAGTAGGCTTAGACCACCTCAATATATGCCCTCAGGGGAACTGGGGCAACATTTGAAAGGGAAATCATCAAGGGCTGGTTGGGTTTATATAAATAACATGGAAATTCTATGCCAGGCAATTCACTCCCACCAAGCCATGTGCAGCCCAACTTTGAGCCAGGCACTTGGGGAAAAGCCTGGGGCGAGTCCTTGTGGCCAGGCCTTCTCATCTGTGGGGCTCACTGCAGATGGAGTCAGACTCATCCCAGGGCTCTATGGTCTGCAGCCTTGGGCTGCCTGATCCTTCCTTTGTGGGGGAGGTATGCACAAGCCCAGGTTGGCAGCACAGCTGGGAGGGAAAAGCACTCTCTACTGAGACAAAGGCCAAGGGAGGCAGACAGAGAAGAATGAGCAAGAAAGAGAGAACTAGAGAGAAATGGAGACAAAGGAGGAGCAGCAGAAAGCATGAGCAGGTTAGCAGGTCATGGGACTGCAGTGGGCCAGGGAGAAGTTGCTGAAGGACTGCAACTTCATTCTGTCCTTCTCAGGCCACAGCAACCCCAATTCCACTCACTGTACCACCTCCACCACTCCCAAAGGGCTGTCCATATACCATCTCATTTTACTCCTCACAACAACAGGCCTGGGACATTGACAGGGCTGCAATTATTGTTGCACATTTTCCAGAAGGGGAAAACTGAGGTCCAGCAAAGCCATTGGTCCAAACTCTGATGCAGTGAGTGAGCAGTCGACGCAAGGCCTTTAGCACACTTCAAGTGGATTTTGTTGCTTTGCCCTTGCTCTCTTCAGGGAGACAGTGGCATGGGGTTGCCCTGAAGAATTCTCAAGTGAAGAACAGGCAAGGTAGAGAAGTGGGGAGCCAGATTTGCTGGAGGGCATTTAGAGGAAGAAAGAAAATGATTAAGGGAGAGGAGAGATTGGCTGTAAGGGGAAGATGAAAGGAGTCAGCAGACGGGGCTTGGCTCAGGGATGAGTCAGGCCAACAGCCTCCTGAGATAGAGATCTACAAATATCTCTGAGGTGTCAACAGCCAAGTAGGCTTTAAGAAGGAGGAGCAGAAACACAGCTGGGGCAGGAAGAGAAGAGCTTGGGTGGGAAATGGAGAGTCATGGGCAGTTAGTGTGGGGACACCCACCCTGGGAACCATGCTGAAAGAAGCAGGCTGCGCCCAAGGACAAGGCTCTGGAGGGCTGCCCTGGAGATCTGCAAGGGACTTTAGTAGGAGCCCCCTTCTGTGGGGGTGCTGACCTCCCATCCTAAACCCTCCCATGGGATAGACAGGACGCTGCTCATTTTCTGCACACCCCCGGCCCCGCCACGTCAGAATGGGCCCTGTACCAACTTGGGGCCCTTCCATTTCTAATAGGGCTGACTCTAGGAACACACACTGCATATTCCCAGGGGTGGGCCTGATAGTCCTTCTGCCTCAGGGTTGCTCGGCTGCCTAAGAGTAGGTGTTGCAAGGAGCAGGAGTTCACCTTCCCAGGCCCAGACTGCTGGAGAAGGGCATAGCCTCCTTTCCTCAACTTGGAGGAGAGGCCACACAGAAGCACCACTAACAGATGGCAGGAGCCATTGCCTGGGTCCCACACTCACATACATTTCTGGGCTCGGCCCAGTGACCTGAGGAGAGGGCCTAGGGCACCAACCTTGCCTTGGGCAAATGTGGCAACTGAAGCTCAGAGAGGGAAATGATGCTCCTTAGTTTGAGAAAACGTTGCCTGGAGAAAATAGAGGAAATAGGAGTGAAACTTCTCTTCCTGAAGGGCTAGAAGTACTATTCCACCCCACCAACCCACGTGTCCACAAACCCCTGACACCCAAACATACAATCACATATATATGCAGGCATCTCTGCTTTGCTCCCCTTGGCTTAAAATGGGGGAACTTGGGCAAGGCTCAGAAGGGCCCAGAAAGACCTGGTGTGTCTCTTTCCAGGTGGTAGCTCACTGCTGCTATAGTTCTGTAAGGTTAGAGTGCATGATCCCATTTCACAGATAAAGAGACTGAGGTTTAATATCATGAACTGACTCACTAGTGCCCTCAGGGCTACAAAGCACTAGAGATGGGTTTCAGACTCTGTGTGCAGACCCTACGGTCTTTGTGGTCCCCTGCAGGGGTGAGATTCTGCAGCTTCCTCTATTCCCTCTCTCTTTGCTTTGGTTATACACTCAGCCTCTCAGGAAGTTATGATCTGGGCCTCCTCTGAAGCCCCACCATCTGGGGAACTGAAGCCAGACCAGGTGCAGTGACAATAGGAAGATGCCCCATTTCTCTTGTTCCTGAGGGTGGGACAGCAAAAATACTGTCTACCCCTCTTGGCTATCTGCTGGGAGGGAGGTATGGGGACAGCTGGGCAGCCAAATTCAGGGCAGCCATGCTCAGCCTTCCCACAATGTACCTGGAATCCCCACATTGGAGACACCCTGGCACAGCCCACACTGGGTACCAAATGGCCATGAGGCCCTGCAGAGAAAGCAAAAGGATGGGAGAGTAGGGGTTAGGCACAGTGGTAATCAGTCACCTGTTACAGTAATAACTCCTGTGTGCACAGCACTTCTCAGTCTTCAAAGTTCTTCCAGAGACCTGCCATACAGGCCTCACATCTGAGAATGAAGGAGACAGGAGGGATTACTCTCCCTCTTTTCCACATGAAAAAATGAGGGCTGAACAGAAGTGATTTGTTCAAGGTCACACAGGTAGACAATAGAACAGTGCTTTGAGGCTTATTTTTATTGCAACTCCTAGTAAAACAAACTTATATACATATGTGTATGTGTATAAAACTAGATATATACAAAATGGAAGCAAGATTCGTGAAACAGTATTGATCCTTACTACATGAGATGTACTTGATTTCATTTTTTAAAGATCCTTGTCCAGATTCACTGGACTGATGACATGACTTGCCAATGTGTTGCAATCTGCAATTTGAGAGAGGGTACTCTGGTCACACACCTGATTCTCCTACCTTCAAAGCCAGAGAGGGCTCTTGGGTTGTGCTCTACTGCATTGGTCTGAAAAAGAGAAGAGAGGATAAGGTGGGCTTTGCCAAGCAAGGAGACACTATAATACTAGAAGTTTGAACTGGGGTGATATGCCCTACAGGACCAGAGGGAGGCATCCTTGTTAGGGCTCTCTGCTCCTTCTCCAAGTAAAGGTAAGAAGCAGAGAGACCTCAAAATTTCAGCCCCTGGAGGTACAGAGCCCAGGATGCTAACAGCAAGGCATGATGAGATATGGCCATGACAGAAGAACGGGGATCTGCTAGAAGTGGGGTTGGAATCACCCTGTGGGAGGTGTGGATACTCCAGCATGTGCACACATGCATATACCCACACATACCAGAAACCTTCCACTGTGGCCCCTTCCAGCCTTCTGCAGGCCCTAGGCTCCTGCCACTAGAAGGGAAATGGCTGCCCTATTCTTGGTGTCCCTTTGTGACCATAGGCCTAGCAGAGTGGGGGCTGAGGCCAGTGGGCTGCTCTGGACCCAATCCTGGCCCAGAAGAAAGACCTGGCTGGGCAGGGGGAGGTTCTGAGTGTCCTCAGAGGAAGCGAGCAGTCTGCTCACAGCTGGCTGCCATCAGAAGAGAGGGCTGGGCAAGAGCATGGACCCTGGTCACCAGGCACACAGAGTTCAGAGAAGCCAGGGAAAAGATTGAGGGTGAAGGATTGGGGAAGATGGTCTCATGGCCCACCACCCTCAAAAGAAGAATGGCTCAAAGGATCAGGAAGGATGGGAACACCAGAATATGAGACTCAAGTGTAGAGCTAGGGGAGTTATTGAAAGTAGAAGAACTACGAATGGATTTTCCAAAGAAATTCACAAATGGAAAGGCCATACATCAAGGTTAAAAAGTGGGACAGAGAACCAAGCTATGGAGGAATGGTGTCATGGAGGCAGTAAGGCCAGCAAACAGGCCCCAGTAGTGAGAAGTATCTTACAGCTTTATTTGGAGGCCAGGAGATCCAAGGGGAGGTCATGGAAAACACCCACAAGCTGGCTCCCAAAAGCAGTTGTGACCCGGAGGAAAGAGCAAACAGCAGCAGCAGCAAGTGGGCACTGAAGCTCAAAAGAGGCTAAGAGATGGAGATTTGGATGACATACTAGTTAAGAATATGGGTTTTGGAGTCAGATATCCCTGGCTCAAAGGCCCAGCTTGGAGACACATTAGTGTGACTTGGCAAGTCGTTTAATCTTGCTGCACCTCTGTTAGTTCATATGTTAAATGAAGGTGATCATGGTACCTACCTCATAGCAGGCATTGAGATCCCATGATAATGTATGTAAAGTACTTAATACAATCCCTGGCATATTGTAAGAGTTTAATAAATGCAACTAGTACAGTTATCACTCACTGTTCCTGCTACATAACTCAAGCAAGGCTCTTCTACTGGCTTAGAAAGTCTTTCCCCTCATTGCCCACCTATTCAAATCCTGCCCACACTTTAAGGGCTGGCTTCAAAACGACCTGTTCCGTAGAGCCATTTTGATTGCCTCTCAGCTGCCCATCAGCTCTCTTTCCTCCCAAACTCTCAACATCGTATCTGCCCCTCTTTTCTGGAATTGCCACCTTTTACCTTTTATAGGGCTATTGGCATATCTAACTTTTTGATTAGATGGACAGCTTCCTGAGTAGAAAAATCATAGCTCACTCAGCGCAGGCTCACCAGAATGGCCAGCCCATGGATGTTGAATGCATTGTTGTCATTTTAAATAACTTTATCTCCAAGTCCAGGGTACAGAAAGCAATTACAGATAGGAAGTCAGAACCATCATCATGACTCTAAGAACCCATGGAGACTAGATTTACAAGTGTAACATTGATGTTCCAAAATGGGGGAAAGGTAGACTCTGGTGATATCCAGCCACTTAGCTCAGTCTGAAACCTTGACAAAATTCTGAAAAGAACCATGAAATTGCTGGTTGGTGGGAAACCTCCAGATAAATCCAGATGAGAACAAGCCAGAGCCAGCTTGTCCTCACTTTATTTCGTGACTGTGTTGGTCCCTGGAGTTCAGCAAAGTTCTGATAAGGACTCTGGCACTGTCCTTGTGAGTAAGATGGAGAACTGTGGGCTAGAGAAAGTCAGGTGAATAGTGTAATTTAAAGAACTTTGACTGATGTCAACCAGGAAGAAATTCTTTAGAACACTGACCCAGGGCCCTGGGCCTTGATCCCATCCTGAGCATTGAGGTTATCAGTGATCTGGAAGAGAATACAGATGACCTGATCACTACTAGATTCCCAAGACTCTGAGCTGTGAGGCTGACCTAATGTGTCGAATTGGAAAATGAAAACAAACAAACAAAAATGTTGACAGACTGGAACCAAGGGCAAGACCAGCCAGATAAAATTGAACGGGGGGTAAATGTAAAGTCTTGCTTTGAGAGTCAAAGCCCCAATTGCACAAATACAGGCTGGGGAGACAGGGCTTACCAGCCGCATGTGTGAAAAAGACTGAGGACTTTGAGTTGACCACAAGCTTCACAGAAGCCAACAGTGTGACGTGGTGGCTAAAAAAGCTAATGAAATTGCAAGCTGTATGAATAGAAATACAGTTCCCAGATGCAGGGAGGTAATAGCTCCACTGTACTCCTCCTGTCCAGACCATCTGGAATATGGGGCCTGATTGTAGGCTCCACATTTGCCAAGGCACATTGAAAAACAGCCAAGGCAGGTCACCCAGGCAGGGGAACTGCAACATGGGAGAAAGAGTTGGAGAAACTGAGGTTATTTATCCTATCCATTGGAGCTCCTGAACCTTGGCCTAAAACAGCAATATTCTGTAGAGACTCATTCCCATTGGGTGCTCACTTGGTGCTAGGCACTGTGCAGAGGGCTTATGGATGTGGAACCCTCACAATGACCCTGAGAAAGTCACTCTCCTCTGAGAAGTGGACTAACTTCCAGAAGATCACATATCTACAAAGTAGCAAAGACAACACACAGCCCAAATCTGCTTGGCTCCAAGGATCATGCTTTAGTCCAAAAAACCAAAGACCAACATGAGGAAGAGGGAACAAGGGTGGTCTATATGGTCCAAGAGGCATATCTGGCATCTGTGGGTGGAAAATACTGGAAAGTATGATTTCAACTCAATACATACACGATGTGTGCAGGTTTTTGCTTTGTTTTGTTCTATTTTGCTTTAACTTTTTATTATGGAAAATCTCAGATATATGCAAAAGTAGACAGAATCATTTTTGTGAGCCCCCATGTATTTTCCCACAGCCCAGCTTCAACAATGATTAACTCATGGTTAATCTTGGTTTACCCCCATCCCCACCCACTCCTCAACCAAGGGTTATTTTGAGTCAGATTCCAGACATCTCCTCAGTATGCAAACAGATAGTGATTTTAATAGTCAGCCCTGTCCTGAGATAGAACTGGCATCCAGGAAAGAGAAAGATGGACCTCATTGTCACTGGAAGGGTAAAAGTATCCCTGAAGCCCTTCTCCATTCATAAAAAATGAAGAATAGCCATAGCCAGCTCCCCCCCCCCTTTTTGAACATAATTGAATTGATGGAGGCAGCTCAAGGAGCACAAGCTGGTGCTGCCACTTGGACAAAGGAGTTTACTAAGGTGTGCTGGGCTTCCAATGCTTCCCCCAGGGGCACAAGCCAGGGATTCCCTTACCCTCTCCAGCCTGGATCTGGCACTGCCCTATGCTTGGCACTCAGAGTCTGCTCAGAATGAAAGGGGAATGTATTTTCCTAACCCCAACACACACACACACACACTCTCTCTCTGTCTCCTTCTCTCTCTCTCTCTCTCTCTCTCTCTCTCTCTCTCACACACACACACACACACACACACACACCCTATTAGAGTCTTTGGAAGGCATGTCCTAGGCCGTCTCTCACACCTTGCCCTGGAGCCTGGCATGAGTCAACTCCTTGCCATAGACATGTGGGCACAGGTCTTCATAGGAGCCAGTCATGGGAGCAAGAAACTTCAAGGCTTCAGGGGCCGCCAACCCCCAAGCCCAGCCTACACTTCCAGCAGGTGGTTACTCTGGGCCCTACCCACCCCCTCCCAAGGCCCTTCTTTACCAGCCCCTTCCTCCACCTTCAGCAGAGCCTCCAGCTATACCAGGCTCAGATCAACCAGGAGAACAGCACTTGACCCAGTCAAGGCCAATAAGTCCCTCAACTGTGGCAGGCCTATGACCCTTGACCTGAATACGCCCCCCCAAACATGTCAATAGTGTGGCAGGTATACATGTTTGTTTTGATGGATCTTACATGCACTCAGGGTGTCTATGTTAGTCAGTCTTTGACTAGAGGCCAGGGCTTGGCTCCTGGTATTCTCTCTGAATGGAGAGCAATGGCAATTAGCCTTTTGAATAAGTAAATGTATTTCCAGAGAAGGTGGATGAGGTAGAAACAGTGAATAGAAATTATATGATTGGCAATATTGGTGGCTGTTGGTGATAACAGTGGTGCTATAAATGTTAATGTTGAGACAGGTAAGGACAGTGATGTCGGATTGTATTAAATTGGTAATAATGGTGATGGAAGTGGCAATGGTGACAGTGAAGGTAAAAAAAAAATCATGTTGGTGGAGGTCATAGTGGTGGCAATGGCTGAAGATTTGGGGTCCAGGAAGCTGTCTTTGGTGATATGGAAAATGTTCCCCACAGCAACTCACATAACCAAGGCCCTTTCTGTGGGCTCACAGCCCATCCTGAGAGCAGCTTCGTGGCCAGGAGTCAACCTGAACATTCAGGTTCTGAAGGTTTGTCATGGTGATATCTGTTGAGTTAGGTCTCACTGGAGACAAGAGTGTGACCATGAATGTGACTTCTCTGGGGGCCTCTTGGCACAGGATTCTAGGCCAGGCCAGAGAGTGGGTTCAGACACAGACTGGTTTCAGGGAAAACAGATGCTCTCCAGCCCCTTTTTTCCAATCTTGTATGCCACCAGGTGTGACCTCGCAGAGACCCAGTCAGGCAGAACACTGCACCAGACTCTAGATTTGTCTTGCATCTGAAAGCCCTGTAAAGTGATTGGGGGACAAGCAGCTGGATCACCACTGGAGGCCACAAAGCTCTTTTCTGTCCCCAGGAAGAGAGACCCCATCTTCCTGGGCTAGAAGCCTAGCTGCAAGCAAGAGAGTTTGGCCTCTGAATCCCCAGGAGGCTGAGGCCTTTTTTTCTTTTTTAAAAAAATATTTTATTTATTTATCTTTAGAGGGGGAGGAAGGAGTGAAATATCAATGTATGGTTGCCTCTTGTGAGTTCCCTGCTGGGAACTGGCCTGCAACCCTGGCATATGCCCTGACTTGGAATCGAACTGTGATTGTGTGGTTTGCAGGCCCGCACTCAATCCACTGAGCTACACCAGCCAGGGCTAGGCTGAGGCTTTTTGATCTGGTAGCCTGAGGCCCCTGGGGGAAAGAAAGTGGCCCAGGAGCCCATGAGGAGAGATTCACCCCTGCTTTGGCTACCCCAGCATCAGTCAGTCAGTAATAGCAACCTGGTCTTCATGGGGAGGGTCAGCCCCACTCCTTCTGTGGTGCAGTGAGAAAAGTAGGGTTTTTGAAGTCAGACAGATCTAGGTTGGAGTCCAAGCTCAACCACTCCCTACATTGGACCCTTGTTCAAGTCCCTTCACTTTGCTGCACCTTAGTTTCCTCATCTGGAAAATGGGCTAGTAATCCAGAGTTTACAGAGAATTCTATGACATTTCTACACTGTACTTGTCATCACTTTCAGTCCACAGTGGACGTTTTATGACTAGTAGTAGCTCCCTTACCTCCTTGAACCTCATTTAGACTATAGCCTTTCCCAATACCTTACCCATTCTGTGCACCCAAACACCCCTGAATAGTAGACTGGGTGGCCAAGAGCCTTGAGTTGCCACAACTTGATCCACTTCACTGGGAAAACTCCAGGTTGGGCATTGGTCAGTAGGTAGTTCTCCTAGAATGCCAAAGGGTAATGCTTTCTTTGTGCCTGGCAGAAAGGAAAGTGGCTCTTCCCCAATGCCTTGGGCAAATGTGGCAGAGCTGGCCAAGGAAAGGACACTGTGTGCTTTCTTCCTACTCTGTGATCCTCTGGTACTTATTCCCCAAACCCCTCCATCTGGTGCAGAGCATATGTTATCTGGTGACGTCTCTTGCGTTGTTGTTAGGAAACACTGTATTATTTAACTCAGTGTGCATATCTCTGTGCATGTGTGTGGGTGTGTGCTGTCCTTTCAACTAGACTACAAGACTCCCAAGAGCAGGGGACATCCCTCATCTCTTCTATTCCCTTTTAGCACAGGGCTGGGCATCTGGAATGCTTCAGTCCTGCCAGGTTCTTGCTTCTGTGGTTGGGCAGCTGCCGAGTGTCCTTCCAAAAAGTGTGAAGATTGCAAACCCCTTCTACGCTCTGGGGTGAAGGGCCTTTGTGACTCTTCTGAGACTGTTGTCCTGCTTCTTTCTCTCGCTGGGAAAATTTGTACAGGCCTCTGACCTGCAAGCTCTCGGTCCCTCTGGTTAGTCTCTGTGCCAGTGTCTCTGGGAGTGAATGTCTTCCAGCCTCTGGGAAATGAGGGCGGGGCCAATGCAAACATCACAGCTGAATAGAATCTTTGTGGCCTAATGATTTTGGAAACCGATTTGCACGGCAGGCTTATTATTCAGAGGATGGGAACCAGCTGTTCTCCTCTCCCTGACAGCAGGATAAGAAGGAGCGGACAAGAAGTACAGTTTGCAGGGACTGTGCTTTCTGACCTAGAGGGCCAAGTGATACAGAAATCTGAGGCCCTAGACTTAGGGGGCAGCATCCTCTCTAGAAAGTTCTAAGAGCAGATCATCTTTTACTTCAGCTCCACCTGGATGAAGAATTCTTCTCTTTGGGATCCAGAGTGGATACTATGACCCTGAGAGGGTCAGGAAGCAAGGAGGCAGAGGATAAGCACTGGTAGGTAAGACACAGATAGGAAGCTAGAAGGAAGCGGTTGTATGAAGTCCTGGGATAGACATCTGGGCCTCCTTGGGCAAAGAGCTCCCTTGAGAGACTGCGTGGCCACAAGAGGACGAGTCCTCATTGAGGACCAGCTGGGTCATATGCTTTTCTATCTATTAATCTCCTCCATCCCTTAAGGTAAGACTTTGAGGCAAAGTGGTTATTGTGACCATTTTCCCAACGAGGAACCTGAGACTTATTCAGAATAGTGAAGCAATTTGTTCAAAGTCCCACACAGAACAGCAAATGGCATCATCAGGATTTGAGCCTTGGTCTGGCTCCAAAGTCAGTGCCCTATCCACTGTCCCATAGGCCTCAGTGTCCAAGGACAACAGTGACAAGCTGGGCCACTGCTGCTGGTGGAGTTGGAAGAGGAGAAGAGCATGACACTGATCCACTGGTGAGGAGCAAGTCTGTGCATCAGGCCAGGCCTCCACAGGTGAAGCTCCCCAGGACCCAAGCATCCTTAGCCTTTGATGTCCCAGTCTGAGTACCAGGGCTGGCAGGGGGTAGTGTACACACTGGAGCCCTTTCTGGCTCTAAAAAAAGCAGATGTCAGCCTCCCAAGCTCAGGAATCACTGAAAATGGGTCTGGATTCATTGAAGATGTAGCTCCCCCAGGGCATCTGGGACTCTCTGCCAGTGCAGAATAGTGCCTTCTGAGATGCAAGGAGGCTAGTCCCCACCCTCACAGAGCTATTGAGAAGTTGAAACCAGAAAATGTGTATATGAATGCCAAGGATGATACTATGCACCTGGAAACCCAGTATTTGTTAGAGTCTACTTGGCCAAATGAAGGACAATGTAGTGAGGAGGTCTAGGCTCTTTTGGGGGTAGCAGAATAAAGGAAGGAGCTGGAAATTCACAAGGCCTGGGTCCTGGCCACTCCAGAGCCCACTTCTTTCTGAAGAGGGCCTCCTTTCCTTCCACAAGCTGCCCCAGTGGGCTCAGCTCTCTATCTATGCATCAGGCACTTCACCTGCTTTGTCTCTGCCCACTAGGGAAGAATGTGTCTCCTTCCTTCTACCTCTGCAACACATCAGCAGGCTCTTTTGTGTGTTAAGGACTTTATGGCCACTCTGGACAGAGGAGCAAGTTGGTGGGGGGAGGGATGGTCACCATAATAACAACTGTGGGGAAGCCTCAAAGGGTCAAAAGAGCAGAGTTCCAGTTGTCCTTGGCACTCATTGAAATGGAAATAGAGCCAGTGTAACCATTCTCAGAGGCCTTTTCCAGACTTCTTTTCTTCCATGGTCCCCTGGACATTGCTTGTAACTTCATTCTCTCCTTTTATGCTTGAGTTTGGGGCTCCTGTATTCCCCAGCAAAGTGCCCTCACACTCAGCTCCCACTGCCATCCCTCCTCATCATCAATGGGCCCCAGAGATAGCAGAAACCCTCTTAGTGCAAAATAATAGGCATCCGAATTCTATCATTCATGTTCACCCAGACTTAGGTGGGTCATTTACATGAAACCTGGAATGGAAGGGCTAGGAGGGAATTTAGGGACCAACTAGGTCATCTCTTCCCTCTGTCCTGACCCTCTTGGGAAATAGAGAAGAAAACTGAGCCCAGAGAAGGGAAAGGAGCTCCCTACTGTTATACAATGAGCAAGAGGCTATGCCATGACCAGAGGCCAGGACTCAAAGGGCCCTCACACTCACTGCTTTCAATCAGACTGTTCAACTCTGAGGGCTGACGTTTCAGCCCCTGAGAGCCTCAGAGGGTAAAGCAGAGCCAGCTCCTGCCAAATGTATGAAGGGGGTTTCAGAGGAGGTTTTCCCCTAGCTCAGAGCCATGTTAGGCAGTCTCTTGAGGGGAAGGAAATCCCATCTCTTGCTAGCCTAATGTGTGCAAAAGGCTCCCCCGTGGGCTTATTTCATCCTCATGATCACTCTATCCAAGAGGAAAGCAGCATTATTGTCTTCATTTTGCAGATAAGCTAAGTAAGTGCCAGAAATCTAAAAGGATACATGTATGAATAGGTCACGAGGCTAGGAAGTAATGCTCTGGACTCAGAGTCTGTGCCCTAGTACCTACATCTTGCTGCCCTGGAGGGCTCCTCAGAGCTCATCTCAGCCATATCCCAGCTCCAGCCCATGCTCTTTCCCCCTTTACTTCCAACTCACCTTCAATTCACCTGGTGTGACCTGGGCAGGGATGGCTGGGTGAGGGAGCCACAGAGCAGTGCTCCTGAGAACAACTAAGTCCTGACTCAATCTCCTCTAAGTACCCTGGGAAGTTGGGCAGCAGCTCTCAGCACACTGCTGAACAGACAGCATGTGTGTGACAGTGTGTGCAAGTGTCATCTCTGTATGACTGTGTGTGTGTGTGTTTAATAGCCGGGTAATGTCTAGGTCAATTTGCAGTTGTGCATGAGGCTCTGTACATGTGTGAGTCTACAAAGTTGGGGTTCCATTTGTCTGGGTCAACACAGACGTCTGGAACTGCGTATGATTGTATGCATGTGTCTGTCCACATGTGTCACTGTGTTATGGGTGTGTATTTCTTTCTGTATATAATCTGTCCCGGGTACACCTACAACATGTGTGTGCCTGATTCTAAACAGATCTGGCAATCTCTGTGGTGTCTAGGTCCAGGAGTGGCGCTGATGCCAATATCCATGCCTGTTGACACTATGATTTGTGTGGGTGCCCAGGTGTGCAGAAAACTGTATGTGTGATTTAGACAAGTTGCCATGTCTACAGGGGCATGACTGCCAGGACCTCTTTGTGCAGCTGTAGGAAAGTCTACACACACGTGTTCAGGTCTGGGGCTCTGTGACAGCATGTGTGTATTGTGCACATGAATGAGTATGTCTGCACATGCATCTGTGGCTGAGGGCTCCCAGTACACATAGAGCACCACGCAAAGTCAGGGCTGATGTCAATCCCCACCAGTGAGTCTCAGCAGTCCCTAGAACCCCCCAGCTTCCAAGAACCATCCTCCACCCTGAGGAATCAGAACCCATTGGGTGTGAGCATCCCTGTTACACCCTGCCAAGTGCACTAATTCCCCTGGGGAAGTCATTACCAACAACCATACACAGCCAGAGTTGCTTAATCACTCTTAAGAAATTTCTTTATAATCTGAGTAAATTACTTTAATTACTTGCAACTACCAATTAGTGTTTGAAGGTTTCCCTTCCAGAGAAACAAGACTCCTGCTCTGGACTTCCAGTCCCCTCCTTTTCTGGAGTGAGGACTGCTCACCTGGCTGCCCCTTCTACCAGGCGCCAGACTGCCTCCTCCTCCACCCACAGGGCCTGGCCACTGTGGCCCAGCCTCTGGCTTGGCTTCAGCGGGGCTCAGTTTCTCACTGGCTCACAAGGAGGAGGAGGCTAGATCACCAACTGGCCCTGGCACAGCATCTCCCAGTCCACTCCCATGGGGTCTGGCTCCAGGCTCCCAGGCTTGGCTGCCAAAGGCCAGGACTATTCCTATCTGGACCTCCCTCCTTCCTACCCTTCCCCTGCCCCCGGCAGGATAAATTGCTGTTGTCTTTGAGCTCCTTGCACAAAAGGGGCATAGTGGGTACAGGTACCTGAGGGCCAAGCGATATTCTCAGTCAGCTTCTATTGAATTTCCAGAAGAGGACCTACACAGTTTCCCCACCCAGCCCAGGGAAGCCCTGGAAACTCCCAGAGAAAAAGCAGCATGGTGTAAGAGGAGGCGAGGGAATACTGACTTTGGTTGGAGTGCCTACTTCCTTCACCTCAGCTGCAAGAGCTTGGGCAAGTCACTTCCCCATGCTAAGCCTCCATCCCCTTGTGTGTAAAATATGAGAGATGAGGCTGACTTCACACTTGAATGTGAAGATTAAACCCCTCCCTGCATTGCACCCGGCGGGAGGGATACACACTACACCCTACATGCTAATTCCCAGTGTGCTAGGGGCAGGAGACATGGAGAATCATGACCCTGTGACTGCCTTTGGGAAGCTTCTAGTCACATAGTGGAGATAGGATGTGTGGAGAAATAACCAGAACAGAGGGAGAATGGAGGTACTTGTCCTGATAAAGGAGGATACAGAAAGTATTGAGAGTGGTCAGGAAAGCAAGTGCAAGAAAGATAGGCTTACTTAGGAGGCTGCTTCATGTGGCACTCACCTCACCACCAAATTCCTGTTTCTCCCTCCCTGACTTTATTTATTTAGACTCTAGACACATAGGCAGAGGTATCTTTCATGTCTGGACCCTATGTGCATAGCCACATAGGAGGTGAAAAGACATCCCCCAGGGCTACCCCTGCTTACTTGGGCACCTTTGTGTCTGTGCACACATGTGTATGTCTGTGTACACATATGCACACAAAGATAGAGACAAATGTATGTGTGTGTTCACATGTAAAACTTGGAGGAGGAGAAGAGTGGGTGAAGACAAGGAAAGAGAGGAAGATGCCAGGGAGCAAGTCTCCCATCCTCCTTTGTGCCAGCAACTCTTTCTTCTCAGCTCTGAGAAGCAGCCCCTGTTCACAGAGTGCAAGGGGCCCACCTCACTATACCCTAAGGCCCCCCTCTTCCACTCAGCCTGCCCTATCCACCAATGAGAAGCTCTCAGATACTCCTGATTCCTTCCAATCCAATCGCTATTTGGGCATACAGTTCCCAGAGTGTTTGCTCTTCCCAAGTCTCATTAGTCCTGACAAGTAGATGCTGGTAATGTCTCTTTTAAAGATGAGGAAACAGGTACAAAGAGAATACGACTTATCCAAAATAAACTGTGTTGCAAGAGAAGCTCTTCAACTCCTAGCCCTTTGGCTGTATGGTATGGGGGTCCCACCAACCATTTGAGAGGTGGGGCTGGGGCCTGGGAGGATTGAAGGGAAGACAACATCTTTGTCTGAGATCCAGAAATCACTTGGGTCACAGCTCCACCCCCTTTCTCTAGGCTTCAATCTCACTAGCCCGCCCCTTTCCCCCACCCCACGGAAATGAGGGAATCGGCCGCCTTCTGGTCAGGTGGTAGGGCTGTGAGGGTTAATTAACTGTTTCCCAAAAAGCTTTGAAGATGAAGGCTCCTCCAGGAGGGAGGGAGTGCAAGCCAGCTTGCAGGCAGGCAGGCAGAGCCGCCAATGAATTGGGACACCAGGTTGTTATTAAGAAAAAATCCCCAGCTTCTTGCCTCCATTCCGCCCACCCTCTTCCAGGTTCTGCCAGTGGGCTCTATACTTTGCAAGCTCTCTGCACTCCCTGCCCTACCATGCCCAGGCGTGCCTTTCAGAGGTGTGCAGCCCTGGTGGAGCGGGGTTGAGTCCCAGGTCTCTGGCAGGCAAATAAGGGAGGGAGAGGAGGGACCCCCAGGGCTGGAGGCAATGCAGGTCCCAGGGGCCACACACAGGAGAGGCTGGAGGTGCTATCCTGCCTGTGAGCCCCTCCCAGCTCTATGAGCAGTGGGGGGAGGGGCAGTGCACAGAGAGAGGCTGCCTGCTCCTGCCTTGGCTCAACCAGGCCAGGACTCCTCAGCAGTGTGCCTGTAGGTGTTTCTGATCCAGATGCCCAGGAAGATGGCTCTTGATTCAATGCCCTTCATCCTCAGAACACCAGAAATGGTGTTGGAAATATATTCCCAGCAGCACCAGGTGGAAAAATCACATTCTTCTACCTGCAAGTCAGAAGTTTTCCATAGTCATCTCCTTGAGCTCTTATCTCCCTCCCTCTCTCCTAGTGCTGCTGGACCCTGACCCTGACCTAGAGCTTACAGTCTAATTGGAGGGTCCAGAATTGTAAGAGAAGTTGTAGCTATTTAACCAGCATTCCTTTCTGGGGAATAATCCTACAGAAGAACTCACACATGCACAGTGATAATATGGAAAATGGTAGTGCATATCACAGGGGCACATTGTACCCAACCTAAATGGCCATCATTAGAGGACTGGTTTGACAGACTATTCTTTATTATGAGATCCAATGTGGATGCTCAAAAGAATAAGATAGATCAATATATGTACTGGGGAGAGATGCCCTACTCTTCCTGTTAAGGTTAAAAGTAAGTTATAAAACACATGTGCATATAGAATAGAGTCCAATTTGAAAAATGAAACCACTTCGCCCTGGCTGGGTGGCTCAGTTAGTTGGAGTGCCATCCCATACATCAAAAAGTTGTGGGTTAAAATCCTAGTCAGGGCACATACCTAGATTTTAGGCTTGATCCCTGGTTTTGGGGAGTATACAGAAGGCAACTGATTACTGTTTCTTTCTCTCTCATCAATAAATATATCCTTGGGTGAGAATTTTTTAAAAAAGAAATATGAAACCACTTCTATATCTCCATACATCTTTATGTATGAATGTGGATGCATAAAACACAGTTCAGAGTTTACCTGGGACCCTGCACTGCTCTACTAGGCCTGCCCTGCAGGTAGGGGCCTGACATTTGTCTTTTTAGTCCACAGTAGCAGAATCACAGGGCAAACAAAAAGTAAGCTTGCTGGTGAGTGCCGAGGGCCAAGCCTGTGCAAGGACTAAACATGTGTTTCCCAAGGGTGGCTAAGGGTCTCCCCAGCAAGGAGGGGCAACACCTTTGGCACTCGTCCATCCTGACTCCTGCCTCCATGGCAGATGGCTTCCTCCCACACCTTTGGTCAAGCAGGGTCTCCCCAAAGCTGAAGTGCTCTGCCTGGCATCTGAGAAAGCATAGCTCCGTTACCCAGTCAGGGCCGAAAGTGCACAAGTGAGTGAGTCCTTCATTTGCCGTGGTAGGCTCTGAGAGGGGACCAGTGGGAATCAGAGGACACAGTATCAGCCCCCAAGGTCTGGTGGACAGTGAAGTAGGGAGGGTTTGGGGTGTAAACACAGGAATCAAACTGGATCCCATTGAGCAGAAAGATAATCCATACTGAGACTCCAGAAAGGGGTGCTGTCAGAAGTCATGGGAGCTGCAGAAGCAGACTGGAGAATGCATGAGAGCTGGGGAAGCTCTGAGCAGCCAAGAAGCAGCAGCACGGCCTGGCCAGGATGTCTTCACTGCCATACAGTCAGCATGGACAACACCCACCCCTCCACTGTGGCACTTGCTCAAAAAGGGAGCATCCTTTCAGCTGAGCTCCAGTCATAAGCCAGCCCCCTTGACCTCCTTTGAAGCAGTTGCCTTAGATTACCCCCTATTAAGACCACATAAAAAGAAAACAGATAATTTCTCAAAAAGAAATCAAGATGCCATGGGGGGATGGGCAGCCCCCAAATGAAAAATGACCCTGATGGGGCAAGCTGGGACCCAGCACCACAAAGCTGGTCTGTGCTGAGGGCATGAGTAATGACTACATGGGGTCTGAGGGAGTGGCTGTTGGGCACCCCCTTGGTGCTGGCCCTGTATTGGGCTCTTCCCACATATCCTCCCTGCTGATGACTCACCTCAGCCCCAAGACACAGGCATAATTACTTCCATATACAGATGAAGACCTGGAGGCTCATAGGCAGGGAGTGACTTCTCCAGTATCATCACCTATATCCCAAGTGGTTGAATCTGGACTTGAACTTGAGATGCAGGCTCTGCTCTCTTCTCTGCCCCACCACCCTATGGTTAGGCAGGAGCCATAGCCACTGTCTGAGCAGCCCGTGGGGTCTGTGTTGAGAGCTCTGTATTAGCAGTACCCTCTCCAGCTCTCTCTTCTCCTTCCTTTCATTCTCCTACCTCCAGAACTCAATCTTCAGCAAATCTCTGAACTCAATTTAGAATGGGGATTTGAGGCTTTTGGTGCCATGTGGCTTTGTGGACGGAGGACAGGTGAGCTATAGTCATATTCCCTGGAGGCTCTCCTGCCAGCTCCCTGCAGGGCTGACTGGGATCCCTTGGCCATGAGCAGAGCCTGGGAGGGAGAAGGGCAGGAACTTTAATTCCCATTTCTCACCTACCTCGTACCCCACCATGTAGAGACAAGGCAAGCAAGGCAAGCCAGGGGCTGTCTAGAAGGTAGGGGAGTGGAAGATGAATACAAAAGTTACCCCAGGCTACCCAAGGAATAACAGGGTATCTTCTGGGCTAGATGGTGGACTCCTGGGTTCTCTTATTACCTTACTCCCCCTGAGCTGATGATCCAATGCTCCATCAGCCACTTTGGTGGCACTCCTACCTCCCCCAACCCCAGACACTTGGCTTTATCATGGACTCCTTGCTTGTCACTCACAGTAGGTGAGTTGCCTTCTTAGGGAAGTGAGTCCCTTTTAGGGACCCCAGATTGGTCTTTTCAGGGCCCCAGACTTTGAAACCTTCGCTCTAAGAAATTTAGCAGTTCTCTGTACTCAACCCTTAGAAATTCTTGACCTATTCCTCTTGGCCCATCAGCCATGTAGCAAAAGTAAGACTTTCTGCCTGGGTTTAAGTTCCTTCCCACTGTTGCTTCACAGTGCTGCATGGACAATGCAAGCAGATACATGGGTGGTGGGAGTAGGACAAAAAGACCTGTTGCTTCCCAACACTGCCCCTATGGGCTGAGTGAATTGGGGTAAGACCATCTCTCTCTAGTTTCTCATTGCAACCCCTACATCACAGGGTTGCTATAGACTCCAATGAGTCAATGATGACCATTCACTTTGTAACAATAAGAATTTACTAGCTCTGGCTGGTGTAGCTCAGTGGATTTAGTGTGGGCCTGCAAACCACACGATTCGTGTGGGTTCGCAGGCCCACACGATTGCGGTTCGATTCCCAGTCAGAGCACATGCCTGGGTTGCAGGCCAGTTCCCAGCGGGGGACACACAAGAGGCAACCATACATTGATATTTCTCTCCTTCTCTCCTTCCCTCTAAAGATAAATAAATAAATAAATAAATAAATAAATATTTAAGAAAATAAATGAATAAAAACAAAAAATTAAAAAAAAAGAATTTACTGCAGGCTCACTATGTGCCAGACATTATTCTAAGCACTTTACAAGTATCGAAGCATTTAAGGCTTACAGCAGCACTATGACCTAAGGATCTATTGTTCTTGTGATTTTACAGAGGGTCTGAGGAAGATCTAAGGCATGGAGACACTAACTTGCCCCAACTCACAGAGCAAAGAAGTAGCAGAGACCAGATTTAAACCCAGGGGTCCGGGCTCTAGAACCTCCAGTATTAACCACTGGGCTGTACTATAAGAGTCTGCAGAGGCCTGAGTATTATTTTTTAATACCTGCCTCTCACTAAGGCTGCCTGTGACTGGAGCTCTTCAGAGAGGGGACTCTAACAAAGATTTGGCATGGAAAACCCAAGTGGCTGCTTTCTGAAGCTGGTAGAGGTCTGCAGAGGTCAGCTGCCGCCTGCCCCAAGTAGGGGCAGAGGGCCCTTTCCCCACCCTCAGCCTTGGATTTGGGGGAGCATCTGGGCGGCTCCTGTCTACTCTGGCTGCAGGGGAAGGGGGGCAGGAGAAGCGGGTGAGCCGCTAATCAGAAGCAGCGGGCCTGCCAGGGCGCAGCCCCACTGCTTGGCTAGCTCCTACGCAGCAGCCTGAGCCTGCTGAAAGGGCCCTGCTCCACCCCGAGCTACTGGCAGTGGTGTGATGATGGAGAACCCGGGAAGCCCCTCCCCAGGGGCCCGCTGCCCGCCGCTCTGCTTCGATCGCCTGTCCGAGAGGCAAGTCTGCAGTCCAGCAACTCCTCCAGTGTTGCACACATTCTTCTTGGCCAAGAAGGAACGCGGCCAGCTAACGCAATCCAGATGTGGGACAGCGCTGGGCTTGAACCCCAAATACCCCAAATACCAGCCAGGCCACTGGGAGATCTGGGGACACACAGGAGGGCTGCTGGGGTGGGGGGATTTCTAGTGTTCTTGAAGCCTAGAACCCAGCCTCAAGCCCTGCTAGTCGTGCTCTGGGGGCCTGGGCCCAAGCTTCTGCTCCCTCTTTCGATGGTGTACTTATTCCTGATGCTGAGCCTGTTGGGTAAACCAGCTCCCTCCCCCATGGGAGCTGGAGAGCCTGGTGGGTAGCTTAAGGAAGGCCACCTGAGAGGTTATGTGCTCCTGTTCAAATCAGAGGCTCCATCCTGTGACACTGGTGTGCTGAATATCCAGACTGAGCTGGTCCTCTTTGTGTGAGAATAGGATGGGGGCCACTTAAGGGGTCACAGGACTTGAATGCCAGGTCCAGCTGCACTATGCCCTAGTGTTGTGGCCTTGGGCATGCCACATCAGCTTTCTAAGTCTCAGTTACCTTATCATTAACATGGGAGCATGTGGAGGCAGTTCTGCCATGTGAGAAAGCATAGACCCCAGCCCTGAAAGATGAACTTGGCATCTGCTGGGGCAGAGGGAAAAAAGGCCCACTCTCTGGAGAGGTCGAGTTGGTGTCCCGGTCCCTCATTTTTATATGCTTTCTTCACCCCCAGGACCAGGCCACATTAAGCAGGAGGAAAGTGACTAGCCAGGTGTTATGTTTCAGTCCCTGCTGCTGGAGCTGGAGAGCTGGGAAGAAAATGAGGGTGAGCAAGTCTGGAGCCCTCCTTGGACATGTTCCTTTAAAAGCATCACAGCAACTCTATCAGAATGCTGTGATTCCAGACCAATGGCACCTCATGGATATATGGCAATACTGAGTGCTGGAGAAACAGGTTGTAATATAATGCTATAGCCTCTCAAAGGTCTTGTTATCCCCACAGACCTTTTCTAGCCTCCAACAAGCCCAAAGAGTCTGAAATTGTATCATGAGCACTTTACAGTAAGTGATTATTTGCCACTGACACCACAGAGTGAATTAGTTGATTAGCTGGCTGGAGGACTAGGAGTGATGGGGGTTGAAGGGGGTTGAAGGTAGGGGAGTGCTTCATTTCAGAAGCATATGGAACCTCCTGGAAGGAAAGATCTGGGCTGACTTGGGTGTAGAAGGAAGCAGTGCTAGGTACCCAAGATGCTGGGCATGAACTGAAGAGCTGACAGGGTAGAGGACTATACCTCCCAGGACGCTGGACTGAGAAACGAGAGATCCAGGTTTGAGTTCTGCCATTGCCATTGACCCAGGTATGTGACCACAGGCAGGTCACGCTTCTTTTCTGAGCTTCAGTGTCCTTGTATGTGTGTTAGTTAGAGGCTGCCCTGGGTGGGGACAAAGCAGGTGAAGTTATCTCTAAGTGCTATCTGAAGGGTAGCATTCAAGGATTTTAATTTCTAAATGCACCTCTGAGTTAGGCCCATGCTAGGGTCTCCCTATGGTCCTGAAAAAGTGGAGGAACCAAGGCTTGGGAAAAGGAATAAGAGAAATTCTGAGCCACAGGAGTGGTGAGTAGGGGGTTCCTGCTTTGTGGGAGACCCAATTCCTCATCTACACAGGCTTAGAAAGGTAGCTGAAGAAAAACGGGAGGGAAGGAGAGAGGGAGTGAGAGGGCTAGCCCCAGTCTATCCCCCTCACTACATTTGCTTTTAAAATAAAACCCATTTATATATAAATGTTGGCCTGATGCCCAGTCTCTGTAGAAAAGCTTTTCTGTATTAAACGCTACAATGAATTAAATTAACCATAATGATTTCTTTGTGAATGGAAACCTCTCTCTCTCTCTCTCTCTCTCTCTCTCTCCTTCCCTCCTCCTTTGTGACATGGTTTTGATCAGGTTTTCCCCTCCCTCCTCGACTCTAATGCCCCTGCCCCCACCTTTTCCACCCCCACTCCTACTAGCGGTACTGCCCTCCCAGCAAGTGACCAGTTCTGTGAGTACTTCCCAAGGTTAAACTGATGCCTCTGGTATCCAATGTGGAGCAGAAATCAGTCAGCCTCAGAGAGGGGGGCAGGGGCTCATGTGCACAAACGTGGCTGAGAGCATACCCTGGGAAAGTATGTGCCCACCAGGGTTTCCACATGAGGCTTTTCTGCCAGCAGAACAGCTCTGGGAGCCTCACTTTCTTGTCTGCAAACTGGAGTGTGTGATATTGAGTCCAATAGACTACTGAGGGGAAACTGGAAGGGGGCACACACGTGGTGGGGGGCTGTGCCCAGGAGTGGGGCATGCCCAACAACACCTGTGCCCACAGGGGCATCTCCAAGTGTGGGTACCTGGACTCCTGCCAATGCTGGTATGTTGAGCCATGTGCATACACAGCAGATCACAACTGCACCTGAATCTTAATCTGCAGGAACCTATCCAGGGCTAGGCCCTGTACATGCAGAGAGAAGTCAAACACTAGCTCTCCCTTTGAGGCACTCATGGATGCTGTGTGAGGAACAATCAGAAGAGGGATGATGAATGCCAGGCAGCAAGAACCAAGGAAGGCTTCCTGAGGGTGGTAGCTTTTAACCCGAGGGCTAGAAAGAAGGGTCCTGATAACAACAATCTTTCCCATGAGCAGAGCTTCACGTTCACATTCAGCACTTTCTAGGGAGTCTGTCATTTCTCTCATACATTGAGCCTATAAACTATGTATTATTATCCCTATTTTAGAGATGAGACAATGAGGGTTTTAAGTCGCCGGTACCAGTTTGTTTTACGCCCACCACCTGGCCCCAGCCCACCATACATTCCACCCCTGAGAGGCCCACCTGTCCCCAGCACCCACAGCCAACTTGGTGACCCCAGTCTTCAAGTGGTAGCTCATGTAGCTGTCCCCCACTTCTTCACCCCTATCTCATAAGGGTAAAACCTTGGTGGGGGGACATTCTTTCCATAGCTCTGTGTCCCCATTGGTATCACGAGAGATGCTCAGAACCCAGGCCACATCTTTCAAAAACACCAGGCCATTGTGAGCCTCCAGGTTTGTTCTCACAGCACTTCTTCTGCCTACCATGCACCTACTGACCTTGCAGGTATCCCAGGTGCCTAGTGAGAATCCCATCACTCCCTCCATGTACTCTGAACAGTCTCCCAGTATGACACCTAAATAAGACATTCGAATTATCGGTGAGCCAGCAGATGGTGAGCTCTGTAAGGGCAGGAGTGATCTCTGATGCGTTTCTGTTTCCCAGGAACACAGAACCAGAGACTGTGATACTTGTGGAAGGAAGGAAGGGAGGCAGGGAGGGAGGGAGGGAGGGTCCTTTCCACGCAATATACACTGAGATTCTCATAGCGTTCATTCTACCAAAAACTGTTGAGAAAGATGGACATTTTATGATAGTTATAGAATATATCACTATTACAAGGGTGAAGTCAAGGGCAGGGGTCTGCCATTGAGTACAAGCTTGAAACAGGAGAAAAGACTGGGCTGTGGCTGGGACCAGTGATGGAAAATGGATGGCTCTCGGGGCAATGAAGACTTCCTGCCATGGCTGAAAACCTCTGGGAAAATCAGGTCCCCACAGCAATAGAGCACCGCATGAAGATGTTACAGGACTCAAAAGACCAACCCCACTGACAAAGGGACATTTCTTTCTAGGAGCTAGAAACCCCTGAAGATTAGTGGAGGGGGAAATACAAGTGCCTGGTAATGGGTGACTTCTGAAGTCATATAGAAGTGAAGGGCAAGAGTATGGATGGAAGCCCTGCTACTGCCCTTTTCCTTTCTCTCCACCTCCCTTGCCCTTAAACTGGCAGCCACTGGCCTGGTCCTGGTGTTCTGAGTGTTGTCTCTGGCTTCTTAAAGCTCTGATGTCCAGCTCAAGCAGAGGCCAGAGAGGTTAGCAAGGCCATCTCCCAGCCTCCAGCCCCTCAGAGGCTCCTCTGTAGATGGTGGCAATGGGGGCCATATGGGAGGCAGAGAAGGCAATGGGGTTGGCCCAGAAAGAGTGTGGCAGGGTGCCAGCAGGCCTGCCCTGGCACAAAGATGTAAGCGGATGGCCGTTGCAACTGGTCTAATTGCTGTCTCATCCACCCTCCCAGGGGCTCACTTATTCCAGAGCCAAGCAAAAGGAGGTTTCTGCTGCGAGACTTGAGGGAGCCCAAGGAACAGTGGAGGGCCCAGCACTTTGAAAGGCACTGACAAACCCCAGCCTGCCCAGGGCAGAAACCCAAGTGGGGGATGGGGAACAGAGTGCAAAGGAGCCCAGAGGGAAGGGCCTAACATTCCCATCACATGCTCTCAGCTGCCTGTTGACCCTGTGTCTTCTAGCTAGTGCTTTGTATCTCCTCCTTTTCCCAAGGTCCTCACTGGTTTGTCCCCACTTCCCCTGCCCTTGCCAAATTGAATCCCTCCTCTCAGGCTCCCATTCCTACCTCAGTTCTCACCTGGACCTCAGGGATCTAATTACCAAAGTCACTGAATGCTTTTCTAGCCTTAACTCAGTGCACCTTTCAGCCACATTTAATATTTTGACCACCTTCTGCTTCAGGGAAATCTCTACTCCCTAATTCTATACTTTCTACTTGAAAGTGACTTTCTTGATTCTCTGCCTAATTCTTTGACCAGTTTTTCTCTGTCCCTTTCCTAGGCCCCTCTTCTTCACCATGTCCATTAAATGCTATATTCCCCAAAGTGCTGCTCACGAGCCTCTCCTCCCCACAGGTGCTCTGTGGACATGCTCAACCACTCCTGTGGCTTCCACTGCCCCCTCTTACAAGCGAATCCTAGATATCTCCTCTGCCTGGACTACTCCCCTGTGCTACAGCCAGTATAGACATTTACCCCTTGGTCATGTCCAAAGCCCCCCCCCTTACCCCAAACAAGACTTATCTTCCTCCAGGGCCACACTTCCACTAGTTTCATTTATCAAGGGGCAGACCCACCCAGCCTCTCAAGCTAGACCTTCGCTCCTCCCTCTCCCTCAGTATTCGCATCTAATTAATTACCATGACCTGCCAATTTTACCTCCTTAATAGCTCTGGAATCCATCCCAAGCATTCCATCCTTACAAACACTATCCTAATTTAGGCTTTTATCATCTCTCTGCCGCCAGAGTGCATCTTCCTCTGACCAGCCTCCATACCACAGCCAGTGAGACCTTTTCTGCAGACAGATCTGAGCATGCAATTCACCAATTAAAATCCTCCTCATTGTCTCCAGAGTAGAGTCAAAATTCTCCAGCTTGGCACATAAGACCCTGTAGGGTATAGCCCTGCTCACCTACTTCATCTCCTAGCCTTGGCTTGTACAGTGCTCTTTTTAAAAAAGATTTTATTTATTTACTTTTAAAGAAAGGGGAAGAGAGGGAGAAAGAGAGGGAGAAAAACACCAATGTGTAACAACAACAACAACATCAATTGCCTCTCACATGCCCCTCCAACCATGGACCTGGCTCCCAACCCAGGCATGTGCCCTGACTAGGAATAGAACCAGTGACCTTTGGGTTTGCACGACAACATCCCAACCCACTGAATCATACTTACCAGGGCTACAGTGCTCTTTATGTCACACTCAATGCTCTCAGACTCTGTTCAGTCGGCAAACTCCTGTTCATATAGGCAGCCTGGTAGAATGGTTAGGAGGGTGGGCTCAGGAGCCTGGCTGCCTAGATACACAAATTACTGGCCTTCTCTGTGTCTTGCTTTTCCTACCTGTAAAATGGGGATTGCAACAGCTTTTATCTCAGAAGGTTGTATTCATTGCATAAGGGAATAAATTAGATCATGCTTCTAAAGCACTTAGAACTGGCCCTGACACATATAAAGTGTTAGGCTGTTATTAGCTATTATTCCCCCTTCAAGGACCAGCTCAGACATTACCATCCTTGTGAAGTCAGTTCCTCCTCTGAGACTAAGATAAGTGGCCCTCTTCTGGGCTCCTAGAGCCCTGGCTGAATTCCACTGTGGCACTTGAGACCATCTGCCTAACTGCTTGACCTTCCTTCCCTGCTACTTGCTGTCAAGCACTGAGGTCTATTTGTTTTTGCATTTATATCCCCTAACTCAGGACTTTTCACCTCAGCCTCTGACCAGCCTGATAACACTAATATCATCTCCATTTTGCAAATGAAGAAACGAAGGCTCAGAGATATAAAGAAACTTCCCAGGATCACATAGCTAGAAATGGGCAGAGCATGGATGTAAACCCAGTTCTGCATGATTCCAAACCCTATGATTTTTTCTAGTTGACCTCATAGCCTTAGGGGAGGGAGTTTCAAAACCTTGTCCTACAAGGAAAGATTAATGGAATGAGTGGTTGTTCTGCCTGGAGGAGCAACAACTCAGGGGCGAGGACAATCCCCTCCCACCCATCTGTTTGAAGCTTACCGGTGCTGGTATGTGTGTTTCAATAGTGGTGCCAGCGCATGTGTTGGACATGTGTGCAATGAGGTCATGCCAGAATGCTTGGGATGGAAACCCAGAGATGAGTCCCTTGGTTTCAGAACCCTCACTTACCTGTTTACAGTCCTCCTGACTTTACAGAATGCTTTCCCATCCCATGTGGTCAATTTGGCCAGCCTCATGCACCTGGGAAGAGGTAGTCATGGCTCAGACAAGGAAGTGACTGACCCCAAGTTGCCCAGCTCTGGAGTGACAGAGCTGGGACTCCAAAATTTCATCAACATAAAATCTTCAACAAGCCCCATCTCCTTCCAGGTGGAGGCCAGTGACAATGGGACTGTGACTGTAAAAGATTCTAACCAATGAAATGGGTATATGAATGCTGCAGTGGTTTGGGGGCAACTCACCTAGAAGGAGGAGACACTAAATAGAAGGTCTCTAAGACTCAGAGCTGTCGTCTGCAAATGGGAATGACACCTTCAACCTCCCATGGCCGGTGTAGCCTCAAATGGGATGATACAGGCAAAACAATCAGATAAAGAAATGCCTGGAATATGGTAAGCACCCAACAGATACAAGATTGCATCTGAATTTGCAGAATGTTTGGAACAGGGACAAAGGTGTTCCACGGAAGTCAGCATGTTAAGATGCAGGCAGAGCTGGGTTTTGAAATATGACCTCTGCCCTTGACCAATTGTTGGGCCTTGAGAAAAACAGGTAATCCCTGTTCCATCTTTCCCATCTCATTTGCATGATGGAAACCATCATGTCTGCCTTACGGAGTTGTTGTATGTGACCGTGCACTAATCGTGGGAGACACAATCAGTAAAACCCTGGAGCCATACCACCTGGGTTCCAAGCCCAGTGTCTTTACCTTTACTTGTCAAGCTGTGTGACACTCAACAAGTCATTTCACTTCTCTGTGCTTGGGTTTCTCCCTCGCAAAGATTGGATGAGGGAGTGCTGTCAAATGCTTAGAACTGCTTCTGGCACAAAGGACATGCTCTAAGAGTCTGGGTGATTATTGTTATCTTCAGACAAAGGACCAAGAGGCATGAAATAGTGCCCCTCCCCCGCTCCAGAGGCACCACATCCCCTCCATGAACAAAGATATTAGTGGAGGCCAGTCAGAACAGATTAATGGGGTTCCTTTCATCCAGCTTCCTAAAGGCACAGAATGACCCCTCCCAGGGCTGGGACCCTGCTTGTAGGGATTGCTGTGAACAGGCCGAACTTTAGCCAATATGCTCTGGGCTCTCTCTGGGATTAGGCCAGAACTCTTGAGAGCCATTGCAAACAGCTTTGTTGGACTTAGCTCAGAACCATGACCTGCCATCCTACTCCCTCCCTGAGGGACTAGAGGTAGGAATTAGGGAATGAATCTATCTTTCAGGCACCTATCTCGGACTCTTATGTTTATACAAGCTATAGGGACTTAGCTCACTGGGCCCAGTGGCAGCAAGGGGGCTGGGCACGGTTGAAGGCAGACACTAGCCACTGAGGGCAGGCAGTCCTCCCTGAAGCTCCTGTTCTGGTCCCAACTGCAACAGGCTTCCTGGAGACCCACTGCTTCTTCTCAGGCACCTGCTGCAGGCTTTTATAGCTTCTCCCAGCCACCCAGCCCCAGCTAGACCTTTGGGACATCCAGAAGGAAGCAGGAGACCAAGTCTTGGCCTCCTTGGGCCACTGCTCCAGCTGGGCTTGGATGGGGCTTTCACACACAAAGCTGTAGTCACAAGTAGGTGAGCCCTCCCCTTCTTTATCCCCTCCCTATTCTAGCCCCGCCCCGCCCCCACTGCCTCGTGGAGGGAAATCAGGAGAAGTGGAGGAATTGTTTGTAATTAGTGTGTTTTTAAAGGCTTTTCCGTGAGCCTTTAGCAGATTTCGCGGGGAGGGCAGCTTGCCAGGGAGCATTGAAATGGAAATCCTGTGTTCTAGCGGGACCCTCTTGCAAAGCAATTCTTCCCAGAGAAAAGGCCAGAAGCTCCGCCCCCTCCCCAGGTCCCCCAGGCACTACAGTGGTCATGAGGGGACTCAGCGACCTGGGGCTGCTTTGTGGAATTGCATTCCTGCCTGAGGGCCCCAGCTCTGCCTCAGGATCCCTCGGTGCAGCCTGTACGTGAAAGGCTGCTCTACAGACCCCCAGCTCCCACTCTTCCCCTGCCTCCACAAGGGCACATCCCTTCACACACATACACACCCCAGAATAGATCGTGGAGGGCTTTCCTCCCTCTCCCAACACTACAGGCACTGACCTTAAAACAAAGTCCTTCCAAAGTGACCTCCTCCAAAGTTACCCAGAGGTCACAGTACAAGCAGCAATTCTAAGAACAGAACAGTCCCTCCCACCTGAGCAGCATTTTACAGTTTGCTCTGTCTTTGCACATCTGTGAGTCCAGTCATTCCTCCAGCAGCCCCATGAGGAGGTACTGTCCATTGTTAGCATTTCACAAGTGGGGGTGGGGGATAACTTGCCCAAGGTTCCTCAGCTAGCAAAATAACAGGGTTAGGCCTAAAGCTGAGGTTTGCCTGCCCTCTTCCCCTCCCAAACCCAGGCTGCCTCTCCCACACACTGGCTGACACGCAGGCAGGACTGTTCTGGTGCAATCCTGGGCCTTGTGGTCTGGGATCATTTCCTGTGGCCCAAAGTACTTATTTGCAAGTTGTAAGGACTGCCCGGTTTTTGGAGGCCTCGATGAATGCTTCCAGCTGGGAATTTAACCTTCTCAGACCCAGCTGTGGATCAAGAGCTCTCTTGGTTCCCACCCATTTTCCTAAAACCCCTGTGGGAAATAAATCAGTTGTGTATGGGTGGGGGATGATTGAGGAACACTGGATTGTGACCCAAAAGACCTGGTTTGGGGCTGGCTCTGCCACCCACTGGCTCTGTGACCTTGGGTAAGTCCCTTCACCTCTCTGACCTCAAATCAAGACTTAGAAAGTGTACTTCCCTGCCTGGCATCTTGTTTTCATAGGAATATGAGTGGAACTGACCTCTCCTCCTGCAGCTCCTCCACAGTTCAAAGTCTTGAAATAACCATGGAGTAGCCTGTGAGAGCTCCCTGAGAAGGCCCTTGGGGGACAATGGAAAGTATCCCTTGACCCTTCATCACTGTACAGATAGGTAAACTAAGGTGCAGAAAAAGAGAGTGACTTGCACAAGATTATCCATGGAAGCTATTGGTAAGGTCAGGATTCAAATCCAGTTTAGTAGTGATGGTACCAAGGGTGGTATGGGAGATTTTAACCTCCTGTAAGTTCCTACCAGCCCCTAAGCCATTCCCAATGAAATGGTAATAATAATAAATGTACATTTTAAATCCTATGTAGAGTGTGAATAAAAGCATCTTCAGAAAACTTTTCTCCATTTACCCATAACACCTATACTCTTAGCAAGCAGTGTTTGCTGGCCTCCAGAGATGTCCAAACTTCTATTAGAAGGCCCATAAGGCTCTCCTGGGGAAACCTCGGTGTCCCAAGCAGGCGTGGGCTCCTTGCACTCTTCCCAGAAGTCTGTATTCATGAATACAAGGCATCCCTGGATACCTCATCTCAGTGCCCAGCCCTCCTTGCTGTGAGGAAGGTTCTCAGATGCAGCCCCAATCTCCTCCATCACTGCCCTTCCATTGGTTCTAGGTAAACAAAGTACAATACAAGAACATGTCTGTGATTTACAAAAGAGTAATGGAAGTTTCATGGCAATTTCAGAGGGAACTCTGTGTGTCTTTCTCTGCTGTCCTCCATCTGCATAAAGGAAGAGTTTCTGAGCCTGCCCTATTACCAGAATGAACCAGAGCATGTTAGAAATGCAATCACCCTTAGAGACCTCCAATTCAACTCCCTCAGGTTCCAGATGGAGAAACTAAGGCTCAGAGAGGGGAGTGGGCCTTAGAAGCCTGACAGCAGAGCCATGACCAGAAATCTTTTAGTTTGCCCCTTCAGCCAATTTTTTCCATACTCCCCTGTACCCTGCTGCCTCTTGTATCCACGTGCAGACTCACCCATGTGTGTGCTAATGCAGGCTGACGGCTGCTGGGAGGGTCACACATGGAGCCACACACCGGCCCATTCACTCTGACACATACCCCAGCTGGCTGTCCCCTGACACACACTCCTCCATCGCCACTCACCAGCACCTACCCATCCCCCCATCCCCTCCACCCTGCAGCCCCTCCACCATTCTTGGCCAAGTGCACAGCCAGTCCCACAGCAAATCGTGTACCTCCCACTCCGCTGGCTGCCCCTGGGTCTCTCTGTGGATGTGACTGCCCACTGCTGCTGAAAGAGTGCTCTGGGAGGTGTTCAAGGAGGGATGGGAGGCTCAGTGCCACAGAGCTGTATGTGTGTGCAGTGTTCCTTCAACTGTAGGCTGGATCCAGAAGGCTCCACTGGAGGGAGGCCTGGGGCCCAGCCACACCCTTCAGAGATGTCCAACCCACAGGCCTCAGGCCACATGTGGCTCAGGATGGCTGTGCATGCAGCCCAATACAAAATCATAAATTTACTTAAAATCTTTTTTTTCCCTCATCAGTTTTTGCTAGTGTTTGTATATTTAATGCGTGGCCCAAGACAACTCTTCTTCTTCCAGTGTGGCCCAGAGATGCCAAAAGTTTGGATACCCCTGCTTAGTTAAAGCACAGCAAAGGGAGGAATGTTTTGAGAGAAGAGGAGACAAAAGGAGACAGGGCTAAAGAGCCTGTGAAAGACAAACCAAGGAATAGAGGCCTGGAGGCCTATTCTGGCAGAGGTGGGACCTATCCTGGAAAAGTAGCCAGGCAGCCATCCAGAAAGTGTGAGCTCAGGGGTCACTGGACATTAGCCTGTGCTGGGGTGAGGAAGAGTGTAAGTGGGGGGTAGGCTCTCTAGATCCAGGGGAAGAAGTTGCTGAGCTGAGCTGATGAGAGGCCAGGCATGGCCTCTGGCCACATAGGTCTGAGGGTGGTAAGTCTCTTGGGCTGGATGTGGTTGGGCACTGCCTGACACACTGTGGGTGCCAACACATGATTGCTAGACGAATGAATGAGTTAATGAATGAATGAGCTCTGTCTCCCTTTATCATCATGAAAGAGCCTGGGCCTGAGCCCACCCACCTCACAGCCAGGGCTGGTTTGATGCTGCTGGCTGTGTGAGAGAGGGTTAACAGGACTGCTGCCTGGAAAAAAGAACCTGAGCCCCTGGGCACTGCTAGCAGTACCAGGCGGCCTGGCAGAGTGGCTCACAGCAGGTGAGGCCCTGGCTTTTCATTTGCCTGGACTACAGCGCCCCTCATGGCCATTTACTCTAACCTCCCCCCTCCCTCCATGTTTTAGATAGGGAAACTGAGACTGAGATTGAGGGATGAATTTTCCAAGATCCTGCAGACCATCAGTAGCCAGAGCTCAGCTGGGAGCTTGCTTTTCTCACCTGGTTTGTGCAATCTGCTGTCTGCCCAACCCCACCCACCCACTACCACCTGTCTCTGTTGTCTCTGCAGCAACACTTTCATCCCCACATGCAATGGCTTCTGGGCATGGGAGAGCCATGAAGAAACCTGGAAGTGTGGAGAGACAATCAAGAGCAGAGATGATGTTCTGTGGGGAAGCAGAGCAGGAAATGCCTGGCTGTGAATGCGGATAGTGCATAGAGGAGGGAGATGTCTGCCATGGCCCCTCTGCACCACCCCCACCCCAACACTGCTGAGGTCAAGCCAGGTTCCCCTCCCTGCTGAAGGTCCACAGGGCAAAGTGTGTCTTCCCCACACAGCACACTTTACACACAAGCACAGGACCAGCATATATATCACATTGTGTGGCAGAGGCGATAATTATGAAGACAGTCTTCATCCCCTGCCACCACACAGCAGGGCCTGGCATTGAAACTAGAAGGGAAGTACTGGGTGGCTTGGGGGACAAAGGCCCTTGGATTCCATGCACCACTGATGGATATTTTTCTTGTTAACACACAATGCTGCTTGCATAACTGGAACTGGCTAGACATTGTGAGAAATTTTGAGGGCTTAAAAAAAAACAGGAGGAGGAATAAATAGCCACAAAGCCACAGGGTCCCAGGAGCTACTCTCCTGAGGACATTCTGCTCCTCCACCCTCCCATACTCACATGAATGGGGGTCTGGAAAGGAGGCCACAAGGGTAGAACACGCTCTCATGTCAGCCTCCCGCACTGGGCCCAATGACTCACAGGACTTTTCTCTGTGGACAGAACCTCAGGGTCTCCATGGCACTTCATCTGTTTGCCCAGCTGGCCCAGCACCACATTGCCCTCTAGGCCTAGCTTCCCATCAGGTCTAATCTTTGGGCAGGGTCCAGGCTGGGAGGGCATTGGGTAGATGATCATTGGGCCAGGGACTAAGGGATGTTTTCACACTCCCTGGTTTCATGGTGAAGCCAGTTGTTTCAATTCAACCCTGACTGTAGTTTTAGCCCTAATTTCATTTATGAAGTGATACCCGAGGTGGGAAGCAGTGGCTTAAGGGCCTGGGGCAAATGTGGGGCAAACAATAAAAGAAAACCAATTTTAACAGATGATTTGGGAGAACTACTTTGGCCAAAAAGTGGCCGACTTCTTTATCTCCGTAGCTGGCTCCTATGCATTATAGAATGAATAGTTATTATTTTAAACAGAGGACCAAAAGAAAAAAGACAAAGGAAAATGCGCCAGGGTGCTCAACCCAAGTGCACAAGAAATGTCCACCTCACCATAAGGATAGGTATGTGAGGCAAATGAGCAAAACTGACATGATGCTCCCCCTTAGCGGCCTGGGGCCAAGTCACTCAGACCCAGAGCCCACCTTTCAGATGGACACTCACTCCCTGGAGCAAACAGACTGTATAGTGAGGCCCAATGACCTCTGAGATTCTCCCATTCTAGGATTTGAGACAGGGGGAATGGGATTTGAGACAAGGATGGAGGGAATGGTCGGGCACATTGCATTCCCTGGACCCCTGCCACTCAGTTACTATGCCTTTTCTGGAGGCAAGATTTCCTGGAACTTCATTTTCTTCCTGTTCACCTCTGCCCTTCCCATCCTCAGAAACTCCCCGCCACCTTTTGGGAGTGAGACTTCTTGAAAAGAGCTCATTCTGGTCCCCAAGCATCCCCACTCCAATTCTCGCTCTGCCTGCCGCCTGCAAAATGGGTAAGGGGGATCTGGTGACTGGCACCCCTGGATCCCTAAATGAGAAGCATGTTTGTTTATAGCCAGATGAAATCCATCCCTACTGCCACCCCCTTCCCCCGGCCACGTCTGTGTATACGTCTCAGAAGTTCCTGCCATGGCCTCTGCACCAAGCTGGCTTCTCCCAACCTTCCCACCCCTGGATCCCCAAGAGGCGGGGCTGAGGCAGCTGCCACATTCAGCGTGGCAGAGCCCCTAGCTCAGTACAAATCAGAAACACATTGGAGGCAGGCAGGCAGGCAGGAGCAGACAGGCCGGGGCTGGGGCCCATTAAGGCCGGAGCCCGGCCGCACTGTTCGCTGTCTGAGCACAAGGTTTCAGGTCTGCCTCTTGATTGTTTGTCTCGGAGATGAGAAAGGCCGGGAAGGCAGCTGACAAGGACCATGGGGGGTGGGGAGGGGTTCAGGGAGGCCCTGGCTCTCACCGGTTCTCCCCACCCTGGAACTCATGGAGTGCAGGAGAAGCAAGCTGCCTTGTTTCCCTACCCCCACCCCCAAATTCCAAACAGATGTGCAGTCAGATTCTTCCTCTCCTTGGTTGGGGGAAACAAAAGAAATTAAAAATAGGACCCTAGAGACACAACTTTCAAGAGAACCCTAATATAAAGAAGAGATGAAAGGGAGACACAGGAGGAACTTCCGGAGGCGCAGGTGAGGTGGGAGAGGTGGGGGCCAACAAATCGCCCCTTCCCCTAAAGACAAGTTCACAAAGATTCCTATCTTAGGCTGGGCAGTTGTTAGGGGGAGGGGGTGTGCCTGGGAGGATGATTGCTCTGGGAGGTCCCACTGAGTCTCAGATATAAAGGATTCAAAGATGTCTGCAGACATGAAGAGAATCTATGTATCTTGATTCAGTGAGTCCTGACTTAATCAGGGCTGGCATTAGAGATCCTGGAGCCCACCCCTCACTCAGATACAGAGACTCCAAGGCCCAGAGAGGGGAAGGCATCACTCAGGGCAGCACAGCAGATCAGACTCTGGACTAAATGGGAAACAGGAGGCCTCCCACCCACCCTATGCAGTGCTTCTTTCATTTCACACTGCTCCCCTTTCTTGGTGTTCTGATTGCACAGACAAGCAGATTCCCTATCCTTCTCAGTCTGTTTTTCCCAGGCTCAAAGCTAGTGTTTGGGCATAGTCTTTCCTGGGATCTCCATGAGGTGTAAAGGGTCTCTCCAGATTTGCTGGGAAGTCTCGGCTCCCTATGAGGAGGTTTCTACTAGTGCCCCCCAAACCCGCCCAGACCATCCTGAAACACCCGAAACTGGTTGTGGGCAGTGTGATCAAAAGGTGAGCAGCTGAGCTTAGGTGACCTGGCCAGTGGCCTTGTGTCTGGCAACACAGCTTCTGGCTTGCCCCTAACTAGGCCTTTCCCCAGGGCACCAAGAGTCTCAAGCTCAGTCCTGTTACAGCCTCTGCCCAGCTTCTCCCTCCTCTCAGATCTGCTTGCCTCCTTGCCAAGTCTTCTCTGGCTCTCATCTCCATCCATGCCCACCAGAGGCCAGGCTAAGGCTGTCTCTGAATGCCCTCTGGGCTCCTGGCAGAGCTTGGCTGGCAGGGTCTCCCAGAACACATACATGCGTACACACGCACAGACACTTTGTGTGTACACTCACATCCCATTTCCAGAAGCATCTGGTGATGGTTGCTCTGCTATTTGGGCCTAGGGAGCTGGCAAAGCCCCACTCTACCATTAAGAATCCCAGCCTGGCAGGAAGCGATGGCACATTGTCCATTCAAAGCCTTGCCCTAGGGGGCTTGGAAACTTCTGACTGTGTTGGTGTCCATGCCAATGCTGCCAAGGATCAATGCTAAAGAACAGGTTTGGGGAGGTAGTGGCCAAGGAGATGAGATCTCTTTCAGCAGTGGTTCTCTCTCTCTCTCTCTTTCTCTCTTTCTGTCTGTCCTTCCCTCCCCCCCCCCATCTCTTTTTTCCCTTACAGTAAATTCCAAACAGATGGGCAAGTCTCTTCTCCCACTTCTGAAGTTGAGGGGGAATGTCAGCCATGGGGGGACCAGAAATCACTCCCTTCCTCAGACTGGATCATCTCAGCCTCATTGGGTCTCCTGTTCCAGTGTCTCACTCCTCGCCGGATTAGGCCAGACATTAAAAAGTATTTCCTCCATCCTTGTTTTGTTCCGACTCTACTATTGACACTTGTGCTTTCCTCTCTGCAGGGCCTCAGACACAGTGGGATGGAGGAGGAGGGAGGGGAGCAGGACACACTTTGTAGGATTCAGCAATCTGCAGAGCCAGACCCAGGCTGCAGCCCCATTATCAAGGGGAAGAAGAGCTCCATTTGTGCACATGACTGAGAATATCAATGGAGTGCTGTGTTTGCCTACACAAGCTCTCTAAGCCTAGAGACAAGCACAGACAGAAACGGCAGCATTTGGAGCAGTCAAGTGCTGCTTCTTGCTTTGCAGCAAGAGCTAGGCCTTGTTATTTGAGCTAGAGACAGAGGGATTTATATGTCTCCATGTGATTTCCCCTTGCAGAGCTGAGGCCCAATATCCCTGTGCATGGCAGGGCTGGCACAAAGCCTCTTACATCTAGGGATGGTCCCAGAAAGATCAGTGGGCACTGAATTGGACCAAGCTGCCTGGTTTCCTGGGCCTGAAACCTCTTAGGCCCTCAGCTCTAGTCACAGAGCCACCACCCTGGGCCCTAGGGTTGACTATCAACCTCAGCTAAAGGATCCTGGCTGGGGATCAACATCATCTGCCACTAGTCTCTAACCACCTTCTGCCTGTGTCTTGTACCCCAGATCCAATAGCTAACCCCTAGCCCATCAGCCTGGGTCCACTGTAGGACTGCAGAAGGATGCCACAAGAGGAACACAGTCCCAGCTCGCTTCCCTCACAAGTGATGATAATAATGATACTAGCACCTTTTGAGTAGTTAGTATGTGCTGGACAGTGTTTCAAGAGCTTTACAGATATTCTAAGACCTAGAATCTCTAGTATTACTAACACTTTACAGACTAGGAACCCAAGGCATAGAGAGGTTAAATAACTTCTCCAAGGTCGCACACCAAGTGGCAGAACTTGGATTCAGCCCACTGTAGACATCGGGCCCCCAAGTATATAATCACTGCCTTCCATGAGTGCTACCCTCTCCCTCCCAGTCCTCCCAGTCTTGCCGGGATTGTAGTCAGGCCTCCCTATCCCACACCCTGTGGCTCTACATCCACGACCTGCCTATCAGAATCTCCATACCAGATATCATCCACCTGCCTGGCTCCTGCTCAACCTCCAACTCGGATCTGTAGCCTCCCTGACTGCCATTCTGGACCTCAGCTTCTTACCATCTTCTGGAACTCTCCTCCATTACTTGCCCTGCCCTGTCCAGGCTTCTCTTTGGAACTGACAACATGGCAAGTGCTGCTGGAGATTTTGCACAGTGCTGACCAACAGGAATATAATGCAAACCACACAAAGCATTTCCTAGTAGATAAGTTCAAAAACTAAAAGCAAGGGTGAAGTTAATTTTAAAAACATATTTTATTCCACTCACATAGTATTGTTTCCACATATAATCAATATCAAAATTATTAATGAGATCTTTTACTTTCCTTCTTTCACACAGTCTTCCAAGACTAGTGTATATTTTACACTTCCAGCACATCTTAGTCCCAACACAGGCAATGCCATACTAAAGAGCACAGATCCAGGGGTGAGCATGAGCCTGGAGCAAACCCAGAAACAAACAATAACTAAGATTAACTTGGGGGTCAACATTAGGATACTGACCCGGGGCTTCAGTAATCTGGTCTACTCTTGGTGCTGATCCTTAGTCACAGGCAACTTTGCATAAATCCCTCACTTTCTCTGGTGTTACAATGAGAGCCTTGGCTTAAAGGCTCTTCTGGCTTGAACATCTTAGACCCACACCCCTCCTATCTCTTCCCATAGTATTTAGTAATGGAAACTCAGTCCAGAAAGTGATGAACACCCTTTCTCCAGAACCTGAAACTGTGGCCTCCCACTGCCTCTTCAGGAAATATGCCTCATTAAGTGGAACTGGGTACTTCATTCCTCATGACCAGGGGATGCTGGAACTTGGCCTTGGACTATCACAAACAGACTCCTAAATCTGTGCAAATTGAGTCAGGCCATCTTCCTAATAACAAGTTTGAGCAGAAGCAAGCCCAGTGGTGTCCCAAGCCATCAGTTCTCACCTTTTTAGAGAAACTGGCTGACTCAGTATATCTCAATCTTCATTCCTGCAACACCCCCACCCCAACAACCAAAAACGTTTAGATACAAGCTTGATTTTCTGGATGCTAGACCATGGGGTGGATAGGAATATGTACATTGAATATACTTTTACCAACTACACTCGCCCTTGGGAATTCTGCAATCTACCACCCCCACACCCCTACCTTCTGCCCCAGCTCAGAGTCACTGGCCTAAACCAAAACCCTGCAGCCTTTAGAGGAGGGTTTTTACTAGAGCTCTGCACCTGAGACTTGAAGAGACAAAGGAGTTTCCAAGTGATTTGAATTAGTTATAATACAACTGGAACTTGCTTGGTCTATTAAAATAATTCTTCTATATGTTTACACCCTGGCAGGGTGACTCAATTGGTTGATGCATCATCCTATACACGAAAAGGTTGTGGGTTTGATCCCCAGTCACAGTACATGTGGGAGCCAACCGATGGATGTTTCTCTTTCACACATCCGTCTCTCTGGCGTGCGCTATCTCTCTATCTAGCTCTGGCTCTCTCCCTCCCTCACCCCCTTTTCTGTCACTCTAAAATCAATAAGCATATTCTTGTGTGAAGATTTTTCAAAAATGAAAATATAGCCTGTTTATAGTCATCATTGGAGTCAAATGACCTTCTGACCTTCTTATCACCAAGCTCACATGTATTGAATCAAAATAAGTATTCTACTTCCACTTCATATAAAATGATTTTTCATTGGTGATTCAAGATTTTATGAGGGTGCATTGGGTCAACATATGTGTCTATAGAACAAAACCTTATATATGGATACCAGAAAACAGAGAAATGGACATTTTGCTGGGACATTACCCCTGACAGCATTGTTTTAGACTTGGTCTCAGCTCCTGGCTCTAGGAGCTGTAGGCAAGTTTCTTCCTTTCTCTGAGCCTCTGTACCTCCACGTATAAGTTGGGACTAAGCAGAGCATGCCCTTCCTGCCCTACTGTGCCCCAGAGCCGTTGTGAGGGAGGGCTTGATGCTATAACCAACAGGTGGGAATGGACTTTGTAGATTTCCAATTGTTGAGCACATGTGAAGGCTTGTTTCCCCACTCAGAGGATAACTGGGGTGTGAATGTTAGAATTCTTGTGTCCTCTGGCTATCTCCTGCACATTCAGTCTCAATGGGGAGGCTCAGGAAATGTTTTACTACTACAGTCAAGAGGTTGCTCAGACACTGGGAAGCAACTGGAGCCCGAGAGAGGTAGGAAGCATCCCTGAGTCAGAAGTGGGGTAGGAAGAGGCAAAGGAGGTAAAAATCTTGAATAGGATCTTGAACAGAATTATTAATAATAATTTTAAAGCATATAGTGTCTATGTCAGTCTATCTTTTCAGAAAATGATTGTGTAAATGTTTTTAATTAAATTTATTGGGGTGACATTGGTTAATAAAATTATATAGGTTTCAGATGCACAATTCTATAATACATCATTTGTATATTTGTATTTACCACCCAAAGTAAAGTCTCCTTCTGTCACCACTTATCCCTCCTTTACCCTCTTCTACCTCCCCCACCCCTTTTCCCTCTGGTCATCACCATACTGTTGTCTGCCTATGAGTTTTTTTTTTTTTTTCGCTTAATCCCTTCACCGTTTTCACCCAGCCCTGCAACCCCCATTCCCTCTGATAGCTGTCAGTCTGTCTTGTGCATCTATGACTCTGTTTCTATTCTATTTGTTAGTTTATTTTGTTCATATGATTCCACATATAAGTGAAATCACATGGTATTTGTCTTTCTCTGACTGGCTTATTTCATTTAACATAATGTTCTCCAGGTCTATCCATGCTGACACAAAAGGTAAGAGTTTCTTCTTTTTATGACCAAATAGTATTCCATTGTGCAAATATCCCGTAGTTGTTTTATTCATTCGTCCACTTATGGACACTTGGGCTGCTTCTGAATCTTGGGTATTGTAAGTAATGCTGCAATGAACATAGGGGTGCAAATACTCTTTCTAATTAGTGTTTTAGGATTCTTTGGATATATTTGCAGAGTTGGAATTATTGGGTCATAAGGCAGTTCCATTTTTAATTTTTTAAGGTGACTTCATACTGTTTTCCATAGTGGCTGCACCAGTCTGTATTCCTACCAACCGTGCACTAGGGTTCCCTTTTCTCCACATCCTCACCAGCACTTGTTGTTTGTTGATTTATTAATGATACCTATTCTGACAAGTGTGAACTGATATCTCATTGTGGTTTTAATTTGCATTTCTCTGATGATTAGTGATGTCAAGCATTTTTCATATGTTTATTGGCGATCTGTATGTTTTTTGAAAAAAATGTCTATTCAGGTCTTTTCCCATTTTTAAATTGAGTTTTTTTTGTGTGTTGAGTTTTAAAAGTTCTTTATAAATTTTGGATATTAACCCCTTATCAGAGGTATCATTGACTAATAGGCACTCCCATTCAATGGGTTGTCTTTTCATTTTGTTGATGGTTTCTTTTGCTATGCAAAAACTTTTAAGTTTGATGTAGTACCATTTGTTCATTTTTTCTTTTGTTTTCCTTGCCCAAGGAGATATATCAGAAAAAATATTCCTATGAGAAATAGATGTCTGAGATTTTGCTGCCAATGTAGGAGTTTTATGGTTTTGGGTCTAACATTTAACTCTTTAATCCATTTTGAGTTTATTTTCATGTATGATGTAAGAGGGTGGTCCAGTTTTATTTTTTTGTATCTGTCTGTCCAATTTTCCCAACACCATTTGTTGAGTAGACTATCTTTACTCTATTGTGTGTTCTTGCCTCCTTTGTGAAATATTAATTGATCACAGACACTTGGGTTTATTTCTAGGCTCTCTATTCTGTTCCATTAATCTATTGTCTGTTTTTATGCCAGTACCATGCTGTTTTAATTACTATGGTCTTGTAGTATAATTTGATATCAGGTAGTGTGATTATTCCAAATTTGTTTTCCTTTCTCAAGATTACTGTGGCTAGTCAGGGTCATTTGTGGTTCCATATAAATTTTTGAAATATTTGTTCTAGGTCTGTGAAATATACGATTGGTATCTTGACAGGAATTGCAATGCATCTATAGATTGCTTTGGGTAGTATGGGCATTTCAATGATGTTAATTCTTCCTATCCATGAACACAGTATATGCTTCCACTTATTTGTATCTTTTTCAATTCCTTTAGTCTCTTATGATTTTCTGAGTATAGATCTTTTACATTCTTGGTAAATTTATTCCTAGATATTTTTATGTGGTTGTAAATGGAATTGTTTTCTTATAGTTCATTATTGGTGTATAGAAATGCACCTGATTTCTGGATATTTATTTTCTGTTTTGCCACTTTACTTAATTCATTTATCCATTCTAGTAGTTACTTTTGGTGGGATCTTTAGGGTTGTCTATATACTGTATCATGCCATTTGCAAACAATGACAGTTTTATTTCTTCATTTCTAATATAGATGCCTGTTATTTCTTCTTCTTGTCTGATTGCTGTGACTAGGACTTCCAGTACTATGTTCAATAAGAGAGGTGAAAGTAGACATCCCTGTCTCTTGTTCCCAATACTAAGGGAAATGCTTTTAGTTTATGATGTTAGTTGTGGGTTTGTCATATATGACCTTTATTACATTGAGGCATGATCCTTCCATTTGCACTTTGTCGAGAGTTTTTTATGATAAATGAGTGCTGGATTTTATCAAATGCTTTTTCTGCACTTATTGGTATGATCATATAATTTTATCCTTTGTTTTGTTTATGTGAAATATTACATTTATTGATTTGCAAATATTGTATTATCCTTGCATCCCAGGAATAAATCCCACTTGATCATGGTGTATGATCTTCTCAGTGTATTGCTGGATCCAGTTTGCTAATATTTTGTTGAAGATTTTAGCATTTATGTACTTCAGGGATTGTGGCCTATAGATTCAATTATTTGTAGTGCTTTTGTCTGGTTTTGGAATTAGGATAATGCTCGCGTTGTACAATTAGCTTGGGAGTCTTTCCTCCTCTTGAAATTTTTGGAATAGTTTGAGAAGGATGGGTATTAGTTCTTGGAATGTTTTGGTAAAATTCTCCTGTGAAGCCATCCAGTCCATGAGTTTGGTTTGTTGGGAGTTTTTTTTTTTTATTACTGCTTCAACTTCACTAGGTGTAATTTGTCTATTCAGATTCTTTGATTCTTCCTGATTCAGTTTAGAAAGATTGTATATTTCTAGGAATTTATGCATTTCATCCAGATTGTCTGATTTGTTGGTGTATAGTTGACACAGGTAAATATTTATCTTCATCACAGCTCTGGAAAGTAAGAACTATTATTATCTTCATTTTACTGCTAAGGAAGCTGAGGCTCAGAGAGGGTAAGTCATTGATCCAAAGTCACAGAGCTACGATTTGAATCCCAGGCTGTCTGATAAGAAAGCTATTCTCTGCTAACACCATGCTGCTCCTGGCCCCAGGACTGCTGGCAGAACACATAATAATGTTAACAGTCTATGTCCTTTATGCATATTCACTCACTTAATACTCAGTCCAACCTGTTAGGAGAGTACACTGAGAGAATAGGAGAGGACACCGAGGCACAAAGAAAGTTAAGTCACTTATCTAAGACCACCCTGCTGCTAAGTGGCAGAACTGGAACATGAACCTGTCACCTCCTCTCCATGATGCATTTTAGGCCAGTCTGTGTTCCCCCAGGTGATGGCCTGAAGGAGTCAAAGTCTATATAGGGTACCACCCAGGACCCCCTCTCTAGGCTGAATCCAGCACTCCTTCCCCCAAAGCGTTAAGCCAAGCCAAGCAGAAGCTAGCTCAGCTTTACAGGCAAGGTAGGGCAGTGGAAAGAATGTGGCCTCTGGCATCAGATAAACCTGAGTTGAAATCTTGGCTTTCGAAATTACTTTGTGACCTTGAGCAACTCACCAAACTTCTCCGGATGTCAGTGTCCTACAGCGAAGGGCTGTTGTGAGAAGTAAATGAAATGGCTATGTAGAAATGTGAATTATATACTCTAAAGTGCTCTTGAAGGTTGGTTGTAATTGTTGTTCTATGGGGCTCAGTTTCTCTGCCCAGGCTGTGCCAAAGCAGCGACCTGCAGAAGTGGGCTTTAGAAATGCTAATGCCCTGTGTGAGTGACGGCCGAGGACAATGGAGGAGGGCTCTGTGAATGGGGCAGCCAGGCCTGGGAGCGGGGCTCCCCACGTGGGAGCCGAATGGGGGAGAGGGCGCCACAGTGGAGGCCATTCCCAGCAGAGGGGATCCGAGACTCCGCTAATTGGAAGGGGCTGGAGCAGCGGGAGCAGGAAGGGGGAGGGGATTACCTGCGGTCCTGCTGCCAGGGGCGGGGCTCTTAGGAGGAGACCTTCGAGGAGCGAGGACCAAGGACGACGGGAGTCTTGGGCTTGGGGCCAGAGGTCGAAGACCCACTGAGCGAGACACGCAGAGATAAAGAGTGGGGGAGCTGAGGACAAAGGCCCTGGATCTGGGGACGGAGCAGGGTGTTCTGAGTTGGGCAATTCTAGGTAAGGAAGATGTGGTAACTAGTTTCTAAACCCAGCCGGAATCCCAACCTCCTTGGGTTGACCCAGATGCCTGTGAGAAAGACAAAGAGAGGGATAGGCTGGCAGAGGGGAGGCAGGAGCTGGGTCCTTAACCTTCTTGCTGTCCCCCTCCTCCTCCTCTCCATGCCTTCCCCCTCTTTCTATCCCCTCAGCCCTCTCCCTTTGCCCTCCCATCCCCCTGCCCCATGAAGGCTGTTTTTGTTCCTCCTCCTGGCCTAGCCCCCGAGGTGTGCAAACAGGAAGGACCTCTCCCTGGGCAGTGAGTAAGGAGGGAAAAATGAGGTGTTGAAAAGATGACAAGTCGCCCTGTCAGAGCTCACCTTGGCAGGGAGCAGGCGGCAGGGGCCGGCGGGTGGTGGGAGGGGGTCTGCCCTGGAAGCCAGCCTACATGTGCCCTGAGCCAGGCAAGCTGATCCTCAACAAGCAGGCACTGTGTGTGCGTTTGTTTGGTTTAGAAAAGACCCCCCCCCCATTCCCACCATCAAAGATCCCTTCCTTTCCTTCCCAGTAGGAAGAGTAAAGGCCGGCTAGGCCAGCCATATAGAGTATGATTGAAGGGGGTGGGCAGGAGGCCCAAACCTCTCTTTTCAGCTCCTATATCCTATAGCCTCCTGGACATCCCCCTGCATGTCTCAAAAGCACCTCAAACTCGAAATCCTAAACTGAATTCATCAATGCTTCTCTCCCACCCCTGCATTCCATCCCTCCTATAGGGGTCCTATCTCAGTAAATGACCTCATCATCCAGTCACCCAAAAGCCAAAATCTTGGGAGTCATCCAAGACTTCCTCATATAACCAATCAGATCAGTCTCTAATCTGGTGGGTTCTTTTTCTTATCTAATCTGTCTTTTCTCTCCCTTCCTGTGGCCAACACCCTATTTTAGTTTCATCTATTCACTCCTTTAACAATTTATTAAGCACCTACCATGTGCCAGGCACTGTGCTAGCCACTGATCTGTGAACAAATCAGATCTGGCTTATACTCCCATGGAGTTTTTGTCAGATATGGCCAAGCTCACCACAGTGGGGTGGGGCAAACTTAAACTCTTCCTTCCAGAGCATAATGGATAAGAGCAGTGATTCTGGGTTTGGATTCTGGTTCTACCACTTATAGCTGTGTGGCCTTGGCAAATCACTTAATCTTTCTGTGCTTGGGTTTCCTTACAGGGAAAATAGGGGTGATTATAGCACCTACCTCATAGAGCTACTCAAAGGATTGAATATGTCCGGTATTTTAAAGTGCAAGCACAGTGTTCTATTAGCATCATTAATTTTATTATTTTAATATGAAGCAAAGCAAAGCCTGATGAGAGACCAAGTTATAGGAGCCCAGAGGGAGGTCTGCCTGGTAGGCAATGGGTTGTATCACAAGAATCTGCTAGAAGGTGCCTGTAATGGCCCCATCAATAAGTCAGTATGGGAAATCCAACAGAGTCCTGATTAGCTTGGGCAGGACATTTCTCCTTCTGAACCTAGGTTTGTTAAGGATAGCAATTAACAAGTGTTGAAAGCTTAATAGGCATCAGCATTTTAACTGCTCCCCTCAAAGGGGGTTACTATTATTTAACTCCCATTTTACAGATGAGAAAACTGAGGCAAGGAGACATTAAGGCACTTGTCCAAGATCATGGAGCAAGTGAAATGCGGTGCTGAGACCTGAAAGCAAATACCTTTGAGATTAGTGATCAAAGCGCCTTCCTTGTAGAGCTCTTGTGAAGATTGCACAATACATTTCTAGACATGTTTGGTAGCGGACTGGCCAGCTTCCCAGGGAGAACTGTCTCCAGGCTGTGGGCTGTAGCACAGGCTGAGGCCACAGAGGCTGGGCCAACAAGAGAAAGACTGGGCCTTGGGCATGTCACAGGACCTAAGCAGTGACAGAGTCTTAGGGACAGGTCAGAACCCCAGGTCAGAAACAGAGCTCAAGGTTAAGCCTAACTAGAGGCCCCAGGGACTCAAACCTCTTGAGACTACATGAGATCAGAGACCATTTTGGTCACTTCTGGATTGCCCAGTGCTCCACAAAAGGAAGCCATTAATAAATATGGGAAGGAAATGCCATTTCTAGAGTGTCCCCTATATACTGCCACTGTACTAGTCTCCCATGTCCTTTTCACAGCAGTCCCACCAGGTTACCATCCGCATTTGACTGAGGAGGAAACTAAGGCCCAGAGCTAATAAGTAGTGAAGTGGCTCTTTGAACACAGATAAGACAAAACAAACCTATAAAACCCCTCTCACATCTACAGCAGAGGGGGAAGGGACATTTTAGCGCTCCTCTAGTGACAGCGGACCTCATCACTTCTAACTCAGGCCTCCCACCTACAGCTCACTGGGAAGTTCCACCTCTGTAGTGCCCACACCAGCTCAGGATTTGGGGTCCATCAGATCTGCATGTATATGTTCTGGGCTTTGGCTGACAACCCCCCGGGCACTAGAGTCATAGACACCCCCCACCCAGCACTGGCCTGACCCTGGCACTCTAGGACTTATCTGCTTAGGAACAAAGAGACCAGCAGGATCTTCCAACCCCCACAGATTCAGCTGAGCTCCAGGACAGCCACTCTTCTATCTGAGAAGACTCTGGGCAAGCCCTTGGCTTTATCTTTCCCCAGTGCCCAGTCTGTGAGGGAGGAGTCAGTTTGGCAGCCACATCTAATCAGGCGGGGGCCCCATGACACAGAAGCTCCTCCATCTAGGCCTGAGGAATGATCATGCTGGGGCTCAGGGAGGGACAGGGTGGAGTGGAGGGGAGGCAGACACAGAGCCTATCCACCCGGGACAGCCCACATTCCTCAGCGGGCCTGGAGGGGTGGGAATTCTCTACAGGAAGCTGAGCCCTTTACCAAGACAGGCTCAGCCACCATCTGTGCACACAGACAGCGGTGAGCAAAGAACCTCAGCCAACAGAGTCAATTGCACAGAAAAAAAATAGCAAACATTTTACTTCCTCCTCCTCCTCCCCCTCTTGCTGCACTCTGTTTCCAAAGGGAATGTTGGACTCCCTGCTAAGTATTTTTCTCCAGACCAGGCCAGGCATCCAGCCTTCCTAGGTTGCTGAAGAGAGAACAATGTGTGTGTATGGAGGGGGTCTTTCCACCATGGACTAGGGGGTTTTCTCTGCACCCTTCACTCTTACTGCTTCAGCTCAGGTGGAAAAAAAGAGCCAGAAAAGTGGGGACGACCAACAACCACCATTCATTGATGCTTATATAGCAGATTCTGTCTACCTGTTATTTAATTTGCTCATTCCAACCACCTGATAACGTAGGGGTTCTTTTGTCCTACTTTATAAATAAGTTAAGCAAGACTGGGAAGAGAGGGTATGTGCCCTGCTCACCATTCACAGTTAATTATCATGAAAACTGTTTCAGAGGCAGGTCTTTCTGCACTAGGGTGGCTGGCAGGCCCTACCTAGCTTCCCTGGGGAATAGTTCCCCTTCAGAGGCTTGAGTCAGTGTTTCACTAACAGTCCAATTTTTTTGTACTTTTTCTTCCTGGTCACCTGCTTGTTGAAGAGAATTTGAGAAATGCCCTCAAAATGGAAACAAAATTAAAATGACCTATAATCCGCCACTGAGAGAGAAGCACCTGTTACCCAACATGATGGTGGATTTCCTAATAATCTCTCTGTTTTGCCCATTTCCAATCTGGAGATCTCTTTTACATAGTGAAACTGCTCTGGAGACTGGGCCACCCTCTGGTCCCCATACCATGTCCTCCTGAGGCCAGCTGGACTGTGCTTCCTCTTCTCCCTATCAGGCTGGCCTGGGAGGTTTCCAGTTCCCAGAGAATCATACACACATGCCATACTATCAAACTATTCCATATATCCCCACCCCACCTTTGTTCATCCAGTTCTCTTTGCCTAAAGTCTCTGCCCTCCTGCCTCCCTCACTTCTCTCTCTCTCCCTCTGCCCTCTGCTATGTGTACACATAGTTTTAAAAAATCAAATTAACGTCCTGACTGGTGTGGATAGGTTGCTCGGGCATCATCCCAGAAAGTGAAAGTTGGCTGATTTGATTCCTGGTTAGGACACACACCTGGGTTGCGTGCTCAGCAGGCATGAAAGGCAGCCGATTGGAGTTTCTCTCTCACATTAGTGTTTCTCTCCCTCTCTTTCCTCCTCCCTTCCACTCCCTCTAAAAATAAAATCTCTTTTCAAAATCAAGTTAACAAAAACTCTAAAGGGACAAAGGGCACGTGAGGCTCCTTCTTGCCCCTGACCTCAGCTCCTGTTTGTTGTGTATCTTTCCAGAGACATCCTCAGTACCCAGGCCATATTGACATGCATGTACCTCTTGTGAATGTACTTGGTAACTGTGCCTACTGTTCTGTGCTGCCCTTGTGGGTCTTCTTGGTTTCTGGATACTCTTGCACTGCAACAGTGCAGGTCTGCAGCATGCTGGCCAAGGACTGCCTAATGAAGTGTCTGATGGTTGTGCCATGATTTCTGTAATCGGGCCCCAGTGATGGATATTGAAATGCTTTCCAGTCTCTTGCTACTAAAAACTGCAACAGTCAATATCTTTGCACAAACAACCTTGTATTTCTGCTCAAGTAGAATTTCTAGTGGAACTGCTGGGTCAGACAGTTTGAATTTTAAAATGCTAATGCATTTCACTAAGGGGCGCCCTTCCGACAAACCCACTCCCATTGATAGACACCATTTCAAAAGGCAGAGCCCACCCTTCTTCTTTCCCTTCCTTTATCTGGCTAAAGCTTACTCACCTATCCCTATTCAGTGCTTTCCAAGTGGCCTCACCCAGGATGCCTCCAAGAACCAGCCCCCTTACCCAGCACAGCCAGTCACAATATTTGCTCCCAGGTCCTTGTGTGTTTGCCTCCATGTAGTGCTATCCACAGAAGGGTGTAATGCTCTCTTTACAAGTCTGTGTCACACACTAGACTGTGAGGTCTTTGAGAGAAGCACTAAGCCTTATTCACCTCTCACAGGCCCCCCATCCAACACACCACAGGCAGGTCAACAAATACAAAAGTAGGGCAAACATAGGTTTATAGTTGTGAGTACTTGAAACACAGAGTTTATGCTTGTATTATTATTAATTATTGTATTACTTATTTATAGGACTGCTGTAAACCTACTTTTGCCAACCCCTGTATTTTTTGAACTAGTCAGCTCAGGATTCCCAGCCCCAAGTACAGTGTGGGCAGGAACGCATTTACTGAATCCAGCCTGATCTGGGCTGAGCAGTGCCTTGGATTTGGTTCCCCTGGGGCCCTGCCCGGAGATTTGCCTTCAGGCATTTGGTGCCCTGTCCCTACCTCCCCTCAGGCTGGCTCCTAGGCCCTGCTTCAGCCGAATTCTTCTGACTATAAGCAGTTACTGTCTGTTACTATAAGCAGTTACTGTCTGTTACTCCCCAGGTCCTGTGGAAGAACCCACCCCTTAACCCCACCCCCAATCCTATGTCTTGTTTCTCCCCTTCCTCCCAGGCATGGGCCTGGTGCCCTGCTATCTTGGTGCCCTAAGGCTGCTCCTGCCTGATGTTTCAGTATGCTGCTGGGAGGCTGGCAGCCTGTACCACTGATGACTGCAGCACCTGAAGGGGGAGGGGGAGAGTCTAGGTGCAGGCAGTCCCGGCTCTTATGCTGAAGATCAGACCCCTAGCCAATCCTCACCTCCTGGGGCCTGGGATGGGTGTGCAGAAGACACTTCTGCTGCCCTCCCCCACCAAGCAGACATAGTCTTGCTCTCTGTTCAGAAGTGCTGCTGTATTTCTGAACTTCCTTACCCTTCACCTTCTATGGCTTAAGGCTGGATCCTGTGATATCACTGAATGTGAGGGGGTCTGGGGAGGTCTTATCACAATGTAAGGGGTGATGAGGCCTTACTAACATTTGATCACCCTCTTTGAGATAGTACAATAAATTCTGGAGGGAGGAAACAGGAGAGGAGGCATGCATGGGGCTGCAGAAACCTGCAGTGGTGTGCCCTGCTACAAAGGCCCATTCTGCAGAAGCAAATGTCAAAGCAGGGTGAAAATGTTGCTGAAAGGTTCCAGAACCCATCTTGCTCCACACCAGGCCTCATTAAAGGCTGGAGTCAGCTGGCAGATGGGCAAGCACCCCATCAGCTCCATGTTTGTCAGACGTTCAATTCAGGCCAAAGAGAGGTGTGCTGAGGCTGGTTGCCATATATTGCTTTATCCTCAAGGTGAACACCATTTCCTAGCCACAGACCCTGTGCCTGAAAACAGCCTCTGAACCACTGTAGATTCGGCAGGACAAACAGAAAAAGGGGAGCAGGAGTTGATAGAAGGGTAGGAGGAGGGCTGTCTCGGCCTGCAGATGATGGGGTTGGGGTGGGGTTAAGGCTTGGTCTGATGAACCTGGTCGGGCCAAGCCTCCCTGACTCCTCCTGGGCTCTCCGAACACAAACTGTGCCCTGAGCCTTCCCTAGCAGAGGACCTCTTCACCTTGTCAGCAAGTGTTGCTGAACACTTGAGCCAAGCTCTGGGTGCAAGGACTGTGGAAATGCCTTAGACATAGATAGACCCTGACCTCAAGGACCACAGAGATGGGATACAGACAGAAAAGGAGCTAGGGCTATCAGGAAGTATTGTTTTCAGGAACTTAATGTGAACAGGACTTCAAAGGATGAGTGGAATTGGCAGGGTTGGGAAGGACATTTCAGATCAGAGGTCCAGGCACAAACATAGGATCTAGTTGGAATGGGTAGCTAAAAGAAGGTAGGGCTTTATGAGTTTAGCTGTAGGGCTAGTTGTGGGGACCACCTTAGGAAACTGGGGAGCTCTTTTGCAGTACATAGTGCTTTATGCTACAAACCAGCGATCAAGATGTGAGGCTAGTTAGACCACAGCCAGGAAATAAGCCCATAAACCAAGAAGCGTAGTGTGGTGGGTGGCATGGCACCTTTGATGAACCTGCCAAATGACCTACTCTCAAAAAAGACTGCTTCGTGTGGAGCGGCACCTGTGACCTCCTGTTCTAGAACCATAGCTCCAGGTGCCAATACTGGGTCCACTGCATTGTAAATAGAAATTGCCTGACTGACCCCTGGCCATTTGGGATATTTCATGTGACTAGGAAAACAGGCACAAAAATGGCCTATGGTGTTGGCAAGCATGCCATTTGGAGTTCTTGTAAACAACAGAAAGCAACTTGGGTTCATTTAAGCTGGTTTTATTGGAAAGTTATGGAGGGGAGATTGGGGAATTTTCTGGGAGGCCAAAGAATCACAACCTGGCAGTAACAAGGAAACTGGGAGGCCAAGGACACGTCCACATCCTACACAGGAGCTTCTGGCCACCAGCACCGTCAGCTCAGACCACACTGTCATCACCACAGCAGCACAGGGGAAAACACTTGGTGACCTCAGCACCTCTCACTTCCTCCCTACAGTCTTAAGGCACTGAACACAAGGGTTTGATGCTCTTAGCTGAGGTCCAAAGTCTAGGCTGTTGGGGGCCTGGAGTCCAAGTCCCTTTCCTTGTGGGTGTCCCTGGTCTAGAGAGCCTCACCTCCAGAAGGACCCTCTGAAGTGACAGGCTTCTCTAACACCAGCAAGGGTTGCAGGCACTGGGGAGGGGTCCCCATCCCCAGATTTACTAATTCTGACTCAAAGAGCAGGAAGATGACTGGGATCCATGGGTGCTCCTAACCTACCTCCTTGTGTGGTACCAGCCAGGGCACAGCAAAGGTTACTATTAGGCAAACCACCACACTCCCACCCAACAAGGACCCTCTGAGGTCACCCACATGGACTTCGGAGTCTGCGAGACAGCTGAGGTGCTGGCAGAAGGCCAAGGGGTAACATGCAATGTCTGTGGGGGACCAGGTGCAGAAAAAAAGCATCATGGCTTCTACCCATGTTTGCATACTTGCAGTGAGAGAATAACCATCTTGCTTTTTTATTCAATCATTGGGAAGTTTTTGATTTTTTTATTTTTTGCTAATAATCATGAAAAGAGACACTGTAAAAAAAGTCAAGCAAATTAATTAATATTTCAGGTGAAAAAAAACAAAAGCCCCCTTCCTCACTCCTTTCCCCCAAGCCCCTGTTCCTCCCCAGAGGTGGCCACTGCCACCAGTTAGCTATGTGGCCTTCCAGACACTTTTATGAATTTTCACATATAGTTTGGTTTTATAAGATTTTATTTTCCATAAAGACTGTAAACATTGCATACACTTTTTAAACTTATATCCTGGAGATCTCCCCATACCGTTATATACAGTTTTAACTGCTGCAAAGTATTAAGCCGCATTACCAAAGTATTTTAAGGCAGGCTGAAGGACGGGCCCTACTTTAGATTTTGAAAGATAGCTATTCCCCAAACTGCTCTCCAAAACGACGGCTACGGTTTACATTCACACCAACAGCAGGAGTGCTCCCATTTCTTCTGTTCATAGCCCAAACTAGATATTATCACAAAGCAAAACTATTGCTTTCTGATGGACACAATCAGAAAATGTTTCATTGTTGTTTTAATTTCCATGTCACCAATTGCCAGTGAGGTTGAACATGAAACACTAACGATATCCAGGCTGCTGGAGCTGAAAACAGCTCTCAGAAACTGTTGGGAGGGACATAAATGTGGACACTTTGGAAAGCAGTTTGGCAATATCTAGTTTGGATGAATATGCTCAGACCCTAAGACCCCAAAATTTTACCTCCAACCCTAAGTAAGACCCAGAAATTTCATCTCTGTATATAGAAAAACTCACACATGCACATGGAGACAGTTCTTAAATACATTCATTGCCACAAAATACTGGGAAGAGCCTAAGTGTCTACCAACAGGGAACGCATAAATAAATTGTGGTAATTCATACAACTGAATATTTAGTACACAGCAGTTAGAAATGCATGAACTAGATCAACATGTATGAAAATGGCTAAATCTCAAAAACCATGTTGAGTGAAAAAATCAAGTTGCAAAATAATGCACACATTCTATCAATTATGTCTATTTAAAAAACAGAAACACTCTATATTGGTTATATATCTATACACACACATACATATATACCTATATACACAAATATACATACATATGTACATATACATATACACATATATGTCTAAAAACAGACAAGTAAACACACCATTTCCTGGGTAGTTCTTACCTCTTGGAGAAGGTAAATATGACAGGTGAGGAACTTCATTTGTACCTAAAATATTCTCTTTATTGGAGATAGAAAGAAAGAGACAGAGGCAGAGACAGAGAGAGATATCTGAAGCCAACATGGCCAAATGTTTCAGCCTGTTCACTCTGTGTAAGTGGGTGCCTAAATATTTTCCTCAGCACTTGTCTGGTATATATTTTTCTAATCCTTTTGTATTACTGTGTTAAGGTGTATAACCTGCATAGAGCTTTATTTTTTTTTAACTATTTCCTCTGCAAGTGTCTGTTCTCTCAAAGGGGATTTTAACTCCTTCACTCCTACACACAGTTTGGATTTACTCCTACCCTTGTTCTTTCATTTCACCATGCTTTCTCATTTCTCTCCTTCCCATAGACAGACAGAGTATTCTGTATGCAGTCTTTGCTCCACAGTAGTTTGATAATCATGCACTTTATTTCTACTTTTAGAAATAATTACCTTTAATTTTTTGCTGTTGTCAGAGTCAGCATTTCCAGTGGAATTAAAGTTTTTCTATTTATTTGGGAACACCCAAAACCCTATTTTGATGCAAATACAAAGGATCCATTAAAAAGTCACTTAGTACCATTGTTTTTGACAAAACCAAACAATTCCACTGTACCATATAAAACCAAAAGAAGAACTTTAATAAGCTTTTACTGCACTGCAATCACAGGAACATTAACCCATAACATGCAACAGAAACAGTGAAGCCTTTTGGACATACATAACAGATAAACTTGATGTTACAATTAATAGCAACATATTCTACTGAAGAAACAAATGCATCCAATTTCAGTGTTCAGGTTAGAAAATGTTAGGCTCTTACCACCATCTCAGGTAGCATTTCGAATGTTTAGTTTTTTTTCCTTTCTGACCTCTAAAAGACAGTATGATTTTTAAAGCAATCATACACAATTGTCTCACATTGGAAATGATCACAAGAAATCAATCAAGTAGTAGATGAGTGGAGTGATTAGTTTCATTTCAATTGTTAATTTTGAGATGGCCCCTGCAGTATTGTGGATTGCAGATGGGGAAAATGCGAAGACCAGGGGTGAAGAGTCTTGGTCTTAGAGTGGGGGAGGGAACATGCAGCGGCACACAGGGCAGGTGCCCGACTTCTGAAGCCAGATGGACACGCATGGCTTGTGGAAATAGTGGTGGCACGGCAGCTCAGTCGCCACCTCCCCCTTCACATATTCACTGCAACATATAGGGCAACACATTTCTTGCCCCACTGCACTGTGGTCTTCAGTGACCAGGATCTCAGGAAGACTGTCAATGCTCTCCTTGCTTGCTGGCGGATTGGCCACCTCCACATCCACTGCAAGAGATTCCAAGTGTGCAAGGGCTGTTTCCATCGCCTGGGCCAGGCGTTCTTCAAGTGCCATGTATGTGAGGAACTGAGGATCCACATAGGAGATGGCTTCAGCCACCCCCAAGCCATCTGCAAAGCCATCAAAGAGGCTCCAATCCACTTCTAGGTCTTCACTTACGCTAGAGTCATCTTCAAGGTTGTTGTTGCCGTCCAGCATGAATTCCCCAGGCTGTAGAACCTCTTGACTGGAATCATCATCCCCCTCACTGCTGCTTTCTTTTTCATTGTATTGGAGCCAAGGGACTTGTCTTTCTCCTGGTGATGCCTGTGCATCTTCCTGAAGAGATAGTCCTCCAACTCCTCCAAGTTCCCTGCTGCCATGGCTGCCAGTGGCGGCCCTACCAATGGGGTTGGTGCTGGTACTGGTGTTCACTCTGGCATTCACTCCAGCTGGCTCAGGTTCATGCTCTTCTTTCCCAAGCAGAGTCTCCCAGCTTTCACCACTGGACAACAGACTTTTCTCCCAACCTCCATACCTGTGATGCAAAGCAGCAGTCCACTCTTTGTCACTGTCAGAATCTTCATCATAGTATTTGTAGTAATCATCACTGAACATCCAGAAGTCCTGGTCAGCCATAGTCCGTTGACATCTCGGCATCTTTTCTGGCTTTACTTGGTTATTCCTGAACTCCCTCTTGTCTTCAGGGTCCTTCAGCTCAAAGTAACCACTGGAATTCTCACCTCTGCCTCTTCTTGCCAGGCCGCCCAGGTGGCGGTCACCAGTGCTGGCAGTATCCCTCCACCTGGAAGTACTGTGTGGCATATCGTCATCATCATCAGTGTCAAAAAATATTTTTGGTTTCATGCAGTTTGGATTGGCCAGATTTCTGATTTTGGGCCTCACCACCGGTTCCTCTGCACCCTTTGGGGTATTTCCCCCCCCACCACAAATACTCACCGGAGCCCTGCTGGGATGCACAGGTAAATTCTGCTCTGGTTTCTCCCTCTCCAGGCTGTCGCCTTGTGCAGCCACCCTGCTGTCAGCAGCAGAGGTCTGAAGAGCCATGCCCTTTTGCTGCAGGAACTCAGCTCTGCCAGCACAGCATGTAACTGCAGGGGCTGGGTCTAGCTTGTCAAGATCCTGTGTCACATCACGATTCAAACTAGAGAACTGGGGGGACACCCCAACCAAAGACCTCACCTCTTTCTCTGGGTCATACAGCTTATCATCTTTAAACTTGCCAGTTTTCTCTCTCACTCGCACTCGCTCCAAAGGCCCAGCCCCCTCCTCCTCACTATCTTCTGCCCTGAAAGAGTCAATATGTCCATAAGCCATTCCTCTTCTGCTACCTGGAGCCCTGTACTCTCTTGGCAGGTACCTGGAATAGTCCTCATTATCAACATTCAGGCTGCTTCCTGAGTTTTCACTGTCATCCCAACGACGACGACTGCTGGAAAATGGCGATCGGCTCCTCTTGGCGGTTTGACTGGAGTCTGATCTGTGCATCGGAAGTTCAGATGTTGTCTTTCTCTGGCTGGAAATCCTTTCGTGCTGGCTCATGGATGGCCTGAAACTGACATAAGCATGCCTTCTTCCATACCTCCTACCTGTCTGGGACTGATACCCTCCTGCGGGCTTGAGCCATAGAGGCTTGCTAGATTCCTGACCCATTGCTGTGATTTAGGAGGGTTTCCAGTACAGCTGGGGCTCGAGTGGAAAGGCTCCTGCTCCCTGCACACCTTTTGAAGATGGGAAGGTCAAATCAGTTCACAACAAAAAAGCAGGGAGATTTCTTTCCACTTCAGCAGGCAGGTAACAGAAAGAATAAGGGGCCTTTAAAATTAGTTTCACTTTCTTCTAAAGCCTGGAGTACCATTCCAGTGACTGTAAGATGTAGACCTGGAACACATTTTTAATGTTGGCAAAATGATTACAAAACTGGGTTCATAGGCAAGCCAGACTTAAGGGAGAATACAACAGAAGATGGGGGGGGTGTGCCTGGACACTAGGTAGGTGGGTGAAGTACTGTGGAATTGTGTCAACATAGGAAGAGGAAAGGCTGCTGTGCTTATTTTATGGGGTGTCTGCATTTTTCTCAGCCCTGGAGACTTACAGAATTGAACATTGGAGTAGGGTGGAAAATATAGATGACCATGTGTGTGCCAAGTGCCTACATGTCTGTCAGGAGGAGAGAGGCAGGTGGAAGGGGAAGAAGCAATCATGCAATGGAGACATTCATATGTTTGTTGGGGGACACACAGGTGACAGTGGTAGTGGGAAGAAGTGCGAGTATCACACAGAATGAGACCCATTCTGGATGTGCATATAAAAATGGCAGGTGTGGTGGGATGCCTTCAGAGGAGAGGGGCGCATGTAAATGCGAGAGAAAGAGAATTTGTGTGTGTGACTATATGTATAGTGGCTGGAACTTTGTGGAGAGACACGTGGGTTTATGTGTCTGTAGTAGACCAGGAAGAGTATGGTGGCACTGGACAGGGGTGTCCATGAGTTTGTGTGTTTTAGTCAAAATGGAAGGGAACACTGGAGAAATGTTAGTATCCCTGGAGGAAGATTTTTGTGTGCACCACAGGGGCCAGTAAAGGAGGTCTGTCTGTACACATCTGTAGTAGACAGGAGAGCGGAGCTTTTGGAAGGGGTGTATGAAGAGCACATGTGTAGGTAAGGAGCATGTGTACGTATGAATGACAAGCCAGCCATGTGAGACCATCCATATGTATGTATGTGGCTAACAGGAGGTATGGTGGACCTGGATGGTGAGGGTGTGTGTGTTTGTGTATGTGTGTACCTGGGGAAAGGCAATGAGGGTGTGACAGTGTGTAGTGTGTGTCTACGCATGTATGGGGGAAGGGTTGTGCAGGAACCTTCAGTATTGGGTGGAAGAGGAAAAAGGGGCTTCCAATGGAAGTTTTCTGTGGGTACACATGCCTGTATGTGCATACTAGTGTGTGTCCCCTCAGCGAGAGACATAGGGAGGGGCATAGGAAGACACTGGGATGGAGAGGAGACACAAGGAGGGGGGAGGGGCAGCAATGTCAAATCAGACACGGGAAAACATTTTAAGGTCAAAATGCTAGATTCTAATCAATGTAGTGGTGAAGTGTGGGGGGAGGATGGATGTGGGTATGGTTTTTCCCTGGGAATAATTTGTCTTTCTGACAACAATATATTTGTCTAACAATGTTAACAATTTACCATTCAGCAAACTAATTGCAAAATGAGGGCAGAATGGCCACGGAGTGCTCCGCAAAGGGACTGAGAAGGGAGGAAGGGGAGAGGGGAAGAGAGGCAGGGTGAGTGCTGCGACCAACACTCCTTCTCAGTGATCAAAGCCATTCTGGTGGGCACCGCGCCACAGGAAAGGGGTTGGGGGATAGAAGATGGGGCTCCCAAAGAGGCCGTTGAAGACTCAGGCCTCCCTCTGCACTCAGATCACAGGATCTCCCCATCGCCCCACCCCTTCCCGAGGGGCAAGCCGGAAAAATCTGTTCTTTAGAACTCCTCCAAATTATCTCTTCGGTGCCTGGCCACTCATGCCACAGCCCTGTCTAGCTGAATGTAGGACATCAACAGCCTTTCACTCACCAGTAGATATAGCAGCGTGTCCTCCGGAGGAGCAGTTCTCTCGGACCTCCGACCTCCACGAACGCTGGAGCTCCTGCTCTCAGTCCGGCTCCTCCCCCGCCAGATAAACATCCAGCGGGCGGTGACTGCTGCTGCGGAAGTGACGAGTCTTCAGCTGGGGCCGCCCCTTTTAGGTGGGAGGGAGGAGGCAGCAGTTCTAGACAAATCGTGGTGGGCCTGCAAGCTTTATTTCATTTTAAATGATGAATTCGTCAAGGATACAGAAAAGGACAGGGAGAAATGTAACCAACAGCCAGCTATAACAAATGTTAACCATTTAGTAATACTCCCTTCTGTTCTTTTTTTTTAATAAAATGAAATCTGCAAATTATTTCTGATTAATTCCAATGTGAAAGTAATTATATTAATATATATCCTATGTTACATGTTATGGTTTGTACTGGAAGTATTAAAAATCTGAAACTATGTTTAGCATTGCAATAAGCTTAAATTTTTTCAACCTGGTTGAAGCAAATTGAACTATTTACAGTGCAGTTTGTTACTGTTAATCACAAAATGAAGCTACTCTATCCAAAACAAATAATTGATCATGAAAAAGAACACACTTTCACATTCTGATAAATTGTTATGCAGTTGAGAAATATTACAGCTATGCCTTTTGAATTGATACAATCTCACTTCCTTTTTTAAAATGGCACTTCACAATGTATCTGTTTCCGACCTGGGCCGGTTCACCCCTCCTTAGGCAACCTGGTGGTCCCCCGCTCCCGGGAGGTCACCATATTGATGCCGAACTTAGTGCGGACACCCGATTGGCATAGCGCACTACAGCCCAGAACTCCTGGGCTCAAGCGATCCTCCAGCCTCAGACTCCCGAGTAGCTGGGACTACAGGCGCTCGCCACCACGCCCGGCTGTATCTGTAATATTTGCAACCAATAGAGAGCTCCTACCTTCACAATAGCAAAGTTTGGTTCTGACTAGAAAAAAAATGCGCAATGCAAGACCAAGAAATTTTAGGTGTAATAAAAGAATGCAAAAAAAGATGTATGACTTTTAAACCATTAAAGAAATAGCATGTACCAAAAAAAAGTCTTAACAAAGCTCAGAAATGACAAGACAGACAACAAAAATGGATGAAAAAAGCCCACAAAACAGAAGAATAAAACCAAAATATCAGTATGTATTGTGGGTTACAGCTATAAAAAACAAACTCATTTTGAGCATTTTGTTTTAAAAAATCTACTGATAATGCTGTTTATATGAATTTCACCTAAAACAAAATACTAATTGGAAATATATGCCAGTTAAATATTGGCAGAAAGGAAGGAAGGAAGAAATGTAGAAAGGGAGGGAAGGCAGGAGGGAGGAGAAAGAAGAAATTTTTTTAAAAGAAAGAGAGAAGGGAAGAAGAAAGAAAGAAAAGGGAAGAGACATGTAGTAAATGTTAATATAGGAAAAATCAAGAACTTAAAACTGAAAATCATTTAAGAGAGCAAAATGGGTTAACTGAGAAGATATAGTCACTAAAATTTATATGCCCCAAAATGTAATTTCAAAATACACAAGGCAAATGTTGTTAGAAATGTAAAGAGAAATCAGAACGTCTGCAATTATAGCAGGACACTTAACCACACTTGTTATGGTATAGATAGATCAAATAAACTAATAAATTAGGATATAGAGAGATTGAACAATACACTTAAGACTAATAAGCTTGATCTATGTATATATGTATGTGTGTGTGTGTATACTCAACAAAGGATGTATTTTTGTTAAAAAAACTTTAACATATTTCAAACATACAGAAAAGGACCAAGTATAAAATGCACATTTCCATGTAAATGTCACAAATTGAGCAAATTTTATTTTCTTCTGGTCTTCAGATCCTTCTGATTTTGAATCAAAACATTACAGTTGAAGCCCTCACTTTACCCTGTTCATCTTACTTCTTTTCCTGAAAGAAGCACCATTTAGAATTTGCCTTCTTGTCCATGTTTGTTTTTCCTTTTCTACATATGTAGATATCTGCAACCAATACACATTACCGTTTTGTGCATCTTAATCTCTATAAATGGTATCATAATTAATATATCCTTTGCAGCTTAAATTGTCACTTATTTTTTAGAAAGTTAGCATTTTCATACATGTAAATCTAGGTCATGCATTTTAACTGCAGAATACTACTATTGTTTCAATTTTCCATTATCATATTGCTATAATATATTATTGTATGGACTTCTATTGCATGAATCATCCAATTTCTTTCATTTTTTTTCCCTCATGCTGGACTTGGGTTGTTTCCATTTTCCATAGGTATAAATGCAGAGTAAATGAACATGGTTCCTTGTGGCCATATATAAGAATTTCTCTGGGGCAGAGCTTCCCAACTGAGAGTAATGGGTGTTCTGGTATATTGATTCCCAGTAACCTTCTAGGAACTTGGATCTGGCTTCACCCAACTACTAGCCTGGAGACTGTTGTCTCTCGCTAAGAATGGATAGTCTTTTCATCTTAGTGAGCTGTTATAAATATTAACATTTTAAACATATACTTTGATGTGAAAAGAATTGAAAAAACTGCTCTATTGTATGTATATTGAAATGGAATTTCTGCATGAAAGGGTGTGGAGTAGTTATCAATTGCTGCAGAAAAAATTGCCCTAAAACTTAGCAGTTTAAAATTTAAATAAAACAAACATTTATTATATCAGTTTCTTTTTAAAGAGATTTTTATTTATTTATTTTTAGAAAGGAGAAGGGAGGAAGAGAAACATCAATGTGTGGTTGCCTCTTGCACACCCCCAACTGGGGACTGGCCCCACAACCCAGGCATATGCCCTAGACTGGGAATCAAACCAGTGACCCTTTGGTTCATAGGCGGGCACTAAATCCATTGAGCCACACCAGCCAGGGCATTGTATAACAGTTTCTATGAATCAGAAATCTATGAATAGCTTTGCTGGGTGCCTCTGGCTCAAGTTTCTCATGAGGTTGCACTCACACTATCGAGGACTGCAGTTTCACTTGCAGGCTTGATTGGGGTAGAAATTCCACATCCAACCTCTTTTATATGGCTGTTGGTAGGCCTCATGAGATCCACTTCCAAACTCAATCATGTGCTCACTGCCAGTCTTTCTTTCCTTGCCATGTAGCTTCATAGGTGAATTTTACCAAACACTAAAATCAGAACACCTATATTCCTCAAACTATTCCAAAAACCTCAAGAGAAGAAAAAACTCCTAAGCTCATTTTATGAGGCTAGCATTATCCTAGTTCCAAAACTACGTAAAAACTCTACAAAGAAAAACATTATAGGCCAATATCCCTGATGAACACACATGCAAAAATTCTCAACAAAATATTAGCAACCTGATCCAGCAAAGCGAAAAGTCTCCAGTTCAATTCCCAGTCAGGGCACATGCCTGGGTTGTGGGTTCAGTCAGGGTGCATGCGAGAGGCAACCAATCTATGTTTCTCTCTCTCACTGATGTTTCTCTCCCTCTCTTTCTCCATCCCTTCCCCTCGCTCTAAAAAATAAATTAATAAATTAATAAATTAATAAAAGAGAGACAGGCCTACCAGGAAGGAAGTTCCCTGGTGTAGGCCTAGAGAAGCTTACTAGGTCCATAGCTGAGCTTCTCTCCCTGAGTAGTGAGGGCTAGCTGGAGTGCGACACTGGCTAAGTTAGAAAGGCAGAGAACAGGCTACCCTTACCCCTACCCTTACAGCCTCTGCTCAGGCAGCGCTGGGCCCCCCTTGTTCACAGTGTTTCCCCTCAACCCTTGGTACCTCTGTACTTCCATCAACAGGGAGAGAAGGGAGCCAGCTGATGATGCTAAAAGATGGTGAGCTTGGGGTGAGGTGGGTAGGCGGAGGGAGAACAGGAACAGGCAGAGTCTAAAGGCCAGAACACAATCAGTTCATAGGCAAAAACTTGGGCCTTGCCTGTGTGGCTCCCTTTCCCTGCCTGGGCCTCACTCTTCCCATCCTGGCAATGGGGAGATTGGATTAGGTGATGGCTGAAAACCATACCAACTCTGCCAGCATGGGTGTGCTGGGGCCTTCCTTGGCAGGGAAGTGCTCTGACCTTGTCAGAGGGAGGGCTTTGTTCACAGAAGATGATTGGGGGAGTGGCACGGGCAGGAGCTAGGTGAGCCTGGAAGACATGAATTGTTGGCCAGGCAATAGCTGTCTGAGGCCTGCCTGGAAGCTAAGCCCTGCCCCCGCTGCTGTGTTCATAATCAAAGGGTAGAAGATGAGCAAATGGGCAGCTGAGGTTATGGGAAATGTGCCCTTTGAGGCAAAGAACACTGGGGAAAGTGCAAGAAGTCAAGAGAGAGCTTGCTGATGTGGCTTAGTGGGTTGGGCGTCATCCTGCAAATCAAAAGGTCAGAGTTTTCAATTCCAAGTCAGGGCACATGCCTGGGTTGTGGGCCAGGTCCCCCACTGGGGGCATGTGAGAGGCAACTGATTGATGTTTCCCTCACTCATCGATGTTTCTCTTCCTCTCTTTCTCCCTCCCTTTGCCTCTCTAAAGACATAAATAAATAAAATCTTTAAATAAATAAATAAATAAATACATAAACTTCAAATTTAAAAAGCAGAGAGAGAGAGAGCAAGCTGTGAACACTGCTGGTGGCCCTGAGAGGGAGAGAAAACGTCTCCTCCCCCCCTCCCCCTGCAAACAAAGCTCATCTTCAGTCTCCTGCAAAGGTATTGGCACTGGGTGGCTTCTCAAGTTGGGCTCTGAGCAAGTCTTCTTCGCCGGGCCTCAGTGTTTCCATCTACAAAATGAGAATCTAGGCCTAAATGCTGTCCAAGGGCTTGGGCAGTTCTCAAATTCCAGAGCCTTCTACATGTCAGCTCTGAGTCAAGCCCCTTGAGATCAGCCCTGCCTACTGAGTTGTGAATACTGACTGGGTACTAAGAGGTGAGTCAATCAGCTGTGGGAGTCAGAGTACCTTTGGGACTTTGGGGTCATTTAGGAGCCCACACAAACTCCTTACTGTGGCTCAGAAGCTTGAATTCATTGGTGCTTTGCCCATTTTTTTAGCCTCCCCTCTTCCCACCTCTGTTATGCCTGCCCACCACAGGTTCCAATGACCTCCTTTCCTGCATGGAACATCATAAACTCCCTGTTGCTTCAGCATCTTCACTCTTGCTCTTCATCACACTGGAATGCAGTTTCCCTGCCTGTGTGCTAAACTCTTCCTTCTGATCTTAGGTGAAATGTCACTTCTTCTAGGAAGTCTTCCTTCCTGGTGCCCTAGGGTAGGCCAGGTCCTATTCCAAACCACCTTCAAAGCATCACCAGAGCTATCACAACAGTAATTACTCGTGCCATGATTTTTTCAGTATCTGTCTCTCCTCTCAAATTACTGTCATCTCCATGAAGACAGGGGCCTTGTTGATCTTATTCTCAACTCTATGTTTTGTGTCCAATTGCCAGGAAAACTTTCAACCAACATATATTTCTTGAAAAAAAATCCTAGCAGCTACCACAAATCAAGACCTGCGGGGGCCAAGCACAAACATACATGGCCTCATGTGGCCTTTACATCACACCTCCTCATTTCTTAGGCGGAGCGATGGAGGGGCAGAGAGGTGACGGGTTTTGTCATGCCAGAAGCTTTCATCCTGAGCTGGTTGGCCATGCTGTGCAGAGTTTCGCCTGGCAAGCAGGTCAGCCTGCTTCACGCCTCCTTTTTCGCCTGCCACCACTCTTAGGAGAGGAGCAGCAGCTGTGGCCTCTCCTTGTGTTCCCATAGCAACCAGAGCTTACCTCCCGCTCACACTGGTTCCTAATTGCCTGATTACGCATCTTCTCCCCCACCAGCCAGCTCCGGAGCTTCTTGAGAGCAGGGTCCATGGCAGGCTGTACTCACCATTGCATGCTCCTGGCTCGGTGAGTATTGGTTAAATGAACAAAAACGAATGCATGCCCACCTATGCACATGGGTTGTTTAAAGCTTTCATCACAAGCAAGGGACCTGGCAGCCTATAGTGGCTTGGGGGGAGGGGATCTGAGGACTGATGCTCCTCAGCTCACCTCTGCTGAGTGGAGTGGGTGGCCAGCCCCCCTTCTCCCCTCTCTCCCGCTGCCTGGGGAAGCTCTTTAAAAAACAGGCCAAGCAGCCGCATGGTCTTGGCTATTGGCAGGAGGAAGATGCTGGAAATGGTATAACACCTGACTCTAACAATCCCCCCATGCACACCTGCATACATGTGCTCCCTCACTACCTCCTTCTGAGGGAAGCCATCTGAAGTGGCCAGCTTTTGCTTTGAGAATTATCGAAAACAATTGGGTTTCACCTTCACTTTCAGTGCTCAGTTCAGGATCTCGTCAATCAGCCCCTTCTGCTATTCATTCCCACTACAATCATCTTCATCCTGTTTACCATCTTCTTCCACCGTCCCCTCTCCTGTCTGATTTCCTTCCTCCTCCCTCTTCATCTCCCAGCACGGACACAGTGAAGGTCCCAAACAGAAGTCAGCCCATGTGATTCCCAACAAACCTCCTGAGGGAGACAGGTACTGGCATCATTTCTGTAACCTGATGAGAGACTGTCCAAGCCACTGAGGCCACTACTTGGCAGGGAGGGCAGCATAACTACCAGTCCATTAGTTTAGTTCTTAATGTTTGTTTCCTTAATTATTTGACTATGGATGAGGTACTGAGCTAGCTCTGAGCTCGTAAGGATGTGACAATGGGACCAACAGGAGTTCCCTACCCTAGTGGAAGGGAGAGAAAAAACCCTGGTGTGAGCTGCACTTTTCACAGGGTGCTATGGAAATGCACAGACAAATATGCTTATTTAGAACCAGGGGTCTGGGTCTCTCTCCCTCCCGCCCCCCTCCCCACCTTCATCTGTCTCAAAGGAAGGGACATTTGAGCTGGGATTTCTATCTGAAATTTTTGCTTTTGAGCAACAGAAACTATTTATGACTAACTGAAAAGAAAAGGAAATCTGTGAGGTTAGGAATAGGCTATAGGGACCTTACAGAATGAAGAAAAAGCCTAGAGAACCCAACTGGGAAATAGATGTAAGCCAAGGCAGCATTGGGGAAATGGTGGGGAAGATGTAGGAAGCAGAATGGTTTGATCAGAATGTTTCCACCAAAATGAATAAAGGCTCTATTCTTTTTAAAAATATATTTAATTTATTTATTTCTAGAGAATGAGGAAAGGAGAGAGAAAGAGAGTGAGAGAAACATCAATATGTGGTTGCCTCTCACATGCCCCCTACTGGGGACCTGGACCACAACCCAGGCATGTGCCCTGACTGGGAATTGAACTGATGACCCTTTGGTGTCCAGACTAGTACTCAATCCACTGAGCCACACCATCCAGGGCATGTTTGCAAGGCCATGTTTTCTCTATTCTTTTTAGAATAATATCTAGAGTGAATTAGGGTTAATTTTTAGTGTATAGACACTTTTCTCATTTTTTAAAGATTTATTTATTTTTAGAGAAGGGAGAGGGGGGAGAGAGAAGGAGAAGGAGAGAAACATCAATGTGTGCTTGCCTCTTGCACACCCTCTACCAGGGGTGGGGGAAAGGGTGTGGGGACCTGGCCTGCAACCCAGGCATGTGCCCTGACTGGGAATCAAACCATCAACCCTTTGGTTCTCAGGCCTGTGCTCAGTCAGGGCTGCTTCCTCTATTCTTCTACTGCTTGCTTCAGATTTGAAGTTCAAAACCTGTGTCCAGTGACCAGGATTAGTCCCATGCCTGCCCCCGGCTAGACTAGGCTGGGGAGAGGAAGGTTATGTCCCTTTGGCTTCCATGGTAGGAGGTAGACATGTGGATTTACTGTTCAACCAACCTTAACCACAATGAGGCAGAGACAATTCACTTAAAGGAGATGGGAGTCTAAGGAAGGGAGAGGAATGAATTCTGCAGAACCACAAAGCAATGAATATACACTTTCTGCCTGATGACAAGAAAAGAGGAGGAGAAAGGTCCAGCTGGAGAGAACCAAATGGAAAAAGAGCCAAGGCTGCTGTGCTTGAGGCAGTGGGGCAGCATCAGGTGCCTGGAGTGTAAGAGGGGGGCAGGTGAAGCCCCTCACTTGATGAGATAGGAGCAGGGAAAAGATGGATCACATCATGCCCTGTGGAGTAAGTAGGTCATGGGGAGTCAGCCCCAGGAGGGGTAAGGAAGCTGGCCATATGGTATTTCAGGACCTTTACTCTGGAGGTATCAAGAATGGATCAGAGATGGCAAAACTAGAGATGGGGAGACCAGCAAGGAACTTTTCTGGAGAAGAGATTGTGAGGCCTGAATTCCAGCATTGGTCATGGACAGAGAGGAGATAACATTCAGAGAATCTGTAGAAGTGTGAGGGGTAAGAGAGAGTGAGGAGTACCAGATGACTAGGGAGGGGAGTTCAGGAGGAGGAAGAAGGTTGGGAGAAAGAATTTGTACTTTCCTCATGGGCTTCAGGATGCCTAGCTAGCTCATTCAATACCTATTCATTCAATAGTTAATGTCAGCTAGGCCTTGTTTGCATGCGCAGTCACTGGGTGTGTGTGGGGCGGGGGAGAGAGAGAGAGAGAGAGAGAAACCAAGATTCTTAATGAACCCTCTCATACTCTGCTGGTGGAAGCATATACTGATACAATTGCTCTAAAGAACAATCTGGAAATATGTTTCACTGTTTTTAAAATGGCTGGGCATTTTGACTTCCAGGAATTTACCCTGAAGACATCACTTAACAGGTGTGTGGAAATAGACATATGTATAAGGATGTCCCAGCATTGTTTATAAGAGTAAAAAACTGGAAACAACCTCGAAGACTGTCAGTAGGGAACTGGTTAACTAAATGGCGGTGCAGCCTGACAGGGGCTTACTCTGCAACCAGCAGGTAGAGACAAGACAGCACAGCCCTGTCTTTAACTTTTAGTGACGTTTGGGGTCATGTCTATGACAAGGCTGAATGGGTTCATTCTTGAGAGTGATTGGAAGAGGATTTTTTTACATGTTTAAAAATGGCTGAAAAAAGTTCTGTCTGTTCAAAAGATTTCATCCAAGAAGCCAAGGAGAAATAGGTCACAGAAAGAGTTGAGGGAGAAAATTCCATATTTTCTGCTTGTGGAGTTCAACCTGTTAACTAGAAGTTACGCTAATAAAGGTTATCTCTAGGGAATAAGGCTGAAGGAGGCAGATGCAGTTTTTACTGAATATTTTAAACACTCCTGCATTGTTGAAATATTTTGCAATGTATGCAGATCACAGAAGTAAAGTCAGTAGAAACAATGAATAATGAAGATATTTGCATTTGTGGAGAGGGGGTGGGGGACCACTGATGAACTGCTTGGTCCCAGAGCTTGTAAAGCAGACCTTCTGTACACCAGCAACTGGGGAGTGTTGGGCTCCACACCTCTGTGTTGCTAGGCCTGTCTTATGCACTGAAGGACATGTAGCGGCATCCCTGACTTCTACCCACTGGGTGACAGTAGCAAACTCCCACCCCAAACGGTGGTTCCCATAATGGGCCTCCAGGCATTGTCACATGTTCCCTGGGGTAGCAAAATCCCCACCCAGGTTGAGAACCATCACACTAGAGAGATTTTCAGAACACACAAGTATCTTCAGAGCCTCCATTAATCCCATCTGTTAAATGATCCTCTGCCAGTACCTTTCCGTGGTTCCATTGATCGTGGTTCCATTGATCTAGGAGTCAGGAGATGTGGCTTGATTTTGGATTAGCCACTTACTGGGGATGTTACCAAGAGTCTTCCTGAGCCTCCTTTTGTTCAACTCTAAAATAGAGTTAATAATAATAATAACAACAACAACAACAACAACAACAACAACATGGCACCCAGGACTGCTGTGAAAGCGAGATGTCTGGAAAGCAGCATGCACAGGCCTGGAGTATGGCAGGCAATCAGTCAATAACAGGACCCAATGACTTATTGGGACAGGATGATATGGCTCCCCAGACTCCACCTCAGGTATCTGCATTGGGCAAAAACCAAAACCAGATGGGCTCCTGAGACTTTCCTCTGGGGACAGTCACCTCTTGTTATAATACAAGAACTTTTTTCAAATTTAAGACCCAACTTCCATTTGTACTTCAGGTCTTCTGTCATTCTGCCTCCCTTGGAGAATCTGACCCCACTAGTGACCCCTTTTTTCTTAAGGACGACCAAGATCTCCCTTTCAAGTGGATTTTTCCAATTGCTTTTTTTGTAAAGATTTTAGTTAGTTATTTACTTATTTAATTATTTATGAGAGGGGAAGTGAGGAAGAAAGAGAGGAAGAGAGCCCTGGCTGGTGTTGCTCAGTGAAATGAGCATGGGCCTGTGAAGCAAAGGGGTTGCTGGTTCGATTCCCAGTCAGGGCACATGCCTGGGTTGCAGGCCAGGTCCCCAGTAGGGGACACATGAGAGGCAAACACACATTGATGTTTCTCTCCCACTCATTCTCCTTCCCTTCCCCTCTCTCTAAAAAGTAAATAAATAAAGCATTTTAAAAAGAGAGAGAGAGAGAGAGGAAGAGAAGCATCAATCGGTTGTTTCTTGTATGTGCCACAACCAAACCTGAAACCCAGGCATGTGTCCTGACTGAGAATTGAGCCACCGACCTTTCGCTTTATGGGATGGTGCCCAACCCACTGAGCCATACTGGTTAGGGATTTGCCAATTGCTTTTAAGATGCTCAGGTATGTTCCTGTGAAAAAACAAACTACCTTCCTTGACCCTACTTCCTTCTGCTACTGCCCTGTCTTTTCTCAACTCTTTGAAGGTACTTCCCATTCAGCCTGTCCCAAACTAATCACACCATTGTCCTTCCTAAACCTGCTGCTTTCTGCTCTACCTTATCATCCATAGCAAAGGGCACCTCTTACATCTAGTTATACAGATGGGAATTCTCGGCCTAAGAGTCATTCTTCAAATCTCCTGCATTACCAACCCCATAGCCAATCTTGATCATTTTACTTCCTAAGTCACTTGGGCTTTTAAACTTACTTATTTCTAAATAGAGATCACATTAAATTTTCAAAATAACACAGAAAAAATGGCATGAGGAGTCTCACTCCAACTCCATCAACCTCAACACCCCTATCCCAGACACACAGAGATGAAGCACTTTATTATTGTGGGGTAGCATTACCCTGAACCTTTATGGAAAAATGAATACAGTGCATATTCTTAGTTCTCCCTTTCTTCTACAAGTATACAATGCTGTACACATTGTTCTGGGCCTGGCATTTTTTATAATGTATCTTGTCAACTTGGGGGCATCAATCTTAGAAACCTTCTTCAGTGTGTTTACATGAATCTTGGGATCTGTCATCTTTTAATGTACCAGTCCCTTAGTTGTGAGCACCAGCTATATGTAATCTTTTGGTATTGTATATAACACCATATTTTTTAAATTATTTTACTGTTGTTCAGTTACAGTTATCTGCATTTTCCCCCATGACTTCCCCCACAATAACACCATATTTTTAATCCATCTACTTGTTTCAGCCCTCTTTGTGTCTACCCCACCACAAGTATTACTGGACTCAAGCAAATAGCTTCCCAATTGCTTGTCCAAGTGGTCTCTTGCTCTCTCTTCACGCAACAGTGGCATTTCCAAAACACAACTTGGAGCATGTCATTCCCCTGCTTAAAACCCCTTCCATGGCTTTTCTTTGCCTTCAGGGTGAAGGCAATACTGTAACCAAATGTAGATCCAGCTACCTGCTGCTATGAAAGCCAACACTCAACACGCAAGTGCTGATGTAAAGGACAGTGGTTTCTTTTCAAGTGTTGGCTACCTGGAAGATGGGGGACTCATGTCACAAAACCCATCTTCCCCTTTCATTGGATGCCGAGGTTTTTAAAGGAGGGGGAGGGGAACAGAACAAAGAGATCAAGGGTTGGAAAGTTCTCTACATGCAGACAAGCACAGTCCGTTCCAATAAGGCAAGTGATGGTCCGATGTGTGTCATTCTGACTTCATGTCATCCCAGCTTCATGTCATCCTGGATTCACAGTTGCAGATCAGCAAATCTTCTGAAGCTGGGATGTCTGAAGGTCAGAGTCTGAAGTTAGTTCCATTATACAAACATGCATTCATCTACAAGGTACATATTAGTCAGAGTCAGCACTTACAGAAACAATTTCAAAAGAATGGTGGGGTGGCTTAGAATTTCCCACTGTTACAATGTTCCACTGTAATAATACCTCTCATGATGGCCCATGAAGCTTTATCCAACCTCCCCTGGCCCGCCTCTACCCTCATCTTGACCCACTCTGCCTTCCCCTTCTCCACACTGTTTCTGCTGGCTTACTTCCAGTTCAGGATTATAGCATCGCGGTAGCATCTTATGCCCCTCCTTCCTAACCATGCCCCAGTGGTCATTTCACATTTATTTGTCTGATACTTTGATTCATGTCTGGCTCCTATCTCTTGTGCCCCTGCCCCCCCCCCCTTCCCAGGGCCTATGAGATTAATGAGAGCAGGGGGTCTTACCTATCTTTGTTTCTCATGAAGCTCCTGCATCCAGGAAGCTTGGTGACTGAATGAATGAAAGAATGACACAAATAGGAGAGCAAGCAGAGGATCTGACATGGATTAGGTGCTCAATAAACACTGCTTGCCCCCTTCCTTCTTGCTTTCACTGTCTCCTCCTTGCTCTGGAGCCCATGGTAGACGGTCACCTTCCATGCACAGTGCTCAAGAATGCTGCTCTCTGACCATGAAAGTCTTGCCCTTGCCTGAGCCTCCCTCTCCTTCACTGGACTCATTTGGTAGTTGATCATTCCTCCCTCCTTGAAATCTGCTTTCTTGTGTTGGCTTGATGCCCAGGAGTCTCCCCTTCTCCTGACCACTTCCTCTCTACCATCTCTTCTTCTGCCCACCTCTGATATGTTTGGGTTTCTCAGGGTCCCTTTCAAGCTTCTTTGCTTCTCACTCTATATACTCTCTCTTCAGTTGCCTCACTGATGCTCACAGCCTCCTCCACCACCATATATGTGCAAACCATTGGTTTCCTGCCAAGGTTTCTGAAAGATGCATCAGGCCTCTATATTAGTGCCACTTCTGCCCCAGGAATGTAAGTGGAGCCAAAGAGCAGAGACTGCATCTGTGTCTGCTTACTATGGTCTCCCAAGCCCCTAAAACAGTGCTTGGCACATAGTAGTCACCTAATAAATATTGTCAAATGTGCAAATGGAAGGGCCCTATGCTAGGATGGAGACAGCTGCCTCCTTCAGATGGGGCCCCTTTCTTAGGAGGGCAGCGGGGCACAGAGAGAGGGGCTGGGTGCTAAGTGCCAGGTCCTGGCCTTTCCTATGTGGGGCCCTCACGGACGCCTCATGCTCAGAATGAGGAGGAAGACAGAATTCCAGGCAGGACTTGCATCCAGGAGCTGGTGGTCCCCAAACCTGCTAACTGTTCTGTGGGGTTGTTTTACCCCATCTGTAAACCACAAGGCAGCCTTTGAACAGAGAGGGCAGGTCATGATCACACATGCTCGGATCATGTCCAGACACGTTGCCTTTTAGGGGAGCACACAACCATCTATGGCCTGTGCTAAAATCATCAGAGGGGAGGAGGGCACAGGCTGAGGCCCCACAAGCCGAGATAGGGATGTCAGGTAGACTACTGGTACCACTTGGAGTGGGAACCAGGCCACCCTCCTCGCAAGCCCAGGGCGTTCCTGACAAAGGTCAGGGCTGAAGGAGGCCGACTTGAGGAAGCAGAATTCTGCTTGTAGCCCTAACATGGCCTGTGATCCAGTCTCCTAGGGAAGGCTGGTCTGAGTGAAGGTCAGGGCCCTGCTCTGTGTGCCAGGAGAACCATACCGAAACACAGAATATTCTAAGTCAGGGCCAACGAGGCTTTTGGATACCACCATTCCACTCACCTCATGGTTCCAATACAAAAACTGAGGCCAAGATGAAGGCAGAGACTGTCCTGTACTTATTAACTAGCAGGCCAGGGAATCTGGCTTATCTCTTGGCCTTGGGCCTACCAGGCCTTACAGAGTTGACAGTCTCTTCCTGCTTACATTCTACAGGGGAGAGGCAGGCCACAATTTAAAAAAAATAAATAAGTAAAATATGTAGTATGAAAGATGGTGATAAGTGTTATGGAGAAAAAGAAATCAGGAAAGGGGGATTGGGAGTACAGTGGGGGGTTGGCAAGTTTAGTTATAGTGGTCCGAGCAGGCCTGTCTGGAGAAGGGGGCATTGGAGACAAACCCCCAGGAGATGAATGACGGAGCCAGTGCTCTCTCCACAGTGTGTGTGGAGAGAGCACATCTGAGAGTGGGCCTCAACCTCAGACTGGATTCCCCCAAGGCTGTGGTTGGTGGGCTTCCTAGAAGGCTGCCATGTACCTGTTCACAGGACCAGGAATAGGTATATCTTCCCAAACTGATGCTGGGCACAAAATCCAAGGCCTATGACACCCTGGGCCAGGTAATTAGTATAATAACAATAGTAATGATAAGAACAGTACCATTATCCTGCCTTGAGCACTTACCATGTGCCAGGGACTATTTCAAGCATGCTATGTGTGTTATTTCATCCTCACAATGACCCTATGAGGCAGGTGCTCTTCTGCCCATTTGATATATGAGAAAACAGAGGCTTAGAACCATTACAGAACTTGTCCAAGGGCAAAAAGCAAATGAGAAGCAGCATCAGGCCCACACCCTGAGTGTTTGGACTCCAGAGCCATTGCTTGATAGACAGCAGCAGGTTTTAGCAGTCAGGGCTGGAACAGTCAGTCATTTGGAAACAAAAGGCACATTACATGATCTGCAAGATTCTCCGCAGCAGCCCAAGGAAGGGCAGCTCAGTGGGAGTTGAAGATCCATGTCTAACATGGCAGCTGATTTGGGGAAGGTTTTGTATGGGGACCTTTCCAGTGAAGGTGGACTTCATCTCTGCTAGAACATGAGCTCTGTGAATGCAAAGCCCTTATTTGTTTGGCTCACTGCTCTATCACCAATGCCTGCAGCAATACCTGGCACATAGTAAGTGATTGATAAATACTGGAATAAATGAGCAGATAAAAGAATGAATGAATGAATAATCCACTCCCATTTATCAAAGGCTAGCCCAGCTCTTTCCCAACAGCCAGGCAATCTACACTACTGGCCCCTTGAGACTGTGAAGCAAGGAAAGGCATGGAAGAACAAGGAGCAAGGGTGACACTACTGGAGCCAGAGGCTGGGAAGAGCCCCAAGCTAAGGACTGGGAAGGTGATAGGAAGTGGTACACAGAGGCCACTGCTTCTGAGCATCATGCTTAGTGCATTATATACACCAGCGACCTCACTTCATCCTGCCCACAGCTCCGGGAGGCATGGACTGCTACTACCCCTAACAGAAAGATGAGGAAACTGAAGCACAGAGCACTGAATGACTTACCTAGATGACATGAGCATTGTGGAGGAAAGCTGGGCTGAAACTTACAGGGATAAACAAAGCAGGTGGCTTGCCTAGTATGGTCCCTGCCTGGTGCTCAGTAGGAGCTCCCTCCCCTTGTTGCCTACCCTGCCCTGCCCCAAACTCCTAAGCTCCTTTGCTGTGCAGCTGTCCCCAAACACCCACCTAGGAAATGGGCCCTGTATCTCTGGTCTCCCTGAGGAATAAGGGCTCTCACCACCTACCCTAGAACTTGGGCAAGGCCAGGCCCTGAATAAAACAGCAGACAGGGAGTAAGGCAGATCTGGGTATAAATCCTGATTCCTCCACTTAGTAGTAATCGGGGAAGTAGACCTTCTACCTCCCTGAGCCTCAGTTTCCTCCTCTGTAAACAGGATAATAGCACCGTTCCATAAGGTTGTTGTGAGTGAGGATAACTGAAATGACTTGGGGCAAGATGCTGGATTCCAGGCAAGCTAGCAACAGGGAGAGATGGTCATAATACTCTCCCACATTACAGCTTACACAATACATTTCCATTAATGACTAAGATCCCCTTTATTGGCACAATCATCCTGTTGAGATGAACTATTGTCCCCATGTCATCAATAAGAAAATAACTTGCCCAATCAAAGGCATGCCATCTGGAAGTCACAAGGCAGGAACTCAAAGCTGGGTGCATGTGGGTCTCAAGTACATGGGGTGCCCTCATTATCTCACATGGCCAGCCCTCCTTTGCCTTCATGTGTCAGGTCTTGGGGAGATGGTGGTGGTCTTAGAAAGGGCTAGCTTACCTGCTCCAAAGCAAGGCTTGGTGCACTAAGTGGCTCTCTTCAAGGCCACAGCTTCATGAGGTGTGTTCCTCCCAGGTCCCCTCACTCCTCAGTGGCAGCAGTGAAGAAAGGAAAATGGCTGGACCACCTTGAAGGAGAAGGAGCCATTGGACATGGTCACAGTAAGTACTGAAAAGGGAATAGCTTAGCAGGATGCTGAGGAGGTACAGTTGAAAGCTATCAAAACTGTGTCTCTGGACCTGACTGGTGTGGATCTTAGGCATCATCCTGCAAACCCAAAGGTCACCGATTCATTTCTGGGTCAGAGTACATGCCTGGGTTGCAGTTTGGTACCCAGTTGGGGCCATGTGAGAGGCAACCAATCAATGTATCTCTCACGCATTAATGTTTCTCTCCCTCTCTTTCTCCCTCCCTTTCTCTCTCTCTAAAAGTAAATAATTAAAAAAATAGCTATCTATCTCTGGCCATTACTAGAGATGGCTATTGAAGAAGCCTCAACAACACCCTGCCCCACCATAGCAACACAGCAGGCACTGGCCATGCATAGCTCTGCCTCATGTCCACAGCTGTGCAGCCCAGTAGGTGCTGGGCTTGTTTTTTTTCTTGGTGGGCTTGTTCCTTTGGACAGAGGAGTCTCTTCACTGCTATTGCCTGTAAGATCGTCGCCTACCTTTGATGGTCTGTTAATTTTCTCTAGTATCCAGATATAGACTTATTTTTACTTATTCTGCTCAGTCCTGGAAAATTCTCAGCTATTAATCTCTTTTAAAATTTTTAAATATTATATTTATTTATTTTTATAGAGAGGGGAAGGGAGGGAGAAGGAGAGGGAGAGAAACATCAATGTGTGGTTGCCTTTCACAGGCCCCCACTGGAGACCTGGCCTGCAATCCAGGCACGTGTCCTGACTGGGAATTGAATCAGCAAGCCTGTGGTTCACAGGCTGGCACTCAATCCACTGAGCTACACTATCCAGGGCTTTAGCTATTGTCTCTTAAGCATTTCCTTTTCCTCCTTTGTTCCCAATTATCTGTGTGGACCTTCTCTTAGACAGGCTAGAGCTTCTTCATACCCACCTTCATGCTTATTACCTGCTCCTTCAAAGTTTTTGTCTCTATGCTTGTGTGATTCCCTAAGTCCTAGCCTCCAATTCACTAATTCTTCCCATGACTGTGTCCAGGTATAGCAATCTCATTTATTGACATTTCCTTTTTTATTTCAATAACAATCATTTTTATTTCAAAGATTTCTAATTGATTTTCTTTTCATATATCTCTTCCTGCTTTTTTTATTGAATCATTTCTCATCCCTTTAAGGAATATCGTGCCTTAATTTATCTCTGTGAACATCCTAGACATGCTTATTTTCAAAATCTGTCAGCCTGCTCTCCAAAATTTCATCTGGAGTAAATTTATTTGCTGATTGTAGATTTTTTGGCTCTTTCTAAGCATTAGATTTCTTTATGTATTTTGGAATTTGGGGTTGCAGCCTCATTTGGAGAGGGAGAGTTGGTGTTGTTTTCTGCGTGTTTATGTTTCATTGTTTTTCTCCCTCAGTGCTACCCCTCCCTTCTTGTCCAGTGCTTTTGTGGTTGCTTCCTCTGGCCAGCCTAGACTTCCCAATCCACAATCAGGTCTTATAATGGCTGCTGAGAGTTCTGCCCTAGGGGATGTCAGGAGTCTCCTGTTCCAACCTGCAGCCCTTGTGGCTCAGTTCACTTCTTTGTCATGAGGCTGGGACTGGCCCCTCCCAGCTCCCCATGGCCTGTTCTTGTAGGCAGAGCTCCCAGCAGCAGCTGGTGTTTCCAGCTCTTATGGGGAGAGCCCTCACCCTCCTCCCACTGACTTCTATCGTGAGCCTGGCTGCGGCCTCCCACCCCATGGTGGATGTGCCGACTTCTAGTCCCCATGCCCCACCACCTCTGACCACCTGTGCTCTGACCTGGGGCTGGCAGGCTGCAACAATGCTCACCACTGGTTGCCTTTGTGCAGGCTAGGATCTCAGTTTTTGAGCTGCATTGTTTGGGGCATTTTCTGTTTTTACAGTATATTGATCACCCCTCCAAATGGGTTTGGTACAAAAGGATATGTGACCACCATCACTGGAAGTGTATTCTACTTCCATTGTGTGTACTCTATGTACCATAATCATAAACGATTTATCCAATCCCCTGGTGTGAGACTTTTAGGTTGTTTTCCATTTGGGCCTAATACAAACAAGAAGGCAATAAACACCCTTCATATACTTGTCTAATTCCTAATACAAAGTTGCTGGGTGAAAGGGGATATATATTTCATTTCATATGTAGCACCCCAACCATCACCACCGCCACCACCACTGTCACCAGCATCTGGCTGTTGAACATAGTGAGAAAGGCCCTGAAAATAAAAAAGACTATGCTTTTGCAAACTCTAATTTGGTGTCCATGGCTAAGGCATTCTCAGGCAACTTCTTCCCTGTTCTTGGTTCTCCTGGAACCTCAGCTCCTTTGCAGGTTATTTCAGTTCATCTGCACAACATCATGAGGGGCTAAGGTAACATTAGCCTCATTTTGCTCAGGGGGAAGCTGAGGCTCTGAGACCCTGGGGCTAAGATGACCCTGTAAGCTGCTGCTAGTAAGAACAAGTCCATGTGAAACTGAGGAAAAGTACGGATGTTCCAGTCACTGAGCTGCAGAAAGGAGGCCTTCAGGCTTTCTCTGTTCCAGGGCTTTAGAAATTTGGCCTCTCCATGGGGCCATGGCATACAGGGGTTGTGGGTAATGCCTAGATGTCTTTGTTTAGGCTGACAAGGGCAGCCAGCCTCCACCATTGGGCAGGGAACAAGTGCTGGCTTTGACACTTGGGCTGGACAGCTCACCAGTTAAGCAGCCATGTGCTCCTCCTCTTCCTCCTCTAGTTTCTTGGCAAGGGGCAGCCAGGCACATTGGAGAGCACATGGCTCTAGACTCAGACAGACCTACATTTAAGTACTAGTTTTGCCTGAGCTTGGGCAAGTTGCTTCTCTCTGGGCCTTGGTTTCTACATATCTGTAAAGTGGGTATAACTGGGCCTCTCTTGGAGAGGTATCATTAAGATAAAAGGAATTCTGTGTGTCTGGCACATAAAAGAGATTCAAATATAGTTTGTTTGTAATAACAACAGTAAAATGTCACTTCTCCCAGCCTGCCCAGCCAGTCAGAGGGGGCTCAGTCTGCCTTGATTCCACATGCTCTGTTGCTCCCAATGCAAGAGGCCCAGCCTCCCTTAGTCACATGTTTCTTTGTCCTTCTGTCCCACTATGTTCCCTCCTACCAAAATGAAGACATGAATCCAAGGAGCCTGAAGCTCTAGCCTCTGTGCACTCTACCTCAGTGCTTGTTTATTTCTGTGGGTACCCTTAGCAGAGGTGGACTGGCTGAGCTACTGGACACAAGCACGCCAGCCCAGGGATGACCAGGTAGCTCCACCTGTGTTCTGCGGGTATAAGTCTGGGATATAACTCCACCCAGTGCTATACACTGGGATGGCTTCAAGGCTGTGATCACCGAGGAACAGGAGGCTGCCCCTGGGACCCCCGGCCTGCCCATGACCTAGGACTGGAACCTGCAAGTAGGCCTCCCCTGCTCTCTCAGAAGGGGCACAGAAAGCAAGAAGGGGCCCTTCTCTCTTTGGCAGAAGTTGCATGTGTGTTGCCTCTGGGGGACAGTTAGGGCTTGGGCCTTCCTTGGAAATTCCTGAGCATACCCAGAGGACTTCAGAATCACAAACTTATCTCCCCCTTCTGTCCTGGAGAGAGGCATAAGTGGAGCATATCCAAATCACCCCACAAATGGGAATCAGAGGAGGCCAGTCTCAACCCAAGGTAGCCTTGGATGGAAGCTTTCCTTTGCCCATTGCCATCATGCATGGAGATGTTTGATCATGGTCCCCGCATGAGGGAGTGGGGCGCCAGTGAGCAGAGGTGAGGCAGGGATACTTGGGGCCCCACATGTCCACAGCTAAAAACACAGATCTCAACACAGGTAGAATCTGTCAATAGAATGTAGCAAGAATAGAACTGAAGACCAAGACCTCCCCATCTGGGTCACTGGTGCTCTCCTGAGGATCTCTAGCCAGTTGTCTTATGGTCTCTCTGCCAATTCCTGACAGGCTGGGGCTCCTCAACCTGTGCCAGGCCCACTACTCTTCTTACCCCTCAAATACTTCTGGCATGACCTCACCCGCCCCTCAGATTGCAACTATCACATTTATGCTGATAATAAGAACTAAGGTTACTTGAGTGCTTACTCTGTGCCAGGCACTGTTCTAGGGGTTGCACATGTGTTAGTTCATTTAATCTTCACAGCAACCCAGTGAGGTTGGCATCACTATTATCTCATATACAGACCCAGAATCTGAGGTCTGGGGAGGTTTAGGAACTTGCCAAAGGTTGCCCAGCTAGTAACAGGCTGATGACTCCCAAACCACTCTCTTTATGGCTGGTTTTGGTCTTTCTACTGCTCATGCTATACCTTTACTGGAATGTCCCCCACACTCCTCAAACCAACCATTGGAAAAGACTGCACTGGGATTTCCCCTGCACCCATACCCAACCTCAAACCTCCTCATACTTTTCTGATAGCCTTATTCCCCATGGAGGCTCCACCATCCACTGCTTGCCTGGGTGGGATCTCACATTCCTTCTCCAACCCCTGTAACACCTAGAGAGTCTTCAGCCCTACCCATTTGAATTTCTCAATTCTCTCTCTTCTTTTTCTTTTCCCTCAATATTCTTTCCCCTTTTCAAGTCGTTTATATCTCATGCTTCTGGTCTTGTCTTTCCCCCTTTTAGCTATCTTCCCTGCTGCCACCTGGGAAACCCATGGCCCTTCCTCACTTGAAATCCTCCCATGGCTCCTCAGAGTCAAATTCTTTGTCCTAACACTTAAGGCCCCTCAGAGTTAGAGCTCAGCTATCTGTTGAGCTTTGTCCTTTGCTCTTCTATCCACCCACTTTGGCCAAACTAACCTCCTGTTGTCCTTCCAAAGTCCTTTCCCATGCCTTGACCCTAACCCCCCTGTCTTTGATGTACACAATCCTATCCCCCATACCACTCCTCCACACCCTTGGAATATTCTACTCCTTTCCATCCATCTTTCCAAATTGTGCATCCCTAAGCCCTACTCTGAATTCTACCTGCTCTGTGAAGCCCTCTTGGCCTCTCCTGTTGGATGTGCTCTGCTATTTCTTGACTATGGCAGTTGTGATATGGGGGTTGAGAGAGACCATGGGATTTAGAGACAAAACTAAGGCTGATTCCTGGCTCTGGACTGTTGGACATCTGGGAAAAGCCCTTTAACCACAGTATTGTTCTGTTTCCTTGCTTAGGAAGATGCAGTTAAGAGATGTCTCCTCTGAGTTGTGAGAGATGAATAAAGAGATGATAGGCTCAGGGAGAAAAGGTAATGGGATAGCCCCTCTCCTTTTCCCAATGGCACTCCCTGCCCATAGGCCTCTGGTCCATAGCATACCACCAAGGAGTTATGAGGAATTATAAGGGAAAAAAGCCTGGCAGGGAACCCCCTTACCAGACAGTCTCTTTGGGTCTAGATGAACATATTTTTCCCAGCCACGCAGATGATGGTGGTGGTTTCAGGCTGCAATGGGCACCAGGGCCTGCAGGAGTCAAATAGACTGGCCTATTCAAATAGAAGACCAACCACAGGCCTCCGCCCTTCATTGGCTGGGGAGGTCTGAAGGCATCATCTTCTTCCCCAAGAAAGGGCACTTTGCTTCAGCTTCACTGGGATCTGGGAACAAGGTGTGAACTCTGGACCCAGAAAACCTATTTTTAACAGAGAACACCTTGTTCCTGGACTTAATGACCATCAGTCTTCTTGACCATGGGTCCAAGGACAGAGGATGTTTTGGGGGCTGAACACACAATCTGCATGTCTCCCTCTTTGTCTTTTCTGCCAGCCTGATCAAAGGCCACCCTAAAGCCTTACTTCTGTGTTCCTTGAGCACTGGATTCAGAGACATGGCCAAGGGATAGAGTGCTGAAGCCACTCAATTAAGCCAATAGGACAGAGCCAAATAGGAGAAATAAACCACCCCTAGATGTAAATGGGTCATCATCAGTTACAAATGACATTCCTTGACTCACAGACTCAGAGAATAGTAATGCCATGACAGTTGCATCTACTTCAGTCCCCTTTCATTGCAGCTTGCCAGACTGAGGTCCAGAAAGGGCAAGGGACTGACTCAAGATCACACAGCAATACAGTGGCAGAGCCCAGATGTCCAGACTCCAAGCCCAGGGCCCTTCCTCCCACACCCATAACCCTCTCTATAAAGCAGTGGTGGTAACTAGTGGGAGAAGCTGGGGGTGGGGCTGCAGGAGGCAGGCACTTGAAGGGAGGAATGTGGAAATGGAAAGTCTCTGGGAAGCAAAGGCCCCAGTGCTAAGTGGCAGCCCACCCTGGAGACTTCAGCCTAGCTATCAAGCTGCTTCCATTGCTGAGGATTAGCACAAACATCCCCCAGCTGGGGGCCTCCCTTCTGGCCAGCTGTGCAGGCTTTGGGTGGCGTGCCCCAGATGCGGGAGGCCCCAGGCTGGAGGCTGGACTTTCTCTTTAGTGACGTTGTGTGCTCCCCCGGCACACAGAGGGCATGGGCCAGCCTCTGGCTCATCTCTGCTGTCAGGCCCAGTGAAGGACAGTCAACACTCCTGGCTGATCAAAGCACTCCTACCCTCTAGCCCTAGGAGTGCCGGGGCCGGAGGGGAGTTGGGAGAGCCCAGATGCCATCCTGCCATGCTTTGAAGTCCCACTGCATTCTGGGAAGGGACTGCTTTGGAGTGGGACCTGTAGAACACAAACATAACAAAAATTCCTGACATGTTATGATGGAAGCAGGAAAGCCAAGTCCTCACACCAGTCTGACCAGTATTTTCACCTCTCTAGACCTTGGCTTCCTCAAATAAGCTGGTTGGACGCTACAGAGTAAGGGCCAGGCTGGCTCTTCCCTCCCATGTGATTTTCTCTGTGACTGTGATTTTCTCTTCCTTCTCTCTGAGGCCATGTGGGCAGGGAGGCCCAGGGCAAGCTGGTGGTCAGGGGTAGATGGAGTCTGGCACTGAGGACATGGTGGCTGGCATGGCTGAGAGTGGAGGCAATCCATTCATTCATTCATCATTGAACACCTACTGTGTACCTGGGAAATAAGGCACCTTAATATGTCTCTCCACCACTCAAGAGACCTGGATTCTGAATTGGCAGAACTCTTCATTGTGCGTTGAGTGTGTTCTAGAGATGAAACAGGCCCTGCTGGAAGACTTTAGGATGGCTTGCAGTCTTGGTGTAGAAGGTGAAAAACCAAGCTTGGAAGAAGGGCAGGCACCCAGGGAGGCAGCTGATATACTGCCTCTGGCACTGCTCGTCCTCTATCTCTACCCTTGCCACTTACCACTGAAATTTGGGAATCATTTCTTAAGTATCCTTGCTTCTCTACATGGGGAGCAACTTATTGGATGTTAGCAAGGTAGAAGAGGGAATTCTTTGAGCTTTCTGGCCATCTTCCCTCACAGACTCCCCTCCCTCCCTGCTGCTTCTGCAACTACTACCCAAGCTAAGTTTGATTTGTAATTGACCAAGCCGTTGGGCTTCTCTCTGTATCCCAAGAACCTTCAGGCTTTCTGAACTTGCCATGTCTCCAAACAATTTCTCTTTCCTCTCCACATGTGACTTTTAGGGTCATGTCTAGAGGAACCAAAAACAGAGCATGCTCCCTCACTGGTCATAATCACCTTAAGCCTGACCCCAGGCTAATTCAAAGCCCTGTGCATTGGCATGGAATGTCACCACAACATATACAGTGTAAGTAGGGTACCAACCCCTTCTGCCGTCTGAGGAGGGCACCTGCTGGAAGAACAATATGGCCTAGACCCCAGAAGAACAATATGGTGACTTTCCCCAGGAGAATCGGTCAGATGGGAGCTGCTTTGCTCAAAGTTTCAGAGGTTGAGAGAGACTGGTACCAGTCTGCCAAAGAGCCAGGTGTACAGGGGGCCAGTCTAGGCTGGATGTGGAACCACACTGGGGACCTACTGGTTCTGACCCCATTTCATATCTGTCCTGCAAATCCTGTGATCAGGTACAAAGGGGATCTTTCATCCTCTGCATGGCCTACCAAGATGGCAATGCCCTACAAAGGTGGGGTCTGTGGGAGAAAAGCAAAGCTGGCTTGATACATTAGGAACATTACATGACTTACTGTAGGTTATGTAAATGATAATGAGAAGAATTGGAACTCCCAGATCCTTAATGGGAAAACTAAGTGTTCTAGTGAGGACCACATTGTATCATTCCCCCAGATAGCTTCCAGGACACCCTCCTCCCCCTGGACCTCCTGCCTTGGGCCTTAACTCATTTACTCGGAACCACAGTGCATCAGAGCGTGATGCCTTAGAGAATAGTAGTCCACCCTCCCCTACACATGCTCACAGACAGACTCGTACATACACAGTACATATGAGTGACTGTACTGAATCTTAAGGAGGAAAAAGAGAATGCCAAAGATTGGCAAGTGACTTGGTGTGTTTAAAAGCAAGATCTCTGGGCTCCTCTGGCAGCCTTTGTTCTGTGTCCAGGCTGAACTGCATTCCTGTCCTCATCACCTTGTTACCCAGCCATAGCAGCTATTACTACCTGTTCACCTCTTCATCTGTTTTTAATATTGGCATTCAGGACCCAGCCTCCAGCTGTAGAATCCCCCAACCTGCCTCCTAAGCATAGAGCACACCAGCATCAGCCAGGGACCCCAAACTACTCCTGGTAAAAAAGCCACCCCACTTCTGGCCCATTTCCCCTTCTTCTGATAGCATGTGTGAAGAAGCTATTGGGACCAGAAAGAATCATGGAAAGAGATAGACCCAGGCAAGAGAGCTCAGGCTGCCAATGGAAGAGGCAGCTCCTACACCTTCCATCAAAGCCTTGGAATCCAGATCTGCAAAGGCCCCCAGGGAGGGAGTAAAGGAAGCCAAGTTGCTAAGTGGCCTGCCCCCAGCCCCTGCTGCAGATGTCTGGCTGACTGGCAAGGAGGGAGGTCAGCAGAGGACCAATACTAACCATCCCTCACATCTGGATGGTCGTGTCACATCCTTCCTATTGTCTCAGCCACACAAAAGGACAATTATTCTCCATTGGCCAGATAGAGAGAGGCTCAGAGAAGACAAACAAAAAACCTGCCTGAGGTTCCCAGCAAGTCAGTGGTGGCATTCAGTGCTATTCTGCTTCCCAAGTTGTATGTCCCTTGCATGTTCCCTTACCTTTCTGCCCAACCTCTGGGCCCAGACCTTGGGTTCCCAGATCTCTGACCCATCAGTGGGCAAAGGGATGGGCATCTAGGTTGGGAGGGACAGTAAGAGGACATGGCTGGGGAAGAAGAAGGTGCTCAGGTCCCACATGGCAAACAGCAGCAAATCTATTCCTGTCCCATTTCCCTCTTTGCCCTCTCAGCTGAAGAACTGTCTTTAGTATTTCTTGTACAACAGACCTGCTGGTGATAAATTCTCTTAGCTTTCCTTTGCCTAAGAATGTCTTCACTTCTGCTTCATTCCCTAAGGATATTTTCACTGGACATTGAATTTTAGGTTGACAGTTCTTTTCTGCTGGTTATTTCAGAACTATTGCAGCATTTTCTTGTGGCCTCTATGTGGCAGGTGAGAATTCTGCCATCATTCATCCCTAGGTCTCTTCAGACTCCAAGGTCCTGCTTAAAAGGAGTCAGGGTGTGGAGGAGAAAGAACTCTGGGTACTGGGAGTTGAACCACAGCTCTGCTATCTCTCAGTGGAGTGATACTGGGTGAGTCCTTCCACCACTCTGAGCCTCATCTTTGACATTGTTGCCATGAGACCATGGGTCACACTAAGGGCCTTTACTGTGGCCCTAACATTCTCTGAGTATCTGAGAATTATCAGACTTCCAGGATGGTGAGCTCCTAAACAAGACAGACAATCCTGGTTGGTGTGGCTCAGTAGGTTGTGCACCAACCTGCAGACAGAAAGGTCACTGGTTTGACTCCCAGTCAGGACATATGCCTGGGTTGTGGGCCAGGTCCCTCTCTCTCTACCTCTCTTCCCCTCTCTCTAAAAGTAAATAAATCTTTAAGTGAATAAAATATTTAATTTTTTTAAAAAAATAAATAAAAACAATTTTTTTTAAAAAGAGGACAGACAGGCCCTACAGACTCTGGCATCTCTTGCTCACCCACTTTCTCCTGCCCTGGCCCAGCCTGGCCTGCTGAGGCAGGGAGGGTTCTTAAGATGTTTCTGGCTTACCAGCCCAGGCCTCAAATCATGACCAACTAAAAGGAAGCCCCTGATTCCCTTTGATCTGAGTCATTGCAAATACCCGCTCAGTGGGCATTGGGCAACCACCAAGACATTCCATGTTGCCCCCTCACCCTACAATACACTCCAACTGCTGGGTTCCCCCAGACTCTCCCATGGTCTTTTGTGCCTCTGTTTTTATTTCTCTGTCCAGGAAACCCTTTCTTCCTTGTGCATTTGGCAAGGTATTGTAGAAGCAATAGGAGCTCTTTATTTCACCTTTTTATGCCTTGGTTTTTTCACCTGTAAATTGGGATAATAATAATAATAATAATACCCACCTCAGAAAGTTGTTGTGAGGATTAAACTATTTCATAATGAAGTCCTTTTTATATGATTGGTCTATGGTAGCCTTGGAAAGTGCATTCTCAGATAATAACTCATCATTGATATAGGGTGAAGATGTTGGTGAGCAAGCCAAGATAATGATACTGAATAGTTAAGGTGGGATCATATAACTACTCCTGATGTTATTAGAAGTGCCAACAAAGCTCCTGTAAGTGGTCAGGGGTGAGATTGACTATATGGTATACATGGGTTTGATAGGTCATTGGACACTATCATGTAGCTATAGGCTTACTAGTAGGATAAATACATAAGCTGTAATTAAAGTGACAGTGAATTCTAGGATAGTTAATAAAATAAGGGTAACAAATGTGATAAGAGCAGTAGTTATACTGATATTTATTAAAGCAAGAATAGACCCTCTGATTAAATGGATAAGTAGGTGCCCAGCAGTAATATTGGCTGTTAGTCATACGGCCAGTGCTATTGGTTGAATAAATAGACTAATTGTTTCAGTAATTACTAATACTGGGATAAGCAGTTTTGGGGAAATTTGTGGTAGGAAAAGCTATAAACAAGATTTGGTCCATTGTAAATACTCCATAAACATTAACTCATTATTATCATTATCATTGACACTATTATAGTGTAGTGATTAAATACACAGCCCCTAGAACCAGACTGCCTGTGTTCAAATCCCAGCTCTAACACTAGCTGTGTCACCTTAGTCAAGTCATTTAACTCCTTTGTGCTTCATTTTTCTCACCCCTAAAAGGGGAATAACAGTAGCCCCACTTCATTAGGTTGTCATGAGGATCAAGTGAGATCCACAGAGCCTAGCACATTATAAACTCTTAATAAATGTTAGCTATTCTTGTGATGATGATTATCATCACTTCATCTTCCATCCTCCTCAAGAAAGAGTGGCAGCAGGTGCCCTTGGAGGGGGGGTTTCCATCAGAACTGATACTAGGGAGTGACACCCATGTACCCAGGCAACTCCTGGGCTACCTCAGGTTCCCAGTTCTGGCTAGGAGGTGCTCATGTGAGAATTTCTACCCTTGGGAAGCCCCCTGCCCACCTCTGAGTTCCTGCATGTCAACTAAATTCCCGGAATCATCCATGGTGCTAACTCCAGCAGGCTATCTGAAGTTCCAGCAGCATGTTCTCCTGGGGCCTGCCTGGGGTGGAGTTCATCCTGCACTAGACCCCCAGATCCTAGTCATGGCTCTGCACCCTGACTTTCTGTGTGACCTTGGGTGAGTCCCTATTCCTTTGTGGGCCTCATTTTTTCATTTGTAACATGAGAATTGTGGCCAGATGGTCTGTAAGGCATCTCTCAGATGGGGAAGCCCTAATATTACTCCCTGTGGTCACCACAGAGCTAAGCTAGCCCAGTGCTTGACATTAAACATGTGATGAGTCCAATCAGACTGAAGTGAACTGATTATAGAAACAGACAAATGCCCCAACCCAGTCCCTCCCATGCTGACTGATTGTCCTATGGCCCAGACTTTAGCCGTCACTGGCTGCTCAGCTCCTCAACTTCCATAATTTAGGGGTTGAGGGCAGAGCCTTCCTTCTGCCTGGAGGATAGAGCACTGGGGTACAGGCAGGAATGTTTCTGGGTTTATTTTTGGTCCTCTAAATTGAAAGGCTGGAGGCTCTAATTTAGCTCTCCTTGCCTGTAGTGGGAGTCCAGGCTAGGGTGGCCTGCCTCAGCTGCCAAGCATGAGCCCCACACCAGACCACAGCCCAACCTCAGAGCTGCCTGTGGCTGGCCCTGCATAGCAATACTGCAGACAACAAAAGCCCCTTAACCCTCCTCCTCTAGTGGCAACCATGGTGGTGGCTGCTGATGTTTGGGGCTCAGCAGGATGGGGCCCAAAACAGGGAATGGGGTTGCTGTCAGAACACTAGGAAGGCATAGACAGTCCTTGTACCCACAGTGGCACTATCATTCCAAGAGTCTTGGCAGGGCCACATGGGCTGCATACTCTGAGTGAGGCCAGACTGAGAAAAAGTATGCCAAGTCAAAACTAAGGCCTAGGGCCTGGAGGGACCCTTGGCTTTGAGGAAGGGGCCAGCTGTTTTCCATCTACACTGAGGGCTGAGAGAGAGGAAACAGGCGGGAAAACAATGAGAACGACTGAGGGGTCAAAAGAGCTGTCTTTGGTCCTAGGCAACCTCCTGGGCCTCTAGCCTTCACCTTCCACACACCCTGCACATCACCCCACCACAATGGACATATTGCCAGCAAAGACTTCATCGCAGTATTTCTTATCTATCTATCTATCTATCTATCTATCTATCTATCTATCTCTATCTATCTCTATTTTTAGAGAAAGAGGAACAGAGGGAGAAAGAAAGGGAGAGAAACATTGATCAGTTGCCTCTTGTATGTGCCCTGACCAGAGAATGAACCCACAACCCAGGCATGGGCCCTGACAGGGAATCAAACCTGCAACCTTTTGTTTCATGGGACAGTGTCCAACTCACCAAGCATCACTGATCAGGGCTGGAGTCCTTCTTTAATTAAAACATTTCAATGGCTCCCTAGCACCAGGAGGAAATCCAACCCTCCATTTAAGTTAAGGCCCTTTACAATGTGCCCCAGTCTATCTTTCTACATCACTCCCCATACCTCTCCCCACCTCAACCACCCTATATTATGACCACCTGGCTGGCTGCTGGGTTCCCCCAGATTCTCCATGTTCTTTCATGCCTCCATTTTGTTCCCTCTGCCTAGGAAATCCTTTATCCTTTGTGCACTTGGTGAATTCTTCCTTATCATTGAAGCCCCAGCTCAAATGTTCCCAATTCTGACATAAAGTGAACTATGCCTTCTTTTGTGCTTCCACAGTATTACCATCAGAACTTTACTCATGTCACTAGCATTTATTGAACACCTTCTATATAGCAAATACTGTTCTGGGCACCAGGGTATGACAGTAAAAATGATAAGTCAGAGACCCTGCCCTCCTGGAGCTTATATGCATGAGAGGCAGATCACAACCAAGTAGTCAAATAAGTGCACAAGGTAACTTCAGACAGTAAGGTGTACAGGGTGTGCTGGTAACTGTGGAACCACCAGCTCTGGAGGAGGGGAGCCCTGGTCTACAGCATCTGCTGATTTCTGTGTCATAAATACCTCAGCATGGTGATTCCAAGCTACCATAGGGAAGCCCATGAACACTGAGTTGGTAAGTGTCAGCAAGAGGCAGCTCCAGTACACTGCTGGTACATGCCAAACATTCAGGAAAACAAGTTAATAGAAATGAGAGTAATAAGTTAATAGAAGAGAGGTGGGGGGTGTTACTAGATTAGATTAGATTGAAAGGGGAGTAGGGTCAGGGAATCCTCTCTAAAGAAGTGGCATTTAGAGGGTGACCTGAATGATAAGGAGCCAGCCATGCAAAGACATGGGGAGAGCTTTTGGCACATTGGGTTTTTCAAAGTACGATCTCTATTGAGGTATAATTTACATACAGTCAAGTGCACTGATGTAAAGTGTTACAGCTCCATGAATTTTTACGTATGTATTGATTTATGGGACCCCTCCTGCCCCAAGGGTAACTCCATAAATTGGTTCTGCCATTCTTTGAAGTTCACTTACAAAGGATATAAGTGGGGCAATGCTTTGGTGTGCTCTTGTCTGAATGTAACTTCTTTCATTCGACATAATGTCTGGGAGCTTAAAGCAGGTGGTTGCACGCCACCATAGATTGTGTTTTCATTGCTGTACAGTATTCCATCATGTGCCTGTGTACTGGTTGTTCAATTGTAATGATATGTGTTCCTGCCAATCTCATCCTCGAGCCCCAGAGAAGGCCATGTAGAACCCTGGGAACAGCCTGAGACTGGGGTCCAACTCATGTGGGTTGTACCATAGGCTTGGCCACTCCAGAGCAGGAGGATGTGGAATAAGGCATTCCCTTCTGTCCTTACATGCAAAATGAAGAGGATGATGGTGAGTTCCCCTCCAGGTGTGGCCAAGAGTTGGGGAAGTGATACACAGTGAACACCTAGGGGAGGCCCTGCCACTGGGGGTCTGCTTGACTAGGTCACCTACTCACTGGTTAGGTTGCCTCCTCTTCCTTAGCTTGTGCATGTATGTACATGTGTGTATGCATAAGCATGTATACAAAATGAGTGTATGGCTGTGTTTTCTTCTGTGAAAAGGCCTCTGAGATCACTTTTGGGATGGCTGGTATAAGGGACAGTTTTGAGGCCAGAGGCACTTCCACTGCACAGTGGGGTGATATTAGAAATGCATCCTTGCCAGGTATGGCCAGGATGTATTCAGAGATGTCCAACCTTTTGGCAACTCTGGGACACACTGGAAGAAGAGTCTTGGACTGTACACTAAATACATTGTGACATGTAATCACAAAAATAAGTCTCATAATGTTTTAAGTAAATTTATAATTTTATAGCATTAATAGCCACCCTGGGCTCCATGTGGCCCATGGGTCACAGGTTTAACACCTCCAATTCATGAGCTCTGTCACTGTCCATGGAATGGCAGGGGCAGGGCCAGTTCCATGTGCAGTCTCTGCTCCTTCCCTACACTCTGCTTGGGGAGGGAGGCAGGGCAGGGATCATTCTGTACTTTGCATTTGTAGGAACCAAGGCTCAGAGAAGTGACTTAATCAAGGTCATATAACCTGGCAAGTGTTGATGGACAGATTCAAAGCTGGCGATTTTTGACCTAAAGCCAGTAGATTGAGGACATCTTGTGGGTGTCAGGCCAGGGAACTTAGGGGTGTTCACTCAGTCTCAAGGAGACAGAATAGTTGGGCAAGCAGGTCAGGGCTCTGGCTCAGAGGAGGGCCTTGGGCCTGGTGCCATGGACTGCAGAGGGGGCTACCTGGGGAGCTCATGCCAACACGTCCCCACATAATGGGGCTCACCTAGACATCACATCCTCTATTTTCTCCCTCCACTTCCCACAAGAGAGAGGAGGCGGGAGAGGAGGAGCGCCTAATAGGAAACATGTGTCCTCAACATTCCAGCTGCAGCTTCCTGCCTGCCCGCTCTTCTGCCTGCCCATTGCTCCCCCACCAGCTTGTGCCCATGTACAGCCTTGTCCTTGGTGCTGCCACCTCTGGCCCTTCTGCACCCCCAATTTGGCCCCCTAGATGTGATGATCAGCTTTCCTGTGTGATGGACCTTTCTCCTTTATTCAGTCTCTACCTCTTTCTTTCCCTAGCCCTTTGGAGCCCCCAGCCAGGCAGGCGGAGGGCCAGGGGAGGAGCCTTCTACAAGCACAAGATCAAATGGCTACCAGTCCTAATGCTGCCACAGGAGCCCTGCATGTTAGGTGCCAGCCCCTTCTCCCTTCTTCAGCCTCATCCCCTATTTGTACGATGGCCTTATCTCCAAGGGCCTTATCAGCTCTGTGTTTCTTGCCAGGCAGCAGTGGCTAGGCATATCCAGAGCCCCATTTCCTTGATGAAGAAAAGCAGAAGTGAGTCCAGCTCAGGGCTGGGAGCAGAGCCCTATAAGGAGAGAGGAGGCTGATTGGATTCTGTTGAGGACAGAGGACTTCTAGGCATAAGATTAGCTGGTAACCCTGGGCCCTTCTTCCTGCAACTGCTCACTTGACATTCATTCAACAAATTATTATGGAGCATCAGCTTGGGACCAGGCGATGGGATGGAAGCCTTGGATACAGCAGTGGGCAAGGAAGATGTGGCTCCTGTCCCAGAGAAATTACAATAAGTCTCTGAGTCCTCAGTTAGGGTTTAAAATCCAAGCCACGTCATCCACCCCTCATTTCTAAAGACCTAGAGAAACTTGGGGCTGAATTTTCCAAGAGAGTTAAAAATGAATACAGAGCTCAAATCCTGACCACTACCACCCCACTCCCCTTGCCAAAATTATTTTCATTAGAATCCTAGCCTCACTGGATGAACTGAAAGTCACTTTAATCATTTCTAAGAGCCTGGAGATTTGCAAAGGAAGCAGAAAGGACCTAGCCCGCTCCCCTCTTCTGCATCTCACAGCATCATTCTCATCATTGACCACAAAGCAGGGATCACAGGTTGTCCCCTTACCTCATTTATTACTGTGCCTGTCTCCTGCACTGGCCTGGGGATTCCTCGAAGTCAGAGCCTGTGCCCTTTCCATCTCTGCCTTTCCAGGTCCTGGACCAAACAGACACTGAAAAGTGATTCAGTAGATGCCTGTGACATATAATCAACAGCTTTGCTCCCTAAATAGTTTTTTTCTATGTATGCCCTCAGTGCATGCACTCTAGTAGAAGGCAGCTTGGGTTTGCATTGTGCTTCCATCACTCACTAATCACAGCTTTGGGCCAATGGCTCCAACTTTGTTTGCCTTGCCTTGCTCATTGGTAAAATGGGGATGCTTGTACTATTGACTTTGTGGAGTTACTGTCATGCACCCACAATACTATCTGGTACATAGTAAGTGCTCAAACTGTGTTCACTACTGCAACCACAACTACTACTGTTTTCAGTTAAGGATGTATACAGCCATGTCTCATACAGGCTGCCAGAAGAGGATATTCTTCATATATGACCATCTGAAGGCTGGACACTAGCCTAGCTTTTCTCAAACACTCTCCTGCATAGGTCTCACCCAGGGATCTTATTAACATGCAGATTCTGACTCAGTAGGACCGGAGTTGGGCCTGGAGAGGGTGCATTTCTAACAAGCTCCAGGGCAGTGCTGAATCTTTTGGGCCAGGGACCACATGTGCAGGAACCCTTTTTGCCAATATTAACCATGAAGGAGAGCTCCCATCTACTAAAAAAGCCAGTGCAAGGCCCTGTGCTAAGTGGCTTGTATGCATTATCTCACCAAATCCTTGCAACAGAGGATATATATTGTGATTCCTATTTCACAGATGAGTAAGCTGAGACTCAGAGAAATCAAATGACTTTCCAAAGGTTATAAAGCTTGAAGTGGCTGAGGGAAGACTTGAACTCAGGCCAGGCCAACTCCTGGAACCCATTTTATCCTCATGCTGGCAGCCTCCCTGTGGCCTGGCATCCCCTAGACTCACAGCAGTTCCCAACCTTTTTGGCACCAGGGACAAGTTTTATGGAAGATAATTTTCCCATGGATGAGGGAGAGGGTGGTGGGGGGCAGGGTGGTGGAGGGGGAGAGATAGGAGCACAGAGCTCAGGCAGTAATGCCAGCGAAGCTTCGCTCACTCACTCACTGGTTCACCCACTGCTCACCTCCTGCTGTGTGGCCTGGGTCATAACAGCCAAGGATCAGTACTGATCCATGGTCTGGGGGTTGGGGACCTCTGCCCTAGAGGATATCTGTCCCACTTAGAGAGGACTGCAGCACAGCACTCAAACAAAGTGCCAGCAAAAACCACTTCTAGGGCACAGCTCCTTAGGACGTCCAAAGCATTTCCCTGGCCTTTGCAGGCTTGGTAGGTAAGCAGGACAGGGACTAGGATGCCAGTTGAAGCTGGGAAGAACTGAGGGAACTGTGAGAGGGCAAGAGACCAGGCACAAGGATAGAGGAAGTCCCGTTGGTTCCCAAGGGATGGGCCTTTGAAGGGGCCCCGTGACCCAGGAGTATTCCTCATCCCTGTGGGCTCAGAACTCCATCAAGGTTGCCATACCCATGGCCACTGACTTCCACTGGCCCAAAGCCCAAGATTCTGAGGCCTCAACCAGAGGGTTCATTTATGTGCTTGAAGTCCAATCTCAAGCCATCAAGGAGACACTGTGCTCTCCTTGGCTTCTTATCATGGATAAGGCCACAGCCAAGGCAGAGAACTTGGTACTTCTAGTGGCTCCAGGACTCAAGGCTGCTCTGTCCTGATCAAACCTGGAGACACCTCATACCTTCCAGTCCCCTGGTCATCCCCATTCTCATCCTCAATTAGGCCCATAGAAATCTTTCTTTTCACACATTACATAATGTCATGAACGTGTGCTACCTTCTTGGGTCTTTCCTGGGTCTCCTAACCTGGGACCATGGATCTATAGGGTATGTGAGAGATGAGTTTCTGGGGTCTGAGAACTGGCTGGAATTGTAGGCCAGAATGTGTGAGGATGGGTTTTCTGGGGTTGCTATCCATAGCTTTTAATGTTCAGTTACTCATTCAACAGGGCCCTAAATTCAACACGAGAGGTACAATGATGAATGAGATAGACATTCATCCCTGCCTCTAGGGAGCTTCCAGTCCCGGGAGAGTCAATGAATGAGTAAGCAAAACTCAACCTATTTCCACATGACAGGTGGTAATGTTGGGGGGCCCGGGCTCTGCCTAGTCCAGTATCATTAACTCCATAAGCTGGCACTGAAATCATTTTTAAGGTATGCCTTAGTGAGCCTCAGGGCAGGGGAGGGCAAAGGGTTTGCCCAAGGTCATACAAAAAATCAGAGGCAGGACCCAAAACAGAACTCCAGGCTCCAGGACCCTCCATGTGGGACACTGACCACCACATGTACATGGTGTTTCAGTGGGCTTGGGGCCAGTGGAGCTACAGAACAGAATGGCCATTCTGAGCCCAGGATCTCTGGGCCTGACACATTTTTTTTGTAGACAACAAAGCCACTCCCACCTTCATCCCCATTCTTCATTTATCCATTTTCAAATCAGACTGCACATGGGGGAACCTCCCCCTACAGCCTTCTCACCCTACAGGCAGCTCTTCTCTTTCTAGCCTGCTGGGTGGGCTCCTTACCTTCCTGGGGCCTCACTCCCTAAGAAGGTCCAGCTGGCAGGCCCAGCTAGGGGGACTGAGGGAGAATGGGACCCATCTGGAGGGTGCTTTCAGTGAGCCAGAGGGGCCAGCAGGGAGGGAAGAGCCCCTGGGAACAGAGCTTAGGCTGAGAGAACCCTCAGAATGGCACAGGAAGAAAAGGAAAAGGCAGGTATCTGGGTTGGCATTCACAAAAGTCTTTGGGGCCTGAAAGAACTTTGTGAGGGCAGCTTCACTCTCCCCACCTCCATCCAGAATGCACTTCAACTGTTTTGAATCTGCGCAAATCTCTCCAGTTTCCAAAGATTCTTGGATGGCAAGTGACCACTATGCCTGTCCGTCTCTGTGGCAGCATTCTCTTTCTTCTCTGGTGGCTAGTGTGGCCCAGGCCTGTGGTGATGTCTGGGAAAGGGAAGAAGTGAGGCTGTAGTTGAAGGAATCTTCTCCCTGCTTGGAAGACCTTCAGTCACATGGGGAAGATGAAGCCTGAATGATTTGCTCCAGTACACCATGGTTGGTGCTTTGGGTCTTCTGAGAAGTGAGAGAGTAAGGCTGTGGGTAGTGGACCCGGGTGAGTAATGGGACATGGAGAAGAGAGTAAAGGCTCTATGGGCAAAAGGCCCTCTCAGACCTGTGGGGCCTGATCTTGTCTGCTCAAATGCCCTCTGATGCTCAAGCCCCTTCTACTATATTTCGTCCAAATGCTGGACCACCCTGCCTTTCTACTTCCAGAGGCAGGAAGCTCAATCACTCTGAAGAGAGAGATCACCTCAGGATAGCCCTAACTCTAAGAAAGTTCTTTCTTGAATTGGGATGAACTTCACTTCCTTGTGGCTTTTGCCCATGAGTCCCAGTGCTATCTCCTGGGGCCATCTACATCCTGTCTTCTCCTTCTGCTCTCAAAAAGCCCCTTAGAGGTCTGAGGCATCACCATTACCATAACTCCTGAGTCTTCTCCAAGCCACACAACTCTTTCAACTGTTCCTCATGAGGCCAGGGCTCCAGCTTCCTCTCCTGTCTGCTTTGGCCTTCCTGGCCATGGTCCTGTGCATCTGGGGCTCCCTTAATATGTGGGGCTCAGAGCTGACACCATATTCCAGGGCAGGCTGTCACCTCCTTGTTCTAGAAATTTCTATGCTCCTTACGGGTATAGGCGAAGTCTCGTTGGACTTATTTGGAAACAAATAAGTCCTGCCCTCTGCTTCCTGTCCTCTCATCTGTTTCCCCTTAGCCAGCCTGTATCTGGGGGTTGAATTTTAGGATCCCAGAATAACATCTAATATTTCTACCAGTAACATTTACTTTGTAAGGTTTAGTCCCTCCTTGTCTGTCAGGAATTTTTAGAAAATAGACTCTGAAGGTCGATGAAATTAGCTCTCCCACCTAGAGTTAGGCTCATGCTTCAAATCTGATTAGTGAGCAGCTATGCCTGCTCATGTGCCACCAGCCACTTGTCTCTGCGAATTTGTCCTGAAACACCTAGTCAGATGCCAAGAGGTGAGAAGTCAGCTGCCCCCACACTGTTCTGCAGCTCCGAGAGCCTGAAGGAGGCACTGAGTAAGTCCAGGAGTTGATTTTGGACCCATGGACATAGGGGTAAAATATCAAACACTCCACCTGGCCAGCACTAAGCCAGATAGCCTTTCTGGAGGCTTGTTAGAGGTTCTGAGTATGATGTGGGGGGGGCACTGCAGAGAACACCCAAAGACATCAGTCACTGCCTCTACCCTCTGGGACTTTCAGTCTCACAAGCAGAAAGACAAGATGGGTTCCTAAGACAATGAAGTGGGCTGAATGAATAAGGTTCCCCCAAAATATTAGGTCCTAATACCTAGAACCTCTGTTACCTTATTTAGGGGGAAAGGGATCTTTGCAGATTTGACTTAGTTAAGGATTTTGAGATGGAGGATTACTCTGCATCATCTGGGTGGGCCACAAATGTCATCACATTATGAGAGGGAGGTGTCCTTATAAGACAGACATCAAGAGAAATTTGACACAGAGAGAAAAAGAGAAGGCCATGTGACCATGAAGGCAGAAATTGGAGTGATGTAGCCACATGCCAAGGAATGTTGCCAGAATCCACTAAAGGCTGGAAAAGACAAGAAACAGTCTCCCCTAGTGCCTCCTCAGGGATCGTGGCCTTGCCAACACCTCAAATTCAACCCAGTGATACTGATTTCAGAGTTCTGGCCTTCAGAACTATGTGGAAATTCATTTGAATTGTTTTAAGCCACTAAATTGGTGGCAAATGATTACAGCAATCTCAGGAAAGGAAAGCAAGCGATAAGGGAGACCAGCAGGCAGGTGAGGAGTCTAGGCTAAAGATCAGGGAGGCTGGGAAACTGGTGGCTACAAATCTCAGGTTTCCTGAAAGGGTAGGCATGGAGCTGTGGCCACATGGGTGACAGTAGAAATACATAGGCGACAGGTCTCTCTGGGCTGTGGAAATGGGCAGATCAAGGCTGCATGACAAGAGGACACTGGCTGCAGAAGGAAAGGGGGTCAGGGTGTGTATGCACATGTGTAAAGACTACATTCTGCCAAGCTGCCACTTCACCTCCCTCCCAAGGAGAAATGAGCAACACCCTCCATAACCAGACAGGTGGCCCTTTGCCATGGTGGAAAAAAACCCCAGATGTGGGGTCAGACAGATGTGGTTCTGGATCCAGCATCCCCATGTAATAGTGCCTGATGCCTCCCTGAGCCGCAGTCTCCTGGTAAGTCAATGTGTATGTTCATATTGGCGTCACTTCCAAGGACATTATCTCATTGCCCAGCTTCTCTTTGTTGCTTCAATTCTTCTTGTCTGCTGGGTGTTCACACAAAAGAATGGGTTACTTCATTGAATACAAAAGGATCTAAGGGGGGTTGGGAATGCCAAGACATGCCACTCCCCATCTCAGGATGTGGTGCACAATGGGCAAGATCATAGTGCTCTGACTTTGACTCTGTGCTTAGTGAAAGCCATGGTCCTCCTGCTTGCCTGCAGAGCTGGACGGCCAGGGCAGATGCCCTCCTCCCGATTGCACCTGGTTTCCCTCCTCATCCCTCTCTCTGTCCACAAACCTGCCCAGCTCCCAGGCAGCCATGGGATGGTGGTGCAAAGCAGAGCTGAGCCTGGCTATTTATAACATGGGATGTGATAAACACTTCAGAGGGGTAATTCCTGATAGGTCAAATTCGATGGAGATCACAAAGGCAATTATTATAGATCTTCTGAGTGCTCTACTATCTTCTTGCAGTGAGGCTTCCCAAAACATGTGTGAGCAAGTCTTTCATTAGAGCAGACATGTATACTTCACAATGACATAATCAGAAGGTTTCAGGTGGACAAGCCAACCCTCTGACACCCCATAACCCACCGGCTCCCTCTAGAACACACGTGTGGTGAAGGGCTCCTCCAGGCCTCTCTTTGTCAGCCAGATGTGTGACCCTGGGAAACTCCTGTGGGTCTCTTGCTTTCTCTGCACTTTGGCTTCCCCTTCTGTACAATGGGGACATTAACACCTGGCCCACAGGCTAGTGCGAGAAGTCAGTGAAAAATTGAAATCTCTCAATCTGGTCTCCAAGTACGCAAAGTCATTTGGAATCCTAGGGTCCCTTTCCCCTCTTTGGCCCACAACAGGTAAGAAATTTGGCTCCTGATTCATCTGGCCTACCCTCCCTCATACCACACTCTCCCCGCCACGTGCTAATGCTTGCTTTCTAATTTACTAGGCTGTTAATGGGCCTGCACAGTGGTAATCGTCTCTTGCCAAGGGTGAAAGCTATCTGCCCTCTACAAGGCTCATGCTTCTCTCTTCTTCCAGGCCCAAGTGCCAACACCCATTGAGCTCCAGAGTTGGCCCTTCCCACCATGGTGGAATCTTTTGTCTGTACAAATGCCCAAGACCAACTCCCAAAGCCTGAAAGCTGGCAGCCCTTGGAGCCTGGCCCTCACTCCTCTGGCTGTCATAACCTGGCACACAGGGGCCCAGCAGGCCTGCCTGCCTACTTTGTTCAGGCGAACTGGGAAAAACTGATGACTGTCAGAGCCTGAGGTGGCTAGGAAGCTGAGAGAAACCCCACCCCAATTGCACCTCTCCCCCATAGTTTGACTGTTCTCTTCACACGCCCTAAATCCCTGGCCACACCCAGCCATTCACTCTGCCCTTCCCATCTCCAGGACTTGATCTGTGCTCTTCCCTCACCCTCTGCTCCATCTCCATGAGATAGATCCCCAGTCACCATTTTGACACCCTCAGTTAGAGTATATCCTACTCTCTGAAGGAGATCCTCACCAAGACCATACTCCCAGGGACTTGAATGTCATCCCCTCCTGGTATCAGAGAGCAATGTGTCTGGGCTCTCTCTGGTCCTCTGTGGCCATCCTGGAGCCTCACCCAGAGGAGATGCCTTGGGACACTTTGCCCAGTGCAATGGAATTGAACAGTAGTATTAGGGTGGTCAGAGGACAGTGAGGTGGAAGGAGTTTCCTCCCTTAAGACCAAGCAGAGACTGATCAAGGAAGGGGGGCCTCCTTTCTGTGGAAGAAACAGAAGCAGCAGGCAACACAGGGTCAGATGTTATCAGAGGACACTAGAAGAGACAATTATAGGCAACTGTGAGGGTATTCAGCAAGCACTTAAAGAGGCCTATCAAGGGTCCAGGAACACCTTTGCTGTGTATGTGGCAAGGGGTCTGTTCTAATCTGGCGGATAGAAAACAAGCCCCGGAATCAGAAAACCACCACACAACCAACTATGTGACCTTGACAGAGGTCATCTGGCCTCAGTGAGCCTCAGTTTCTTCATAGATACAATGGGGATAGAAAGCCTTACCTCATAGGACTGTTGCAAGAAGTACATGGTATGATAGGAGGACCAGGTGAGAGCACCTGTGTAGAAACACTTGGCATTCCTTAGGCACACAAATAAACTACAAATTTCTTCTCCCTCCAGCAGCCCCCAGGAACTCATAGTCTGTTTGGGGGTCCTATCCAGCAGAACCCAAGTAGTAGTAAGTATTGAGAGCCATGGAGTTGAGTAATGAGATCTTAAAGGAACATTTTATGAGAAGAACAGCATAGAAAGAAACAAGGTTGAATGACTGCAGCATAGCCAGAGATTAGACATTGGGAAGAATTCCCAGATGATGAGGACTTAAAAACAAGGAAGCTCTAGAGAGGAAGCATTCTCTAAGGACTTGACAGCTGAACCATGTAGTATGAAGGAACCGGCCATGAGAACTAGAGGAAGAGTGTTTCACACAGAGGAAATAGCAAGTGCAAAGGCCCTGAGGCAGGAACCAGCTTTACAGGGTCAAGGCACAGAAGAGATGAGTGCAATTGGAATACAGTGGGTAAGGGTAGAAAGACCCCACATGAGGCCAGAGGAGTCAGCAGGGGCAGACTATGGTGAGTCTTCAAGGCCATGGGTAAGGACTTCACATTTTACTCTGAGTGACATGAGGAGTCCTGGGAGGGCTGGGAAAAGGAAAATGACAAGACTGACTTAGCACTGTAGCAGATCACCCAACCTTTGTGTGAATAACAGTTGGCAGAGGACACAAATAGAAGCAGGGAGACCATGAGGAGGTTTCTGCCATGATCCAGGCAAACAGTGATAGTGGACTAGGGGTGGGGGGCAGTAGAGATGTGGAGAAGTGTTCAGTTCCGGGATTTATCTCGAGATGAAGATGACAGGACTTGCTAATGAATTAGAATAAGAAACAACACTTACTTAGCATCTATTATATGTGCAGCCACCATCTCACTGAATCCTCCCACCTACCCAGTAAGGTCAGGCTGACTTACCTCCATTAGACTGAGGAGGCTCAGAGAGGCAAGTGGATTGTCCAAAGTCACACAGCAAGGAAGTGGCAGACTGGAAGTAGAAGTAGGTCTACGTGGTTCTGAAATTCATGTGCCTTTCCTCACACTGTAACCCAGCAGGCCTGGGCTCAGCCAGGCTTTGGATCCTGCTTGCCCAGAGATCAGTTCCCTAAAGAGGAGTCTCCTGCTACTGCTGTGTTCTAACTCTGGCCTTGAGCCCTGCTCTGTCTACCTCATTCCCCTCCCTCATGCCTGAGGACAGCCACGCCTGCAGCTGAAGGGGAAACATGTTCATCTATAAAATGCAGCAACAGCCCATGTCATGAGGACAAAATGAGACACTAAATAAGATGTCCAGAGCTCCCTGCCTAGCTCTCTCCCCTCTTCCCTCTTAGCTGTTGGCTCCATCTGGGGCCAAGATGCCCAGTGAGCTGCTCTGGCTTCCCTGGTGCTCACTTCTGTACCCCAGCCCCTACTCAGAACCAGTAACCTTAAGAAGGGCCCAGTCAGGCTCTGTTTCTCCTGTTCTTACCATCCATTCCCTGGGGACCAGGCAGATGGGATGAGTCCTATCCTGCCAAAAGGATGTAGATGAGAGAAGAAAATCTCATTTCCTCTGGCATGATGCTTTTTATCCCTACTACAAGCAAACATAACTGACACCCACTCTGTGGGGGCCCCACAAACCCCTCTGGGGAAACAGTGAGGGAGCAGAACATCCACCCACCTCCCCCTCTCATTCCAAGCCTCTGGGTCTCCTCCCATGAAGCTCAGGAATGTTCCCTGCTAAAAGGAAGTGTGGGTTGGCTCTAGCACACCACTCTCATGGTACACTCTGAGAAACTGAAGCAGAGAGAGAAGGGACTTGACCAAGAATGCATGGCTAGGTAGTCAAGGCCAGAAATGTAGTCTTTCGGAGAAGTTGCTTTTGCATCCAGTGTGTGCCTACAGCCCAGCCAGTACACACCTGGCCTATGATTGTGGGCACCCCGCTTGTATCTGCTATGCTACCCAAGGGCCCCAGGCAAGGGGGCTTGGCATATCTGTGTTCAGAATCTGTCACAATCCCCTGTCCTTAGGACACTAGGTTCCATCCTAGGTCACCCCAGAGGAGGGGCTCATTCACCAAACTAGGTGAGCCCAGGGCCTAGAAGACCATGCTTGCTGCCACCCTCTTGCATTGGCCACCCACCTCCCTCTCTGGGGACTGGTCTCTCTCCAGGTTACCAGGCACACTCATTCTGCCCTGTCCTGACAGCCCCATCATTGACCCCAACCAAGGCCCCCTCCCACTGCAGCCAGGAAGAGCAGGAGGGCACACAGAGGCCACGAGGAAACTTGTGGTACGCTGGCCCTTCTGGACCTCACACTGGCGAGCAAGAAAGAGGCCATGGCCTCTGGGGGTGAGGGAGCCAGTGCAGGATTATGGGCTCCTCGCTCGGAAATGATTGGTCGTGACAAGCTCACTGCAGGAACAAAGCCATGTGAAATTGACCTCATCACCAGCGATCAGATCAGATTGTTTAGTGTGAGGGGAATGTGAAGGGGATGTTCAGCTGGGCGATGACCTACTTAGGGCCTTAAAGAGGCAGAGCAGCTGCCCCGCTCTGGGGAGGAGGAGGCCCCTACTGAGCTGCAGGTGGAGGAAGACCCATTCCCAGGCAGGCTCTTGGCCTCTCCTTGGGCCATCTATCATCCCCTAGAGTACCATGGAGGAGGGTCCAGCCTCACAGGACCCAAGGAGAGTGACAGAGGGAGCCAGAGCAGGGGCCAAGTGCAGAGTTTCCACACCTGTCCAAGGAGACAGAGCAGAAACTGGAGAAACCCTGAGGCTAGGAGTTCCGCAGGCCCTAGGGGACAGGAGCAGACCTTAATGATTTGTGTGTTTGTTTACTCTGTTTCAGCCATTATTCTGAATGCCCATATTAACTCAAGTAATCTTCAAACCACCCTGTATGGTGGATACTATTATGATGCTCATTTTATAGACGAGCAAACTGAGACCCAGACAGGCTCACGTTACTGGCCCAAGGTTACAAAACTGCTATGTGTCCATCTGGTCCTGGAGTCTATGCTGTTAACTACTGTATTCTATTGCTTCTCTTTAGCTGACAGGGAGGACCAAATGTGGTAGGCCAGATAAAGATACCACTAGGAGGAGGTAGCCTGGCCCTCTGAGGCCTTCCTTTCCCACCAGGCCCCAGGGACCCCAGGAGCCCCAGGGGCCTCAGAGACTAGAGCAGGGAAGAGGGGCCTGTCAGGAACTTCAGGAACAGGTGCCTGCTTTCTCCTTGGATCCTGTTTCCTGACACTTGCATGACGAACAGAAAGAGGAGGGGGAGGAAAGGGACATGTGGCCAGCCGGGCAGAGCAGGCCCCTTTCTGCCAAGCTGTGCCTTAGGGAATATGACTCCTGCTGCCTGAGGGGTACAGAGGGGATGCCAGGAGTGGGGGCACAGCTTCTGGTGGGGCACATGATGTTAACCCTTTTGTCAGTGATATGATATTAGCATAGGACCTGGCATGGAGGTGGAGGGCACCCACTACTGTGCAGTGAATAGCAAAATCCACTGAGGGCAGGCCAGAGCAACAGCTGCAGCATGAAAGCTCCTGGTTGGTTGCTGGGAAGAGTTCCAGGGAGTCCAGTAATCTCCCCTTGAGGGCTCGAGTCATAGAAGAGACCCCTGCTACCCCAAGGGGTTAGGAAGCACCTGAGGCCAGTGCCTGAGTGGCATCTTTTATGAGGGGCTGCATGTGTGACAGCTCTGACAGAAGCTAAGGGGTAGGTGTGCAACCAGTGAGCCAGCCCAGGCCCATGAGAGCTGACAGGACCTGAGTAGAGCCCTCAGCCTATTCTCCTGGGGGTGTGCAGGTGAGAGGAAATCCTGCTGCTCCCCAGTCCCAAACATTGAGTACTCTGTGCCTCACTTTGTATAGGGCAGCTAGTCCTAAATAAGCCCCCATGGCAGGCCTTTCTACTTTCTGGCTCCTTTCTTCCTGGTTCCATGGGCACCTGGGAAGTGTCATCAAGGGCCTTGGAGCTCAGGCAGGGACGGTTCAGCCTCCCTACTTCTCCAGCCTGCTTTCTAGGTTCCTTCCTGTCTTCTTTAGGTCCTCGGGTTGGGCCAATTTCCATCCACCACCATGCCCCGCCTCTTATCTCAGGCTGAATTTCTCAGATATGACCTGTTAGGACTTCATATCCAACTAGTGGCCCCTCCCTGGGACAATCCTGATGCTCATACCAACTGCATTTCCAGTCTGGTTTGGCTGAGGGTGTCCTCTCCCAGCATGCAATGTAACCATTCTGAGCTGGAGGGATTCTTGTTCTTTCCTGAGGGCCCACTTTGAAAAGATACAGGCAGAAAGGAGCCTTATTTCTCTGGGGAGACATGTGAAGGACTGTCAAAAAAAAACAAACCCGGGGAGCACAGTTAGGACCCATGAGTGGCAGCCACAGGGATAGAGATTTCAGTCCACTTCAGAGGACTTCCTGTTGGGTTGAATCGTTCTGCAAGGGAATAGCTGTCTCAGGGCCTAGTGAGACCCCCATCCCCAGAGGTATGTAAGTAGAGGCTGACTGGACAACAATGAGAGATGCTGTAGAGGGCCAGGGAAAGTAGAGTGGGACTATGCCATCCCCATGTACCTCTCTGGGTTGATCTTTTTTTGGTTGCTGCAACAACTACAGCCCATGGGGATGTTTGCCCTCTGGTCAGCTCTCCCCGCCAGAATATCTGTGAAAGTTCCCAAGGTTAAAAACAGAGGCAAAAAGGCTAAGAGAAAATGCAAGGATGGCTACACAGGGAAAGAGAGGAAGAAAGGGAGAAAAGAAAAAATGAGAGAGAGAGAGAAAGGGAGAGTCTGAGAGAGAAATTAGAAAATGACAAACGGCAAAGGGGACAGAGAAGAGCAGAGACCTGGACAAGAGAAAGGAGAGAAAGAGGGAGGGGGAGGCCTCAAGCCAGAAGCAGGGGGAAGTCAGAGACAGAACTGCTGTGGCTCCAAGCTCCCTTGTGTCTCCTAGCAGCCGTGAGGCTACTGGAGGAGACTTATTCCTCACTAATGCTAACCGAGCAACCTGTCCCCTGTCCTTACTTCGAAAGCAAGGGCAGCTGTGCCAGCTCTATTGGCTAGGGCCTTGAGGCCAGAGGGCCCTATAGGTGAAGCCTGGTCCAGGCTACTAGGTCCTCTCCCCTCCTCTGCCTTTGGGAATAGAGAGACTTCCAGGGGAGCACCAGCAGCCCCAGGACCCGGAAAGGCAGGAGAAGACTGGGGGAGGTAGTCTGTGCCTCCACACCTCCATCACTGGGCAAAGGGAACAGCTGGGGTTCTGGTGGTCCTAGGGAGCAGAGTTTCAAAGTCTGACACAGTGGCTATTTCTGTGATCCTGTGTCCTTGGCAGGGGACACGTCTCTGTAGCCCAAAGGGGAGAATTCTGCTGTGTTACTTTAAAGAGCCAAGTATTCTAACAAGGCTTTTATTCACACTTTTACATAAGAATGTTTTCCATGCTTCTGTCTTAAGAATTTTTGCGTAGCTATGTAGTAATGTCTATAGCTATGTAACTCTATATCTAGAATATTTATGTATTTATGTATCTCTATATCTATTGACCCACACATCTCCAGACCAGTATCTATATATTTGTACATCCTTTGCTACATATCTCTGTAGCTCTGCATTTATCTATGTGTCTCCCTTTGTGAGAGACTGATGGAGATCTGGGGGGTGGTGGTAAGAGCCCCCTGCTTCCTCACCTGGCCCTCTCCACAGCCACAGCATGCCTCATGCCAGTTGTGTGATGCCTGCCCTCTTGCCCCTCTTTACCACTGGACAGTGGCTGTCCTGGGCCTGGGCTAAAGGGTTACCATAAGGAAACTGGCCGAAGTCTGGAAGGCCACCATCATAAGCCAGGAGCAGCTGCTTTGCCTGCATCTGTTAGGGGTGAGGGAGACACAAGGGCAGGAAGAGACTTGTGGGGAAATATAGAGGGTAGGAGCCCTAGGAATGTGAGAGCCACTAAGCAGTTGTGAATGTTAATAATGGAGAGAGCCCTGGCTGGTATGGCTCAGTGGATTGAGTACTAGCCTGAGAACCAAAGGGTCACTGGTTCGATTCCTAGTCAGGACAAATGCCTGGGTTGCAGGCTGGGTCCCCAGTGGTGGTGCACAAGAGGCAGGAATGCATCAGTGTTTCTCTCCCTCTCCTTCTCCCTCCCTTCCCCTCTGTCTGAAAATAAAATAAATTTTAAAAATAATGGAGGGAGATCATCACATGAGTAGTAGCCCAACACTACCAGTCTCTTGCTGTGGGATCTAGGACAAAGTCCTGCCCCTCTTGGGAACTTCAGGGTGCCCCAAATCATGGATTCTTATCACTATAGCATTTTTAGCATACCGACCCAGTATGTCCCAGGTATTTATTTACACATGTCATGCTGGTTTTTTTAAATAGACTCTGGATGCAGACTGTGAGTGTGTATCCTAGCCCTTCCACTGGGCAAGTGGTTTGAGGCCTCTGGCCCTTAGTTGCCCCTGTGGAAAGTGGAAATGGGAGTACCAGTCACCACCACCAAGCAGTCTTGAGGGCCTGGGACAGAGAGGACATGTGCTGCTGTTAGTACCCATGTATGACTCCACTGATGGATGCCGTGGCTCACAAATTGCATATTGAATGTTGAAACTGTTAAAAGATGAAGTAAAAAGAAATAAAATACTCCATATATTTTAATATTTTCCTCTCACTCCCCAGTGGGTTGCTTAGCACACTTCGTCGTAACTCTTCTAGAATTTGCTTAGTTAGGATCCCTTCTCTGGCTTTCTGACCCTGACTCCACCAGGGAAGCCTTACTTTGATGTTGGCCCCCTGAGATGACCACGAGGTCCACCTGGACCTAGGCCTACCCCTTACCACACCACCACCCTGAGAGATTCCACATCTCTCCAGGAGTCTGCTCCCACCAGGTGGGGTGGGGGGAGCTGAAGGTCCAGAGAGATCCCCAGTTCCTGAGGGCCAGCACAGTCCAGGGACCTCACCCACAACCCGCAGGGTCTGCTGCCCACACCCCAGGCCCCTGGGTTCTACTCAGAGAACTACTCTGGTTCTACCCAGAGCCCAGGCTCAAGTAGCTCCTTGCTCTCTTCCTCACCACAGCCAACCTCTCAGCCATTGAGCAAACAAGCCAAGCTCAGGGCTCACAGTTGTTTACTGAATTGATAATAGTGAGAGGTCACCATTACTGGGCACTTGTGTACTTTCTAAAGCACCTCACCTGCATCATCTCTTTGAATCTTCCCAAGGATACTATGGAGCAGAAGCTCTTATCCCAATTTGCCTGATGCTACACAGCTAATCAGTTAGGGACCAGGGAAAGTAACTGCCCCCAGTCTGTCTGGAGAGCAGCCGCTTCAGGACGCTGAATGAACAAGTGAGGAAATGGTTTTTCCATCCCCCTTCCTGCTCTCCCAAGGCACCTGCTGTCCCCTCCCTGAATTCTGGGCTTGCTCTGACCCCAGCCCCAGCTCCCCCACTCTTTATCTCTGCGTGTCCCGCTCAGTGGGTCTTCGACCTCTGGCCCCAAGCCCAAGACTCCCGTCGTCCTTGGTCCTCGCTCCTCGAAGGTCTCTTCCTAAGAGCCCCGCCCCTGGCAGCAGGACCGCAGGTAATCCCCTCCCCCTTCCTGCTCCCGCTGCTCCAGCCCCTTCCAATTAGCGGAGTCTCGGATCCCCTCTGCTGGGAATGGCCTCCCCCCCCCCCCCCTGGGCGCCCCTCCCCCATTTGGCTCCCACGTGGGGAGCCCCGCTCCCAGGCCTGGCTGCCCCATTCACAGAGCCCTCCTCCATTGTCCTCGGCCCGTCACTCACGCAGGGCATTAGCATTTCTAAAGCCCACTTCTCCTAGTCGCTGCTTTGGCCTCAGCCAAAAAGGGGCTCACTTTGAAACAAGTTTTGGGAGGGGGTGATTCCTAGGGGGCTAAAACAACTTACCTTTAGGTCCTTAACTCTTTGGGCCTCAGTCTGTGTTTGCCTACGAAAGGGGGAGAACTGTTCTCCCTAGTTAGGAGGCTTAGGACACCTGAAATTTCTCAGCCCCAAGAGCTGTTAAGAAATGGGGCTGCCTCTTGGGACCCTAATATATCTGCTTGTTCCTTCCTCCTGGGTTTCTTGGGCCCTGATGCCTGGGCCCTGCCGCCTGGACCCTGCATTCCCCACCCATGTGCCAGGGGAAATACGGAGTTTTGGCAAAACTGGTTTTCCCTGCCCTAACCCAAGCACCCTTTGTTAAGGCCCTGGCAGGATGGGGCATGAATGGGGGTGACTTCTTTGCCCTGGCATCTGAAACCTGTCTTAACAACTTGGGTGGAGAGACAGCGCCACCCAGTGGCATTTTGGGCTCTATGCCAATCTTCCCCAGGGTGGGTCCTAGCCTACCTGGTGTCTGGACCCCCAACCAGGAGTCTCACAAGGCAAACCCTTTTTACTTGTGGAACTTCATTTGCATTGGTTTAGCAGCTTCAAATCCAAGCCTAAATAAAGAACGGAGGTTAGAGTTCGGAGCGGTGGTTAGACTTCCAACCGGCTCTGCTCACCCTTGGCCCCGCCCCCATCATTCCATTGGCCTGGCAATGGCTGTTTCTCCAGGCTCTGTTGCCAGTGGTCAGGCCTTTTCCTCCCTGGGCCTCAATTTTCTCCATCTGGAAAATGGTAGAATATTTACTGGTCACCCTCTGCTTTTCCTGAAGGGTTGGGGAAATTCGTGGGGTAAGGGGGAGGGTGTAGCTCTAAGAGCCAATCCTCCAAGTCAGTCATCCCCTACCCCCACCCTGACTTGAGAATAGGCTCTGGCCCCACTTCCCAGACCCAAATCCTAGACTTCCAGCCCTGCCTGGAAACCCAGGAGGACTACTGACCAGACCCTCCGAATACCAGGAACACCGGCTCCCACCCCTCCCCAGTGCTTGCTTTCTTCCGTTCCTACCCCTGGTTCTCTGTATTCCTGCTTCCTACCCTCTCTCCTGCTCATTCTTCTGTGTGCCACAGGATGCCTGCATTTTTCTTTAAGCCTGGTAGAGAGCACAATGAGGTAAGAGTAACCCCTGTCTCAAATGAAATGCCCCCTCACCTCATTCTCCTCTGGGGCCCGTTCTGAACCTACTCTTGCTGAATCAGCCCCAGAAAGCTCAGATGCTTCTTCCCCATCCCCCTCCCGGCATCCTCCTGCGGGCCCTCCCTCAATGTGGGCAATGGGCTGCAAGGTCCCTCTGGCTTGAGGAGAGAGGAGAGGCGGATTGGGCCTGAAGCCTCTTATGCCTGGAGTCTGTTTAGATCTCCGGGAAAATTGGAGTGATGCAGAGAGCAGGGGCGAGGAGGAGGCTTGGTCCGGGACAAAGGAGCGGAGAGGCTCAGCTCTAGTGTATACTGTGGCCTCTAACAGGATCCAACTGGACTTTTTCCTGGTCAGGAAGGGGGAGAATGAAAGAGTGCGAGCAATCTCAGCAACAGGGATCCACAGCTGGGCTCTGCCTTTCCATTTCTGCTCTGAGGAATTACAGGGGCTCCAGGACCACTGGGTATAAGTGCTGGGAGGCATGTTCAAGGGGTACCCCCATCCCAGAACAGTTCTACTTGGTCTCTTATTTTTATGACACTTCCAGATAAGATTTTGAATACAAAAAAAAGTATTCTGCTACCCCAAAAAATCTGTAAAAAAACCCTGATTTAACCCCTCTGTACAATTTACAAAGGGGGAAATGGAGGCTCAGAAAGGTAAATTAAGGTAGCTCTGGTACCTAGTGTATGGCTCTACACCCACAAAGTCCTCAATAAACATTTGTAGAAAAAGCAATTGAATGCCATGAAATTCTCAAATAATTTTAAAGCATAACCAAATTCATTTTCACTTTACATGTAGTGTGCTACAAGACCTGCCACCTTTTTTAAGAAACTTGTCACACAAGCAACAACAAAGAAATTTGGAAATTTGCTCAAATACAGAAAATCACCTAAAATTATAGTGAATTCTCTTAATTGAAGCATAAGTGAAGGGGCAAGTCATAAAATTGGCTAATAGTCTTTATCTCTGTCCAAGGCAGGATGTGTGCATATTCTTGAGTATATTTTGGTTCATTTCCACCATGGGTTTAACACTACCTTGCTGATGTTTGACGTGAAGAAATCAAAGAGGAGAAGCCTCCTCTCACTTTGAAGTTGAAATGTAAAAGGCGTACTCATGAACACAAAGGTATGCTCACACTTCAAAGGGTAGTTTGGTACAGCTGGGCTCCTCATTGTCCCCAAGCCAGTATTCTCAGCCCTCTCCCAGCCTCCATGGACCATGATGCACCACAGAGCAAAGCCTGTGGATGCAAATAGCATGGATTCTTCATCATCATCTGCAGACAAGATTTAAACCTGGGGCCACTTCCTCTCTCCAGATGTTGGTGGGCTCTCAGGAAAGGCATCTAATGTTAGAAGCTTCTTGAACAGGACACGATGATCAAGAGAAGCCATCTACCAAAAATAGGATTGCATGTTCCAATGGCAAATAGAAATAATTGGTAGGTTAGGCCCAGGTTTGAATATACATGCCCCTCTCAGCTTACCTCCCTATGCTGACTCTCATTGAATATGACTTCAGGCAAGCTCCTTCTTGAGCCCTCAGTCTCTTCAATGGTAAAAAGGGAGTTAAGAGTGAAGCATATATCAAGAAACACTACTCACAGAATGGGAGAAAATATTTTCTAATTAGAGTCTAGTAGTATCCAGACTGTGTAAAGAACTCTTACAACTCAAGGATAAGATGACAACCCTGTTAAAAATGGGCAACATAAATTGGGAGATGTAGACATTTCTCAAAAAAAGGTTTACAACTTGTCATTAGCACATGGACAGATGCTCAACATCATAGTCTTTAATGAAACACAAAATAAAATCACTTGATATCCACTAATGGGTAGAATAGCAAGTGTTGGTGAGGATGTAGAGAAATTGGAATGCGTGTTCATTGCTGGTGGGAATGTAAAATGTAGAAAACAGTCTGGCAGTTCCTCAAAAAGTTAAACAGAGAATGACCATTTGATCCAGTAATTCCACTCTGGAGTATATATCCAAGAGAAATGAAAGCACATGAACACACAAAACTTTATACATGCAGGCTCATAGCAGCAGCATTCATAATATCCAAAAAGGTGGCGGGGGTGGGGGGAACCAAAAGTCCATCAAATGGTGAATGGATAGACAAAATGCTGTATATCCATATAATGGAATACTCTTTGTCAATAAAAAGGAATGATGAACTGACGCATGCCAGAACATGGGTGCACCTTGCAAACATGATGTTGAGTGAAAGAAGCCAGATGCAAAGGGCACATAGTCAATGATTCCATTCATATAAAGGTGTCCCAAAGAGGCAAATACATAGGCAGAAAATGAATCTGTGGTTGGTAGGGGCTGAGGGTGAGGGGGGATGAGGAGTGACTGCTAATGGGTATGGGGTTTCTTTGGGGATGATGAAAATGCTCTGAAATTAGGTGGTAGGAATGGTTGCACATAAACCACGGAATTGTACATTTGAAAAAGGTAAATTTTATGATATGAGAATTATATCTTTTTTAAAGAGTGAATTATATAGCAGTAGTTTACAAATCACAACTAATCCAGAACTATCCTGTTTCCTGGTGGTTCCAGGCCTGAAAATCTATCCTTTTAACATGCCCCTGGGGTAGTTCAGATGTAGCCAGGGTCGGGAACCACTGGACCAGCTCTAGCATTCTAGATCCCTGCCTGCATCTATATTGAAAGGTACACATAAAAAGCTCCACACAGCTCCTTTTTCCAGGGGAGTTGGCCCCTCTCGGGTTCTGCACGCTGAAACAACCAGACCTCACACCCCAAGAAAGACCTGTCACATTAGCCACAGAAACAGACCCTTCTTGTACTCCAGGGGCCACAGGGGGTTTTCTGACCTCTGAAGCAGGTCTGCTGGTGTTGGCCTTCCCAGGTGTGGGGAGGGGCTCTTTACTCCTCCTCCTTTTCCTCCAGGGCCTCCCTCAGCAGAGCCTGAGATCCATCCCTCTGGTCTAGGGGTGCCACTGCCAGGCCTGCTGGGCAGGCCATGTGTTAAAAGAACTCAAACCCCACTGGGGGATCTGGCAGGGGAGGGGGGCTGCAGGGATGACCCTCAGGTGCCTGGGAAACCACATGCCTGGGGAAGTTTGGCTCTGGTGCCTGGACCGGACTCTGAGGAGGGAGCTCTTAGAGAGTCAGTCCAGGTCTAGGCTTCAGCATGAGGTCTGAGCAGATAAGTGGTTCCGGTCCTTTTCAGTGTGAATAAGGACATGAATGTATGCACAGGCCTTGGGAGACAGACCCCAGGCTCAGCTGTAAGCCAGGAAGCGAGGGCCTTGCCCATAACTACTTCTTGTGGGCCTTACATCCTCGAAGGCCTGATCAGACTCTCCTCTCACTGTAGCTATAAAAATAATTGTGCCCCTCCCACTCCACTGATTGAGGGCCAACTATATACTATGTCCAGTGCAAAATGCTCTGAGATACTTCATTTAATCCTCACAACAACCTTTAACAGTGGGAAGTACTCATTTTATGAGGAGTGAGGAATTCAAAGTTCAGTTATTCATTTAACTAATATTTATTGAGCACCTATTATGTGCCAGGCACTATACTTGGTACTAGGTCTACAGAAGTGATTGAGGTCCAACCCCTCTTGGAAATTGCACTCTGTCTCCAAGCAGGGAAGGAGATTTCTAGAAAGAGGTCAAACTGGGAGAGCAAGTCAGGTCCACCTGAGTCCACAAGTTTTTCTGCCTTGGACTGCCTAACCTTGGCCATGCAAGCAGATTCCCTCCAGCTCCCAGTGAACCTTCCCAGGGCTGTCCTGTAGCTAGGTGTTCCCAGGAACATGAGTAGCAAGAGCACATGCTTCCCAAATGTCAGTTGTTCCAATGCCACCATCACGAGTTTGGCCATAGTCTCAGCCCATCTATTTTACTATTTGGTTGCTGTTTCTTTTTAAATGAAAAAAAAAAAATTAAAAAACTCATTTCTAAAAAATAAACTTTAAACTTCACCTTGATGTCACACTGAGCAATGATATCCAGGAAATCATTTGTGGTAAGCTGGTTGCATTTTTGTCCTAATAAACATTAACATGAATTCTCACTCTTGATGGATAATCTTCATGTAGGTACCATTTAAAATCCTCTTCATGCCAGCAATAAGAGCACCATACTTTGGGGAAACACTGGAAGAGAAAGAAAACATGGCTCTCTTAGCTGTTTGGAGGTGTACTTGCATGGAGACCACCTTTGTTGAGAAGTCACCTTTGTGATATCGCTGAGACTCCGGAGCCCAGAAGTAGACCCAGCTGAAGGTGTGTCTGTTATTCCAGCGGGATGAAGAGGAAAAAAGGAAGAAGTGCAGTTGGCAAGATGGTGGAAGATTCCACACACTGCCAGGTAATTCCTTCTCATGCCCCCAACTTCCTCCCATCTCCAGCCAAGTCATTGCCATCATGGAAGGCTTGAGGCAAAGAGGGAAGGCTCTGGGCCTTGGGGCTGGCTAAAGAAGGTAGAATCCAGGCAGCGAATGGCCTGGACATTACAGAAATCCTGGAGAGGCCTTTGGATTATCCCAAGGTGTAGACCAAGTTTAACTATAGCTGGTAAAGTCAAGGATCCTGGATCACAATGGCTTCATGACCCTAGGCAAGTAACTTCATTGAGCCTCAGTTCTCCCATTCTACAAATGGGGGAACAAGAGCACCTTCGCAGGGTGGTTATGAGGATTAACTTGCCTGGATGGATTTTAGTAATGTCCCATTCAAGTATTATCATTTTATGATCATGACTATTCAGTAAATTCAATAAACATGTTTTGATATACAAGGCATCATTCCAAGCATTTAGATGTGGGAGGAGGGGGAGAACAGGCCTGAAGGAGTGTGCATAAATGAATACACTACAGTCTCTACAGTCTAGGAGCAGAAACAAACAGGTACACGATTTGGGTTTGACCATATGAAATTTTGGCCCACAACCCAATACTGCTTCTGATATCAGACAAAGTGAAATAAATACCAAATGGAAATGGAGGAGAGAATGACTGTCTCTCAATGGAAAAATTAGGGAAGGTTTTGCTGGGGAAGTGACCTTCGACTGAGTCTTAAAAAATGGGTTGGACTGCAATCTTCCTTAAAGATTTCCCAGGACCCTTGCAGGCTGGGGGCTGTAGGGAGTGGGGAATTGGAGGAAGAGTGTCAACAAAGGCATGGGGTGGGGCCAAGTGGAGCCTCACTGGGGGAAAAAATAGCTTGTGTACCTGGGTGAACTGCAGAGGAGCCTGGAAAGCTCAGTGGGACCATTATGGAGGGTCTTAGATGCAGGCTTTGCCTTCCCTGGGGAGCTGGTGTCTGCCCATCAGCAAACAGGGGTCAGGATCATTCCTGCTTAGTGGGGCACATGACCCAAAGTAGGCCAGCGGCCTTCCCACTAAAGACTGAATGGCAGCAGGAGAAACTGTAATCAGCCAAAAGAAAGAACTTTCTGGAGGTGGCCTCTGAGAACCTGTTTGAGAATAGCCGAGGAAGGCTGAGGAACTTCTTCCCCTATACCTTGAAAATAGGAGAGATTCTCAACTGTCTGGTTCTAGAGAAGTTCTGCCCAGAGGCAGGGGGCTAGACCGGATGATCCATTTGGGTTCTTTCCAGGCTGCAGGCCTGATGACCTCATTGTTCCCTCTTCCTCTAGTTGGGGCTGCCTCACCCCAGCTCAGACTCATTGGGCTTGTTCCTGTCCTTAAACATCCCCCAGGACTCAGAGCCACAGCTCTTCTGGGTGTGACTCACAGCCTTGTCAGCAAGCTCATCCCAGTGTCTAGCCTCCATCCTCCTTGCTGTAAGCTTGAGTAAGCTCATCATTTCCCTTTGTAGCTTCCCTTGAAGGTGAGAAAATGAAGCTTATTATCCTTATATAGCCAAGACCTTTGTTGCTGTGTCTTACCACCAGTGTTCCTCTCACCTCAGAAGAGACATTGAGGACCTGCCTCACAGACAGAATGGATTTGGGCATCGAAGGGCCTGGGTTTGAGTTTTCACTATTTGTACAACCTTGGGATTTAAGGGCAGGGATTAAGTCAACTAACATTCATGGAGTACTTCCTATATGTTCAAGTTTTCCTTGTTGAATTAATTAAATGTAGATATTATCCCCATTTTATGGATAGGGAAATAGAGACTCCAAGAGGTTAAGTTTCTTGCCTTCTGTCACACAGCTAGTAAGTAGTAGAAGAGCTAGAACTGGAAGTGAGATCTCATGGGTTCCAGAGGCTGTATTTTTCCCACCTTGTCATGTCACTTTTTGCTTCACTGCTCAACCTAAGTTTCTGTCTTCTGTAAGATGGGCTAATACTCTCTCCCACAGAGTTATCAGGAGGATTAAAAAGACATGCATACTGTGTGTGAAAGTGATGTGTAAGTTCGTAAGTGCTGGGCAGATGCTAGCTAATTCTAACTCTTGAGCTCTGGTCAGTTTTCTGGGTTTCTGCCAGCACCTTTGAGAAATAATTTCTAAGGGCAGTAGGTGGAGTTGATCTCCCCTTTCCTCCATACAGACCTCTCTTCCATCACAGGTCTCATGGTACTGAGTTGAAATTCCTTCTTTGGCATGTTTGCCTCCCTAATTCAACTGTGAGTATGTCCAGTGCACTGTACTTGATGTATAGCAGCACTCTACAATGGCTAGAATGAATGAATGAATGGATGGATGAATGAATGAACAAAAAAACAATGCAGCCCTACTCTTCTTGAGACCTTCTTGCCCACTCTACTGTTCTCATACTGCCAGGCCACCAACCAAACCACAGTTTCTCAAATACACTGCACACTCCCCTCCTTCAGTGTCTCTGCTCACACCATTCCTTCTATCAGGAATGCCTTCCCCACCCAGTGTCCTCTTGTCACAACGCACATTCTGCTTCTCTTCATGAGGCTTTTCCTGACAGTCCTCTTTCTGAATCTGAAGCAATCTCATTTTCCCACAAACCCCTGTTGCACACAGTGGGTACCATTTACATGACTCTCTAATACCCTCCACCTTCTCAGGCAGTCATTTGCATCCCACTGTGTGACCTTAAGGAAGCCCATATCCCTGCTTTGGGCCTCGGTCTCCAATCAGAGCAGATGTGTCCAATGGCTCTTCCAATCCTGCCATCCTGCGACTTGACTTCTTTGGGGTTCAGGGAGGACAAGACACAGAAGATCCCTGAATGGGGCCTTTGCCTCTTGAGAGCATATGCCCAGCTCTCAGGCCTGAAAAATCAGCTTCTCAGATATTACAAGTTAATTGACTTGCTTAATAAAGGGATAAATAAATATCTACTTAACATGATTACTGTCAGAGGCCTGAGCCACACAACCTTCCCATCATTGGGGTTTTATTGCAAGAGAAGCTAATTAGCTTTAATTAGGCAACTCCCAGGTGTGTAAGGCAAAGGCATGGGAGAGAGGAGGGGATGGGGGAGTGGAAGACAGGTGGGGAAGGAAAAGGAAAGGTCTTCATACTCCTCTTCTCAGCTGCCATGGCCTGACTTGGAGCCCCAAGGAGCCTCAAGCTTAGGGATACCTGAGGCACCTCACCCATCTGAGATGAAGGAAGGAAGCTTCTTGAGAACCTCCTATGAGTAGGATATTGTGCCAAGCGTGTTCTCTGCATGATCTCATTTGATCCTCATGATGACCTTCAGAGGCAGGAACTATTCATTGCACCCATTTCATAGACAGGGAAACTGAGGTGCACAGAAGTTAAGCTCCTTGTCTGAGCTCATACCATAGGAAAGCAAGGTGCTGGACCTATATCTGCTTCTAAGGCCAGGGTGCTGTCTTTGGTCCCTGCTACCTCTCCAGGTGACAGGCTGAGAGGGTTCATGCTGCTCAAGGGAGACTTGCATAGGCAGTGTCTTCCCTTTGCTATGGTACAGCTTATGGGCTCTCAGCCAAGAGGTGCCACAAAGTGGGCCAAATTGAGCATGGGGTTGGCATGGTACCTGAGATAGTTGGTCATCTTTCCATTCAGGAACCTTTCTCCTTTGTTTCATGTCAAACAAAGGAGGAGGATGGGCTGGGAATCCTGGATGACTCAGATCCCCACCCCGCCCCAGGGATTCGCATTCCAATGGAAGCTTATGAATATTTGAATAGCAAGTTTTTTTAAGTATAAAAGTGTATGTAAAGAGATGAATCTCTCTACCATCATGTCATTCCTCCCCTTAGAAATTTTTCCTAGGTTTTGAGGCCCTGGGTCAGCAAATTTTGGTTTCTCTGCATGAGATTGCAGGGGCACAGGAAGGAGCATAAACTGTGGGGCCTGGATTTGAACTTAGTAGGTTCTGTCGTTTATTAATTGTATGATATCAGGCATGTTTTGGACCTAGCATCACAACTCTTCCCTGGACACATGCTTTCTTTACTGCTCCCCTGTTTCTCTGAAATTCTTCACACCATAACCACAATGAACTAGTTGAATGTTAGACAGCTCATGTGACAATACAGCTCCAAGTCTTTCCAAGGCGTCACAATGGCCTGTGAGGCTTGCATGATTGGGTGCCTGTCTACCTCTCTGGCCTCATTCCAGGCTACACTCTCACTCATAAGCTGCACCATATGGACCTCCCTCATGTTGCTTAAAAAAACTGATTTCTACCTCAGGACCTTTGTACTTGCTGTTCCACTACCACCTCAATGCCCTAGCCACTTGGATCGCTGGCTCTTTCTAATTCTTTCTTTTAATAATTTTATTTAATTATTTTCAGACAGAGAATAATAGAAGGAGAGAGAAAGGGAGAGAAACATCTATCGGTTGCCTCTGGCATGCCCCCAGCTGGGTATCTGGCCTGCAACCCAAGTATGTTCTCTGACTGGGAATTGAACTAGCGACTCTTTGGTTTGCAGGCCATCATTCAATCCACTGAGCCACACCAGCCAATGCTTCTTCTCATTCTTAAATGTCACCTCCTCAGAGACATATTCCCTTGGTATTCTATCTTAAACTGCAGTACCCCCGTTTTTTTCTCAATTTTGTTACTCTTTATTTCCTTTCAAATGCCATAATTGGTCATTCTCTTTATTACTTTAAATTTGAGTTTATTTTTGTTTCCTCCCACTCAAATGTAAGCACCATTAGGATATTAACTGTTTTCATCACCACTGTGCCTCAGACAGCATTTGGCACATAGTAGGTGCTCAATGCAGACTTGATAGCTAGATAGATGAGTGAATGGTTAAAACAATGAATAAATGAACACTTCTTAAAGCTGTTGTGAGGATTAAATTAGCTAATGCATGTTAAATGTCTGGCACAGAGCCCAGCAAAATAGCACAGCTCGATAGCTAATAGTTGAATCTGCATGTGACCTGCTGGCAAGCACACAGATATTCCCTGAGCCACCACACCCTAGCCAGCTAGTCCTCCATCCCACTATCCTGCTCCCTGCAAGGACAATTAATGGGAGCAAGGCCCAGCTCCCTTCTGTCCTGGAAATAAACCCATTCTCACCCATAGGTAGTGTTATGGTGGAGTCAAAAGCATATTTTTAAATATTCAGGAATTTTACAAGCAGGTTGTTAAACTATCGGTAGCTTAAGAGAGGCCATAACAGGACTATTTAAACCAGAAAAACTGGCAAACAGTATAAATCAGGGCAACCTTCCCTAAGAGCCAGTTTATCAGTACACCACCAGTAGGCTCCACCCCTGCTGCCACCACCAACCCCACCCTATCATAGTGCTCTGTTCATGTTCTCTGTCTGCCAGCCTTCAAGGTCCAGATCAAACACTGGCTCCCCCAGAAAGCCACACAGCCTCCCTGAGCTCACTGCTCAGTGACAACCTCAGTACTACAGGCTAGGGTACCTACACTGGCATTTCTATATTTTGATTTGTGTTGTCTTTTACTCCAAGTGAACATGAGAATCTTGTTATAAGCTTCCTTATAAAACTTTGAACGCATGGACATGGTTGATTTTTTTTTTCTTCTGGTTCCCCATGGTGCCTAGCATAGGATTGGGGACTGTAGAAGTGTTCAGCAGAGACACAGAACAGCAAGTGGGCAGAGTGGCAGGAGTCTAGAACAGGGAAATAGAAGCTCTGCATTTGGGCTCAGTTCAGCCACTGATCTGCGTGTGACCTTGGGCCAGTCCCTTTGTTTTTAGACTTTGGCTGATCCATCTAAAACAATGTGGATGATATTGAAGCTTCCTTCAAACTTCAGAACTCAAAGGGCTTGTTCAGTGACTGATATGCAAATGAATGTTTGTTATTTCATGTGAAAACTCTTATTCCTTTCAAAGAAACAATTCCTGCCACCCTCCTTCCTCCTCTTCTATCCCATCTTCCTGTTAAAAGGCTTGGAAGTACCTTTAGGAAAGATTAAACCCAAGGCCTCCATTCTGCAGATAAGAGCTAGGGTTTACAGAACACATTATGTTCTAGATAATATTGCAAACATTTCACATGGATTAAAAAATGTAACAGTGCTGCCCTGGCTGGTGTGGCTCAGTAGATTGAGTGCCAGCCTGCAAACTGAGGTTCCCAATTCCCAATCAGGTCCATGCCTGGGTTGCGGGCCACATCCCTGGTTGGGGGCATGCGAGAGGCAGCCAATTGGTGTTTCTCTTGCACATGGGTGTTTCACTCCTCTTTCTCCCTCCCTTCCTCTCTATCTAAAAATAAATAAACAAAATCTTTTAAACATAATTTAACAATGCTAAAAGGTAGATACTCTTATCTATGCCACATCTCGCTTCTTGCACTTCCCAGCAATGCAACCTTGGGCAAGTTCCTGCCTGTTCCTCTTTGAGCCTCAGTGGTCCCTTGTATCTCACACAGGTCTCTTGTGAGAGTTAAGAGAGAAGGAAATTAGCATGTATTGAATGTCTTTGTGTGTGTTTACATTGCTTTAAATTACCTTCTTTGGTTCTTCTAGAAGCCTAGAGAAAGAAATTATTCTCCCATTGGACAGAAGTGGAAACATACTCAAAAAGGGTGATAACTTCCTTATCGCCATGCAGTCAGGTGGCACAGAAGTGGGATTCAAACCCCAATCTTTATGTGTTTTTTTTACATAAACTTTTAAAACATGTTATAGCAGTTTAAGATGTACAAAAGAATTGACAAGATAGTACAGAGTTTCCATAGACACCACACCAAATTTCCCCTGTTCTTAATACCTTACATTAGTATAGGACATGTGTGATAATTAATGAACTAATATCGATACATTATTATTAATTACAGTAAAATTTCCTTAGTTTTTAAAAAATATTTATTTATTTATTTTTAGAGGGAGGGGAAGGGAGAGAAAAAGAGAGGGAGAGAAACATCACTGTGTGGTTGCCTCTCGTGCACCCCCATCTGGGGATATGGCCTACAACCCAGGCATGTACCCTGACTGGGAGTTGAACTGGTGACCTTTTGCTTTGAGGGATGATGCCTAACCCACTGAGCCACATGGTCAGGAGAAGATTTCCTTAGTTTTACCTTAATGTCCTTTTATCTGTTCCAGGATCCCATCTAGGACCCCATAGTACATTTAGTTCTCATGTCTCTTTCTCTCCTCTTGACTATGGCAATTTCTTAGCCTTTCCTTGTTTTCAGTGACCTTCACAGTTTTGAGGAATGCTGGTCAGGTATTTGTAGAATGTTCCTCAGTTGGTATTTGTCTTGTTGTTTTTCTCATGGTTCGACTGGGGTTAATGATTTTGGGGAAGAAATCCACAGAGCTGAAATGCCCTTCTCACTGCATCATATCAAGGTTACATGCTCTTAGCAGGGCTTCTCACTGCTGATGTTGACCACAATCTCTTGGCTGAGGTGTATCTGTCAGGTTTCCTCACTGGAAAGTTACTCTGTTGTCACTCCTTTCCATACTGTCCTCTGTGGAAGGAAGTCACTCTGCACAGCACATGCTTGAAGAGCTCTGAATGGAGAAATAGGCGCCACCTCCTTGTGGGAGGATGATCTACATAAATTACTTACAATGCTATATGAGAGATTTGGCTCTTTGCCCCATTCATTTATTCAATCATTTATATCACTACACACTTTATGGAGATTTGTTTTATACTTCGGATTATAATCTAATACTACATTACTTATTCCATTGGGCAAATTAGTCCAGATTTGGCCTTTAGAAGCTCCAATAGTTGGGTCCTGTATCCCTTTGACATTCCCCCATCGATGAATTCTGGGTTTGTTCGTTTGGTTTTTAGCCCTCCCTTCTTCTGTGGCACTACAGGATGCTCCAGGCTCATCTTGTATATTTCCTGCTCCAGCCCTGGAAATCAACCACGTCTGCCAGGAACTCTGGTTCCTTGTATTGGAGAATAGTATTAGAAACCAAGATCTGGGCATTGGGTGTGTTCCTTGGTACCGCCTTCTCAACTACCAGAGTAAGTTGTATGTATATTAATTAGTATCTATATACATATCTGTAAATGTTTCTCTGTGTAAGTATTTGTATCTGTATTAAGCTAAATAGGAGTTTACACTGACGTCTCCCATTGTGATCCATTACCACATGGATGATTCAACGTGCCCCCGCCTTGCTGATCTGCATACTCACACTCCAACAGTGAGCAACCTGGCTCCCGCCATCCGCCATCCGTCTTCATGCTCTGTTCATAGCCTTTCCTCCCTTACTGCTGCCAGGTTCCCAAGGCCTACCCAGCAGCTGCCATGGGGTGGAGCCGTGTTCATCTTTCCTGGGCTCTGGGTGGCCCTAGGTGATGGCTATGAATTTGAAGCCTGGGAAACTCTTGATCTCATGCCCTCCCTGGTTTGTTCTTCATAGGCAGCCCTTTGGGTATTCTCCCCCAGTACTTCAGGGGGCACATGAGAGTTTACCTACTTGGAGCGACCAAGCCTTTACAGCTGCAGGAACTCATTGCTGGTGGGGCAGCAGCCCCTTTTTTTGCTGCCTTGTGTGCCAGTCTCACTGCCCACTTCCTGCATGATCCTTTACCTTAGCCAGTCACGAGACCTCTTACTTAGATGTGGTAGAGGGTAAAGAGAGAATTGGAATTTCAGGCATGGGCAATATGTAGAACAGTGGGGAGTGGGGGTGGCACAAAGGCTCCTTTCACCAGAGTTTGAATTAGTTAAGCTCAGTGGCTGCCACCTTGTTATAATATGTTCTATGACCCCACGTATGCAAGGCCCCTGCCCTAGCTCCACACCTCGGAGGACCCTGTGCTTTGGAAGACTTTCCTCCAAGTGTGTTAATGTCCCCTCTGGTACTGAGGACTGGCCAGAGCCAGCACTACCATGCTGGTGGAGAATGACATTAGAAACCAAGATCTGAGCCCAAATATGGACCCAGTCCATGACCTTCTTCTGGAACACTCTGAATGGCTACTTCACACATGGTGCCAACCACATACCCTGAGGAGCTCCTGGATGCATATCTATGGTGTCTTTCTGGGGCCTGGGACTGAGTCTAGTTCCAGGAGGACAATCCAGCAGGAAGGTAACTTGTGGTAGCTGATACAATGCTTTCTTTTCAAGATCATGGGAGAGATTAGATTGCCAGAATGGTGCTAACATGCTGATTGTAAGTGACTTGAATTGTTTAGAAGTCAGGGGTCATGCAGAGACAAAACACAGACAGCCAAACATTGTAGATATCTATAGGTCTATCTACATCGATAGATGATAGATAGATAAATATATTGATCCTTTTTTTCCTTAGAGCTTATAGACATTAGGGCCAGCCCTACTTAGAGCTTATGGAGTTAAAAACACAGAATGGCCAAGCCACAATGCAGTTTTGAAGCCATGTAGCCCAAAGCATTCCTGGTGTTTATCCATCATCTACCCACTTACCCAGGAATTTCTTCTGGGTGTGCTTTGAGCCTAGAGCTGCTGGGGATGGAGAGAGGGATAAGTTCTGGTCCCTGTCTTCCTGGGTCTCCTAATCTAATGGGGCACATAGGCAACAGAAACTGTCATTTTGAGTAACACAATGAAAAGAACAGCAGTAATAACAATAATAGCTGCCACTTACTGAGCTCTTACTATGTGCCAGGCTTTGCAGGCATCATCTTATCACACACTCTCAATGAGCTCGTGAAGCAGGTGCTGCTGATATTCCTGTTTTATAGAGGAGGCCACTGAGGCTCAGAGATGGAAAATGGCACACGTGTGAGGGCCAAAAATGTCCTTCAGCTCTGTCCAGCCCCACAGCCTGAGTCCTTTCACACTCTCGGGCCTCAAGCCTGAAGAATGCAGGCCAAGTGGAGTAAGGCGACTTGCCCAGAAAGAAAGGACTCGAATTCAGTGCCCTCTGCCCTCAGCCCTGCATGGAAGCTGTAGCACTTTGCCACGAAGACAGTGGCATGCGTCCATGATCCTGGCTGTCTTCTCCTACCATAGTCTCATCTCCTGGCATGGCCCCAGCCCCAGCCTAAGCTGGGCAGGCCATGTGGCTAGCACACCTCCCTTTCAGCCCTGCCAGGCCTGCAGCTGGCCCACCCCTCTCGTGCCCCCTCCAGTACCCAGCCCCCTCTCCTCGGCCAACAAGGCAGCCCTCCTTCCATTCAGCATTCCTGCCAGCTGGTGTGTGAGCCCCTGTGCAAGGAGGCTGGGTTGCCATGGCAGCCATGGAGGGCCAGTATGGAGGGGGCCGCCCTGGTGCAGGGCTCCTGACCTCCCTAGAAAAGGAGGCTGTGTTCCCGGGCCTGGTAAGTGCTTCAGCAGGTCACCATAGAAGGCCTTCCCCCACCCCGTCCTGGCCTTCTGCCCACACCGGGTGTGCTTTAAGAGCTCTTACCACACAGAGAAAGGGATGAGCTAGGAAGGAAAAATGCCCAGGCCCTTCAGAGCTCAAGCCCAATATAGCAGAACTAATTTGAAATGTCACTTAGGGCAGTTTTGCTCCCAGCCAGCAAAAAGCTGGTTTATTTACATAGTCGGCTGTGGCGGGAGGCCAAGAACCCTGCCATGCCAGGGTGTAAGGGATGGGCGGCTGGGGGCCCCAGCTGCGGCCCCTTGGCCTGGACACCCATGCAGCAGAATGGTGAGATCCAATAGACCCAGACGGAGCTCTTTGGTCCTGGGTTCCCAGGTCAGGGCAAGAACTGCTAGTGACCACCTTGCCACCCGTTGTATGCCAGATACTCTGCTGCATGCTTGACATGGATTTTTCCTTGAACCTTTGCCAAGCTCTGAGAGGAGGAGTGATTATCCTCATGTCACAAGTGAGGAAACTGAGGCTAGGGACAATGTCTGGCTTTCTGGGGCTTAGTCATGTCCAGGTCAGTCTGATTCCTGAGTCCATGCTTCCCCCTGTACCCGTGCTTTGTATCTTGAGTCATTGGCTTCCACCAGCCTAGGCATACCCAGGATCTGGCCTGTGTGAGCTACTGGGCCTGTCAGTTTATTGACAGTGGCCTTTTCAAGCAGAGTTCCTAATCCAGTGAGTACACTCACTGGATTGCCCAGTGAATATACTGGTCCAGGGGCTGGCAGATGTGGATATGGGGCAGGTCAGGGTGGGCTCTTCCTTGTGCCCACTTGTGTGCTTCAGTTTCACCCAGGTCCCTGGGTGAGAGGGGACATAAAACTACAAGACTTGTCTCTTGGGTACCAAATATATACTGAGCATCTATTATCTGCCTGGAACTGGGCTGGGTGTGGTCAGTACATGAGTGAGAAAGACACAGTCCCTCTCCTCATGGAGTTCCCAGGCCCTGTCTGCAATAATAACACACCAGGGGCTAACATTGACTGGTCTATGCCAGGCACTGTTTGAAGAGTTCGTGTGGGTTAATTTATATAGTCCCTTTAGCAATGCTATGAGATAGGTATTGCTAGTATCCCCACTTGACAGATGAGGAAACAAAGCCTTAGAGAGATAAAATATCTTGTCCAGGGTCACACAGCTAGCAAGTGACAAAGGTGGGGTTTAAAGCTAGGCAGACCTCCTGCGGATCCCATTCTTCCAACCCAGCATTATCTGGAATAGATGGAGGAGGGCTCAATGCTACAGCACATGGAATCAGGATTAGAGAGAGAGCAGGCTTGCCAAGGGCACTTTGGCCAGCAAGCACAAGATGATTTTGTCTGCTGGAGACCCTTGCTAGGGTACTTCTTCAGAGTGTTGGCCTCCAGAGAAGGAGGTCAGGGGTGGCCCAAGCTACCCTCAGGGAAGTCTGACCACTCTATCCAATTTGGTCTCTATTAGTGTTAGGTTTCCTGTTTTGGCGGTTTGTTGGAGCCTGGAGGCTCAGCCAGCCAGGGGTTAAGGCTCTGAGGGGCCCACTGGAGAAGGGCTTGCTCTCTGTGCCAGGGCTCCTGGGAGAGGATGTGGCTGGGATCAGCTGGGAATCATTAAGGATGCTGGCAGGGCAGACTGAGGTAGGGAGGGGGTGGAGAAGGCCCCAAACCCAAGGCCAGGGTGTGGCAGCCAGCCAGCCAGCCAGCCAGCAGGCTCTGGGCTGCAGAGTCACACAGGGTCAGGCAGGATGGGGATGGCAGGCATGGGTGGAAGCTGCTCAACCCCAGGTAGAGAGCCTGTTCTCTATATGGTCCTCCCTAAGGCTCAAGATTGAGGGGGCAAACATCTGGAGAGAAGCTCAGAGTAGAAATGGAGACTTCGGCTGGTGGGTGGAGGGATTTTCCCAAAGCAGCCCAGAGGAGAAGAGAGACCTCAGTGGTGCTAAGGGCTAGGGTGTCCTCTCCCCCTGCTGCCAGCTCTCTCACAATGCCCACCTGCTATGGATTCCCTAGGCAGAAAACAGCACACAGGACTTGCCTTTGCAAGTGCCACAAGCTCTGGAGAGTTTTATCCAGTAAGTGCTTCTTGACCTAGAAACCCAAGGAGGAATGGGTGGGACAGCAGCCGCTGTGTGGGTAGGAGGCCCAGCTGAGCTCCTCAGGAAGTTGGCTCAGAAGTGGCACTGAGGCTGCCTTGGGGAAAGAGGGCAGCACTAGATGGCATGTTGGTGGCAAACCTGCTGACTTCAGGGGCCTGATCTGGGGAGGAGGGGCATCTCAGCTCCTGCCTGAGTCCAGCCAGAGCTTCAATGACTTCTACCAAGCAGAGGAACTGTGGGACTGTCAGCAGGGGCCACTGGCCCTGGTCTCAGGGTTCCTCCTTACCTCCTTGTTTGTAATCACAAATGACACTTAGGAGTAACCTAAGTGTCCATTAGTGGGAGCCTGGTTAACTCTTAGACAACAAAATGCTGTGTGCCATGAAAAAGAATGAGGAAACACAGGAAAATCTCCAAGCTGTGATATCTTGTGAACAGGCAAAGTGAAAAATGGAGGCCCTAATACCATTTATATAAAATAAAAGAGGGCAAGAAAATATAAATGCCTTTGCTGTCTGTTAACCTACTTGCCTCTTCTACTTTTAAATTTCTGGACTGTGAGAACATATTACCCATGAAAAAATATAAATTTTAGTGTTTAAAATATAACAATCCAGCCCTGTCTGATGTGGCTCAGAAGACTAAGCACTGGCCTGTGAACCAAAGGGTCACAGGTTCAATTCCCAGTCAGGGCATGTGCCTGGATTGTGGACCAGGTCCCCAGTAGTGGACAAAGGAGAGGCAACAACATATTAATGTTTCTTTTCCTCTCTTTCTCCCTCTCTTTCCCTCTTTCTAAAAATAAATAAATAAAATCTTTTTAAAAAGTAAAATAAAATATAACAATGCAGACCACAATTTTTGTTAAAGCAAACAAAGAGAATGGTGTCCCATCAACTGAACACCCAACTGTGCACATGCTATTTTCTCAGCCTACCTTGTGCTTCCCCTGCCCTCTGGCTTCTCTGATAGCTGCACCTGCACTTTCCATCCAAGTAGTTATAAGTGGCATGTGGGTGCTTGCAATGTGACTAGTCAGAACTGGTGTTGCCTTAAGTATAGAATACATGCCAGAAATGTAAGATTCAATATGAAAAGAAGAATGTAAAGTATCACCACAATTTTATCTATTTATTACACATTGATTTGATAATATTTTAAAGATATTGAGTTAAAGAAAATATATTATTAAAATTAATTTCACCAGTTTCATCCACTTTTTTAACATGGTTACTAGAAAACTCAAAATGACATATACAGCTCACATTCATGACTTGCATGATATTTCTGTTGGATAGTGCTGGTCTAAATTCTACCAGTTCTTCTGGTATACTTTGAAAGCTACCTTCTCTTTAAAGCTGTCCTTGAGTCCCATCTTAGAACCCCATTTGTGGCCACCTGCCTCACAGCACTGATCAGGGGCAAGCTTGGTGACATTTAACTGTATATCAGCCCCTGAAGGGAAAGGCCCAGTTGCCTTTTTCAGTGTTCTTCAAAGAGTTGAGTTCAAAATCTAACTCTGCCTTGTGAATGCACTAAAACCCATCGACTTGTGTATTTCAAATGGGTGGGTTATATAATGTGTGAATTACATCTCAGTAAAGCTGCTATATCAACTTACTAGCTGTGCAGCCAAGAACAAATGGCTCTCTGTGCTTTCAACTTTTGCATCTACCAAAGGAATGTGATGATAATAGTACTTGTCTCACAGAGTTGATGAAAGAATTAAATGATGAAATATATGCAAAGCATTTCACATTTTGCCCATAGTAAGTGCTCATTAAACACTAGCCGCTATTATTTCCCTTGGGCCAAGCACGATGTTAGTCATGTTACATACAGCATTTGATTCAGCTCTCACACTGAGCATTTAATGCCTGTAATACCATCCACATATGATGGATACAGAAATGTAGTCCAGAGTGCCCTCACATTGATGTAGGTGTCTATTGGCAGAGTTAGGATTAGATCCTTGAGTTCCTGCCCCTCCCCCTATTCACATCTCCTCTACTCAGGATATTTGGCCACCCATGGGGCAGAAGTCTCAGGCAAGCCTGCTCTGTCCCCCGAGTGTCAGTGAGGTCTCAGACAGTGCGTCAGGCCTCCTCTAAGAGACAGGTCATTGTACCTATGACCAGCCTGGCAGGGGGCCTTCAGATAGCCCTTAGAAATGGAGGCTGGATCCAGGGCTGAGCCAATCCCAGAGCAAGCACTACAGAGGCAGTGGCCACTGAGCAGTGGTGGCTAAGAAGACATGTGTCTTGAAGTCAGTTATCACTTTGGACAGGTGAGGAGTCATGTGGAATTTCTTGAGCATTTGGAGGACCCTGGAGGCTGCTCTGGGTAACTTTCCATGCCTTGTCTTGTTGAATACTCATGGTGAGGTTGGCCATTACCACCTCAATTTGTAAGTGAGGCTCAGAGAGTTAATTCACCCATGGCAGATCCAGGAATTAAACCCAGGCCCCATTTAGCCACCAACTCATTCATTAGTATTTCCTTATCTATTCATTCATCATGTATTGGGGATGCAAATATGAGTTAATCTATCTTATGGGCAAAATGCTGAGAGGGAACTGAGGAGTAACAAATATAATGACAGCTGGGACAGCATGTATGGAAAGTGTATGGTCAAGGCATGCTGGCAGGCAGTGACTATCTCTTAGACAAAGTATTTTGTGAAAAATAAATACTATTTCACTGGGGTGGGAGAGGGGAAAGGGGAAGACATTTTAGGGGAGGAATGATTTGTGAAGGTTGAGAAAGCCTGGCAGAATATGAGTGTTTGGTGGGCGGTGAGAGACTATATGTGGCAGGGAATATGGATGACATGGGGAACTGTGTGGGAGGCAAACCTGCAGCCTCTGCCTTAAAGGTCTGGTGTGCCAGCCCATAGGGTCTGGACTGCCTCTGTGGCCTAAGGAGTCGCTGCAGGTTTCTAGTGCTGTCAGTTCAGTTTGGTAGAAAGATCACTATGACAGGACAGTAGAAAGCAGGTCTGAGAGGCTGGCCTGGAGGCAGGAACAGCGACCTGTGGAATGGGGAAGATATGATAAACCACAGCTGTGGCTCTGGGACAGAGAAGAGCAGACAAATCTCCAAAGACTTGTAAGCGGTAGATTGGACAGGAAGGATTTGATGTAAGGGATGGGTGAGGGTCAAGGACAATTCCCAGGCTCTGGATTAGATGTCTGGGTGGATGAAGTTGCTAGGCCATGAGGCAGGAGCAAGCAGGAGAGAAATCCTAAGTAGCAAAGAAACGCCCACTGGATTTGGGGTCTAGGTGCAGTGAGTGTAGCCAGGAGGCAGTGAGCTTTCTGTGGAGTTAATATGAGTGCATAAGACTTGGAGTGGACAGTGGACTGGAGAGAAATCTAAGACATCACATTATCCAGCCCAGGTCTAGGCAGAATTTCCCCTAAACCTGGATTTCCATGAGGGTCCTCCCTGTCCCCCGTCATCCTCAGTCAGCAAAAGAGCTGGAAGAACTCTGGCTATAGTAAGCAGAGAAGACCAACCAGAGTGTGATTTGCATGTAATTTGCATAAAACAATCTGTTCTCTGGTAATTTTCAAGTGAAAATGTTATCATCGCTCCCTGGAGGATCATTGCGTGATTTTTTTCCCCTTTATTCTTCAGTACACACAGACTGGCCCAAGTCTGCCCATAGGAAGGCCCACTGGAGAGGAAGGCCCACAGTGCCTGGCCAGTGCTCAGGCCCAGTGCTCTCTCCCCAGAGCACCTTGTAGACCCACACTTCCGTTGACTCTGTGTCTATGAGGGCCCTTCAGAACCCCCAGGCCTATGCTGCTGCCTGCCTTCCCTAACCCTGGCTGCTACCCTGCTCTGGGGCTTCCCTTGGGGCCCAGCTGCTCAGGAGGGCCATGGCTGCTCTCAGCATAGGCCTAGCTCAGGGGACATTTTCTAATAGGCAGATAATTGCCTCTGTTAATTGCAATTTGATTTTAGCAATTTTTCTCTAACAGCCTGGAGGCCTCAGGCCCAGATATGGGAAGTTGTGGGGTGGAGCCTGCAAGCTAGGGTCCCAGGGTGGAACTTGCCACCTGCCAGGCCTCCCCTAGGTTCGGTCCCTGCTGGGTACTGGTCTCACCTCACAGCACACCTCCTTGAGAAGAATGCCTGCAGATAGCTCTAAAACCCACTAGCCCCCAAGGAGTGGTCTGGCAGCACTTCTGGAAGGGGTTAGCTAGCAGACACCCAAGGTCAGAGCAGAAGACCCATCACAAAGCCTGAAAGGCTTCCTGCTGGACCCAAGAGGCTGCCACAATTCTGTTCCATGGCCATCCTGTCCATCAAACCTACTCCTGGGGCAGTCACCATCTCCTCCTCATTAGCCAACCCTGTGCTCCAGGGACCCTCAGAGTATGGCTTTGGAGTCCAGCTGTTAATGGACCTAAGACTGTCCTTTTACCTCTCTGTGCTTTGGGTTCTTACTCTTTTTTTTTAAAGCAATCTCTTTTTTTTTAATCTTTAGAGGGGAAGGGAAGGAGAGAGGGGGAGAAATATCAATGTATAGTTGCCTCTGATGCGTCCCCTGCTGGGAACTGGCCTGCAACCCAGGCATGTGCCCTGACTGGGAATTGAACTGTGATCCTTTGGTTTGCAGGCCTGCACTCAATCCACTGAGCTACACCAGGCAGGGCAGGTTCTTACTCTTAAAGTGGGGGAAATAATAGCAGCTACGTGGAGTAGTCATGAGGATCAAACAATGTATGCCAAGTTCTTCACCAGTGCCTGTCAGTACTAAGTTCCCTATAAATGATGAAATGATAGCTGTCTTCTGGATTTGACTATTACCCATGCTTTTGGGAACCCTGGGCTGACCCCAAGACTTGCAGACTACAACCATATGGATCCTCATGGGTCAAAGTGGGACCAGGTAGTGGAAAGCTTCTGAAGGTGAGTATCCCTGGATGGGGCAGGCCCTGGGTTGGGTTGAGGCTGTAAGGGGAGGCTTTTAGCCTGAAGTTTTCTGGGTGAGAGCTGGTCCTTTTGAGACTGGCGTGGTGGGGGTATCTCTTGAATAAGAAACAAGCTTACACCCTATTGTCTCAGCCACTCTCTTCCACCTCACCTACCCATGTGAATTGGCCACTGTTCCCCTAAAGAGGAGGATTTCTTGGAGGAAGAGGCCTACAGGGGAAAAGGGAGGGTCTTTTTATTGTTGTTTAAGTACAGTTTTCTCCATTTTTCCATGACCACTACCCCACCCCAGCCATCCCCACCTCCCACCCTCAATCCTACTCCTCTTTGACTTTGTCTGTGTCCTTTATACATGTTCCTGACAAATCCCCTCCCCCCATTATCCCCTCCCACCTTACTTCTTGTTACTGTCAGTTTGTTCTAAACTTCAATGTCTCTGGTTATATTTTGCTTGCTTGTTTGTTTTGTTGATTAGGTTACACTTATAGGGAAGATCATATGGTATTTGTCTTTCACTGCCTGGCTTATTGCACTTAGCATAACGCTCTCCAGTTCCATCCATGCAATCACAAAGGGTAGGAGCTCCTGCTTTCTTTCTGCTGTGTAGTATTCCATTGTGTAAATGTACCACAGTTTTTTGATCCACTCATTTACTGATGGGCACTTAGGTTGCTTCCAACACTTGGCTATTGTAAATTGTGCTGCTGTGAACATTGGGGTGCATAGGTTCTTTTGAATTGGTGTTTCAGGATTCTTAGGGTATAATACCAACAGTGGTATTGCCAGGTCAAAAGACAGTTCCATTTTTAGTTTTGTGAGGAAATTCCATACTGTTTTCCACAGTGGCTGTACCAGCCTGCAATCCCACCAACAGTGTAATAGGGTTCCCTTTCTTCATAACCTTGCCAGCACTTGTTTGTTGATTTGGTTATGATTGGCTATTCTGACCAGTGTAAACTGGTGTCTCATTGTGGTTTTAATTTGCATCTCTCTGACAGCTAGTGATGCTGAGCATCCTTTCACGTGTCTCTGGATCCTCTGTACATCCTCCTTGGAGAAGTGTCTGTTCAGGTTTTTCACCCATTTTTTAAATTGGGTTGTTTGTCCTCCTGAAGTAGAGTCATGTGAGTTATTTATATACTTTTGAGATCAAACCCTTGTCTGAGTTATCATTGGAAAATATATTTTCCACAGACTTGGTTCCCTTTTCATTTTGCTGATGTTTTCTTTAGCCTAGCAGAAGCTTTTTATTTTGATGAAGTCCAATTTGTTTATTCAGAAAGGGGAGGTTTTTGGAGTCGGGTTGGGTCTCTGAAAAGATACTGGTAGATGGGTAAACCTGGGTTCATGTTCCATTTTCCACTTCTTTGTGGTGTGTTTGGGGCTCCTAACTCCACCCCTCCAGCCTCAGCTTGCTCTTCTGCACTGACTGACCAGTCCATTTCCCACTTGGAGCTTCAGGGATTAGCTAGAATAACATGCAGCAGCATACAGGTAGGTGCATAGTGAATAGCCGTTTCCTCCCCTGCCTGCTCCCCTTCCTTTGCATGTAAGGGGAGCAATTATCTGCCTGTGTTTATGCATGCTTCACCCCACCCAATTCCTCAGCATGGAGGTGGAGGTGTTGAACCACTGCTTTCCTTCCCACTGCACACAGGCCTTCTCTGTTGCTGGCAAAGAGAGGGGAGGAAGGGGGAGGCAGGAGGTGGCTTGTGGGGGAGGAGGGAGTGTCCCGGCGCCTGCCCACTGCTTCTGGACTGCTGTTTCAGGCAGCATGCTAATTAAGCCAGGAGGACCCACAGAACAGAACTGTGGGCCCCTGCCTCTGCCCAGCTCCCGGTGACCTAATGTGGAAATCACTGCACAGACAGGTCCTTTGCTTGGGGTTTGGAAGGTGGGGTAGCCAGGCTGAGCAGTGGCTTAGAAAGGAAACAGAGGAGGGTTTGGCAGGGGTCTCTGGGAGCCAGGCTTCTTAGCAGGGCAGGAACTGGGAGATGTGAGGAGAAGGCCACAATTTCTTCTTGATCCCAGGCTATACTGGGCCTGCTCTGGCCTGGCTCTGCCTGTAAAGGAGGTGTTGACAGAATGATGGGGTGGGAGGTCCCCAGATGAGGGCACTGCAGGGCCAGCATGCTGGGAGGTGACTGCCTGGTACCTTGTCCTGGGGCTTCTGGTTTCTACTACCTGTTAGTTTGTGTGCTCTGGGGCATGTCTCTTGACTTCTCTGAGACTCAGTTGCCTCTTCTCTAAAATGGGGCTGAGGAAAAATATTCAGTAAAAGCATACAGGGGCATGAGGCACACTGATTTGGGAGTTAGGTTACCTCTTAGAAGGGCAGGAGGAGGGACATGGGATGAGAGGAGTACAGAATGGCCCTTATCCCTCTGTGGGTTGTTTCATGTCTAAAACAAGATGTGAAGGCATGCAGGATATTGTGAAGATTTGACAAAGCTGGGCGATAGTTTCCCAGGTGTCTGTTGCATATTTTTTCTTGTGTCTTGTCTGCATGTCTGACATATTTCATCATAAAACAAATGTCTGGTGACAGCATGTATACAGGATTCAAAATGTGCTGAACTTAGGCATCTCCTACAGGAGCAGAGCTGCTGTGCTCTAGACTCTAAAGCTCCATGAGGACGTGAGCCTGCAGTCAGAGGCCCTGGTAAATCTATGCATTTTAGGTTAAGTGAGTAGCAAAAGGTGGTTTCCAAATTTACATATTTCTTCTGTGATATGTGATTTTAAGTAAGCATGTGTAACTGAGGAATGAATTATGAATTATACATAGAGCCCTGGCTGGTATGGCTCAGTGGATTGAGTGCTGGCCTGTGAACCAAAGGGTCACCAGTTCCATTCCCAGTCAGGGCACATGCCTGGGTTGCGGGACAGGTCTCCAGTTTTTGGGCATGTGGGAGGTGGTAGATGTTTCTCTCCCCCCCTCTCTCTCTCCCTTCCCCTCTCTCTAAAAAATAAATAAAATATTAAAAAAAAGAATTATAAGTACAATCAGTAACTGGGGATGGGGGCCTGTTGTACAGACAGGGGTGGCATACAGGAGGCTCCCTCCTCTCCGTCTACTTCACTGCCAATTGCTGGAGCCCAGGCAATTCCAGTGACCACCCAGATCACTGTTTCTCAACTCTGGGTGCAAATTAGAATCACCTGGGGAGCTTTCCCTAAGTAGGATTATTCAGGCCCCACCCCCTAGATTCTGGCTGAATTGCTCTGGGGTAGGACCTGGACACTCCTACTTTGGAAAGCTCATGGGGATTCTTCTGGGTACCTGGGAGGAGAACCACCTGACTTCAGCAAAGGGGCTATTCCCAGTGCCCTTCAGCTCTGCCTCACACCTGCTTTGGCAGAGGCCTCTGGATGTGGGAACAACCAGTTGCCCTTTCGGGGGCCAAAGCCATGTGACCCTGGGCAAGCATTCCGAGTACATTCCACAAAAGTCCTGGCCCTCATTCTCCAACCCAGGGGAGACTGCTGGTTTTTAAGAGGGATAGGGAGATGAAAAGTGATCGATCATCCTTCCATCATGATTCTGGGTGGGTGAGGCTGTACTTAGAAGTCACCCAGTCCATCGGTGATTTCTCCACTCGTATCTTCTGGTTCCTACTGAAAACTTCCCTTGGCTCCCATGATGCCTCCAGTCCTGATTCTCCTCTGACTGCTCTGGCTCTGCCCTTCACACACACACACACACAGCCTTCTCTTCTTCTTCCTCTTTTCTGTTCACCAACTTGTCACAGCACCCCATACCCTGATGAGGATCGGTTGCTGTCCTATGACACTCTGCTCCCTCAGCCTCACTGCTTCCCACTTAAGAGAGTCTTTTTCAATTTTTTCTATGGTCCCACCTCTCTGCCAAGTCCCAGTCCCACACCTTCATCTCCCTGCTGGACATCTTCATATGCAATTCTCTCTAGCACCTCAAATTCACCATGTCTAAACTAAATTAAACTGTGTTTTCCATGTCCCCTTCACCAGGCATCTTGTCCAAACTCTGTTTATGAATCCCTCTTCTCTCAGTCTAACCAGCTTTAATTACCCTAAATCCTTCCTATCCCTGCTTTCCCCTCCCATATCCTAAGGCAGTCAGTTGACCTCAGTCACAGACTGGTAAGTTTTGCTGGCAATGTCTTCTCCCACTGGATTTCCTTCCATGTCCATCCTTCCTTCCCTTATCCAGACCATCACAGCAGCTACCACCCCACTGGCCGTCTTCCCTCTCATGTTGCTTCCTGATTCCCCAGTGCTGGTTAGGAAAGCCTTCTTTCCTCAGCATGGGAGGCATCATCTTAATCAGTTGACCCTTCCAATTTAAAAAAATATATATGTTTATTGATTTTAGAGAGAGAATGGGATTGAGAGAAAGAGAAAGGGAGACATCAATATGAGAAAGAAACATCAATAGGTTCCTTCCCATACACTCTCCTACTGGGGATTAAACACATAACCTAGGCACGTGCCCTGGTCAGGAATTGAACCCCCAACATTTTGGTTGTGGAACAATACTCCAACCAACTGAACCACCTGGCCAGGCCTGACCTTGCTGATTTTGAACCCACTGCTTCTGCAGGAACTCTTCCTCTCCAGACAGACTTGTACCATGTGACTTTTATCCAGTATTTGGGGCTCCTCGCTGTCCCCAACAGTCTTGGTCTATGTGGAGGTCCTAAACCCAGTTCCTTGCAGGGGCTCGGTAGATGAGACAAGTGAGTGAAGAGAGCTGAGTTGGGGATCAGTCAGAAGAGGTGGGGAGAACAGAGCAGTGGAGAGGGCACACCCTGTACACAGGGTAATGCTCTTCAATTCTTGCTATTTGTGCCATGTAACAATTAAGGCCCAATGTTTCTAGATCCTTTCATCCATGGAAAGAAGTCAGAAACCTGAAACTTGAAGGTGAAATATCTAGGTTTTAAAATGTTGGCAAAGCATTGGGTTTGTGGGGTGTGTGTAAAATTTTAGACTGAGCCACACAAAACGTATCTGCAACAGGGTGCTTCTCATTGGCTGCAGTCTTAGAATACTTGGTCTGTCCTCCCACCCATCCCCTGCATGGAGTAGCCTCTCTGGCCCTTGTGTCCCCAGCCTCCCTGGTCTTCAAGGCCCAGCTAAAGTCCCATCAAGCTGACCAAGCACTCTCTGGTCACCTCAGTTCACTCCAACTTCCTGTGACCTTTAACCTTCAATACCATGTATACCTGCATCCAGCTAGGATGCTTTTGGAGTCAGCAGAGCATGGAGGTTAGAGGTTAGTAGTGTGGGACTGTAATTAGGCTGCCTGGATTTGAATACGGCTTAGCTACTTATTAGTTGTGTGACCTTACACAAGATTTTTGCCTTCTCTGTGACCCAGTTTCTCTCCTGTGGAGTTGTTAGAAGGATTAAGTGGGATAATCCATGGAAAGCACTTAGAGCAGCACCCGGTTTATAATAAACACTCAATAAATGTTAGCTGTTATCATCACTGCTTGGGATTGTTCACTCACTGTTTATGTGTTCAGATTTTGCTTGTTGAGCTATAAGCTTAGAGAGGGCAGGGAGTATGCCTTATAGTTTCTGTGGCCTGCCCCTTCTGCACCCTCCACCCTCCACCACCAAACTCCTCAACACCTACTTCACATACCCAGGAACATAGTCAATGCTTAGGGAAATGTCAGCTGTAATAGCTTGAATCCAATCACCAAGCACGTACCATATATGGACTCTGTGCCAGGCACTGTACTGGGTGCCAGCGGCAACTGTGGGATCAGGCACCCAAAACTACTGCTTCCCAGCTGCCTGGGCACCAACCAGCTCCTTTACCTCCCTGACCATTATTTCCACATCTGTAAGATGTTCAGTACACCCACCCACCACACAGAGTTGTTGTGGGCAACAGAGTTGAGGTGTGGGTACCCCTGACTCAACTTAGGGAGCCGTTCTTTGTGATTTGAGTGAAAGTACTCAAGCGTCAGTTCCTGGGGAAGAGAGCATCCCTCCTAGTTGGGTCCCTGGCAAACAAGCCTGCTGTCATAGTGCCATCCAGCTCTGAGCTTGTTGCCCTTAGAAGTTCATCTCCAGATTGTCACACTGTCCCTCAGGTGCTATCTCCAGCCCCGACTTTCACAGAACACACTCCCACCAGTGTGTGTGTGTTGCAGTGGGTGGGCGGCAGGCTTGACTGAAGCCTGGATAAGATGGAGGGGCTTACGTCACAGAATCACAGGCAACTTTAAAGCAATTTTTAGGCACTGTCCTTTACAAAAAGTTTCTGAGTGATTCTTACCATCTAGGAAAGTACTAACCTGCCAGAGGCCCACTCTCCACTCCTCGACCCTTTCCTAGCCTCTGGCTTCTCAAAAATATACATACACACATATATGTGTGTGTATAGACACACACTTTATTATTCTGAGTAATTTGACTTTTTAAAAAAGATTTTATTTATTTATTTTTAAAGAGGGTGAGGGAGGAGAAAGAGAGGGAGAGAAACATCAATGTGTAGTTGTCTCTCATGTGCCCCCCACTGGGGACCTGGCCCACAACCCAGGCATATACCCTGACCAGGAATCAAACTGGCAACCCTTTGGTTCACAGGCATGCATTCTGTTCACTGAGCCACACCAGCAAGGGCAAATTTGACTTTCTGTAGCCCCTGGCCCAGTGCAGTTCCAATACTGCCTTTGTATACCACAAGTCCATGAACAGATTTCCCTCAACTGTGGACCACCTCCTTTGTCTCTCACCCTTTTTCTTTTTTTCTTTCTTTTAAAGTTTTTATTTTTTATTTTTAGAGAGAGGGGAAGGGAGAGAGAAAGAGAGGGAGAGAAACACTGATTGGTTGCCTCTTGAAAGCCCCCAACTGGGGACCTGGCCCACAACATAGGCTTGTGCCCTGACCAGGAACCAAACCAGTAACCTTTCAGTTCTCAGATTGGCACTCAAACCACTGAGCCACACCAATCATCTTTTTCTTTGTCCCAAGAGGAAGGCAGATATACAGACATTTATCCCCCTCACACGCCCCATGTGAATTTTGCCTCCTTCCCTTGGATGCCAAATGGGACTATGACCACTTGAGTTTGTCAACAAGAGAACATGTAGCCTAAGAAAAAGTCTTAGAAGAGTTTATTTGAGCCAAACTGAAGACAATTGCCGGGAAGCAAACTCCCAATGGATTGAGAAAATGGTCTGGAAAATGGCAGTTTTGTGGCCTATTTTATATATTACAATCAAAGGAGGAAACCTAAGGAGAGTTACATGGAATCCACTGGTGGTAGATTAAGAGGTCAGGAGAAAGCAAAGTGGGGAAATCTCTGAGATTGGATAAAAAGCAAAACAAAGAGGCGCATACTTCTTTTACATTGGTGGTTACAGCGTAGTTAGCACACAGAGATGGTATGTTGGCAACAAGATAACAATATAGTCTTTGCTCTGGTGACCACAGTTGTGCCTTTGAGGGGTCTGGGAAAGAATACTCTGAAATTTCAAGAGTATGTTATCTTAGATGCACAAAGACAACAGACAATTCCAAGGGTAATGATTGACCTTTATCAAGGAAGCTACAGGCCTATGCTGTGACTACCCACTACGAACTGCTTTTAGTGAGGGATTTTTATGTTCAGACCATTCTAGGTGGTTACCTTTTGAGTTTGCAGGCCTCCCCTGAGCTGGTTAGGTTTTGTATATGGCCCCCTTTTCATCTACAGATTAAAATTATTTGTTTCTTCCATTATATGTTTACATGTGTGGGAGAGAATGTGTGTGCATGTGAGTGGCGCATCCGGCACAGTGACTGGCCTATGAGATGCATGACTACGTGGTGATCACTCTTTCCCCCATGCCCCCTTCAGGTTCTGAGGCTCTAGAAAGAAGAGAGGTGATCCCTACCCTCCTTTTCCCACCCCTCTCCGCCCCCACACCACTCAAGAGCTCACAGTCCAAACATGGAGAGAAAGAGCCAGACACCTAGCCCTGAGCTTCAAGATCTCTACAAAGTATCAACTATGGGAATGGGAAAGCACCTGACCTGTGGCTACTAGGAAACCCTGCCACAGAAAGTGACATTTCATCCTGTGTGTCTAGTGGTGCCTAGGGGCCAGAGGGGGAGACATCTGGGAAGAGACCAAGGCAGAGCTGGTGTAAGGGCCAGTGATGAAAAGTGAGATATGGTGGGCTAGGCTGTGAGCAGCCTGGAAGGCAGGGCCAAACATTTTGGGTTTCCTCACATAGGCAGTAATGAGCCATCCGAGGTTTCGTAAGTAGGGGAGTAAGCTGATCAGAGCTGTGTTTAAGGATGATTAATTAAAAATAATGTCTGGTGTGTTTAATTCTGGGCTAGCCCTAGGCTTTGGAAGAGCCAGGAGATGAAGAAAAGAAGGCCCCAGTGAAGGGGCAAGTCACAAAACAATGGTCCATAAACATATGAAAAGTAGTCAACCCCACCAGAACACAAAGAAATGCAAATTTAAAAAAACAATGAGATGCCATATTTGGCCCATCAAATTAGCTGGGATTAAAAATGATAGCACTTAGCCCTGGCTGATGTAGCTCAGTGGATTGAGCGCCGGCCTGTGAAGCAAAGGGTTGCCGGTTGGATTCCCAGTCAGAGCACATGCCTGGGTTGCAGGCCAGGTCCCCAGTAGGGGGCGTGCGAGAGGCAACCACACATGGATGTTTCTCTCCCACTTTCTCCTTCCCCTCCCCTCTCTCTAAAAATAAATAAATAAAATTTAAAAAATGACAGCACTTAGTGCTGCAGAGAGTTTTGTAAAAGAGCCCCAGTGCACACCAAGTGGAGAGGGGTGCCGAGTGGCAGGCACAAATCTGTCTGGCCTTTTGAAGGGATGGTTTTTTTAAAGTGCACATCATGTGACCCAGAAATCCCATTTCCAGGTATTTGTCCTAAAGAAATCATTGTGAATGTGAGTGAAAATGTATGCTCCAATGTCTTCCTGCTCCAGGTGTTATTTACAAAAGCAAATAACCGCATAGAATGGGAGAAGTGTTCAAACTGCCTGACTGTGACCTCTGAGATTGGACCTTATCACAGTCTGAATTCTCAAAGGCTGGAGTCAGGAGACAAAACTGCTATTTCTTTTTGAAACTGCCCATGGGGTGTTGCCTGGGTCTCCAAAGGGAGCCACTGAAATTTGTCCTGAGGGCAGGCGGTGCCTTTGTTCCGCTGGGACCCACAGGCAGGCCTCTTGGTCATGCAGATGTACCTCAAGTACCTATTCATTGTCTTGGGGAGGCCCTGAGTCCATATGCAGATGCTGTAAGCAGTGCTGGCAGGCATTCTGTTTAATAATGTAAAAGGCCGGCTTCATTGTGGACTGGGGGGCATCTCAGAAGCATCCCTTGTGATGGTAAATGATTTTCAGCTTCCTTTACTCAGCCTTTGAGACAGCATGGGGGCAGGTGGGGTGGGAGTCCATGACAGCCCTAGCATGGGAACAGAAGGGACAGAAGAAAAGACTCTTGGATCTGAGGAGGATAGGGTCCCAGCGATGTGGTGGCAGTCTGGATTAAAGATCCTGACCATCAGCAGTGAGCCCTGGGAAAGGGCAGAGGCTCAGAGCAATGAGACTGCAACCAATTGTAATTCCCCATGCCACTGTTACCCAAGAGGAGTTCTGTACATGAGAGGATTTTAGGTGGGACATGGAGGGATAAGAAGTTTAATACTTGCTTAGGATGAAGCTCAAGTCTAAAAAGGCATGTGGAGGGTATTGATAGAAAGACCCGTATTAAAGTCAATGTGAGGATAAGTGGAATGTGAATATGGTGAGGCTTGAAGGTGGTTGCGGTTAGCTGAAGTTTAGAGAAAATTACTCTGTGTTGACTTGAAGTAACTGGGAAAGTTGGTAAACTGAAAGGTCAGGCTCAGCTCTGTGTTGGGGAATTGAGGCAGATGCCAGGGCATGGAAACAACACAGCAACCAGGAGGGAGAAGCAGTGATGAGGGTGCCTGAAGGGACAGGAAGAAGCCCAGACCAGTGGGCAGGAGCTGCAGGTGACAAAGAACAAGCAGAAGGACAGGCAATGTGGAACTCAGGGAGAGCTCTAGGCTTCCTCTGGACACTCAGTTGGACCAGGGCTGGTTGTGGGAGGCTGAAGAACTTGGAAATGCTTCGGTCCTAAATGTATAGGTCATCCAGGCAGATGGTCAGGCAACCATTCAACTTTATGGTGTACAAAGCATTTCTGATGATGTAGAAAGATGTCAAATAAGAGATTGGGAAGTGAAAAATAACACAAAACTGTACTACAATATGACCTTGATTACCTTAAAAAAAAGACTGGAAGGAAATACACCAAACATTGTCAGCAAACATCATATATATGGAAACCCCAAGGAAGATCCCTGGCTTGCCACTCACACAAGTACAAGCGACAGCCATGTCTGGATCAGGGATGGAAGGAATAGACATTTTGTAGGGCAATTTCATTCACTGACAATCCAGGAAGATGAAGACTATGGCAAAGGCTGAGGATGTGACAAGTCTAACATGTTGGGTCACATTTGTAGGTCATGATAAGATCTACATGACTTACTAGAGATCTCTGGCTACTGAATGGAGGATGCAGTCCAGGGAGTTAGAAAAAGGGAGAGAACAGTTATAAGTTGACTATAGCTATCCAAGAGAGGTGACAAGGATCTGTCCCCCTGTAAGACACAGGGGGGCAGGGTGGGGGAAGGAGCAGAAGAGTTGAGACATTGGAGCAGTAGAATCTAAGGGACTTGGTGGCAGTTTGTATGTGGGTGAGGGAGAGGGTGGCCTGAAGGAGGATTCACAGGTATCAGCAAGGGTTTAGACCCTTGGGTGGAATAGGAGACAGGGCCATACCAGGGGAAGGTACAAGCAATGCTTGCATTCTTGTGGCTTCTTTAGCAATGAAAAAGCAGAGTTCCTTCTGATACCATCAATCAAGAGTCTCAGGGAAGCACTCTGACTGGCTAAGGTCCCATGCTCACAACTGTGACCAAGCAGTCTGGATCTATTACCCCAAGGAGGAAAGAGTGCAGAAAGGATCAAAACAATAATCACTACAGAATCTCTGGACTTGAAAAGTAGAGTGAAGATTAATTCTAAATGTGGACTTTGACAAATACAGTTTCATCAGTGTGTATCCATAGAGAAAGGTCATTAGATGCTAAGATCAAGTTTAAATACCACCAAGTTCATTCTCCTGCCTCCAAACTGCCAATCTGTCACTTCTCCCTCAACTCCATTGCTACTTGCCAAGGTCAGGTCCTTAATATCTCTCACCTGGCCTCTTGTCCCAACTCCTTATTGCTCTCCTCCCTGCCTCCAGGTTGGCCCCCTTCAAACAACTGTGCACACCATTGCTACCACAAGGACAGTTGGCCTGGGTCAGACACAGTGAAGCTTAGGGATAAGAGGATGTGCTTTGTCTGGGGGTGGGTTCTAGTTCTAGCACTTATTATTTGCTTTGTGATCTGCATGAGTTCCTTCACCTCTCTGGATAAGGATTGGGTGAGTCAGTATTTGCAAGGTGCTTAAACAGGGTCTGACATGTAGTACGGGCTATGCAAGTATTATCAATGATATGACTGTGTCATTCCCCTGCTGAAAACCCCAATTTACATTCTCCATCTCTTGAGCTCACCTTCTCCAGGATATCTTCCCCGCCTGCCCCTCCTTGGCCTGCAAGGAGGCTGCACTATACTGAAGCACAGCTCCTTCTGCACAAAAGTCTTCCATGAGGGTCAGGGACTGTCTGATCCACTGCTCGGTCCCCAGCCCAGAGCACAACAGTATGCAAAAGTACGGCCTTGTTAAGTGCTGACTTTCACTGGGAGTCTTACATTTGAAAAGCTTTTTGCTTTGTGCAGTGCTTTTCACATCCATTATCTCACTGATAACACATACCACAGACCTATAGAATGGGTAGTATTGTCTCCATTTGATAGGTGGGGAAGCTGAGATTTTAAGAATTCAAGGAGCACGGCCCCAGTCTATGACAAGTCTTAGGTGTGAGCTTGGACATTCTATTGTCAAGACAGTGAAGAAAAAGTCCTGGTTTTGGGTTAGTAGTGCTCAATTCTAATTCCACATTTGGAGCCTAAACTCCTCTGGGCAGTTTCTTCATTGTATCCTGAAGGGATTGGACCTGAAGGCACCTGAGGACCCTCTCAGTTTTGGCATTCTCTTAGTGACTGTCTGATCCCCCTTTACCTGCCCCCACTCCAGCCCAAAGCAGCTGCCTCCCACCTGGCATCAGCCCCTAGGAGAATAAATGACACTGGAAGCAGAAGCAGAAGCAGGGAGTGGTGACAGCGCTGGCCAGGCCCCAGTGGATGCTAAGTAGTTAGAGGACTCATTAGATGTTAATGAACTACAATTGAGCATATTGATTACCTTTCAAATCATTTCCTCCTAATTCAGTCTTCCAGGGTCAACAGGTCCCTGACTTCCCTGGGCTTTGTGCCCACTCTCCTAACTCAACAGTTAAGGGCTTCAGGGAAGGGCTGCCAGGCACAGGGGGAACAGGGCAGCAGGAGAGGAAATGCTAAGGTATGCGGGCCCCACCTCTGCCTTGCCCAGGCTGTCAGGGCTGGCTTCTTGGGGGTGCATAGGGCCCCACACTTGGTGTAGTGCTCTACTGTCCCCACTTGGAAATTCTTAATTCTTGATCAAGAGGTCCTGTATTTTTATTTTGTGCTGAGGTTTGAAAATTTATAGCACGTAGTCACAGGCTAGAGTGTGGTCCATGTAAATGGTACACTCTAGAGCATGCAAAATGGCAACCCTGGCTGTCAGGATGGAGTTTAGTCCCTGGGATTGATGCCCAGAGATGGGAATACACTTGCACAAGGTCACACAGCCCAGCTAGTCAGTGGCATTGTGAAGACTGGAACACAAACTGCCCTTCCTTTTTCTGTACAGTACACTTGTTCCAGATATTAAGCTATGCTTCCTAAGCTTCCACAGACCAAGCCCTTGACCTGAACCACTGCTGTCACCCTCATTTGACAATTGGTCTTGTAAGTGCTCAGGGCTGGAAATCATGGAGGTGCTTCAGCCCTCACTGACACTTGCCCTGGATGAAACAGTCTCTTTTTCTAGTTTGCCTCCCAGATATTCGCGCTTGCTCACTTCCAGTGTTGGAGAGCTCACTTCTTCACATAGCAGACATTCCTACTGGTACACAGCTGTAACTTTTAGGAAAACTCTTGAAGAAAATCATGTAGGGATGGGCCTGTTTACAATATTGGCTTTTGGTGCTAGTTATTTTCTTGAGGAACACCTGGCATTGAGTCAGCCCCATCTACTGCCAGCACCTCCAAGTTGTAAGCCAGCAGAGCAGCTTTTCTGGAGATGGGAAAAGAGTAGAGGTGATCTGTCTACCTTCTCTCCCATCAGCCCAAAGCCAGCAGACACTCCAGTAGGGAGGCAAAGATAGGGGCATCACAATTGGGAGCTCTTGGCCTGCTATGCTTTCAGATGGGAGAGCACCCAATAGTGTGGACAGACATGGCTGGCAGTTGGTGCACTTGGACATGAAAATTGAGGTGAGCTCTGGGTCAATGGGGCTTCCCAGTTTCCCCCTACCTCTCTGTGAAGTCCGCTGGGGCTTGTTACAGGAGTGAGGCCATAGGAAAAGAGGGACTGCAAGGCCCTGTAGGCCTCAGAAGGTTCTTAGGGAGCAGGGCTTGCTGCTGAAGCCTCTCTCTTTATACTGACTGAGAGCCTCTGGGCTGGAGTCCCCTTGGGAGGCCTGAGCTTAGAGCCCTGTCTCTAACGCTTGGGGGTGCATTTGAATAGGTGCCCATAGAAAGCTTGCTAGCCCAGGGCACCCCACCTGCTCTGCATTTGGGAATTACCTGGAAGCTATTTACAAACACCTGTGCTCAGGTCTAGTTCCCACCCCCCTACCCCCCAGCCCTGGGACTTGAAGTTTAGCAGTTTGGGATGTTGTGTATCCCTCAGTATCTTTAACCAGCTAATCAGCGATTCTAATGTGCCCCTGAGGCTGAAAACCACTTATCTAGAGCAGAACTTCTCAAACTTGAATGTGAAGACAAATCACCAGGAGGTATTGTTCACATGAAGACTTGGACTCAATAGATTGGTTGGGGGTGGGGTGGGGGTAGAATTCTGTGTTCTAACAAGCTGCCAGAGGATGTTCATGCTGCCAACCCCAGATAGCACTCTGAGATGTCTTTAAGACAAGTGTGGCCCTGGCCAGGTGACTGACTCAATTGCTTGGAGCATCATCCCATACACCAAAAGATTGTGGGTTGCGGGTTGCAGAATTCAATCCCTGGTCAGGGCACATACAGAAGGCAACCAATTGATGTTTCTCTCTCACATCTCTCTCTCTCTCTCTCTCTCTCTCTCTCTCTCTCTCAATAAAGATATCCGTGGGTGAGGATTAAAACAAAAACCAAAGTACAAGTGTGCCCCTTGAGTCTTCTGGAGTCTGGAACTGCATAGCTGGAGTGGAGCCTGAAGTTTGGAGTGGGACTCACTAGTCCCTGAGGACACTGCAGACCTTCCTGGTATAGGCAGCTGAAGCCCAGCTCATCTCAAAGAGCCTTAGTTTTGGTCCCGAGGCAGCAGCACCGAGGCAGAGCAGTAAGGGGATCCCCATCACCAGCACAGGAAGCTCTACAAGCCAGTTACTTGGAGCTCAGAATTAATTCATATGTAGAAGCCAAATCCCACAGCTCACAACCTTCTCACCCACTGATCTCAAGAGTGTAGGCATGCCCACCCCTCCTTCAGAAGATCAGCAGCAGTGGAACCAGACCCCTGCTACCCTTGGGAGTAAGGCACCTTCAGACTCCTTCAACACTGCCCCCAAACCTGGCCCCCAAGTCAGCCTTCAGTGATGGGTGGCAGAGGGCCCAGATGTACCCTGCTCTGTTCTCTTGGGCTGTCACTGTTCCCAGGAGCCCAATTAAACCAGTGTTTTGTCCCTGGGCAGCAGAGGCAGGCGTCCCTGGCACTCTTCCGCTCCACACTCCATTTCTTCATCAACTGTCGCCAGACAGCCCACATCATGTTGGCATTTCATGCTCAATATTCTTGATGAAAGTGGAACATCAAAACCTCAGCGGGGTGGACACATGGAGACTAAGTGAGGCTCTCGCCAAAGAAGCTATCTTTTCAGCACAAGGAATCAACAAAGCTCCTTTTCCAAGGCTGTCTTGTATTATTATCATCATTATTCTTATTGTTGTTGTTACTGTTATTTCCTTCCCTTGTATCTAAGTGGACATAATAAGTCATGCCTTGTTTTCTTATATTTGCATTTTCTCTCACTGGCTGATAGCAATCTTTGTCTCCTGTTATAATAAATATCGATTGGCAGTGTTAGGAGATGGCAGGGCTTTAATCTCCTGGCTGCCTGTGCCCTGGCTCACCAATGTGGGTGTTAGCGAAGAGGATTGTATTATCTGCTCACACACCTGTTTTGCCATTTGCCTCTCTTGCAGCAAAACTTGGGCTATTAATGCCATGGGGAATTGGCTTTCCTATAATGTCACTTTCTCTGTTCACTTTTCTTGTTGCTCCAGGGAAATGCACTTTTCTGGTCTGCCAGTCTTGGGCTGTTAGCGCCCACTCAGCCCCTGAGGGCCCAGGTAAAGAAAAGGGGTGCATGCTGTTACTCACTCATTTGTTTTTCATTCGTTTGGTTATTCTGTCATCAAACATTTGTCAAACACCTGCTGTGGGAGCAGCCCAAGGCTGGGCCCTGTGAATGTGTGTGATATGAGACACAGTCCCTGCCCTCCCACAGCTCCCAGTGTGGGCAGCCATGTGAGAAGCACAGCTCAGGTGAGGGAGATGTCATCTTCCTGAAAGTGCTGTTGAGGCTAGATCTTGAAGTTTGAGTAGCACTGAAATGTCATCATGTCCCTGTTGAGGGTTCTTTCAAGACCAGACAATCTGAGGCCCCCAGGAAATGTATGATCCTTCCCTGGCTGGTGTGGCTCAGTGGATTGAGTATCAGCCTGGGAATCAAAGGGTTGCCACTTTGATTCCCAGTCAGGGCACATGCCTGGGTTGCAGGACAGGTCCCCAGTAGGGGGTGTGTGAGATGCAACCACACACTGATGTTTCTCTCCCTCTCTTTCTCCTTCCTTTTCTTTCTCTATAATCTTAAAAAAAGAAATGGATGATTCTGAGAGGGGAAGACATGTGCCCAGAGCATGGTCAGCTTGTGGTCTGAAGCCCTGCCCTGCCACTGACCCCTTGTACAATCTGGGACAGCCCAGATACCTCTCTTGCCTCTATCTATCCTAAAATGAAAAAGCAACTCCACCAATTCTCAGAGCTGAGGATGCCCACATTCCACCACCAGGGCAGCCCGCAATGTGCATCGTCCCCTGGATGGATGGAGGGTATCTGTGGCAATAGTTCTGTCCCAGTGTAGAGATGGGTAGGTCCTTGTGCTCAGAGGATTCCAGCAGTGACAGGAAGAAAGGAATGGGAAGACAGCAAATCTGACTTCCAAAGGGAGGGAGTCCACATGATGGAAGGTGCATTCACATGTGATGGCATAAAATCCCATGAGGCAACTTGTGGAGCAGGGACAATTATACCCATGTCACCAATGAGGAGCCTTCAGTGTGGTGAGGTACAGTGAGAAGAAACTTGTGCTGTGGCTCAGACTGCCTGATTTGAAGTCTAGTTCCACCTCTTCTTGACTGGGGGACCTTGGGCAGTTTACTTAACCTCCAGTTTTCTCAACTCTAAAATGGAGATAATAATAGTACCTACTGTGCTGTGGATTCAATGAGATAATATATGTAAACAATTTGGCAGGCACACAGCATGCACTCAAAGGTCATTGCTACCAAATGGCTGAGGTCACAGAGTCACTGCATAGCAGGGCTACCATTGGAACTCTAAAGCCAATGTTCTTTGTGGGGTTCACTGGTAGTGGCACTGAAGCCTTTCTTTCCAGCTTGGCTGAGTGAAGCAGCAGCTGAGGGACTCCTTGCTGCCTGAGGCACCTACAAAAACTAAGTGCTAGCAGTCAACGCAGAGTGGTAAATGCTGGCAGGGAGGGGGAACACAAGGCTACAGGAGCCCAGCTGATGATTAGCACTTCTGGGAGGAGAAGCAAAGCTGTTATGGAGGCTCCTTTGTTATGGAGAGTTACCATCCATTAGCTACTCTCCCTTCTCCTCTGGTGACATTCTCAAATTTATCCATGATGGCAATGCCTAGCCTTTCATAAAACACGTGACTAAATTCTAACTGATGAAATATAAAACTAAAGGTCACGTGGGATCCTGGAGAGACTACTTAAAAGGAAGCTGATTTATCTAGGATATGTGTCTTCGTCCTTCTCCCTTTCCTGTTGTCTAGAATGGTGATGTGATGACTGGAGCTCTGGCAGCTATTTTGAACCTTAATGGGACTCTGAAAATGAAGTTTGTGATAAGATGTTAGAGCAGAAAGCCAAATGGAGCTGAGGCCCTGATGACTTTAATGTGCCACTGTGCCATCTCTGAACTGGCTACCTCCAGGCTTCTTGCATTTGAGACTATCAACACCTGTGTGTTTAAGCCAGATTTCAGGGAGTTGCAGTTTCTTACACTGAATACAATTCCTAACTGATTCTGAAAACTTCACAGGGGAAGAATAATTTGCATGGGCTCTTGAGATAAATAATTCCAGACTGACTAAATCGCAGTCCAAGGCATGGGGTTTGAAATGTGTGACACATGACAGCGTTGGCAAGGGTAACCAAGGAGGTGGCACATGCAGTGGACACTCTGGGCTCCAGTCTTCCAGGACTCCTGGCTAAACAAACATACCACACACACCCTCCATGGTGGTCAGCTGGCCTCCTCTTCAATAACTCTGGGACTAACATCTTTGGTTCTAACTGTTCACAAACTTGTTTTTTTTCCTTATATCAGGTCAAAATTAATGCTATTTTCAGCCTTGGCTGGTATGGCTCAGGGGATTGAGCACTGGCCTGCAAACCAAAGGATCACCAGTTTGATTCCCTTCAGGGCACATGCCTGGGTTGGGGACATGCAAGAGGTAACTACACATTGATGTTTCTCTGTCTTTCTTTTTCCCTTCTCATCTCTCTAAAAATAAATAAAAAATATTTTTAAAATAAAATCTTTTAAAAAAGTGAATGCTATTTTCAGGCAGCCAGGTGCTCTGATCTCCATTTTGCAGATGAGGAAACTGAAGTTGAAGGAGGCCTACTGACCTGACCCAGGTTGCACAGTTAGTAATGGCAGAGCTGGCATTTGAATACAGGTTGGCCTCAGCCCACTGCCCTCTTGCTACTCCTGGTTTTCAAGCTCTAGTGTGCAGCGGAATTACAAGGCGGCGGGCGGGGTGGGGGGAGTGGTGCTTGTTAAAGTACAGAGAGCTGGGTCCTAACCCCAAATCCCTTATTCAGTGAGTCTGGGGCCCATCTGAGAGCTTGCATGCCTAATAAGGTCCCAGGGGATATGCATGCTGTTAGTCAGCAAATTTATTTGGAAAACCACTGGGTTGGAGCAGTAGCTGGGGATAGGAGTCTCCTCATGGAAGGTATGGTGTAGGCACCCACAGGTTCAAGCTGAGAGCAGCAGGAGTGAGCTGGCACAGAACAGCAGGAGCAGTGGTACAGGAGGAGAGCCTAGGCAGACCTGAGACATGAAAAGGAAAGGCTGGTTGAAAGAAAGGTCCACACTGGGAACCCCCCGCCACCACAGACAGTCTTCAGTGTCTTGTAGAAATGAGGATTGCCTGGCACAAGAGGGGCTGGAGAGATGTCTGCCCTCTCTTAGCCACTTGGTTAATGAGAACCTTCTCCTCATACCCCTTCCTTCTCAGCAAAAAAAAAAAAAAAAAAAAAAAAAAAAGAAAGAAAGAAAGAAAGAAAGAACTTAAGAGCTTGGTTGAGTTCTCTAGATGCTCTTCATGGCCCTCAGGGGGACTTGGGATAGGCTAGTAAGGCCATCTGGCTTCCACCCTTCTGCATGTCACAGTCAAGCCTGTCCTGACTTGTCTAGGAATTCCTCTACCCACAAGGAAGGCAATATGAATGGAGCCTGACATTTCACTACTGTCATTCATTGTGGCCTTTCTGTGCTCCAGTTTGCCCATATGTATGCTAGACACCAGAGTCCTTGCCCATTCCCCCGACCTCTCACAGTAGTGAGTGAGGCTCCTAAGAGATGAGATACATGAAATACATGTGCTTCATGAATTGCAAAGTGCTATACAGACTTCTCTCAAAAATCTCCATTCACTTCTTCTCACCTGACAGCGTGTACTGGGCCAGCCCAGGGGCAGCCTCTACCTCTTAGTGCCGATAAGCTTCTAACCTTAACCCCGACTTCTGTGGACACCTGCCATTCTCCTCTGGAAACTCCATAGAGGCACTGACTTATTGAAGGGATGCTTCATCTGTTGCTCTGGAGCTTCTGAGCCCTCTTATCTACTGTCTGCCAGGCCACAATGGTGGCACCTGAGCTAAGCCCAGGCCTGCAGGAATGCTGAAAATTCCAAACTGGCCAGTTATCGGCACAGGTTCCAGCTGAAATGCAAACAGACGCCACCCTTAGTCCCAGGCCTGGATTTCTTTGACTCCTTGGCTCCCAGCCACCAGAAGGGCTAACTCTGACCCACTGGGAGGAGGGACAGAATGAGGAACATTTTTGTAGGCCAGGGACCTATCTGAAACTCATTGCAAAACTCCAGCCAGATGTGAGAGATTCCATAAGCCCCAAGAGGTTGCTTGAACTGAAGACTACAGTGTAGGTACTTGCCTATACATCCATGCAAGGGGGAACCATTTTTGTGTGCTAGTAGTTGCACCCTGTTGGCTTGTCAGTTTTCAAACTATAAACTCCTAGTGGGAAGAGGATAGATATTTAGGAATGAGGAACTGCAAGTGTTGATAATAGGGGTGACAGTGCTGAGCATTATAGTGTTGGAGTTGATGCTGGTAGTCACAGCGTAAGGAGAGAGGGAGAGGAGGAGGAGCAGGAGAAGTGGTAGGGGAAGAGGGACTGGAGGCTGGTGCAGATGGAAATAGTGATGAAGATAGTGGTCTGAGTTATCCACACCCCTGTGGAGGCACCATTCCCTCTTCTCTCTTTATATGTTTGTTTCCGTTTCTCAAACCTCCTTTGGGGCTGGGCCTGTTCCCACTGCCCTGCACATGTGGGTGTGAGTGGTGCTGACTGATGAATGGAGGACTGACAGTGGTGTGGGGTAGGAAGGATGACAAGGATGGAAGAATTGGCCATGTTGGAGAACCCCTGTGTGGGGCAGGGGCTCCACAGAATGGATGTCTATGCCCCCAAGATCAGAAGTGGAGCTGCCCCTGGGGGGGAGCACAGCAGACAGTGCTCTGTGCCAGTGGTAAGTGTGGAGTGGGGACTGGGGTCCAGTGGGGCCTAGCCAGGCAGCAGCAGCATCAGAAGCAGAAGCAGCAGCTGCTGCTGCTGCTGCTGCTGCTGCTGCTGCTGCTGCTGCTGTGGCGGCATCCGCAGGCAGTGGTGGCTCTGGGCATTTGTTGATTTGCTGAGCCTGCCTGCTGGGTGCAGGCTGTTTTTCCATAATCATCTTTTGTCTGGCTGAACAATAGAGGTGAGGGGGGCAGCCAGGCAGGTGGGACATAGCTTGACAGGACTGAGGAAGAAGAGAGGAGGCTCCCACATGGCCTGCAGCCAGCTGCCCCACTGCAGGCCTCCGTTCCTAGCTCAGGCCCTCTGCTGTAGCCCCCACAGTGACCCCAGAGGCTGCCGAGAATCAATGGAACCCCACCCCCACCGGGTTGGCTCATATACCTCCCCACACACCTCCTTCCCTCAGAAGCTTCCAGGCTTTTGATAAATACCGGCCGGTTCAGCCCCTGAGGAAGGCAGACGGCTCCTGGGAGGAGCCTGTCGACATTCGACACTCCAGGAGAAGGATGGCCCAGTGAGGGAGCAGGGTGGGGGTGGGGGCTGCAGCTCAATTCCCTGCAGAACAAAAAGAGATTTCTCTCTCCCTTGCACCAGCTGCTGAGTCCCCAGCCCTGGCTTGATCATTTTTCAAATTGCAATAAATTAACATTTTCTGGAGCAGGAAAACCACGCAGAGAGGCCTAATTACCAAATTTGGGGATGGCCTCAAACCCCTCTGGGCCAGCTTCCCCTTCCCCCATTCTTACCAGGGACTGGGGAGGACAGAGCCCCAAGGAACAGCTTCTTCCATTTCACTCACACCTTTCCCCGGCCTGACTGGGGTCCCCTCCCCCTGCTTCTTGCACACAGCGCTGCCTGTCACCTCCTCCTTGCTGACATTCCCTCCTTGGTCTCCCCCACCCCACAGAATGCAGTGCAGGCCTGGTTATTCCCATTTGGCAGAAGGAGAGCCAGAGAACCGAGGCAGGGGAGGAAGGAAGGGTGGGGAAGAGTGCAAGGCTGGGCCTGATGTTGGGACCCTGAGACAGAAGTTGGAAGTCCTGACATCCCAATTTCCCAAACCTGAAATCCATTACTTTTCACTGAGTTGTGAAACTTACAGTATAGACAGCACAAGGAAACCCACAGTCTCCCCATCAGTCTCTTGTCTCAGCAGGGGGGCTCCCTATACTAAGCCTCCAAGGGAAGACATTCCAGGAATGTACTCAGGCTCTCAGGAAGTTTCCCCACTCTGTAAAAGCCCCCCTTGTGGAGAGATGCAAGTGTTCACTTATTCATGATGATGTGGTTGACATTTGCTGAGTGCTGACTATGTGTCAAGCAGTGTGCTGAGTGCTTTCCCTGTAGCATCTCACTGAATCCTCACATAATGCTTCCAGGTAGGTGTCCCTGTGTGACAGACAAAGAAACTGAGGCTCATAAAAGTACAGCAACCCTCAAAGTGGGGAGCTGGGACCTTGGCCTCAGCATGGAATGGGGGCTGGTTTGAGTGGGAAGCAGTTCGTTGGAAGGCAAACCTGTGGGAGGAAGTGTAATTTTGCACACACACACACGAGAGCCAGGTAGCTCTCTGGGCTTTGTCCCACGGGCCCTGGGGTGAGTTGATGTGAACATTGCACAGGGAACTGTTCTCTTTGAACCCTCCCACTCAGGGCAGAAAGTTAAATGGAGAGTTCTGCTCTGGCCTGAGCCATGCCTGGGACACCTTGGCTCCGTCATCTCTGAAGGGTTACAGTTTAGTGGTGTGATGTCTCTCACAATCTGGCTCCTGTCTCCCTTCTGGAACTTATTTCCCACCCCTTGTCTTTATACACTCTGTGGTTCAACCAAACTCAATGTCTCTCCACTGTGCCTTTGGTCATGGTGTTCCCATTGCCTAGAACAGCCACCCTTCCTACTTTCACCTATGCAAATCTGCCCATCAGTTAGGGCCCAACTGACTCTTCCCCAAAGGGAGCCTTCTTGGTCCTCTGCCCCATGACACCACTGGCTTTTCTGCCTACCAAGCTGAAGGGAACTCTTTTCTGTCTTAAGGTACTAGCCACTTTCTCCCCAGAATTGTTGTCTGGATACATATCTTACATACCTTCCAGACCAGGGCTCTCTGGAGGAGGGCCTATATCAGATTCATCTTTGTATTGCCTGGCCTCTTGGTTCTGATTTCTCAGAAGTGTATTGAGTGTGTACTTCTCACCCCATACACTGGGGGACTGTGGGGAGACTGTGGCCTTGGAGTCAGAGACACCTGAGCTTAAAGCCCTGTCTGTTTCTTTTGAGCTGATGCCCTAGAGCAAGTTGCCTTTCCACTGTGAGAACTGATTTTCCTCAGCTTTTGTGGGATGAAATGAGTTACAGTCAAACCTCATTTCTCCAACATCTTGGTTCTTAAACAATTCAGTTCTCCACCAAGTTGTCCACAGGAAAAAAAATGTCTTGGTTGTCTAAGAGAACTTCGGGTCTCAGTTCTTTCCCCTACCACCCTTTCATGCCAATACCTGTGTGATAAGTCACGTGTCTCTCAGGAGACAAGGATGAATTGGTTTTCGAACAAATCCCTTCTCAAACAATTTTCCCGAACAAATTATGTTCAAGAACCAAGGTTCCACTGTACTTGCTACCACTCATGGCTACGGTAAATAGCAAATGCAGGATGAAAAGGTCAAGCCCCCTTGAAATATGTACCCATGGTCAGTGTCCAGTAAATGTTTGCTCGTCCATCACTCCTCCCTTTGACAGGGCCTGATGAATAGATGAATGAATGAAGCCATGAATTACACTGGACCTTGCGGGTGGCTCTGGCCCAAGGCGCCAGGCCTTCACTGAACTGGCTGCCCTTTCCTCCAGGCACAGCTGCCTGCCAGCCCACACTCACACCCCTCTGTTCTCTTCCATCCACCCCAGGCCTATAGTTTACACGCTGAAATTCCCAGAAGCTGAGACTTCCAAACAAACCCCCCAAGTTTGGATTTATCAGCCATGCTATTAAAACAGTAATTTTCAGCTGCCTAATGTTTCCAACTTCTGCTCTAATCCAGTGGGTAAATATTTACGGAGCCTGACACCACTCCTAGGCCACTTGCTCGGCTGCCAAACATTCATTTCCCTTGCAGCTCCACTGGTTTGATATTTTTAGGAGCAGGGGAGGATGGAGAGGGGTGTGTGTGTGTGTGTGTGTGTGCTTGTGGGTGTGTGTAAGAGTGTGGGAGAGAGGCTCAGCCTTCCTTATGGTGAGTTCTTGGGTGGGGAGAGACACAGGATAAAGTAGCCTTGCTACTTCCTTCTGCCCAGATATCCCCACACCAGGGCAGGAACTCACAGGCTCAGTGCAGTATGCCCAGACCCTCAGGCATCCACCTCTTCAGCCCTGCCACCCCCCACACATAGCAATACAGCTGATTTGCTATGTACTGATAGCAGAGAAGTGTTGAGAGAAGTAGACAGACTTAGGGGCCTACCTCAATCCTACCATTTGCTAGGTGGGTGGCCCAGAGTGTGTCCCTTTGCCATTCTGAGTCTGTTTCCTCATGTGTGAAAGGCAGGTAAGTATCACCACCTCCATGGTGAGAGAACATGCAGAGAGCGCCAGGCACAGCCCTTGGCTCAGGGTAGGTGCACTGTGAACAGTGCCTTGGAGAGAAGCTATGAAGTGTGCCCTTCATCCTCACTGATGCCATAGCTGCACTACACTAGTGGCTGTGTCTCTAAGCACCTCTGTGCTGTAGCTCATGCCTTTCCTTCTGTCTGTAGTGTCCTGGGCATAACTCAGAACACATGGGTCCCTCCCCTGAGAAGTCTGCCCTCATGGCCCCAAGATAAACACTCTTTGCCTCCCTTTCTCTCTCCCTCTCTCCCTCTCTCCCTCTCTCTCCATCCCTCCCTCCCTCCTTCTTTCTCTCCTTCTCCCTGTGTGTCTCCCTCTCTCCTTTCCTCTCTCTCCCACTCCCTCCCTTTTTCTCTCCTCCTCCTTCCCTTTCTCCCTCTCTCCCTTCTTCTCTCTTGTTCCCCCTCCCCTCCCCCCTCCTTCTCTCTCTCTCTCTCTTTCTCTCTCTCTCTCCCCCACCACCAAGCACTTGTGAATGAAGGCTGAGTCATATTCATCTCCACAGCCTTGGCATCTAGCACAGAGCTAGACAACATGCTCAATGACTCTGTGCTGCACGTGTGAATGTTTGTTGAATTTTGGGGGATTAGTCAGAAGGAGGGGAGGAGCAAAGTATGATTTTTAGCTTGAGCTATCCAAGATACTTCTTTATCCCCCTCACAAGGGAAAACAATGGAAAGACAGAAAAGAACCAACAATTATTGACCAACAAGCAGGCATAGTACCTAGCTGAACCCCAGAATTTAAAATGGTGTCATAATGTTTAGTAAGCTCTTACTGTGTGCTGAGCAGTAAATGATTTATATGGAGTAACTAAAAATCCCAACAACAATCCTACCCAGTTTAGAGATAACTAACTGGAGCACAGAGAGATTAAGTCACTTGATCATGGTCACACAGGTAATAAAAGGCAGAACTGGGTTTTGAACCCAGGTAGTCTGGCTCCAGAGCCTGAATTTTATCATTATCATTATCATTACCATTATCATCATCATCATCTTCACTCAAGGACATGTTTATTGATTTTAGACAGATAGGAAGGAGGGAGAGAGAGAAACACTAATATAAGAGAGAAACATCAATCACTTGCCTCCCACACACACCCCAACTGGAATAGAACTGGAAACCCAGGTATGTGCCCTGACCAGGAATCGAACCCATGACCTTCCAGTTTATGGAATAACACTCCAACCAACTGAGCCACACTGGCCAGGGCAGAGCTTGAACTTTTACCACACTATTATATTTCCCTTAGTAAATACTGAAGGAATGTTTGTTGAGTGACTGAATGCATGCCATGCACACTGAGTGAATTCCTGTACAGCTCACAGTTACCCACATTATTAATGTAGTTAATGTTATTAACTCCTCACAGCAGCATGTCCTTGGAGGAGGAGTGTGTGCAATCATCTTCATTGTTCAGTTGAGGAAACTAAAGCTCAGAGATGAGAAGTAATCTGTCCCACGTCACAGCTAAAAAGCAGCAAAGCCAGGACTTGCTTTCCATCCCCCTAGCTGGTTTTTGGTGTGCTGTGCTGTCCTGTCCAGAAGCCCCAGAGGGACCCAGAAGGTAGTCTGTTACTCTTATCACTTGGTACATAGAGAAAAACAGGACTTCTGGACTCAAGACATCCCAGTATCTCAAGAGATCAAGCTGGAAAGGACCAGGAATAGCATCCAACCTTCTCCTTTAGATTGGAGCTGGTCCCAGAGAGATGAACAATTTGTTTAAGGCTACACAGCAACTAAACCAGCATACTTGAGTCCCTGCTCCCTACCTCTCTTAGAGGTCATGGCCGGCTGGCCAGTCCACAGACATGTTTCCCCAGGGGATGGGCTTCTTCACGTGAGCTGGAAACTGGGAGGAATGTAATGAGGAGGAAAGAGTCCAGCAGGGAGAAAATGGGTTGCTTCAGGGGAAGAATTCCAAACAGATTGAGCTGCCATGGAACTCCTGTTATTAGTAATTGTAGTATCATGAGGATGCCTGGGAAGATGGTGGAGATGGTGATAACATTCAAGGCAAGGAGGAAAAGGAGGCAGATGGCATCACGTGTGCTGTGGCCAAGCCTCTCAGGCCACAGTCACTTCTCTCGGACCAGAGTTTGCTTGGCCCATTCAGAAGAAAGAATAGCCTGAGCTGAGTACTACTGGGGTAGGGGAGGCTGGCATAAGGAGCAGTGGGGCTCAAATTCAGTTCTGTTTCTTATACTAGACCATGTGGCCTGCCCTTGGGCTAGGTTATAACCAAAAGAAGGGGTATCTTTTTCTAATTCTACAAAGACTCCACATGGGTTAGCAGTGGCCTTGAGCTGAAACACACAGGTTTTGGGGGTGGGGTAGGGACCAGATGCCACAGCTCATCTCCTTCCTGGTTGAGCCAGCATTCACATACCCCATCTCTCTCCTCTGCCTTCTCTTTGGAGCCAAACAGCTGTGACCTTGAATCTGGCTCCCATTACTTATTCCCTTGTGATTTGACCTTGAATCAATCCCCTTCTCTGAGCCTTGCTTCCCTTATCTGGACAATGGGACAGTGTTGGGAGGGTTAAATGACATAGATAACATGTTGAACAGTGTTTGGCATAGAGTAGGTGATAAAAACAAAATGAATTCCCTCGGTTATCCCTCTTCCTCTTTCCCTGGGTGCTAAATCTTTGCTCCACTTTTGTTTGGGGACCAAGCCATTCCAGACCCCTCCTTCCCATCCATCCCCCAGGCAGGAGGCATTGGAAAACAAAAACGGGCCACAGGACCTCCCACACTCCAGAGCACCAATAGAGGAACCCCTAGGCAGTTTCTCCTGAGCATTTGTGGCCAAGATCTAAATGTCTGGGCCACTAATGCCTTGCCTGGCTGTCTGAGAGGTTCCCTTTGGGAATGAAGGAGGCTGCAAGATCCTTGGGCCTTTCCTCTCTCTTTCTCCTCCCCCTTCCTAAGGCTGCTGAGAGACTGGGGTGATGGATGGGGCCCTGCCTTCCCCTCACCACTTCTTTGATGAGAAGAAAGAAAAGTCCACCTGAGTCTCAAATCAAAAACAGGTGAATTGCCTTTAAGTCAGGCTGGGCCCACTCTGAGGTCTGCAAGAGGGTTGGGGGCCGAGGGGAAACAGGGAGAATGTGATAAATCACACTGTCAGGTGGGGGTGCTACCCTCCAGCTGTGGCAGGGATCTGTCTCACTCTGAGACTGGCGTGTGCCCAATCATCCCTACCTCCACCATGCACACCTGCCTCCCTCCACGTCCCAAGCCACCCAGTGCATGTCCAGGTGGTGACCCCTCCCTCACCCACAGCCACATAGCCCCCAGTATGCTCTGGGATGGGAGGTAGAAGTAGGAGCCTGGGGGCCTAGCCTCAGCTTGCAACCCCTTTGCTGCATGTACCCAGGAAAGGATTGCCCCTCTTTGAACTTTGGCTTACTTATTTCTACCACAGAGGGGGTAGATTCTTTTTGAAATGAGACATAGAAGGCAGACTATGGGCAGAAAGCCTTGGGCTTGTATCTCAGGATGAGAGTTCAGGGTGGAGTGGGGACTATGCAGGGCCCATAATTTGTTTTTGACTTACCTCTATCCCAAACCTCTTCCAGCACTGACATTCTACAATCATTTGCCCCAAAACCTTTGCAGGCCTCCCAAAGTCAGCGAGCAAATAGGCCAGACAGATTCCTCTGCACACTGACCATATGGCCCCTGCCCAACCCCAGTCCCTCTCCCAGTGCAACACGGATAAACTGTTCCACCAAGGGTCCCCAATCATACTAATGAGGGTGGGACGGGTGGTGAGGACAGGGTAAGTCTGGGAGAAGCAGTGCTCGGGCGCCCTGAGACTGACAGTTACTGCTGAAAAATGAAAAGTAAAATAAAACAAGAACTGGGCAAGTCCTCAGAAATATTGCTCGCCATCGTATCAGGGTAAATGGAAGCGGGGGGGGGGGGCAATGGCAAAGGCCACACAGCCATTCAGAGCCAGGGTTGAGATCAGGCACCAGTATCTGGATTCTCAATCTCCCCCACCCCCATTTTCAGAGGCTGCATTTGCTGAGTGAACTGAAGAGAGTTTCTGACCTGGAGCCTCTTTCACTCCCAGATTCCAGCAGCAGTTGATGTCTCCTAGCAGACTCCCCTTCTCCGCCCACAAAAGCCAGGGACCAAGACCCTATCCGCCCAGTCACCAGCCTGAGACACTGCAGCAGAGCAGAGGAAGAGGGAGACAAGGGACAATAATGGTAGGATGCGAAGGCCAGGGGAGAAGAGAAGGAGGGGAAAGAGATGAGGAGAGAGTGAAAGGTGAAGTTTACAAGGGAGAAAGGAGAGGGAAGACCCTGGAAGAGGAGATTGGAACAAGAGCTCTGAGAAGGGAAAGTCAGGCCAGGGAGGGAATGGAGGGCAGGCAGGTGAGTGAGAGACACCCTAAAAGGAGACAAACAAGGAAACCGGATCTGCAGAGGGGAGAGAAGAGGGCTGAGGCCCAGGGGTTCCCCTCCCTGATTCACAGAGCTCCCCCAGGGGCAGCGGGGGCAAATTGAAAATGAAACACCTCGTCCTCGAGCCCAGGGATGTGACCCTCGGCAAAAGAGGACTAGGGAGGCTTCCAAGAGGAAATGGGAGGGTGCCAGGAGGGGGGGTGCTAACAAACTCCTTCTGCCTAGCCCCCCCCCCCCCAGCCGCAGCCACAAGCCAGCCAGAAAGGCGCTTAGAAGACCCCAGGAACCATGGAGCGCCAGTGCCCCCTTGTGGCCATGGTGGCAGCGGTGGTCTGGAAAATCAGGTGGGAGGGGGCCCCAGATTGGGCTTTTGACAGGAAGAGAGACAGGTGTGACGAAGAACCCTCGGGATGGGTTGGTGACTTTACTGGAGACCTCCAAGACCTTCAAGCAGCAGTAGAGACAAAAACAGTGAGCCTGAGGGTTTCCTCCTCAGCCTCTGTTATCCTTTCACCAGGGCTAGACGTGAGGATCTAAGGCAGGAGAAAATCAGGGCATATTCATGTCTCAGAATGCCCTCTTTGTCCCTCAGTGGCACTGTGTCACTTCTTGCCATCTGGGTCTCTGCCTTTCATTTGGGACTCTGGGTGCCTCCCACTTCACTCCAGGGACTGCACCTTTAGGGCACTGGCATGCATGCACATGTATGTGTGTGTGGGGGGGATAATCTTGTGCATGGCAAAGGGTAGGGCGTTAAGCAGGGCCACCTCAAAGAGAGTGGCACACAGCTGATCCTGGAGGACCAGCAGGGAGCTGAGATGGAAAAGGCCATCCATCACCTGGAAGTCAGGAACTCTAGGTTCCACATTGCCTACATGGCTGTCTTGCTGTGCAATGTCGAGCATATCCTTGTCCTCTCTGGTCCTCAGGCTCCCCAGCTGGAACCAAAAGCTCTTGGCCTCAATGACTTCTAAGAGCCTATCTGTCAGTAACACTCTGCAATTTTATGATTTCTATAGACAGAGCTTGAAGAAGTAACAAGTCCAATGGTAGACAAAATTAGCACTCCATTCTGACTTCTAACATTTTATTATTTTCTATTTTACTTTACAGAGAGGAGAAGGGAGGGAGAAAGAGGGGAAGAGAAACATCAATGTCAGAGAGAAAGATTGACCAGCTGCCTTTTTCATGTGCCCCACCGGGGGCCCAAACCCACAACCCAGGCATGTGCCCCAACCTGGAATCAAACTGGTGACCTTGCACTTTGTGGGACAACACCCACTCCACTGAGCCACATTGGCCAGGACCGTTGTAATTTTTGAGAGGTGGTTAGTACATACAACCCAAGGGCATCCCACCTAGCCCTTATCCTGACTCTTCCAATGTCCTCAGCAATACTCCTGCCCTAGATCTGCCCAGAAAGGCCCGTGGAAGCAAAGTCAAGCCAGCTCAGTGGGACTGAAATGCTTTCTCTTGCACAGGGGCGGGGGGCAGGATGAGAAGCTAGTCTTTCCTCAGTCCCCCACCATGGCAAGGCATGCAGACACCCTCAAGAGACCAGGGCCCTGGGGTGGATGGAAAGTGCAAGGTCAGCAAGATCTCATCATAAGCCCAGCCCAAGGCAGGAGTCTGAGGCTGGAAATGGAGAAACCTGAGCCTGGCTCAGCTCCCCTAGAGAGGAGGGGAGGGAGGGAGGGAGCACAAGGAGGTAAAGGGCACCTCAAGGAGGCTGGCTTGCTCAGGCAGGGGAGCCCAGGCCCAGCGTGTAAAGAACTGAGCCCTAGAAGAGGGGTAAGTAAGATAGGCCATAGGAGAAATGAACCAGAAGGAAGGTCAAGTGAACGTCTTTAGTTTTAGAGTCAGTTTAGCACTAAGTCTGCCCGTTAACCTCTCTGTGCCTCAGTTTCCTCATCTGCAAAATGGAGATGTTAGTCGTCATCTTTCAAAGCTCTTGTGAGGATTATATGAATTAATGTTTGTATTAAAAAAAACAAAAACAATAGCAACAAAAAACCCAGCATATTCCCTAGCATCTAGTAAGTTTTTTCTTTCTTTCTATCCCTATTTTTAACCCCAAGAAATCCTATCCCAGTGAGCACCAGGTGGAGAATCCTGAAAAGATCTAGCTGGCAAGATCCTTATATTCCAAGAGTGAAACAAATTGATAACATCCAAATCCCACTCCCCACCTCTCCTCCCCACCACCCACCATGATACAAATGGGTACATTTCTTCTCAGAGACAGGAAGAAACTTGTCTAACATCACACAGCAAATTGTGCCTCAGCTGAGGTCTCTTCATTGCCAGCCCTGAGCCTCCCTTTTTGCCTTTCCCCAGATGGTTATGCTCCAGTGCATATGCTCACAAGCCCCAGCCCTGAATCTTCTCCAATGGGATCTTGGCAAGTGTCTCAATGGCTGGAGCATGGCCCTGAGACCTGAGCTGAGGAGGCTCACCCTGGCTTTGTTGGAGGTCCTGATAGTCAGTTCACCTTCTCTACCCCATGCTCCTTGGAGCCAGAGAGTTTTTCAAGCTGGAAGAAATCTGGTAGATCACTTGGTCCCCCAGCCTCCTCTTCCATGTACCATCTGCCATCATGAGTCTCCATCTCTGTGTTCTCCATTCCCTCCACAACCTCCCTGTTTCTGACTCTGCTTTTCTCTGAAGGTATATAACCTCAGATAGCCTCCAGGGGTATCCAACCTTTTGGAGTTTCTGGGCCACACTGAAAGAAGAGTTGTTTTGGGGTACACATTAAATACATTGCAACATGTAATCACAAAAAATCTCATAATGTGCCCTGGCTGGTGTGCCTCAGTGGATTGAGTACCAGCCTGCAAACCAAAGGGTTGCCGGTTTGATTCCCAGTCAGGGCCCATGCCTGGGTTTCAGGCCAGGTCCCCACCCCAGTAGGGGTCACGCAAGAGGCAACCACACATTGGTGTTTCTCTCCCTCTTTCTCCCTTCTTTCCCCTCTCTCTAAAGGTAAATAAAGAAATGTTTTTTAAAAAAATCTTATAATGTTTTAAGTAAATTTATGATTTTGTGCTGGGCCGCATTCATAGCCATCTTGGGCCACATGCAGCCCAGGTGTTGAACACCCCTGCTAGACCTTCTCTTGTCCCATTTCTCTGGCCTCAGGCCATGTTTGCTTGAAAACTAAAACAACCAGGGAAACAGGCATCCATCCTGTCCAGCTCAGCAGACAGCTGGCCCTCCTGCCTCGCTGTGCCCCACCAGGCCCACTGCTACACCAGGTGTTATCTTATTCCTATCCCTGCCTAGAGCAGCCAACCCAGAAGAGGACAGGGTTCCGGACTCAGGCAGGACTCTAGGCCCCTGGGAAAGGAAACTAGAGGGTGTCACCCTTAGGACCTGAGGAACTAGAGGCACCCACTGGCCCTTCTGACACTGCCCCCTCCCTCCCCACAGCCCAGCTTGGGCTGGGCTATTCCCTAGCGCCTGGGCTAGACCTGTTTCCAATGATTCACGTCTATGCATTCCCACCTCACCCCTGGGAGCCAGCTCTGCACTCTTAATAGATCTTACGGTTAAGAAGTTTTTTCCTGCTACTCAGCGTTAGTGCTTAAAGTGCAGTTACACTCTGAAAATTGACCATAAAATGACACCATGGGGTCCATATTTATCCTCCAGCCACAATTCCAGACCAGCCTGGTTCAGTTTTCAGGTTGAAAAATGGCTTTTGGGGGCTTCGAACTCCACCCAAGTCCTAAATCTGCCTCAGTGCTTTCCCCTTGGTGGTGCCTCCCTTCCTCAGGCTGGGGGAGGGGCAGGACCTTGGACTGCTGAGGTGGCAAGCCAGGCTCAGCTTCGTTTGGCCCATTTCCTGCTAGAGGTAGGGGTGGGGTGGGCCACTGTAGGAGTGTGAGGGACCAGGTGTGGATGTGAGTAGAAATGAGCCAGCCCAGCCAGGCTTGGAGGCCTCCAGAGCTTCTCCCATGCTGTGATGGACCCTGGAATGTATCATATGGGGCACCCCAGCCACAGCTAGGGACAAAGCGGATAGAGGAAGCCTCACAGCCCTGAAATGTCTGCAGGGTTGCTGGGAGATAGGATAAGAAAGGGAGGAACCCTGGGGGCCTCAGCAAGACTCAGCAGTGCTGTGCCCTTGGGTGTGCCACTCTTTCCAGTGTGCAGCCAAGGACAGGGTTACTTTTCTGACCAGTTTAGGATCAAGTAAGGACTAGACTCAGACTCCTCCAGTCTACAGGTTGCAAGTCAGGTTAAGGAGGCCCCTGACAGTACGGCTGCAAGTCCACGGGCTTTGGGGTCAAACACTGGGGACGGCTCCTCAGGTTGCTGTCTGCTGACACATTGAAGCTCAGGCCTGTTCCTTGCAGGAGGACCCTCCATTGAGTTTCTCCTCCTGTTTACTCTAACAATCTTGGTTATCTGGTTCCCAAGCCCACAGCAAATTAGAAGCAGTAAATCAAAAGGGGGCAGAGGGGCTGCTGGAAGCAGGCACACTAAAAGTGTCAAGAAGTGAGAGCTGATGGCCTGACAGCAGGGGAGTAGGCAGCAAAACTAGTAAAACACAAAACAACCCCAACCAGGTACAAGAGCTCAAAGATCGCAAACAAGCTGGGGCCATTTCGTGCGGGAGAAACGGGCCCGAGGAGATCACTGTGGCGCAGTGCTAATAATGATGGGGGATTAATGGGGGGCGGCCCCAAAACTTCAGAAAGAGCTCGATTATGCCCTGTTTAAGGAGGCAGGGCAGATAAGGAATGTTTCCTTCACAATTCTATCAAAAATGAGTAATTTTTAAAGTGTACACCCAGGGGAATAAACCCTTACCTCTGAGGCAAGTCCTGAAGTCCCGAGCAGCTTATTCCTCAAGCCCTGCAGAGCTGAAGTTGGCAGGGTTCCCTATCCTGCCAAGACCCAGTGCTCTGTGAGACATGCCTGCTGGCTTGGGAGCTAGTCCTGAGTCCAGCACTAGTTCCACCACTTACTGTCCCTGGGACACTCAGCCAATCCCTAGCCTCTGCAAACCCAGCTGTTTACTCTGTGAAATATTGATAACCATACTGCCTTGCAGGGCTCTGAGAATTAAAGAGGGCCCATGTGTTTGGCCCTCAGTGTACAGTTGGAACTCACTGGATGTCTCCTCTTCCCTGAGAAGGTCTCCTTTCAGAAGTCTATAAACTGTGGCTCAGCCTATATGTCCCAGCTGTCCCTTGTGGAAGGATGAGGAGCTTAGAGGCAATGCTGGCTCTGGGCAGGGCTGGTATATGCCAAGAGAGAGAGATTGGGAAGCCAGGGTTGTGGGAATAAGGGTTAGTGGCCAAGGAGCTCCCTTTGCTTCTTCATCTTCCTCTGGGTTCTCTAGCCTTCCCCTTTAAGAGCAGCCCCCCAGCTTTTGTGTTATCAGCCAATGGCACCTGGTACTTAAACCAGGGATGGTGACTAGGGGCCTACATCCTGTGGGTCAGGTGACAAAATATACCATGGGAAAAGTACCTGTGGTGCAGGCAAGGCAGGCAAGTGGTGGTGTGGACCAGACATAACCAGCACCTGTAGATAAGCCTCAGTGGGCCTGGCCCCTGCTGGTCCGGACACTTGTATTTCAGGAACACATGGGACAAGGTCACTCTGCTCAGAGCTCAGCTTCAAATATTCCCCCAATATCTTAGAACACCTCCCCCTCCATGCCATTTGGATGGGACAGAAAAGGACAGGAGGCTCATGCTGGAGGGGGGAGTTGGGAGGGGACAGGAGACACCTGAATCTGTCTCATCAGGAAACAAAGGCAATGTTGGAGGCACCGTGCAGAGATGTAGAGTTTAGCTAGCCTAGTTCCAAACCAAGACAAGTGCCTCCTTGTCTGAGTTTGAGTTTCTTCTAAAAGCATGGGCTTTGATGACAGACATATGTTGTTCGAATCCCAACTTGACCACTTCTTCTGTGACTCTGGTCAGGTCATCTGCTCATAAGCCTTAGTTTTCTCTTCTACTTTATATTGTTGTTGAAAAGATGATGTGAACAAAAAAAGTCAGCACCAAGTCTGGCGTGTAGTACAAACTCACTAAATGGTATGTCTGCCTAGCAGTTACTACTCTAAGTGCAACACACAACTGGCTCATTTACTCCCCGCAGTGATCCTGTGAGATAAGTATGATTACTGTCCTCCAGGTTGTGAGGGTATCAGTGACTCTCCCTATGTTCCACAGTTAGGAAGCAACAGAAGCAGGATTCAAACCCAGGCACTGTGACTCCAGAATTTTTATCTACTATGCTATAATGCAGATTGATTAGGCAAATAGGTGCAAAAGTGTTTTGTCCCCTCCAGATCGTTACACTGATGAGAGGGGCGGGTGGTGCTACTCTTCATGAATTGTGTTAGCAGCTAGTCCCTGGAGATACCCTAGATGTGGGGCTGCTGAACTGAGAGTATCCTGGAGCCTGAGGATCTGGTAATGCCTCAGGTTTGCCACCTAGCAGGCTGGCCACCACTCACAGGCCTCCTGCTTGCTAGGTTTCTCATGACCTGTGTTCTTCTTGGCTTGAGCTTTTGTGTGTGGGGCTTCTCAAGCAGCACCCGCCCTCTGGGACTCAAGCCTGTGAAGGGTGGCTTGGTGCCCCACAGCTGCCAGGAAGGGGACATCAAAGGCACAGCACGTGGGTGAGACAGCTCCTGCTTTCTTTTGTTTGGGTTCCACGGTACACATGCAAGCATGCACACATGTAGGAAGACAGGGGCTTAGGCAAGCAGGCAGACCAAGGAGTTGGTAGATTGGGGAGTGGCTGGGGAGGAGCAGTAGGGAAAGAGAAGGGTGATGGGAAAATGTGGCAAAGGCCTGGGGCTGGTGGGAAGGAGGAAAGAGGTGGTGGTGTGGGCAGCTGGCAGGGCAAGTTCCCTATGTTACACTGCTTCTAAAGGAAGACCCTGGTACAGCTGAATGCTTAGCATCAGGCTGATGAAAGGTTGTGCAGCACTATAATGGGTGTTTTTTAAGTTCATCCGTTCATGCATGCATGCATACACTCAGCCAACAACTATCCATCGAACCACCAAGTATGAACTAGTGGTTTAGAGAGTGAGCTCTGGAGTCCAATTGCCTGTGTTGAATCCTGGCTATACTTTTTATTGACTGCATGACCCAGGTGGTGCCTCAGTGTCTGCATCTCTGAAACGGGTTTAACAGGACTTATCTCAGAGCATGGGTGTGAAGACTCAATCAATTATTCCACACAAAGTTTTTAAGACAATGCCTGGCACACAGTAAGTGCCCAATAAACCCTTATTACACATGTGGGTGGGTGCCTGTGCGCACACATAAGTTCATACATGCAGATTTACACCCGGCCTTGTGTTAGAAACACAGGAATAACAAGATAGACATAGTCCTTGTCCTCATGGAACCACATTCAGTCCTGAACCGACCCTATAGTGGAGGTCTTGCTTCCATTCCTCAAATCCTCCCAAATAGCCAGAAGTGGAATGGATGTTTAAACTGGCACTGCTGGGCCCAGAACGCAGCCTCTACTCCACTCTGCTCTGCCTTTGTCAGTGGGTACAGGCGAGGCCTGTCAGCTCTGCACAGTCCTAAAGGGAACCAGCACATAGGCTCGAGCAGATGGTGTGATCAGTGTGGACTTTGTCACTAGCTGACTTCTGGAATATTTCATGGTGACTAGAATGGTGGAAGAAGAAATTAGAGTTACCCAAAAAGGTATAACAGGAGAGAAACTCTATCAAACCTTTCTCTCTCTCTCTGTCTCCATCTCTGTCTCTCTCTGATATTATTAAGCTCTCAGAGTTAATATCAGAATTAGCCCACCCTGCCAGGCATGCCACTGGTATCCCTAATGCACACATGCATAGAGATACATAGGGATATGAGCACATAGACATTCATTATCATGGGCACAGATGGATTCTAACAAAAATGGTTCATGTGAAATGAAAGAAGGGAGGGGGCACAGTGCTGACCTGGGGCCTGGGCACTGGGTCAGGGTGATGGGATCCAGCCTCCAGGCCCCAGAGAAACTGGCCACTCCCCAGCAGACACTGCCCCGACAGATAACCATAGGTCACCTTGTGTTAAAGTGTATCACAGAGAACTCAAGTGCCTGGGAAGGGTAAGAGATATTATGATTAAAAACAAAGGTTCAATGTCAAATAAATAAGGGAAATGCCAAGTCAAACCAATGTAAATAGGTTTGTGTTGTTTGTTTGACTGTAGGACTTCTCAGAGCCTCCAATAAGCTAACAGAGAAGCAAACCCCTGAGGGTGTGCCTATTTGTATGTGTTGATCTGTCGTGTTTCCCAAACAAATTGGACCACAGAGGCCATTCTGCACAGAATATTTTAGAGTCAGGTTCACTTTGAGAAATGTGGCCTTCAGTTTTCTCCAGACCCTGGGCTCAGCCTTTTCCTGTTGCCCTCACAAACAAGAACCTTGCCTAGTGTCCTAAGTCCCAATGTAGAAGCTTGCGACCTTGCTGCCCAGCCTCTCACCTGGGTCAGCATCCTGCTCTATGTCCCCACAACCTCCACCCCCTTCCCATGTTTGCTAAATTCATCAGAGAGGGCTGGGAGGGAGGCCACCAAATCCCCCTTCAGATCTGTCCCCTGAGATGCAGCATCTCCCTTCAGAGCTGCTCACTGCCACTGGCCTGATGGTGAGGTGGGCAGCTGAAGTGCCAGCAAAGGATTTACCCAGTGCCCATGGGCCTGACACTGTTCCATGTGAAGGGGTTCCTGTTCATTACCAGCTTCAACTCATTAGAGCAGTACCAGGCCCAGGAGGATGGAGGGAGAGGGCTGTGCAAATTAATGAGCGACCAAATTAAACATGTTCTCTCAGCCTGCAATCTGTTCCAGCTGATCAGCTGAGGCTCGGGGATTTGAAAGTGGGAAGTTCCTGCCCCATGGGCCAGAAACATTAAGGCAGCCGTCTCCTCCTGTTCCATAAGGCGGCCTGGCAGAAGTACAGTCACCCAGTTCCACAAATAAAAACACAGGACACCCAATTAAAAGCCCAACCTGAGATAAACAATAGTTTGTTTTTTTTTTAGTACAAGTATGTTCCGTGCATTATTCAGGAGGTGCTTATAATAAAAATATTTCGTGTTTATCTCAAATTCAAATCTAACTAGGTATCCTGTACTTTGTCTGGCAACTCGAGTCTGGAGGGTCCCAAGGCTGTAGGAGCTAGGGGTCGAAGCCTGGGCTGGGATAGGAACAAGCACCATAAGCTCAAACTCTGAGAACCTCTACCTCTCACCCTTGCAAATTGCCAGTTCTCCATGTCTGAGGACCCCAGTCCCTGGTGCTCTTCCAAGGGTGTCCAACCTGTAGCCCAGAATGGCTGTGCATGAGGCCCAACACAAAATTGTAAATTTACTTACAACATTATGAGATTTCTTTGTGATTATGTGTCACAATGTATTTAATGTGTGGCCCAAGACAATGCTTCTTCTTCCAGTGTGGTCCAGAGACGCCGAAAGTTTGGACACCCTGATAGATCATGAGGTGTTTGCAAAAGGGTTCCATCTGGATTGGAGACAAGAGACCAAAGAGCAAGGTCTGTCACTGCTCTTGTCTCGCCTGGTAACCCTGGCCAGTCACCTCCCCTGTAGGGCAAGGTGTGAGGGTCCTGCTGGTGCACATTCTGCCAGTTTATGTTGGAAGTGCCTCTGAATGACTGAAGGAAACGTGAAAAGACTGTACACCACTGGTCCCACAGGGGCAGCAGCAATGATACAAATGCTGGGCATACCAAGGTGTTCCAAGGTGCTGTATGTGTGTGTGCTGCTCACCTTTCCCTGCAAAGAATTAACCACAATATCACTCTGCATGTGAAGGAGCAGCGTGGTCCCCATTCCGTAGCTGGAAAGAACATGGCCCTAAGAGGTTCCCAGCTGAGTCAAAGCAGGAAGTGCTGCTTCCTTTAGAAGCCCCATCCCTTCTTCCTTGTTCTGGGTGGATCCAGATGGGGGTGGGCAGCTCTGCCCCACGTGGGGGCCTCTGTTGTCAGTGATGTCACCAGAAAGGCACTCGGAGGGAGCAAGCAGCTGCTCTCCCGCTTCCCCCAGCCCCCATGCCTCAGTGGGCAGAGAGCTTAGGGTTAGACATATTGTCAGGCCAGATGTGGATTTGGATTCCGATTCTCTTCTCTTCTTTCCCTGAGGTCTAAATCCTTTAAGTCTTTCTTTTTGCTTCCTGAGGAAGGGAAACACATGGGCTGGAGCGGGTGGGGCTTCTCCGATTCTCAGCTTCTGTAGCCAAGCTCCCCAGTCCCAGCCCCAAATCTGCCTCCAGCCTTACCCTTCCAAAGGGGTCTCCAGCAGAGGTGCTCAGGCTCTGTCGGGGCCTGCCCAGCCCTGGGCTATTAACAAGGCCCTCCAGGGACAGAAAGCACACTTTTAGCCTTCCATCGGAGGGCCAGGGCCCCAGGGCCTCCGTTCTGTTGTTCCTGGAACACCCCCCTTCCCCATCCTCCAGCACCTAAGAGAGCACCCACCCAATCAAGTTTTTGCTGGTAACTGAGTCACTGAACACAATCACAAACCACAAATAATAATCATGGCCTGTTTCTGCATGTTAGGGCTGAATGGGACCTGATAGATTATTTACTCCAACCTCCCTTCTGTGAAAATGAGGAAACTGAAGCCTACTTAAGGCAATAAGGGACTTGAAAACTCCTGTGTTCAACATCTTCCAGGAGCCATGCAAACCTAATGAGCAAGATGTGATGAGCCCGATTTACACATGGATAAATTGAGGTTCTCTGAGGATAACTGAATCATTCAGGGCCACTCGGCTGAAAGGGACTGAACCAAGATGTGAGCCCTGGGCCCTCTGATTCAAAAGCATTTGCTCTTGCCACCCCCAGGACACTTCCTCTGCCTCTATGGGGTGTGTCGGGCAGGACCTCAAAATGAACATTTGTCTCCAGCCTGCAGGACTTGGTGTCCCCCAATAGCCAGTAGGCAACAGTAGCTTTCCTTATGTTACTGCCCACATAGACCCTCCCACACTTCACTCTTCTCTTCTCAGTCCTTACCCTTTCCTCCACTGTTGTACCTTCCCTGGGCCAGGGTGACTCTCCTGAAGTCAGACCCCATTTCCCAGCTGTGGGGCCTGCTGGTCAATTCCTCTCATTTCAAAAGCCCCCTCATTTAGGTCCCACTGTGGGTAACAGGTATTATCTCTTTGACACTTGAAGAAACTGAGGCTCAGCAAGGTTACTCACATGGGGCCTTGAACCCAGGTCATCTGACTGACTCCATGCACAGGGCTATCTTGCAATCTCATCTCGGTCACCTCAACTCCAGTCCCCATCAGAATTCCAGGCATAAAAACGACAGGTGACCTGTATCCAAAAGCTTCTTCCCTGGTCCCAGTCTCCCACTCTGTGCTCCTCAGCCTTCCCCAGTGTTGTCCCTGCTATAGCCCTACCCTACCTTCTTTCCAGGGCCAGTCTCTCAGTGACTGAGGCCTGAGCCTATAGGTGCCCCTGCTTTGCAACTGCCCCTCCCCTTGGCCCTTGGCCAGACCAGGGCTTGGCCAATAGTCTTATCTAATATAGTTCCCTCTTGATTTCCAAATGACCCCATCTAAGCTGGCAGGGGAGCTCAAGTGGGAATTTGCACCCTTCAGATCCGTAACCCTTACTCCCACTACCAGTAGGACTTGAGAAAGGGGAAGACACACAGAGATACTGATAGAGAAGGGGGAGACAGAGAGAAGGGGGGAGAGGCAAAGCCCAAGAGCATGGGGAAAGGAGGAGGGCAGGCATGGTGTTCGTCACTCCATTGTTCCCCAAGGCAATGAGCTGATGTGGCAGGCAGTAGGGTTCCTTAAGAAAGGGTGCTCCCTGTTGCATCAACAACACCCAGCCAGTACCTGGCTGGCATATACAAGTGCTCAGCACATGTTTGCTAGTTCAAAGGAATGAATGAAAGTGCCATTTCTCCTCAGCAGTGACCCCCAATGATAACCTCACTCCCCTTGAGCTCCGACTCCACACTGACGAACTGGAGCACTCTTCATCTGGTGCTTGGTGTGGCTCACCTGAGACTCTCAGTTCCCTCCCTATGTCTTATGTCATAGATTCCCCAGCTGGCAGAGCTGGTAGAGGCGTTGGACAACCTAGGCCCACTCCTCATGGTGCAGATGGGGACACTGAGGACCAGAACAGGGAGGGTACATGTGTACTGCCTCACTCAGCAGAGCCGGAAGTAGAAGGTTGGACTTGGGCCACCCAGAACTTAATGCACTACTTACCATGCTGCTGGCCCTTCTCACACAAACCATTGTTCTGGAGAAGTAATGACAACTCCCTGTCCTCATGGTCTGGTGGGCAGTTCTGGCCAGTGGCAGACTCTCCTTCTGGGAAATGACAGTTCTCAGACTATCTTCTGTGATGGGCCAAGAGGTAGGGACTCTGGAATGAAAGCAGCACTGACCAGGATACTGGTCCAATCTCCCTGCCCATCCATCCATCCATCCTGCTACCCTCTCCAGCCACCATGGGGTTCTGGTCCCTACTACAGTTGAAGCCCTGAACTCAGGCTCTGATAAACCTGGATCTTGTACTTACTACCTGTGAGTACCTTCATCTCTCTGAGCATCAGTTTTCTTATCACTAAAAACAGGGCCAACCCCAATTCCTTCCTGGGATGTGTATGAGACTTCAAAGGGATAATGAACAACTTGAGAATTGCATGGCACATGTCTGTCACACAGTAAACGCTCAGTAAATGTGGGTGGTTCCAGTATCCTCCTGAACTATCCTGCTGGCCCCACCTCCTCTCATCTCGTGGCTTCTTGCTTGGTCCCGGAGCTCCCTGCTCCCTCCAGCCACAGGAGAGGAAGGTTATGGCCACAGGTCTCCACACCTTGCACTTGTGGTGTTACTTTAGGCAGCCCCTTTGCCTCACTTTCTTTACCCATCAAGGGCCTTCATGGTGCCTCTGTATAAGCCAAGGACTCTCCAGCTCCTTCTAGGTATAATACTGAATCTCTAGGAACCATCCTATTCTGAGCCAGTTCAGTCTACAGTCTAGTGAAGATCCTCATGTTGGAGTGTGTGCATGTGTGTGTTCATATGCACTCCTGGAGGGGAGACTGTGCAGTCCCCAAACCTCCCCATTTTCTTGGGGAGAAAGGAGACAGGAGCCTGTGGGTAACTGGGATCCCTCCCTAGTGCAGACTGTCTACCACCTGCCCCTACCAGGCCCATGTATGGTCCTCCAAAAACAGTGCTGTCCCAGTCCCCTTCTCCCAGCCTCGGACATGCCTCTTTTCTACCAGCTCCTTTCAGGATCTTTCCCCATCTCTTCTCCCTCTGCTTCTGGGTGTGGGGGGCCCTTCCTGGCCCCCCAGTGCCCTACCATACAGACACACCCCCTACAGCCAGCTCACCCTCGCCTCTCCTCCTTTCCCAGGACAAATTCCTGATTACTCCTTCCTCCCCGCAATGTTTTGGTTCCTGTGCCTAATTTTCCTGTGTGGTCCTGAACAGCTCACTTCCTCTCTCTGCCTCCCTTAAACTATTTGTGAAATGAGGGTGATCACTCACAACCTACCTGCCACACTATGTCCCCTCCACACTATGCCCACCAAGGGGCTCTTGAGGGATATTGAGTTTCCTCTGCCCTTCTGAACTGTTCACACAGGGATAAAATGGGGATGTCCCAGTGTGGGCACTCTGTGGAGGGAGGCTGGAGTTATTGTGCCAGGTAGGTACTACTTGGTATCGTGGAGGACAATCACACCCCTTCCTGGTCCCTGGCCTCAGTGTTGCTCCCCAACTGTAAATTTGCAAACAAAATAATTTCTGAGGGAGCCCCTCAGGCTCAGGGCAGGGGAAAGGTCAGGGCCTGCAACCAGCCAGGTGGCTTCCATTAGTTGCCAGCTAGCCCAGGACAGCAGAGCCCCTAATCCCAAGGTTTATTGGGCAGCTGTCTTCACCAGGGCACAAGGGTGCAAAAAACAAAACTGGAGTTTTCAAAACCTGCAGTTTTCCCTTGCTTTTTGTATTGCTTCCCACTCCTGGGCTTTCTCTTTCATTCCTTATATCTGCCTCTCCATCCTGTGAATCTCCCATGGTCTGGGCTCTATCTCTTGTTTCCTTACTCTCCATCTTTCTCAGTCTCAGGCCTTCTTTCCCCTCCCTGGGCCTGTCTCAAAGAGGTATGTTTTGGGTTGGGAGCTTTGGTTGTTGCAATGTCAACCCTACCCTTACTCTGTGCTCTTGCCCTGGGCCCTTTTTGCACCTCACCTTTCCCGACATCACTGATTCCCCTCTCCCTTCTTGTCTCTCTGGGCTGGGCTGTCTCTTCCTCCTGGGCAGCAGAAAGGGCGGAGATGAGCAATGTGGGGAGCAGATGTGGGACACCCTGCCCCCCTACCCCACCCCCGCCGCCGGCCAGATGCGACTCATCCGGTGGATGAGGGTAGCCTGAGCCCTCCCAGGCTGAGCCTGCCAAGCACACGGGTTCTTAGCTTGCCCAGCTACGCACAGTTTCAGCAGGGGTTTTGATTGACAACAGGAAAGAAAGTAAAACACATAAAAGAGAAAAAGCACAGCCATCCAGTGACTGAATGGAAGCAGAGTAGATGGGAGTAAGCTGCCTGCAGCTACCTGGGCTTGGAGGGTACTGTGTGAATGGGCTGGGCAGGGAAAGGGAAGACCCTCAATGTCCATCAAAAACCTGCCTTGAGAACCTGCTTCATGCTCTGTGCTGCTGTGGGCCAGACAGTGCCAGGCTGGATCCTGGCAGCAGCTCTGGCACCCAGATAGGTGGTCCAGGCCCAAATTGCCTAAGCCAGGGATGTCGAGCTCATTTTCGCCAGGGGCCACATCAGCCTCAAGATTGCCGTCAAAGGGCTGAGTGTAATTTCATCTCCTTAACAGTTAAGGAGTAGTTACATTTACAGTCTTAAAATAATTTTGGCCCTTTGAAGGCAACCACGAGGCTGATGTGGCCCCAAGTGAAAATGAGTTTGACACCCCTAGGCTAAGTGATTCCCCCCAGTCATCTCTCCTGCAACATCCATCACTCCCTTGTCCTAAAAGACTCTCCTGTCACAGTGTTCCATGTTCTTCTCTTGCCATCCCTCTATCCTCTGCATGCTGCTCCACTGGCAGGGCAAACTGCCCAGAGAGGCCAGTTCCCAGTGCTGCCTGTGTCTTGACAACTGCTAAAGCATCACTTTCCTTCAGGGGTTTCCTTGTTGCACTACTATCAGTTGGCTCCACTCTAGGCCAGACCCTTTGGAGTCTGGGGCGGGGGTGGGGGACAGGGCTCTTGCTCTAGTCCCAGAGCAAAGCTGGGTACCATCTTGGCTCTGTTTGTTCCTGGATCCTTGAGCAACCTGGGCTCCAGGCCCACACTCAGCATCTGTTCAATTTTCTGTACCTGCCTCAGCGGCTGTCCTGATCTGCACCCAGCACACCTGCCCTGCGGCAGCCTCTTCTATGCAGCTCTCCCCTGCTCCTTCCTAGCTCTCCACCCATATTTCACACCCCATGCTGGCCCAATCTGGGCCTCTTCTCTCCTTTGATTCATTTGCCGAGTCAGCCTTCCCCAGCAGGCACCTCTTCCCTATTTTTCAGATGGAGAAACAGACCTGGAGAAGGGAAGACATTGGTCCCGGCCTCTGTCCCTCCAGAGCCAGGGAACAGCCATCATAGGAGGGTGAATCTACTATATACCCCCCAAATCCTAAGATCAAAGTTCACCCCAAGACCCATCTTGAGCCTAGTCAGGGCCTATGACAGCCATCCCTGATATGCAGGTAACAGACTTTGACCCCCAAAGTAACTGGGATTTGGCAATAAAATGAAATCTATTTCTTCACAGCAACCAGGCAGGCATCTGGCCAGGGTCACCTAAAATGACAGAACACCTCTCTCCCGCCTTACGCCCCTCCCCGCAAAAGTAGCATGTCCTTATATAGCATCTTTGCTCCAGAGTATTTGTAGGCTGCTATCTCCTTTTCTCATGATGCCACCTTATAGAAAAGGAAAAGGTTATGACCAGAGAGGGGCAGTAATTTGCCTAAGATCACACAGGTCCACAGGCCTCTTTTGATCCCCATGAGCTTCTCTCCTCACTGAGGCACCTTTCTTGGAAGAGAGACCCTCTGAGGGACAGAGGGAAGAACAGAGAAAAGGCCAGCAACCTGTCTAAGGAAGGAAGAGCAGCAAACAGAGCCTGGAAATAAACACTTTCTCTTAATTGGTTCACTGCAGGGAAGGTAGAAGTGGCAGGCAAGGTGGGAGTGTTGGGTTTCACTTATGTGCTATGAGAGGGAATCACTGCCTTCTCCACCCAACAAGCCAGAGAGTCTATGTGAGTGACACCTCGGGAGTATAAAGAAAGCACTGAGAATGGTTTATGCTAAATGTGGCCGGCTTGCTGTCTCCCTCCCTCCACTGTACCTACCTGTGGAGAGCAGGACTAATAAAATGGCATTGGTCTGATGAAGATAGCATAAAGTATATAAAACAAAATGGAGTCCCTCATGGCAACCAAGATAGCTGTCAACTAGCCCTGACACTTTGGTTCAAGAGGGAAACTACCTAAGTCAGAGCAGACACATCTGGCAAGGAGACACACGTAAGATATCTGCACACGTGATCAGAATAGCTGTGTCAACAGACTGGGACCACCCATTGATAGCCTTCTGGGGAAAGTCACCACTTGGTATCTGGGGGTGTTAAGACACTTAGGAGTCCCAGAAGGGTAGAGTGCACCACTCTCAAGATATAACCGAGGCAGGTTCCAGACCACTGCTGAGACAGCTGAGCTCCACACACTATAGTGGTGCTCCCTGCCTCGCTGATCTCCCTTGGCATTGGCTCCTGGAGGCTCTGCCTTGCTGGACTGAGGACTTCATCTGCCCTGCTGCCCGCCTGGCTTCCAAGATCCTTCCTTGCAAGATTCTGACAACTCCCTTGCCCACCGTGCTGTCTCTCAGAGCTGTAGGCTGACACTCTGGGACTCGGGTTTATTATTCCCCAGTTCGGTGTGATGTTATTACTGATTGTTTCTGAGTGATTAGTATTGTTATTAGGTCAGTATAGATTTGGACTACATTTTTATTGAGAAAAGCTGAGTGAACCTGCATTAGTAAAGTCCAAGTGAATAGCATAGCCACCTGTGTTGGCTCCCTGTTATTTCTCCATGCCGTTGTCACCTGTAGGATTGGTGGTCATGTAGACAGCTCAATGCTTTCAGTTTTTAAGACCTGGATCAGACGATCTGAGGGCAGGGACTAAAGGCTGACTTATAGGGAAGACTATCTCACAAACATACACTCTATACGTTACCTCCATCAGTGTGAGACACCATTGCCTATTGCCTGCCAGGGCAGTAGTTCATCCTGGGTTTCCCTGCTCCCACTTCTACCCCCCTTCAATTAATTCTGCCAGACTGGTAGTACAAACATGTAAATCAGATTGTGGCATAGTCCTGCTCTACACCCACTGCTGGCTTTACTTGTCTCTAGAATAAAGCTGGGGACCTTGCACAGCCTTCAAGGTGCTCTAGGGTCAGGGCCTCCAGCTTTTACTCCCTCAGCCATCTATCCACTGTCACCCCAAGTACCTCCTACTTCCCTCACACCAATTCTGCCACCTTTCCCCAAATAACTGCCCTTCTTCATGCTGCCTTCCCTGATTGGTCCCCCCTCTTGAACCCCTTGCCTTCTGCCTCCCTCTGGACCAGTCAGTGAAGCTTGGGAGGGAGGATAGCACCAATGCCCCACCAATCAGCAACCTTTCCTTCAAGTCTGGGGAGGGAACTGGAGAGTCTTTTGAGGCTGGTGATTGCAGGGAACTTAGAGGGTAGTGGAGAACTGAATGAAGAAAAGTGAGGAGAGTTTGTGAGGAGCCTTGATCAAGCAACAGGAATAGTCAGACGGAAGTCTGAAGGAAAGGAGGATGCTAACTTGCCTCAGCACCTGTGGGGCCAGGCAATTCAGACCCAATTTCTCCTTTCAGCTTCAACATCATGGAATGCCTTCCACTCAGTCCATTTCGCAGACAAGGATACCGAGGCACTCAGAAAATTGAAGTGAATCACCCTAGGTCACAAGGCTGAGGCTAGCTGCCACCCAAGTCTGTGGAACTCTTCACACCTGGGGCTTCAGGGCCCCCAGCAGTTGGAGACCCATCAATTACTGAGTGGAAGCAACTGAGGGAGCCAGCCTGGCATTGCCTCCAGCCAGCCAGTGTGGTTCTGCCCCTCCACCCCAGCAGGCAGTGGCATTTAGTTGTTTAAACTTTGAAGGCTGCCTATTCTCACCAGCGGCTTCCCTACCCGCACATTTGCATTTGCAGACTCTCATCTGATCTCTCAGAATTAAAGGCTTTGTCTCCTATTAAAAGAATTCCAGACCCTAAGAGCCCCAAGGGGGAGGGGAGGCGGTTAGGGCCAAAAGCCTTCCATCCCACTGCTTAGGGCTTCAAACCCACTCCGAGAATTTTAGCAGTTCAGGCACTGGGTGGGGGAGGGCAGTGGGAAGGCCTGAGTTGGATCGATAAAGCTCGGACCATCTCAGGGACTAGCTCCGGACTTTAACCTGAATGCCTTCCCTGCCTATCGTATTCCAGCAGCATAGGATGCACTCTGGCCAAAGGTAAGGAGTAGGCACAGGGGAGGGAGCCAACCAAGACAGCCTTGGGGTTCTGAGTCTGATGCTTATTAGCTGCATGCTCTTGACCCATTCTTCCCCTCTGAGCCTCAGTTTTCTCACCTACAAAATGGGTGGAAAGGGGTCTGTAAAGGGTGGGTCCCACTTTTCCTGGGCAGCAGAAAGTGTTCTGTCTTAAGAGCAAGGGAGAGAATGAAATTCCAGATGTGTCCTTCTGTCCCCCTGGCTAGAAGCTTTCTCCTATATGGGCCTCAGGGTCCACCTTGTAAGACAGGCTGTTTGGTTTCAAGAGCTTTCCTCCAACTCGGGCATATTATGGGATGCCGGCCCTCCAAGTCCATTCAGTCCACTACCTTCCCTTTGCCCTGACCCCAGCTTAGTTTTTGGTCCTTTACACTATCATTAATAATACTTGTATCCTTGTGCCCTAGGCCATCCTGGCTGCACATTAGACTTAGGGAGATTTACAAAAATCCCAGTGTCCATGCCCAGAGATTCTGATTGAATTGTTTAGAGGTGGGGCCAGGACCAAGTTCTTAAAAGCTCCCCAGTTGATTCTAATAGACAGACAGGGCTGGGAACCAGCACCTCAGGCTGTCCAGTATGTTAGAAGCACACCACTTCAGGGGAGAAATTGGGAGCCTCAGCTCCACCCTTCCCAATGGTGACTATGTGCAAGTTACTTACCTTCTTTGTGCCTCAGTCATCACAGGTTTGGAAGGGGTGGGAAGATTAAATGATATAACACATGCAAAGCACTGAGGCCTTTAGAGCAACTCTGGGTCCTTTAGAGCAACTCAGAGGCATTGCTCAGCAAATCTGTCTCTAGCTCTGGTGTTCACTTTGTGCTTGGCCATGTAGCTGGCTGTGAAGTAAGAAGGTTAATGAAGCAGACCTTGCACACAGGTAGACTGAGGCTCAGATAGGGGAAGTTACTGGTTCAAGATCATACAGCTACAAGGATCTGTAAAGATCATTCTAGCAGAGTGGAAGGTGGTATAGTCTTTAAATGGGTAGCCTCTGGAGCCAGATTTCCTTGGCTTCAAATTCTATTACTTTAGCTGTATGAAGTTGAGTAACTCACCTTTCTGTGTCTTAGTTTCCTCATCCTTAAAATGGGGACACTAATAGTACAATAGGACTCACCTCACAGTCCCTCATTGAGCTCATTCCCCATTCCCTAGCTTCAGTAACCTCCTACATTCTAAACCAGGAAGTAGAGGCCCAAAGAGGGGGAAGAGACTCACCCAAGGTCACACAATGAGTTCAAGGCAAAACTTGGCCAAATCCCAGGCCTCCTGGGCAACCTCCCAAAGGCCCCAATGTGATACTTATTCCTATAGCTCTTGTCATCCTCTCCACTCATAAAGAACATTAAAAACTTGTATGGCCAGATCACTGGCAATTTTCTGTCTTGCAGTGTTCTTGGGGAAAAGCAGAAAAGGATGTCTCATTCTCTCTTAATTCTTGATTTTCTATTCTCTGTGCACTCTCAAGCTGGCTCTCACTGGCTCTATCGTCTTTCTCCCTTTCCACTTTCTTCCTCTTCAGTTTCCTCTGGTAACTCAAAACCATCTGAATGGGTTTAAATAAACTCTCCTCAAATAGTCTCCTTCAGCGGGGAGAGGATGTAAAGTTCAGCCTGAAGAGAGAATTTCTCTGATGATTATAGTGAGAGCTGAAGGTGGGGGATGATGATGGGGCTGGTGGCATGGTGGGGGTATAGGGGTGAGGGGCTTGGAGATCAGGGGCATGAGCTAAGGAAGGGGATGCTGTTGGCCAGGGATGAACAGGGTAATCCCTGAATGAGGACTCAGAGGATGCACAAACAGCCAAACCTAAGAAGCCCAGAAGGCCCATCAAATCCACACCAACTCCTGTTCCTCTCCCCAACACACACACACACACACACACACACACACACACCCCAGATGGGGACAGAATTTCCGGGGGATTGTGGAAGCACTAAGTAGTGAAAGACCCTATTAATGGCCAAAGTATCACCTGGTGAAGGAATTTCATGACACATTAGCTCGTCAGTAACATCACATATGTGAGATTATTATTTGCCTCAAAAATTGTATATTACAAATCTCTAGTCCCCAGGCACTGTGATTAGCCAAATAAGGGAAAGTCCTAGTAGAAATAGGTAGGCTACTGTCTCTGAGTACTTACTATGCCAGGCACTGTTTTGGGTGTTTCCCGTGGAAGAACTCATTAAAGCTTGCAACAAGCTAAGGAAGTTGGTACTATTAAAGCCCCCATTTTCCAGGTGAGAAAAGCGAGGCCCAAACTGGTTAAACAACTTGCCCAAGATCATAGAGTAAGTAACAGAGATGGGTTTAAACTTGGCAGCTTGGCTCCAGAGCCCATGAACTTAAACACTATACTATGCGGAGACAGGCAAAATGGGCCCTTCCCTCAGAGAGTGGACAGACTGGGAGGAGAGCCCCTCTGACAGTAAGAAGCTACCTTTCAGACTAGGAAATGATGTCAAGTAAACAACTCTGTGAGTCAGACAACTGCATTCCAGTTCTCAGCTGTGTGACCTTGGGCAGGTTACCTGACCTCAGACAAAGGCAGAACCCTAAATCATAGGCCTGTGAAAGGACCTAATAACCCCTACAGAGCTGGGGGAGGGGGCCTTTTATAGCCACCTGCTCATGACCCCCATGTTTAGTTCCCTACCCTCTGATATATACACCTCTTTGTGTGCTTACCCCACTGTGAACTTGTGTCCCCCAAGCCCACAGTACTCAGCCCCCAGCAACCCCACTGCACCCTGAGAAAGAACACTGCTTGTAGACATGCACACACCTCTCCCTGCACATACACACTCCTGTGCACATGCATAGCCCTATCCTTGCACACATGTGGATCCACATCCCTATGATTACAACCACTGCCTTGAAACACTGTCTGCAGGAGCCCTGTGCACAGGACTCAGAAATGTGGTTCTCATGCAGCCCAGCTAATATTCTGTCACATGGGGGCTGCAGGCAGGAGGGCATGAGCAGGGCATGGGGGCCCAGAGACGGGCGGAGTGGGGTGTGCAGTGTGGTGCGGAACAGGCTGGTCAGGCCCAGCCTTTTAAGCAATCTGTTTAGCCCTGCAGCTAAGGAGCCCATTAGCAGCAGCTTCTCATTTCAGATTTCCCAGCATGCCATGGCCCATAGACTGCACACTGTTTATTTGGAGAAGCCGAGAAAAATTGTTTGTATAATTAGAGTGGGGACGAGGGCTGCTGTTGAAGGGCTTCTCCACAGGAGCCCTGGGCTTGCAGCAGTCGCCAGTTCCAAAGTCCCACCACCCACCGGAGGAGCACCCAGCCTGGGGCCCGAGAACAACAGAGGTCAGCAGCTGGGCTGCAGGAGCTACCTCCACCTACCTCTCTGGCCACCTGTCTTGGTAATAACTGACTGGACAGACCACCATTGTTCCACCAGGACCAGGCAGGGAGGAGAGAGGACCAAGGTGCCATGAAGTGAACATGGGGTGCAAAGAGCCCAGGCTTTGAATTTAGATCTTTTGCTTCATGGGGCCTCTCTAGGCCTCAGTCTCCTCATCTGGAAAATGGGCATGGTAAAAATACTACTGGAGTTTAGTGGCTGGAAGGAGGAACAAGCTTTTTTTGGTGTGTAGCAGAATGCCACAGTGTCCCATACAGACCTTCTTTCTTGCTCTATTCTGGGGTGGACCATGATTCCTTGTTTCTTTACATCCAGATAATTGCCTTCTGAATAATAAGCTTTCATTCTGCCCACCTCAGACTTTTCAACAAACTCTGACAATCATAGTGTCACTGAGTCCCAGGGTAGAAGAGGCCAGATGGTTTGCTTCCTTCTCTCTCAAGGCAGCCTGTCCCTTCTCCTGTGTCCTTTGTCAGAAAATCTGATTAAATCTAAATTTGTCCTCATGAAACAACTACTCTACCCTTCCTCATCCTCACACACAGGTCTCTATTCTGCTCATCATCTCAGGGCACGTCACTCTTTTTTTTTCTTTTTCTTTTCTTTTTTTTTTTTTTTTTTAGAGAGCGGAGAAGGGAAGGAGAAAGAGAGGCAGAGAAACATGGATCAGTTGCCTCTTCTGTGTCCCAGCTGGGGACCAGGCCCCAACACAGGCGTGTGCCCTGACTGAAAATGAAACCAGTGATCTTTTGCTTTGTGGGATGACATCCAACCCACTGAATCACACCAATCAGGGCAGGGCAGTGCAGGCCACTTTTGACACAAGTAATAGAGGTTGATCCAGGGATCCTTCCTGATCAGAACAGATTTCCACCTAACAGAGGTTCTAAGTAGGGCCTGAGCCTTCAGGCAGGGCCCGGCCTTAGCGCTGCACTGCCTCTACCTCCCTCACCACAGCTGCTCTCTTGAAGTCCTGACCACCATCTGAGTCACCTTCTTCTCTGGCCCTGTCTGATCCATGGTGGGGTAAGGAGCAATTATCTCCTTAGCTCCCATGGTAGGGGCTGAGGTTCCCATTTGGGCCTCACTTTTGCCATTTGTAAAGTGAAAGGTTGGACTAGATAAACTCTAAAAGATCCCATCATCTTAGTGAATGCTCACAAATAGTTTCCTGAGGTGGGTAGGGAAGGGAAGTAATAGCTCCCCAGGTCACAAGGCAGCAAGGGGCAGAGCCAGGATTCCAGCTAAGGTTAGCTGACCTCCAAAGCTCACATGAATCCCAGAGAAAGCCATACACACAAAACAAAGGAAAAGCAGGAGAATCAGCCCTCTGGCTGAGGGAAAGCAGCACCCATCCATTCATTCATCTATCCATCTATTTCTTCTGTCTGTTGGTTTGTTTTGTAATGAAACATTTCAAATGTACAAAAAGGCCTCAAGGATAGCAAATTGAGCCCATTACCCATCATTTGGCTTTAGACATAAGACGTCACAGATATAGTCAGCGCTCTGTGTACACTCAGATCCTAATCTTCTTAACCTGAACCAAGGTAGCCACTCTCCTGATTTTGATGTGTGCAAGCACTAATGGTAAACACTGCACACTCAATGACTTGCTGTATCATTCTTTATCATGTCTGAGATGTGTCCGTACTAACCCATGTAGTCACAGCTCATTCATTTTCATTGCTACAGGGTATTCCATTGTCTAAATATGTTATGACTTATTTATCTGTTCTCCTAATCATGAACATTTAGGTAGTTTTGCACATCTTATCCTAACAGAGCACTATTATGAACATCTTTACATATGTCTCCCAGTGAACATGTGTGTGTGCATGTCTCTGGAGTTTTGTTGGGTCTGAGGATGTGTACTCATCTTCACCCTTCCAGGATGTTGCCAAGTTGCCCTATTCATCTGTGTATTCATAGGATGAATGTTTACTGAGCATTTACTATGTACCGAGCCCTGGTTTGACCGCAGAGTAGGAGGAGCCTTTGCCTTTAAAGAGAGAAGCAGAGGGAAAGGGGTAAGTTAGAAAGAGCTTGAGGTGTAAGTAGTCAAGTCAATTTCTATGAACTTGTAGAGAGTTCTCTGGGAAGAGCACTCAGGCTGCCTAGACATGGTGGATGTGGGGAGACCTTGCTTCCCCGGCAACTTCTGAAGAGATGCAATCGTGAGAGATTGTAGTTAGCAGACCCAGGTGTTGGTCCTGGTTCTGCTTCATATTCACTATGCAACTTTGGCCAGGTGTCTTGCTATCTCTGGGACTAAATTTATTCCCAAAAGGTGGGGCAGGCAGGCAAGATGAAGCCTCTGTCTTTACTGCCTGTAGTCAAAATATTTGAGTTGGAAGAATCCATGTATCAAATAATCCCCAGAGCCTTGATTTTCTCCTCTTTAACATGGGCTTTGCTAAGCCCTTGGCGGGCCCATCTCCCAAGGTTTCCAGGAACACTCTAGAGGTTTCAAGTTATCCTTCTAAGTGGTATTCTTCCCTAGGTATAGGTCTGTCAGGAGGTAGACAAATGGCAAAGATGACTCCTGAATTTCCTCCCAGCTTCTAGCTTTTGGCTTCTTCACTCTTCAAATTTCTGCTGGGCCCCTTCTCTAGAGTCTGCTCCCACTCTAAGTCAGCCATCTCCGCACACAAGGTATAAATATAAAAAATAAATAAACCCAGAACTGGAGAAAATTGCTGGCAAGCGCTGGCCGCTGATTAGCATGCATAGTGGACGTGCAGCTGGGCATATCGAAGAGAAGTGCATTTTTCTGCAGGACGGAGCTATCAGCATGGTATGGGCCAGGGAGGGCGGCAGAAGGACAGTGACCCAGAGGCGGTGCTCTGCTTAGACTTGAGGAGCCCCTCAGCCAGGAGGGCCCCTGGCCTCTTGTCTCAGGCTGCTCTGTTCCCTGCACATGCTCCCCAAATCTCAGCAGGAGTTTCCTCTCAGTAAGCTCAACCCTGGGGCCTGGATGTGAGGAATGCAGGAGGTGGGGAAAGCAGAGCCAGGCTGTGAGGGTCAGATGAGCCTGAGTTAGCTGGGCGAACTGGGGCAAGTGCATTCACCATCCTCAGCCACCATTTCCCCATCTAAAAAAGAAGAACAACAGTGAACATCTTGCAGGTTTGTGGTGGCTCAGTGTGTGAAGGAGAAGGCCTAACAGTGATAAGCACATTGTAAGAAGGTAATGGGCTGTCTTCCTCCTCCTCTGCAATCTGAACCCCACCCCTAGTGAATGGCCTGGGGGAGCCACATATTAGGAAAGTAAGGAGCCAGAGGAGTGTCTGAGGGGGAACCCAAGGGGGATATTCATAGAGAAATAAGAAGAAAAAAAGTAAAAACAGCTGTGGCATGCTTTGCAGTCTTTATCACTTCATTTAAACACCTCAGCAATCCTTTACAGATGAGAAAATTGAGGCACTGAGAGGTTACTAACTTGCCCAAGGTCACACAGCTAGGTACTTAGCAGACCTGGTATTGAAGCTCAGGCAACTCTACTCCAGTTAGCTTTGCCAGATAAAATACAGGCCACTTGAGTTAGATTTAGATTTCAGATGAACAATGAATACTTTTTCAGTATATACTGAAACCAAAAATTGGCATACCTATGCTAAAAAAGTATTCATTGTCTGAAACTCAAACTCAGTTGAGCATTTTTTTCCTTTTTGTACAATCAGCCACCCTACCTGCAGCAGCCACATTTTTAACAGTACCTGAGACACCCCACCAGCCATACTCTAAGGCCTGTGACAAAGTGCTTGAGGCTCTCCCCCAGCGCAGCAACCCAAACTCTCGCTCCCACTCACTTGCAACTCCACACCTGGTCATTGCACTTTCAGAAGCCCATAACGGGCCTCTTGAGAGTTACTTTTAATGGAGGGAGGGTGGACTCTCAGACCTCGGTGGGACTCTCAGCAGCCAGGGAGTCACTGCAAAGGGACTGCCAGAGGAGCAGGTTGTCCCCCAGCAGCCCAAATCTCAGAGGCCCAAATCCCAAGGGTGAGGAGAGCAGGCAAAAGGTGTGCTCACTCTGGAGTGTGCAAACCTGGAGTTAAGTCCTTGAATGGCAATTTATCTGTGATGTGATCTGCCTTAGTCAATTCAGGCTGCTATTTAAAAAATACCATAGACTGGATGGCTTAAAGAATAGACATATATTTTCCCCCAGTTCTGGAGGCTGGAAAACCCAAGATCAAGGCATTGGCAGATTCAGTGTCTGCTTAGAGCCTGCCTCCTGGCTTATAGGGGACTATGTTCTTGCTGTGTCATTACATGGTGGGGGCAGTGGTGGGTGGGGGCAGAGGGAAATGTTGAGTGAGCAGGAGTGTGGAGAAAACAGGCTCTCTGGTCTCTGTTCATGATGGGCACCAATGCCATCATGAACAGCCCTCCCTCATGAGCTCATCTAAACCTAATTACTCCCCAAAGGCCCCACCTCCTAACACCATCACATTCAGGGGGTAAGGCTTCCACATGTGAGTTCTGGGGGGACACAAATGTTCAGCCCTTATAAGTTCTAGGCAAGTTACTTGAGCTCCCCCTTTCCCCATCCATACAGTAACAATAACAGCAGAGGTATTGTGAGGAGTAAAGGAGCCAAGGTGTTGCACAATGGAAGTTCTTGGGAACTGTGACTTATTGTTACTAATTGCCCTCAGCTACTCTCTCCCCATGTGTCCTTACCCAGCACCCCCCAGCACTATACCACCAGCCTGCAATTTCTCTGTTACTCCACCTCTCTCTCTCTCTCTCTCTCTCTCTTTCTCTCTCTCTCTCTCTCGGTGGAGAGAGAGAGACTAGGCAACTGATGAGGGTCAAGTCTCTGAGGTAACTTCCTATGCAGCTGCCATCCTTGGCATTTGGGAATACCTGCTCCCAGCCTCCTCCCAGCTCCCATCCTGCCAGCCACAGCTCAAAATACCCATACTCCAGTCATCCTGTGATTGAATGGGGTCCCCAGGCAAGTGGTTTCTCACCCAGACTCTGCTCTACCCATGGGGAGATCAGCCTGGGGAGGGGGTTGGTGGTGGCATGGGGTTGGGAAGACACTAGGGATGCCCAAGGGTGGAAGGGGGGCTCGGGAGTATGGCTTCTAAATAGTATTCTCTTATTCTCTTATGGCACCACCTTCCTCAGAGCCCCTTGTCTCTCCAAATGCTGATTTCCAACTTCAGAAACTTGGGGAAAGCTGAGCACTTGTCTCTCTAGCCACCTCCCTTCTCTGAGCCCATTCCCCTATCTGTGAAATACAGAGAAAGTCCCTACATCACAGGGTTAGCAGAAAAGTGTGGGGCCATGGATGAGAAACCATTTTTTCAAACTAACATTGCCCAGCAAGCAAAGCATTTGGATAATGCCTAGGCCTTTGTTTTACCATCTATAAAATGGAAACTAGAATACCAGCCTTCTAGGGTTGTTTTGAGGATTGAGGTGTCCCCTGGGCTTGTCAGGCTGTGCCCTGTGCACAAGACACACCTTTCCCACCTTCACTCTCCCTTGCTTGCCTAATCCTTGCTCTTTCTTCAGGATGGCTCAAAGTTTTCTCTTCTGAGCAACCATCCCCTAACCCCCACTGCACTCCCAAACTGGTTTGGGCACCTCATCCTCTTGCTTATTGTGCCTCCTCTCCTACCAACTATGGGGTACCATCATGGCATGGTTCTGGGTCTGTCTCCTCACTAGCCAGTGAGCTCACCATCTTATTCCTCATTTGCTCCCTGGCCGGCATGGGCCTGGCACTGAGTTTGTGCTTCAGTAAATGTTTCTAGAATGAGTGAAAGTGCCTCATAAACACCAACGTGTTGTCCAGATATGAGAGGTTATTAGCAGGACATCCCTTTGAAACCCAAGATTCTTCCTGTCATCACTATCATCATCATGGAGCTGGATTTTTCACAAGCCACCTTACCCTCTCTTTGTCATCTTAAGCCTTTGCCCAGGTGCCCAGGATCCAGGCAGTGGGGCCTAAGATGCCACTAGGGCTCGTGGGCCCGGTGGGGGCACCTGGTGGATTCAAGGGCCAGCTGGGGCAGTCTCTGCCCTTGCTCCAGCCTGTCTCCTGGGCCTCTGGCCTGCTGTTTTGCCCCGCTGAGCCCACTGTGTTCAGTCGCAGACACCTCATTATCGCAGCGATGCAGCCAAGCTGGAGGCAGTTCAGAGAAGAGCATTGAGAACGCTGTGGGGCGGCGGGGGCCTGGCGCTGGCTGCGGAGGGCGGGGGGGAGGGGCGCAGTCCGGGCCTAGGCTCAGGCGCTTGGCTCAGCTCGGCCCAGCAGGGAACCTGAGAAGCACAGCATCTGTGCGCCAGCGTCTGGAGAAGGGCCTCCCCAGAAAGGGAAGAAATGAGCAAGCTGTGAAGACAGAGGGAAGGGGTCTCCTTCCCACCACAGGCCAGGGGACCAGGGCCCAAGCCAGCACTGGACCAGTCACCACCCTCTCCTGCCTTCAATGTGACCACAAAAGTTCCCACCTCTGCCACTACCTCTGTGAGTCAGGAGATGCCACTTCCTTGGAGTAGGAGAAGCAAGTGCAAGAGGCTGACAGATAAAAGAGTCCACCTTACCTCCTCTTGTCTTATAGATGATGACACTGGCCTAGGGAAGTAAAGGGACTTGGCCAAAATTACATATGCAATTTATATTATATATGAGCCAGTGGTGCAGCCTGAACTGGAACCTAGCAACTCGGGACTCCAAGTTTTGTGCTCTTTTCACTATACCTTTCTCTCCCCAGGAACTGAGCGAGCTGCTGGCCACACTATACCCTTCCAACTGCCCAGGGACACATACCACCTGTTCTGCAGTCACTCCTCCCAAGATACACACCCACACACCACACATTCATAAACACACTTGGACATGAGTACAGGCAATGGATTCACATGTGTTTCCAGGTGGGATGTTACTTTGGCTTTTCAAGACACCTTCCACAGGGTGGCACACAAAATGCAAATCAGGCCTAGACCCCTCCCTCATGATTGGCATTCTGGTTTCTGAGCCTTTGCCCTTGCTGGCCCCTCTCCTTAGAATGCTCCACTCTCCAGAACACAGCCTGGCTGGCTTAATATTTTTTTAAAGATTTTATTTATTTGTCTTTAGAGGGGAAGGGAAGGAGAGAGGGAGAGAAATATAAATGTATGGTTGCCTCTCGTGAGTCCCCTGCTGGGAACTGGCCTGCAACCCAGGCATGTGCCCTGACTAGGAATCGAGCTGCGATCCCTTGGTTTGCAGGCCCACACTCAACCCACTGAGCTATACCAGCCAGGGCTTGGCTTAATCTTTTCACGAGGGTATCAGTTCCTCTGTTGCTTTTCTGAGGAGCGTTTCTGACTACATAGTCAGTCTAGCCCATCACACCATAGTCTGTTGTTCATAGCACCGAGTATGCTTTAAAATCAGCTTGCCTGTTTATCGTCTTCTCTACCCCTCAAAGTTGATGTTCATTAACAGCAAGGACCATGTCTGGCTTGTTTTCTGCCATAACCCCAGCACCTAGAACAGTGCATCTCACACATACACACACATTCTGAATGAATCCATGGACAGCCAACCTAGAGCAAGATCTTCCTTCCAGAAAAGAGGTCCAGCATGGATAGAGAGAATGCAAGTTCAGGCCTTAACTGGAAGAGCCCCTGAACTATTTTACTCATTCAATAAATATTGATTTATTACCAGGCACTGATTCGGGCACTGGAGACACAGCCCCTGTGAACAAATGAAAGAACCCTGCCTTTGTGGGGCTCACATTCCAGTGGGAGGTGATAGACCATGACCAAGACATATAAGTCAATTATGGGCCACGTTAGAAGGTAATAAATGATGAGAAAAATAAAAAGCTAAGGGGGGTGGGAGTAGGGTAGGTAGGAGAGTTATATGTAGAAATTGAAATAGGGTGGCCATTTCAGCAGAAACCTAAAGACACTGAGAGAGCCAGCCTAAGGATATTGGGCAAAGGAAACAGTAAATGCAAATGCCCTGAGGTTGGAGTGTCTCTGGCATGACTGAGGGACCTCAGAGAGATCTGGGTATACCTAGGGAAGAGTATCAGCAAGGGGGTATCAATCACCAGGTAGGCATCCCTACTGTCTATCACTTTCCCCTGCTTGGAGAGCCAAGAACCGAGGACTTGTGAGCACTGAGAATTGCCTTCCAAGAAATGTCTCAAATTCTTATCTCTTCCTCCTTTGCTGACTGTATGGCCCCAGTCTGGGCCAGTTCCCCAGGTGTCTTGCTGGCCCTGTCTGAGGCACACAGGACACTTTTGCCAGCTCTGCTAAGGACAAAGAGGGCTACTGGCTATGACCCTCACAAAGGGTGGATCTCTGTTGTTTGCACCATGTCCTTACTCTGGCACAGCCCTCCATGCCCACAGAAGCCATTAGGGTGGGCCATGTTAGCTGCATTTGACAGATGAAAAAAAAAGCCAAGGTGTAGGGTGCAGTGCTAGTAGTTGGTGTCTACCAAGTACAATACTTATTGACTCTTCACAAGGACCTTGGAGTCCCAGCCTCTTTTGACAGATGAGAAAACAGAACTCAGAGGTTAACTGACATTTTCCAAGGTCACATAGCTAGATCATGGAAGAGCTGGAATTGAAATTCAGACCTTTGTATCTCTACCATCTCTTATTTTCCATCATACTCTTTAGCCTCTGGGGAACAAATAGTAGGTTGGGATGTAAAACCCAGGACACAGTAAGGTCATTAATCCATAGGGCATAAAGGAAAGCAGGCAGGCTTTAGAATCAGACAAGCTGGGACTGGAATCCCACAGTTGCTGTGTGACCTTGCAAAAGTTGCCTCCCCTCTCTGAGTCTCATTTTCTCATGTCTAAGCAGACTGAAGGTAGACATCTACTTGGTGAAATCGTTTTATGGACTCAGTAAGACCCCATGTAGGGAGGTGTTCCATGTGGTGCCTGACAAACAGTAGATGCTCATTCAATGTGGGTCTTTCTTTGCAGATGTTCATCTAACTGAAGTGACAAGGCAGAGGCTGGTGGCAGTGTGGCCAGCCTTGGCCACCTGCATGCCTGCTAGGATTAATGCTGAGGCTAGGCCTAGAAGAAGGTCCCAGCTGGTATGGTGGGTGGGTGTGTCATTAGCAGGTCCCAAACCTCTTTGCCCTGAGGACCCTTCTGGGCCAAGGGCGATAGCAATGCCATCGCTCTTCAAGGCCAACTCTTAACTGGGAACCCAGAAATAAATGGGAAGCAGGAGGATGGGGGTCTGAGCCTAAATCCTCTCGCTGGGGCTCTCTTCCCACCTTCCCTCCTGCCAGGCCAGCAGAGAAAACAGTTCTCCCAGCCTCTCTGCCCCTCCCCCGACCTGAGGAGCCCCCTGAGAGGGTTCAGGGCTGTTTAATGGGGTGGAGCTGTCTTTAATCTGCTCCATAAATGTTTTCTGGATCCTCATTAGAAACCATAATATTCTATTAATATGCTGATGAGATTTCATTTGAGGCCAAGGAAGGAGGAGTAGCTGGGAGGATATGGTGTGGGGGTGGGATGCCCAGCTTCACCATGGGGGTCCTGGTGGGGAGGAGCACAGCAGAGCTACTAGTATCTCCCCTAGTCCTTGGGAAATCCAAACAGATTTGGTCCCAGGCCCCACTGTTCCCTCACCACAGGACCCCAGGGGACTGAGTCAGCTGACACACAGACATCCCTGCACACCTTACCCCTGAATACCACCCTAGGGATCCACCCTACAACCAACATTAGTCACCGAAGCCTATGCTAATTCCTCACTTTTTTCTACCACTGGCATCTACACTGAATGCACTGGGGCATAGCACCAAGTGAGGTTCCCAGGCCTGCGGACTTCAGTGAGATACAACCAGGCAGTGTTGGACAATGGACAGAAGCAAGGTAAATAAAGTGGCCAACATGGAGCAGGCCCTCAAACCACTGTGGCCACGAGGACAGGTCTTGTCCTTGCTCCTCATCTGGATGGAGGCAGATGGGTAAACAATTACAATAACATCCAGTGCTGTGATGCCAGAGGAGTTTGGGCACAATAAAGGAGGGAGGGTCTGTCTGTTTTCAAGCTGCTGGAGGTGTGGATAAGACTCAGTATGTCTAAACAGAACAATATAAAGGAACAAACAAAACAGGAACAGACTCATAGACACAGAGATGGGACTGGTGGTTGCCAGCAGGCAGGGATTTTGAGTGGCTGGGTGAAAAAGAGGAAGGGATTAAGAAGTACAGATTGGTAGTTATAAAACAGTCACAGGCATGTGAAGGACAGTATAGGGAATATAGTCAAGAATACTGTGATGACTATGTATGGTGTCCAGGGGGTACTACAATGATCAGAGTGATCACTTTGTAAAATATATAATTATCTGACCACTATGTTATATACCTGAAATTGATACAAAATTATATTGAATGTAAACTGTAATTGATTTTTAAAATTATTTTATAAGTACATACTTGCAGATGAGATCTCTGTGCCAGGCCTTTGTACCTGCTGGTCCCCAGCCAGCAGTGACTCTCCACATCTCCACATGACCAAGTTTTGTCATCCTTCAGGGCCAGCTCCCTGGTTTTCTGGCTGACCCCAACTCCAGTCTACCCCTTCAGTCTCTCCCAGTGGGCCTAGATTCAGAGGCATTGACATCTGTGTGCTGTTCCATATGATGAGGCTGAGAGGTCCTGCTGGTGGCCTGAATGGCATTCACTGAGGCAGGTGCACCCTCATCTGTACCTCCTCACTGACCTCCATGGGCCAATGAATCCTTGATTCCCTTTGCTGCAAGGGCCCCGTCCCCTCACCTTCTTTCAATGTGCCTTGGCTGCTGCTGGCTGCTGGCTCCTGGCTCAGACCCTCAAGTCCTGGCTTCTCAAAGTCATTGCAATTAGGACCCCCTGCTTTGGCCTGCTCTGAGTGCCTGCATTGGCCAGTTGGCCCCATTTTGCAGGGCTCCCTGGCTAACCCTTCTTCTGTGGCTTCATCTAGGAGCATCTTTTTGCCTTTTTCTTTTTGCCTATTTCTTTTTGCTTTTTCCAACAAAAGTCACATTCCTGGTTCCTTGACCTCTGTCCCCTGCTGAAACACATGTGCATGGCCCTTCACAGTGTGCAGGCTGCTCCCTCAACCCAATGTTCTGTCATCTAGGCTTTGAGCTCCTCAGGGACAATCAGTCAGCAACTCCTGTCTATAAGAAGTAGGAAGAGCAAGTGAAATGTGTGGCATTCAAGTCTCCACTTATTTCTGGGTGGCCTTAGGTAGATGCTTCAGTTCTCTGTGCCTTAAGAAAATGGGAACAATAATGTTATCCATATAGTCCTTGTGTTGTGTGGATTCAAGGAGACAATGCATATAAAGCACTTAGCACAGTGCCCAGCACACAGTAAGTGCTCAATAAATACCAACTGTTATTCCCCAACCTTCTTAGAGGCCCACCCAGGATGTCTCTAGCCCATGTTGTTGCTGCCGCATCACCAGGCTTTTCCCTGGCCCTAATTCATCTAATTCCTACTGCCCCAATTCTGTCTTTGGACTCTGACAGACCTGGTTTCACTTCATGTTCCACCATTTAACTCAGAATTATTTTTCTGAGCCTTCCTTCCTTAAACTGTGACTTCCCACCTCAACAGGTTCATGTGAGGGTCAAAGAAGGTAGTGGCTGGCTATCCAAGTGCCTATCACAATGCTTGTCACATAGTCATAATTTTTCTTTCCACATCCATGTAGCTCAAGTATGAGGCCAATTTGGCTTAAGACTGAGGGTGGGGTGGGTACAAAGAAAAGAGTATGGCTGGGAAAAGTGACTAGGATGCCAAGGAGGCTCTGGCAAGGGGAGCCAGACTCACCAAAGCAGTTCCTAAAGAGGAGAGCAAGCGTAGGCACGATGCAGGCAGTGGGCAGAGATGGGAGTGCTGATCAGACTCTGGGCCAGGCAGAAACCATGATGCAAGGTCTGCAGATCTGGTCATTCTCAGCAGGCCCCAGACCCATTTCCTGAAGGTCTCGAGCCTATAAGTAGGAACATGGAGAGAGGCTGTTTGGGAAGGGATTCCTTTGGGTGGCACTGGAGAGATGGGTTGAGAACACTGACGACACTGTACTTACCCAGAAAGATATGAGGTCATGGTCTGGGGGCCAAGGGTCAAAGAGATTTCTAAGGCCAGCCCCTCTCAGTGACCAAGACCTGCCTAAGAGTCTTCTGGTGCCTGATGTGTCCTTGGATCAACTCATAGGACATGGCAGGGTCTGAGACTGGGACTGGGTAAAACAGGGAATCACAGCCTGTTTGATGTGAAATATTCCCAGGGCAAGGAAAGACTGTGGACACTGGGGGGCAGGAGCTGAGGGAGGCTTGAAGCCAGGGGTCAACCTATCTCAATCCAGTCATGGGGTTCTCCAAGACTACAGTGGTCTCTAAAGAGCTACTCAGATCAGGAAGTAATCGGCTGGAAGACGTTTATTAAGTTTTTACTAAACACCAGTCACCAGGGCTGGAGAAACAGAGAATATGTCAGGCCTGACCTTCTGACAAGCTGGTATCTATAAGCTGAGGTAGTGGGGCATGGGCAGGGCGAGAGGTCAGGGGAGGGATGCGGACAGCTTCACCTCAGTGCTGCCACCACTTTGCATACTACAGTCCTCTCCTCTCTGAGCTTCAGTTTCCTCATCAGAACAATGGGAAGAGGTGGGGAAATAGATGCTTTCTGAGGGCCTATGAGTCTCAGTTGGTGAAGGGGACTCAGCCACATCATGTGAGGGCAAGAGCAGTCAGAGCCCACCTAGGTTGTGCAAGGCCAAGAGGGTGTGTGCTTCCCCTTAGGCTCCCTGACCACCCCACATCTCCTAAGGAAGCCCTCTGTGCTGGATTGTGTGGGGCTGAGACCATGTGCAACCCTCCTTTCTCACCTCCCCTGCTCTGGAGCATGGGGTGTCCTGACGGCTGCTTGCCCACCAAGCCCCAAGCACTTAGGGTAAGGACCCAACAGAGGGGTAGCTGTGGGGAACTGATGCGGCTGTTTCCCTTATAAGCCCCAGATACTCTCTGGTGACCATAGGATGCCAATTAGTGGAGAACAAAATGCTTCCTGCCCCGAGCCCTTGCCTACCACTGCCTGCATCTGCTCACTGCTTAATGGTCATTTGAGATGTCTCTGGGGACAGAGGATGGGGCTTCCACGGACTGCCTGGCTCCAGGCAGCAGCCCAGGTCCTGAGGGATGCCAGCAGAGGAGGAGCAGGATGTGTGTGGCTGCTGGAGACACCCCCACCAGCAGGGATACAGTTACAGTGGGGGCCAAGGGCCAACATCTGGGGCCACTCCTGCTGCCCACCTGGGAATGGGTGCTCCCTAGGGTCTCCTTGGCACCTCTGTAAGGCCTCAGTTTGACCCAAGCTGGGGGTGGTCATAGTGGGGAAGGGTGGTGGGGCCTCAGGGCATCTTCTTACTTTAGGAAGATGCTGGGATCCAGACTCCTGACTGGACCCTGGGCCCTTGTTGGGAGTGTATGATTCAAAGCCTTCATCAGAAACTTGCCAGGTTGGTCTGGAAAACTGATGTGTGTGCCTGTGTGCCTATGTGCTGTGGGGGAAAGGAGAGGAACCAGGTTCTGGGCAGGGCCCAGCCCTTGATGTGCTGCTTCCTGGTCTCTGCATTCCCAGGCCTCAGTTTCCTCACCTGTCAAGTGAAAATGTCTGCCCTCCTTACTAAATCAGATGACATCACTCTGAAGAGTGTCCCTTAAAGAGCTCATTTAGGGGGCTGAGAAGGCTGCAGTGGAGCTGTAGGGGGTGGAAGAGAGAAAAGCTTAGTCTGGAAAGGCAATATCACTTCCTTAGAGGGGTCTCCACTAATGCCCCACATGCATTTGAAACCCATCCCAACCACTGCTTAGCTGCGTGACCTTGGGCAAGTCTCAACCCTTCTGCACCTCGGTAAACCAGGCATTAGATCAATCTTACCTCCTCTTGAGATCATGGGATAAATGACATGAACATTTTGTCAAGCATTCATTAGCTCTGGGAAAGAGCTAGGGTGAGGGAGGGTGCGTAGCCCTGTCCTCTGAAGGAAGTGCCTGCAGGAGTCTTTAAGCACAGCTGCCACTGGCTGCCAGCCCCAGACTACCCGCCCCTCCCTTCGCCATGAATAATGAACTGGTATTGATCTCCCAGTCGGGAAATTCCCTGTGACCTGTGATAAAAATACAGCTAGTCTGTGAGCCTTGAGCTCAGAACAGGTTTTCACCAGCCAGGGCTGAGCTCATCTGCACTCCCTTATCCCAGCCCACAGCCCCAAGAGGAAGAACCCAGTTGGACAGGGCACCAGAGACAAAGACTCAACCAATGCCCACCATCTCCTCTACTCTGTCACCAGGCAGAAAGGGATCAAAGGAGGAGGATCACCTACAGGGAGCCCCCGTAGCCAGGCTCCAGGAAAGAGATGGAGCTCACACTTGGGTTTAAATCCTGCCTCCACCACTTCCTACAAGTGCCTTAGTTTGGCCAGCTGTCAAATGGAGATGATAATTCCTCACTCTTTGAAGTGCCCGGATTTTAATATATTCACAGAGTTGTGCAGCCACCACCATTATCTAATTTTAGAATATTTTCATCAACCTGAAACGAAACCCCATACCCATTAGCAGTCACTTCCCATCCCCACCTCCCCCACCCTATGCCTCTGACAACCACTAATTTACTTTCTGTCTCTATGGATTTGCCTTTTTGGGAAATTTCATATAAATGACATTATACAGTATGTGACATTTTTCACCTGGTTTCTTCCGTGTAGCATGATGTCTTCAAACTTCATTCATGTCATAGCATATAACAGTACTGTATTCCTTTTCATGGCTGACTAATGTTCCACCATATGGATAAAGCACATATTGTTTATCCATTCATTACTTGAAAGGGATTTGAGTTGTTTCCACTTTTTGACTATTATGAATAAGCTGCTACAAACATTCATGTACAAGTTTTTATGTGGACATATGTTTTCATTTTCCTTGGGTATATACATAAGAGTGGAATTGTTAAATTATAGAGTAACTCCATGTTTAACTTTTTGAGAAACTGCCAGGTTATTTTCTAAAGCAGCTGTACCATTTTACATTTCCACCACCAGTGGATGATGGTTCCAATTTCTCCACATCCTTGCCAACACTTGTTGTTAATTGTCTTTTTGATTATAACAATCCTAGTGTGTGTGAACTGGTATCTCATTGTGGTTTTGATGTACATTTTCCTGATGGGTAATAATGCTGAGCATCTTTTCATGTGTTATTGGCCAATTGTATATCTGCCTTAGAGAAACATCTATTCAGATCATTTGCCAAATTTTAAATTAGATTGTTTGTCTTTTTATTGTTGAATTATAAGTGTTTTTTATTCCAAGTACAAGTCCTTTATCAGATATATGACTGGTAAATATTTTCTCCCAACTTGTGATGTGTATTTGTCTTCGTTATATTGATGGTGTCCTTTGAAGCACAAAAGTTTTTTATTTTGATGAGGTCCAATTCATCTATCCTTTTTTTTTTTTGGTCACTAGTGTTTTTTGTGTTGTGTCTAAGAAACCATAAGAACCTAATCCAAAGTCACCGTTTCCTTCTAAGGGTTTTATAGTTTTAGCTCTTACATTTAATATTGTTTAATTTTTAAATATGGTGTGAGGTAATGGTACAACTTTATTCTTTTACCTGAGGATATCTAGTTTTTGCACCACTACTCGTTGAAAAGACTGTTTCCCCACCACCACTGACTTGTCGTGGCATTCTTGTTTTAAATCAATTGACTGTATATGCAAGGGCTTATTTCTGGACTCTCAGTTCTGTTCCATTGATTTCCACATCTATCCTTATGCCAGTACCATACTTTCTTGATTACTGTATGGTTGGTGTGAGTTTTAAAATTAGTAAGAATAAGTTCCAATTTAGTTCTTTTCCTTTCAAGATTATTTTGACTATTCTGAATTCCTTGTAATTCCACATGAATTTTAGGATCATTTTATCCATTTCTTCAACCCCCCTCCACCACAAAACTTAGCTGAACATTTTGTAGGAACTGCATTGAATTTGTAGATTGATTTGTGGTTTATTGCCATCTTAACAATATTAAGCTTTTAGATACATGAACATGGGATGCCTTCCCAGTTATTTAGGTCTTCAATTTATTTAAGCAATATTTTACAGTTTTTAATGTACAAATCTTATACTTCACTCATTAAATATATTCCTAGGTATTTTATCCTTTTTGGTGCTATTGTATAGAGAATTGTTTTCTTAATTTCTTTTTCAGACTGTGCACTGCTAGTGTATAAAAGTGCAATTAATTTTTATATATTGATTTTGTACCCTGCAACCTTGCTGAACTTGGTTATTAGTTCTAATACTGTGTGCATTACTTAGAATTTTCTTTTTTTTATTTAATCTTCATTGTATTTTTTCATTACCATTTAGTCCCCTTACACCCCCTGCCCCCAGAATCACCAATCTATTGTCCATGTCTATGAGTCCTTTCTCCTTTTTACTCAGTCCCTCCACCCCCTCACCCTACCGCTAGCTGTCATCCTGCTTTCCATCTATGAGTCTATCCCTATTTTCCTTATATTGGTTCAGTTTGTTCATTAGATTCCACATATGAGTGAAATCATATGGTATTTGTCTTTCTCTGACTGGCTTATTTCACTTAGCATAATGTTATATATATATAAGGTTATACATAGAAATTACCTCTTCCTTTACAAGCTGAATGCATATGCATATATTATATATAATATATGTATATGAGTATATGTCTTGCCTAATTGCCCTGACTATAACCTTCAGTAAAATGTTGAATAGAAGTGGTGAGAGCAAACATTCATGTCTCATTCCTGATCACAGGGGGAAAGCATACAGTTGTGTATTATGAAGTATAATGTTGGCTGTGGGTTTTTGGTAGATGCCCTTGATCAGGTTGAGGAAGTTTCCTTCTATTCTTAGTTTATTTATTGTTTCATCATGAAAGCTTGTTGAATTTTGTCACCAGCTATTTCTGTATCCATTGAAATTATTGCATTTTATTTGTACTTTATTTTATTAAAATAGTATTTATTCATTGATTTTTAGATGTTAGGGCAACTTTGAATTCCTGGGATAAATTCCACTTGGCCGCATTGTTGGAGTCTGTTTCTTATGATGTTTTGGTTCTCATATGAAGGTAACACTGGCTTCATAGAATGAGTTGGGAAATGTTCCCTACTATTCCATTTATGGGGAAGCAGAATGCAAGGAATTGATATTACTATTATTATTATATGTTTGGTAGAATTCACTAGTCATCTGAATCTGGGCTTTTCTTTGTGGGATTTGTTTTTATTGCTAGTTTAATTTCTTAAAATTTACTTATAGTCTTTTACTCATAGTCTATTTACTTATAGTCTACTCAAATTTTTAATTTTTCTTTCATAAGTTTCTGTTGTTTCTCTCTTCCTAGAAATTTATCAGTTTCATCTAGTTTACTTAGCTTATTGACATGCAGTTGTTCATAGTATACCCTTATAATTCTTTTTATTTCTGTAAGGATGATAGTTGTATCTGGCTTTTATTTCTTATTTTAGCAATTTGGGTTCTCTCTCTGTCCTATCTCATCAGCCTGTCAGCCTAGTTGATGGTTTCTCAATTCTGTTGGTAATTTCAAAGAACCAACTCTTGATTTTGTTGATTTTCTCTATTGTTTTTCTATTCTTTATTGGTTAGTTTAGTTTTTTAAGGTGGAAGGTTAGGTTTTTGTTTGAAATCTTTCTTCTTCTTCTTCTTCTTCTTCTTTTTAAATACATTTTATTAATTATGCCATTACAGTTGTTCTATTCCCCCCTTAATTCCCCTCCACCCTGCACACCCCCTCCCCCATAATTCCCCACCTTTAGTTTATGACCACATGTCTCAAGTTCTTTAGATTCTATATTTACCCTACTATTCTTGCCCTCCCCCTATCTATTTTCTACCTACTGTCTATGCTACTTATTTTCTGTACCTTCTCCCCCCTTCTCCTCCTCCCACTCCCCTGTTGCTAACCCTCCATGTGATCTTCATTTCTATGGTTCCACTCCTGATCTAGCTGTCCTCTTGGTTTGCTTTTGTTTTAGGTGTGGTTGTTAGTAACTGTGAGTTTTCTGTCCTTTCACTGTTCCTATTTTTCATCTTCTTTTTCTTAGATAAGTCTCTTTAACATTTCATATAATAAGGGCTGGGTGATGATAAACTCCTTGAACTTGACCTCATCTGAGAAGCACTTTATCTGTCCTTCCATTCATTCTAAATGAAAGCTTTGCTAGATAGAACAATCTTGGATGTAGGTCTTTGGATTTCATGACTTGGAATACTTCTTTCCAGCTCCTTCTTGCCTGTAAGGTCTCTTTTGAGAAATCAGCTGACAGTCTGATGGGAACTCCTTTGTAGGTGACTGTCCCCTTATCTCTTGCTGCTTCTAGGATTCTCTCCTTGATTTTCATCTTGGCTAATGTAATTATGATGTGCCTTGGTGTGTTCCTTCTTGGGTCCAACTTCTTTGGGACTCTCTGAGCTTCCTGGATTTCCTGGAAGTCTATTGCCTTTGCCAGACTGGGGAAGTTCTCCTTTATTATTTGTTCAAATAAGTTTTCCACTTGTGGCTGTTCCTTTCCCCCTTCTGGTACCCCTATAGTTTGGATGTTGGAACATTTAAAGATATCCTGGAGGTTCCTAAGCCTCTCCTCATTTTTTTTGAATTCTTGGTACTTCATATTTTTCTGTTTGATCATTTTTTTCTTCCTTCTGGTCCACTCCCTTGATTTGAGTCCCAGTTTCCTTCCCATCACTATTGGTTTCCTGTGCATTTCCCTTCACTTCAATTCGTTTAGCCTTCATATGTTCCTCTAATTTGTGACTAAAATCAACCAGTTCTGTGAGCATCCTGATAACCAGTATTTTGAACTGTGCATCTGAGAGGTTGGCTATTTCTTGGTTGCTTAGAGTTATCAGCTCTGGGGCTTTGAGTTCTTGAGCCATATTTTGGACTCTTCATGCCTGTTATGTACAAGGAGTGGAGCCCTAGGTGTTCACCAGGGCGGGGCCACTCAGTCGCTGGGTTGTGACGGTGGACGTGGGGGTGGGGTCAAAGAGGAGCAATGGCTGTCCCTTCTGCTGCTTTCCGCTGGAGGGGCCTGCACGGTCTGTCTCACTGCTCGCTCCTTCGCTGGTTTATCTGCGCACGAATGTGTGACTGTGGTCAGTCTGCCGCCTTGCACCCTCACTGGGTCTTCTCATTGCTGTTGCTACCCCACACCTGGGATCCACCCATGGCTGCCTGCGCGCCTGGGTCGGGGGATCTTTCCTGCCTGACCCTGCTCCACTGCTGGCTCCACCCCTCTTACTCGTCCTGTTGAACTGTTCGTTGTTGTGGGATTTCTGTATAGTTCAATTTTCTGTGTTTTGGCTGCATTTTTGTTTAGCAAACCTTCGCTGTCTTTAAACTTGGTTGTGGGAGAAGGCACAGTGTTTCCACCTACGCCTCTATCTTGGAGGAAGTCTCTCTTCTTTTTTTAATATTCCTCCAAGAATTGCTTTAGTTGGATCCTATAAGTTTTGGTGTGTTGTGTTTCTGTTTCATTCATATGAAAGTATTTTCTTATTTCACTTGTTATTTCTCATTTGGTTCACTGATTATTCAGAAGTATGTTGTTTAATTTTCACATATTTGTGAATTCCCCAAATTTCCTTGTTTTATTGACTTTTAATTTATTTCCATTTTGAATGAGAACACACTTGGTATTATTTTCGTCCTTTTAAATTTACTGAGTCTTGTTTTATGATCTGACATATGGTCTATCCTGAAGAATGTTCCATATACACTTGAAAAGAGTGTGTATGCAGCTGTTACTGGGCGAAGTATCTATAGATGTTTGTTAGGTCTGTTCATAGTGTTGTTCAAGTCTTCTATATCCTTGTTGCTCTTCTGCCTAGTTGTTCTATACATTATTGAATGTGGTGTATTGAAGTCTTCAAGAATTATTGCTGAAAACAAGAAAGCAAAATAAAAACAAAGGCACTGAAATACAGAACAGACAGACAGGGACCAGAGGGAAGAGGGGAGGGAATTTCAAGGGGAAAAGGGGAAGGATTCACAGGAACTAGTGTGAAGGACACATGGACAACAACTAAGGGGGGGTGGAAATGGGAGGGAGGTGGGGAGTACTGAGGGGGGTGGGCTGGGATGGGAGTAAAAGACAGAAAACTCTACTTGAACAATAATTAAATAAAATTTTTAAAAAAATTATTGTTGAATTGTTTCTTTCATCAATTTTGCCAGTGTGTGCTTCATGTATTTTGGGGCTTTCAGTTAGGTGTATATACGTTTATATTTTTGGCTTCCCGGTGAGTTGACTTTTTTCCATTATAAAACATTGTTGTTTTTCTAGTAAAAATTTTTGTCTTAAAATCTATTTCAGTTGATATTAACATAGCTACTGAAGCTCTCCTTTGGCTACTCTTTACATGATATAACTTTTCCCATCCAGTTATTTCCAACCCACTTGTGCCTTTGAATCTAATACATGTCTCTCGTAGAAAATGTATAATATAGTTGATCACGGTTTTTCAAATATATTCTGCCAACTTCTGCCTTTTTTCTCATCATTTTAAAATTCAATTTATAGGGGTGACATTGGTTAATAAAATTATATAGGTTTCAAGTGTGCAATTCTATAATATATCCTCTGTATATTATATGGTGTTTTCACCACCCAAAATCAAGTCTCCTTTTCTCACCATTTATCCCCCATTTACCCTCTTCTACCTCCTGCTACCCCCTTTCCCTCTGGTAACCACCATACTGTTGTCTGTCTTTAAGTTGCTTTTTTTTTCTTAATCCCTTTACCTTTATACTCTAGCCCCCAACCTCACTCCCCTCTGGCAGCTGTTGGTCTGTTCTCTGTATCTATGAGTCTGTTTCTATTTTGCTTGTTTGTTTATTTTGTCCAAAAGTTTCCACATATAAGTGAAATCACATAGTATTTGTTTTTTCTCTTTCTAGCTTATTTTAGTTAGCATAATAATATCCAGGTCCATCTGTGCTGTCATAAAAGGTAAGATTTCCTCCTTTTTAATGGACAAGTAGTATTCTATTGTGTAAACGTACCACAACATTTTTAAAACATTATTTATTTATTTTTAGTGAGAGAGGAAGAGGAGAAAGAGAAGGAAACATCAGTGTGTGTGACTCCTCACAAGCCCCCAACTGGGGACCTGGCCCACAACCCAGGCATGTGCCCTGGCTGGGAATTGAACCAGCAACCCTTTGGTTAGTAGGCCCACACTCAATCCACTGAGCTATACCAGCCAGGGCTGTACCACAATATTTTTATCCACTCATCTACTGATGGGCACTTGGGCTGCTTCCAAATCTTGGCTATTGTAAATAACACTACTGTGAAAATATGGGTGCATATATTCTTTTGGATCGGTGTTTCAAGTTTCTTTGGATATATTCCCAGAAGTGGAATCACTGGGTGATAAAGCAGTTCCATTTTTAATTTTTTGAGGAAGCTGCATACTGTTTTCCACAGTGCCTGTACCAGTCTGCATTCCCACCACCAGTACACAAGGGTTCCCTTTTCTCCACATCCTCACCAGCACTAGTTTGTTGATTTATTGATAGTAGCCATTCTGACATATATGAGGCAATACCTCATTGTGGTTTTAATTTGCATTTCTCTGATGATTAGTGACATTGAGCATTTTGTCATATTTCCATTGGCCATCTGTATATCCATTTTGGTAAAGTATCTATTCAGATCCTTTGGCCAATCTCTGCCTTTTGATTGAGGTGTTTAATTAATTTACATTTAATGCAATTATGAGTAAGATTGGATATATGCCTGCCATTTTGCTATTAGTTTTCTATATGTCTTATGTCTTTTTCCCTCTGTTCCTCCATTATTGCCTTCTTTTGTGTTAATTAGATATTTTAAGGTACCTTTGTAATTCTCTTATCACTCATTTTACCATAGATTTTTGAGGGCTTCTTTTTTGGTGGTTATCCTAGAGATTACAATTAATTTAAAGCAATCTAGTCTGGGTTAATACTAATATAATATCAATAGTATATAAAAAGTTTGCTCCCATATAGCTTTATTTCCTTCTCTTCTTTTGTGTTGTTATTGCCACACAAATTTCATCTTTATACATTATAAGCACATTAACAGTTTTATTATTATTGCTTTATGCCATCATCTTTTAGGTCAGATAGAAAGAAAGCATTACAAACAAAAAATACAGTGGTGCTGTCATTAATATTCCTATGTAGTTATCTTTACCAGTGCTCTTGATTTCTCTCTGTAGACTCAAGGTACCATCTAGAGTCCTTTCAGTTCAGCCTGAAGAATTCCCATTAGTATTTTTTGTAGTACAGGTCTGTTAGCAATGCAATTTTGGGGTTTTAAAAAAATTATTGGAATGACTCCATTTGTCCTTCATTTTTGAAAGGTAGTTTTGCTGAGCATAGAATTCTTGCTTGACCATTGTTTTCTTTCAGCACTTTGATAATGTGTTCTCACTGTCTGTTGGCCTTCAGGGGTATGTGATTTTTCTCTTACTGTTTTCAAGCTTCTCTGTCTTTGACTTTTATCAACTGACTATGACATGTCTATGTATGAGTTGCATTGCATTTATCCTATTTGGAATTTGTTCAGCTTCTTGAAAATGTGGATAGGTATTACTGTTTTTTAAAAATCAAATTTGGGGCTTTTTGGTCATTTTTGGTCCAAGTGTTCTTTCTGCCTCTTTCTTTCTCTCCTCCTTCTGGAGCTACCATTATGCAAATGTTGGTACATTTGATGGTGTCCTATGTGTCTCCAGTCTCCAAGGCTCTGTTCATTTTTCTTCATTGTTTTTTCTTTTTATTCTTCTGACTGGAAACATCTCAGTTCAATTTCAGATCTGTTGATATTTTCTTTTGCAAGCTCAAATTTGCTGTTGAGTCTCTTTAGTGAATTTTTCATTTGAATTATACTTTTCAAACTGCAGAATTTCTATTTGGATGTGTGTGTGTGTGTGTGTGTTAAAATACATATAACATAAAATTTATCATTTTAACCATTTTTGTGGTAGCAAGTGTAAGTTTATTATACATATTTTGAATTAAAATTTGTTTTTGATCTCACTTATATGTGAAATCTAAAACAAAACCCAAAATGAAAAAAACACCAAACTCATAGAAAAAGATATCAGATTTGGAGTTACCAGAGGCAGGGGCTAGGGGTAAGGGCACTTGTAAGAAGGTGGTCAAAGGTACAAATTTCCAGATATAAAATAAATAAGTGCTCTGGATATAATGTACAACATAATGACTAATGTTAACTATCATACAACAGTTAACACTGTTGTATGATATGTGTGAAAGTTGTTAAGGAAGTAGATCTTAAGAGTTCTCATTACAAGAAGAACATTTTTTTCCTTTTATTGTTTCTATATGAGATGATGGATGTTAACTAATCATTTCATGATATATATAAATCAAACCATTATACTGTACACATTAAATTTATACCATGGTGCATGTCAATTATTTCTCAATAAAACTGGAAAAGTTTCAAATGAGTATATTTAATTCACATGTTAACATTTTTGTTTTTATTGTGGTAAAATATACATAAAATTTACTAGTTTAACCATTTTAAGTGTAAATATTATTGGCATTAAGTACATTCACATTGCTGTGCACTGATTTCTGTCTATCTTGAGAACTTTTTCATCCTCTGAACTAAGATTCTGGCCATTAAACAATAATTCTCCCTTACTCTCTCTTCAGTCCCTGGAAACCACCATTCTACTTTCTGTATCTATGGATTTGACTACTCTAAGTATCTCAAACAAGTGGAATCATTTATTCTTTTGTGTCTGGCATACTTCATTTACTAATGTTTTTAAGGTTCATCCATGTTGTAGCATGTGCCAGAATTTCCTTCCTTTTTAAGGCTGAATAAAACTTTATTGTATGTACATTCTGTTTGTGCATTCATTCACTTTTGGACATTTGAGTTGTTTCTACCTTTGGCTCTTAGGAATAATGCTGCTATAAACATTGTTGTATAAGTATCTGTTTGAGTCTCTGCTTTCAATTCTTTGGGGTATATACCCAGAAATGGAATTACTAGATCATATAGTAATTCTATTTTCAATTTTTTGCCATACTGTTTTCCACAGTGATTGTGCCATTTTATATTCCCACCAGCAGTGCACAAGAGTTTTAATTTTCTCCCCATCCTGGTCAACACATTCTTTTCTTTCTTTCCTTTTTTAATAACAGCCATCCTAATGAATGTGAAGTGGTATCTCATTGTGGTTTTGATTTGCAGTTCCATAATCATTATTGATGTTGAGTATCTTTTCATGTACTAATTGGCCATTTATGTATCTTCTTTAGAGAAATGTCAATTTGAATCCTTTGCCCATTTTCATCTTATAAACAGCAAACATTTATTATAGTTCTAGAGGCTGGTAAATTTAGTGAGGGTGTGGTCACTAGGGCCATTCTTCTTGCATGGGGAGAGCCCACTTCCTGGTTCATAGCTAGCAACCCTCACTCTACTCTTCACATGATGAAAGGAGCTAAGGAGTTCTTTGTGGCCTCTTTGATAAGGACACTAACCCCATCTATAAAGGTTCCACTCTCAGTACCTAATCACCTCCCAAAGGCCCCACCTCCTAATACTTTGGGGCTTAGGCTTTTAACACATGAATCTGGGCAAGGCAGGGTGGTTGGACAAAACCATTCAGTTTGTGACACTAGATAATCAGGCTAATGATAATAATAATAATAATAATAACAATACAAAATAATAGTACTATGCATAATTATACCTAACATCTATTCAATGATTTCTTAGGTATCATCCTAGGATTTTTATATACATTAACTCATTTAATACAGGTGACCTTTCATCATGCTTACCTTTCCAAGGTTAATAAGAGCCCCTATAATCTAAGGTCATCTGACTGCTGAGAACGACTCATTCTGCCCTGAGATGACTATGTGCTTTCCCATCTCTGAGCCTTAGCCTGTGGTTTGCTCTTTTGTAATGTGCAAAAATATCATTTTTTGAGGTACTAGAAATAACTTTTTTAATTTTTAGGTTTTAAAAAAAATTATCATTCAAGTATAGGTTTCTGCCTTTTCCCCCCACCCCTCTCCACCACTCCAACCCTCCCCACCTCCCTCCCCTGTTTCCACCCCTCCTTGTTATTGTCCATATGTTATTTATACTTGTTCCTGTCAACACTTCACCCTTTCCCCCATTATCCCCTCCCCTCTTCCCTCTGGTCACTGTCAGCCTGTTCTCAATTTCAGTGTCTTTCCTTTGCCCATTTTTGAGTTGGGTTATTTTTTTGAGTCTTATAGGAATTCATTTTATACTCTGAACATTAGTCCCTTTTCAGATATGTGATTTTCAAATATTTTTCTCATTCCCTGGGTTGATGTTTTATTCTGTTGATTGTATCCTTTGGTGCACAAAATTTAAAAATTTCGATAAAGTCCAACTTGTCTATTTTTTCTTTGGTTGCCTGTGCTTTTGGTGTCATATGCAGGAAATCATTGCCAAATACAATCTCATGAAGATTTCCTCCTGTTTTCTTCTAAGAATCTTATAAGTTTTAGCTCTTATGTTTAGGCCTCAGATAAATTTTTAGTTGATTTTTATATATGATGTTAGGTATCTATGCATGTAGATATCCAATTTTTCCAGCACTGTTTGTTGAAAAGACTGTCCTCTCCTCAATGAATGGTTTTGACACTCTTGTCACAAATCATTTGGCCTGCCCTGGCTGGAGTAGCTCGGTGGATTGAGCACAGGCTGCAAACCAAAGGGTTGCCAGTTCAATTCCCAGTCAGGGCACATGCCTGGGTAGTGGGCCAGGTCTCCACTGGAGGCCACATGAGAAGCAACCATACATTGATATTTCTCTCCCTCTCTTTCTCCCTCCCTCCCCCTCTCTCTAAAACTAAATGAATAAAATCTTTTAAAAAATCATTTGGCCTTATGCATGAATATTTATATCTATTCTACATCATTGGTCAACGTGTCTGTCCCTAATCCCACCATTTTGCTTAGTGAAGATTGATAGTAAACTATGAAATTAAGTAAGTACACCAATTTTTTAAAAGTGTGTTTTGGCCTCCTTGAGATTTGTATACATTTTAAGATGGTTTTTCTATTTCTGTAAAAAAATGTTGTTGGCATTTTGATAAAAATTATATTGAATATGTACATCTCTTAAGGTAATGTTATCATCTTTTAAAAATGTAGTCTTTAAAGTCATAAAAATTTAATCTTTCAAGTCTTTCCACTTCATGTGCCTTCTTTTATTTCTTTCAGCAATGTTTGGTAATTTTCAGTGTCTTTTGCCTCATTGATTAAGGTTATTTCTAAGTATTTTATCCTTTTTGATGCTAGTGTAAATGGGATAGTCCTCTTAATTTCATTTTCAGATTGTTTACTATTAGCGTATAGATACATAGTTAATTTTAGTTTGTTGATTTTGTATCCTGCAAATTTGCTAAATTTATTTATTAGTTCTAACAGCTTTTCGTGAAATCTTTAGGGTCTTCTATATATGAGATAATCTCATCTGTGATCTGAGATAATTGACTTCTTTCATTTCAATTTGGATGCCCTTTTTAAAACATTTATTGATTTCAGAGGGGGGAAGGAAGAGGAAGAGAGAGAAACATCGATCAGTTGCCTCCAATACACACCCCGACCACAGATTGAACCTGCAATCTAGGTATTTGCCCTGACTGGGAATTGAACCAGTGACCTTTCATTTACAAGATGATGCTCCAACTAACTGTGCCACACTGGCCAGGAACAGATGCCCTTTAATTCTTTAGACATGGTTTCCTACATTTAAAAAATATTCATATGTTAACCTTGTATTTTGCAACCTTTTCATTATTGGTCCTTAGTTCCAGAAGGTTTTGTTGATTCTTTAGAATTTTCAACATAGATAATAACATTTGTAAATAAAGACATTTTTAGTTCTTCTTTCCCGATATTTATGTACCTTTTATTTACTTTTTGTCTTATTGCATAAGCTAGGCCTTCCCATACAATTTAAATACAAGTGATGAGAGCACACATCTTTCCTGCTCCTAATGTTAGCAGGAAAACATCTAGTTCTCACCAGTAATTATGATGTTAGCTGTAAGTTTTTGTGTTTTTTTAATCAATGGAGTTTTTATCATGGACTGGTCAAGTGCTTATTCTACATATGTGAATATGATTATATAATTTGTCTTCTTTAGCCTGTTGATATGATGGAGTACATTAATTGATTTTTCATGAACATATTTATTATAGCTGATTGAAAGTCTTTGTCTAGTAAGTTCAACTTCTTTGATTCCTTTGGTATGCTTTATATTGATACTGTTTTCCCTGTGTATGAGCCATACTTTGTTTCTTTGTATGTACCAAAATTTTTTGTCACAAGCCGAACATTTCAAATAACATCATGTGGCAACTCTAGAAAACAGTTTCTCTCCCCTCCTCAGCATTTGTTTTTATTACTGCTTGTTTTAGTTCTTGTTGTTGTTGTCTGTTTAGTGACTTTTCCTAACTAACTGTGCAAAGTGCATTCCCTGTCATATGTGGCTACTGAAGTATATACTTGTTTAGTTTAGTGATCAACTAATGATTGGACAGAGATTTCTTTAAATGCATTGAACCAATAATTATCCACCCTTTAATGAGCAGGGGTGTGTGTGTGTGTGTGTGTGTGTGTGTGTGTGTGTTTAGGTAACCTTCAATTCTCTCGCAGTTTAAAACTCTGCCTTAGCCATCACTTTCTACTTCCACCAAGCCCAATGTCAACCAGAAGTGAAAGCCTAAGGCCTTCTCAGTTGTATTTTGTGCAATGCACACAGCCCTACATATGCAAGTGACCTCTTAGATCATCAGGAATATGATGGCAGAGCATTTCAAAGCCTCCTGTGAGCTTCCCATTCCTCAGATGTTTCTTTCAAGATTCTTGACCAGATAGCCTCTCATTTATCTCAGTTGGTACTGCTGCTGTATATTAAACAATTGTACTGATTTTTTCTCAACAAATGCTCTGGGGATGGGGCTTTTCTCATTGAGTGAATGCTGAGACAGGTCAAATAAAAGCTCTATAAAATATGGTATTCTATGGAGCTGCTAGGCAGGTCAGATAGTGACAGTTCTCTGGGAATTGGGGTTTTTGAGGATTTCCAAACCTTGTCTACCCTCTGATTGCTGCTTGGTTGCTGGTTTTCAAGGCTACTGTGGAGAAGAAGAAGAGAACTGGGAATAGAGAAAGTCCAAACCTCACAAAGTTGCTGTTCTGACCAAGAATCAATAGGGTTTTTTTTCAATGCTCCTTGGATTGTTGCAAAGTTTTAGTTAGTTTCCAGAGTTCTAGAAAAGCTGATTTTGATCATTTGTGCTGAAGTTCTTATTACTTTTAAGGAGAAGCAGATTTTTAGAGATCCTTGTCCTACCATTCCAGACATCCTGCTCTGAGTGATGCTTATAGGCTTGACAGACATCTATGAACAAAGTGGGGAGGGGAGCGCATTTCATACAGAAACAACAGCATGTACAAAAGATAGAGATATAAAAGTCTTTCTTTTTAAAATTTATTTAATTATTTTTTAAGTACAGTATTCTGTCTATTATTCCCATCCCATCCCATCCCCCGTGCTCCCCTCTCCCTCCCATTTCCACCCTTCTCAGTTGTTGTCCATGTATCCTTTATATATATTCCTCTAAATCCGTCCTCTATTTCCCCTGAAATTCCCTCCCCTCTCCCCCCTGGTCACTGTCAGCCTGTTCTCTATTTCAGTGTCTTTGGTTATATTTTGCTTGCTTGTTTGTTTTGTTGTTTAAGTTCCTGTTAAAGGTGAGATCATATGGTATTTGTCTTTCACTGCCTGGCTTATTTCACTCAGCATAATGCTTTCCAGTTACATCCATGCTGTTGCAAAAGGTAGGAGTTCCTTCTTTCTTTCTGCTGCATAGAATTCCATTGTATATATGTACCATAGTTTTTTGATCCATTCATTTACTGACAGGCACCTAGGTTGCTTCCAACTCTTGGCTATTGTAAATTGTGCTGCTATGAACATTGAGGTGCATATGTTCTTTGGGATTGGTGTTTTAGGGTTCTTAGGATACAATCCTAGCAGTGGAATTGCTGGGTCAAAGGGCAGGTCCAATTTTAGTTTTCTGAGAAAATTCCATACTGTTTTCCATAATGGTTGTACCAGTCTACAATCCCAGCAACAGTGGACCAGAGTCCCCTTTTCCCCACACCCTCTCCAACATTTGTTGTTTATTGCTTTGTTTATGATAGCCATTCTCACCGGTGTAAAGTGGTATCTCATTGTGGTTTTAATTTGCATCTCTCTGATAGCAAGCGATATTGAGCATCTCTTCATGTGTCTCTGGATCCTCTGTATGTCCTCCCTGGAGAAGTGTCTGTTCAAATCCTTTTCCCATTTTTTAATTGGGTTAGTTGTCTTCTTAGAGTGAAGTCGTGTGAGTTCTTTGTATATTTTGGAGATGAAACCTTTGTCTGAGATATCATTGGCAAATATAAAAGTCTTTTGTTTGCCCTGGTTGGTGTGGCTCAGTGAAATGAGTGCCAGCCTGCAAACCAAAGGGTCGCTGCTTTGATTCCTAGTCAGGGCACATGCCTGGGTTGCAGGCCAGGCCAGGTCTCCAGTAGGGGGTGCACAAAAGGCAACCACACATTAATATTTCTCTTCTCTTTCTCTCTCCTTCCCCCCTAAAAATAAGAAAAAAAGAGAGAGAGGGAGGGAGAGGGAGGGAGGGGGAAGAGAGAGAGAGGAAGGAAGGAAGGAAAAAAGAAAGAAAGAAAGGAAGAAAGAAAGGAAGGAAGGAAGGAAGAAAGAAAGAAAGAAAGAAAGAAAGAAAGAAAGAAAGAAAGAAAGAAAGAAAGAAAGAAAGAAAGAAAGAAAGAAAGAAAGAAGAAAGAAAGAAAGGGAAAGTCTTTGGTTTATTAAAGACTTGTAAGTGGCTTTGAGTGACTGGATCATGCAGAAGGCGAGAAGAGTCTATATTACTCAGGATTTTTTCCTGTTGTAAGTACTTAAACTTAAGTCGACCAGGCTTCAGGGTTTTAAAAAAATATTAACTGGTTCACAAAGTTGATAAGGTCATGGGTAGGTCTAGCTTTCATCACAGATGGATCTAGAGCCTTGTGCAATCATTAGGACTCAGTCTTGTGCTCTCTTTCTCAGTTCTGCCCTTTTATGCATTGATGCCATTCTTTGGTAGATTCTTCCCTTATGGTTACAATATGGCAGACAGCAGGTCCCAATTAATATCCTCAAAGCTCCAGATTCAATGTAAAGGGAAATGATCTCTTCCCAACAATCTTGTCAAAATTCCCAGAACTATGTCTCATTGTGCTCATCTTTAAATTAATCACTGTGACCAGGGGAGATGGAGCCAGGCAAGAATCACGTGCTTTTCCCTTGAGCCAAGAGTAGAGTCAGCTCCTAACCGAACCACAGAGGCTGAGCATGGGGAGATAGTTAGTTCCTTGAGGAATATATAGATTATGTTATCAGAAGTTGAATAATAAGTGCCAATCAAGCAAAAAAAAACACCCAACAATAAATATGCCCCCTAGGAAGAATGGTAGAAGCTGAGACTAGAAAGTGCCAGCTCTAGAGAGATCTTGCCATATCAGGCATCACTCCATAGCCCTAAAAAACCATTCAGCAAACATTGGTTGAGAACTTGCTGTCTGCTAGAGTCTGTGCTGAGTACTGGGATACCAACCCTCAAGAAAGTTCCAGTCTAGTTTTAGACACTCTCAGCCTAGAACTTCCTTGCTGAGACTTTCCCAACAACTCGTTTCATCCAAATCTTTAATTGCCCAGACTAGAAAATTGGTGCTCAGAGAGGTTTAGGAACTTCACTACTGTCACACAGCAGATCAGTGGCAGAGCTGGGACAAAGACCAAGTTGGCCTCTCTAAGCTACATACATAGAACACATCCATGCTTCAAGTTAGTTGTCTTTCCAGCCGACCTGTGGAAAGCCTTCCCAGAGTCCCCCTACTCTTGTTTTTATCTCCCCATAGAATGCTAATTGCCCCTGGGTTAACTGTAATTAACCCTTTCTTTGGGCTCCATGGTGAATTCATTTCCCTGTTGCCTGCCTCCTAGCCCTACACTTTCAGGTGTCCTGTCCCACCTTCTCTTGCTAACCATTAAAACACATTTGCAAGTAGTCATTTGTACATGGGACCTTCTGTGGGCAGCCCATACAGAAACAACAGCATTTCACACAGAAAGAGCAGCACTCAGATACAGGTAATGTGAGCTAAGGGGTGTTGGTCACACCTCACTGTGGGGAGCATGAAAGTCCTTCTGATCCCTATTCCCAGAGGGGCTACTGGATGGACAGAGCTGCCACTCTTCCCACTCCTGCCTTAACCAAGGAAAAGAGAGGCACAGAATATGTCACAGAAACAGCCTGGGAATCACCTGAGTAAACTCACTCTGTCTTCCTCAGAATCTGGATGTCTGAAGGCCCATCTATCAGTGAGACCATCTGCACATGCTCTGAGGAAGGGCAGAAGAGCCCTGGCCCTTTCTTAGCCTTCTTCCTTGACCCACAGCCCCATAATAACTTCCCCTTCCTGGAAATTACTTCACTGGCTTCCCTGCTGATCCCTTTCTCTAGGTTTCACTGCAGCCTCTCTACTCCATCATCCCTTCTTGCCTGGACTGCTGCATTTGCCTGTCTACTGACCTCTGCTTCTACCTAGTCTACTAAGACTGTCCTCCCACCACCAGTCTATTCTGTAAACTGAAGCCAGGGGGATCTTGTTAAAACAGAATTTGAACCATATCTCTTGTCTGCTAAAAAGCCCCTCCCACAAGCTCCCATTTCATTCAGAATACAATCTGAAATCTTTATAATGGCCTACAAAACCCTTCACAAGCTACCCATGTCCTATATTCAACCTCATCTTCCACTCTCTCCTTCCCTCATTCCTCTCCAGTATGCTAATCTGGAGGCTGTTCATCAAAGAGCCAGTGAGGCTCTTGCCAGGCTGTTTACTCTGCCTGTAATATTTGTCTCCCAGTCACCTGCATGGTGTGCTCCCATATGCATTTCAGATCTGTGATCCAATGTTACTTTCCTGGGGAGGTCTTCCTTGACTATTTTTTTTTAAAAAAACTTTTAACCTTTGCCTTTCCCAAGCATTCCCAGTCCCTCTTCCCTACATTTGTTTTCCTCCTTGGACATATCATTTTATGGCATAAAACACATTGTGTTTATTGATTTCACTGAGCTCTATGAAGTAGCAGTTTTTGTCTGTTTTTCCAAATTCTTTATTTTCAGTACTTAGAACAATGCCTGGTAAGTGGTGGGTGCTCAATAAATATTTGTTGAATGAATAAATGAATAAATACTCCAGAATAATCAGAATTCTGGGCAGTCTTTCAGTAATGAAAAATTCGAGCCAGGAATTTACTTAGACCACTTCAACCAAACTGCCCACTCTCATTTGACAGGTGGGAAGACAGGCTCAGGGAAAGGAAAATGACTTGCTAAAGTCACAGAAGAAGTCAGTTTAGTCAAAAATTAGCAATTTAACCTATAGAATGAGGGATTGTTCTGTAGGCTGTTTTCTTCAGTCCCATTGTCTTCTACAATGAAGCCCTTTCCTTCCCACAAGGAAGTACACTGCTGACAGCCCTGACCCTGCCACTACCCATGTGTCTGGTGATCCTTCCCACCCCATGTCTCTGGGGCTGGGGGAGGGGTCTAACCCTGAGGCAGTTGCTCCAGCTCTATGGGGATTTGTTTCTTGGGAGTGGCCTGTCTTGCGGTTCTTTCTTGGGGATTGGGGAGCACCTATGGTTGAGGGAGACTCTGAGCAACTCTGGTCATGTGGAGAAGAGAAGGGATGGCCGGGAGAGGTGGTAAAATGTAGTGAGGAATAGCATGTATTAACTGCCTCATTTGTGCCAGGTTTCACACTAGGCACTTTATATAAGATGTTTCATAATCTCTCTTCATCCTTAACACTTTAAATAAATATTTCCCCATTTTACAGGTAAGGAAGCTGAAGCTCAGTGAAGAGAAATGACTTGACTAAGATCATATAGCCAAGTAAGTGGAGGAACAAAGATTCAGATCCAGGTGTGTGGGCCAATAGTCTGGAATCTTTACCTGATGTTCTGCCTCCAGCTGGCACTTGGAGGACTCCAACCAACTCTAACCTCGGTCCCAGTCAGTGGCTTGGAGCTGAAGACACCTCCTACAGGGCTTTTCATAGCTTGCAGGAACAGCAGATCTGGAACAGGGCATGGCAGGCCTGGAGCTCTGGGAGGACTGTCAGCGCACTCCTGTTCTGCCTGGCCCCCATCCTCCTTTCTTTTTTGTACCAGGCCTGCAGAGCTGGGCTTATTATATTCAAGGCTGGACAAACATTTCACCCACAGAGTGCAGATAGTCCACAATTGAGCCAATTGGAGGCCCCTCCCTCTTGTCCATGGGAGGGAAAAGAAAGGGGGGAAGGGAAACAGAGCAGCCTTCCAGAAAGGATAGCTTTGCTGAGTTTCAGCCTAATATCCTGGAGCTATTCCTAGGTAGATTGTGGTCAGTGGAATTATGCTTTTATCAGGCTGCTGGGAGTTTCAATAAAATCTTTATGGCCGGGAAAGTTCTCTTTATGGAAATCAGATTATTGAAGTGCCTGCTGGGGGGAGGGCTTCACCAGTTTGCCTTGCTCCCCACTGCCTCCCTCCTCCCCTCAGAATAGCTTCCTCACTCAGTTCCTTTCCCCCACTTCCCATATGCCCCCAGCTCCTAGAAAAATTTGAACTCCTCATACCTAAACGTGGATCGGGTCTTGGCAGGTAGATGGGTACTGAGAGGGCATATTACAGGTGTTCATGGGACTGCAAAACTCATGTTGCACAGTGAGTGGCTTATTCCAGCCCCCCCCATTACCCCCACTGAGAAGCCCCAGTTTTGCCATGTCTGGGTCAATCTTTCTCTGGCCCTGGTTCACTCTGTTGGCACATCCCAAATTCAGATCCTTAGCATGCAGCTGAACCCCGCCTCCCACATCCCACCAAGCCAGGCCTGCCCATTTGTCTGGAGAGCCTTCCTGCCCGACATCCCACAGGGCTGGTGCCGGAGGTTTACCTACAAAGTGGTGTTGCTCCAACTCTATGGGGACTTGCTTGGGAGTGTCCTGCCCTGTGGCTCTGTGGTGGGGGTAGAGGGGAACAATGGTGGTTGTGCACGCACACTCTACCTCATAAGCTGCTTGCTTGGGGAGGGTCTGCTCTAAGGTGGTTTTCCTTGTGGCTTTCTGGGAGGTTTTAGTTTAGCAAAAGGAAAGTAGTTTGGACCCAATGGTCTCTTTCAGGTCTTGAGTCTTCAAAAAGCCTCCTGAAATTTAGTGCTTTTGCCTACCCACATTCTCCCATTGCCTACCTCCCAACATCCTCTTCTTATACCTTCTTCTAGTTCAAGAGATGACATGTCCCCTGAGGAATGGCAGAAAGAACTGGAAAGGAGAAGAGTGAAAGAGCCCGAGTCTTTGTGTTCAGCCCTTTGAAGGGCCATCGTGGGGCAGAGGAAGGTGATGTGTGCTATGTGGTCCCAGCAGTAAAGGCAAACCAGGTCCCTGCTGGTATTTTCACTCTGTTATCATAAAAATCATTCCAACAACAATTTGAGGTGAGGAATATTTTCCCTGTTTTACAGATGAGGAAACTAAGGCCCAGATCCACACATCTTGGAACTGAAGGGACTATTTTTCAAAATGAAGTCATCCAGCCCTGGCTAGTGTAACTCAGTGGATTAAGTGCTGGACTGTAAACTGCAAGGTCACTGGTTTGATTCCCGGTCTAGGGCACATACCTGGGACACAGGCCAAGTCCACAGTTGAGGGTGTGCAAGAGGCAACCACACATTGACATTTCTCTCCCTCTCTTTCTCCCTCCCTTCCCCCATCTAAAAATAAATAAATAAAATCTTAAAAAAAAAAAAACAGAGGCAGGTCATCTGGCATCAGATCTAACATCCTGTATATCCTGCCACTCAGGACTGACCAATGGACAAAGGCAACAAGTAGATAGCATTGGGTTCAGTATAGGCAGTTTTACCACCACCCCAGCCAGCATCCCAGCCCCACTTATGCACTATGGTAGAGGCTGAGCTGTGCACACCCTCAAGCTGTTTTGAGCCCAGAGCCCTCTCCATGTTTAACTCCATTCTTGACCCTACTCTAGACTTCTGGCTTGTACCTCAGCTGTATCTCTGCCATCTCTGGCCTTCTCCTAGGCCTGGGAGCAACACTCATTCTCCCAAATGGACTTGTCTCTAGACTATCCTTCTTTTGGGTCTCTCAGAATTGAACCCAGCCTGGGTAATTTGCCCTGTGCTCCCATCCTGTCCACCCCTGCCTTCCTGGTTTGACAAGAAGAAAGAACTTTCTAATACAGCTGTCCAGGGATAGATGGGCAAGGCTGATTGCTTGGTCCCAGGCATTGGGGGTGCGGGGGCTGTCCAAGCTGGGAATCTTTGCAGTTATTTCCATTGACTTAGGTATTCATTTTCCTATGAGATCCCTTCTGTTATTGTTCACAGGTTTTACACTTGGTCTCTTATTTCCCATTCTTTGTCTCTCTCTCCATCAGTCTGTCTCTTTTTTTTTTTGCATCTTTCTGATTATTTTCCTCTTTTAATCTCTATTTATATTTCTCTGTGTATTTTTGCCTCCTCCTCCTCCTTCTCTCCATCTCTGTGTCTGCTTTTCTGTTTCTATCTTTTTTCCTGTGACCCCAATCTCTCCCCACCCCATTTGACTCTCTCATTCTTCTCCCTCTGTCTCTTTTGTTTGGTCCTCCATCTGTCCTACTTTTACTGAGACCCACTTTATTTGTCCCTCTCCCTCCCTCTCTGTCTCTCTCTCTTCCATCTTCTCCCATTTTCTCTATCTCTGATTCTCTGAGTCTCATGCCTCAACACCCCCCCCACAACAGAGCCTGCCTTCCTCAGTTCTCTACACAGGAACTACCTGTGTTTTATGTTTCTTCAGCCTAAGGCTTCAACCTCTGTGGCAGCTGATACTGGGGGACTAGATTTAAGCAAGATCATCTTGGCCCCTGGGAAACTGGAGGAAACCCTGTGTTTTGCAACTTCTCTCCCAAAAAAAGGAAGTGACATCCTCAGCTTCTTTTAGGCCTCAGTTGGAGCTCCTGGTCCACTCAGAATGTAAAGGCCTCAACAATGAGTCAATAACCTTAAAAAGCCTTATCTTTGACTCCAGGTCCAACATGGCCACTCTGTGTCTATGTTTACAAGTCATTCCTCCCCTCTGGCACTCACTTCAGGTCTGGAATCACTCTCATTGTGGAAGAGCTTTATGCCTGCTCCTGAAGGAGCAGAAAGATGCTTAGCATTGCTGGAGTTGAGAGTGTGGGATAGCTACTTGGGGGTGGGGTGGAAGAGCTGTCCACAGATGAGACTGCAGAGGCAGGTTGGAGCCAGACCAGGTGGGAAGTTTGAACTTTATCTTAAGGCTGACAGTGAGAGAGTGATGGTTGTTAATCAGAGGAAGGGGGGTGATATATCTGTAATTCACAACACTACTCTGGCCACTGAGTAGACACTGGATGGTAGAGAAACAAGAGTGGAAGCCAGGAAACCATTAAGAAGGCAGTTGATGTAGTCCAGGTGAGAGATGATGGAGGCTTAAACCAGGGTAGTGGCAGTGGCTGTGGAGAAACATGGACATTTTCTGGTCTATTTTAGATGTAGGAGCAATGGAGCTTGGTGGTTAATTAGTTGTAGACATGGTGGTAAGGGAGGTGTGAAAGCAGATTCTGGCTTGTACAATTGGGTGGTCAGTGATGCCCATTACCAGCACAGAAGCCACAAGAGAAGGGCCAGTTTTCAAGACTAGTTGAGTTCTGGATTGGCCCTGTAGAATCTGATGTGTTCCCGGGCCATCCAGATTGAGACAGTGGTCAGGTAGTGGCAGATCCTGGAGCTCAGAAGGTAGCTGTAAAATGGAGCCCGAGATGAGAGATACCAGCAAAGAGACAGTCACTGAAGCCGTGGGAATAGGTGAGCTGGTCCACAGCAAGAGTGGAGCATGAGAAGAGAAGAGTGGTACAATTAGGGTCCGGGGAGACACTGAAGAATGAGTAGAGCAAGACAAGGAGACTAAGCAGAATTACATCAGAGAAGTAAGACATCTAGAAAGTAGAAGAGTAGAGAAGCCAAGAACAGAGAGTATTGCCAAATGGACAGTGTGAAATGTGAAGTCAAATATGAGTCGGGAAAAGTATCCAACAGATCGGTGATTAGAAGGTCCCTGGTGACTTTCATAAGAGCATTTTTCTGCAGGGATGGGCATGGTAGCTGGACTGCAGTATTAAAAAGGTAGGGGCAGCCAAGTGTTTCTGTCCTAAATTCTGCCACATTCTACTCCCTTTAACTGTGTTCCTCTATTTAGAAGCAAAGAGGAGCCAGAAAGCTTCTATTGCTTTCCACTATACCAAAGTCTGGTTTTCCCTACCCCCACTCCTCTACACACACACACACACACACACACACACACACACACGACTGACACACGCTTCCTCACTTCTTTTTGCTTCCCCCCACTTCCCTACTTCAGACTCAGAAATAAATTGCTCACTGCCCCAGTGGTGAAACCTTATCTGGTCTGGTAAAAATGTGTGTCTGGAGCAGCTGAGCTCCACGTTTCAGTCAAGGAGGTGAGCTGGCCGATGGCTGGCCTGCATGCAGCCTGGGGTGGGGGCAGGGGTGCAAGATGGAGGAAGGACACAAAGCAGAGACAGGGATGGGCGTGAGGGGCAGGGAAAGGGAGGGGAAAGAAGAAAGAAGATGGGAACGTGAGAAGGGGGAAAGCAGAATTGTGAATGCAGAGAAGCTGGAGGTGCTGGAACTGGACCCACTTTCTGGAGTTACAGATGTGTGTTTAAATGTTATGTTCACTACTTCCTAGCCCTGTGGCAAGTAATGTTCCTCTCTGGGCCTCAGTTTGCTTATCTGTACAATGGATTTAATAATAATACCTACTTCATAGGTACTCTTCATTAGGCAGCATATCTAATTGTTACCATCATCATTCTTTTAAAAATATTTATTCATTTTTAGAGAGAGGGGAAAGGAGGGAGAGAGGAGAAACATCAATGTGTGATTGCCTCTCACATGCCCCCAACTGGGGACCTGGCCTGCAACTCAGGCATGTGCCCTGACTGGGAATCAAACCAGTGACCGTTTGGTTCACAGGCTGGTATTCAATCCACTGAGACACACCAATCAGGGCTCATTCTTATTCTTATTTCAGGACAGAGTAGTATTGGGAGAAAGCTTTCTGGGGACCTTGCCTGGGTTACAGAAGCAACCACCCAAGGCCATGTACTGTCCACTGGCTTTCTGGTGAGGTCTCAGAGGAGTCTAATGCTGGTAGTAAGAGGCAGCAGAGGTGTGCTGAATAAGAACCAAAGAATGGTCATTAGGCCCCAAACTCAGCAGTTCCTCCAGTCCCTTCAGCTTTGGCCCAGAGACAGCCTACAGAAAGAAGGCAGTCCAGCCTCTGGGGCTAGAAATCTACACACAAGGGCCACCTCCCCCAGCTGCATGCCAAGGCTCATCCATTTGCAGGCCTGATTCTGGTGAGCCATAACCATACTTTTGCACAGACACCTCCAGCCAGCTGCTTGCCACATGCTACCTGGGATTTGGGGTAGGGGGAGCTTCTGATGCCACAGGAGAGGCCAGAAGAGCTCACCAGGTCTGACCCCTGATACCCTATCCTTATGGGCCACATGTAGAAGCCAGTCCTGGTCCCAGGCCTAGTGCTAACTGTCCCTAGCTTCTGTCCCTGGATCTGCAGAGTCCTGAGGAAACTGCAACCCACGCAGGTCCCCCTGTGCCAATGCTCCACTCCTGCCCCTACCCTTGTCCTGTTGCCCTGTCAGGGGGTTTCAGTAAAAGGAGATCTACTGCTAAGGAGATCACAGCTGATGGAAGAGAATCCATCACAGCCCTGAGGTGTTGGGATGTAGAAAAATGAGACATGCTTTTCAGGTTAGGGGGTGCCACCTCCTCCTGATTGGCAGGGCAGGAAATTTGGGCCTGGACAAGTACAGAAGCCAAGCCAAGAGGGTGCTGCGGCTTCTCCAGGGGCTGTGGGCTGGGAAACAGCAGTGGCAGACTGTCTGGATGCAATCAGGCTTGCTATGACCTCATGGGGAGAAGGGGGAGCCCCCAGAAGGGAGGGCTTTGAGCCTCCTTCTCACCAGTGGGGGAGGAAAGGGGCTGTGTGTAAATGAGACAAGGAACATTTAGTATGGTGACTGAAAAGTACGAAGATGGATGAGTCACAAGAGAAGGGAGAAGGTAGAAGAGCAGCTTCAGGAAAGCAGCCATCCTTGATTGACTTGGGCTCAAAGCTCTCAGAGAACCAGTCTGAGAAGCAGGTCCTGGGGAAGAGCTCCCAGCCCCCAAATCCATGGGTTCCAAGTGAAGCACTTGCTTGGAAAGGCAGGGGCAGCAGCAAGTGGCGGAGCAGGCTTTAGATGGTTCTGGTCCCTGCTTATATGAAGATGTTGATAGGCCAGAAAGCTGGCAAGATCCAATGTGGGAAGGGCCAGTTTTTAGGGATGATCTCCTGAGGTCTGTGGGGCAGAGCAGGAGAGACAGAGTGCATGACACAGTGGTGGGGCACTAGTGAGGGGCTGAAGCCCAGGCCCATGAGGAGCTGAAGGGACTAGAGCTTCATGGCCTGGAGCAAAAAAGACACGGGAATGTGATCTCTGTTCTTGGAGCTCTGGAGGGCTGTCATGGACAAAGGGAGCAAAGGGACCAAACAGTGTCTGTGTGGCCTCAGGGGCAGAGACTCTTGGGGGTAAACTGCACAAAGACAGAGTTTTTCAGTTTAGTCCAAGAATTTTCTCAACAGCTGCCATGCTCATAACTGGGAAAGGGGTAGGTAGTGAGTGCCCCATCAATGGAGGCATGTGAACAAGGGCTGGACGATTACTTTGTGGAGAGTCAGAGTAGATGGGGTGGTCCCTTGGCATCTTCTGGTCATCCTGTCATGAGAATCTCTGGCTCCGTGAAGTAGATGGGTTATCTCTGTGAGACTGAAGGCAACCAAGATTGCAGCAGTCACTCCAGTTTTCCAAGGGACTGTGACTTAAGTCTGCACTTCCCAGACACCTAGCTTAGTGGAGTAGCAGCATATGGCCATTTATTATGTGGTTTCTTCACGATCTGCTCTGCAGCTCTGCAGCCTCTCCAGAAATCAACCTCTCATCACACTGAGTATAGTGGGCATGTTTAATGAGATATTTTTTTCATACCACATGGCTTCATAGGGGACTCAACTTATGAGACAGTGGTTGGTTCCAACTTCATGGGCAATTGAGGGGACTGTCAAGAATAATTTTGACTATCTGCAGGTGTGCCTTACAGGCTGACTTGAGACTCTGTGCCCATGTAGGGTGCTGCTTCACTGACTGCTTAATAATACTGCCAGGCACAAAGCAGTGTGTTGGGAAGGTGTGGCTGGAGGCCTGGGCAGAAAAGTTCTCTCTGTGGAAGCCTGGTGCCTCTATTCCGCACCCCCCTCCTCTCTCTCCTTATTTATTTGTTTTTAAAGAGAAAGGAAGGGGGGTAGACAGAGAGGGAGACACACATCAATGTGAGAAACATTGTCTCTCATGTGCACCCTTATCAGTTGCCTCTTGCAAGAGCCCTCAACTGAGGACCTGGCCCACAACCCAGGCATGTGCCCTGACCAAGAATCGAATGGGTAACCTTTCAGCCTGCAGGGTGACACACTGAGCCACACCAGTCAGGGCAACCCTTTTGAATTAGAACCCTGCATTGTAATTTGGTGCTGGCATCCTAAAACTGGGAATCATAAGTCTTGGAACAATGTTCCCCTCCATGCCTCCTGGTATTTACTCTTTCCCCCAAAGTCTGTCCTGTGTATGGTTCCTGAGTAGCCCCCCTAAAGCACAGTTCTGGTGCTGCCATTCCTTTGCTCAATAATCTCCCTATTTCTCTATGGCTTATTGTTTCATTCCAAACAGCTCAGCTTTCAGAGCCTCAAAGCCCCCACTTGGTCTCTTTTCTCAGGATTCCTTCACATAGACCCTCTCCTTCCAGCCTCCCATGTGCCCACAGTCCTTCAGGGCCTACCAGGGTCCTTCCTCTGGGCCTCTGTGTGCTTCCAGCCTTCAGTGCCTATAGGCTGGGGAAAGTGTCCAGGCTCTAGTTAGGAATTCTTTCATTCCACTAGCTCCCCAGCTCCCCAAAGGCAGGTGTTCGGTCTGTTCTGTGCACTGCTATGTTCACAGCACCAAGGAAAGGGCTCGGTGCATAGCAGGTACTTGACAAGGAGTGACTATGAATGATTAAATAAATGAATTCAAGGTTCTCCATGATCTGGCTTCAATACACTCCAGGCCTGCCACCTACACGCTTCAGCCTGGAACATGGGGTTGTTCCCCATGTACATGCCATGCTGTCTCCACAGCCTGTCTCCACAGCCTAGATGCCCTTCTGATAATCATATCTTCACATTCAAGCCAATTTCAAAGACCAAGCTCAAAATGCTGTTTCCTCTATGAAGTTTTCCCTACATGCCTCAGCTGGCAGTGACCTCACCTCTCGACCCTCTGTAGTTATTGAGGACACCCTTAAGGCATCTCTAACTTTTTGTGATGTCACAGGGGGCATCAATAGACTCAGGGATGTATCTTTCTGCTACTTACTAACTGTGATCTTGACTACTCACTCATCTCTCTGAGTCTCAGTGACTTCAACTGTGAATTACACCCACCTGGTAAAGCTGTACCATCCATGAAATGAATTAGGTTAGTGCTAAGTGTATTTCATAATGACACTGTTATTATTAACAACAATAATTGTACTAGCAAAAAGTGTCAAAAGCTGTTCTATTTATCTGAACAATCACTTGGTAATGCAGACACTGCATTACCCCCACTTTTCAGATGGAGAAACAGACCCAGAGGTTTAGGAACCTACATGCTCAAGAGTATATAGTGAGCAAGTAGTGAAGCCAACATTGAGAAGCCATCAGTCTGCCCTAGGCCTGGCCACAGGGCTTCTGTCTACTCTTGCCCTTCCTCCAGGGCTTCCTCAGAACTGAGGCCCCCAGTCCAAGAATCTGCAATATCAGCTCCAGACCTTCCCAGAGCCCAGCACCTCCAGCAGGGACTGCATTTGTTCTGAATTACAGATGGTTTGTTTGGAGACGCAAATCATGTGTAATCAGAGGGGCAAGGTAGACATAGATGCTTCTCTTTCTCTAAACGAAGCCCTCGGCCAGCTGGCCCAAGGGATATTATTTTCCTCTTTCTTTTGCTTGGCCCCAGGGAGGGCATGGTTATAGTTTGGTCTCACTGAGGTCTAAATAAAAGCAAACAATAGCTAATTCAAAACTGGGGCCTGCCACCAGTACCCTCCCATTTGCCACTGGCCTGTCTTCCTTTCCACTGTTCTAACCTTGGATTGGTGATGGCCCAGTGGTACCCCAGTGGGAGCATTAAGGGGTGCTATGCAACTCTCCTCTAACTCTCCAAACAAAATGAATTTGAACCTGATTTTCACTGAAAAATTACTGGAAACCATATCATCCTTTACTGAGGGGTCTGGGGGAGGGGTGCCCAGAGAACCAGGAATGGTGAAACTGCACACAGGTAACATAGAGAGTTGAGATGATTATATGAATTATGAACCACCAAAGCAGCTCAGTCTCAGCTAGGTGGGGCTTCAGTCACCAAGACATACTTCCTCAGCTTCTGGTCTCCATGACCATGCCTTCAACCCCACTGCCTACCCAGTACTGACAAGGTCACTTTCACAGATGCCATCAGGGGGCAAAGCTCTCTTGTCTTTGTGGGTCAAGGAAAGGTAAGGGAGACCTAAAATCCCATTTCCTTTAGCTTAGCAGTGCCACCTCCTCAGAATTCCCTTCTTTTCATGGTACCAGAGTAGGGGTGGGTACAAGATGACTCCACACAAGATTTGGAAGGCAGAAATGCAGCAGCAGCCATTACACTCTGTGGGTTCATGTAGAATGACCACTGAAGTTGGCCTTTGTCATTACCACTCTGCTAGCTCGCCTTGCTGGCATAGGGCAGCAGTCAGTACTGTAGCCCTTCCACCACCCCAGATCTTCTTGAGACTCAGTGAGTCCTGGGTCAGGAGTGCCTGCAGCTCTGTGCTGAAGGACACTGGCTTCTGCAAGTCACCCACAGAGTCAAGGCCACAGGTGGTGTCTCTCAGGTGGTGTTGGCCCTACTCACCTACCATGACATCAATCCTACCACCAGATGCAGAGGCTACAGCCTTCCATAGGCTTCTTCATTTATTCTCAAGGCAATAGAAATTCTGATCCCCATATAAATGCCTTATTCCATATCACTCACTGTGGTTCTGTTTCTCTGATCAAACCTCAGAGAAAACAACAAACACAGTACTCAATAAATGTTATTTTATTAGTATTGTTAGATTGGGGGTTTCACAGGCCAGGACCAGGTATTTGTCATTTGTGTATGTACTATATACAGAGAAGCTGTGAGTTGCTTCGGTGGTGTTTCCTGAATGGAAGGGAATTGAGCGAGTCTCTGGATAATTGGCTGGTACTTGCTATGACCCATTGTGAACTAAGTCCTAGAGAGGGCAGGAGGGATAAGCAAACGTAATTGGATGCAGTTAATGCACTCCAGCCCAAGTGGATATAGAACATTAACAAGCAACAATGACCTAATGGCCAATCATAAGAACAGCTAGCATTTATTGAGTGCATTGCATGTGTTACCCCATTTAATGTTCACACTAGCATCTGAAGCAAGTAGGAAATGCGAACCTCAGAGAGAGTAAGTAGCTTGCCTAAGTTCACACAGAAGACAAAGATGGGATTCCAGCAGAAGGGCTCAACCTCCAGAGCCCATGTGGAGCTATACATGTGCCAGGCAGGAGTTCCCTAGTAAGGGTACCCCTTAGAGTTACAAACAAACTGTTCCCCAGCCCTGCCAAGTGTGAGAGCACAGAAGCTGATTGGGAAGAGTCCTAGGCAGGGAGCAAAAGCCATAGGAAGCTTCCTGGTGGGATCATGGGCCCTGAACTTGGCCTTGAAAACTAAACAGGATAGACACAGTTCCCTATCACATCTGTCATCCATCTCTATGGATGCTTCACTGGCAATGTCTTGAATCATGCCCCTCTCTCCCATTCCAAACCTCCTGTCCCTGTCAGACTTCAGATTTCTCCCTGTCTCTGGCCTGGGCCCTTTGCCCATTCTCTTTCTCCTTGGGCTCCTGGACACCAGCCTTACCTGTTCAAATACATACAGGCTTCAAGAGCTATCTTTTCCAAACTCATCTCTGATCATATGATGTCACTCAAGATCCCACCATGCCCCCACCACCTATTATGGTCCCATGGGATAAAATAATAACATTCAGATACACCCATATGAACTTAGTGATAGTCAACTATTTTGACCAATCAACATGGTGAATTTCTCTCATTCCTAAAAAACTGATAACACTAATAACCATAGTTTAAGCCCTTGTATTGTGTTAAGGCTAGACACATGCCTCCAAACACATCATTCCCACAAGTTTCTGCACTCTCTTCCCTCATGTCTGTCTGACTCTTTGAGCTTTTTTTCTGTTTTATTCTGTCTACTTCAGCAAGTTTCCCTCTGTACCTTGGTTTTACTCCCTCTGTTGCTGCCTCTCTATTTCCCACGTTATCTCTGTCCATCATCATTCCAAAGTCCTCTCTCTAGCTGCCTTTCCTATATGTCTGTCTCATTATTCCTTTCCACTGTCATTCTCGCCATCTCTGTGTCTGTATTTTTCCTTTGCTCTATCTGTATCTGTTTGTTTGCCTCTCCCTCTTTCTCCATGAGCACGTGCAAGCGTGTGTGTGTGTGTGTGTGTGTGTCTGCAGATGTTTTCCCTGACCTACTAGAATGCTGGTATCCATTAGGCCAACCTGGGGCTCAGGCCTAGGGTGTCCTGATCAGGAGCTAAAAGGACAGAACAGACTGGAACCTGCACCTACTCATAGAGCCAGGTCTATCCTGGAACCCAGTGCATCACAAAAGCAGTTCCAGGAGCCTGTGGCCTGCCCCAGGGGCTGCAGTCTCATCCTGCCTGCAGCCAGCAAGGCAATTGGTGCAGATGGCAATCTTCCAGATGTAAAACCCAGCTGTGCAAATTAGCCCAAGGCCTGTAAGAAATTAGGCTGGATCTAAAAGAGATCAGGCTGTGAAAAAGGAAAAATGTTAGTTAAAAGAAAATTCCCACTCCCACCTCCAGGTCACAGATCACAGAAGAGAATCCTCAAGCCACAAGGGACTTCAAGGGGCCATCTGGCTTAGTTGCACCTCAGAACAGGTCAGGCCTCAAGCAGGCAAGACAATTTCTGTCTTTCCATGTTTCAAGAACACAGGCCAGAGATTTGTCAGCATCTTTACCCAGTACCTTGTTTTGGGAATGAATCCTCACACCGTGAAAAAGTTTAAGGGAAAGCCCAGACCACCAAAGTTACTCATACCGGGACCCAAATTTGCACCCTAACCCTAAATTGCATCCTTCACCAGTCTTCCACATCTTTGCCTGGGTACCATCATTCACCCAGATGCATAGGCCAAAGCCTGGGCATTCTCCTTTTTTTCTCTTACTCCCATCCAATCCATCAATAATCCCAACATTTCCAACTTTCTTCTTCATTCACAATCTGACTCCTTGCACAACAGCCACAGTTACCACCACAGGCCAAAAGCCCCCATCATATCTATCTGGATGACTACACTCCTCCTCGCTGATTTCCATGTCTCCGTTCTTGTCCTTATACTCCATTCTCCAGAGAGGCTGGCAAGATACTTTAAAAGGCCATGCCATTTAGATCATGTCATTCATGCTTCTGCTTAGAACCCTCCTTTGGCATCTCATGACACCAAACCCCAAGTATTCACTCTGACCTACGTCATCTAACTGCCTGGCCCCCGTCACCCACTGCACTCTAGCCATACTGCCCCCTTGCTATTCCTTGAACATATTGAGCTCATTCTCTTCTCAGGGACTTTGCCCTTGCAATCCCCTCTGCTTAGGATGTTCTTCCCTGAGATCTGCACATGGTTCCCTCCCTTCCTTCATTCCAATCTCTACTCAGAGGTCACTTCCTCTAAGAGGCCTCCTATGGCCCTCTGAGCTAAAATAACTCCTGTTTCAGCACTACTCCACAGCACTCTCTAACCTACAACTCTTGTTTATTTTATTTATTTTTTATTTTAAAATATTTTATTTATGTATTTTTAGAGAGGGGGAATGGAAGGATGAAGAGAGAGAAAGAAACATCAGTGTGTGGTTACCTCTCACGTGCCCCCTACTGAAGACCTGACCCACAACCCAGGCCTGTGCCCTGCCTGGGAATCAAACCAGCAATCCTTTGGTTCACAGGTCTGTGCCCAATTCACTTAGCCACACAACCCAGGGCTATTTTTTAAATTTATACATTTCCAATTACAGTTGACATTCAATATTATTTTATATTAGTTTCAGGTGTACAGAATAGTGGTTAGACATTTATATAATTCATAAAGGTGAAAAGCACTTATCAATGTTTGGCATTATATTTTGTATTTATTTGATTTTTGGTTGCCTCCATCACTGTTTTCCCAGTTCCTAGAACAGTGTTCAACACATGGTATGTACCCAATGGTAGTTGAGTGCATGAATAAAATCCTGTTACTTTTAGTCTATGTGACTTTGGGCAATTTAACTAACTCTCCTGAGTTTTAGTTTCCTCATCTCTAAGATGGTAAGAATTATATCTACCTAGTCAGGTGTTGTGAGGAGTAAGTGAGATAACAGATATAGTGATCACAGTGCCTGGCGATAGAAATTTCTGATTATTAAAATAGGATACTTTTTACCTGATTTTTCTAGTTTTGTCTTCAATAGAAGCAGAGAGCAGCTACACACCCTCTCCAGGTTGAATAACCCAAATCCTCTTCATTTTGTGATGTTAAACATGGTGGTACAAGAGGCAGGGGATGAAAGAGAATGATGGTAAAGGAACATGGCACTAAGCTGCTAACTTCTTGAAATCTACCCAGAGCAGGGGGGAGCTACAGAGAATCTAAATCAATTCTTAGATATGCTAAGAGCTAAAGAAAATCATGAACAAAGAATGAAAGTAAACCAAAGAAATGGTGTATGAATGAGAATATCAATAAAGAGATAGGAAGTATAAAAGTAGAAATTCCAGAACTGAAAATTCTGAAATATAACTGAAGTGAGTGTGAGCCATCAATGTCCCCTTTGCTGTACTGAGGGCCATTGGGCAGGTGACCAGGGTCTCTGAGTTTGAGGTCCAAATTCCATGAGGTTATGGAGGAAGCATTGCATTGCCATTAACCAGCTTTGGAATCAGACAGACCTAGAGTGCAATCCCAGCTCTACTGCGTAACTTTGGGCAGTGGCTAACCCTCCCTGACCTCAGTGATAGTGATCCTAATAGTCTGTCAGAAGGAAGAAATGAGATAGTGCATGCAAAGTACTTAAACCAGTGCCTGGCATGTGGTCAGCATTCCCTAAATGGTAGCTATTATTACAAGTGTTATCATGATCTCATCTATCCCTGTCTCTAGGCAGCTCTGCATTCCAACAATTCTCTATAGGTCTGGCTCAAATCCTTTAAACCCTCCGTGCCAGGGAATCCATCCCAGCTTGAGACTAACTCCAGCACATGGATGTTTTGCCCTTACAGAGCAAAAGGTCACCAGCTTTCCCTATGGCCAAAGACATCCAGGCTGAAGACAACACCCCCACTATACAGTACCCATGGGCAAGAAGTAAAGAACAAAGTGACATCAGAAAAACAGCAGAGTAGGCAGCTCCAAATGCCCATCCCTCCACAGAAACATCGAAACAGCACATATAAACTGTCAGTATCAACTTTGTCAGAACTCTGGAAAAGAGTCAAAGGTATATAGCAACCAAATGAACATTGAATGAAGAAAAAGGCCACTTTAAAATGATCCTGTCTTTTAAAGAATTATCTGTCAGAACACTAGCTGAACACAAGGTAAAGGGACAGAGACTTCAGTGACCACACATGACAATAAATCTGATCTTTGAAAAATAGTTTGAAAAACTACCAAATGAACAAATGACTGCAACCTTCAACAAGCAAAGCCAATAAATCCAGGGGAACAGGGGAAGTCTGATTTCCAGGCTCTCAACATTATAATATTCAAATGTCCACTTTTCAATAAAAATCACAAATGCATACAAAGAAAGGGAAAATACGGCCCATTCAAAAAATAAGGAAGCTCACTTTGGACTTACTAGATAAAGACTTTAAAGCAACTTTCTTAAGTATTCTCAAAGAGCTAATGAATACCATGAGCCAATAACTAAAGGAAGCCCAGAATTATTTTAAAAAGAAACCAATAGAAGAAATTCAGCACCCGAAAAGTATAATCACTGAAATTAAAAATTCACTGTGGGGTGTGTCAATAACAGATTTAAGCAGGCAGAAGAAAGAATTGGTGAATTTGAAGACAGGACAATGGAAATTATCCAGTTTGTGGAGCAAAAAGAGAAACGATGAAAAAAGTGAACAGAGTTTAAAAGACCTGTGAGACACCATTGAAGAGATCAGCATGCACACTATGGGAGTCCCAGAAAGTGAAGAGAGAGAAAAGGGGACAGGCAGAATATTTGAAGAAATAATGTCTGGAAACCATCCAAAACTTGATGAAAGATTCATGTCGACACATCGAAGAAGCTCGGTGAATACCAAACTGTTGAAAACCTAAGACAAACAGCTTGAAAGCAGCAAAAGAGAATTGAATCATAATGTACAAGAGATCCTCAGTAAGATTATCAGCTAATTTCTCATCAGAAACCATGGAGACTAGAGGCAGTGGGATGACATATTCAAAGAGAATACTATAAACAGTTGTATGTCAACAAATTACACAATCTAGAGGAAATGGACAACTTTCTGGAAACACATAAATTACCAAAACTGACTTAGGAAGTAAAAAATATCCCAATAGACCTATAACAAAAGATAGAATCAGTAATTTGTTTTTTTAAAAAACATCTCCCTAAAAAAATTACAGAACCATGTAGCTTCACTGGTAAATTGTACCAAAAGTCTTAAGAATATTTAACACCAATACCTCTAAATTTCTTCCAAAAAATCAAAGAAAAGAAACTCGTTCTATGAAAACAGCATTACTCTGATACCAGAAACCAGATAAAGATATCATAAGTAAATTACAGATCAATATCCTGTATGTATATGCCATAGCACATACAGCAATGAACAATCTGAAAAGGAAATTAAGAAAACAATTTCATTGTTAAAGGGACTTATCTAAGAAAAAGAAGATAAAAATATGAACAGTGAAAGGACAGCAAACTCACAGTTACTAACAACCGCACCTAAAACAAAAGCAAACCAAGAGGACAGCTAGATCAGGAGTGGAACCATAGAAATGAAGAACACATGGAGGGTTAGCAACAGGGGAGTGGGAGGAGGAGAAGGGGGGAGAAGGTACAGAAAATAAGTAGCATAGACAGTAGGTAAAAAATAGATGGGGGGAGGGCAAGAATAGTAGGGTAAATATAGAATCTAAAGAACTTGAGANCCTTCCGATCTGGGGGAGGGGTGTGCAGGTGGAGGGGAATGAAGGGGGAAATAGAACAACTGTAATGGTATAATCAATAAAATATATATTTTTTAAAAAACAATTTCATTTACAATAGCACCCAAAAGAAAAAATAACTAGAAATAAATTTAAGCAAGGAAGTGAAAGATTTTTACACTGAAAATTACGTACAAATCATTGCTAAGAGAAATTAAGGTAGACACAGATAAATAAGAAACCATCCTATTCTCATGAAATACAAGACTTAATATTGTTAAGATGGCGATACAACCCCAAACAATCTACAGATTCAATGCACTCTATCAAATTCTAATGACTTTTTTTTTGAAAAAATAGAAAAGCCAATCCTCAAAAAATTTACATGGAATTGCAAGGGACCCCATATAGCTAAACAAACTTGAAAAAGAAAAACAAAGTTGGAAGACTCACCCTTCTCAATTTCAAAACTTAACTGCAAAGCAATTGTAATCTCTGAGCTAGGGAGGCAGCAGCTCAGACTGGGAAAGTCCCCACAGGTTGATTACCTTCCTCATAGGGTTCTGCCAGTTCCTCTTCATTTCCTCACCTTTTCAGGCCAACAAAGGCAGCTGCTTAGCCTTCAACTGGGAACATTTACTGCTCTACACTTTTATGAGGGAAAGAATGAGATGGCCACAGAGAAACATAGAAAAGCAGGTTGGAGTCAGAACTTGGCAAGGTGATAGAGAAGGGCAGGGGTCCCTTCTCTGTGAACCTATCCCCTCCTGTACTCTAAAGCAGTGGCCCCTAACCTCTTTGGTACCAAGGATTGGTTTCATGGAAAATAATTTTTTCACGGACCAGGAGATGGCTTCGGTATGATTCAAGCACATTACATTTAAACTCATCTTCTGCTCTGTGGCCAGCTTCCTAACAGGCCAGGACTAGTACTGGTCCGTGGCCCGGAGGTTGGGGACCCCTGCTCCAAAGGTGACAGTCATGGAGTAGGGGAATGCTACAACCAGAAAGGCCTTTGGAGACCAAAGTCCATGAAGTTGGATGCAACTTCATTTTATAGATAGGAAGACTGATCCCTGGAAATGCAAAGGGAGTCACCCAAAGTCACATAACAGTGGAACTCAGTGAAAAATAGGACTAGGGCTGAAAGACATCTTAAGTGTACTCTAGAGTTCCCACCAAACCCCCCAATATATTTATTTATTTATTTGTTTGTTTGTTTGTTTTCTGGCCCTGGCTGGTGTGGCTCAGTGGATTGAGCCTGCAAACCAAAGGGTTTTGGGTTTGATTCCCAGTCAGGTCACATGCCTGGCTTGTGGGCCAGCTCCCCAGTATGGAGCACACAAGAGGCAACCGCACATTGATGTTTCTCTCCTTTCTCTCTCCCTTCCCCTCTCTCTAAATATAAATAAATAAATTTTTTTAAAAAAATATATTTTATTGATTATACCATTACAGTTGTTCTATTCCCCCCTTCATTCCCCTCCACCCACACACTCCCTCCCCCACTATTCTCCCCCCCCTTAGTTTATAACCACGTGTCTCAAGTTCTTTAGATTCTATATTTTCCCCACTATTCCTGCCCTCCCCCTTATCTATTTTCTACCTACCGTCTATGCTATTTTCTGTACCTTCTCCCCCCTTCTCCTCCTCCCACTCCCCTGTTGCTAACCCTCCATGTGTTCTTCATTTCTATGGTTCCACTCCTGATCTAGCTGTCCTCTTGGTTTGCTTTTGTTTTAGGTGTGGTTGTTAATAACTGTGAGTTTGCTGTCCTTTCACTGTTAATATTTTTCATCTTCTTTTTCTTAGATAAGTCCCTTTAGCATTTCATATAATAAGGGCTTGGTGATGACGAACTCCTTGAACTTGACCTTATCTGAGAAGCACTTTATCTGTCCTTCCATTCTAAATGAAAATTTTGCTGGATAAAGCAATCTTGGCTATAGGTCTTTGGATTTCATGACTTGGAATACTTCTTTCCAGCCCCTTATTGCCTGTAAGGTCTCTTTGGAGAAATCTGCTGACAGTCTGATGGGTACTCCTTTGTAGGTGACTGTCCCCTTATCTCTTGCTGCTTCTAGGATTCTCTCCTTCATTTTAGTCTTGGCTAATGTAATTATGATGTGCCTTGGTGTGTTCTTTCTTGGGTCCAACTTCTTTGGGACTCTCTGAGCTTCCTGGATTTCCTGGAAGTCTATTTCCTTTGCCAGACTGGGGAAGTTCTCCTTTATTATTTGTTCAAATAAGTTTTCCACTTGTGGCTGTTTCTTTCCCCCTTCTGGTACCCCTATAATCCGGATGTTGGAACATTTAAAGATGTCCTGGAGGTTCCTATGCCTCTCCTCATTTTTTTGAATTCTCATTTCACCATTCCTTTCTGGTTGGATGTTTCGTTCTTCCTTCTGGTCCATTCCATTGATTTGAGTCCCAGTTTCCTTTCCATCGCTATTGGTTTCCTGGACATCTCCCTTCATTTCAATTAGTTTAGCCTTCATATGTTCCTCTAATTTGTGACTATAATCAACCAGTTCTGTGAGCATCCTGATAAACAGTGTCTTGAATTGTGCTTCTGAGAGGCTGGCAATTTCTCGGTCACTGAGAGTTATCGGCTCTGGGACTTTGAGTTCTTCTTGCGCCATCTTTTGGGCTGTTCGTGCCTGTTACGTAGCAGGATCGGAGCCCTAGGTCTTCATCTGAGCAGGGCATCTCAGTCGCTGGGTTGTGACGCTGCATGTGGGGGCGGGGTCAAAGAGGAACAATGACATCCCGTCTGCCGTCTCCTGCCGTGGCCCCCACAGGCGCGGCAGCTGCCACCGTCACCGGGCCCACATGTTTCGTCCCACTGCACACGAGTGTGCCACCGCCATCAGCCCTCGCCCCCTGGGGCCTGTGTGGTCCATCTCACTGTGTGCGAATGTGCGACTGCGGTCAGTCTGCTCCACACCCTGACTGGGTCCGGACCACTTGCGCACCTAGGTCTGGGGATCTTTCCTGCCCAACCCTGCTCCGCTGCTGGCTCTGCCCCTCTTACCGTCCCCGTGGAACGATTAGTTGTAGTCGGACTTCCGTATAATTCAATTTTCTGTTTTTTGGCTGTGTATTTGTTCTCCAAACCTTTGTTGTATTCAAACTTGGTTGTGGGAGAAGGCACAGTGTTTCCATCTATGCCTCCATCTTGGCGGAAGTCTAAATAAATAAAATCTTTAAAAAATAAATTTTCTTTTCACAAATTAACTTCAAAGAGAAGAAACAAGGAAAAAACTCTATTTTCTATTGGTTTTAAACAAAGAGCAGTACTTACTATTTTTGCAATGAAATTTACAATCTGAAAGAGGTTGTTCAGAGCCAAGCAGTTATGTTGAGTTGATGGCCAGCCATGCATTGAAATCCTGTTACATATACAAGAACAGCCCAGGCCAACCTTGCCCCGCTCCACCAATCTAATAAAGACATGCTCTCAACAAGGTCTAATGAAGACCTTCCCAATGGCAGGTGATTGTCAGGCTGTGGCTTAAACACCTTCAAAGGCTAGGCGTTCACTCTCTCCCAAGGCCAACCTGGGTTTCTGGCCTCCTGAGGACAAGTGGGCTGAGTGAGAAACTTCCCCCCTGTTCAACAAGCCCTAAGTGACTGTGGTAAGGCCCATGTCATGGTATCCCTCTAGGGAGATCTGGGGAAGTCTTGCCTCCCACCAGCCCTCACCTTACTTCCTCCTCTCCATCCTCTGAGCACCTCTTCATTTTGTCTGTGACTGCAATTTGGGTCCAGTGAAGAAGAAAAGGGTCTCCATTTGCAGGAGCTGGCTTAACACATAGTTTTAGAGCATCACTAACTTCTAAATGCAGCGGAATAGCTTTCCTCCCAAATCCCCCTTTGGGTTGAGACCAAAAATGGTAAGTTTTCAGGGTCCTTTGGGATATTTGAAGGGTCTGCAGTCAGGGTGGCCTAAATGCAGTCTGAACTCGTAGTGTTCCATCTGGACTGGTGGCAAAAGGTGATCCAGAACCCCTGAGGTTTTGGAAATCATCAGCACCCCCAGGGCCTCTCTTTGCTTGGGCAAGGGCCCCTCTCTATTCTTCTCCTGCCCCATTTCTGGCAGCCTAATACCCCACTTTCCCTGCTCCCCCACCTCTCCCTTACCAGCACTTCAATAATAAGCCCCACTGTCTATAGTAATCTAACCCCCTCCACCATTTTACAAGTAGGAAAATTGAGGCCCCCAGAGGGGTTGGGCTGCTGCAGATGTGTGGGCTCAGGAATCCCACAAGCCTGCAGGGACACCATCCTCACTCACCCCAACTCCCCTGAGCCCCGCCTACTTGCACCTCTTGTTGCATACCTTGTCTCACCTGATTGACATGCCTGAGGTTGGGAAAGGCCTGGGGAAGTTTCAATGCCTGGAGCCCAGGAAGGCCCTGCTGATGGCGGGCCAAATGATTATCACCATCATTATCAGCTGGCCTTTCCTGTCCAAGCATGTTTGTAGCTCCATGTGCCTGCCTTTACCCATCTGCCAGCCCACCATGAGGGTGACACCAGTGCCAAGGGGCACACCGGGATAATCCCAGCACAGCTCAGCCTGCCTGGACCACCATTGTCCCTGTAGCACCCCATTGATGCTAGATCTGCCTCCGTGCCTGGTGGGAGGTAGGGGGAGGGCAGCTGGCCTTTGCGCTCAGTCCATTCCTTTCACTGTGTCCTGCTCTCTCCTCCATCTCCCTTCTCTACTCATGGAACTTACTTATAAATCCTGAAAACCCAAACCCCATAAATTCTCAATTCATTCTGCAGATATTTCCTGTGTTGGGGTTTTCGGCAGCATCTGCTGGTTTGAAGTTCCCTCTTTATTTGTCCTGGGGGCACCATTACTCTCAACTTTAGCAGTTTTCCTGCTCTGTAGTCCTTGCCAGACTCCATCCAAGGAAGAGAAAATTGGTGAAAGAATAATTATTATTATTGTTATAAATATATATTTCATTTCAGTTTCATTTTTTTCCCTCTAGACCTTGATGAGAATCCCAGACAGAGGCTGGCAAAGGGATAGTGTCTTTGTGGACCTCAGGGCAGTGGGCTTGCCCTGCCAGAGCCTGGCACTTTGCCCTCCTGATAAACGTATCTGCCAAAAAGCCATTCTCTGCTATTCTGCCCAGTTCTCCAGCAACTTTCTTCCCACCAAAAACTCCTGACTCGAGGTCCCAAGTCTCTGGGAAGCCTCCTTAAGCAGGACACATAGCACCTACTGTGTAGGAGACACTTTCCAATGCATGGGCTTGATTATATCTCACTGTAGCCTTAGAAGGCCTGCATCTTTAGCCCTTTTACAGAGGAAGGACTGAAGGTCAGAGAGTAGAAGTTAGGGGATCAAGGTGATAAAACCAGAGAATGGAAGAGCTGGTATTTAAATCTAAATCTGCGTAGCCTCAAGGCCAGTACTCATTCCACTGGACTACACTCCCCTTCTCTGAGCACCTGAAGGACAACATCTATGAATTCTAGTGTCATCCTCAGGACCACGTTGCCTTGGCTTGCTCCATACTTATTTCAGGAGTTCATCTGACTATGCAGATTCTCAGAATTTGAGAATCTTGGAGATCAATTAGTTTAATTACCTAATACTACAGAAGTGAAAACCGAAGGCCAGAGAGGGCATGTAGCTGTCACACAGCACATGAGTGGCTTTCTTTCAGCACATGAAAGCTAAGCCCCTTGAGAATAGGGACCACACCTCCCTTTACATTTCTTACACATGTCCCTCTTCCCCATACACCAATATACACTTGTACACAATGCTGAACAAAGTATTCAACACAGATAAATAAAAACTATTACTTATTAAGTGACAGTGACTACTGAGTGTCAGTCATCTTAACTGCCACAGCAACCCTATGCGGTCCAATTCCTAGATGAGATCACTGAGGCCAAGAGAGAGGAACTGACTTGTCCCAGGTCACATAATAAGGAAATGGCCAAACCAGGATTAGAACTCTGGGTCTGACCAACTCTGGAACCCACGTTCTTGGAGTCATTTCCCATGGCCACTTTAACAACAACAGCTAATGTTTATTGAATGAGCACTATATGTGAAGGACTAAGAAAGTGTTTTATATGAATAGCATCATTTAATGTTCACAGGGACCCTATGAATCTTCCTCATTTTACAGAAGAGAAAACTGGAGCTTAGAAACCTGAGGAACTTGCCCAAAGCCAAAAATCGTAAGAGTGGCTGAGCCAGATTGATTTGATTCTAGGGTGATCTTAACATTCTATAGGATATCCTCTTTATCTGCAGATAATTGATACTAAGGGGGGAAATTCTACTTAAAGTGAATGTTTTAACTGTCATAGTAAATAGTACAAAGTTTATTTGAATTTAACACAAAAAATTAAACAAAAATTACAACAAGTACTTTATCTTATATCTCACAGATTTAGGCTGGCATTGCAATTCTCTTCCAGTCCTTAGAGCAAGTAGGGAATGACTCAATCAATGGTTGCTTCATGGTATAATTTTTATGACAAAACTGAATGATAGCATGGAAGAAACTTTTGCTTTGCTTTTTCATAAAGATTTTATTCATTTACTTTTAGAGGTAGGGAGAAAGAGAGGGAGAGAAACATCAATGGGTGAGAGAAACATGGATCAGTTACCTCTCACACCTCCCCAACTGGGGACCTGGCCTACAACCCAGGCATATGCTCCAACTGGGAATTGAATCAGTGACTTTTTGGGACCTTTCAGTTTATAGGCCAGCACTCAAACCACTGAGCCACATCAACCAGGGCTACTTTGCTTTTCATAGCATGATCATAAAAAAGGCAACTTGACAAAAAAGCAATCTGAGGATTTTGGCTTTTCCTAAGCATATCTTTTAATAATTTGAGTACCAAATCAGTATTCTCTGAAGCCTACATCTTGTTGCCATCCTTATTAACCCACTCTCCTCAATGTTAACTGATCTCATTCTGCCAGGCTCTCATGTGTCTGTGGCTTCTGAGGTTCTAGCAGTTTTCTAAAATCATTTTCATTGATTTCACAAACTCCTGAATCTTTTCTCATATTTGCTATTTCACTTTTAAATTTTTAATTGAATTTATTGGGGTGACATTGGTTAATAATATTATATAGGTTTCAGACATACAATTCTATAATACACCACCTGTATATTGTGTTGTATGTTCACCACCCCAAGTCAAGTTTCCTTCCATCACCATTTATCCCCCTTTACTCTCCTCTAACCCCCCTTTCTCTCTGGCAATAACCCTACTGTTATCTATGTGTAAGGGTTTTTTGTTTTGTTTTGTTTTGCTTTTTGCTTAATTTCTTCACCTTTTTCATTCAGACCCCCTTATTTTTTCTTGTATAAAAGACGTGTTTTACAAGCAGAAGCAATTTCACTGTGCAAACTGATTGGCATTGTATTTGCTTTTTATTCTCTGATATTTACACATGCAACAATTAGAAAAGACTTCTCTAGGTGCTAGTGTTAATCTGAGAGTGATGTCAGAGTAATTTTATGATTGGCCAGTTCACTAGTGAATATCTTAATGGTTTCTTCCTTTGCTACCCAACCTTCTGACTTCAGGGGCTTGGAAAATGAATACTTGGACAGTAAGTACCCCTTCTACTACCTCAGTAAGCTCTTAGCAATGAACAAGTATTGAGTAATCAATAAGTTCAGTGAATACAGAGTAGTGGATTTATATCTCAGCTCTGTCATTTACTGGATGTGTTCCAGAGTAACTGGAAGTTACTCTGTTACTCAGTCTGTACAATGAGAGGACAGTAGTATTTTAGTGTCCTTCCTTTCACCCCAAATCAGTAAGCTAATTCAATCATGTCCTTCCTTTTATTAAATTAAGTTTATTGGGGTGACATTGGTTAATAGGATCATATAGATTTCAAGTATACATTACTATGATACAGGATCTGTATACTGCATTGTGTGCCTACCACCCAAAGTTGAATCATCTTCCCTCACCATATATTTGGTCAATTATGTTCTTTCCATTCCCCTTGTTAGTGATTGGTTCTGGAAAGAACATGTGGCCCAGTCTTGGCCAATGAATGATATATGAGGGGAAGTCTACCTGGGGACCACTGGGAAAGATTTCCTTCCTCCTAAGGAGACATAAAGAGACATTTTCTTTTTCATCAGGTTTGTTATCCCTGAAAGTGATGTTTTGAACTACCTTAAGCAAAAGATTTTCTGAGGATGGCAGAACCAAGAGATAAAAAGATTCTAGTTCCTGAGAACACTGCTAAGCCATTGATTTTGCCATGCCTGAAGCCTGCTCTGTCTCTGGACATGCTTTTATTTGAGAAGATAAATTTCCTAATTGTTTAAGCCAGTTTGAATCATGGTTTCTTTTACTTGTAGCTAAAAGCATTCTAATGGGCACAAATATCTATGTCACAGATCTTAGAATTAAATAAAATAATCCATGTATAAAGGGCTTATCTTAGCACTCAATACATATTGCCTTTAAGTACTTAGAAATTAAAAAGTACTTGCTTGGCCCTGGCCAGTGTGACTTGGTTGGAACATCATCCCATAACTAAAAGGTTGTGGGTTCAATTCCGGGTCAGGGCACACACATAGGTTGCAGGTTTGATCCTGGTCCAGGTGCATACAAGAGGCAGCCAATTGATGCTTCTCTCTTGCATCAATGTTTCTCTCTCTCCCTTCCCCTCTTCTTTCCTCTCTCTCTAAAAGCAATGAAAAAAAATATCCTCAGGTGAGGATTTTTAAAAGTGCTTGTTTATTTGCTGCCCCAAATGGGGTTTTCTTGTGATTCTTTCTCAGGGAAGGGACAAGGTAACAAATGTATATCTTCCTACACATGTTCTTTTTTGGACTTTTCCTGGAGCTGCAGTGGAGGGACAGATCCTTGGTTCAGTCCTAGAACAATCAAGGGTTGATATCAATCTGCAGAATCAGATGGACTGCTTGCAACTTGGTTGTTTTGACACACCAGCTATGTCCATGAAGAGGGACTAAAGAAATAAAGAAAAGTGCAAGTCTTCTGAAATCTTGAAACTTTCCAGTCAGGACCTAATGCATCTCTAAGAAGTTATAGAGTTTTAGAAACACACCTCACAAGGAAACATATACAGAAAGTAGAATTTTTCAGCCTAAAGAAGAGAGAGCTGAGGCCAGAGAAGAGTTCTTGCTCCAGTGTTCATCTCAGATAATGGCACCTCCACGAGTTATCTTTGACACTGGCTTCTCCCACTACCCTCCCCCATATACAGTACAGCCCAAGTCCTATTAAAATAATTCAATGAGATAATAATGCCTGAAAGTAAGTGCTCAGTGGGTTCTTGGTACATATTAAGTGCTCAATAGGTGGTAGCTGCTGTCATTCTTAGGCAACATACCAGCCCTAGGATGGGTGCCAAGCCATTCCCATGCTTCCCTTGAGAATATTGGTACTGGCTGACATTTTCATAAGGAAGATTAACAAGGTGAAGAAAGAATATAATGTAATTTTTTAAAACTACATGCAGCATAAAAACAATCCATCTGGATTAATTCTACTTTAATCCCAGTGTATTAGCTTGGTGGACCTCCCCCAAACCCTGTCTCTTGAGATGACAGCACTATACTCCTGATGACCTGACACAACCCTCTCCATCTGGATAGTTGGAAGAGGAGAATAAGTGAACTGCTACAATAATACAAAAATCTAGTCCCTCTCCTTGAGATGGTACAACTCTGGTGATTTGTGCTCTGAAGCCCCCAAATCGACTCTAGATCACGTGGAGGCTAGACTTTATCAGAGACCAAATTCTTTTTGGCTACCTCTTCCCTATCTTGCTTTTTCTGCCTGACTTTAATCGGGTTTTTCCATAAGGGTATGACCTCAGTTATTCACATGCCCCAATTCCTGCTTCAGTTTCCATACTCACCCAACAGCTGGAATTTGTATAAACATTCACTAGAGAAAGCCCCCTTTTCTTCCTCCAAAAGAGGAGTATCTCTTAGAAAGATCTACAGGTTCAGATCTAAACTCAAACCTGGCCTTCATCACTCAGTTAACCAGGTGTTCACACCATGTGCAGGAAGAAGGGCAGCCTTTCTTCACATCACTTCCCAGGCCCCAGGTTTCTCATGGTTGAATAAACTGCTCCAAGCAAAGGTGCCAAAGCCAGGGCACTCTCTGAGGACGGCTGATCATGTGGATGGAGAAACCAGGTTTCTAAGGTGATGGAGGAAGAAAAATGTTAAGAGCTCATCAGAAGGATAATAACTCCTTAGACTAGCATCATGGGGGTACTGTACACATCTCTGGTAATTCAATGCCCACCTAAGTAGTGCAGATCTGAGAGAATGGAGAGAAACAAGATTTGATTCATCAGAGATGGGTCATGGTCATTCATCCAAACTTTCCTAACCCAGGACATCCTCGTGGTCTCTTTAGGACAAACCTGGACCATGACCAGTCTCTCGCCCCTCCCAGCCACTTGACACATTTTAATGTTTAACCGTGGATTAGAGGTACTGTAACCAACATCTAGACTAGCCCTAAGAATGATTTCCTAATATTAGCAGCATTGCCTAGAGCGGTCAGTTAATGTCATATTCCAAATAATGACATGAGCACCTTACCACCCCCACCACTTTTCAAGTGTTAGGAACTTGAATCACAAAATCCATCAGAAAAGAAAATCGTTAAAGGAAAGGTACCTTTACATCCCCACTGTAATGTCATCTCAATGTTCCCTCCCCTATTTGTCATTGGCCATCTGTCTGCCTAAACTTTGCCCCTTCAGAATGATTCTCTTATAGGTCTCTGGTGACCTCATTTGGTGCTTTCTCTGGCCCTTCCTTCTCAGCAGCCAGTCCTGCATGAAACTAAGACTGATTCCAGTAAGAGGAATCTAGGCAAGACCTAAGGAATGACATTCTGGCTTTTAAAGATGTGAGGTACTGGCGAAAGCAGTGAAAAGTTGTGAAATCTCCATGGGGAGGCCTTAGACAGCCCGCGCCTCACAGAATCAGATCACAAAGTCTCAGAGCTTCCATGAACCTAGGAGGCATCTAGTCTAACCTCTGATCCATGACTTGAGGTTTCTCGGCAGCATTTCTACCAAGTGTTTAGTTCAACCTGGTTTGCACACCACAAGTAAAGAGGAACTCATTCTCCTTCAAGGCAGACACTTTTATGACAGGGTAGCTAGGACTCTGAGAAAGTTCTTCCTTGTGCTGAGTCCATATCTCCCTCCCTGTCTGCCTGAGTCCCCTGGGGCCACACAGAGTATGCCTTCTCATTATGTGGTCTGGAATCTCTGAAATTACACTTCCAGGCCTAATAGGCCCAGGTCCTCTAACTGCTCCTTAGGGACATTGGTTCCATAGGCTTCCCCAACCCGGAGAGGTTGCACAAGCAGGGCCTCAATGCATGGGGCCCAGAACAGGAAGCGTATTATAGAGGGCAGAGAAGAGCAAGACTCTGGCCTACTTCCTGTAGCATTTCTGCTTGGTGCTTTCCCTTGCTCCTTAGAAGGGCTGGGGAAGTCAGCTTATCACATTGGGGGCATGGAGCCTGTTCTGTGCCTAGCTGGCTATACTTGTGTGACCTTGGGTGAAATGAGGCCAGCTGTCTGAACTTGTTTCCTCATCTGTGAAATGAGGATTATAAGAGTCCCTACCTCATACAGCTATCATGGGAAGTAAATGAGATAATGGACAGAAAATGCCTGACACATGGCAAGAGCTCAGTAAATGTTAGCTCTCTTTCCCCTTCCTCATTTCTCAGCCCCAGGGCCTGGCTAACAGCTGGGGGCATCTCTGGGCCTGTGTGCAAAGGGGAAGCTAATGGGTGGAGTAACAGGACAGTAACCAGATGGCCCAGATTTCCGGGGACAAGCTTAATTTTAAATATTCTGTTCTGTGATCAGCTGATACATTAGACAATCTGGCCTGATTTTTTAGTTTGAAAAATATGGTCACTCAAGTTGATGATGACATTGCACAGATGTCCTATGCTGGGTCAGCAGGCCTGAGATGGCAGAGCTCAGGTCCCGGTCAGGAAACAACAGTCCCAAGCTTGCGATGAGATCAGGAGGTGAGCTCATGGAGAGCAGGTGGCAGAGGTAGAAGAAAATCAAGGTCTTCTGTCCAGCTGTAGAATCCACTGGGTCCCTTTTCATGTACCTGGTCCCTGCTCTAAGGTGGGCTTAGGCCAGGGCTCAAAGGGTGAGAAGCTATGCAAGCTTCTCATGCCCCTTACAGTCAGCTAGTTTCCTGGCCTCAGGAGGAACCCTGGAGGGCAGGCCAGTGGGGAAGGGCCCCTGATGCCAGCACAAACTTGGCTTTGAGGACTCTGCTCCCCCTCCCTTTCTCTTCTCGAACTGCTTCCCTCTGCCTCCAAGTATTTGTCTTGGTTTCTATATCTCCCCCACTTTATAGCAGATATCAAATAGATCCCCAGGCAGTTACCATGCATACTGTCCAAGGTGGCCTTTGGACAAAAGAACTGGAGTCTGGGAAGGAGGGGAGGAGCCAGGCTGGGACTAACCCCTGCTTATCAGAAATATGCTTGGGTGATGTAAGATGGAAGGTTTGGACTAAGTGGCCTCTAAAGGTCCTTCCAGCTGGAAAGTTCTATGATTTCAGTGTGTGTATGTGTGTGTGTGTGTTCCATGGAGTCTCTGTTCATGTTTGTTTTTCTCTGAGTTCTCAGGCTATTTCTCTGTCTCTCTGTCTTTCTCTCCCCATTCTATAGCTCCCTCTCCCTCTTGGGCTCTGTCCAGCTCCCCCACCCCTGCTCCTCCCTCTCAGATGTTCGGTCCTGCCTTTCACCATTGCGGAGGACTCTGCTCTTCAATAAGCAACCGCTTATTCCAGCCATGGGTGCCCCAGGTCCCTCAGCGGGGCTGGTCTGCCTCAGTCTGTGCCCCGCCCCACCCTCCACTCACCAATCTAGCCAACTTCAGGCCCTAGGAAGGGGGTTGGGCGAGCAATGAAGTCGTGGCCTAGGCTGCCTACCATGGTCCTCTGCTGCCACCTGTCGTTGGTCCAGAGTGACATTGCTCTGAGGGCCGCATTGCCCAATGCGGGGGTGGGGGGGTGGGGGGGTGGGGGGGTGGGCAGGGGGGCAGGAACACTGCTCCCGCCAACAGGAATCCATTACATGCAGTGTCCTGCCAGGCCTGATTTAAAGCTCACCCTGTAATCTGTCTTGCACCCCCTCTGGGCCTGTCTCCGGTTTCCTTGCTTGTGAAATGGATGGAAGTTGTCTTCAGCTCTGGCAGAAAGAGGTAAGGAGTGGGGGCTCAGGGGACACCTGGCTTTGTATTTTGTCCCTGCCCTTGGCTTGGTGGGTTACCTGGGGGGTGAATCCTTCCCCTTCTTTGAAGCCTGTGGGGAGACATGGTTGAGAGAAAAGAGGCAAGATGGTTTCCTATCTATTTTAGGCAAGTACTACAAGGTTGAGAAGTTGGAAGTGGACTTATCCACTGTGTCCATGAAACTTTGTCCAGGCCACAAGTCTATCCGAGCAGCCAGGCCTTTGCATTCACTCCTCCACTTGCTTACTTCCTCACCCATTCATTCCACCAAGCAGCCCGCGGCTGTGAGAAACAGCACTCAGCTGGGGAATGCAGGAGCCATGCCTTGTCCGCTCACCTCTGCCACTGGCTCCCTATGGGCAAGACTGTGTCTCTTTCTGAGCTTCCACTCTCCCCTCTGGGACCCAAAGAGGTTTGGAATAGGCCAGCAGGAGTCCCCCATTCTGCCATTCTAAAGTGGTGATTCTCCGAGTGCAGGTGCCCTGCCAGACATGCTGGGTGATGGAGCAATGACAGGTCTCCAATGAAAGAGAGGCAATATCCTACCTCATACCCCTCAGACTCCTTCCACCCACCTCCTAGACCTCTGGCTGGCCTTTGCAAAACTAATCAACAAGGAAGCTTTTACTGAGTTCCCCCTTCCTTCTTCCCACCAGGGCACTGTTCTGGTGCCAACTGCCGGGTCACATGCTGGCAAAGAGGACTAGATGTTATGTAGCCCTGCTCACTTGGGTCCGGGAAAATCAGCAGTTCCTGGCACAGACAAGTGCTTTAGACTTCCTCCTGGCAATGCCAGCCCCAAAGTCCCTGGAAGATGAATGAGCTAAAGCTGGTCAGACTCAGAACAGGAATCCCAAATTCCTGCCTCCTCAACAGCTGCTGCCCTGTAAGTGGCATCAGAAAACATGGCCTTTTTAGGGTGCAAAGAAGCTCAGACCAGAGGCTTGTTGCCTTCTAGCCCAAGCTCTGCTCTCAGAAACACTTAGCTGAGGCAAGTGTCCCTGGACCAGCTGTGGCCTTCCAGCCTGACTGCAATGCCAACTGCAAGATGCCATGTACAAAAGTACAACCAGATAGCAGCCTCTCAAGAGGACCTGCCTGTTGGTGTCTAGGAGCTGTTCCTCATCTCTCTGCCCCTGCTAGACTGACCCCCCCACTCAGCCGCCCATGAGGGAGGTCCTGCCCGCATCTGCTGCTGGCCATCACATCTGCAATGGATTACAGTGCTGGCCCGGGCTCAGGCTCATCCCAGATGTGGATTCTCCTGGAATGTGCCTTCCCTCTAATTGTCCAGCCCCTGAAGGGTCCCGGCCCCCTCCTCTTTGTCCGCCCCTGCTGTACCCCAGTGAGCATGCTGGGGCCTTCCTCCTTTCCCACAGCTTGTGCCGGAACAGCCACAGTCAGGACTAGGGCCAGCCTGGTGGGGGGCCACACTCTATTCCAGCCTGGTCCTAAGGCTGGGGAGCAGGAGGTTGCAGCCCATCCCCCCTCTCTTTTTTTCCTGGGGCCAGGCACTGGGGGCAGAGGGGGAACTCTGGAAAACTCACTAGAGGTGAAAGAATTTGACTCTGCAGTGCAGGCTCACCTAATCCCTGGCCCTTCCTGGGAATGCCATTAACCTCCCCATCCCCACTGATGGAAAGAACAGTTCTTCCCTGGGCCAGGCCAGCTCCTCAGAGGCTCCCAAATGACAACCTGGCTGGGCAAACTGTCTCCCATGGGTTCCAACCAGCATCATCATGCCCCCAGAGTTGCTACAGCCTCCCAAGTGGTGGCGTGGGCTCTGGTCTCTCTCACTTTACATGATCCCTCATGGGGCCCCTGGAGATATTTTTAAGGCACAAATCTAAGTGCAGACTTTGGCTTTGAAACCTAGCTCTGCCACAGACTGGCTGTGTGGTCCTAGGCAAGTGACTTCACTTTTCTGAGCCTCAAAAATCTTCCTGCCTAAAATGAAGATACCAGAATCATTACTTACAGCTGACATTTATTAAATGCTTACTGTGGGCCAGGCTCTGTTTTAAGCACTTTACATGTCTTATCTGAGGGGGAAAAACCTATGGGGAAGGTGTTATTATTGCTTCTGTTTTTAAAGATGATGAAAATTTGTGGACACAGACAATAGTGTGCTGATTGTGGCGGGGGGAGTATAAGGCGGGTAAATGGCAATGGAAAAATAAAAATAAATAAAACTAGAAAAGTTTTGTGGGGGCTAAAAAGAAAATTTGCATAACATGCCCAAGGTCACACAGCTAGTAAGAGGTAGAGCCAAGATTTAAAACAGGCTCGCTGACATCTGAGTCTTCAGACAAGAATGATTGATTCACTTAATGGAAACTAATGTAATCTGAATTATTTAAAGTAACAATCAAATGTCTCCCCACTTAAAAATCAATAGGTTCCCAATACTCACAAGATGAAGTTCAAAGTCCCTACATGGCCTTGAGAATCTAGCAGTGGTCCAATATTTCACCTTTGTTCTGCCCCCTTTGCTCTAGCTCTTTTCATCCACATTGACCATTTCCTCTCATTTCTTTCACTGCTCTGTGCCTGTGCACATTGCAGTTCTCTCCACCTGGAATCCCTTCCCTGTATGCCTGCTGTTCTCCTATTCATTGTTCAAAATTGAGGCCAACTGTCAACACCCCTGTAAGGCCTTTCCAGGCAGCTGATTCCTCCTCTGTGCACCCATGGTGTTTTGTTCATGTATCTATTAGTGTGCTTTCTTTTCTGTATCCTAAAGGGCAAGTCTTATTCCCTCTCTGGGCTTCAGTGTCTCTGATGGATATCTTTAAGGACCTTCCCTGACTTGCCTTCCAATGACCCTGAGGTTAGTGCTTCAGTAAGCTCTAGACTTGGTATGACCCCAAGCAACAGCTTGGGAGGGTCTATAGAGGTGAAGAGAAGAGATGACTTTGAAGGAGGAGCGAGATCCCGAGTCCTAATGTCAGTGCTCCCTTTCTCCCTGCCAAGTCTGTTTCGTTTTCCCTCACAACCTCTTAAAAATTCACTTCCTCCAAAACAGTCTTTCCTGCCCCTCTACCAGTTTCAAAAATGGCTCACCTACTCCCCACCCCAATGCAGGAACAACCACCTCCAATGAACCTACCTGTGGACAGATCGACTACTGTAGGTTGTTGTTTAGCTGAGGGGTACCACAGCCAGGGAGGGATCTTCACCCATGCATCTGGGTATCTGTGTGTCTGTCCATATTTTCATTATCTGTTTGGAGAGCCTGTGTCCAGAAAAGTAATCCAAGCCAGAAGCCAGGTCTCAGGATCATAGTTCTTCCTTCTCCCAGACATAAACTAAAGAAAGAACCAGGGTACATCAGTGCTGGGGGAGCCCTTAGGGGCTGTCTGGTCCTCCAGTGGTACAGATGGGAGCCGTGGCTCAGAGAGCCGTGGTTCACAGTCCCATCAGAGACAGAGCTGGGAGTAGAGCTCTCTCCACAACACTACCAAGTCCTCATTTCCCAGCCTCTAACCCCTTAGCTCAGGGTCAAATGCTGAGCTGCTTTGTTGGGACTCAGGAATAGGGCTGAAAATCCCAGTCCAGTCAAGGCCCTGTGGGTCTCTTCAAATGCTTTTCCTCTAGAAAATTTTTCCAAATCAGGCCAACCCTGGTTCTGTGTACCTCTCCACTGCCACTTCCTCAGCATCTATGCCTTCATAGCATGCCAAGCTAAAGAGTGTGGCCCTGCACTCCCTCTACCATGTGGTGTAGCATGTGTCCTTCCTGTGGCTAAGTCCTATCTCCCATCCTAAAATAACTGACTGACTGACAGCTAGATGGACAGATTGACTGACTGGCTGATTGCCTAACTGGCCAGGACTGGTTAACAGACAGATGGACTGCCTGGCTCTCTGACTGACAGACAGGCTGTCTTGCTGGCTAATAGAGACTGATGGTTGATGGACAGACTGGCTGACAGACACATGAACTGACAGACTGACTAACTGAGGAAAGACCCTAGAGGATTCAAGAAAATCAGGACACCAAGCAGAGGGACAACACACACTGAGAATCTCTCAGCTAGCTCTTGTCAAGGCACTTCCAGCAGCCTGTCACCAATGAGACACAATGAGACACTGGGAAGTGGTGGTGGGAGAGAAGGGCTAATAGAAACCAGATGTGCTTCTGACCTGCTTTAGTGGGGGGACACAGGCAGGGGACCTGACCTGGCTCCTGGCACCAGGACTTTCCTGGTGGGCACCTTGCAGAAAGGCAGGAAGGAGACAAGAGGGCTGGGCCCATAGACACCTTCCCCTGAGCACTCGGGACTTCATCTGGGCTTTCAGGAAGAGGAGCCTCATCCTTCTCCCTGTCATATCCTCCATCTAGTTGACATTTAAAAATAATAGACCCTGTCTGGCTTTTTACAAAGAAACAGGGCCCTCGGTAGACTCACAGGATTTTGAGCTGGTTCCTATTAAGGTTTTTTTTTTTTTTTTGCAATTGGAAGGCACTCCATTTCCCACTCAAACCCTCATCATTCCGCTGACAAGTGGAAGTGCGTCTGGAGGCTGCTCTCTCATTTTTTTCAGGGTTAGTCATTTCATCCCCTCTGTGCCTGTCACTGCTGTCTTCCTGCACTCCTGGAAGGAGCAGGGAAACATCTTGAAGAAGGGATGAAGCTTCCTTCTCTCCCTCCTTTTGAGCCTTACCTAGAGAGGCCCATTTGCCCACAAGGATGGAAAGCTCAGGTCCTGCGGGTGAAGAAAGTGGGAACCTCACTAACCTTCCCAGTCTTGCTAAGAGAAACAGGCTGTGCCTGCAAGTGAGGCCCCTGGAGTCTGGAAGAGCAAGGGAGGGAGGAAATCCCGCCCCCAGGCTGCTGGGTCCATGGTCAGTCACACATAATTGAAGTCATAACAAACACATCTGAAGCTCACAGGCCTATGCAAAACAATGTGATTAATAAGGGAAGACATAAAGCAAATTAGCATGCCAGACAAGCAAATTGTTTTCAGGGCAATGGAACCAACCAGAGGCCAGGCCGCCCTGCTGGCTGCCTTGGTCCCAACCCCATGCCTGTCCTACCAACTTCTGGACTCTTCCACTTACTTCCCCCTGGCAAGGGCTAGCTTTTATAATGTAGGCAGAAGGCGGGGCAACAAGGGAGGGGACAAGGTCATGGGCAGTTTGCCATCATAAACAATTGAAAGGGCATGAACAGGGAGTCAAGAGACAAGAGTCCTAGTCCTGGGTTGGCTGTAGATCATTTCCCTGGTGTTCAAGGGTTAAAAGCACACACAGTTCAGCACAACATGAGGAAGAACTTTCTGGAAGTCTGATCTTCCCAACAGGGAGATACCAAGCTCCTATACTAGAAGTGTGTAAACATTGTGGGCTTAGCCCGTCCATTGGGATGTTGTTGAAATGTGTTGTAATACTTACCTTCATCACTGCAGTTCTATGGCTCTGCGACCTTAAACAGATCCCTTGACCAGTCTGAATGTTAAGTTCCTCACATGGGTAGAGTGAATAATGAAAAGTCTTGTTAGTCTCTCTTACAATGGTATTGTAAGGCCTAGAAAATATACTATATACGTGAAAGCTATGACAAGGACCAGAAAACAATAAGGAACGATTCTGAGGGTAACTGCTTCCTGACCACCAGCATGATATGGGGCTTTCAGGGCAGCCAGCAGCCTCTCAGCCTCCCTTCTGATTTCCTTATACCTTCCCAGCTCCTAAGGGGTGGCTGAGATCCCACCTACCACCTCCATGACCTTACCAGACTCCTGTCCTTTCTGTCCTGACCTGCTACAGATGGTGGCATTTGTAGAATTGACGAGGTATTCAGTCATCTGGTGTTTCTGTACTGAGATCTGGAACTGTTCCTAAGTCCTTTCATGGTCACTTGTCTCCATCCCCATCCAGACCATACTTAGTTCTTCATCACACACACTGTTCCAACAAGTATTAGAAGGAGAAGGCAGACTATAAGCTCCATGAGGGCCAGGACTACATCTTACTCATCCTGAGCAGATTAAGCATTGTAATCAGTCAGAGTTCTGAATTACGTACACCAGAGACAGTTCTAGGTAACTTCTTCATATGGGAAAGATATAGCTCACAGAATCTGCCAGAGAATTGCAATCTCATCAGTAAGGAAGTGAGATCCAGCCATGACTCACTGCTAGCAGCAGACTGCTACATGGTGTCAGTAACACTTCCATGTCTGGACCCTTATCTCCATGCCAGGAGACTCTTGGTTCTACCTTAGCCATCACAAATAATCTCTTGCCATCAGTGGGAGCATCTCATTGGCTGTATTTGGGTCACGTGACAGTGTCTGTAGTTGTCAGGGACCTGGAAGAATGATCTGTCTCCCTTTGGCTTCTGGACTGCTTCCCACCTACCTTGAGAGTCTTCCCCCAAACATGCAGAGTTTTCAGGACCTGATCAGTCACCACCGCCTTCTCCCACCTGGTGCTACAGCAATCATTCAATAGCTACGGGCTGAATCTGATGTAGGTGTTCACAGAGGTTCACAGAGTCCTCCCAGGCTCCAGCCTACAGTGCTGTTATATAGTACATACCACATGGCTGTGGTCAGCCCCTCCAACTTGCTGCACAAAGCATTGCTCCTATCTCTAAGAAGTCCCCAAGTAGAACAATGAAACTAAGAATCCCTGCTCAGTCCCAGTCTAGAATGACCCACCTGCATCCAGGCCTCACACTTCACCTTGTCCTCCTCCCTCTGACTCTCCAGGTAAGAGTTTTCCTCATTTATCCTCCTCTTTTCAGCTTCATCTTGTTCTCTGGCTCTGACACATTTTCTTCTTTTCCAACCTGCGACCTGTTAACAATCAATCCTGACTCTATCCCAGCAACATTGTTGCAGGCCACCTTTGGTGACATCCTACTCCGCTCACAGCATGTCTAGGGAGCCTCTAACCCAATAGCACAGCCCTTTGTGAATCACCCTCTCCCCTGGGGTACCCTTCATACCTCACTTTTACCACCAGTGCAGCCAGACCCAGGAAGAAGGGCATGTGATGAAGGAGGAGATATTGGGTAGGTGGTCATCTCTGCCCAGATCGGATGTTACTTATACAATGCTTATCATGGCTCTGTTTGTAGTTATACCTTTATCATATAGCTCCATTTGCCTTGGGGAGAGGGCTTGAACTTGCTGGAAATCTATTTCAACAGTTTTGGAGAAGACACACTAGAGTGAGTCCTGTGCTGTCCAGAAGTCAGAGGATTCCAGCCTAGACCTCCTTCAAATGGACTGGAGATTTCTGCCCATCTAAGGAAAGGCATGGGGCTTCCTAACACCCACTACCCTTGGTATAACTGCCAACCAGTCCATATACTTCCATATAGCTGTCCCTGCATCAATGACCAAAACTCAAATTTGGGCCAAAATGTAGCCTCAGTTGTCTCAGCCTATCTCTAATCACTCACAATAGTCTCAACTTCAATCTCACAACACCAAGTGACTGTAGAATCATTCCAGTGGATTGTGGCAGAGGCAGCCAGCTAGCTGTACATCAAAGATTTGTGCTCTGTTCCCAGAGTATAAAGTTTTTGCCAGGAACCAACTTCCCAGCCAGGAACATATTTCCAAGAGTCCTTGCATCAGAGTTAGGCAATGGGATGCATTTTGTGGTAACAGGAAGTGAGAGGAAATGATAGGTGTCACTTAGAAGCTGAGATAGTTAATGTGCATTCCTCAAACTCTCCTCCACTTCCCTTGCAACCTTGGGACCTTTGTGGGAGATGGTGGCATGACACAAAGGATGAAGCTGGATCTCTGAATGACAAAAGAGAGCAGAGCACCCCCACACCTGCAGACCACATTGGACTGGTGTGAGCTGGTATGAAAATTTTATTGCAAGCCTTTGGGATTTCAGGGTAGGTGGTACAGCAGTCAAATACCTCAAGCCAATCGTGAAACCTGGTGTTGTCTCCAGTAGCCTGGCTCTGAGAGGCTCTACTCAGCAGTTTTGATCCATGCTTGATCCTTTGCAGGGCTTTTAGGCTCCCCTGCTTTATGTGTTTAATCTCATCCAAAAAAAAAAAAAAACCACCAAAAGTTGGATCCTCTCTGCCAGGTGGCGAAGAACTTGACACATGCTTCCCCAGTACTTTCACGCCTCTGAAGAACAGATGCCAAAATCAACCACCAACCATGGTGGAAGAATTTTGTGCTTTCAACCCATGTACCCCTCATGAATAAGATTTTGCAAGCTTTCTAATGTGCCTCATTGACATAGTCTCTGAGACATTTCTTTTTAAAAAGTAGCACATATGAGCCACTCCTCAAACTCCTTTCTCAGGAGGTGGTTTGCTGCCCCTGACGCTCACAGAATACTCACCTCCAAACAGTCTGCCCAACTCGAGCTTTGGGTACCTGGTAGTGTTACCGAACAAGGGTCCGAGGGGGGCCAATACTTGGCCCACTGAGGGACGCAAAAAAACTGCTACAGAAAACAGGGGCTCCTCCCAAGTATGGTATACTAATATCTATTGAGCTCTTCTGTCTGCCGCCAATTGGAAAGACATCTCTCAATGCCAGAGATTTGTGAAAAGGAAACAAAATGTTTATTTAATGCTATTTAGGCCTAATGCCTTCATTGAAATATTAAAGTCTTTAAGGGTCTACACCTACACCCCCCCCCCCCCACACACACACAGCGCTCCCTTCTCCCACTGTCCCAACTCCAGGCACCGTAAATTAGGAAAAGAGCACACGTCCATTTTTCAGGTCGCTGGCACTGTGGGCTGTGTCGCCTGTCTAGGCAGGATCTCCAATTAATCCAAAGTCATGTGGCACCTTCCACTGGCAAGAGTTTTTTGTACCAAGTTCCAGGCAAAGTCTCTCCTGCTTTCCAGGCCACTTGGCCAAAGGGAGCACCCCAGAGCCGTGTGGGCCTCTTCTACCAAAGCCTCGTGGGTCTCTTCTACCAAAGCTGCACTCCACCAAAAGCGCGTCTTTCTTCTTCACCTGGCCGCAGGGATCTCCATTCCGGCAAAGCTGCGTGGTTTTCCCTTTTCACCTGGGAAAGAGGGGGTCCTAACTCTGGCAAAACCACATGGCTCTCTCTTTCATGGCTAGAAGAGGGGGTCCTAACTCTGCTGAAACCGTGTGTGTCTCTCCCTCTAATGGCTGCCGTGTCTGGGTTTAAATCCCCCCATGCCCATCTTCCTCTGTACCCCTATTTCCGACTCCTCCCACGATCAGTTACACCTGCCAGTATTTCTGTATTATTACAAGTTTACTGGGCTGCCACTGTTAGTCTGGGCAGGTATGGCCCCATGTCCTAGAGCCAATCTCCTCCAAGCTCCCACGCTGGTGCTGTAACTCAGGGGATCTGCTCCCCAGTCACATCATGGGGGGGAAGTGACTTCATTCCCCTAGCTCCAAACATGGCCACAGCCATTTAACATATCCAAGTGACCCGCAAAAGGCTATAGATATGTTAAATGACCATGCCATGGATTAGCTGCAAGGCTGTGGCTGTACAAAACAGTCCTGCATGTTCCTGCTCCATGTGTCCCTTCCCCCAACTCACACCTGTGGGGGGAAGGGGTGAGGACATCTTATATGTCTCTCCAATAGTCCTATACACTTTGAGTTCTGGACACCATTCCAAATCTTTTCTTGCCACCCCCCCCCCCGGCTGCACCCTGTATCAGTAGCACCCATCACAGGCTGAGTCCCTTGTTCTATCACCTGTCTCAGGCCCTTGGGTCCCACAGGCCCCAAAGTCTGCTTGGCTCTTCCAATCAATTCTATCATATCCCTTGAGTACAGAGGGCTTCATCTCTCTACAAGCAAAACAATCACCTCCATAAATCTTGTGTCTATGTCTGATTTCCTAAGGAAAATCTTAGGCCTGAACCAGCCTAGAAAATTCCCAGCACAAATACACTCCTAGATCCTTGGTGAAGCAGCTATTCTCAAATGGGACCCTCCTCCAGGGACTTTGGTGCTAAAGTCACATCTGTCTCTACCACATTTGCCCCCTACTTGCAGGGACTCCCCAGCACCATTACTACCTGTGCTACATCCACTTTTTCTCATCAGCTCCAGAGCTATTCTACTAACAATTTGGGGAACACAGGGGCAACTCCTGAACTCAGTTCTTCGGTAGGCTTTGTTTTGGATGCAGGTAGAGTCTGAGTCACACTTCAACATTCCTGGTCCATTTTCTGACACCACCACCCCTCCCCCCCCCCGACACACATATACTATGTAACTTCATTAGTATGCCCTTTAACATCAGAAGAGTAGGCCAGTGTTGCCCTTTACTAGGAGAAAAAGTCTTACTATAACCAGTTCAATCACATGCACACAGTCCTGAACAGTGTGAAGAATAGGTCTTTACTCCCAGCTCTGGTTGCCTATTGCGATGTGGAGAGTCCTCCCTCTCCCTCCCCCTCTAGGATTAGCTCCTAGGTTTGAATCAATGGCCTCAGCAGGCCTTTGTTTTCCCTCTTTCAGGACCACCCACAGAGTTGCCCTCTCTTGGTGTTTCAAGGAGCCTCTCTTCTGGGACTCCTTCTGCCCCCTCCCAAACCCAGGCTCCTTGGCCTCTTAAGCTCTCTGTCCCTCAAGATCCCATCATACTGTTGTATCTAGTTTCCCCTGAGTGGAGCTAGAAGGGGCTTCAGACCCTTGCAGGTGGAAAGGGAGATGAAGAAAAGCATTCCTCACTGGTCAAGCTTTCAGGGTCAAACAATTACAAGGCAATCAGGCCTTTCACACTGACAAGAGTGACTACCTCTTAGCATGCCCTCCTGTGTATAATGCTGCGAAAAGAATCTCATATTGATCTTCTCCTCTCTGGGTTGAATCACTAAAGTTCCCCTTCTGTTATCCCAGCTTGGTATGTTCAGGGACCAGAAAGGGCACAGGGAAAAAAATCCTTTCTAACCACAATTGGCAATTCCATTTATGGGATATTACTATGGGTTTCTTCACAAGTCTGCAGATTTCAACTCTGCCCCGTCTACCTCATTTATTGCATTCAATCATTCATTAACTTATTTATCAAAACTCATCATGCCTGCCCTTATGCAGGATGTTGGGAGTATAGAAGCAAATAGTTTATAGTCTCCACTCTCCATTTCGCTCCTGGAGCTCTGGAAGAAACACATGAGAGACAAGTACAGTATGCTGCCATCAGTGCTATGACAGAAAGAAACAAAGGGTATTGTGGGAGCCTAGCATAGTTGGTGAGGACTTCCTCAGAGGAGAGGGCACCTGAGCTGAGGCTTATAAAATGTAGGATGCAATCCAGGCAGAAGTAACAGCTAAAGACGGGCATGAGGCAGGGTGAGAGCAGCGTGCTGCAGGCAGACAACTCTGTGATTTAGTGTTGTTGGAACAGAGACTGCAAGGGCACAGTGTGGCAAGACATGGGGCTGAGAAGACTGGCAGGAAGCATGCTCAAGAACACTTGGGACCAATCTAAGGAAGCCAGATTTTCACCTGGGTCCTAAAGCCCAAGGATGCTGGTCAAGAATGAAGCAATGATCAATCACTCACAACAGAGGCTGGCTGTGAACTGCCTCATGGACCAATGGCTGGAGAGGGAGGAGTTTCACCAAAGTTTTGGTCCACATTTGACCTCAGGATTCACCTAACTGTGCGGTGGGAGAAAAGATCTGCTAATAACTGACATTAAATTTCCCAAGAGGCCAGGAGGTGAGAATGAAAATCAAATTTGTGTTGATTTAATGAAAATAAGGAAATTGGCTATATCTTGCACACCTCTATTTGTCAGAGTACCAGAGTAAGGCAGCCACTAGAAAGAGTTGTCCTGGGCCTGTGGGTGTGTAGGTGGAGGGAAGAAAAAGCAGAGTTTCTCTGTGTTTGCATGTCTGGTAAGGCTAGCTTTGATGTGGGCTAAAACGTCTGGGGACTACTCCCTCCCCCAGCTTGGTAGTACATCTGTCAATTAAATAATCAGAGTGCCCTCTGGTGGGCTGCGGGGGCCCCAGGGCTGAGGAAATCTAAAATCGCATTGGTGTGCCTGTTGCTAGGTGATACTCTGGGCTAGAGGACTGGCATATGACATCCTTCTGAGTTCTGGCCCACTGCAACTAGCTTCCCAAAAGAGCCGGGTGGGATGGGCTGGCTGCAGGAGTAGATGATTATAATCACAGCTGATATGGGCTGTGGGATGGACTGCCGTGAGTCCATAAGCTGTGGGCAGGTGGGTGGTCCTCTTTGTGAGTGGAGGAATCCCTGCGGTTGCTTCCAGTGTCCTGTTATATGCCTTCTGGCTGGCTTCACACTTGGGCTTGGGGAGCAGTACCAAGGGACATTTGCACCTTTTTTGAATTTCCTTTCCAACCTGGGTCACCACATTGGTACCTGGTCAGAGACGCAAATGCTAGAGAATTGGCTGAGAGTCAGTTCTACCCCTTCCTTACCTATGCTAACGTGGTCAAGAACTTAAGCTATCTGTCTCAGCTTCCTTGTCTGCAGAATGGTGCCATTTCTCTCTGGTGATGTTGTGGAGGATTAGAAAATAGGCATAATAGTTTAGCACAGTGGCTAGCATATAGTAAGCACCCAATCAATAGTAGCTGTTGTTACGAGGGACCCTAGACCAAGAGGGGTCCTGTGATTGGGAATGAAAGGGTCATTTTGGCAGAAAGATTGTGTGGCAAGTATGGCATAATAGCTTGAGGGGAAAGGATCAAGTTTCTCTACGGCTTTTGTCCCTGCGGGAATTTGGGGTCTGGGCCTGTGTGTAGTGGTCCTTCCGATTTTCCCAGGCACAGATTTTTCTCTTTCCCTTAGTCTCATAGAGGCTGGCCTGCATCTGGTCCTGAGAGGCTCACCAACTGAAGACAAAATCCAGCCCAGTGGTATTTCCCAGGTCCCACAATAGGAAATCACTGGAGAGTTCTGTGTCCCCAGGCTGATGGGTGTCAGTCAGCAGTCTGGCTTCCCCTGGTAGTTAGAATCTTACAGTAGAATCCTTGGGAGTACAGGCTTGCGTTGGGGCAGCCTACAATGACTCCAGGCTGTGGTGGTTGCTGTTCAGGGCCATGAACTTTCAAGACCTTTCTAGGTGGCCTTCCCAGTCATGAACTCTTCCCTCAGACTAAGTAACCAGAACAGTAGTCCTAATGGCAGCAGTGCATTTATCAAGCACCCTCTGAGAGTTAACGAGACCTGAATTCAAATCCAGACACTGCCAATTTTGTAACATCTTTATTGATATATAATTCACACACCAGACAATTTACCCATTTAAAGTATTCAATTAAATGGTTTTTAGTGTGTGCACACAGTTGTGTAACAATCACCACCATCAATTTTATGTTCTTATCACCTCAAATAGAAACTTCATACCCATTAGCAATCACTCCCCATTCTCACCTCAACCCCTGTTAAAGAAAACCAGAGCCAGACAGCAGTTAAAGTGGTAAAAACAGATTTTATTCAGGAACTATTGCAATAGGGGAAAAGAGACCTCAGTATAGAACTTGGCTCAATTCCAAATACAGTACAAACAGTGGGGATTTATAGCCAAAGAGCAGGTTGGGAATGTGGTGGGGGTTGGTGGATGTAAAATTACTAAGAGAAAACATGGGGGGTAGTGGGATTCTTGCTAAACTGACCTAACAGGATTCTTGCTGAAGGAAGTCTAGGGTAATCAGATATCACCTGGTGCAGAGAAGGAGATAAAGAACTTGATATAGGCAACAAGATACTTAGGGTGATCAGACACTGAGAGTAGGGGATTCTCACTAAACCGACTTAGCAGGATTTTTGCAAAACGGCTATGCAGGCTTGACAACAAGATCCATGAACAGGCCTAGTCTAGAAAAGAGCATAGAGGAGCCTGATTAAATTTTGGTAAAGGAGAGAGTCCTTATAATCCCTCTCCCCCCTGGCAACCCCAATCTGTGTTTTGTTTCTAAAGATTTGCCTATTCTGGCCCTGGTTGGTGTAGCTCAGTGGATTGAGTGCGGGCCTGTGAACCAGATGATCGCGGTTCGATTCCCAGTCAGGGCACATGCCTGGGTTGCAGGCCAGTTCCCAGCAGGGAATGCACGAGAGGCAACCATACATTGATATTTCTCTCCCTCTAAAGATAAATTAAAAAAATTTAAAAAAGGTTTGCCTATTCTGGAAATTTCATGTATATGTGGCCTTTTAAGTCTGGCTTCTTTCACTTAACATAATGTTTTCAAGGTTCATCTATGTTGTAACATCTATCAGTACTTCATTTCTTTTTATTGCAAAATAATATCCCATTGCATGAATGAATATTCCATGTTTTATGTATCCTTTCATCAGTTATTGGACATTTTGATTGTTTCCACCTTGGGTTACTGTGAATACTGCTGTATGAACATTTGTGTACAAGTTTTCATAGACATACATTTTCATTTCTCTTGTGTATATACCTAGGACTGGAATTGCTGGGTTATGTGGTAACTCTTTGTTGAACTGTTTGAGAAACCACCAGACTGTTTCCCAAAGTTGTGGCACCTTTTACATTCCAACCAGCAGTGGATGAAGTTGGAATTTTTCCACATCCTCAGCATCACTTACTGTCTTTTTTATTATAGTCATCTTAGTATGAAGTGGTATCTCACTACAGTTTTGATTTGCATTTCCATGGTAGCCAACATACTGCACATTTTTTCATGTGGTTATTGACCATTTGTGAATTTTCTTTGGAAAATTTTGAATTCAAATTCTTTGTCAAATTTTAAATTTGGTAATGTTTTTAATTATTGAGTTTTAGGAGTATATATTCTATATGGAAGCACCTTATCAGATTTGCAAGTATTTTCTTCCATTCTATGTGTTATCTTTTCATGTCCTTGATGTTATACTTTGCAGCAAAACAGTGTTTAATTTTCATGAAGTTCAACTTACCTACTTTTTATTTTGTCACTTGTGCTCTTGGTGTCCTATCTAAGAAGACTTTGCCTAACTGAGGCTATGGAGATTAACTCTTAGGTTTATCATTTGTGCTCTTATATTTAGGTCAATGATCCATCTGACGTTAATTTGTGTATATGTTGTGAGGTAGGGAACCAACTTCATTCTTCTGTATGTGGATTTCCATTTAACCCAGAATTATTTGTTGAAATCACTATTCATTCTCCCAATGACCAATCTTGGCACTCTGTTGAAAATCAATTTACAATAAATACAAGGGTTTATTTCTGGACTCTCAATTCTATCCCATTGACCTCAATGCCTGTCTTACCACACTACTATAATTGTTGTAGCTTTTTAACAAACAGATTTTATTTATTCATTTCTAGAGAGAAGAGAAGTGAAGGAGAACAAGGAGAGAAACATTGATGGGTGAGAGAATTGATACAGTAATTGCCTCTCACACACCCCCAACCAGGGACCTGGTCTGCAACTCAGCCATGTGCCCTGAATGGGAATCAAACCAGTGACTTTTTGGTTCATGGGCCATCACCCAATCACTGAGCCACACCATCTAGGGCTATTGTAGCTTTTTAGTAAGTTTTGAAATCAAGAAGTATGAGTCCTCCAACCTTTGTCTTTTTATTCAGAATTGTTTTCACTATTCTGAGTCCCCTGCATTCCATATGATTTTAAGGACCAGTTTGTCTAATTCTGGAACACCACCACCCCCAAAAACAAGCCAGTAGGGACCCAGATAGGGATCGTGTGGAATCTGTAGACTAATCGGGAAGTACTCTAATTTTGATATCAAGATCTCCGATTCTTGAACATGTAATGCCATTCTATTTGTTTACATCTTCAATTTTTTAAGCGAAGTGAACTAGTGAACTACTAGTGAACTAGTTTTCAGTGAACAAGTCTTATACTTCTTTTGTTAAATTTATACTAAGCATTTATAATGTTGTAAATAAGTAATTTTTTTCTTAATTTCATTTCAGATGGTTTATTACAAGTGTATAGAAATACAACTATTGCCCTGGCCAGTGTGGCTCAGTTGGTTGGATCACTGTTATAACCAAAAGGTTGCAGGTTCAATTCCTGGTCAGGGCACATGGCTAGGTTGTAGGCTTGGTCCCTGTTCTGGCCATGTACAAGAGATGATTGATTGCTGTTTCTATCTCTCTCTCTCAATCAATCTCTCTCTCTCACCTGCCCTCACTCTCTCTTCCCTTCTCTCAAAAATAAATAAACATGTCCTTGGGTAAGAATAAAAAACATTTAGGAATACCAGTATTTTTGCATTCCAAAGCTTTGCTGAACTTATTTACTAATAGTATTGTGCGTATGTCATAGGATTTTAAAAAATATTTTATTTTTAGAGAGAGGGGAAGGGAAGGAGAAAGAGAGGGAGAGAAACATCAATGTGTGGCTGCCTCTCACGTGGGTCCCACTGGGGACCTGGCCTGCAACTCAGGCATGTGCCCTGACTGGGAATCAAACCAGTGACCTCCTGCTTCACAGGCCTGTGCTCCATCCACTGAGCTACACCAGCCGGGGCTGTATGTCATAGGATTTTTTCAACTAAAAAAGAAATTTGTTTATGGAGGGCAAAAGAATGCAAACAATATATAAATCAAAAGCTTATCTGGATTTAATTGGCTTTTCTTTCTCTTGTCAAATGGGAGTGGGATTTTATTTGTACCTTTTCTAAAGGTCCAAATCTGCTCATGAAATCCGTAAGCAGGGGGAAGCTGTGGGAGAGATTCCTTAAGCGACTCATTGGGAGCACTCTTTATCAGGGAGGAAGTAGCTGCTCAGCTGCCTACTTTTTCCTCTTCTGCTTCATGTGTACTACAAAATAGCCATTGCATGTGATGGTGAGCCCAGCACTTAGCAAGAAGCAGCTCTGGAAGCCCACTCAGCCATCTTGGCATTGGTCCAGGTCTTTCATTATTTTATCTACAGCCAGAGGGTCTTTCTGATTTTCCAAAAATCCAGAGAACTCCCTCTAAAGATAAATAAAAAAAATTAAAAAAAGGTTTGCCTATTCTGGAAATTTCATGTATATGTGGCCTTTTAAGTCTGGCTTCTTTCACTTAACATAATGTTTTCAAGGTTCATCTATGTTGTAACATCTATCAGTACTTCATTTCTTTTTATTGCAAAATAATATCCCATTGCATGAATGAATATTCCATGTTTTATGTATCCCTTCATCAGTTATTGAACATTTTGGACATACAAAAATCCAGAGAACTCTCACATCCTCCTTTGTTAAGTAAATTCACTTTATCCCCAGTGAATTTGTGAAATGTGAACATCATGGTTTCTGTGGCAGGTTCCATTTGAGATGGCATTTTGATGAGGTCTTGGCCGGAGACATGGCAGGCTTGTTAGGCTGGCTGGGATGTTCAGCCAGTCTACTTCATAGATTTTCTATGGGATTTTCTATATACAAGATCGTGTCAGGTGTAAATAAAGACAGTTGTACTGATTTTTTACAATTTTAATACTTTTTATTTATTTATTTATTTTTGCATAATTTCCCTAGCTTATACTTCCTAGAATTGGTGAGAATAGACATACTTGTTTTGTTCCTGATCTTTGGAAAAGAGCTTTTGGTCTTTTACTATTAAGTATGATAATAGCTGTAGATTTTTCATATATACCCTTTATTAGGTTGAGAAATTTCCCTCTATTCATGGTTTGTTTCATGTTTTTATTATGAAAGAGTGTTGAATTTTTGTGAAATACTATTTCTGCATCTATTGAAATAATCATGTGGCTTTTTCCTTTATTCTACTAACATAGTGTATAACATTGATTGGTTTTCATATGTTGAACCAACCTTGAACTCCTGAGATAGGTCCCACTGGGTCATGATAGATGATCCTTTTAAAATGCTGCCAGAATACATTAGCTAGTATTTTATTGATATTTTTTCATTGATATTCATTAAGAAATATTGGTCTATAGTTTTCTTTTGTTGTGATGCCTTGTTATGAAGGCAATACTGCCCTCATGGAATAAGTTGGGAAGTGTTCTCTAGTCTTCTACTTTCTGGAAGAGTTTACAAAGGATTAGTGTTATTTGTTTAAACACTTAGTAGAATTCACCAGTGAAGTTATCTGGATCTAGGCTTTTCTTTGTGGGTAGTTTTATTGTTGGTGTTATTATCAACTTCTTCCTAAGTCTGTTTCAGAAGATTGTATCTTTCTAGAAATTTGTCCATTTGTCTGGGCTATCTTATTTGTTAGCATGAAGTTGTCCATAGTATTTCCTCATAATCATTTTTATATCTATAAAGTCAATAATGATGTTCCCTCTTTCATTCAGAAGTAATTTGAATCCTCTTTATTTATTTCTTGTTCAATCTAGCCAAAGGCTTGTCAATTTTGTTGATCTTTTCAAAGAACCAACTTTTGGTTTTATTGCTTTTCTCTATAGTTTTTCTACTCTCTGTTTCATTTATTTTTATTCTAACCTTTATTATTCCCTTCCTTCTCCTTGCTTCGCATTTTGTTTGCTCTTCTTTTTCCCCAGCCAGACACTGCCAATTTTAGTGCCGTTTCTTTCTGGCGAAGTCACGTCTCTCTCAGAACTTCAGTTCCTAGTTTGTAAAATGCTAGGGCCTGCCTCAGAGGATTGTTGGCAGCATGGAATGAGATAATGCAGATAAAGTGCTTAGTACTGAGCCTGGCACAGAGTCAGAGCTTAACAAATTGTAGCTTCTGTGACTTTTGGTGCCAAGTCCTGTACTTGGTACTTTATGTAATACTTTATGTAATACAGCATGTAATACTGGTCACATGTTCCATGATGTCTTGCAAGAGTAGAATCAGGTATAAGATTTTTAAAAATCTTCTACTCATGACCAATCCAAATGCATGTGAAATCTAGAAAATGGTATAAACTATGTCTCCATGGTTGCCACCTAAGAGTCCTTTAGTCCATAGAATCTACCCCAGATGGGTAACTGAAAGACTATCATCACTGGGTCCCCCTTCTTCTTCCCTCTGTCACTCCTTGTCCCTACTGTATCCTGGCCCTATTCTGCAACTACTTCTTGTGAGCAAGGTTGGCAAGATCCTTTGGCTCCTTGTGACTAAGGATAGCAAGGAAAGGCTGTTGGGGAGGAAAGAGGAAACTTCCATTCTTCAAAGTTCCTTCCAGACCAATAAGCTTCTCTATTTTTCCTACCTTTTTCCACTCCTGAAAAAAAGTCAATGCATATTATGATAAATGGCCCATCATCACTTGAGATAAAGATGGTGAGGAACAGCCCTGGCTGGTGTAGCTCAGTGGATTGAGCACTGGCCTGTGAACCAAAGGGTCGCTGGTTCAATTCCCAGTCAAGGCACATGCCTGGGGTTGGGTTGGGTCCCTGGTAGGGGTATGCATGGGAAGGAACTTCACATTGATGTTTCTTTCCCTCTCTTTGTCCCTTCTGCTCTCTCTAAAAATAAATAAATATTTTTTTTAATAAAAGAATGGGGAGGTACAGTTAGGTCACTTGTAATGCAAAAGGCCCCCTCCCTTCTCACCAGATGGAAGGATGGTGAAGAACAAGCATCCTAGGGAAACCCTTTGCACCCTTTCAAAGAAGAGTATTGCCACCTCCTTCAGTGAGTTAGGAGGGCCTGTGGGATAACAGGGGTCTCAGCACACCAGAAAGCAGTTAGTCACATGAGCTAGCTCTTCTCTGAGCATCCTCAGCTAACTTCAGGTTAGTCATTATGTTGGATTTCCCAATATTATTGGGGGTGGGGCAGGGGATACAGTCCCTGGATCCTCCAGTTGGATGTTAAAGAACCCTGGCTGCATTCCTGTCACTGAAATATCTTCCAGTTCCAAAGGTTCAAACTCTGAGGTGTAAACAATGCTTTGTTGGAGGAGGTCTGCTAATTCTTGGTGCTTTAGAAAGAGTGCTGCTTTAAAGATTGAGGTAGTCATGAGATCCCCTTCAAAATATGTCATGCACACTCCATTATCTGTCCCCATGTTCTCCTTCCTTCACATGCTTTGAGAACAGACAGCTAATCTGATATCATCAACATTATGTCTTTGAGTTGGGAGTATCTCCTATCCTAATTACTTCCCTAATGAGTAGAGGTTGTTATGGTGCATTATGTCAGTGATTCTCAAAGTGTGGTCCCCAGGCCAGCAGCATCAGCAGTCACCTGGGAACTTGCTGCAAATGCACATTCTTGGCCTCACCCCAGACCTACTCAATCAGAAATTCTGGAGTGGGCCTCAGCCATCTGTGTTTTAACAATTCCTCCAGGCAATGCTGATGCTGCTCCAGTTTTGAAAATCATTGCATTATGGGCCCAGCTTCTGTTTCCCCCTCCAGCTGCACTTTGTAAAGTGGCAAGCATTCTAAGCAGTTCACTACCAGATACAGTATTTCTGTCCAATAGTACAATAGTGTTCACATGTTGTAGCAAAACCTGATCTCTGAACAGCCATTTGGGTGCCTTACACAGGTGTCACAGTGTTTTTCCTTTGTGTCAGGGGTACTGTGTTACCACCATCACCTGCCAATCAACAGATGGGGATGTACTCATCAGCTTATCTGCAAACTGGGCCCTTATCTACCCATCTGAGCCCTTGCCACTGATCCTAAAGAGATGACAGTGGTCAGATAGAGCTCCCTTCCACATATCAGGAAAGTAGGTGGGAGACCAGAGGCACCCCCCTCATTATGAGCATGGACTCAAAAGCTCACTTATCCATTCACTCTACCTGCTTCTGTTTTGGTGGGATCCCCACTATGTTTATTAAAGTTCTTTAAATTTCCATTCAGGGGTTTGTTGGATAATGACAGGAGTACTTTTCACTTTTTGATTCCTGCCAATTGAAACAGTTTCCATAACAACCAACTCTCACATTGTCACTTAGGCAGGATGCATCCAAGCAAAAGTGCCTCTCAGCACACCTGTGCCGTCACGGATGCTCTCTGATTCCAGGTAAGCCTCACTGGGCATAATACCAACGTGTTGCCCAGGTGATGATGATCTTATCGTAGGAAAAATTAATTAACTAGGGATTTGGTGGCTGATTTATTTCCTCATAGGTTATTTGTGTGGGCAATGATTTTACTGAATACTTGGCATGTTATCATATTTTGCCTGAACTTCCGTGGCTATTTTGGGCCAAAGAAAGTTAATTAACTCTGTAGCCATTCCCTCCCCCAAATTGTTCAGTATGACACATGGCCCATGTACCACAGGATCATACTTGAGGTCATTCCACCCACTTGTACAATGTGTTCAAGGGCATTGATTGTCGCACTCGCTAGGGACACTCTGTGCCTCTCCTAAAACCTAAAACCCATGCTTTCAAGAGCAGCTCCAACAGACAGGCTTATTCTTATACCTTCTCTATAGCCTGAGGTTCCAAATTAGACCACTGAAATGTCTCACTTCTCCATCAGGGAAAGTGGAACTGATTTAAATAGACAGCATTCATAACTGCTCTGGACACAGCTTACAGGAGTAGCTTAGGCTTGGAGTCATGCCCTTCCTGTTCAAAGAGAGAGCCCCTTTTCTATCACCAATTACTTGTGGGCTTTATAGGGAAGGAGTCCGTACATCTCTGTTACTTATCCAATTGATATTGAATAATGCTAAGGCAGCCACCCTGCAGCATCCAATTTAGCACTGTTACAGACACATGTTAAATAGTCAATACCTAAACTTGGAAAGGTAAGGATTTTTATCCATGATATTTCACTCACTTCCAGATAAAAACTCAAGCTTTTCTGGTGGCTTGAGTTGTAAGCTTAGTTTATCCATTTTCAAACCTCCTTGTTTTCTAATAAATGTCTTTATGACTGTGACCTTATTTCTGAGTACGGCTTTGATTGCTTCCCACAGATTTTGATGCTTTCATTACCACTGACTTCCAAATAATTTGCAATTTTCATTTTTATTTTCTCCTTAACCCATGAATTATCTAGAATGATTTAAAAACATCCTAATGCATAAGCGTATTTTATTATTAATCTTTTTATTTTATTGCATTGTAGTCAGTAAATATGGTCTATAGAAGATGACTTTTTCAAAAATTTATCAAGACAGTCAAATTCTATAAACATTCCACATGCTTCTGAAAAAGAACGTGTATTTTTTAACTGCTGGGTACAAAGTTTTATTTCTATACACAGTCCTTCATACACACTATTTACATCCTCAAACTTGTTAAAATAGCCAGCACCTCTCTATTCTTAATTATTTTTAATCTAGTGATCTTTTCATTTCTGAGAGTGGTATATTAAAGTCTATTTAAGTCTCCTATTATGAGATTGTCAACTTCTCTTTGTAATTTTTGTTTTATATATTTTGAAACTATGTGTCTAGGTGTAATTTATTATTTTCTGCCTCTATTATATCTTCCTGGTGAATGGCTCTTTTAATCAATATAAAATTTTCCTCTTTGTCCCCTTCAATGCTCTTTCATCTGCTAATAACAATGCTTACGTCCTTTGTGTTAGTTACTTCCCTGGCATAGCATTTTTGACCCCTTTATATTGTCAACCCTCCTGTGTTATTTTTTTTTTGAGCTGTTATTTTTTTTTCAGTATCCATAGTAGAGCCCCTGTGATTTAACAGGTGAATTTAATCTCTTCACATGTATTTTTACTACTGATTATGTTTGGACTTAAATCTGCCTTATTTTGTGTTTTGTATTTACCTTGATTTCTCTTTTTTCTGAACTGATGAATAATTTTCCTTTCTCACTATTTTCTCTATTGATTTGAACTTAAAACTTGAAAAGAAGGAAGGAGACTCAGAGAGGTTAAGTGTTCAAAGTCCCATACTTAACTGTGACAGTTTAGTGGTTTGGTGACTTTAAATGACTTTGCCAGGATTAAAGTCCAGTACTAGTTGACGTCAGTCAACTCTCTCAGATCCTTTCTGGAATGAGGCAGGGTATAAATAAATAAAGTCAAAATTTGCCCTCTTTCTAACTCAGATAATAACCACCAATCTTTATTGAGAGCTAACTATGTGCCAGGCACTATTCAAAGGGCTCCCCATTTTGTACATCTCATTGTCATCAGTTTGAACAGGAAGGAAGCACAATTTATCTGTGAGTTATGCTGGGCAAGGCTTCCCCCTGCCCAGTACAGAGGCATCCAACTCTTTTACATGGATATAGCAGCTGAGGTGAACATTCACCTTCCCAAATGTGCGAGGTAGTCTACCAATCTCTGGGAAATCACTCATTTTTTCCATTTAACCAGCAATCATTGAGCGAACTATGTACTATGCATTAGTTTCTGCCCTCTTGGAGCTTATAATATAGTGAGGAAGGCATATAATAAGTGAGAAAACAAAAAAAGAAAATTAAGTTTTCAGATAGAGATAAGTTCTCTAAGAAAATGGAGTAGAGTACTTTGAGTGACCAGACCATGGCAGCTACTTCAGATAAGATAGTCAGATAAAGCTATCTATAGGCAGAGGTCTGTCTATATCTACACAGGGCTATAGATAGTTCATATATGTGTCTCACTGTCTATAGTAAGAGGTATTCAGAGAAGGCATCTTTGAAGAGAGAATAACAAAAAGGAGCAAGCCATTGGTCATGGGAATAAGCATTCCAGGCAGAGAAAACAGGACTTGAGGTAGACTTTGGTGTGTTTAAAGTGAAGCAAAAAGGCCAGTGTGGTTGAAGGAAAGTGGATGAGCATAGAACCTAGTGGGAGATAAATTCAGAAAGGTGGTTAGTGTCAAGGTTAATCATGGCCTCATTGACCATGGTTATGAGTTGATTTTGCTCTAATTATGATAGGAAGCTATAGGGGGCCTTTGTTTTTGCTGCCGCTTTTTGTTATTTTAGTTTATTTTGCTTTCAATCATAAATATTTTCAAACATAAAACAAATGAGGGAGAATCATATAATGAACCTCCATTTACCTATCACCCAGCTTCACAAATTAACATATGACTACCCTGGCTGGTGTGGCTCAGATGGTTGAGAGGTCATCCTGTAACTGAAAGGTTGTGGGTTCAATTCCTGGTCAGGGCACACACCTAGATTGCGGGTTCAACCCCTGGTCCAGGCATATGCAATCCCACGTCCAGGCACAGAAGGCAACCAATTAATGCTTCTCTCTCACATCGATGTTTCTCTCTCTCCCTTACTATCTCTCACTAAAAGCAATAAAAAGAATGTTCTCAGCTGAAGACTTAAAAATAAAGGATTAACACATGATGGATCTCATTCGCTCTGTACACTCCACTCCTCCCATACACACTGAATTTTTAAACATAATCCAGATATATCATTTCATCCATAAACTCTTTGTATAAGCTCCAAAATATGAGGACTCTTATTTTTTTAACATAACCACAAACATTAGAGGAATTTATACATGTGAGTGGTGTGATATGATTTGCATTCAAAAGATCAGTGTGGCTACTTATAGAGAAGAGATTATAGGCACTCAAGGGTGGCAGTGAAGAGATTGGTTAGGCTACAGCAGTGGCCCAGAACACAGATGATGATGGTTGGGACCAGGAGCAGCACTGGAGATAGAGACAAGTCAGGATACTATAGATAGGATCACATAAAGCTAAGAAACCTTGTAATTACAAGATTGTAAGGGAGCTCCTAATCCAAGACCAAAGTCACCTTTGTCAGCATTATCCAAATGCTTTGAAGAGAATGGTCTCAGTGTACTGAACTCTGTGGTGGCTGAGGGTGGCTTCCATGCAGGTCACCCAAACCACCTGCACTGAGGGATGAATAAGTCCACTGCCCAAATATATCTCAACTTCATAGTTTTGAAGTACATACAGGATATTGGCCATGCCATAGTAGAACAGTCCTAGTACTGCTAGTATAGCCAAACCATGATACTTGACCTGGTCATCCAGGGTCCTATTTACTTGTGAGGCTGCTGAAAACCTGCTGAAATCACTGCTCCTGAAACCCTGAGCCAGGATGAAGCACCTCCTCTGCCCCCGGATCACCACTTGCTAGACCAGCCCATAGCACTATAGCCACAGAAAGTCTTAGCTGTGGTCAGAGGGAAAGGACAAATACAAGTTGGAAAAATGGAATTGACTGTAATATTTTTCTCTGGGGATTAGACAAGGCCATAAGATGGCATGGGAGACGAGAGGAGGATGTGAAACAAATCACAAGTTGTACGCTAAGAAATCCAATAACAGGTTGAGAAGTAGAGCAGATGCTGCATCATTGACAGTGTTTCAGGGTGTAGGCTGATGATCATTCAGGGGTGTCAGAAGCCAGTTCCAGCAATGTGGTTTTAGGTTTGGGGGAAGCTGGGGTTGGCTGATACTAGGAATCCTGTAAGGCAGGATGAAACAATGTCAGATAATCCTCCAGTCGCCTTCCCCTTTAGGGGTTACAGATGAAGGTGCATGTCTCCCGAGACCTTCAACTTCCTAAATACAAAGACCCCTCTGAACTTAGCCAGGGGAAATGGTGTGAACAGTTATGGGGTCAGTATTGTGCGGTCATCATTTCTAGGTCTTGATTGTCCTAGACGACTGTTAGCTTACTATTTTGAAGGGTAGGTAAAGCCTCCACTATTTTCCCCAGCGATTTCTGTCAATAACAGTTCAGAACATGCATGCCTCTGGCCTTGGACACAGAGGTTCCCCATTTCATATAGACCTGGGCCTTGGAAAAGAGGAAATGATCCTGTCCCTCCCATTCCCAGGAGGAGGAAGCTTCCTGGGCTTATGTTCCAAGAATATCTCCCTAGAAGCCACATAGTTGGCTAGCACTTCAGCTACTGGCAGGATGGGCTGGACAGCTGCCTAAAAGGCCCACATTAAGTGCTGACAACAGTAGATCAAGGTGAAAGCCACTGCCCTACAATGTGGGAGATGGAGAATGAGTGGCCACAAAAGTCAGCAACTTATCCTGAGCCTACTTGTGGCCTCTGGACAAGTTCACATGTAAGGGGCCTCTTAGCAGAGTTCATGATGGTGATGACAGGGATTATGTAATGATGTGTTGCTCACCATTTATTAAGCACTTATCATGTGCCAGACACTACCCTAGGTGCTTTATATCCATTCTCTCACTTAATCATTATCCTCATTTTACAACGAAGGAAACCAAAACTCAGAAGAGTTAAGTAATTTAAAGGTTTAAGTAATTAAGTGACTGAGCTCAAATTCAAATGCATGTTATCTGACCCCAGAGCCTGAACTCTTAATTTCTTTGCTATGTTGCACATAGAAGGTGTCCATTCATAATATAACAAGTCTGGGCCCTGGCTGGTGTGGCTCAGTGGATTGAGCACAGGCCAGTGAACCAGAGGATCGCGGTTCAATTCCCGGTCAGGGCACATGCCTGGATTGCAGGCCAGTTCCCAGCAGGGGATGCACGAGAGGCAACCATACATTGATGTTTCTCTCCCTCTCTCCTTCCCTTCCCCTCTAAAGATTAATAAAATTTTTTAAAAGATTTTATTTATTTATTTATCTTTGGAGGGGAAGGAGAGAGGGAGAGAAACATCAATGTATGGTTGCCTTTCATGCATCCCTTGCTGGGAGTTGGCCTGCAGGGAACTGGTCTGCAACCCAGGCATGTGCCTGGACTGGGAATCGAACCATGACTCTCTGGTTCGCAGGCCTGTGCTCAATCCACTGAGCTACGCCAGCCAGGGCAAGATAAATAAAATTTTAAATATAATAATATAACAAGTTTGGGGCAGGGAATTTGTAGTTTGCTGGATTAGATCTCTGTAGATAAAACTGCATGACATCCTGTAATATACTATGTCCCAAATTGGCAAGCGAGCCCTATATATGAAAATGGGGCAGTCGTTAAGGGAGAATGGAGTTAAGAGCAGGCCAACGGATCCAAATCCCCCATAGCACAGATTTGATGAAGCTTCTCCCAACACACATGCTTGGATGTGAGTAGTAGATGGTAAGCTCACCCAAATATAGGAACTCTTTTGAACTGTGTGAAGGGCCCAAATAACAGTCCTGGCCATGCTAGAAAATACTTGTGGCATCTGGTTCACTGGGTACCCATTTGATGAGATATTCCACTTCCCAACACCTCAGACTGACAGTTCATTGTGTAGGAGCCCTGTCATAACCTTCTACAAGTGTTCACCAAGTGAGTGGCATCATTCTAGAGAGACCTTAGTCAAGGCTGTAAGATTGCAAGGCATATATAGGCCAACTGGCCCCCACCTTAGCTCTTGGTGGCAGATCACCTTTGTTAGGGATTGGTATACCCCCTCTTCAATTCTTCCAGGAACCCAGGATAACCATCAAGCAGGAGAAGCTTTCTTGATGATGCTCTTGGAAAAACCCATTTTGTCCTCTCTTGTCAGGCTAGAAATCCTTCAGCTTTACCTCAAACTGTAAAACAGTATATAGTTACATCACAAATCTAGGAGGGACTATCACCCATATGACTATTCTCATGGAGGTTAGTGTGGCTGTAGGTAAGAATAGCCATTCTATGTGATTGGTAGTCTTCACTTCTCATTTCCACCCTGAAGTTTGCTGCAGATTCTCAAACTATCTTGGTCAGAAGTACACAATACACCTTCTACAATTAACCCCAGAATATCGTCACATGCTCTTTCACTGACCTTGGCAGGCACATGGGCCAATTTATTTGCCTCTAAAGTACCTGAGATACTGACCAAAGACATAGCCTTCCAGCACAGTAGAATGTCTCAGCAAAGGACAAGAGATAGAAGAATTATGTCTGCACTGAGATTCTTACACATTGATGTGCCAGGGCAGATATTTCAATAAGACAGCATGGTAATCATAAATGCTATTTACCAGTTATTTCTGGTTTTCCTTTTTCAGGTACACAGAAGAATTGTACTTCTCCAACCCCTTTGAGGTAAGGCACGGCCATGTGACTTATTTCATGGCCAGTGAAATATTGTAGAATTGACATAGGTCCATTTCTGGGTAGAAAAATTTTAAAACATTTTATTTATTTCTAAATAAATAAAGTGCTGGCCTGCAAATCAAAGGGTCACTGGTTCAATTCCCAGTCTAGGGCACATGCCTGGATTGCAGGCCAGGTCCCCAGTGCAGGGTGTGTAAAAGGCAACCACACACTGATGCTTCTTTCCCTCTCTTTCTCCCTCCCTTCCCCTCTCTCAAAACTAAATAAATAAAATATTTTTTAAAAAACCGTGAACATCCAACTGACATTTTCCTTCAGACTTAAAACTTCCAAAGATTTTTTTTCTCTCCCAAGAGGTTGAAAACCTATTTGAAAAGAAGGGGGTTGAGATGATATTATTTCAGGGAATATGTAATTAAATTGACAATCAACTGTGACCATGATCCAAAATTTATCAAGCACCCACATTATGCTGTATGTTACATAAATACATACCCACTACATCATGCATATTTTTTCTTTCTATTGACAAGAGCTCTGCGTGTGTGTTTCTGTGGGCAAATACAAAAAAAGTAGATGCAATCAATACTACTTCTCAAATTATGCACACAGAAAAAAATGATATTTAAATGGTCCCTAACAAAGGCCATTTCTGTATTTTGAGAAAATGACCATTAATCTCACAATTCACCCAAATCTGTCTTCTAGATTTGTAGCCTCCAAAGAGGGTTGAATGAACAAGAGAATATTGACATACAATTTAGTGGAAAGCAGGAAAAAATAGTAGTATTTGTAATCATTTTTACCAAAAGAGGGAAATTAAGCTTTGCCAATATTCAACATATGGAGCTGAACCTAACTTTTTTATTCCATATATCAAGTGGCCACACATTATAGCATAGATTATGTATGCTGAAAAAAAGATTAGTTTCATGCAGACCCTCACCATTCACTTCCTTTTTTAAAATCAGCTGTACCAACTTTTTAAAATTGAGATATAATTTGCATGCATTATGTTAGTTTCAGGCATACAACCTAATGAGTTGATATTTGTATATATTGTGAAATGATCACCACAATAAATCCAATAGCTATCATCATACATAGAAAGAGGATTTTTCTCATAATGAGAATTTTTAAGATTTACTTTTAGCAACTTTTAAATATGCAATATATCAATAGTAACTATAGTCAATATGTAGTATATTATATCTCCATGATTTATTTATTTTATAACTGGAAATTTGTAACTTTTGACTCTCTTCACCCATTTTGCCCGCTCCCCAGTTCCACCTCTGGCAACCACCAATCTGTTCCTTTTGTTTATGAGCTTGATATATAGCATCCAGCAGAAGTAACATCATTGAGAGTGGTTGGTAGGGTACATGAATGTACCACATGAGATGAATAGCAATTTGAACATTTCACCTAAAATGTCATATGGTATGCTTCAGTGTGATATTTTATGCTACAGAACTACATGCTTATGATTTTGTAATAAAAGATTTTTATGTAATAGAAAGGGGTGTTATTTGTGCCAGCCCTTGTATATATATAAATTTCTCATATAAGTGAAGTAATATGGTATCTGTCTTTCTCTGACTTATTTCACTTAGCATAATACCCTCAAGATCTATCCATGTCATCACAAATGGCAAGATTTCATTCTTTTATATAGCCAAATAATATTCCATTATATATATATTACATGTAACATATACTACTATATATTAATATGTAAAAATGTTCTTTATCCATTCATCCATCAGTGGACATTTAGGTTGTTTTTACTTATTGACTATTTTAAATAATACTACAAAAAACATAAGGGTGCATATATCTTTTTTTATACATTTTATTCACATTTATTTTTTGCTTTTAGTATGCTCACAGAAAATTAGAAGCTCTTAAGCAGGAATTTAATAGCAATGTTTATAAGCAAAGTTATATTCCATCTCTAAGTTAACATATAACTTTTTAAGATAGCGTTTTCACATCTTTGCATAAAAACCTAGAAGTGGAATTGCAGTATCACTAGTAGTTCTATTTTTTTAGTATTCTGAGGAACTGTCATACTATTTTGTATAATGTCAGCACCAGTTTATATTCCTAGCAACAGGAAACAAGGATTCCCTTTTTTCCAGATCCTCATCAACACTTGTTATCTCTTGTCTTTTGGATATAAGCATTATAACAGATGTGAGGTGATATCTCATTGTGATTTTGATTTCCATTTTATTAGTGATAAATGATGACATCTGTAAAAGAAGACATTTTTATATTTTCTTTGGAAAAATGACTCTTCAGATCTTCGGCCCTTTTTTTATTTGGATGGTTTAGGGGTTTTTTTGGTGTTAAATTGTATGAGGTTTTAAAAATATATTTTTAAATATAAGCCCCTTATCAGATATATGATTTGCAAATATTTCCTTTCATTCAGTAAGTTGCTTTTCCATTTTGTTAATCATTTCCTTTTCTGTGCAGAAGTTTTTTAGTTTGCTATGGTACTGCTTGTTTATTTTTGTTTTTGTTGCCCTTGCTTTTGGTGACAGATTGTAAAAATCATCACCAGGAGCTATGTCAAGGAGCTTGCCAGCTATGTTTACTCCTGGGAGTTTTAATTATGGTTTCAGGTCTTACATTCAAGTATTTAATCCATTTTGAGTTAATTTTTGTGTATGTTGTAAAATAGTTTTTCAGTTTTATTCTTTTGCATGTTGCTGCCCAGTTTTTCCAACACCACATATTGAAAAAACTGTCCCTTCTGTATTGGATATTTTTGGCTCTTCTGTAATACATTTACTGACCATATATGCGTGAATTTATTTGTAGGCTTTCTGTTTTGTTCCATTGATCTATGTGTCTGTTTTTTATGCCAATACCATACTGCTTTAATTACTATAACTTTGTAATATAGTTTGAAATTAGGGAATGTACTACCTCCAACTTTTTTCTTCTTTCTCAAGATAGCTTTTGCTATTCAGAGTCTTTTGTGGTTCCATATAAATGTTAGGACTGTTTATTCTATTTTGTAAAAAGAAAAAACCTTTGAAATTTTAATGGGAGTTAATGGTGATTACATTGAATCTGTATATTGCTTTAGGTAGTGTGGACATTTTAACAAGATTAGTTCCTCCAACCCATCAGCATGGAATAACTTTTCCTTTAGTTACATCTTCAATTTCTCTCATTAATGTCTTATGGTTTTCAGTGTACTTATAGATATCAGTTTATTGCTTCTTTGGTTAAATTTATTCCTGGGTTTTTTATTTAAAGTTTATTTTCTCAACTCTGAATTAATACTTCTAACTCTAAATAAGATGTATTAACTGAAATTTAGGTAACAAGTAAAGAACAAGACCTAATAATGTATTATGTTAGTAACCCTTTGAGATAATGCTGATTGTAGTAAACATACTAACAAAGCCTAGTCAAGGGGCATTTTATTCTTTTTGATGAATTGTAGATGGAATTGTTTTCTTAATTTTTCTGATAGTTTACAGTTAGTGTATAGAAATACAACAGATTTCTGTATATTGATTTTGTATCCTGCAACTTTATTGAATTTATTTATTAGTTTTAACAGTTTTTTGGTGGAGTCTTTAAGACAATCTAGATATAGTATCATATCATCTGCAAATAATGACAGCTTTACTTGTTCTTTTCCAATTTGAATGTTCTTTTTTCTTGCCTTATTTCTCTGGCTAGGACTTCCAATATTATGTACAATAAAAGTGGCAATAGTGGGCATCCTTGTCTTAATACCAATGTTGAAGAAAAAGTTTTCAACTTTTCACAATTGAGTATAATGTTGCCCGTGGACTTATCATATATGGCCTTTATTATGTTGAGGTATAGTCTCTTTCTACCCACTGTGTTGATACATTTTATCATAAATGGACATTGAATTTTTTCAGATGCTTTTTATACATCAATTGAGATGATCACAAGATTTTTATCTTTTATTTTGTTTATGTGATGTATCACATTGATTGATTTGTGGATGTTGAACCATCCCTGCATGCCTGTAATAAATCTCACTTTATCATGGTATATGATCATTTTAACATATTGTTGAATTTGGCTTGCTAATATTTTCTTGAGGATTTTTGGATCTATGTTCATCAGTGACATTAGCATGTAATTTTCTTGTGCTCCCACAGTATGGGTCCCCTTGGATTCACCATATTTAGAACTCTGTCAATTTCCTGGATCTGGATGTCTGTTTCTTTCCCCAGGTAAGGGAAGTTTTCAGGCATTTGTTCGTCAAATAAATTTTACCCCCCCAAGACACACTTCTTCTGAGAGTCCTATAATGCGAATGTTAGTCCACTTAATGTTGTCCCATAAGTCCCTTTAGCTATCTTCACTTTTTAAAAATTATTCTTATTTGTTTGTTTTTACTACTCTGATTGGGTGAGTTCTGGTATCCTGTCTTGGGGCTCACTGATTCTTTCTTCTGCTTCATCTAGTCTGCAGTTGAACCGCTATAGTGTATTTTTTTTTTAATTCACCTACTGTAGTCTTTAGTTCTGTGACTTCTGTTTGGAACTTTCTTATATTTTCTATCTTTTTGTTTAAGTTCTCACTATGTTCACTCATTCTCCTCCCAAGTTCAGTGAGCATCCTTAGGACCATTCCTTTGAACTCTTAATCAGGTAAATTACTTATTTCCATTACATTAAGTCTTTTTCTGAGATTTTATTTTGCCCTTTTATTTGGAACATATTCCTATGTTTCTTCATTTTGCTTGACTCTGCACATTGATTTCCATGTATTAGATGAAACAACCACCTCTCCCAGTCTTGGTCTTGTATAGGAGATGAAGCTTTTGTTCAAACCTCCCCTGTACAGTTCTTGGTTATCTTTCAAACATTCATGATTGTCCAAGCATCTTATTTTATTTTTAACTGCTACCAGTAGTTGAGGGTGTGCCAAGACCAGAAGTGTCCCAGAGGCGAGAATTTCAGACAGATTCTAGATTCAGGCTAATTGGAAGTCAGACCCTCAGGCAACAGCTTTTAAAGAATGCAAATATATGCAGTTTGATAGGACTGCAAAAGTAAAGCCTGCTGGCCCCCAGAGCCAGACAGTCTGGAGCTGTTCCCTGGGCAGCAGCCACAAAAGCTTGGGCTCAAGATGAGAGTACAAGATCCTTTCTGAAAGATACTAGTGTGGCAGAGGGAGAGCACAGAGACAGCACCCACAAGTCTATATTCCTTGAGATCATGTCCATAGCTTCTAGAGATGTGCCAAACTGGAAGTTTGTCCCTAAGGCCAAAGTTCCAGAACTAGTAAGTAAACCTCTTTCACAGAAAGGCTGAAGTTGTGTTTAAGTCTGCTATCTGTACAGTGTCTCAAGGGTTGTGGCCTACCAACAAATGTCTCTCCGACTGTTATAGTCCTATGGGACCCAGGACCTCAAGACTCCTGACCACCAGAGACAGGTGATCAAGGGGTGTCCCCTAGGTGGCATCTCTAAAAACCAGGGCACCAAACATAAAAACTGGGGCATGAGACATATATAAGTGTTCCCCTCCTAGAGAAGCTGGCACTCTGGAGTGTAGTGGTAGGAGAGCAGAAAAATAGTTCCTGCCCTTCACATCTCAAGAAAAGATTACAATTAGCCTTGGGTGTGTGTTTAATTAGTAGCCTGCCCCTCTGGCTGCAGCTGTGATGATAAATTAATAGGCCTCCATCCAGAAAGACTGATCCCCTGGGCCTGTTGTTTCTTGGTGTGCCCTTGAGGTGGTAGCTGTTTAAGAACTCTTTCATCATTGGTTACAGTCCTGTAGGAGCTGCAAGCATAAGCCCTACTGGTCACCAAAGCCAGGTGATATAGAGGTTTCCCCTGGGAGCAACCTCAAAAGTCAGGGTGCCAGAGATAGGTATAAGCTCCTTTCTGTAAGATACTGGTGAGCTGGTATAAGGTCGAGGGAGAGCACAATGATTGCATTCACTGACCTCCATCCCTAAGAGACCCTCCATAGAGCCCTCAAGCCAAAGCTCGTGCCCAAGCAAATATAGCTCTTTCTCAGATAGATTGGGAGTGTATTTCAGTCTGCTATCTGGACAGTGCCCTGGGAGTAGTCATATGCCTCAGGAATTGAAGGATACTGAGAAGACCACCCCAACTCCTCACTGAGACCTAAAATCTTTGGGTAAAGGAAAAGAATAGGAAAATGTGATTTTGGTAGAGTTACCTAGCCTCAACATGGTGACTGTAAGTAACCTGTGCCTATTTTGATTAACCTCAACTTTTGGAGCCAACACAGAGGGTTAATCATAAAGCTGGACCTAGAAAATGTTTGTGAATATAGGAAGATGCTGAATGGAAAATAACCTTTGAGTTAACTTTGAGGGCCTTGTGCCTTCAAATCAGTTTGAATAACCTATGGAGCATGTGGCGGTCCTTAGCACTCTAACCCTCATAATTCTCCATTTCAACATTGCCTAATTTTCTTTTATTCTGACTTTGTCTCCCATTTCCATTCTTGCTCTTACTCTATGGGCTTGACTTCCCTGATGCTTTGCTTTTTGTTTTGCTTGTTTGTTTGTTTGGGGCTTTTTTACATTTACTCATTGGCTTTTGCCATTCCTGGGCACCAAAAAATAATAGCAGCCAATGCCATATCTTTCATTATTGAGTACCTATATGTACTAGGCATTATTTTAAGCATTGCCCAATTTAATTCTCACAATAACACTGAGAGTAAGTTCAGGTATCCTCCACTTTCCAAAAGTTTGCATTATGGCCTTTTGCTTTTATGGGGGGAAAAAAAGCTTTCACTAACTGAAAGGAATCCCAAGAGGATTTACACTTTTATGAAAAAAGGTATTACCATACTAATGTATGTCTTCCATAGTGAGTTAATACAAACTTTTGACAAGCAGGAAATACTCCTTGCTTTGCACCATTTCAGCTTACTAAAGCTTTCACAGGAATACTCTACTTTCGAATGGTGGGGGAAAGCTGTATTGTTTGAGTTTCCATTATATAGGTGGTAAAAAATGAGGCTCAGAGAGATCAAGTCAGCTAGTAAATGACAGTTTCAGGATTCCAATCAACTGTATCCCATGTTTACCTAACAAATAAGCCATGTTTTCCTAACTTCATAAGCACCCAGCTCTGGCCTTCGGAACTAAAACTAAGACAGCTACCCAACCAATGCCTGGCTTGCCAAAGGGACCCATCTCAGCCCTCACTAAAGGATCACACACCACAGAAACTTTGGACAGTTTGAATAATTAACATTGCCTTTTGCAACAACTTCTAGATTGACATCCTCAGCCCTCCTGAACCAAGGGGCAATAGAAAAGCTGGATCATGTTCCCATTTACTCTCCATACCTCACTCCCAAAAAGCTCCCAACCTGGGAAAGCCCAGGTCATCTCTGGCAGCCACACCTCTGAGGCAACCCAATTATATACCTGAAAGGCCAAAGACCCTTTTCCTGTGCTTGGGCTTCTTGGTCAGCTCCCCAAACTCTCTAGGAAGTATTTAGGGAAATTTGAGCTCAGTGATATTGCACAGGCTCACGTCCCATCTCTGTTTTTCCAGGTCATTTCTTTGATCTACTCACTGAGATGGCCTTCACAGTAGTGACAAGAGAAGCATCCTATCACAAGAGACTCTGCACTGGTGTAGAGTACTTTCACTCTGGTGCTTGTTTTTCTAGGAAGCTGATTGCAGCCAAGATAAATGCCATAGGATAGGACCAAGAACTGCTCACCAACACAGCTGCTTCAGTTGCCTACAAGTCTTACCTCAAGAGGGCTCTGGACAATCCCAGATCACAGGATTGTCAGCCCACATCAGTACAGTTAGTCCTCTTTCTTGGATATGTCGGTTACAGATCACCACCTGGTAGTGAGTTCCTCCTTCCTGAGATACTGTGGCCCCAAAGACACAGCAGGAGCTATGTGACAAGATAAAGGATCATTACTAGGCAGATGCATACATTGTCAGGATATGGTCCACAGTCTCCCAGAATATCTTCCAAAGATTAGAATAGGAGGAATAAGGTGCTGCTCCACCGGAAGAACATGGCCCATCCTACTAAGAGAAGCCTTTAAATATAACCATTATATAGCCCTAGCAGGTCACTGAGGTTCATTCTAGGCACTAGTTGTGCCTCTCAAAACTTCTGGTGGCCATGGATCAGGCTTGTACCTTACAGAACACTGATATCCATGGGAGTTTACACATCCAGGAGGCCACTGGGGCTATTTAATTTCCATTGAGACCACTGCAACCCTTTCTAAAAGGAGATACTTGCTTTGTGATCTGCATTGAGTCTAACCCCCTTTCCAGGGTCACAGTGCCTTATGATCCAGAACTTCATCTACTCCAGCAACTGCTGCTTTGTGAAGCAGTAATTTTAATTTTGTCTCTCAGGTTTGTAGATTTGATAGTCTTCAATGCCCTCTCTGTGCACATTAGGTTATTCATCACCCACCAGCCACAAACCGGAGTATTTACTGAATCCAAAAGCAGCACCATAGAAGGGTACCTCCTGGTGTAGACATTACGACCACCATGGAGGCTCCACCTACCTCCTCACCACAAAGCCACTCTTTAAGAAGGCCTTGTCCCTCTCCATCCAGATCATGTCCTGGTCTTCTAATTACAGGCTGCATCACTCTATACTTCCTCAAACCACAGAGTACCATCATAGCCACAGACCACCCAGAAAAACCTAACAAAAAATTCATGTAATACATCAGGAAACTATACCAGGCTTATGGCAACAGGCATCAAACACCAGCTGAGGCTCAGCTTGTGGGAGGCAGCAGATCCATTCAAAAACTAAAAAGGAGGCCCTCTATAACACTCTATCAGAACTGACTTCTTGAAAAGCATTCATCATGCAAGTCCCTCATCTGGGCATGTCTTCTGGCACTAGGCTGTACCTGCTACATTTTTGGAGATAGTCCCTTTAATGATGTATGAACAGTCAGGCTGTGCTAATCCAAGATGGGGGCCAAAGAAAACCTTCCCTAACCACCTGAAAGGATTATGCTTCTGTGGAAGCCCCAAGGGTAGCCTTTGCCATTCTTAAGAAACCCCAACAAAGAAGGGCAGTTTAGCTGGAAAGCAGTAGCTATACATTTGTAAGTGTGCCCTGAAACCTCCAATATCCTTAGACCATTCAGAGTTGAAATCCATCCAAGTACAGTCTCCCTATCCACAGAATAAAAACTCAGAATATTCAGAGGAAGCAGTTCAGGCAGCCTAACAAGATGTGAATGCAGTGCATCACCTTTGGTCTAGAAGGACATTGGAGATATATTCTGCCTTGAAATGTTTAATCTATTTCAATAGATATATTCTGATTGAAATGTTTAATCTATTCACTTAATGTTATAATTAGTATCATAGGATTAATATCTATCATCTTGCTATTTGTTTTCTATGTCTTATATCTTTTTTGTTCCTCTGTTCTTCTATTATGCCTTCTTTTGTATTAAATACATGTTTTCTAGTCTACCATTTAAATTTCTTTATTGCTATTATTTTATTCTATTTTAGTTACTTTCTTAATGATTGCTCTAGCAATTACAATATGCATCTTAATTTAAAACAATCTACTTATTAAAAGCTTTTTTATTTACTTATTTTTAGAGAGAGGGTAAGGGAATGATAAAAAGGAGAAGAGAAACATTAATGTGTGGTTGCCTCTCATGCGCCCTCCGTACTGGGGGCCCGGTCCACCCAAGCATGTGCCCTGACTGGGAATTAAAGCAGCAACCTTTGCTTCGCAGGCCTGTGCTCACCCACTGAGCTACTCTAGATAGGGCATAAAACAATCTACTTTAAATTAATACTAACTTAATTCCAGTAAATATAAAAACTGTATACTCCAATAGAGTTCCCATGTACCCCTTATTTTGTGCTATTATTGTCATTCTTCTTCATTCATAATAATCCCAACACAGGTTTATAGTTATTGTTTTATACATTCACCTTTTAATTAGTTAGTAAAAAATAAAATTATATATTTTATGCTGTCTTTATATTTATTTATGTAATTACCTTTACTGGTGCTCTTTATTTCTTTGGTTGGATCCAAGTTACCATATGATGTTTTTTCTTTTCATCTTGAAGGACTCCCTATTTTTTGCAGTGCATACCTATTGGTAAAGAATCTTCTCAGTTTTTGTTTATCTGGAAATAGATCTATCTGCCTTTTTCTGAAGAATAATTCTGCAGAATATATAATTCTTGATTGACAGTCTTTTTATTTCAACACTTTAAATATGTCATCACACTGTCTTCTGGCATCATTTGTTTTTGATGAAAAGTCCGGGATCCCCAGTATGTGATTAGTCATTTTTCTCTTGCTGCTCTCAAGGTTTTTTCTTTGGCTTTCATTATGTAATTGTGATGTACTTAGATGTGGCTCTCTCTGTGTTTTTTATCTTTGGAGATCATTGACTTTCTTGAATATGTAGATTAACATTTATTATCAAATTTGAGAAGTTTTGAGATATTGTTCTTCAAATATTTTCTGCTATTTTCTCTTTTTCCCCTTACTTCAGAGATTCCCATTATGCATATGTTGGTATCCTTAGTGGTGTTGCCCAGGTCCTTTAGGCTTTGTTCATGTTTAGTTGCTCTGTTATCTTTCTGTAGACAACAGAGTAGATAATCTCAACTGACTTATGTTAAAACTCACCAATTCTTTCTTCTGCCAGTTAAAATCTGCTGTTGAGCTCCTCTGGTGAATTTTTCATTCAAATTAGTGTATTTTTCAGCTCCAGAACTTATATTTGGCTCTTTTCAAATCACTAATGTATCTTTACTGATACTGTATGCTGAGACATCATTCTTCCACTTTAATTCTTTAAGCATGATTTCTTTTAGTTCTTTGAATATATTTTGTGATACCTAATTTAAAGTCTGTCTAGTAAGCCCAATGTCAGGGCTCATTCAGAGAATTTCTAATGACTACTTTTTTTCTTATATATGTGCCATATTTTCCTGCATGTCTGCATACTTTTTTGCATGTCTAATAATTTTTTGAAAACTGGGCTTTAAGATAATATATTGTAACAACTTTAATATCAAATTCCCCTCACCATACAGTTTGTTATTATTGCTCATTTGAAAAATTGTTGTTATTTTTGTAGGTTTTGTTGCTACTTATTTGTTTTGTGACATTCTTGAGTTATTTCTATAGATTTTGTATTCCCTGTGTCATGGGAACCCTGAGTTCTCTGATAAATTTTTTAAAGTTTTTGTATTTATTTTAAACCTAGTTTCCTAGAGATCACACATGGGTTTATAGTCAGCCAATGATCAGTCAGGAAATTTCCTTAAATACCTTGAGCAAATAAGTTTTCCACTCTTTACCAAGAAAGCCCATCTCTGAAAGCATGCCTTCAAACTTTAGGCAGTTTACAAGTCAGCCTTACCTCTCACTTTCTAATTGCCAAGACCAGACTATTGTGCAACTGGGGCCTTCTACTTTTCCAATACTTTTCTGAATATATGCACAGTCTTCCAAATCCCCAAGAATTTTTTCAAAGTTCCCTATAGTCATCTAGTTTAAAAAATCTTTAAAAATTTTAACCAGGCAGCTGCAAAATTACCAGCAAATTGCTCTTGCTTTTTGGTAACACCATGGGGATAGGGCTTTGGTCACAGACCTATGCTCAGAGTCAAATCAAATAGCTACAATACCTTATGACTGGAGATTTTTCCAGAGAGCTGATAATTTGGTCAAAATATTAACTACACCCTGGGCATGGGGCTTTTAAGGGAGCTGCAAAAGAGATCATCCCTGTCCATTGGCTGTCAGGCTGCTAACTTTTTATAGCTACCATACCTCATAGCTGGATATTTATTCTGTCCCACGTTAATCTATTCAGCAATTCTCACACCAATTCCATACAATTTTAATCGACATACCTCTTCAATACACTACAACTTTTCTTTCAAGTAGTGCTTTTGGTCACATATTAAAATACCTGAAATGCAATACTGTCATTATTTACTTCTAAGTAGTCAACATATTTATGTCAGTTTTCATCTTTAATTCAACAGTTACTTAGTTTTCTAACTTCCAGATATATATTTTTTCTTTGTTTGTTTGTAATTTTGTTTGTTTATTTCAGAACACTGAAGGTATTTCTCAACAGTCTTCTCCCACCCAATATCATCAACAAGAATTCAAATGTCACTCTTAGTCTCATTTCTTTGTGCTTGATTTGTCTTGTTCTCTCTGGAACATATTAAGGTAGTCTTAGTTCTTTAAATTCTAAAAATTTAAGATGTTCAACATCACTAATTATTAGGGAAATGCAAATCAAAACCACAGTGAGATACCACCTCACATCTGTTAGAATGGCTCTCATCAAAAAGACAAGAAATAACAAATGTTGGAGAGGATGTGGAGAAAGAGAACCCTCATGCACTGTTGGTGGGAAAAATAAAAATACCACCATAATGTTTCTTTTAGACGATAACCTACAAGTAACTAGAGAACCATTCAAAAGAATAACTGAAGAAAGTTTAATGAAAGGTCAGTTTGACTGGTTTAATGATAACAACAAGGAGTGGCAAAGCTCCTAGAGACTAGAAACAGCAAGATAATGCTATCTACCATAGGCCTGAAGGGGCACAGGGAGAGCTACAAGTTTTAAAACTGGTGAGAGCTGTAACTATGTCAGAGATGCTTCCTGCCAGGAGCTGTAGCATAACAAAGTCATTGTTAAACCATAGCCAACCTGGGAATGTGCTAAGGGAATAATCATCCTGATCACCTTGACCCCTCTGCCCTTCAGTCTCCTATCACTGCCTCTAACTGGGCCAAACTCAAAAAAGAAGCCAGATGGAGAGACCCTTGATGATGCAAATACTACTGCTCAGCCTCCAGGCGCAGTTCTAAAGTCCTTTAGAACAAGATGGAAAAGGATAATCTAATGGCACAAAATGTGGGTCATTTTCATTCATCCCAGTCAGCAATCTGTACTACCCTTCAATCTGTGTACTTTGTCTTTCTTTAGCTAAGGGAAGTTATCCTTTGATATTTCATTAAATGTTCTCTTCACCCCAAGTTCTTTATTCTCTTTTGAATTTTGTATTAGATGTTAATCTAAAGTAATAGACCTATCATTTCCATCTCCTAATACTTCTTTGGCATTTTCCATATCTCTGTCTTTTTTTGCTGCACTATATAGGGAAAGATTTTGGCGTTATCTTACGGCCCGCCAATTAACCCTTCATTTATGCCTTTTGTGCCACAAAACCCATTGACTTAGTTTTAGATGTTTTTGCAATGATTTCTTCACTTTCCAAAATCTCTAAATTTTCTTTTTCATAAAATCCTATGTATGATTTCTAAATGCAGTAACCTTCCTTAACCCTCAGAAATTATTAATTATTTTTATGTTATTCTGTTTGCTCTGTGTTTGTTTCAATGCTGCTAATTCTGTTTGTTCAGGTTGGTGTCTCTTTCATGGTATTGATTTCCCTCAAATGCTTGATGTTTCCTCACTGTGTGCTAAAGTGTCCATGAAATATGCATCTGTTTACTGCCTCCAGTGATTATGGAAGATGTGTAGGACATACTTCCAGGCAAGATGTATCAGAGACTAAAATAAGACAAAAATGACTGTGATCACTGTTAGTACTGTTGCAGGAATTCTAGCTAATGCAAAAGACAAGAAAAATGATTGAGATATAAAAAATAAATTAAAATATACATTATTATTTGCAGAGGATATTATTGACCACATAATATACCTAAATGAAATAGTTCAGACAAGTTCAGGATCAGGATGAAGATTAAGGACATTACTTCATTGCTAAGGCCTAGGGTTCTGTTTCTATAAAGAAGGAAATCAAAATATTCCATCTTGTGTCTGCTACTCTCCTACTGAGAGCAGCTATAAAACCTGTACACAATATAGAGAACACATATTTAAAAACTGAAAAGTGAATAGTACATGAATTGGGGGAATGAAACTGGAATTCAAAGCATTACTGAGGTAGTGGTAAGTTGACCATTTTTTTCTTTGCTATCCCCCTACTTGGACTAAAGGTAGCCCCCAAATCAGAAAGTGTTTTCAATGTAGACAGAGATCTACAGGAAAAGTCCTTTATTTCCAGCTTCAGGGGTTATAAAAGGGTCTCCTGGAAGCCATAGTCATGAGAGTGGAAGCCTACAGTCAGTTAAACTGACAGAGAAGGACTTCCCTCACTAATCAAAGGAACCATGGCCCGAAGAGGTTGGGTTGAACCCACATTGCTTTTATTTCCTCTCTCTGTCAAATTACCTTTGGGCTCCTCATACAGAAATGGTCACATGAAGTTTATGGCAGAACAAGGTAAATAAAGCAATAGTTTTCTATTTTTTCCATTTTTAAATTGTTTTTTTATTTAATTATTTTCAAGTACAGTTTTCTGTCTATTTCTCCCATCCCATCCCACCCCCCGTGCTCCCCCCTCCCTCCCATTTCCACCTTTCTCAGTTGTTGTCCATGTATCCTTTATATATGTTCCTCTAAATCCCTCCCCTATTTCCCATGAAATTCCCTCCCCTCTTCCCTCTGGCCACTGTCAGCCTGTTCTCTATTTCAGTGTCTTTGGTTATATTTTGCTTCCTTCATTGTTTTGTTGTTTAGCTTCCTGTTAAAGGTGAGATCATATGATATTTGTCCTTCAACACCTTGCTTATTTCACTCAGAATAATGCTTTCCAGTTCCATCCATGTTGTTGCAAAAGGTAGGAGCTCCTTCTTTCTTTCTGTGGCATAGAATTCCATTGTGTATATGTACCATAGTTTTTTGATCCATTCATTTATTGACAGGCACCTAGGTTGCTTCCAACTCTTGGCTATTGTAAATTGTGCTGCTATGAACATTGGGGTGCATAGGTTCTTTGGGATTGGTGTTTTAGGGTTCTTAGGATACAATCCTAGCAGTGGAATTGCTGGGTCAAAGGGCAGGTCCAATTTTACTTTTCTGAGAAAATTCCATACTGTTTTCCATAATGGTTGTACCAGTCTACAATCCCAGCAACAGTGGACCAGAGTCCCCTTTTCCCCACACCCTCTCCAACATTTGTTGTTTACTGCTTTGTTTATGATAGCCATTCTCACCAGTGTAAAGTGGTATCTCATTGTGGTTTTAATTTGCATCTCTCTGATAGCAAGCGATATTGAGCATCTCTTCATGTGTCTCTGGATCCTCTGTATGTCCTCCTTGGAGAAGTGTCTGTTCAAGTCCTTTCCCCATTTTTTAATTGGGTTAGTTGTCTTCTTAGAGTGAAGTCGTGTGAGTTCTTTGTATATTTTGGAGATTAAACCTTTGTCTGAGGTATCATTGGTAAATATGTTTTCCCACACAGTTGGTTGTCTTTTTATTTTAATGTTGTTTTCTTTAGTTGCTCAGAAGCTTTTAATTTTGATGAGATCCCATTTGTTTATCCTTTCCTTTATATTTCTTGCTCTAGGGGACATATCAGTAAAAATGTTGCTGCATGAAATATCTGATATTTTCCTGCCAATGTTCTCCTCTAGGACTTTTATGGTGTCACGGCTTATACTTAAGTCTTTTATCCACCTTGAATTTATTTTGGTGTATGGTGTAAGTTGGTGCTTGAGTTTCCTTTTTTTTGCAGGTAGCTGTCCAGTTCTCCCAACACCACTTGTTGAAGAGGCTATCTTTACTCCATTTTATGTTACTGTCCCCTTTGTCAAATATTAATTGACTATAGAGAGTTGGGTTTATTTCTAAGTTCTCTGTTCTGTTCCATTTGTCTATGTGCCTGTTTTTATGCCAGTACCAGGCTGTTTTGATTACAGTGGCCTTGTAATACAGTTTGATATCAGGTATTGTGATCCCTCCTACTTTGTTCTTCTTTATCAACAAGCAATAGTTTTCTAACTAGAAGGCAAACAAGGGGATCCCCAGTAGCTGGAAAGTACTAGAGAGATTTCATAAAGTTAGAAGCTCAGGAAAGTAATTCCATAATATTGTGTATAAACTCCTGGGCCCACCCTTAACTAGGCATGTCTGAAGACTATTTAAAATAACATGCCAAAGACACCAAACAAATATTAATAAAAATAGACATGGCTATGTTAATATTAGAAAAAGTAGACTTCAGCATGTAGGGATATTACATGATGATTAGAAAGTCAACTCACCAAGAATACACAATCCTAAATGTTCATGCAGCTAACAACAGAACCTCAAAATATGTGAAACAGAAACTGATATTTTAAAAGGCTAAAGGAGAAGTAGACAAATCCACAGTCATATTTTTAGGCCAACATTCCTCCATCATTAATTGATAAAACTAGTAGACAGAAATTAGCAAGGATATAATAGGACTGAACACCAACAACAATGAACTAAACCTAAATGATATTAATAAAATGCTCCAATTAATAACAGTATAACACATTCTTTTCAAGTTCACATGGAATATTCACAGATATATATCATATACTTGGTTATAAAAAACCTTGTATCATACTTTTTAAAAGTATTTTCCGGGACTTCTAGCCAAGATGGAGGCATAGGTGGAAACACTGTGCCTCCTCGCACAACCAAATTTAAGGACAACAAAGATTTAGAAACAAAAATACAACCAGAACAGAAAGAAAATTGAACTGTATGGAAGTCCAACAATGAACCATTCATCCAGACTGGTAAGAGAGGCAGAGTCAGTGGCTGGTAGAGAGGGGTCAAGGCAGGAAAAAGTGGTGGTTGGCAGACCAGGTGCAGGGAGGAAAGGAGAAGACCCAGTAAGGCTCACAAGGTGGCTGGCTGACTGCGACCACACATTCACGTGCAGATAAACCAGGCAAAAATGGGCTGCGAGACAAACCGTGCAACCCAGGGCCCCAGCAATGGGGGGGGGGGTATTTTTTATTTTTATTTTGCCCCAGCGAAATAAAACATAAAAGCACCGATTGAAAAAACTTTCAGGGGTCGAAGTGCCAGGAGAGACTCCCAGACTCACAGGAAAGTTTGTTGGAGAGACCTGCAGGGTCCTCAAGCGCACACAAGCCCACCCACCTGGGAACCAACACCAGAAGGGCCCAATTTGTTTGTGGAAAGTGGCAGAGGGGACTGAAATCCAAGAGAGAGGAGCAAGCACCATTGTTCCCTCTCTGACCCCGCCCCCACATACAGTGTCACAGCCCAGCAATGTGGGTTGCTATGCTCTGGCAAACACCTAAGGCTCTGCCCCTCATATATAACAGGCACAACCAGACCAAAAAATTATGGCTAAAACAGAAGAACAGCTCAAAACCCCAGAGCCAATACTTGTAAGCAACCAATTAGATAAACAACCTATCTGATGCACAGTTCAAAATACTGGTGATCAGGATGATCACAGAACTGGTTGACTTTGGTTGCAAATTAGACAAAAAAAGGAAGGCTACACTAAGGGAAATCCAGGAAAATGTACAGGGGACCAACAGTGATGGAAAGATAACTGGGACTCAAGTCAATGGAATAAACCAGAAGGAAGAATAAAACAACCAACCAGAAAAGAATGAAGAAACAAGAATTCAAAAAAATGAGGAGAGGCTTAGGAACCTCCAAGATATCCTTAAATGTTCCAACATCTCAATTATAGGGGTACCAGAAGGGGAAGAGGAAGAGCAACAAGTGGAAAACTTATTTGAACAAATAATAAAGGAGAACTTCCCCAGTCTGGCAAAGGAAATAGACTTCCAGGAAGTCCAGGAAGCTCGGAGAGTCCCAATGAAGGTGGTCCCAAGGAGGAACACACCAAGGCACATCATAATTACATTAGCCAAGATTCAAATGAAGGAGAGAATCCTAGAAGCAGCAAGAGATAAGGGGACAGTCACCTACAAAGGAGTTCCCGTCAGACTGTCAGCTGATTTCTCCAAAGAGACCTTACAGGCAAGAAGGGGCTGGAAAGAAGTATTCCAGGTCATGAAAGGCAAGGACCTACATCCAAGATTGCTCTATCTAGCAAAGCTTTCATTTAGACTGGAAGGGCAGATAAAGTGCTTCTCAGATAAGGTCAAGTTCAAGGAGTTCATCATCACCAAGCCCTTATTATATGAAGTGTTAAAGGGATTTACCTAAGAAAAAGGAGATGAAAAATATGAACAGTGAAAGGACAGCAAACTCACAATTATTAACAACCACACCTAAAACAAAAGCAAACTAAGAGGACAGCTAGATCAGGAGTGGAGCCACAGAAATGGAGATCACATGGAGGGTTAGCAGTTGGGGAGTGGGAGGAGGAGAAGGGAGGAGAAGATACAGAGAATAAGTAGCATAGACAATGGGGAGAAAATAGACAGGGGGAGGGCAAGAATAGTAGGGGAAATATAGAATTTAAAGAACTTGTGACACATGGACATAAACCAAAGGGGAGAATGGTGAGGGAAGAGGTGTGCAGGGGGGAGGGGAATGAAGGGGGGGAATGAGACAACTATAATGGCATAATCAATAGAATATATTTTTAAAAACATTATCAGATTTTACTTCAAAAACAATGGAAGCAAGAAGAGAATACAGTGAAATATTTTCAATATTGAAAGGAAAAAAATCACTAAGCTGGAATTCTATATTCAACGATATTATCCTTCAAAAATGAAGGAGAAATGGTTTCTCAGGCAAACAAAAACCAAGGGAATTTGTCACCTGTAGATCTGCCTTGAAAGAAATATTAAAAGAGACTTCCAGTCTAGATGGAAGCATAGGTAGACACGCTTTGCCTCCTTGTGCTACCACAGAAAGAATTACAACTAAAGCTCTAAACAAATAACTAGAACTGTCACGAAATCAAACTGTATGGAAGTCTGACAAGCAATAATTTAAAGAATCTATATTCATCCAGACAGGTAGGAGTGGTAGAGACAGGTGGAGAGGTGAGGAGATGTGATGTGACACAGAGAGGTGACAGAGGCAGTGGAAAGTTGGTCCCACATTCATGTGTGATGGAAAAGAATTGGGAGGGATACCTTGGGAGCGAGTGATCCCAGCCCCAGGCCAGACTGCACAGGCCATGGTTCTAGCACCAGGAAGATGAATCCCCATAACTTCTGGCTGTAAAAAACAATGGGGATTGGAGCAGGGGAAGAAATTGCTGGATTTTCAGAAGACTCCACTTAAAGGGATACACTGTCTTAGAATGTATGCAAACTTACCTACTCTGGGATCCAGCACCAGAGCAACAGCTGGAAGGGTGCTAGTTACACTACAAGTAGTAGGTGAAGTGACTGGAAACAGGGAGAGTGCCAAGCAAACTCACAGAAGCCAGGCAGTGGCACTGTTCTGTCTCTGAGCCCTCCCTCAACTCAAAGTCACAAAATGGTGAAGTGGGTTGCCCCACACCACTGATTACCTAAGGCTCCACCCCACACAATTTACAGGGGCCTTCTATACAATAGGCCACACTACTGAGACAGGGAGTCAAAGCTGTCTACCTAATACACAGAAAGAAAGACAAGGAGACTGCCAAATTGAGGAGACAAAGAAATATGGTTCAAATAAAAGAACAGAAAAAAAAAACAGAAAAAGAAGTAAAGAAAATGGAGATAACTGACCTATCAGGTGCCGAGTTCAAAATACTGGTGATCAGGATGCTCAAAGAACTCAATGAGTAGGGCAACAATATAAAGGAAGAAATGAAGGTTACACTAAGTGAAATAAAGAAAAATTCATAGGGAACCAACAGTAAAGGGAAGAAAGCTGGGATTCAAATCAATAATTTAAAACAGAAGGAAAAAATAAGCATTCAACCAAAATAGTAAGAAGAACAAGAATTTTTTTAAAATGAGGATAGTGTAAGAAGCCTCTGGGACATCTCCAAACATACTTATATCCAAATCATAGGGATGCCAGAGGAGAAGAGGAAGAGCAAGAAATCAAAAACTTACTTGAAAAAAAATGATGAAAGAAAACTTCCCTCATTTAGAAAGGAAATAGACATATAAATCCAGGAAGCACAGAGAGTCCCAAACAAATTGGACCCAAAGAGTGTCATACCAAGACACATCATAATTAAAATGCCAATGGTTAAAAATAAAGAGAGAATCTTAGACGCAGCAAGAGAAAAGCAGCAAGTTACCCACAAAGGAGTAGCCATAAGACTACTAGCTGATTTCTCAAAAGAAACTATGCAAGCAAGAAGGGACTGGCAAAACGTATTCAAAGTGATGAAAAGCAAGAACCTACAACCTAGACTACACTATCCAGCAAAGCTATCATTTAGAAAGGAAGTGCTTACTTACCAGACAAGGTAAAGTTGAAGCAGTTCATCATCACCAAACCCTTATTACATGAAATATTAAAGGGATGTTTTAAGAAAAAGAAGATATGGGATGGGAGTAAAAGGCAGACAACTGTACTTGAACAACAATTAAATAAATAAATTTAAAAAAGAAAAAGAAGATAGAAACTATGAACATTAAAATGAAAACAAATATACAACTACCAACAGCTGAATCTAAAAAAAACAAAACAAAACAATAAACAACTAAAATAGGAACCAAATCATAGATATGGAGATCATTTGGAGGGTTATCAGCTGGAAAGGGGAAAATGGGGGAAAATGTGCAGTGATTAAGAAACATATTTGGAGACTTCCGGCCAAGATAGAGGCTTAGAGAGACACACTGTGCCTCCTCAAACAACCAAAATAAGGACAACAATAATTCAGAAACTAAGTAACAACCAAAACTGAAAGAAAATTGAACTGTATGGAAGTCTGACAACCAAGGAGTTAAAAACACATTCATCCAGACCGTTAGGTGGGGCAGAGTCCAGTGGCCTAGCACAGAGGGGTCATGGCATAGGAAGCGGTGACACTGGGAGCACAAGGCAGCACCGGGAAGACCCTGGGCACCCAGGCAGTGGCTGGCAGACCCTGGGCATGGGGTGGCAATGCAGACCCAGCGAGGCGGTGATTGAGAAGTGGGGCACTGTGCCCAAGGTGGCTGGCTGACCAGGCAGCAGTCCCACATTCATGAGCTGATAACAGGAGCAAGACAGATCACACAACCCAGGGTCCTAGTGCCAGGAAATAAAGCCTCGAAACACTGATTGAAAATACTTGTGGGGGTTGAGGTGCAGGGAGAGATTCCCAGCCTCACAGAAAATTTTGTTGGAGAAATCCGCAGGGTCCTAGAATGCACACAAGCCCACCCACATGGGAATCAGCACCAGAGAGGCCAAGTTTGCTTGGGGGAAGCAGCAGAAGGGACTGAGGTGCGACAGAGTGGAACAAAGTGCCATTTTTTCCCTCTTGGTCCCTGCCCCCACATACAGCGTCACAACCCAGCCATATGCGTTGCCCCGCCCTAGTGAACACCTAAGGTTCTGCCCCTCATATGTAACAGGTGTGAACAGACCAAAACATTATGGCTCAAGCAGAAGAACAGCTCAAAGCCCCAGAGCCAATACTTCTAAGCGACAAAGAGATAGCCAACCTATCAGGTGCACAGTTGAAAACACTGGTGATCAGGATGCTCACAGAACTGGTTGATTTTAGTCACAAATTAGATGAAAAAATGAGCTACACTAAGGGAAATCCAGGAAAATGTACAGGGGACCAACAGTGATGGAAAGAAAACTGGGACTCAAGTCAATGGAATAAACCAGAAGGAAGAATAAAACAACCAACCAGAAAAGAATGAAGAAACAAGAATTCAAAAAAATGAGGAGAGGCTTAGGAACCTCCAGGACATCTTTAAACGTTCCAACATCCGGATTATAGGGGTAAAGAAACAGCCATGAGTGGAAAACTTATTTAAACAAATAATAAAGGAGAACTTCCCCAGTCTGGCAAAGGAAATAGACTTCCAGGAAGTCCAGGAAGCTCGGAGAGTCCCAAAGAAGGTGGTCCCAAGGAGGAACACACCAAGGCACATCATAATTACATTAGCCAAGATTCAAATGAAGGAGAGAATCCTAGAAGCAGCAAGAGATAAGGGGACAGTCACCTACAAAGGAGTTCCCGTCAGACTGTCAGCTGATTTCTCCAAAGAGACCTTACAGGCAAGAAGGGGCTGGAAAGAAGTATTCCAGGTCATGAAAGGCAAGGACCTACATCCAAGATTGCTCTATCTAGCAAAGCTTTCATTTAGACTGGAAGGGCAGGTCAAGTGCTTCTCAGATAAGGTCAGGTTCAAGGAGTTCATCATCGCCAAGCCCTTATTATATGAAGTGTTAAAGGGACTTACCTAAGAAAAAGAAGGTAAAAAATATGAACAGTGAAAGGACAGCAAACTCATAATTACTAACAACCATACCTAAAATAAAAACAAAGGAAACAACTAAAAGAGGAACAGAACTACAGAAATAGAGATCACATGAAGGGTTAGCAACAGGGGAGTGGGAGGAGGAGGCAGGGAAAGGTACAGAGAATAAGTAGCATAGATGGCAGGCAAAAAATAGACAGGGGGAGGGCAAGAATAGTATGGGAAATGTAAAAGCTAAAGAACTTGTGACACATGGACATGAACTAAAGGGGGAGTTGAGGGAGGAAGAGGGTGTGCAAGGTGGAGGGGAATGAAGGGGGGAAATGGTACAACTAATAACATAATCAATAAAATATATTTTTAAAAAATAAGCATTTGGAAGGTACAAACTACACAGTGGGATATTAAGATTAGTATAGGAAATGGAGAAGCCAAACAACTTATATGCGTGATCCATGGACATGAACTAGGGGGAGGATTGCTGGAGGGAAGGGGGTACCAGGTGGAGGGGGTCAAAGGGGGAAAATTGGGACAACTGTAATAGCATAATCAATAAAATTTATATATATTTTAATATTTTTATTGTTCAATTACAGTTGTTCCCATTTCCCCCCACTGCTCTCTCCTGCCAACCCCCCATTCAATCCTCCCCCCTCCCCATTGTCTTTCTCCATAGGTCCTTCATACATGTTACTTAACGACCCTTCCCCTTCTTTCCCCCATTTTATCCCCCCCTCCTCCCCTCTGGTCACTGTCAGATTATAAGTTATTCGGGGAGAAAGTAAATGACATAGGTCAAAAACCAGTATCTACATGAAGAAAGCAAGAGTGTTAGAGATTAACAAATAATGGTAAAATAAAATATTTTATTTTTCTTTTTAATCAGATAACTGCTTCTTCAAAATGATAATACCAACAGGTGGGTGAAGGCAGCATCATGATGATGTGACTCATTCACCTTGTCTCTCCCCTTTAAGTTACAACCAGTACAACATCCAAAGCCCAACAAAGGATCCTCTGCTCAGCCCACCAGGATGCCTGAGAGATCCATACATTTATACATCTAAGGGTGAGTAGATTGAACTTCATGGAAGCAGCAGAACCAGAGGAGTAGCAGCAGCGAAGTCAAAGGCTCCAGGCTCCAGGAACTGTGGTGGCACCAGCAACCCAGCTCCTCCCTCCCCCAGCAATAGTAACAGTGCTTATGATTCTGCTTCAGACAGCAAGGACTGCTCCAGAGATCCCAGTGCCCCTAGCCTTGATGGCAACACCTATGGCCGGAGGCTCCAGGAACCATGCCACTGCCTATGATCTACATAGCCCTAGCCATAAAGACACCTGCAACCCCAGCTCTCCTATATCCCTTGTACCAATGTATACAACCTCCCCTACTATCAACATCCCTCATCACAGTAGTACATTTGTTCCAATCAATGAATCTATATTCATGCATAACTATCACCCAAAGTCCTTAGTTTACATCAGTGTTCACTCATGGTGGTGTATATTCTATGGGTTTTCACAAACATATAATAACATATGTCTACCATTATAGTAGCATACAGAATGCTTTCACCACCCTAAAAATCCTTTGTGCTCTGCCTGTTCATCCCTCACTTCCTCTAACTCCTGGCAACTAATCCTTTTTACTAACTATCTCTATAATTTTTCCTTTTCCAGAATGTCAAATAAAAGTCTACAGTATGTAGACTTTCAAATTGGCTTCTTTTCTCTGAACAGCAAAGGAAACCATCAACAAAAAGAAAAGGCAACCTACCAAATGGGAAAAGGTATTTGTAAATCATACATCTGATAGGGATTATTATCCAAAGTATATCAAAACTCATACGACTACACAACAAAAACCAAACAACTTGACTTAAAAAATGTGCAGAGTATCTGAAGACATTTTACCAAAGAATACATATAGATGGCTAATAGGCACATGAAAAGATGTTCAACATCACTAATTATTAGGGAAATGCAAATCAAAACCACAGTGAGATACCACCACCTCACATCTGTTAGAATGGCTCTCATCAAAAAGACAAGAAATAACAAATGTTGGAGATGATATGGAGAAAGAGAACCCTCATGCACTGTTGGTGGGAATGTAAATTGGTGCAGCCACTATGAAAAACACTATGGAGTTTCCTCAAAAAGAGTTAAGAATAAAACTACTATATGAGCAAGCTATTTCACTTTTGAGTATTTATCCAAATAATACAAAAGACATTAATTTGAAAAGATATATGCACTCCATGTTCATAGCAGCTTATTTTTAATAGCCAAGATATGGAAACAACCTAAGTGTCCTCTGATGGGCGAATGGTTAAAGAAGATATGATACAAATATACAGTGGACTACTACTCAGCCATAAAAAGATGAAATCTTGCCATTTGAATGATGGATGAACCCTAAAAGTATTGTGTGGAATATAAAAAAAACTCACAGATGTAGACAATGTATTGATGGTTACCAAAGGGAAGGGGGTGGGTGAAATAGATAAAGAGAGTCTATCATATGGTGACAGATGAAAACTAGACCTTTGGTGGTAAGCATGCTGTAGTGTATACAGATGTTGATTATAATGCTGTACACCTGAAACACAATGCTATAAACTAACCTTATCTCAATAAAAAAGAAGAAAAGTTGGCTTCTTTTACTTATTAATATTCATTTTTTATTTCCTCCATGTCTTTTCATGGCTTGATAAATCATTTCCTTTTAGTGCTAAGTAATATTCCATTGTCTGGATGTGCCACCACTCATTTATACATTTGCTTACTGAAGGATATCTTGGTTACTTCAAAGTTATGGAAATTATAAATAGAGCTGCTGTAAACATCTATGTGCAAGTTTTTACATGGAATATAAGTTTTCACTTACTTTGGGTAAACATATACTTGGTGGCTCATGTAGTACATGTATATTTAGTTTTATAACAAACTTTCAAATTGTATTTCCAGGTAGCCATGGCATTTCTCACTCCCAACAGCAAGAAAAGACAGTTCCTATTACTTCACATCTTTACCAGCATTTTGTGTTGTCAGTGTTTTGGATTCTGACAATTCTCATAGATGTTTAGTAATATTTCAGTCTTGTTTTCACTTGAAATTCCCTAATAACACATGAAGGGGGACCCCCAAAACCAGAATTATCTTCTAGATGTTGGGCCCTTGGCAGAACAGGCTTCCCCCACTAGGTGAGTGTTCTAGGAACCCATCTGTATTAGTGAAAAAAAAATGACATCCAGTTTATCAATTGTTTCCTTTGTGAATTGTGCTGTTAGTGTTGTATCTAAAAAGTCATGGCCATACCCAAGATTATTTAGGTTTTTTCCTATGTCATATCCTAAGAGTTTTATAATTTTGTACTTCATATTTAGGTCTATAATCAGTTTTAAGTTAATTTTTGTAAAGGGTGTAAGGTCTGTTTCTAACCTAATTTTTTTTTTGGCATGGGAATTTCCAGTTGTTCTATCACAATTTGTTGAAAATTCTATCTTGATTTCATTGTATTCCCCTTTACTCCTTTGACAAAGATCTATTGACTATATTTATCTGGGTCTATTTCTGGGCTGTCTATTATGTTTCATTAATCTGTCTATTTTTTCACACATAACACAGTCTTGATTACTGTAGCTTTATAGTAAGTCTTGAATTTGGGTAGTGTCTGTCCTCCAACTTTATTCTTCTTTAATATGAGGTTGATTATTCTGGCTCCTTTGCCTCTCCACATAAATGTTATGATCATTTTGTCAATATCCACAAAATAACTTACTGGGGTTTTGATTGAGATTACAGAAAACCTACAGATCAAGTTGAGAGAACAGATGTATTAACATTATTGAGTCTTTCAATCCACAAACATGCAATATGTATATCTTTCTTAGAATTTTGTAGTGTTCCTCATCTAGTTCATGGACATATGTTTTGTTTTGTTTTTTAGATTTTATTTGTTTACTTTTTTAAAGAAAGGAGAAGGGATGGAGAAAGGGAGGAAGAGAAACATCTATGTGTGGTTGCCTCTTACGCACCCCCCTACTGGGGACCTGACCTGCAAGCCAGTCATGTGCCCTGATTGGGAATCAAAGTGATGAACTTTTGGTTCACAGGCCAGCGCTCAATCCACTGAGCCACACCAGCCAGAGCAGACATATTTTCTGATTTATAAATAAGTATTTCATTTTTGTGTTAATAAAAATGTTAATGTGCTTTTTATTTCAAATTACACTTGTTCGTTGTTGGTGTATAGGTGAGTGATAGACTTTTGTGTATTAACCCTGTACACTGCAACTTTGCTGTGGCTGCTTACTAGTTCCAGGAGGTTTCGTTTTATTGATTCTTTCAAGTTTTCTATATAGATTAATCATTTCCTCTGCCAACAAAGAATTTTATGTCTTTCTTCCCAATCTGTATACCTTTTCTTTTCTTTTCTTTTTTTCTTTTCTTTTCTTTTTTCTTGTCTTGTCTTGTCTTGTCTTATTGCATTAGGTACAACTTACAGTACAATGTTAAAAGCAGTGGTGAGAGGGATGCCCTTACCTTGTTCCCAGTCTTAGTGGAAAAGCTTCATATTTCTCACAGTTATGTAGGATGTTAGATGTAGTTTTTTTGTAGATGCTCTTTATCACATTGCAGAAGTTTCCTTCTTTTCCTAGTTTGCTAAGTGTTCATCATGAGTAAGTGTTGAATTTTGTCAAATGCTCTTTCTGCATCTATTAATATGAGCATGTGCTTTTTCTTATTTAGTATGTTGATTTTATGGAGTACATTAATTAATTTTTGAATGTTGAACAACCTTGCATGCGTGGGATAAACCCCACTTAGCCAAGTTACTTTTCTCTTGCTGCTTTCAAAAACCTCTGTTTGTTTTTAATTTTTTTAAGTTTATAAGTTTATGTATTTATTTATCTTTAGCAGGGAAGGGAAGGAGAGGAGGAGAGAAATATCAATGTATGGTTGCCTCTTGTGAGTCCCCTGCTGGGAACTGGCTTGCAACCCAGGCATGTACCCTGACTGGGAATCAAACCCGGATCGTGTGGTTCGCAGGCCCATGCTCAGTTCACTGAGCTATGCCAGCCAGGGCTGTTTTTAATTTTTGACAATTTGAATATAATGTGTCTCATGATAATTTTCCTTTGGTTGATTTTGTTTAGAATCCTTTAAGTTTCAGGTCATGGAGGTCCATATTCAATATGGATGCCCATACACCTCCCAAGATTTGGGAAGTTTCCAGTCAATATTTCTTTACATGAGCTTTCTGCCCCTTTCTCTCTCTCTGTTCTGTTTCTGGGACTCCCATAATGCATATATTTATTTGAAGGTATCCTATAGGTCCTGTATGCTTTTTTCATTCTTTTTCCTCTAACTGGCTAATTTCAAATTACCTCTCTTGAATTTTATGATTTTGTCTTCTGCAAGATTGAGTCTACTTTTGAAGCTCTGTGTTAGAATTTTATTTCTGTAATTGTGTTTTTCAGCTCCAGGGTTTCTTTTTGGTTCTTTTTTATTATTTCTATTTCTTTCATTAATTTCTCATTTTGATCATATTCACATTTTTTTGATTTTCTGTGTAGTTGTTCATGTTCTTTTGCATCTCCTTGAACTTCTTTAATATGATTATTTTGAATTCTTTGTATAGCAATTCATAGATCTCCATTTATTTGGGTCCATTATTGGAGCTTTATTAGATTCATTTGCTGGTGTCATGTTTGCCTGGTTCTTCACTATCCATGTAGCCTGGTATTGGTGTCGGTACATTTGAGGGAGTAAACACCTCCTTCAATCTTTACAGGAATGAAAAACCTTCTCCTGTCAAGTACCTGGGCTAATGCTATTGTCTCCAGGATTTGCAGTCAAGTGAGGTTGGAACTGGGTCATGTGGATGATGCTGGGTCCTCATTAGAGTCCTCAGTTGTCAGGACTACTACCAGAGCCTCAAGCAGATGTGGATTCTGACTGGTCCCTGGGTGGGCAGGACTCCCACTAAGACCTTGGTCTGTAGGGCTGGCACTGGGAGAAGGGTCTGCTTCTGGATCCATAGATGGAGGGTCTGTTATCAGGTATGCAAATGAGTACAACTCCCATTGAGTCTCTGGGAGAGCTTCTGATAAGTCACTGGGCATTATTACCCTGGGTGAGAAGAATTGGCCCTGGACTACAGCTGAGATGGGCTGGAACTGAGTCACAAGGTACATAGCAAAGATGAAGGTTTGAGAGCCTGTCTCCAGGGCCATAGATAGGCATGCCTCCTGTAAGGTTCCTAGGAGCAGGAATGCCTCTGGACTGCAGCTAAATGGGACTGGATCCTGAGAAAAAATGGTCTCTGAGTAATACATATTTATATTTTTCCATGTCTTTTTGGAACTTTATATTGTAAAATCCTCACTCATTGAATTTTTTTCCTCAACCAAGTCTAGCCTATTAATGAGACCATCAAAGGCACTCTTCTATTATGGTGTGTTTGATCTCTAGAATTTCTTTTTATTTTTTCTTAGAATTTCCATCCCTCTGCTTACATTATCCATTTATTCTTGCATGCTGTCTACCTTTCCCATTAAATCCCTTAACATATTAATCACAGTTTTGAAAAAAAGTCCCTGTCTGATAATTCCACCATTCCTGCCATATCTGAATCTACTTCTGATTCTTGTTTGGTCTCTTCAGATTGCGTTTTTGCCTTTCAGTATGCCTTACAATTTTTTTTTGGTTGAAAGGTGGGCATGATGTACTGGGTGAAAGGAACTGTTGAAAATAGGCCTTTAGTAATGTAGTGGTAAGGTGTATGGGGAGAGGAAGTGTTCTGTAGTCCTTTGATTAGGCCTCAACCTTTTGGTGAACAATGCTTCTGGAATGTGAATTTCACTAGTGCTTCTCAGTCCCCTCCCCACCACCCTTAGGTGGGGAAGGAGGGCTACAAGGGGCTAGAGTTGCATATTTCCCTTCTCCATGTAGGTTAGGCTCTGCTAATATTCTAGCAGGTTAGCCTCTGGTTAATAGTGTGTCCTGAAGGCAGACCTTGTTTAGAACAGAATGGTCTAGCATATTTCAAAATGGTTCCCCTCCCACTGTTGGATGCAGAGGGGATTTTCTCCAATAGTTACTGTGGGAACCTGTTACAACTCCTGGAACTAAAATTCTCCAAAGCATGACTATAACTTGATCCATTGGTGTTTTTAACTCCTGGACTTTTCACTCTGGGCCTCCAGAAATTCATCAATTTCTGTTGTTCCCACAGAGGTTCCTGCTCGTAAGTTTCTGTTCTGGTAAAGTTGTGATTCTATGAATCTGCCTGTCTGTCTGTCCAATTTGGGGGACAGCAGATTGCTCTGTGATCTCACTTCTTTGACCAAAGTGAGAAGAGTCATTGAATTTTCAGTTTGTTAGGATGATGTGGTGACTTCTAAACTCCTTTGTTACAAACTGGACCAGAAACAGGAATTTTATGTGTTAACTTAAAAGGTCATAATTTTAAAAGAAAACAACTCTCATCTGCCCCCATAGTTCAAATAATGCTTGGCTCTCTCAAGCAAACTATGATGAGAGTCATGATTTAAGCTTGAGACATGGGTTAGAAAAGTGCAGTGACAGCCTGTAAGCCCTGAGTTTGTCTGTCTGTCCTTGATCACTTAGGGCTTTGCTCTTCAAGTACTGAAGGTACTTTTTCACTGTTAGCTAAGCCATTGGTTCCTAAAAGTCAGTGACATGAGGACTTTTTTAGAAAAAATTAATCCCAGCCCCCATCCCTAGAATTTCTGATATAGGAGGTCTGAGTTAGGTAGGCCTGAGAACTTCTTTGTTTTTGTATTTCCTTTGTTTGGCTGTTTGGTTTTTGCTTCTCAGCAATTCTGAAGTGCAGCAAGATTAAGAAACTAGTAGTCTAGATAGATCTCTTAATCATAATTCTAATTTTCGAATTCAAAGCTATCAATATGCATTTCTTTGTTGTGACCTGCAGGTGGTGCTGCTGTAGTAGTTGAATGTAACTCAGACCAAGAACAGAGGGGAGAAAAGCTGTTTAAAGAGGAAATAAATATAAATTAAGGGACCTAGATCAACAGGAATAAAAGGTCCCATTGTTTAACTGACAGAACAATAAAGGTTCACTCATACCAATTATATTACTAATATCATATCTCATATTATCACCCCCACCAAGTGGTTCTGAAGTGACATCTTTAACCTTTCAGACTCAAATGAGGTTATATGTAGTTACCCATCAGATCCAGGTTTATAAATACCCAGACTCCTCTCACAGTACCATCACTTTAACCAGGGGACACCTGCCATCACCTGAAATCTTTCTCCACAAAAAGAGCTGGTGCTGGAGTAGAGGAATTTGAAGATTTAATAAAACCTCTGCCATGGATTTTATACTTGGAGGCCCTGAGTCTGGACTCCTGAATCAGAGTATGAGTACATTTACTTTTGAAGATGAGCATCCTGACTGTAAGACCACAGAATAAGTTGAAGTTTTGCTACAGGACTAGAATTACTATCTCCTCTTCTGAAAACACCTCTCAAGTAGGTGACAACTTGGCAAGTGGATTTTATGGCCACAAGCCTGGCCCAAAGATTACATTGACAGATTTTATAGGTAAAGTTTAAGGTCTCCATTGCTTCAGGAAATAGTAAGTCAGTAGGCCTCAAGATAAATATGTCTAAGGTGAAGCAGGCACAGGGCCAGGAAGTGGTGGTATATATTATTTAACTCAGAGCTTTAAGTGTATAGGTGCCATCAGAAGAAAATGCCCTTTACCTAGGGTGGCTTGAGGTGTTGAGCACAGCCTGCAAACTGAAAGGTCACTGGTTGGATTCCCAATCAGGGCACATGCCTGGGTTGAGGGTTGGAGGCATGTGAGAGGCAGCCAATCAATGGTGTTTCTCACATCAATGTTTCTTTCTCTTTCTTTCTCCCTCCCCCCTCCCCTGTCTCTAAAAAATAAATTTAAAGATCTTTTAAAATTATTTCATTAAAAAAGAAAAAAGAAGCCCTGGCTGGTGTAGCTCAGTGGATTGAGTGCGGGCCTGTGAAGCAAAGGGTTGCTGGTTCGATTCCCAGTCAGGGCACATGCCTGGGTTGTGGGCCAGGTCCCCAGTAGGGGACACATGAGAGGCAACCACACATTGTTGTTTCTCTCCCACTCTTTCTCCTTCCCATCGTCCCCTCTCTCTAGAAATAAATAAATAAAATATATTAAAAAAAGAAAAAGAAAAAAAAAACGTCCTTCAATAAAGCAGAGTTTCCCAACCTATGTGCGGCAATGCAGATATTGATCCCATCAGCCATAGGTGGCTAGGCAAAAACTGAGGCCAGTCACCTCGGACTAGAAGTAGTATCCACTTACCTCACTGCACTCTACAAATGTCATCATTTTCTATGTGGGGTTTTCCATGAGAAAGATTGGGAAGTTATGTAATAAATTCTGCCAGGACTGAGGCAGGCCTGGGCCAGGTCCTACTAGACCCAGTTCTCCAATATCCCCAAAGATCACCATACGTTTGTTCTTTTTTTAAAAGATTTTATTTATTATCTTTAGAGGGGAAGGGAAGGAGAGAAATATCAATGTATGATTGCCTCTAGTGAGTCCCCTGCTGGGAACTGGCCTGCAACCCAGGCATGTGCCCTGACTGGGAATCGAACCAGGATCATGTGGTTCGCAGGCCCGTGCTCAATCCACTGAGCTATGCCAGCCAGGGCTACATTTGTTCTTAATGGGGTACCACCACCCTCTATACAGTTTCTCTAATAACTAGGATGTCTCCTGACTTAGTGTGAGACTCAGATAAAAGAAAAGTTTTGCCTGAGCCTATCCCATTTTCCTATCACTAGCAGCTACAATGTTTCCAGTTATGATTTCAGGCCATGCAGCAAAGTCCTTTCTTGTCAGCTGCCTACTAAGCTACTATCATGTAGGAATAACTCTCTCTCCAACTCATATCCTCATGCACTGGCTCCTCCTCAACTGGTCTACACTGGTCCCTGTATCAGTGTGACAAAGAGAGAAAGTCAAATGACCAGCAGGCTCTTAAGTCTAGGATATCTAGGGATTTGACTGATTCAATGGCCTAGTCTAGTTGGTCTTAAATTAGACTCTCTCTTGGAAGCATGGCCTCAGGGTGAGATTATCCATCTAGGCAGAAGGATTGGGAGAATGTGATAGAATGATAGTTTACTGACTTTTACCCATACTAAAGTCAGAGAAGGGTGGTTTTTCCCTTTTCTGTCAGGACACAGATGTGGTGGGACCAGGAATATCACGGAATCTTTCTTGTAGGGGTTATCAGGATACATGTAAGAAGCAAACTATTGTTCTATTATTTATTTGCTTCCCAACCCTACTTTCTTGGGAGGTTAGGAGATATGTGAGAAACACCACTTACCCAGAATTTACATGACAATCTATAGCAACCTAGACAAAACCTGGTGTTGGAAACTCAAGGACATTAGCCTGAGTCCTGGGATCATTAAGATTGTGAACACAGCCCTGATCAGTGTGGCTCAGTGGGTTGGGCAGCATCTCACAAAGCAAAAGGTCACTGGTTCAATTCCTGGTCAGGGCACATGCCTGGGTTGTGAGCCAGGTCCCCAGTCAGGACAAATATGAAAATCAACTGATCAATGTTTCTCTCTCACATCAATGTTTCTCTCCCTTTCTTTCTCCCTTCCTTCCCCTCTCTCTAAAAATATATAAACAAAATCTTTTTTTTAATGACTGTGAACACAGTGAACAGCTCTTCCCTGGCCTCTGTCAGTTGGTTCTTAGGGAACATGCAACTACCTTCTATCATTTCAAATCTTCAGTAAAGCCTGATATACTCATTCAGCCTTTTGTTGTGAACTGTGTTAAATAAAGGGACAAGTCTTCAATGGGTTGTCCTGTGCCCTGTTTTCCCATTCACCAAGGCCTGTGCAGAGATATCAACAGTAAATCAGGGGGAACTATTAGTTCAGGACTTATAGTAGGTAACACAGTAAAGCAAAGGGAAATAGTAGCAGAGATAAGTATGTGGAATAGAAAAGTAGTACTCAGTGTACAATTCAGTGGTGAACATAAAATGAACCTCCTTTCTTCCCCCAAAATGTACCAGAGGGGATGACTCTTAAGGAGAGAACTTTGATACTTGAGAAATAAATAACCATTATAATCATTTTAAGAAAATACTTAATGGTCTATAAACTGCTCACAATGTAATAAATGTAAAAACAAATAAAATTATATATATACTACATTTACCATTTTGCAATTATGCATCTATAGCTACATCGATTTACCAATAGATAAATAGGTAGATAGAAGTTACACTAAAATGCAACAGGTGTTACCTTGAGGGAGCAGGATATTGAGTGATTTTCATTTAAATCTTGGTATATTTATTAAAATCTTTATATATAGCTTTATTAATATATTATTCACATACCATAAGATTCATCCATTTAAAGTATATAATTCTAGTATATTCACAAAGTTGTGCAATCAATTTTAGAGCGTTTTCATCACCCCCAAAGGTAACCATATACCCATTAATAATCACTGCCCAATCTACCACTAGTTAACTTTCTGACTTATCTCTATGAGTTTGGCTCTTCTGGACAATTCATATAAACAGGTCATACCACATTTGGCCTGTTGTGACTGACTTCTTTCACCTAGCATAATGTCTTCAAGGTTCATGCATGTTGTAGCATGTGTCAGTACTTCACTGTTTTATATAGTTGAATAATGCTCCATTTTATGGCTATTCCACATTTTGTTTATCCATTCATCTGTTGATGGATGTTTGGGTTGTTTCCACTATTTGGCAATTCATGGATAATGCTATTATACATATTAGTATACAAGCCTTTGTTTGGACATGTGTTTTTATTTCTCTTGCATAGATTCCTAGGAGTGGAATTGTTGGTTTATACACCAGCTCTATTTTCAACTTTTTGAGAAACTTTCAAAGTGTTACAGTTCTCACTTTTCAAGATTTTTATTATGAATATTATTGCTTTTATGATCATTAAAAACTCAAATTTCGGCCCTGGCTGGTGTAGCTCAGTGGATTGAGCGCGGGGCTGTGAACCAGAGGATCACGGTTCGATTCCCAGCCAGGGCACATGCCTGGGTTGCAGGCTGGTTCCCTGCAGGCCAACTCCCAGCAGGGGACACATGAAAGGCAACCATACATTGATATTTCTCTCCCTCTCTCCTTCCTCTCTGAAGATAAATAAATAAAATCTTAAAAAACAAAAACAAAAAAAAATAAAAAATAAAAACTCAAATTTCACAATAGACAAAAAAACACAAAAGCTTATGTAGCCATCATATGGTAGATGACTCAGATAATCACTCCAGGCTCAGCTCTTCTTCATATCTTTCTTTGTCTGACCCCTACTTTCTGTCCAACTGGTATTGTACCTAAATGAAGGCCATTTTGCCTGGAGCAAAGAGGCAGTGGCAGAGGCCCTCGGGTAAGGGTATACTTGTTGAGCACAAGGGAAAACAGCAAGTAGGTCAGTGTGGCCAGATTAGAGCAAGCAGGACATGAGAATGGTGAATGAGGTCAGAGACAGATGGTGTCAGTCAAGGAAGATCTCCCTGATAAGGCAGAATTTGAGCAGATGTCTGGAAGAATGCATTCCAGACAAAGGGAGTAGCCAGGATGAAGACTCTGCAGTGGAAACATGCTTGGCTTATTTGAGGAAAAGCCAAGGAAGCTGGTATTGTTGCAGGAGAGTAGGTGAGGGTGAGAGCAATAGGTAAGGAGGGCAAAGAGGCATGGGAAGGAGCAGATTTTGTAGGGCATTGTAGGGCCCTGAGAGAAATTTACTTTCAGAGAAATTGGGGGCAATAGAATAGTTTTAAAAAAGATTTTATTTACTTTTAGAGAGAGGAGATAGGATTGAGAAAGAGGGAAAGAAACATCAATGTGTGAGAGAAACATCGATCAGTTGCAGTGTCCCAACTAGGGACCTGGCCTGCAACCCAGGCATGTGCCCCGACCAGGAAATCAAACTAGCAACATTGCACTTTGCAGGATGACGCCCAAGCAACTGAGCCACACAGGTCAGGAGAGTTTTGAGAAGCAGAGGGATATGGTTGGATTGATGTTTTAGAAGAATCTGTCTAGCTACTGTGCAAGGTGAGGCTACAGAGGTGACCAGGGGCTCTCCAACTACCATCACTTTCTGAGCCACCTCCAGGGAACCCTAGGCTTTACAAAGCCTGATAGCCAAGGTATGTACAATTATATCAGCCAGACAGGTTTTGTCTGATTTTACACCACAGCATTCCTCTTAACACACTCCAGTGTCTTCCCGTCACACTCAGTAAACTTGAGCATCCTTAACCTGTGACTTCTTTGTCCTCATAACCTCCTCTCACTCTCCCTCTTCCTCCCTGTACTCCAACCACACTGGCTGCCTCCTAGTTGCTTTTCTCCCCCAATCATCGGGTATATTCTTGCCTCAAAGCCTTTGCGCTTGTTCCTTCTGCTGGAACATTCTTGTCCAAGTTCTTCTGTGACTCGCTCTCAGCTAAAATAGCACCTTTCAAAAAAAGCTTTCCCTGACCTCTCACTATAAAGTAGCCCCTGAACACCCAACATTCTTCCATTTCAGAACTTATATTCCATTGTAATTATCTTGTCTATTTACTTATTGTCTAAATTCATCACTAGAATATGAGCTCCATGAAAATAGAGACCTTATTTTACTCAGTGTTGTATCCTTAAGAACCTAGGACACTATTGGCACATACTAAACATTTAATAAATGCTTGCTGAACACATAAATAAAAGAAAATCAAACTTTTTCCCCCTTGATTTCTCTACCACTTAGGTCAAAAATTTTTTTGAAAGAAAATGTTCAGCCCTGGCTGGTATAGCTCAGTGGATTGAGCACGAGCTGCAAATCAAAGGGGTTGCTGGTTTGATTCCCAGTCAGGCACATGCCTGGGTTGCAGGCCAGGTCCCCTGTGGGGGCCACGTGAATGGCAACTACACGTTGATGTTTCTCTCCCTCTCTTTCTCCCTCCTTTCCCTCCTCTCTATAAATAAATAAATAAACAAATAAAATCTAAAAAAAAAAGAAAATGTACAAAAAAGTAAAGGAGGCTAAAATAAAACAAAGAAAATGCAACAAATATAACAGAACTTTAAAGTGTGAATCCCTGAAAAAGTTAGCAAAAAACCACAGATAACATCATACTTAATGGTGAAAGACTAAAGGCTTCCTGCTAAGAGCAAGAACAAGACAGACGTCCACTCTTGCCAATTCTGTTCAACACTATACTGGAAGTTCTAGGGCATTAGGCTAGAAAATGGAATAAAAGACATGTCAATTGGAAAGGAAGAAGTAAAATCACCTCTATTTGTAGGTGACATGATCTTGTCTATAGAAAACCCTAAAGAATTCACTAAAAACTATCAGAACCAATAAACAAGTTCAATAAAGTAGCAGGCACTTTCAGGCACCAAGGGCTAATGCATGGGGGTTTCTTGCCCCTCCCAGTGGTGATGGAGTAGAGCAGCCCACACACTTCCTCCAGTACCATTTCCATGGAATGAAACAGTCTAGACACACAAAGACTCTTTCTGCCTTCCTGCAAGCCCCTCCCCCCTCCATTCCCATCACCCCTTTGTGGAAAGGTTGAAGGATTATATTCTTATATACTGTGTGCCCTATTAGCTGTGCCAGCCAAGCTGATCTGCGAACAGACTATAGTTATCTCAGGATAAGGAATCAGGACTCTGTAATGCATCTTTTCCTTAGCTTTTGTATTCTCTCTCCCTATCTTCCCTCTGTCTCTGGTTTTGTTTTTCACTTGGTTTCCTAGCAAATTTCCTTTTAAGAAATTCCAATATTGTCTCATCTGAACCAAGGGAAATAGGATTTGTATATATCTCAGCTGCTGCAGGACTTGCCTAGGAGGTCAGAAGTCCCTTGAGGCTAGGTGTGGGGATGGCCAAAGCCAGCACAGCTGGAGATACAGGAAAAGGTTGGAGCTGTACAGGCTTCTTTTTTTTGGACAATGGTTTAAGTAAGATACTTGATATTCTATTAAGGAAAATTAGTCTCCAAATTTTAAGCTGGAAAGTCACTGGAATAACATCAGAAAACAATCATAACTACATGACTTTACATTTTTAGTACGTATGTTAAGAATTGGGTACCAATTGAAATGTCTGTGTACTTATTCTCGAAACAGCCAGTAAAATCTCATTTATGAAAAAAAGAGATACTGGAATGATAGGGTTTTGGCTAAGGATCCAGTGCATCTCACTTGGGAAGAATGTGGTTGCCTGGAGACTTGCCGATCTGATCAAGATGACTTTAAGTGGAAATGAGGGTGGGGGTGCAAAACATACCCACATCAGACTGTAAGGCCAGATACTATAGACAACAGCCTGCATGTCTGTGACAGAAGAATAATAGTGAGCCAGACACTCTTGTAATTTGCAGGAAATGACTGGGAAATTGGGAATGGAACTTTCAGCCTCAACTGTCAATATGCCAGTGTGAAGAGTGAGAGCAGAAAACAAAGCAAATTGGGATGTTTAATGCAAAGAAAGAACCCCCCCCCCAAAAGAGATCACTAAAACTTAGAGGTAAGGGATTCACAAGTGAAATATTGGCTTGGCCGAAAAGTTCATTTGGTATTTTCCATGTGGTTCTAATAGTGCTTAGTAGTCTTTAACTTCATTTGAAACAATGTTGTTAGATTATATTGTGACAGCTGTCATATCCACATGCATTTTTTTAAAACTTATCAAAACTGGTGAATTTTTATGTAGTTGTTTTAACATTGAAGATGGAATGTGCAACATTTTTGCCACGTTATACTTTATTTCAAGAAAGGTAAAAACCCAACTGAAATGAAAAAAAAGGGATTTGTGCATTGTATGAAGAAGGTGCTTTGACTGATTGAACAGGTCAAAAGTGGCTTATGAAGTTTTGTGCTGGAAATTTTTTGCTGGATGATGCCCCATGGTTGTGTCGACCAGCTGAAGTTGACAACAATCATATTGAGATATTAATTGAGAACAATCAATGTTCTACCATGTGGGAGATAGCTGGCATACCCCAAATATCCAAATCAATAAAGTTACTGGTTTAAATGAAAAATGTGTCTTTAATTTTATGGAAAAAAACATACAGACTTTTTGGCCAACAAAATATGCTCATGTGTACTTCTAAAGACAACTGGTAGAAGGATTTGGGTTACCCACCAGTAGAAAGGTGGCCCTTCACTCACCTGCACCAACTTTGTAGCATCCTAGGGGTTAGGCTAAGAACATAGAATCAAGGCAGGGAGTACTAGGGGAAATAAACATCAAGAATTGTGGAAATTCATCTTTTGCTAATAGATTTAGTGCCCTTCCCTCATGATAGGGCAGGGAAAAAGACAAACAGGATTTCTGCTCTCATGGAGCTAATCCTGTGGGTAAATAGACAATAAATACACATTAAGAAGAAAATTAACAATATAAATTCAGAGAGTGAAAAAGTCATGGAGAAAATAAAATTGATAGTGAAAGAGAGAGAGGAGCTATTAGTACCATAGTCTGGGGGATCTTGGATGACCTATGTGCAGGAGTGATTTTTTTTAAATATTTTATTCATTTATTTTTAGAGGAAGGGAAGGGTGGCAGGGAGAAAAAGAGGGAAAGAAACATCAATCAGTTGCCTCTTGAATGCCCCCTACTGAGTGCCTTGCCTGCAACCCAGGCATGTGCCCTGACTGAGAATCAAACTAGTGACCTTTCAGTCTGCGGGATGATACCCAACCCACTGAGCCACACCCATCAGGGCTTCAGAGGTGACTTTTGAACTGAGATAAAAACAAAGAGGAGAGTGAACCATGCAAACATACAAAGGAAGAACATTCAAGTAGAGGAAACAGCAAAGCCAAGGGACTTGCAGCATGGACAAGCTTGTCCATGGATAACAGTCATATCACCTCAAAAAGACTCTTGGAGATGGGGCAAAACACAAATCTCAAAATCACCCTACTCAAGAAGGAAGAGAGTTGAAGTACTTATCTCCAACTCCCAGAGTCACTGGTTGATGGTAGTTCTCCATGAGCAAAGTGACCTTCCTAGCCTTCAGAAAAAGCAGCCAGGCACCAGAACCCAGACACTGACCACTGGAAAGTGAAAGTGAACTGAAATTACGGAGCTAAGCGATGTTGGAAAGCATCAACAGTGTCTGCTATAGTAGGAGCCTGGAACAGAATCAGAAAAAGAGTCAGGCAGAGCTCAGACCACTCAGGGGTGTCCAACCTGTGGCCTGCAGGCTGCATGCAGCCCAGGATGACTGTGAATGCAGTCCAACACAAAATCATAAATTTACTTAAGCCATGATGAGATTTTTTTGTGGTTACACATCGCAATGTATTTAATGTGTGACCCAAGACAACTCTTCTTCCAGTGTGGCCCAGAGACACCAAAAGGTTGGACATCCCTGATAGAGCCAAGTTAGTTGCAAGATAGTAGCTGCTAGGGGTGTTGGATTTGGCTGGCACGATGTTTCTCTTGTTTCTGTTTTATTTATTTATTTGTTTGTTTGTTTGTTTGTTCATTAGTTTTTAATCACCAATAACTAAAAATCAGAAACTCTCATATCTAGACCTAGATTTCTAGTTCTCTTGGGAAAAAATCAAAAGATCTGGTAATAGTAGGTCTTCATTTGGCAAGGTGACAATCTATTGGAACTGAGTAGCAGATGCCCCATTTATACAAGGACCATGTGCTATCCAGTGAACCAGTCCTCCTTGAGTTTGGGCTCAGTAGTCTAGGGCATTGTATGCTGTGATAAGAAATTAGGGTTTCACTCTTTAAGAACATGGGCAGGTGTTTAAGCTGGAGATTGATCCAACCAGTCCACTCAGTAAGTGTAGAGTCAAGAATGGGAGCAGGTAGACAAGTAAAGAGACTTTGGGAGCCCTGGCTGGTGTAGCTCAGTGGATTGAGTGCCAGCCTGTGAACCAAAGGGTCACTGGTTTGATTCCCAGTCAGGGCACATGCCTGGGTTGCAGGCCAGGTCCCCAGTATGGGGTATGTGAGAAGCAACCACACATTGTTGTTTCTCTCCCTCTCTTTCTCCTTCCTTTCCCCTCTCTAAAAATAAATAAACAAAACCTTAAAAAAAGAAAGAAAGAAAAGAAAAGAGGCTATGGGAGTAGCCTGGGCAAGAGATAATGGAATCTTGGAAATGGGTAACAGTAGAGATAAAAAGCAGTGAAAGAATTAAGTACATAATTTGGAGTGGATTTGACAGGATGTCCTGATGTGGGGAGGGGGTGAGGTAAAAAGATTCCAAGGATTATACCCAGATTTCCGGCTGTAGTATACACATGTGTAGTACCACAATTCACTGAGATGAAGAAGACTGGGGAGGAACTGATTTCAGGGGAAAATTGAAAGTTCTGTTTTGAACATAGCACATTTGTGATGCTTATTAGACATCTATGTGGAAAACAGGATACAAGGGTGTCCAAACTTTTGGCATCTCTGGGCAACACTGGAAAAAGAGTTGTCTTGGCCCAGACATTAAATACATCGTGATATGTAATCAAAAAAATCTCACAATGTTTTAAGTAAATTTAAAATTTTGTGTTGGGCCATATTTGTAGCCATCCTGTGCTGCATGCAGCCCATGGGCCTCAGGTTGGACACCTCTGCTAGATATAAGGGCTGAGATCAGGGGAAGAGACAGGAGTTTGGGAGTTATCAGAATGCAGAAATGAGACTACACCTTCCATTTCTGGCAATATTGTATGCGAGGTCCCCTGACAATAAGTTCCTCCTACAAAACACCTCAAAATACTGGATAAAAGATAACAAATTTCCTTTTAAATACATTGTGAGCTCAAAAGGAATCAAATAAAATCCCCAAGAGCCAAAACAAAGAGCTGACTTTAAAAGAAGAGCCCTGGGCTGCTGCTGCTTTATGAATGCCTTGGAGGCAACTATGGATAACTGACCAAATAGAGGTTGAAAGGTTTGGGGGTTTTGGCTTCTTTGTTGTTGTTAGAGGACAAGTTCACCACCAAACATCATGTTTATCATTTTAAAAGCCCTCTGCAGCTTTGTCTTTTGGATTTACTTTTAATATCACCTATATTTAAAGCTATTACACAATTAACCAATTTAAAAGTCAAACATTAACAAAATAAAAAAAAACGACAAACAAATTATTGAATGCTGAGATACCAATATCTTTTCATTACTTATTTTTCCGTATCCAAACCTGGAGTACACTCATTTTCTATTTTCCAATAGAATTTTTAAAGTAAATTTTATTGAAACATAGCATAAACAGCAAAGTATATATTGTATATCTTAAGCATATGACTGGATAAGTTTTCTTAAAGTGAGCACAACCAGCCCTCACCAGTGAGGTTCAGTGGGTTCAGCATCATCCTGTAGATCAAATGGTCACCAGTTCGATTCCCTGTCAGGTCACATGCCCAGGTTGTGAGTTCAGTTCCCAGCTGGGGTGCATGTAATAGGTGACCTCTCATGTTGACACTTTCCCCCTCTCTTTCTTTCTCCCTTGCCCTCTCTCTAGAAATAAATAAATAAAATATTTTAAATTAAAAAATGAATACAACTAGATTAAGAAACATAACATTACCCCAGAATCCCCCCACCTTATATCCTATTCCTGGTCACTAGCTCCCAAAAGTAACCCATCCAAATTTCTAACATCATACATTAGTTTGTTTCTGTTTTAGAGCTTCATAAAATAAAGTTGTAAAGTATGTACTCTTTCATGTCTGGCCTCTTTCACCCAATATTGTATTTGTGATTTGCATCCATCCATGTTATAGTGCATAGGAATAATTCATTCATTCTCATTGCTGGTTAGCACTCTTACATCCTCATAATAAAATATTTGCTTTACCCATTCTGCTGTTGATGTACCTTTGGAGTGTTTCCAGTCAAGGACTAATACAAACAGTACTACTATAAGCATTGTCTTTTGTTCTATATATGTCTATAGATGAGCATACAAACATATGTATGTAATTTCTATTAAGCATATACCTGAAAGTAGAATCCCTAGATGATATAATAAGGATATATTGAACTTTAGCAGATACTGCCTGTTTTCCAAAGTGTTGGACACTTTGTACAAATTTATCCTCCTACTAGCAGTCTATAAGAGTTATAATTGGCCCTAGCTGGTGTGGGCTTGCGAACCAAAGGGTCTCCAGTTCAATTCCCAGTGAGGGCACATGACTGGGTTGTGGGACAGGTCCCCAGTAGGGGGTGCACAAGAGGCAATCACGCATGGATGTTTCTCTCCCTCTCTCCTTCCCTCCCTTCCCCTCCCTTTAAAATTAAATAAATAAAATCTTATTTAAAAGAGTTATAATTGTCTTGTTTGATTTTTTATTGTTGTTCAAGTATAGTTGTCTACATTTTCATCCTACCATGCCCCCACCCCACCCATCCCCACCTCCCACCCTTGAACCTACCCCCTTTGGCTTTGTCCATGAGTCCTTTATACACGTTCCTTGATGGCCCTTCCCCTATTTTCCCCCATTATACCTCTCCCCTCTCCTCTATTTACTGTCAGATTGTTCTTTATTTCAATGTTTCTGGTTGTATTTTGCTTGCTTGTTTGTTTTGTTGATTAGGTTCCACTTATAGGTGTCATCATATGGTATTTGTCTTTCACCTGGCTTATTTCACTTAGCATAGTGCTCTCCAGTTCCATCCATGCTGTTGCACAGGGTAGGTTTTATTTGGTATTTTAATTGCCACCATTTAATTTTATTATTCTTTTACATTTTTGCCATTCTAGGAGGTAGGAATAAGTATCACATTGTGGCTTTAATTCACATTTTGCTGATGATTAATAAAGCTGAGCATATGTTTATATGTTTACTGGTTATTCGGATATCTTCATTTTTCTTTTAAGTTATCTTCCTTTTTCTTATTGGTTTGAAATATTTAATATATGCATTCTGCACACAAATCTTTTTGTTGAATATATATAATACAGATATCTTTACTCAGTGACTTGCCTTTTTACTTGTTAATGGTACCTTGCATTTTAATGGACATATAAGTACAGTAGACAAGGCCTTGGGACTTTGTAAAAAAGAAGAGTAAGAATTAAGATGATCACATGCAAAAATAAGAACTCCCCAAAAACCACACCCTTAGCAAAGTTCAGACCAAAAAAAGTTCCACTTGAAAATAAAATGAGGAAATAAGCAAACTTAGCTGTTTTGGCTTTAGCATTAATGTTTATATATTAGTGGGTAAGGTCTCTTTTAAGAATTCATAACCACAAAGAGTTATGGCTCAAATTTATACTATTTCTGTGTTTAGAAAACCCACAACAACAAAAAATTAACAGAAGTGTTCTCAGCTTGGTAGTGCCCTGAGGTGACTAGCAGAAGCAAAGATAAATTATCTCTGAAAGGATGGAGCTTCAGCCCGAGCCATAGAAAACAACAGAGTCCTGACTGGTGTGGCTCAGTAGATTCAGTGCTATTCTGAAAACTGAAAGGTCACCAGTTTGATTCTTTGCAGGCCATGTCCCCAGGTGGAGGTATACAAGAAGCAACCAATAGATGATGTTTCTTTCACACATTGATGTTTCTCTCCCTCTCTTTTCCTCTCCCTTCCCCTCTCTCTACAAATAAATAAACAAAAATACAACAGGAAAAAAAGCCCTCATAAAACTGAGCTAACAACTCAAAGAAAGAAAACAGATGAGGCACTATGGCACCATGAGGAAAAGATGGCAGAAATAATAAACAACAGGATTACACCACTATGAAATCCACATGGAATTGTCAGTTACAGAATAAGTGTGTCTCTTATGATTAACAGAATAAAAGTGAAAATGAATGAGAAATGGAGCAATATAGTATTTAGAAAACACCAGATTTTTAAGTAAAAATATTTGAAATAACTTTTGATTCACATACATCTATAAGAAATAACAGAAGGAGATCCTGTGTATGCTTTACTCAGCTTCCTCTAGTGGAAATATCTTGTATAATTATTGTACAATATCATACACAAGATATTAATATTAAACAATACAGTGATCTTATTCAAATTTTCCCAGTTCTACTCAGACTCATGTGTAAGTGTGTTTGAAGGTTTAGCTCTGTGCAAATTTTATCATACGTGTAATTTAATGTATGTATCACTGCAGTTAAGATACGGTTTCACCACCATAAGGATTTGTCATGTTGCCCTTTTATAACCACCTCCCTTCAACCCCCTCCCCCCACACCTAATCCCCAGCAACTAATCATCTGTCTTCCTTCTCTATAATTTTGTCATTTGAAAAATGCTATACAAATGGAATCATACAGTGTTTAGCCTTGTGGGGTAGTTTTTCTCATTCAGCATAATTTCTTGTAGATACACCCAAATAGTTATGTTTATTAATATTCTGTTCCTTTTTATTGCTGAATAGTATTACTTTGTGTGGATGTACCACACAATGGTGTTGAATTTTGTCAAATCCTTTTTCTGCTTCAGTTGACATAATCATATAACTTGTCTTCTGTAACTTGATTATGTGATGGGCCACCCTGACTGATTTTCAAATGGTGGACCAGGCTTGCATATCTGAATTAAACCCCACTTGGTAATGGTATATAATTATTTTATAAATTGTTGGATTCCAATCACTAATATTTTGTTGAGGATTTTTGTATTTAAGTTTGTGAAAAATATGGTGTTTAGTTTTCTTTTCTTGTACTATCTTTGTCTAGTTTTCATATCTGGACAATACTAGCCTCATAAAAGTAGATGGAAAGTATTCCTTCCTCTTTTACTTTCTTCAATAAATTGTGAAAGTTGGCATTATTTCTCATTTAAATGTTCAGTAGAACTCTCCATTGAAACCAACTGGGCCTGGAGATTTCTATTTATGTATTTGTTTGTGTGTTTATTAAATTCAAAGGGGTAACATTGGTTAATAATATTATACAAATTTCAGGTATACCAGTTTATAATACAACATCATTGTGTGCTCACCATCCAAAGTCTAGTGTCCTTTCATCACCTTGTATTTGATTGCCTTTACCTTTCTTGTCCTCCCTGTACCCCACTTCCCCTCTGATAACCAACAAAGAAACAAACTCCATAGATATTCTTTGGGGGGAAAATTTTTAATTTCCTTAATAGTTATAGGGCTATTCAAATTATCTGTTTCCAATTGGGTGAGTTATGGCAGTTTGTGATTTTTCAAGGGACTAGTTAGTTTCTTCTAAGTTGCCAGATTTTTAAAGTTGTTCATAGTATTCCTATATTATCCTTGTAATAACTTCAGTATTTGTATCAATATCATGTGTCATCCTTAATATTGGTGATTTGAATCTTTTTGTTTTTATCATTCTTGTCAAAGGCTTATCACTCTTATTGATCTTTTTAAAGAAGCAACTTTTTCTTTTATTGATTTTTTCTCTATTATTTTTCTGTTTCCAATTAATCAATTTCTGCTCTTTATTATTTCCTTCCTTCTTCTTGCTTTGGATTTATTTTGCTCTTATTTTTCTAGTTTTTTTAAGGTAGGAATTTAGATTATTGATTTGAGACATTCCCTTTTTCTAATGTAAGCATTTAATGCTAAAAATTTTTCTGTCCACACTCCTTTACCTGTAGCTCACATATTTTGATATGTTATCTTTTCATTGTCATTCAGTTTTGTGTATTTTTAATTGCCTTTGAGATTTCTTCTTTGGCTATGAATTAGACATATATTGTTTAATTTCTACAAGTTTAGAGATTTTACTGTTGTCTTTCTGATATTGATTACTAGTTTGATTCCATTATGGCCAGAGAACATATTCTGTATGATTCAAATTATTTAAAATTCTTTAAAATTTATAGGATTTGTTTAATGTCCCAGATATGGTGTGTGTTGGTGAATGTTCTGTAGACATTTGAACAAGAAAGTGTATTTTGCTATTGTTGAGTGGAGTGGTCAATATATTTCAATCAGATCCTATTGGCTGATGGTATTGTTCACCTCTGTTATATCCCCACTGATTTTCTGTGTAATAGTTCTATCAGTTGCCAAGAAGGTAGTATTTAAGTCTCTGAATATAATTGTAGATTCTTCCATTTCTCCTTTCAGCTCCATCAGCTTTTGCTTGATGTCTTTTGAGGCTCTGGTGCTTAGTGGATACAAATATGAACTCACTACATCTACTTGGCACATTGATTCTTTTATAATTATGCAGTATCCTTTTTTGGATCTAGTAATTTATTTGCTATGAAGTCTACTTTATAAAATATCAATATAGCTCCTCTTTCTTTTTTAAGTGTGCATGGTTTATATTTTACATTTAACTACTTATATCAATGAATTTAAGTGAGTTTCTTATAAATGACAAAGAGGTCATGTTTGTTAGTTTGTTTAATTCACTCTGGCAAGCTCTCTTTAAATCAGTATATTTAGACCATTAACATTTAAGGTAATTATTGATATGTTACACCTTATGTATGACATTTTATTATTTGTTTTTGTTTCCTCTGTTTCCCATTTCTCTGTTTCTCTTTTCTTGCTTCCTGTGTGTTACCTGCACATTTATTTGTCTTTAATATTTAAGGGTATCAATTTGTATAATTATCTTATTAGTTCCCATAATTATCACAATATACATATGTAACTTATTGTAGACTTCTTTCATACTAGTAAAAGGTATGGTATCAAATTTCTATCACTTGAAGTTGTTTGAAAATGTACCTGAGCTTTTGATTTATTCAGGTATGTTGAGATCAACAGATGAGGAGATAATTGCTATATAAAACATACCTTATTACTTACAGTTCCCAAGAGGAAGGGCCATGCTATGTCATCCAGGGCCACATGGGGAAGTGCCAGGATCAGTCAGGAGACAGAGAGAGCAAGGGATAAGCATGGGCAAAATGATTTATTGTGCTTTTAATAGAAATAAATGGGTGAGGCAAGGTAAGCAAATGATCAGACTTCAGATTGGATAGTTTGAATAATTTGAGCTCTGGGATATAAGGGTGGTTCCTAGTTGCCCAACACCTGACCCTAGGGTGATTACGATAGAGGGATATTATCTCCCTGACTGTAAAAGCTAGATAGAGGAACTCTTTTTTAGTATAAGCTCTGTGTTGATTAGTTCACACATGAAAGGCACACTTCCAGGTGAGTCTATATCTAAGAATTAGCTATCCCTAGGAGGGGTAGTGTCTCCTCAGTTAGTGAGACCCCAGGGGCCAGAACATCAAGAATACAGAAAATATACATAGACCAATGAAACAGAATAGAAGGCTCAGAAATGGACCCATACATATGTGGTCAATTAATTAGTGGCAAAGTGCTAAGAATGTATGAAGGTCTGTCCAGAAAGTATCCAGCCATGTGCTATGAAAAATAGAGACATTTATGGAAGAAGATACAAGATACAAGAAACATTGTACATAGGACAATGACACCCCAGTCCCCTTCAAAGTAGGCACCCTGGGACCTCATGCAGTTCTCCCAATCGCGACCAGCCGCCCTGTCATATTTTCCTGAATCTCACGGATGGTCTGATATCTCTTCCCTTTCAAAGGTGATTTTAGTTTTGGAAAAAGCCATAAGTCACAGGATGCCAAATCTGGTATGTAGGGGGGTAGAGTCACCTGGGTGATTTGATGTTTTGCCAAAAAACTCTGCTCAAGACATGATGCATGAGCAGGCATGTTGTTGTGATGAAGCTGGCAATCACCAGTGGCCCATAGCTGTGGCCTTCTGAATCATCTGAATAGTTTCTGCAGAGCAATGTTCAAGCTTAATGCAAAATGTGATGCAGATTCATTTTTCTACTCAGTCAGTCATTTTGAATGCGACGGCCACACAGTACACATGCTCATTCAACAGTGTCTACTGCCCCCCGCCCCCGACTAGTATAGTGAAGTCATTATTGTTCACACATGCCCATTCCAATCCAATCTCCTTGGCTACCAGGTTACATCAATGTTGTGCAAAACATTCTCATTATATTAACAATAGTTGGATTTTTTCTGGACAGGCCTTGTATTTTGTCCCTGTTGTTCAGATTGGGTGAATTCTATTGACCTGTCTTCAGTTTCACTGATTCTATTCTCTGTCATTTTCAATCTACTGTTGAACCCATCTGGCAAATATTTATTTTCATTATTTTTTTTATTTCTATAATATCTATCTGGTTCTTTTTTATAACTTCTGTTTCTTTGCTGAGATATTCTGTTTTCATTTGTTTCCAGATAATTTTCAGTTACACATTGAAGTTTTTTTATGGTGGCTGCTTTAAAAGCCTTGCTAGGTAATTCCAACATCTAATTCATCTGTTTTGGCATCTGTTGATTGTCTTTTCTCATTAAAATTGTGATTTCCCTGGTTCTTATTATAATGGGTGGAGTTTTTTGTTCTTAGGCATCTATTATTTTTAAAGACTCTGGATCCTATTTAAATCTTTTATTTAGCAGGCAGTTATCTAGGTTTAGCACAGAGGTTATGGCCTTCTTTCTGGACTCTGATTCTAATGACAATTTAATTCTGGAGTCCTTAAGGTGCTTTTTTGATCTGTTTGATTCATTTGATGCTGCTGGGGCTCCCATATGCTTCTGCTGGTGATGCTGAGTGGGCAAAAGAAGTTTCTCCATGCCATCTAATAAGGATGAAGAAGGCCTCCTGGGCCAGGCCACTTGGGGTGGGATTCGCCCTTCCCCATGGCACCCAGGCTGCCTGGTTTCTCTTGGTGGGGACTGTGAGCACTAGTCCTGATGGGGAAAGATAACACTTTTTCTGGCCTCTAGTTGTCAGTGGTTCTTTCCACTGATTTCCCCTGTTGATGTTGGCAGCTTCACCTGAGGTTGACATTGGAATTCCCATTCTATTTCGGGGAAGAGTGAGTCTACCCAGGCTGCCTTTTGTTGCTAGGTTGGGGGATTGATGTGGATCCCGGCTCCTGGGGTCCGCAGTGTGATGGATGAGATGAGACAAATTCACACAGACTACCACGTCCTGTGGGGGAAAAGGGATGGCACAGATTCTCTCTCAAGGGGAGAGCACCTCGGAGAACCTTGACCACTCTCTCAAGAGGACAGCACCTCGACCTTTGCCTTGACATGCTTTTATTGGATTCAGTTTTCACAGGAATACAGGGTATACACATAAAGGTCATCAATCATTGTCACGCAGAAATGATTAAACGATAGGTAACATTCAGAGAACTCTGAGGGCTTATTCTGAGTCAGGGTCAGATAGTTAAAGGGCCATAAAACTTTGGGGAACAAACTGCTTGGACCCTTATCTCAATTTAGGGTATTAGCAAAGTAGGTTTCATAGGATTTCATGCATTCTTTCTTAGGCCTGATTGCCCCAGGGAACCCACCCTTTCCAGCACAGGGTTGTACCCACCTCCAGCATTGTTTCAGGCTTAAGTCAGTCAGGGGAAGTAAGGGAGCCAAGAGATTAGGGGACTTCTTGCAGACAGAATGAGGACTCAGGCTATGTCAAAGCCAAGGGGCAAGGGTCCATCACCCCCTTTTTCTATAGCCCCCCAAGTCCTTTCCCGAGGGCCCCTTTATGACTGTGCCTATCTTAGGTCATCCCTCTTTTGAGGAATCTTACCAGTCATTGGCTAACCAGTCATCCACTCGGGGGCGAGGAAGGGTGAAGACAAAGGGGGTAGAGGTGGTGTCCCTACAAGGAAGATAAGCTTTGTCTCCTAAGTGGTTTATGGTCCCAAGGTCATTTACTCAGCCTTAGTCATGTGGGATTACAGTTTATGAAACCAGGCAGGGCAGTTCCCAACAGGGGGTTGAAAGATATTAGGTGTAGCTAGCCTTTTTCTTGTGGATTGCATCATAAAATGTCCTGTTGAGTTTTACTCCAATCCCAGGATCTCTAACCAGTTAACTCTTCACTTTCCACCTTTCAGAACTCTCTTGATTGTCTCTTGTATTATTTTCTAGTTTTATGTTATTATTGAGTCTACATCATCTTTTCCAAGAGTAACAAGTGTATGCCATTTTAGTCTTTCATTTTTTTGTTGAGATTCTCTATCTGTTCAATCATTGCAGCCCTTCTTCCCTGTCTTACTTACAAAAACAATCTTAAAGTTCTTGTTTACCAAATACAACATATAGTTTATCTCATGTTGATTAATACAGACTTCTGTTTCTATTGATCTTAGGTCACATTTTCTTGATTATTCATATGTGTACTATTTTTATTTTATCTTTGACCTTATGAATTATATATTGTAGAGACTATAGATTTGATTTTGGCTTCCAAAGAGCGTTGGTTTTCATTTGAGTGGACAAATAAATAACTGGTTCATAACATTGAACTTCTAGGGCATGGTTTTGTACTTTTCTAGGGTAGATCTGTTTCAATTTTGCCCTTAGTCTTAGGGTAAGTCTCTTTATTTTTGGACATAGTCTTTACTCCAAAGTCAAGAACCTTCTGGTATTTCAATGGAAAGTTTGGGATATTTACCAAGAGATGTTTACCATTTTGACCAGGCAGCACTCAAACTCTAAACTCTGTGTTCCCTGTGATGAACAACAGCTGAAATCTCACTCAAGATTTTTAGCCTTTTAGCTGTTTCTTTCTTGCAGGTCTTTGGAGTACTCTTATCCATGTGAAGTTCATATTCAGCCAAGGGTTTTAGGGGCTTGCTCCACAGTTCCCTTTCTGCCAGACTTCTCTCTGCAATTTTTAGCTGCTCTGATCATTCCAAACTCTGTTCTGGTACTTCAAGCAAAAAGAATATGACTTCCTGCTTAAATTTAAGCCATCCTCTGGCACAAAATCTGGACATCATTCTCAGGAAAACAGACACATAATTTTGAATCTAAACCAGTGAGATTCCCTTTTTTTTTAAGGGTCAAATCTCTTCCATTTTCTGCCTGGTTTCATTCAATCAATCTTCAATGCATCCTAATAGTTGGTGGTTTTTCATATGGTAGTTTTAAAAAATGATTGTCTATAGTTTATAATTGTTATCTGTGGTTAGGTAATCTGATATAGACCCTTCTGCCATCACTAGAACTAGAACTCTTCCCTGGCCTCTCTTTTAACTCAAAGCCTCATTATCTCTAATCTAGGTTATTATGATAGACTCCACACTGCCTTCTATGCCTCCAGTTGCTCTTTTAATCCATGCTATGCACCACTGCCTGAATGATTTTTAAACATAAAAATCTGATCTAGCATCCTCTGATTACAATTCTTCAGTGCCTTTCACCCTCCAACATGCACAGAATAGATTCAAAATTCCTCAGCATGACCAACTTCCTGCTTATCTCTTCAGCTTTATATTTGGACAACTGCTCATCCCTCCTGACATCTATGCTCTAACCACACTGAATTACTTGCAGTTTTTCAATTATGCTCTGCTATCTTGTTTTGGGGCCTTTGTACCCTGCTTTCTCCCTGATATTAAAACAAAAAACTGAAGAAAATACATTGTGATGATAACAATAACAGACATGTACTCAGCACATTCAACATGCCAAATGCTGCACTAGGAGCTTCTAAAATTTCTTTTTTATTTAGTGTTTGCAACAAACTTATGAGTTAAGTGCCTTTGTAATCCTCATTTTACAAATGATAACACTGCATCAGCATGAAAAGTGGTAGGGCAGGATTAATCTAGAATCAGACTATGATCACTGTCTCCCACTCAGGCGAAGTGTACTTATAAGACTTGGAAACGAGGGAACAAAGAATCACCCTTGAGAGTTAAACTGTTGAATTAACATAAGATGAATATTAACAGAGATATGCAATGACATCTTCATAAGACAAGGTTCCCTTGTCAGCAAGGCTTGACTGTAACCTGATGGAATTTGTTGACATGTGTAAAGAAATTATGTGTCAAACAGAAATTATGTGTCAAACAAATTATGTGCCAGCAAGCCAGATATAGATGCATATATATAAAAAGCCACAGAGACAAATGTGAGCAGCTCCCTCCAGACACTTTCCAAAGACTATAGCATCCTAGCCTAAGAACCTAACCCTGACAAACCAGCGTACTTACTGTGGGGAGGGAGACTTCCAAGTTTCTTGGCCAAATGTTTGTATATATTTAAATCCTAAGACTAGTTCCTTCAGTTTTATTTCATGCTCACTAGTGGATTAAATTTTTGACTTCTTTTGTTCCTTGCCTACAGGTAAGAACATGGCACAGGTAAGGTTTACATGTATATCTGGCAACCATGCGGGGACCCAGACTATAGGAACATGATGAGAATGGTATCATGCCCAGCATGGCAGACAGAAAGGCAGACTTTTCCTGGGTCCTACATGATATTACAGAGTCACTGAATGCAGCAGCCTTTCTTGTCACTAGAGCTCTTGTGGGTGAGAAAGTACATGTTCTTTATTGTTTATGTCAGTTTACTTGGCATTTTATGTTATATACTGCCAACAGCAACACAAATTATAGAGTGAGGCAGATGCCAAAGTCTTTAAAGAGGATGGGGAATTACTGGGGTGTTGGCAGATGACACTGGTAAGGAGGGGGAGAGGTGATATTGCTGATGGTGTGAGTTTCATGAGCAGGGATTTTTACACAAAGATTCAGAATAATTGCTTGTACAGGGAAATGGACAACAAGAAGGATACCTACTTCACATTCCTGGTGTGTGCGGTATGAAAGAAAAACCACCCATAGGAGAAGGGGTATGCTAAGGGATCATCTAGATTACAGCTATGGCAGGAGACTGATGGAACATTTCAAGAAGAAGTTGAAGGGATTTGGCTTTTCACAGGGTGTGAGTTCCAGAGGGTACCATATAAGGGTTTAGGCTGGATGAAAAGATAGGAGGGAATCTGGTTAAGGGGAAGGCCAGAGGAATATAGGGTGAGCAGCCTGGTAATAGTGATTTGCTGAGTATATTACCCGTTCACTCTTAGTTTCACATTCCATGCTCTTCTCCTGTAAATGCTCTTACTCAATTGTCCTTGCCAACTTGGTTTGGCTAATGGAAAACACTGACCAGAGCCTGGAGTATGGAAGAAAGTATAAGCCAAAGTATTTCTACCTCTCTCCTTCAGGGGGCATTTTCTGGAAGGGGCTCCATCTTCCTCCATTGTTTCACCTCCCCATTGGATAGCTCCATCACAATCCCAGATCCCATGAGCTGACCTTGGCTTTATCTCTTCCCTTGTGTTTCTCCAGCACTAAGGAAGGTAGAGACTTCATGCTATGATTAACCTGTCTTGCTTTGCTACCCTCTGTTTGGCTTCTCAGCTCTTACATGAACTGTGTTACCAATTCCCTATACTAAATTTACTCTGTTTTATATACCGAGAGTGGTTTATTTTTTTCCTTTGATTCATACCAGTGCCTACAGTGGCTTGGCTGTGACTGGTGCTGCACCCTTCCAAAAATCATTTTGGACTTGGCATGCAGCATTTGGGCCAGGAACTCTTCCCACACGTGTTGGTCCTGACCTCTCCAGTCTCCCTTTCATAATGAGTATGTCTTAAAAACAAGACTATCTTCCTGGGATGAATTAATACTGATGGTGTTGTTTTAGCTATCTGTTTAGAAACCTAGTGTGATACTAGTATGACCTCTTGGTACTATGGCAGCTCCTTTTCAGGAGGTCTGTTATAGGGGCCACCACGGGATTAAGAAGTTGGAAATGTTCCTGATGTCAAAGAAATCTTTGGCTACTTTGACTTTTGGAGGAGTGGTGTCTTTCATATCACATGGTACTGTCCAACAAATTTAAATGGTCACAGATGCCTTTATGTCCCACTACTCAACATCTTCAGTTTGAACTACTTTCCTTAGCCCACACTTCTTGATCTGCTTCCTATCCTCCTGATCACTGATCTCATCACTGGTCTCCCTCATGGCCTTTAATCGGCCATACTCCCGATTTCTCTGGCTTCGACATTTTTATTTCCTGATTGGCCACAACCTAGACTCTTACTTTAGCTAGGCTGTCTTTAGCTGCTTTATTCGACTCTTCAACCCCCACCCTTTTGGTGCAATCTGTCCAAGTTACTTGGCCACCTTCCCACAGGTTGCCATGCATGGTACGCCACTAAGGTCTTTCAAGCCCTAGGAGTTGGATGATAATTAGTGGGATGAATGCATCTAAGTCACCTATGGAAAGTGGAAATTCAATATTGAATATAATGGTCTTTCAAATCAGATATAGGCAACTCAAAAACATTTAGCCTCTGTGATGTACCCAGGGCCTTTTAGAAATCTGTGAATTGTGGTAAGGAGGGCAGAGAGGGGCAGAACTTCATAATCTGCCTTACCCACTTTTTCATAAGTTCTGTGACTTCACCTAGCATGATGATATCTAAATATCATTGGCCTATGTGCATCAATATGTCCCTAAGTTGAAACACGAAAAGTAAGAGCTTGAGTACTATAGTCAGGACTCTCTTTGTTGCAAGTAACAGAAACCCACCCCAAAGTGGTATAAGACAAAGGGGGTGCATAGGAATACAAGTGACTTCAGGTAGAGTTGGACTGAGGCCTCAAGTGATATCACCAAGTATCAATGTCTCTCTGTCTCTTGGCTCTGCTTCTTTCTTTTGCTGGCTTTTGTCCTTGGGTGTGTAGTGATAAAGATAGCCTCGATCAGCTTCAGGCTCACATGATACATTAGTTTCTTTGATCTCTGAGAGCAAGAATGCATCTTTCCCAATGGTTCCAGCAAAAAATACCAAGGAGGAATTTCACTGGTCTAGGTCATTTTCCCAAACCTGTGATTGTAGCGAATGGGATGTTTTCCCCCATCCAAATCACATGAACTGAGAATTCAGGAAGGATGGTATCTCAAAGAGATGCTGGGTTGTGGTGAGGAGGGCGGGGGAAACATGTGACCATTATATTCAAAATAAAAAATGATTTAAATTTAAAAATTTCAAAACTTACTGTGAAAGATATTCTATAGAGAATCAAAAGATAAGCCACAGAATGGAAGAAAATATTCACAAACCACATATGTGATAAAGGACTTATATCGAAAGTATGTGAAGAACAATGAAAACTCAACAATACAATAGCAAACCACCCAATTAAGAAATGGGCAGAAGATCTGAACAGACATCTCACCAAATAAGATTAATACAGATGACAAATAAGCATATGAAAAAGTGCTCAATATCATACCTCATTAAGTAACTACAAATTAAAACAACAAGATACCTTTACACACATGCAAAAATGGCTAAATTTTTTTCCCAATATGAAAATAACCAATCCTGGTGAGAATACAGAACAACAGGACCTCTCATTCACTGTTGGTGGGAATGCAAAATGGTGCGGTCACTTTAGAAGTCGGTTTGGCAGTTTCTCACAAAGCTAAACATAGTCCTATCATATCTAGAACTGGCACTCTTAGGTATTTACCCAATTTATTAAAAACCTATGAAAAATTAAGTACAAATTGGTAGTTAGCAAGCAATCACAAGATATAAAGTACAACATAGGGAATATAGTCAATAATATTGTAATAACTATGTGTGCTATTAGATGGGTGCTGGACTGATTGGGAGCATCACTTTGTAAAGCATATGACTGTCTAACCATTTTGAATGTCAACTGTAACTGAAAAATAAAATAAAAATTTAAAAAACCTATGTGAATCTGGAAAGCACTGTGGTTCCAACAGTATCTAGTGAGCTCTTGCTGGGCCTTGAAAATCTGGGAGAGAAGGTATAAATCTTGTGCCTGGCCAAACCCATATTTGGAGCAGTTCTCTGAAGTAAACAGCCTCTGGAATGTTGGAAAAAATTAAAATATATTTAAAATAAAATATAATTAAAACCTATGTCCCCACAAAAACCTGCATAAATGTTTATAGCAGCATTATTAATAATCACCAAAAACTAGAAGCAATTAAGGTATCCTTCAATGGGTAAATGGTTGAATAAACTGCAGTACATTCATCTATGGAATATTGCTTAATATCAAAAAATAAATGAACTATCAAGCCACGAACATCATGGCAAACCCTGAATGCATATTGCTTAGTGAAAGAAGCCAGTCTGGAGGAGCTTCCTACTGTATGATTTGAATTACATGATGCTATGGGAAAGGCAGAACTGTAGATACAATGATCAGTGGTCACCAGGGGCTCAGGAGGTGGGGAAATAAAGCACAGGCAATTCTTTACTATTCAGGGTAGAAAATTTTTTATTATACATGGCAGAAAATACCTGTATAATAATGTAATGGCATATACATGGCATTTATCAAAATATATAGACCCTTACAGCACAAAGTGTGAATCTTAATGTTTGCAGTTTTAAAAACAATTTAGGAGGCTGTGGATGCCAGGAAAAAAAACAGACTGTGTCAAGAGAATTTAACTGTACCACAAATACATGAGACAACTTTGCTGAAGGGAGTGGGTAGCATAGGTCCTGACAAAAGTAACTTTGGGAATGAGTTTTCTGTACATATGCATGTAATCTAGGTGATAATGTTTGTTTCCCATGGGGGGGGTGGGTTAACAGTTCTGATGGGGCTATACATGAATACTGGAATTAAACAAATAAATAGACGGCAGATGGTGGGAAGCAGACTTCTCACTGTTGGCATGGAAATTTACAAATAAGCAAGGAGAAGAGGCTAAAATGATCAATGCAGTAACAGATTCGAGTTGGAGACATCACTGTGAACTCACCTTTAACTTAATATAGGTACAGATGGTTACCTATATTACATATAGAAGTGTTTATAATTATGAGTATATGAACAGGTTAATACACATACACACGTACAATTGTTTCTTTGCTGTCAGCTAAGAGGGCCTAGAAGCAATGAGACCACAGTAGCAAAGAACATAGCTAGCATCCAGATCTTTTTTAAAATTTATTTATTTATTTTTACATCTATTTATTTTTTTATTTAATTCTTATTCAAGTACAGTTTTCTGTTTTATATTCCCTGCCCTGCCCCCCAGTGCTCCCCACCTCCCTCCCACTTCTGTCCCCCCAAATTTATTTATTTATTTATCTTTAGAGGGTAAGGGAAGGAGAGAAACACTAATGTATGGTTGCCTCTCGTGAGTCCCCTGCTGGGAACTAGCCTGCAACCTGGGCATGTGCCCTGACTGAGAATCGAACCGCGATCATGTGACACGCAGGCCCGTGCTCAATCCACTGAGCTACACCAGCCATGGAAGCATCCAGATCTTGATTTCTAATACCATTCTATAATAAAAGGAATGAGGACTTCTCTGATAAATAGTTGATTCTAGGACTGGAGCAAGAAATACACAAGATGAGCCTGCATCTTATAGTGCCAAAAAGTAAACAAATGATTACACACACACACACACATACACACACACACACACACACACACACACACACACACACATGCTGATGAGGATATATCCAAAGGAGCACAGAAGCTAACTGAAAGTGCTCCTAATGGCCAAGGTTAGAACAATTTGAGCAACAAAATTAATTAGTATTGGATTATAAACCAAAGTATATAATGAATTTCCCTAAGTCCATATGATATAAATTAATTAATTAATTAATTAATATATGGGGAGAAGTAAATCTGTCTAGCAGAAAAGTTCCAAATAATTTATGTAGACACTGCCCTCAAGGGGAGCAAGCAAGTTTACACTAACAGAGATCTGATAAATAAACAGCACCTCAGCAAGGTCAACATCAACAGATATAAATCATATCGATAGTATGTATCCCTGATATGCTGGGATGAACATGGCATTTAAACTCTGTTTTGTGCTGACTGGTGTGGCTCAATGGATTGAGCACTGGCTTTTGAATGGAAAGGTTGCTGGTTCATTCCCTGTTGGGGCACATGCCTGAGTTGTGGGCCAGGTCCCCAGTGGAGGGTGTGCGAGAGGCAACCACACATTGATGTTTCTCTCCCTCTCTTTCTCTCTCTCTTCCTTCCTCTCTAAAACTAAATAAATAAAATATTTTAAAAAAAATCTGTTCTTCCTCCCAAATGATCCTTAATTCCAATACTATCTTATCACTTCTCTAGAAAAAAATAGCTGACAAATTTCTAATGGCAGGGAACCTTACAAAACCTCTGACCAGTCCTACAAATTGTCAAAGAAAGTCTGAGAAAATACCAAAGCCAAGAGAAGCCTACAGAGTCATGACAACTATCTGTACTACAGTGTCCTGAATGGGATCCTGGAACAGAAAAAGGACATTAGATTAAACTAAGGGAATATAAAGAAACCATGGACTTTAGTTAACAATAATGTATCACTCTTTGTTCATTAATGGTAAAAAAATATGTACCATACTAATGGAATATGTTAATAATAATGGGAACTGGATGCAGGGTATAGGGAAAATCTAAGTAATAATCTTCTCAATTTCTCTGTAAATTTAAACCCAAAGGCTACAAAATAAAATCTATTTACCATCACCATTTATCTTGGAGTGGTGAGCATGCCATACAGTGTACAGATTATGTGTTGCAAAATTGTGCCCCTGAAGCCTGTATAATTTGGTTAAACAGTGTTACCCCAATAAATTCAATAAAAAGAAAATAAATAAAAATGAATAGGTCTATTTAAATTATTTGATAAACCAAAAGGGTGACAAAGTTCATCTTACCATGATTCCTACTCACATTTCTTTTATTAAAATGACATCAAGTAGCTTTTCATAAGTTTATTGTCCATGTACATTTTTCTTTCATGACTTTCCTGTTCTTATTCTTTGTCCATTTTACTGCTGGAGCATTTTATTTTTGTTAATAGGTTGTTACATGAAGGAAATTAAATTTTGTCTGTCATATGTGCTCTTTTCCAGCTTGTCATGTGTCTTTCAATCTTCTTTATGGTATTTTGTGCTGTACAGAAAATTTTGGTTTTTATGTAGTCAAATCTGTCAATCTTTTCTTTATGGTTTGTGCATTTCAGATTATGCTTGAAAAGGCCTCTGCTACTGAGACTATAAAACTATTCATTCATATTTCCTGCTCTGGTTTTCTGGTTTTATTTTTTCACATTTTACATTGTTATACCAAAAATGTGTACAGTATAAAAAGTGAGGCATTAATCCAGCTCTATTTCTTTTGTCCCAATAGCATCTTTTGAATATTTATTTCCCTAGTAAATTGCAATGACTTTAACAACATAATAAATTCAATATTTAGGTTTATTTCTGGACTTTCTATTTTGATTTTACTGATCTGTCTCTCTATTCCTACGGTAGTTCTACAGTACTTTAATTATGGTAGCTTTGTAATCAATTTTAATATCTGGTAGGGAAAATCCTCTTATTGGTTTTAGTTTTCACAATTCCCTTGCTATTCCTTAATATTTATTCTTCAAGAAAACTTTAGAATAATTTTGTAAAGTTCCAAAAAATAAGAACAACCCTTGAAACTTTTGAAATTTTCACTGGGAATGTTTTTAATTTATAGGTTAATCATGTGAGAACAGACAGCTTTTACAATATTGAGTCTTCTTATAGAAGAAAAAGGTACAATTCTCTATTTGTCAGAATCTTCTTTTATGTTCTTTAGTACAATTTTATACTTTTCTTCATATGAGTCTCATATGCTTTGGTTAAATTTATATTCATAGGTATTTAAAGTTTTCTACACATGAGTCTTGAACTTCTGTAAAGTTTATTTTCCTAAGTGTTCTATGCCTGCTCTTGTTATTGGCAATTAAGCATCTTTTTCACCATTATATTTTAAAATATTTACTAGTGGTCCACTCAATTGATTTTAGTCCCAGTTTCCTTCCCATCACTATTGGTTCCCTGTGCATTTCCCTTCATTTCACTTAGTTTAGCCTTCATTTGTTCCTCTAATTTGTGACCAAAATCAACCAGTTCTGTGAGCATCCTAATCACCAGTATTTTGAACTGTGAATCTGATAGGTTGGCTATCTCTTGGTCGCTTAGAAGTATTAGCTCTGGGGCTTTGAACTGGGACTAAAATAAATTGAGTGGACCAGAAGGAAGAAAAAAATGACTAAACAGAAAAGAATGAAGAAACAAGAATTCAAAAATATGAGAAGAGGCTTAGGAAACTCCAGGACATCTTTAAACGTTTCAACATCCGAATTATAGGGGTACCAGAAGAAGAAGAGGAAGAGCAACAAGTGGAAAACTTATTTGAACAAATATTAGAGGAGAACTTCCCCAACATGGCAAAGGCAATAGACTTCCAGAAAATCCAGGAAGCTCAGGGAGTCCCAAAAAAGTTGGACCCAAGGAGAACACACCAAGGCACATCATAATTACATTAGCCAAGATTCAAATGAAGGAGAGAATCCTAGAAGCAGCAAGAGATAAGGGGACAGTCACCTACACAGGAGTTCCCATCAGACTGTCAGCTGTTTCTCCAAAGAGACCTTCCAGGCAAGAAGGGGCTGGAAAGAAGTATTCCAAGTCATGAAATCCAAAGACCTACCTCCAAGATTGCTCTATCCAGCAAAGCTTTCATTTAGAATGGAAGGGCAGATAAAGTGCTTCTCACATAAGATCAAATCCAAGGAGTCCATCATCACCAAGCCCTTATTATAGGAAATGCTAAAGGGACTTATCTAAGAAAAGGAAGATAAAAAATATGAACAGTGAAAGGACAGCAAACTCACAGTTTTTAACTACCATACCTAAAACAAAAGCAAACCAAGAGGGCAGCTAGATCAGGAGTGGAGCCACAGAAATGGAGATCACATGGAGGATTATCAGTGGGGGGGGGGAGAGAAGGGGAAAATGTTCAGAGAATAAGTAGCATAGATGGTAGGTAGAAAATAGACAGGGGGAGGGTAAGAATAGTATGGGAAATGTAGAAGCTAAAGAACTTATAAATATGACACATGGTCATGAACTAAAGGGGGGAATATGGGTAGGAGAGGATGTGCGGGGTGGAGGGGAGTGAAGGGGTAATGGGACAACTGTAATAGCATAATCAAGAAAATATACATTTTAAAAGTCTGTATAAAAAAAACAATGGTACATTTACACAATGGGACATTATGCAGCAGAAAGAAAGAAATCCCCCCTTTTGAGAAAGTTTAATATTGTGTTTATAGTAATAAAATGGTGAAATTATATGTACAATCTAAACTACATGTTCTAGAAACGTTGTTTTCAGATACATTTGGTTTATAAGGGTAGATGTACACTTTCAGAATACAAACCAGCCAAAGTTACTGTAAATCTATTTTCCATTTTCTTGTGCTCTATGGCCAGGTAACATTTTAGGTAGAATTGATTGACGCAGTATAAACTTACAATGCACACTGATTTTATTCGATATATTAAAACTTTATATATGATAAATTAGAGAAAAATAATGATGTTTTATGGTGTGAATGGTAGAGGACTGAGAAAGGGGATGCTCATGGTTATTTTAGTAATAGGTAGTATTTACTATGCCAAGTCGATGTTTTGAATACTTTCTCTATATCAATTCATCTAATGTTGAACAATCCCCTGAAGCCTGTGCTATTATGATCATTGTCATTTTATATATGGGAGAACTGTAGCATTGAGATATCAAGTTACTCATCCAATGATACACAGTTAGGAAGTGGTGAAGCTTGACCTTGATTCCAGGCAGTCTGACCACAGAGATCTTTCTCTTAACCACTACACTGGTACTCCTGTTTGCTAATAGTTCTCCCTCCTACTTAAGATAATTGCCCTAAGCTGGAGAAAAATTCTCAGAGAAGAAAGAAACAGAAGCTTTGATCCTAGGGAAAAAGTACCCCTCCAACTCTTGGAGGTCTCTGTTTCAAGGAAGTGTGTGTGTGTTTGTGAGTGTATGAGTGTATGTATTAATACATATGTACATATTTTTGCAAACTCATTTATTTATTCTTGCCTCGACAGCTTCATACATCATTAGTATATATTTTTTCCTTTTTAAAAATATATCGTATTGATTATGCCATTACAGTTGTCCCATTTCCCCCCATTCATTCCCCTCCACCATGCACACTCTCTCCCCCACCATTCCCCCCATTTAGTTTATGTCCATGTGTCACAAGTTCTTTGGATTCTATATTTCCCATACTATTCTTGCCCCCTCCATCTATTTTGTACCTACAATTTATGTTACTTTTTCTTTGTACCTTTTACCCCTCTCTCCCCCTCCCACTCTTCCACTGATAACCCTCCATGTGATCTCCATTTCTGTGGTTCTGTTCCTGTTCTAGTTGTTTGCTTAGTTTGCTTTTGTTTTTGTTTTAGGCGTGGTTGTTAGTAATTGTGAGTTTGGTCTTATTTTACTGTTCATATTTTTTATCTTCTTTCTTTTAGATAAAACTCTTTAACATTTCATAAAATAAGGGCTTGGTGATGATGAACTCCTTGGATTTGATCTTATGTGAGAAGCACTTTATCTGCCCTTCCATTCT